>NC_138874.1:42081358-43456757 GCF_965194805.1 Balaenoptera borealis
GTGGTACCCATCCCATGGGTCCCAAATCTCCAGGTTCCAGGGCATCTTCCTACGTCGAAAACATGCACGAGAAACCCAGAAGATGGTACACCGTGTGACCGGGAAAGGTTTCTAAAACGCACCTCATTTCTCATCTCCTTGTGCTCCGGTTCGCCATTCCAGCCGCTTTACTAGCAATCTCCCTCCTTGGAGAATCAGCACCTTTAACCTCCTGTTCCGTACACGTTGCAATTTGTCCTGAGGATGAACGGGAAGAGGGGGAACCAATGAGAGACTAGCTCTAGGTGTTGGGACAGGCAGAGGTCACTCTATTTTCCCATCAGGAAGCAGAATTAACCACAGGCTCAGCCTGCCGCCCGGAGCCAGAATAGGGCCTGAAGCAATCCTGCGCTTTTGCGGCCAGCTCCCAAGAAAGCGAGTTGAAAAATGGAGCTCAGGGGCACTGCAATTCACAAACCTGCAGAGTTAGAAATGATAACTCTCGTCCAAAAATATATGGAGGGAAGGCTACGAAGAGGATTTGAAAGCAAGGCAGAATTGCAGGAAACCGATTTCAGGAGGTAGATTCGAATTGCCTTTAAAGCACAGGAAAAGCGGCAAAACCTCGACAATGATGCCCTTGGCCAAAAAGGGCGTATGCGTTTTTTCCTGAATATATTCAGGAAAAAACGCATACGCCCTTTTTGGCCATCCAAGCAACCTGGAAAGGCAAATCAGCGCTACAAAGAAGTCTCGCTTCCCATCGGTCAAAAGGGCCATGCTGAATAAAGTGTCAAAACCAGAAATGCAGGACAGGCCATGGAGAAATGGGAGCCTTGCTACGCTGATGGGCGGGCTGTAAATTGCCAACAGCCACTCTGGAGAAGTGTACGGTGTGTCCTGAAACATCTAAAAAACTCAGCTTAGAGAGCATAGGGCACTTCCACTCATGGGCGTATAAATTGGGAAAACTAAAAATCAGCAAGACACAGGCACCCCAAAGTTTAGGGCTGCTCTGTTGACAAGAACCTCCACTTCGTTACACCTTAAACATCCCAGGAAAGAGAAGAATGGATAAAGAAGTTGTGGTCCTTATGTACAATGGAATATCACTCAGCCATGAAATCAACGTCATAAGGCTAGGAGCAGCATGATGAGTGGATTTAGGTACGACGATTCTAAGTGAAATAAGTCACACAGAAAAAGACACTTATCATAAGATATCACTTACAGAGGGAATGTAAAAACCGCTACCCTTGAACTGAATTACAAAACAGAACAGAGTCGCACGTTTAGAAAACACACTATGGCTGCTTAACGGGAAAGGTGAGGTGGGGTGATGCATAAAACAAGGGTTTCAAATTAGCTCAGATACCGTTCCATAAACCCAATATGTAATAGACAAGACCTACTCCTTGCTCAGTGAACTGGACTCAACAACCCCTATTCACCGCCCAAGAATATATCTGACTAGTAAGAATCTTAAAACCTATGTATTGATATCTCTCTGTAAGTGAGTCAAGTGGGTGTAAAGCGGCATAAACACAGCAGTGCAAAGCAGCTAAACCCTATTATAAAAATCAATTACTTTTAAAAACCCGTGAAACAAAGACAGTGAAAGAGAGAGAAATTCTTACAAAATTCGTTCAGGGGCTGCGATGCCACCTGGATTGACCATATCTAGACCCACAGCTGATTGAGACATAAGGGTGGACACTCTTGGGGCTGAGAGGTTTGGTGAGGTTGGGTGAGCTAACGCAGACCCTTTAAAGTAATACGGCGTGGTACCCATCCCATGGGTCCCAAATCTCCAGGTTCCAGGGCATCTTCCTACGTCGAAAACATGCACGAGAAACCCAGAAGATGGTACACCGTGTGACCGGGAAAGGTTTCTAAAACGCACCTCATTTCTCATCTCCTTGTGCTCCGGTTCGCCATTCCAGCCGCTTTACTAGCAATCGCCCTCCTTGGAGAATCAGCACCTTTAACCTCCTGTTCCGTACACATTGCAATTTGTCCTGAGGATGAACGGGAAGAGGGGGAACCAATGAGAGACTAGCTCTAGGTGTTGGGACAGGCACAGGTCACTCTATTTTCCCATCAGGAAGAAGAATTAACCACAGGCTCAGCCTGCCGCCCGGAGCCAGAATAGGGCCTGAAGCAATCCTGCGCTTTTGCGGCCAGCTCCCAAGAAAGCGAGTTGAAAAATGGAGCTCAGGGGCACTGCAATTCACAAACCTGCAGAGTTAGAAATGATAACTCTCGTCCACAAATATATGGAGGGAAGGCTACGAAGAGGATTTGAAAGCAAGGCAGAATTGCAGGAAACCGATTTCAGGAGGTAGATTCGAATCGCCTTTAAAGCACAGGAAAAGCGGCAAAACCTCGACAATGATGCCCTTGGCCAAAAAGGGCGTATGCGTTTTTTCCTGAATATATTCAGGAAAAAACGCATACGCCCTTTTTGGCCAACCAAGCAACCTGGAAAGGCAAATCAGCGCTACAAAGAAGTCTCGCTTCCCATCGGTCAAAAGGGCCATGCTGAATAAAGTGTCAAAACCAGAAATGCAGGACAGGCCATGGAGAAATGGGAGCCTTGCTACGCTGATGGGCGGGCTGTAAATTGCCAACAGCCACTCTGGAGAAGTGTACGGTGTGTCCTGAAACATCTAAAAAACTCAGCTTAGAGAGCATAGGGCACTTCCACTCATGGGCGTATAAATTGGGAAAACTAAAAATCAGCAAGACACAGGCACCCCAAAGTTTAGGGCTGCTCTGTTGACAAGAACCTCCACTTCGTTACACCTTAAACATCCCAGGAAAGAGAAGAATGGATAAAGAAGTTGTGGTCCTTATGTACAATGGAATATCACTCAGCCATGAAATCAACGTCATAAGGCTAGGAGCAGCATGATGAGTGGATTTAGGTACGACGATTCTAAGTGAAATAAGTCACACAGAAAAAGACACTTATCATAAGATATCACTTACAGAGAGAATGTAAAAACCGCTACCCTTGAACTGAATTACAAAACAGAACAGAGTCGCACGTTTAGAAAACACACTATGGCTGCTTAACGGGAAAGGTGAGGTGGGGTGATGCATAAAACAAGGGTTTCAAATTAGCTCAGATACCGTTCCATAAACCCAATATGTAATAGACAAGACCTACTCCTTGCTCAGTGAACTGGACTCAACAACCCCTATTCACCGCCCAGGAATATATCTGACTAGTAAGAATCTTAAAACCTATGTATTGATATCTCTCTGTAAGTGAGTCAAGTGGGTGTAAAGCGGCATAAACACAGCAGTGCAAAGCAGCTAAACCCTATTATAAAAATCAATTACTTTTAAAAACCCGTGAAACAAAGACAGTGAAAGAGAGAGAAATTCTTACAAAATTCGTTCAGGGGCTGCGATGCCACCTGGATTGACCATATCTAGACCCACAGCTGATTGAGACATAAGGGTGGACACTCTTGGGGCTGAGAGGTTTGGTGAGGTTGGGTGAGCTAACGCAGACCCTTTAAAGTAATACGGCGTGGTACCCATCCCATGGGTCCCAAATCTCCAGGTTCCAGGGCATCTTCCTACGTCGAAAACATGCACGAGAAACCCAGAAGATGGTACACCGTGTGACCGGGAAAGGTTTCTAAAACGCACCTCATTTCTCATCTCCTTGTGCTCCGGTTCGCCATTCCAGCCGCTTTACTAGCAATCTCCCTCCTTGGAGAATCAGCACCTTTAACCTCCTGTTCCGTACACGTTGCAATTTGTCCTGAGGATGAACGGGAAGAGGGGGAACCAATGAGAGACTAGCTCTAGGTGTTGGGACAGGCAGAGGTCACTCTATTTTCCCATCAGGAAGCAGAATTAACCACAGGCTCAGCCTGCCGCCCGGAGCCAGAATAGGGCCTGAAGCAATCCTGCGCTTTTGCGGCCAGCTCCCAAGAAAGCGAGTTGAAAAATGGAGCTCAGGGGCACTGCAATTCACAAACCTGCAGAGTTAGAAATGATAACTCTCGTCCAAAAATATATGGAGGGAAGGCTACGAAGAGGATTTGAAAGCAAGGCAGAATTGCAGGAAACCGATTTCAGGAGGTAGATTCGAATTGCCTTTAAAGCACAGGAAAAGCGGCAAAACCTCGACAATGATGCCCTTGGCCAAAAAGGGCGTATGCGTTTTTTCCTGAATATATTCAGGAAAAAACGCATACGCCCTTTTTGGCCATCCAAGCAACCTGGAAAGGCAAATCAGCGCTACAAAGAAGTCTCGCTTCCCATCGGTCAAAAGGGCCATGCTGAATAAAGTGTCAAAACCAGAAATGCAGGACAGGCCATGGAGAAATGGGAGCCTTGCTACGCTGATGGGCGGGCTGTAAATTGCCAACAGCCACTCTGGAGAAGTGTACGGTGTGTCCTGAAACATCTAAAAAACTCAGCTTAGAGAGCATAGGGCACTTCCACTCATGGGCGTATAAATTGGGAAAACTAAAAATCAGCAAGACACAGGCACCCCAAAGTTTAGGGCTGCTCTGTTGACAAGAACCTCCACTTCGTTACACCTTAAACATCCCAGGAAAGAGAAGAATGGATAAAGAAGTTGTGGTCCTTATGTACAATGGAATATCACTCAGCCATGAAATCAACGTCATAAGGCTAGGAGCAGCATGATGAGTGGATTTAGGTACGACGATTCTAAGTGAAATAAGTCACACAGAAAAAGACACTTATCATAAGATATCACTTACAGAGGGAATGTAAAAACCGCTACCCTTGAACTGAATTACAAAACAGAACAGAGTCGCACGTTTAGAAAACACACTATGGCTGCTTAACGGGAAAGGTGAGGTGGGGTGATGCATAAAACAAGGGTTTCAAATTAGCTCAGATACCGTTCCATAAACCCAATATGTAATAGACAAGACCTACTCCTTGCTCAGTGAACTGGACTCAACAACCCCTATTCACCGCCCAAGAATATATCTGACTAGTAAGAATCTTAAAACCTATGTATTGATATCTCTCTGTAAGTGAGTCAAGTGGGTGTAAAGCGGCATAAACACAGCAGTGCAAAGCAGCTAAACCCTATTATAAAAATCAATTACTTTTAAAAACCCGTGAAACAAAGACAGTGAAAGAGAGAGAAATTCTTACAAAATTCGTTCAGGGGCTGCGATGCCACCTGGATTGACCATATCTAGACCCACAGCTGATTGAGACATAAGGGTGGACACTCTTGGGGCTGAGAGGTTTGGTGAGGTTGGGTGAGCTAACGCAGACCCTTTAAAGTAATACGGCGTGGTACCCATCCCATGGGTCCCAAATCTCCAGGTTCCAGGGCATCTTCCTACGTCGAAAACATGCACGAGAAACCCAGAAGATGGTACACCGTGTGACCGGGAAAGGTTTCTAAAACGCACCTCATTTCTCATCTCCTTGTGCTCCGGTTCGCCATTCCAGCCGCTTTACTAGCAATCGCCCTCCTTGGAGAATCAGCACCTTTAACCTCCTGTTCCGTACACATTGCAATTTGTCCTGAGGATGAACGGGAAGAGGGGGAACCAATGAGAGACTAGCTCTAGGTGTTGGGACAGGCACAGGTCACTCTATTTTCCCATCAGGAAGAAGAATTAACCACAGGCTCAGCCTGCCGCCCGGAGCCAGAATAGGGCCTGAAGCAATCCTGCGCTTTTGCGGCCAGCTCCCAAGAAAGCGAGTTGAAAAATGGAGCTCAGGGGCACTGCAATTCACAAACCTGCAGAGTTAGAAATGATAACTCTCGTCCACAAATATATGGAGGGAAGGCTACGAAGAGGATTTGAAAGCAAGGCAGAATTGCAGGAAACCGATTTCAGGAGGTAGATTCGAATCGCCTTTAAAGCACAGGAAAAGCGGCAAAACCTCGACAATGATGCCCTTGGCCAAAAAGGGCGTATGCGTTTTTTCCTGAATATATTCAGGAAAAAACGCATACGCCCTTTTTGGCCAACCAAGCAACCTGGAAAGGCAAATCAGCGCTACAAAGAAGTCTCGCTTCCCATCGGTCAAAAGGGCCATGCTGAATAAAGTGTCAAAACCAGAAATGCAGGACAGGCCATGGAGAAATGGGAGCCTTGCTACGCTGATGGGCGGGCTGTAAATTGCCAACAGCCACTCTGGAGAAGTGTACGGTGTGTCCTGAAACATCTAAAAAACTCAGCTTAGAGAGCATAGGGCACTTCCACTCATGGGCGTATAAATTGGGAAAACTAAAAATCAGCAAGACACAGGCACCCCAAAGTTTAGGGCTGCTCTGTTGACAAGAACCTCCACTTCGTTACACCTTAAACATCCCAGGAAAGAGAAGAATGGATAAAGAAGTTGTGGTCCTTATGTACAATGGAATATCACTCAGCCATGAAATCAACGTCATAAGGCTAGGAGCAGCATGATGAGTGGATTTAGGTACGACGATTCTAAGTGAAATAAGTCACACAGAAAAAGACACTTATCATAAGATATCACTTACAGAGAGAATGTAAAAACCGCTACCCTTGAACTGAATTACAAAACAGAACAGAGTCGCACGTTTAGAAAACACACTATGGCTGCTTAACGGGAAAGGTGAGGTGGGGTGATGCATAAAACAAGGGTTTCAAATTAGCTCAGATACCGTTCCATAAACCCAATATGTAATAGACAAGACCTACTCCTTGCTCAGTGAACTGGACTCAACAACCCCTATTCACCGCCCAGGAATATATCTGACTAGTAAGAATCTTAAAACCTATGTATTGATATCTCTCTGTAAGTGAGTCAAGTGGGTGTAAAGCGGCATAAACACAGCAGTGCAAAGCAGCTAAACCCTATTATAAAAATCAATTACTTTTAAAAACCCGTGAAACAAAGACAGTGAAAGAGAGAGAAATTCTTACAAAATTCGTTCAGGGGCTGCGATGCCACCTGGATTGACCATATCTAGACCCACAGCTGATTGAGACATAAGGGTGGACACTCTTGGGGCTGAGAGGTTTGGTGAGGTTGGGTGAGCTAACGCAGACCCTTTAAAGTAATACGGCGTGGTACCCATCCCATGGGTCCCAAATCTCCAGGTTCCAGGGCATCTTCCTACGTCGAAAACATGCACGAGAAACCCAGAAGATGGTACACCGTGTGACCGGGAAAGGTTTCTAAAACGCACCTCATTTCTCATCTCCTTGTGCTCCGGTTCGCCATTCCAGCCGCTTTACTAGCAATCTCCCTCCTTGGAGAATCAGCACCTTTAACCTCCTGTTCCGTACACGTTGCAATTTGTCCTGAGGATGAACGGGAAGAGGGGGAACCAATGAGAGACTAGCTCTAGGTGTTGGGACAGGCACAGGTCACTCTATTTTCCCATCAGGAAGCAGAATTAACCACAGGCTCAGCCTGCCGCCCGGAGCCAGAATAGGGCCTGAAGCAATCCTGCGCTTTTGCGGCCAGCTCCCAAGAAAGCGAGTTGAAAAATGGAGCTCAGGGGCACTGCAATTCACAAACCTGCAGAGTTAGAAATGATAACTCTCGTCCACAAATATATGGAGGGAAGGCTACGAAGAGGATTTGAAAGCAAGGCAGAATTGCAGGAAACCGATTTCAGGAGGTAGATTCGAATCGCCTTTAAAGCACAGGAAAAGCGGCAAAACCTCGACAATGATGCCCTTGGCCAAAAAGGGCGTATGCGTTTTTTCCTGAATATATTCAGGAAAAAACGCATACGCCCTTTTTGGCCAACCAAGCAACCTGGAAAGGCAAATCAGCGCTACAAAGAAGTCTCGCTTCCCATCGGTCAAAAGGGCCATGCTGAATAAAGTGTCAAAACCAGAAATGCAGGACAGGCCATGGAGAAATGGGAGCCTTGCTACGCTGATGGGCGGGCTGTAAATTGCCAACAGCCACTCTGGAGAAGTGTACGGTGTGTCCTGAAACATCTAAAAAACTCAGCTTAGAGAGCATAGGGCACTTCCACTCATGGGCGTATAAATTGGGAAAACTAAAAATCAGCAAGACACAGGCACCCCAAAGTTTAGGGCTGCTCTGTTGACAAGAACCTCCACTTCGTTACACCTTAAACATCCCAGGAAAGAGAAGAATGGATAAAGAAGTTGTGGTCCTTATGTACAATGGAATATCACTCAGCCATGAAATCAACGTCATAAGGCTAGGAGCAGCATGATGAGTGGATTTAGGTACGACGATTCTAAGTGAAATAAGTCACACAGAAAAAGACACTTATCATAAGATATCACTTACAGAGAGAATGTAAAAACCGCTACCCTTGAACTGAATTACAAAACAGAACAGAGTCGCACGTTTAGAAAACACACTATGGCTGCTTAACGGGAAAGGTGAGGTGGGGTGATGCATAAAACAAGGGTTTCAAATTAGCTCAGATACCGTTCCATAAACCCAATATGTAATAGACAAGACCTACTCCTTGCTCAGTGAACTGGACTCAACAACCCCTATTCACCGCCCAGGAATATATCTGACTAGTAAGAATCTTAAAACCTATGTATTGATATCTCTCTGTAAGTGAGTCAAGTGGGTGTAAAGCGGCATAAACACAGCAGTGCAAAGCAGCTAAACCCTATTATAAAAATCAATTACTTTTAAAAACCCGTGAAACAAAGACAGTGAAAGAGAGAGAAATTCTTACAAAATTCGTTCAGGGGCTGCGATGCCACCTGGATTGACCATATCTAGACCCACAGCTGATTGAGACATAAGGGTGGACACTCTTGGGGCTGAGAGGTTTGGTGAGGTTGGGTGAGCTAACGCAGACCCTTTAAAGTAATACGGCGTGGTACCCATCCCATGGGTCCCAAATCTCCAGGTTCCAGGGCATCTTCCTACGTCGAAAACATGCACGAGAAACCCAGAAGATGGTACACCGTGTGACCGGGAAAGGTTTCTAAAACGCACCTCATTTCTCATCTCCTTGTGCTCCGGTTCGCCATTCCAGCCGCTTTACTAGCAATCTCCCTCCTTGGAGAATCAGCACCTTTAACCTCCTGTTCCGTACACGTTGCAATTTGTCCTGAGGATGAACGGGAAGAGGGGGAACCAATGAGAGACTAGCTCTAGGTGTTGGGACAGGCAGAGGTCACTCTATTTTCCCATCAGGAAGCAGAATTAACCACAGGCTCAGCCTGCCGCCCGGAGCCAGAATAGGGCCTGAAGCAATCCTGCGCTTTTGCGGCCAGCTCCCAAGAAAGCGAGTTGAAAAATGGAGCTCAGGGGCACTGCAATTCACAAACCTGCAGAGTTAGAAATGATAACTCTCGTCCAAAAATATATGGAGGGAAGGCTACGAAGAGGATTTGAAAGCAAGGCAGAATTGCAGGAAACCGATTTCAGGAGGTAGATTCGAATTGCCTTTAAAGCACAGGAAAAGCGGCAAAACCTCGACAATGATGCCCTTGGCCAAAAAGGGCGTATGCGTTTTTTCCTGAATATATTCAGGAAAAAACGCATACGCCCTTTTTGGCCATCCAAGCAACCTGGAAAGGCAAATCAGCGCTACAAAGAAGTCTCGCTTCCCATCGGTCAAAAGGGCCATGCTGAATAAAGTGTCAAAACCAGAAATGCAGGACAGGCCATGGAGAAATGGGAGCCTTGCTACGCTGATGGGCGGGCTGTAAATTGCCAACAGCCACTCTGGAGAAGTGTACGGTGTGTCCTGAAACATCTAAAAAACTCAGCTTAGAGAGCATAGGGCACTTCCACTCATGGGCGTATAAATTGGGAAAACTAAAAATCAGCAAGACACAGGCACCCCAAAGTTTAGGGCTGCTCTGTTGACAAGAACCTCCACTTCGTTACACCTTAAACATCCCAGGAAAGAGAAGAATGGATAAAGAAGTTGTGGTCCTTATGTACAATGGAATATCACTCAGCCATGAAATCAACGTCATAAGGCTAGGAGCAGCATGATGAGTGGATTTAGGTACGACGATTCTAAGTGAAATAAGTCACACAGAAAAAGACACTTATCATAAGATATCACTTACAGAGGGAATGTAAAAACCGCTACCCTTGAACTGAATTACAAAACAGAACAGAGTCGCACGTTTAGAAAACACACTATGGCTGCTTAACGGGAAAGGTGAGGTGGGGTGATGCATAAAACAAGGGTTTCAAATTAGCTCAGATACCGTTCCATAAACCCAATATGTAATAGACAAGACCTACTCCTTGCTCAGTGAACTGGACTCAACAACCCCTATTCACCGCCCAAGAATATATCTGACTAGTAAGAATCTTAAAACCTATGTATTGATATCTCTCTGTAAGTGAGTCAAGTGGGTGTAAAGCGGCATAAACACAGCAGTGCAAAGCAGCTAAACCCTATTATAAAAATCAATTACTTTTAAAAACCCGTGAAACAAAGACAGTGAAAGAGAGAGAAATTCTTACAAAATTCGTTCAGGGGCTGCGATGCCACCTGGATTGACCATATCTAGACCCACAGCTGATTGAGACATAAGGGTGGACACTCTTGGGGCTGAGAGGTTTGGTGAGGTTGGGTGAGCTAACGCAGACCCTTTAAAGTAATACGGCGTGGTACCCATCCCATGGGTCCCAAATCTCCAGGTTCCAGGGCATCTTCCTACGTCGAAAACATGCACGAGAAACCCAGAAGATGGTACACCGTGTGACCGGGAAAGGTTTCTAAAACGCACCTCATTTCTCATCTCCTTGTGCTCCGGTTCGCCATTCCAGCCGCTTTACTAGCAATCGCCCTCCTTGGAGAATCAGCACCTTTAACCTCCTGTTCCGTACACATTGCAATTTGTCCTGAGGATGAACGGGAAGAGGGGGAACCAATGAGAGACTAGCTCTAGGTGTTGGGACAGGCACAGGTCACTCTATTTTCCCATCAGGAAGAAGAATTAACCACAGGCTCAGCCTGCCGCCCGGAGCCAGAATAGGGCCTGAAGCAATCCTGCGCTTTTGCGGCCAGCTCCCAAGAAAGCGAGTTGAAAAATGGAGCTCAGGGGCACTGCAATTCACAAACCTGCAGAGTTAGAAATGATAACTCTCGTCCACAAATATATGGAGGGAAGGCTACGAAGAGGATTTGAAAGCAAGGCAGAATTGCAGGAAACCGATTTCAGGAGGTAGATTCGAATCGCCTTTAAAGCACAGGAAAAGCGGCAAAACCTCGACAATGATGCCCTTGGCCAAAAAGGGCGTATGCGTTTTTTCCTGAATATATTCAGGAAAAAACGCATACGCCCTTTTTGGCCAACCAAGCAACCTGGAAAGGCAAATCAGCGCTACAAAGAAGTCTCGCTTCCCATCGGTCAAAAGGGCCATGCTGAATAAAGTGTCAAAACCAGAAATGCAGGACAGGCCATGGAGAAATGGGAGCCTTGCTACGCTGATGGGCGGGCTGTAAATTGCCAACAGCCACTCTGGAGAAGTGTACGGTGTGTCCTGAAACATCTAAAAAACTCAGCTTAGAGAGCATAGGGCACTTCCACTCATGGGCGTATAAATTGGGAAAACTAAAAATCAGCAAGACACAGGCACCCCAAAGTTTAGGGCTGCTCTGTTGACAAGAACCTCCACTTCGTTACACCTTAAACATCCCAGGAAAGAGAAGAATGGATAAAGAAGTTGTGGTCCTTATGTACAATGGAATATCACTCAGCCATGAAATCAACGTCATAAGGCTAGGAGCAGCATGATGAGTGGATTTAGGTACGACGATTCTAAGTGAAATAAGTCACACAGAAAAAGACACTTATCATAAGATATCACTTACAGAGGGAATGTAAAAACCGCTACCCTTGAACTGAATTACAAAACAGAACAGAGTCGCACGTTTAGAAAACACACTATGGCTGCTTAACGGGAAAGGTGAGGTGGGGTGATGCATAAAACAAGGGTTTCAAATTAGCTCAGATACCGTTCCATAAACCCAATATGTAATAGACAAGACCTACTCCTTGCTCAGTGAACTGGACTCAACAACCCCTATTCACCGCCCAGGAATATATCTGACTAGTAAGAATCTTAAAACCTATGTATTGATATCTCTCTGTAAGTGAGTCAAGTGGGTGTAAAGCGGCATAAACACAGCAGTGCAAAGCAGCTAAACCCTATTATAAAAATCAATTACTTTTAAAAACCCGTGAAACAAAGACAGTGAAAGAGAGAGAAATTCTTACAAAATTCGTTCAGGGGCTGCGATGCCACCTGGATTGACCATATCTAGACCCACAGCTGATTGAGACATAAGGGTGGACACTCTTGGGGCTGAGAGGTTTGGTGAGGTTGGGTGAGCTAACGCAGACCCTTTAAAGTAATACGGCGTGGTACCCATCCCATGGGTCCCAAATCTCCAGGTTCCAGGGCATCTTCCTACGTCGAAAACATGCACGAGAAACCCAGAAGATGGTACACCGTGTGACCGGGAAAGGTTTCTAAAACGCACCTCATTTCTCATCTCCTTGTGCTCCGGTTCGCCATTCCAGCCGCTTTACTAGCAATCTCCCTCCTTGGAGAATCAGCACCTTTAACCTCCTGTTCCGTACACGTTGCAATTTGTCCTGAGGATGAACGGGAAGAGGGGGAACCAATGAGAGACTAGCTCTAGGTGTTGGGACAGGCAGAGGTCACTCTATTTTCCCATCAGGAAGCAGAATTAACCACAGGCTCAGCCTGCCGCCCGGAGCCAGAATAGGGCCTGAAGCAATCCTGCGCTTTTGCGGCCAGCTCCCAAGAAAGCGAGTTGAAAAATGGAGCTCAGGGGCACTGCAATTCACAAACCTGCAGAGTTAGAAATGATAACTCTCGTCCACAAATATATGGAGGGAAGGCTACGAAGAGGATTTGAAAGCAAGGCAGAATTGCAGGAAACCGATTTCAGGAGGTAGATTCGAATCGCCTTTAAAGCACAGGAAAAGCGGCAAAACCTCGACAATGATGCCCTTGGCCAAAAAGGGCGTATGCGTTTTTTCCTGAATATATTCAGGAAAAAACGCATACGCCCTTTTTGGCCATCCAAGCAACCTGGAAAGGCAAATCAGCGCTACAAAGAAGTCTCGCTTCCCATCGGTCAAAAGGGCCATGCTGAATAAAGTGTCAAAACCAGAAATGCAGGACAGGCCATGGAGAAATGGGAGCCTTGCTACGCTGATGGGCGGGCTGTAAATTGCCAACAGCCACTCTGGAGAAGTGTACGGTGTGTCCTGAAACATCTAAAAAACTCAGCTTAGAGAGCATACGGCACTTCCACTCATGGGCGTATAAATTGGGAAAACTAAAAATCAGCAAGACACAGGCACCCCAAAGTTTAGGGCTGCTCTGTTGACAAGAACCTCCACTTCGTTACACCTTAAACATCCCAGGAAAGAGAAGAATGGATAAAGAAGTTGTGGTCCTTATGTACAATGGAATATCACTCAGCCATGAAATCAACGTCATAAGGCTAGGAGCAGCATGATGAGTGGATTTAGGTACGACGATTCTAAGTGAAATAAGTCACACAGAAAAAGACACTTATCATAAGATATCACTTACAGAGGGAATGTAAAAACCGCTACCCTTGAACTGAATTACAAAACAGAACAGAGTCGCACGTTTAGAAAACACACTATGGCTGCTTAACGGGAAAGGTGAGGTGGGGTGATGCATAAAACAAGGGTTTCAAATTAGCTCAGATACCGTTCCATAAACCCAATATGTAATAGACAAGACCTACTCCTTGCTCAGTGAACTGGACTCAACAACCCCTATTCACCGCCCAAGAATATATCTGACTAGTAAGAATCTTAAAACCTATGTATTGATATCTCTCTGTAAGTGAGTCAAGTGGGTGTAAAGCGGCATAAACACAGCAGTGCAAAGCAGCTAAACCCTATTATAAAAATCAATTACTTTTAAAAACCCGTGAAACAAAGACAGTGAAAGAGAGAGAAATTCTTACAAAATTCGTTCAGGGGCTGCGATGCCACCTGGATTGACCATATCTAGACCCACAGCTGATTGAGACATAAGGGTGGACACTCTTGGGGCTGAGAGGTTTGGTGAGGTTGGGTGAGCTAACGCAGACCCTTTAAAGTAATACGGCGTGGTACCCATCCCATGGGTCCCAAATCTCCAGGTTCCAGGGCATCTTCCTACGTCGAAAACATGCACGAGAAACCCAGAAGATGGTACACCGTGTGACCGGGAAAGGTTTCTAAAACGCACCTCATTTCTCATCTCCTTGTGCTCCGGTTCGCCATTCCAGCCGCTTTACTAGCAATCGCC
This sequence comes from Balaenoptera borealis, assembly GCF_965194805.1. Taxonomy (NCBI): domain Eukaryota; kingdom Metazoa; phylum Chordata; class Mammalia; order Artiodactyla; family Balaenopteridae; genus Balaenoptera; species Balaenoptera borealis. The sequence continues at coordinate 42,095,621 of NC_138874.1, forward strand.
CTCCTTGGAGAATCAGCACCTTTAACCTCCTGTTCCGTACACATTGCAATTTGTCCTGAGGATGAACGGGAAGAGGGGGAACCAATGAGAGACTAGCTCTAGGTGTTGGGACAGGCACAGGTCACTCTATTTTCCCATCAGGAAGAAGAATTAACCACAGGCTCAGCCTGCCGCCCGGAGCCAGAATAGGGCCTGAAGCAATCCTGCGCTTTTGCGGCCAGCTCCCAAGAAAGCGAGTTGAAAAATGGAGCTCAGGGGCACTGCAATTCACAAACCTGCAGAGTTAGAAATGATAACTCTCGTCCACAAATATATGGAGGGAAGGCTACGAAGAGGATTTGAAAGCAAGGCAGAATTGCAGGAAACCGATTTCAGGAGGTAGATTCGAATCGCCTTTAAAGCACAGGAAAAGCGGCAAAACCTCGACAATGATGCCCTTGGCCAAAAAGGGCGTATGCGTTTTTTCCTGAATATATTCAGGAAAAAACGCATACGCCCTTTTTGGCCAACCAAGCAACCTGGAAAGGCAAATCAGCGCTACAAAGAAGTCTCGCTTCCCATCGGTCAAAAGGGCCATGCTGAATAAAGTGTCAAAACCAGAAATGCAGGACAGGCCATGGAGAAATGGGAGCCTTGCTACGCTGATGGGCGGGCTGTAAATTGCCAACAGCCACTCTGGAGAAGTGTACGGTGTGTCCTGAAACATCTAAAAAACTCAGCTTAGAGAGCATAGGGCACTTCCACTCATGGGCGTATAAATTGGGAAAACTAAAAATCAGCAAGACACAGGCACCCCAAAGTTTAGGGCTGCTCTGTTGACAAGAACCTCCACTTCGTTACACCTTAAACATCCCAGGAAAGAGAAGAATGGATAAAGAAGTTGTGGTCCTTATGTACAATGGAATATCACTCAGCCATGAAATCAACGTCATAAGGCTAGGAGCAGCATGATGAGTGGATTTAGGTACGACGATTCTAAGTGAAATAAGTCACACAGAAAAAGACACTTATCATAAGATATCACTTACAGAGAGAATGTAAAAACCGCTACCCTTGAACTGAATTACAAAACAGAACAGAGTCGCACGTTTAGAAAACACACTATGGCTGCTTAACGGGAAAGGTGAGGTGGGGTGATGCATAAAACAAGGGTTTCAAATTAGCTCAGATACCGTTCCATAAACCCAATATGTAATAGACAAGACCTACTCCTTGCTCAGTGAACTGGACTCAACAACCCCTATTCACCGCCCAGGAATATATCTGACTAGTAAGAATCTTAAAACCTATGTATTGATATCTCTCTGTAAGTGAGTCAAGTGGGTGTAAAGCGGCATAAACACAGCAGTGCAAAGCAGCTAAACCCTATTATAAAAATCAATTACTTTTAAAAACCCGTGAAACAAAGACAGTGAAAGAGAGAGAAATTCTTACAAAATTCGTTCAGGGGCTGCGATGCCACCTGGATTGACCATATCTAGACCCACAGCTGATTGAGACATAAGGGTGGACACTCTTGGGGCTGAGAGGTTTGGTGAGGTTGGGTGAGCTAACGCAGACCCTTTAAAGTAATACGGCGTGGTACCCATCCCATAGGTCCCAAATCTCCAGGTTCCAGGGCATCTTCCTACGTCGAAAACATGCACGAGAAACCCAGAAGATGGTACACCGTGTGACCGGGAAAGGTTTCTAAAACGCACCTCATTTCTCATCTCCTTGTGCTCCGGTTCGCCATTCCAGCCGCTTTACTAGCAATCTCCCTCCTTGGAGAATCAGCACCTTTAACCTCCTGTTCCGTACACGTTGCAATTTGTCCTGAGGATGAACGGGAAGAGGGGGAACCAATGAGAGACTAGCTCTAGGTGTTGGGACAGGCACAGGTCACTCTATTTTCCCATCAGGAAGCAGAATTAACCACAGGCTCAGCCTGCCGCCCGGAGCCAGAATAGGGCCTGAAGCAATCCTGCGCTTTTGCGGCCAGCTCCCAAGAAAGCGAGTTGAAAAATGGAGCTCAGGGGCACTGCAATTCACAAACCTGCAGAGTTAGAAATGATAACTCTCGTCCACAAATATATGGAGGGAAGGCTACGAAGAGGATTTGAAAGCAAGGCAGAATTGCAGGAAACCGATTTCAGGAGGTAGATTCGAATCGCCTTTAAAGCACAGGAAAAGCGGCAAAACCTCGACAATGATGCCCTTGGCCAAAAAGGGCGTATGCGTTTTTTCCTGAATATATTCAGGAAAAAACGCATACGCCCTTTTTGGCCAACCAAGCAACCTGGAAAGGCAAATCAGCGCTACAAAGAAGTCTCGCTTCCCATCGGTCAAAAGGGCCATGCTGAATAAAGTGTCAAAACCAGAAATGCAGGACAGGCCATGGAGAAATGGGAGCCTTGCTACGCTGATGGGCGGGCTGTAAATTGCCAACAGCCACTCTGGAGAAGTGTACGGTGTGTCCTGAAACATCTAAAAAACTCAGCTTAGAGAGCATAGGGCACTTCCACTCATGGGCGTATAAATTGGGAAAACTAAAAATCAGCAAGACACAGGCACCCCAAAGTTTAGGGCTGCTCTGTTGACAAGAACCTCCACTTCGTTACACCTTAAACATCCCAGGAAAGAGAAGAATGGATAAAGAAGTTGTGGTCCTTATGTACAATGGAATATCACTCAGCCATGAAATCAACGTCATAAGGCTAGGAGCAGCATGATGAGTGGATTTAGGTACGACGATTCTAAGTGAAATAAGTCACACAGAAAAAGACACTTATCATAAGATATCACTTACAGAGGGAATGTAAAAACCGCTACCCTTGAACTGAATTACAAAACAGAACAGAGTCGCACGTTTAGAAAACACACTATGGCTGCTTAACGGGAAAGGTGAGGTGGGGTGATGCATAAAACAAGGGTTTCAAATTAGCTCAGATACCGTTCCATAAACCCAATATGTAATAGACAAGACCTACTCCTTGCTCAGTGAACTGGACTCAACAACCCCTATTCACCGCCCAAGAATATATCTGACTAGTAAGAATCTTAAAACCTATGTAGTGATATCTCTCTGTAAGTGAGTCAAGTAGGTGTAAAGCGGCATAAACACAGCAGTGCAAAGCAGCTAAACCCCATTATAAAAATCAATTACTTTTAAAAACCCGTGAAACAAAGACAGTGAAAGAGAGAGAAATTCTTACAAAATTCGTTCAGGGGCTGCGATGCCAGCTGGATTGACCATATCTAGACCCACAGATGACTGAGACATAAGGGTGGACACTCTTGGGGCTGAGAGGTTTGGTGAGGTTGGGTGAGCTAACGCAGACCCTTTAAAGTAATACGGCGTGGTACCCATCCCATGGGTCCCAAATCTCCAGGTTCCAGGGCATCTTCCTACGTCGAAAACATGCACGAGCAACCCAGAAGATGGTACACCGTGTGACCGGGAAAGGTTTCTAAAACGCACCTCATTTCTCATCTCCTTGTGCTCTGGTTCGCCATTCCAGCCGCTTTACTAGCAATCTCCCTCCTTGGAGAATCAGCACCTTTAACCTCCTGTTCCGTACACGTTGCAATTTGTCCTGAGGATGAACGGGAAGAGGGGGAACCAATGAGAGACTAGCTCTAGGTGTTGGGACAGGCACAGGTCACTCTATTTTCCCATCAGGAAGAAGAATTAACCACAGGCTCAGCCTGCCGCCCGGAGCCAGAATAGGGCCTGAAGCAATCCTGCACTTTTGCGGCCAGCTCCCAAGAAAGCGAGTTGAAAAATGGAGCTCAGGGGCACTGCAATTCACAAACCTGCAGAGTTAGAAATGATAACTCTCGTCCACAAATATATGGAGGGAAGGCTACGAAGAGCATTTGAAAGCAAGGCAGAATTGCAGGAAACCGATTTCAGGAGGTAGATTCGAATCGCCTTTAAAGCACAGGAAAAGCGGCAAAACCTCGACAATGATGCCCTTGGCCAAAAAGGGCGTATGCGTTTTTTCCTGAATATATTCAGGAAAAAACGCATACGCCCTTTTTGGCCAACCAAGCAACCTGGAAAGGCAAATCAGCGCTACAAAGAAGTCTCGCTTCCCATCGGTCAAAAGGGCCATGCTGAATAAAGTGTCAAAACCAGAAATGCAGGACAGGCCATGGAGAAATGGGAGCCTTGCTACGCTGATGGGCGGGCTGTTAATTGCCAACAGCCACTCTGGAGAAGTGTACGGTGTGTCCTGAAACATCTAAAAAACTCAGCTTAGAGAGCATAGGGCACTTCCACTCATGGGCGTATAAATTGGGAAAACTAAAAATCAGCAAGACACAGGCACCCCAAAGTTTAGGGCTGCTCTGTTGACAAGAACCTCCACTTCGTTACACCTTAAACATCCCAGGAAAGAGAAGAATGGATAAAGAAGTTGTGGTCCTTATGTACAATGGAATATCACTCAGCCATGAAATCAACGTCATAAGGCTAGGAGCAGCATGATGAGTGGATTTAGGTACGACGATTCTAAGTGAAATAAGTCACACAGAAAAAGACACTTATCATAAGATATCACTTACAGAGGGAATGTAAAAACCGCTACCCTTGAACTGAATTACAAAACAGAACAGAGTCGCACGTTTAGAAAACACACTATGGCTGCTTAACGGGAAAGGTGAGGTGGGGTGATGCATAAAACAAGGGTTTCAAATTAGCTCAGATACCGTTCCATAAACCCAATATGTAATAGACAAGACCTACTCCTTGCTCAGTGAACTGGACTCAACAACCCCTATTCACCGCCCAGGAATATATCTGACTAGTAAGAATCTTAAAACCTATGTAGTGATATCTCTCTGTAAGTGAGTCAAGTGGGTGTAAAGCGGCATAAACACAGCAGTGCAAAGCAGCTAAACCCTATTATAAAAATCAATTACTTTTAAAAACCCGTGAAACAAAGACAGTGAAAGAGAGAGAAATTCTTACAAAATTCGTTCAGGGGCTGCGATGCCACCTGGATTGACCATATCTAGACCCACAGCTGATTGAGACATAAGGGTGGACACTCTTGGGGCTGAGAGGTTTGGTGAGGTTGGGTGAGCTAACGCAGACCCTTTAAAGTAATACGGCGTGGTACCCATCCCATGGGTCCCAAATCTCCAGGTTCCAGGGCATCTTCCTACGTCGAAAACATGCACGAGAAACCCAGAAGATGGTACACCGTGTGACCGGGAAAGGTTTCTAAAACGCACCTCATTTCTCATCTCCTTGTGCTCCGGTTCGCCATTCCAGCCGCTTTACTAGCAATCGCCCTCCTTGGAGAATCAGCACCTTTAACCTCCTGTTCCGTACACATTGCAATTTGTCCTGAGGATGAACGGGAAGAGGGGGAACCAATGAGAGACTAGCTCTAGGTGTTGGGACAGGCACAGGTCACTCTATTTTCCCATCAGGAAGAAGAATTAACCACAGGCTCAGCCTGCCGCCCGGAGCCAGAATAGGGCCTGAAGCAATCCTGCGCTTTTGCGGCCAGCTCCCAAGAAAGCGAGTTGAAAAATGGAGCTCAGGGGCACTGCAATTCACAAACCTGCAGAGTTAGAAATGATAACTCTCGTCCACAAATATATGGAGGGAAGGCTACGAAGAGGATTTGAAAGCAAGGCAGAATTGCAGGAAACCGATTTCAGGAGGTAGATTCGAATCGCCTTTAAAGCACAGGAAAAGCGGCAAAACCTCGACAATGATGCCCTTGGCCAAAAAGGGCGTATGCGTTTTTTCCTGAATATATTCAGGAAAAAACGCATACGCCCTTTTTGGCCAACCAAGCAACCTGGAAAGGCAAATCAGCGCTACAAAGAAGTCTCGCTTCCCATCGGTCAAAAGGGCCATGCTGAATAAAGTGTCAAAACCAGAAATGCAGGACAGGCCATGGAGAAATGGGAGCCTTGCTACGCTGATGGGCGGGCTGTAAATTGCCAACAGCCACTCTGGAGAAGTGTACGGTGTGTCCTGAAACATCTAAAAAACTCAGCTTAGAGAGCATAGGGCACTTCCACTCATGGGCGTATAAATTGGGAAAACTAAAAATCAGCAAGACACAGGCACCCCAAAGTTTAGGGCTGCTCTGTTGACAAGAACCTCCACTTCGTTACACCTTAAACATCCCAGGAAAGAGAAGAATGGATAAAGAAGTTGTGGTCCTTATGTACAATGGAATATCACTCAGCCATGAAATCAACGTCATAAGGCTAGGAGCAGCATGATGAGTGGATTTAGGTACGACGATTCTAAGTGAAATAAGTCACACAGAAAAAGACACTTATCATAAGATATCACTTACAGAGGGAATGTAAAAACCGCTACCCTTGAACTGAATTACAAAACAGAACAGAGTCGCACGTTTAGAAAACACACTATGGCTGCTTAACGGGAAAGGTGAGGTGGGGTGATGCATAAAACAAGGGTTTCAAATTAGCTCAGATACCGTTCCATAAACCCAATATGTAATAGACAAGACCTACTCCTTGCTCAGTGAACTGGACTCAACAACCCCTATTCACCGCCCAAGAATATATCTGACTAGTAAGAATCTTAAAACCTATGTAGTGATATCTCTCTGTAAGTGAGTCAAGTAGGTGTAAAGCGGCATAAACACAGCAGTGCAAAGCAGCTAAACCCCATTATAAAAATCAATTACTTTTAAAAACCCGTGAAACAAAGACAGTGAAAGAGAGAGAAATTCTTACAAAATTCGTTCAGGGGCTGCGATGCCAGCTGGATTGACCATATCTAGACCCACAGATGACTGAGACATAAGGGTGGACACTCTTGGGGCTGAGAGGTTTGGTGAGGTTGGGTGAGCTAACGCAGACCCTTTAAAGTAATACGGCGTGGTACCCATCCCATGGGTCCCAAATCTCCAGGTTCCAGGGCATCTTCCTACGTCGAAAACATGCACGAGCAACCCAGAAGATGGTACACCGTGTGACCGGGAAAGGTTTCTAAAACGCACCTCATTTCTCATCTCCTTGTGCTCTGGTTCGCCATTCCAGCCGCTTTACTAGCAATCTCCCTCCTTGGAGAATCAGCACCTTTAACCTCCTGTTCCGTACACGTTGCAATTTGTCCTGAGGATGAACGGGAAGAGGGGGAACCAATGAGAGACTAGCTCTAGGTGTTGGGACAGGCACAGGTCACTCTATTTTCCCATCAGGAAGAAGAATTAACCACAGGCTCAGCCTGCCGCCCGGAGCCAGAATAGGGCCTGAAGCAATCCTGCACTTTTGCGGCCAGCTCCCAAGAAAGCGAGTTGAAAAATGGAGCTCAGGGGCACTGCAATTCACAAACCTGCAGAGTTAGAAATGATAACTCTCGTCCACAAATATATGGAGGGAAGGCTACGAAGAGCATTTGAAAGCAAGGCAGAATTGCAGGAAACCGATTTCAGGAGGTAGATTCGAATCGCCTTTAAAGCACAGGAAAAGCGGCAAAACCTCGACAATGATGCCCTTGGCCAAAAAGGGCGTATGCGTTTTTTCCTGAATATATTCAGGAAAAAACGCATACGCCCTTTTTGGCCAACCAAGCAACCTGGAAAGGCAAATCAGCGCTACAAAGAAGTCTCGCTTCCCATCGGTCAAAAGGGCCATGCTGAATAAAGTGTCAAAACCAGAAATGCAGGACAGGCCATGGAGAAATGGGAGCCTTGCTACGCTGATGGGCGGGCTGTTAATTGCCAACAGCCACTCTGGAGAAGTGTACGGTGTGTCCTGAAACATCTAAAAAACTCAGCTTAGAGAGCATAGGGCACTTCCACTCATGGGCGTATAAATTGGGAAAACTAAAAATCAGCAAGACACAGGCACCCCAAAGTTTAGGGCTGCTCTGTTGACAAGAACCTCCACTTCGTTACACCTTAAACATCCCAGGAAAGAGAAGAATGGATAAAGAAGTTGTGGTCCTTATGTACAATGGAATATCACTCAGCCATGAAATCAACGTCATAAGGCTAGGAGCAGCATGATGAGTGGATTTAGGTACGACGATTCTAAGTGAAATAAGTCACACAGAAAAAGACACTTATCATAAGATATCACTTACAGAGGGAATGTAAAAACCGCTACCCTTGAACTGAATTACAAAACAGAACAGAGTCGCACGTTTAGAAAACACACTATGGCTGCTTAACGGGAAAGGTGAGGTGGGGTGATGCATAAAACAAGGGTTTCAAATTAGCTCAGATACCGTTCCATAAACCCAATATGTAATAGACAAGACCTACTCCTTGCTCAGTGAACTGGACTCAACAACCCCTATTCACCGCCCAAGAATATATCTGACTAGTAAGAATCTTAAAACCTATGTAGTGATATCTCTCTGTAAGTGAGTCAAGTGGGTGTAAAGCGGCATAAACACAGCAGTGCAAAGCAGCTAAACCCTATTATAAAAATCAATTACTTTTAAAAACCCGTGAAACAAAGACAGTGAAAGAGAGAGAAATTCTTACAAAATTCGTTCAGGGGCTGCGATGCCACCTGGATTGACCATATCTAGACCCACAGCTGATTGAGACATAAGGGTGGACACTCTTGGGGCTGAGAGGTTTGGTGAGGTTGGGTGAGCTAACGCAGACCCTTTAAAGTAATACGGCGTGGTACCCATCCCATGGGTCCCAAATCTCCAGGTTCCAGGGCATCTTCCTACGTCGAAAACATGCACGAGAAACCCAGAAGATGGTACACCGTGTGACCGGGAAAGGTTTCTAAAACGCACCTCATTTCTCATCTCCTTGTGCTCCGGTTCGCCATTCCAGCCGCTTTACTAGCAATCGCCCTCCTTGGAGAATCAGCACCTTTAACCTCCTGTTCCGTACACATTGCAATTTGTCCTGAGGATGAACGGGAAGAGGGGGAACCAATGAGAGACTAGCTCTAGGTGTTGGGACAGGCACAGGTCACTCTATTTTCCCATCAGGAAGAAGAATTAACCACAGGCTCAGCCTGCCGCCCGGAGCCAGAATAGGGCCTGAAGCAATCCTGCGCTTTTGCGGCCAGCTCCCAAGAAAGCGAGTTGAAAAATGGAGCTCAGGGGCACTGCAATTCACAAACCTGCAGAGTTAGAAATGATAACTCTCGTCCACAAATATATGGAGGGAAGGCTACGAAGAGGATTTGAAAGCAAGGCAGAATTGCAGGAAACCGATTTCAGGAGGTAGATTCGAATCGCCTTTAAAGCACAGGAAAAGCGGCAAAACCTCGACAATGATGCCCTTGGCCAAAAAGGGCGTATGCGTTTTTTCCTGAATATATTCAGGAAAAAACGCATACGCCCTTTTTGGCCAACCAAGCAACCTGGAAAGGCAAATCAGCGCTACAAAGAAGTCTCGCTTCCCATCGGTCAAAAGGGCCATGCTGAATAAAGTGTCAAAACCAGAAATGCAGGACAGGCCATGGAGAAATGGGAGCCTTGCTACGCTGATGGGCGGGCTGTAAATTGCCAACAGCCACTCTGGAGAAGTGTACGGTGTGTCCTGAAACATCTAAAAAACTCAGCTTAGAGAGCATAGGGCACTTCCACTCATGGGCGTATAAATTGGGAAAACTAAAAATCAGCAAGACACAGGCACCCCAAAGTTTAGGGCTGCTCTGTTGACAAGAACCTCCACTTCGTTACACCTTAAACATCCCAGGAAAGAGAAGAATGGATAAAGAAGTTGTGGTCCTTATGTACAATGGAATATCACTCAGCCATGAAATCAACGTCATAAGGCTAGGAGCAGCATGATGAGTGGATTTAGGTACGACGATTCTAAGTGAAATAAGTCACACAGAAAAAGACACTTATCATAAGATATCACTTACAGAGAGAATGTAAAAACCGCTACCCTTGAACTGAATTACAAAACAGAACAGAGTCGCACGTTTAGAAAACACACTATGGCTGCTTAACGGGAAAGGTGAGGTGGGGTGATGCATAAAACAAGGGTTTCAAATTAGCTCAGATACCGTTCCATAAACCCAATATGTAATAGACAAGACCTACTCCTTGCTCAGTGAACTGGACTCAACAACCCCTATTCACCGCCCAGGAATATATCTGACTAGTAAGAATCTTAAAACCTATGTATTGATATCTCTCTGTAAGTGAGTCAAGTGGGTGTAAAGCGGCATAAACACAGCAGTGCAAAGCAGCTAAACCCTATTATAAAAATCAATTACTTTTAAAAACCCGTGAAACAAAGACAGTGAAAGAGAGAGAAATTCTTACAAAATTCGTTCAGGGGCTGCGATGCCACCTGGATTGACCATATCTAGACCCACAGCTGATTGAGACATAAGGGTGGACACTCTTGGGGCTGAGAGGTTTGGTGAGGTTGGGTGAGCTAACGCAGACCCTTTAAAGTAATACGGCGTGGTACCCATCCCATGGGTCCCAAATCTCCAGGTTCCAGGGCATCTTCCTACGTCGAAAACATGCACGAGAAACCCAGAAGATGGTACACCGTGTGACCGGGAAAGGTTTCTAAAACGCACCTCATTTCTCATCTCCTTGTGCTCCGGTTCGCCATTCCAGCCGCTTTACTAGCAATCTCCCTCCTTGGAGAATCAGCACCTTTAACCTCCTGTTCCGTACACGTTGCAATTTGTCCTGAGGATGAACGGGAAGAGGGGGAACCAATGAGAGACTAGCTCTAGGTGTTGGGACAGGCAGAGGTCACTCTATTTTCCCATCAGGAAGCAGAATTAACCACAGGCTCAGCCTGCCGCCCGGAGCCAGAATAGGGCCTGAAGCAATCCTGCGCTTTTGCGGCCAGCTCCCAAGAAAGCGAGTTGAAAAATGGAGCTCAGGGGCACTGCAATTCACAAACCTGCAGAGTTAGAAATGATAACTCTCGTCCAAAAATATATGGAGGGAAGGCTACGAAGAGGATTTGAAAGCAAGGCAGAATTGCAGGAAACCGATTTCAGGAGGTAGATTCGAATTGCCTTTAAAGCACAGGAAAAGCGGCAAAACCTCGACAATGATGCCCTTGGCCAAAAAGGGCGTATGCGTTTTTTCCTGAATATATTCAGGAAAAAACGCATACGCCCTTTTTGGCCATCCAAGCAACCTGGAAAGGCAAATCAGCGCTACAAAGAAGTCTCGCTTCCCATCGGTCAAAAGGGCCATGCTGAATAAAGTGTCAAAACCAGAAATGCAGGACAGGCCATGGAGAAATGGGAGCCTTGCTACGCTGATGGGCGGGCTGTAAATTGCCAACAGCCACTCTGGAGAAGTGTACGGTGTGTCCTGAAACATCTAAAAAACTCAGCTTAGAGAGCATAGGGCACTTCCACTCATGGGCGTATAAATTGGGAAAACTAAAAATCAGCAAGACACAGGCACCCCAAAGTTTAGGGCTGCTCTGTTGACAAGAACCTCCACTTCGTTACACCTTAAACATCCCAGGAAAGAGAAGAATGGATAAAGAAGTTGTGGTCCTTATGTACAATGGAATATCACTCAGCCATGAAATCAACGTCATAAGGCTAGGAGCAGCATGATGAGTGGATTTAGGTACGACGATTCTAAGTGAAATAAGTCACACAGAAAAAGACACTTATCATAAGATATCACTTACAGAGGGAATGTAAAAACCGCTACCCTTGAACTGAATTACAAAACAGAACAGAGTCGCACGTTTAGAAAACACACTATGGCTGCTTAACGGGAAAGGTGAGGTGGGGTGATGCATAAAACAAGGGTTTCAAATTAGCTCAGATACCGTTCCATAAACCCAATATGTAATAGACAAGACCTACTCCTTGCTCAGTGAACTGGACTCAACAACCCCTATTCACCGCCCAAGAATATATCTGACTAGTAAGAATCTTAAAACCTATGTATTGATATCTCTCTGTAAGTGAGTCAAGTGGGTGTAAAGCGGCATAAACACAGCAGTGCAAAGCAGCTAAACCCTATTATAAAAATCAATTACTTTTAAAAACCCGTGAAACAAAGACAGTGAAAGAGAGAGAAATTCTTACAAAATTCGTTCAGGGGCTGCGATGCCACCTGGATTGACCATATCTAGACCCACAGCTGATTGAGACATAAGGGTGGACACTCTTGGGGCTGAGAGGTTTGGTGAGGTTGGGTGAGCTAACGCAGACCCTTTAAAGTAATACGGCGTGGTACCCATCCCATGGGTCCCAAATCTCCAGGTTCCAGGGCATCTTCCTACGTCGAAAACATGCACGAGAAACCCAGAAGATGGTACACCGTGTGACCGGGAAAGGTTTCTAAAACGCACCTCATTTCTCATCTCCTTGTGCTCCGGTTCGCCATTCCAGCCGCTTTACTAGCAATCGCCCTCCTTGGAGAATCAGCACCTTTAACCTCCTGTTCCGTACACATTGCAATTTGTCCTGAGGATGAACGGGAAGAGGGGGAACCAATGAGAGACTAGCTCTAGGTGTTGGGACAGGCACAGGTCACTCTATTTTCCCATCAGGAAGAAGAATTAACCACAGGCTCAGCCTGCCGCCCGGAGCCAGAATAGGGCCTGAAGCAATCCTGCGCTTTTGCGGCCAGCTCCCAAGAAAGCGAGTTGAAAAATGGAGCTCAGGGGCACTGCAATTCACAAACCTGCAGAGTTAGAAATGATAACTCTCGTCCACAAATATATGGAGGGAAGGCTACGAAGAGGATTTGAAAGCAAGGCAGAATTGCAGGAAACCGATTTCAGGAGGTAGATTCGAATCGCCTTTAAAGCACAGGAAAAGCGGCAAAACCTCGACAATGATGCCCTTGGCCAAAAAGGGCGTATGCGTTTTTTCCTGAATATATTCAGGAAAAAACGCATACGCCCTTTTTGGCCAACCAAGCAACCTGGAAAGGCAAATCAGCGCTACAAAGAAGTCTCGCTTCCCATCGGTCAAAAGGGCCATGCTGAATAAAGTGTCAAAACCAGAAATGCAGGACAGGCCATGGAGAAATGGGAGCCTTGCTACGCTGATGGGCGGGCTGTAAATTGCCAACAGCCACTCTGGAGAAGTGTACGGTGTGTCCTGAAACATCTAAAAAACTCAGCTTAGAGAGCATAGGGCACTTCCACTCATGGGCGTATAAATTGGGAAAACTAAAAATCAGCAAGACACAGGCACCCCAAAGTTTAGGGCTGCTCTGTTGACAAGAACCTCCACTTCGTTACACCTTAAACATCCCAGGAAAGAGAAGAATGGATAAAGAAGTTGTGGTCCTTATGTACAATGGAATATCACTCAGCCATGAAATCAACGTCATAAGGCTAGGAGCAGCATGATGAGTGGATTTAGGTACGACGATTCTAAGTGAAATAAGTCACACAGAAAAAGACACTTATCATAAGATATCACTTACAGAGAGAATGTAAAAACCGCTACCCTTGAACTGAATTACAAAACAGAACAGAGTCGCACGTTTAGAAAACACACTATGGCTGCTTAACGGGAAAGGTGAGGTGGGGTGATGCATAAAACAAGGGTTTCAAATTAGCTCAGATACCGTTCCATAAACCCAATATGTAATAGACAAGACCTACTCCTTGCTCAGTGAACTGGACTCAACAACCCCTATTCACCGCCCAGGAATATATCTGACTAGTAAGAATCTTAAAACCTATGTATTGATATCTCTCTGTAAGTGAGTCAAGTGGGTGTAAAGCGGCATAAACACAGCAGTGCAAAGCAGCTAAACCCTATTATAAAAATCAATTACTTTTAAAAACCCGTGAAACAAAGACAGTGAAAGAGAGAGAAATTCTTACAAAATTCGTTCAGGGGCTGCGATGCCACCTGGATTGACCATATCTAGACCCACAGCTGATTGAGACATAAGGGTGGACACTCTTGGGGCTGAGAGGTTTGGTGAGGTTGGGTGAGCTAACGCAGACCCTTTAAAGTAATACGGCGTGGTACCCATCCCATGGGTCCCAAATCTCCAGGTTCCAGGGCATCTTCCTACGTCGAAAACATGCACGAGAAACCCAGAAGATGGTACACCGTGTGACCGGGAAAGGTTTCTAAAACGCACCTCATTTCTCATCTCCTTGTGCTCCGGTTCGCCATTCCAGCCGCTTTACTAGCAATCTCCCTCCTTGGAGAATCAGCACCTTTAACCTCCTGTTCCGTACACGTTGCAATTTGTCCTGAGGATGAACGGGAAGAGGGGGAACCAATGAGAGACTAGCTCTAGGTGTTGGGACAGGCACAGGTCACTCTATTTTCCCATCAGGAAGCAGAATTAACCACAGGCTCAGCCTGCCGCCCGGAGCCAGAATAGGGCCTGAAGCAATCCTGCGCTTTTGCGGCCAGCTCCCAAGAAAGCGAGTTGAAAAATGGAGCTCAGGGGCACTGCAATTCACAAACCTGCAGAGTTAGAAATGATAACTCTCGTCCACAAATATATGGAGGGAAGGCTACGAAGAGGATTTGAAAGCAAGGCAGAATTGCAGGAAACCGATTTCAGGAGGTAGATTCGAATCGCCTTTAAAGCACAGGAAAAGCGGCAAAACCTCGACAATGATGCCCTTGGCCAAAAAGGGCGTATGCGTTTTTTCCTGAATATATTCAGGAAAAAACGCATACGCCCTTTTTGGCCAACCAAGCAACCTGGAAAGGCAAATCAGCGCTACAAAGAAGTCTCGCTTCCCATCGGTCAAAAGGGCCATGCTGAATAAAGTGTCAAAACCAGAAATGCAGGACAGGCCATGGAGAAATGGGAGCCTTGCTACGCTGATGGGCGGGCTGTAAATTGCCAACAGCCACTCTGGAGAAGTGTACGGTGTGTCCTGAAACATCTAAAAAACTCAGCTTAGAGAGCATAGGGCACTTCCACTCATGGGCGTATAAATTGGGAAAACTAAAAATCAGCAAGACACAGGCACCCCAAAGTTTAGGGCTGCTCTGTTGACAAGAACCTCCACTTCGTTACACCTTAAACATCCCAGGAAAGAGAAGAATGGATAAAGAAGTTGTGGTCCTTATGTACAATGGAATATCACTCAGCCATGAAATCAACGTCATAAGGCTAGGAGCAGCATGATGAGTGGATTTAGGTACGACGATTCTAAGTGAAATAAGTCACACAGAAAAAGACACTTATCATAAGATATCACTTACAGAGAGAATGTAAAAACCGCTACCCTTGAACTGAATTACAAAACAGAACAGAGTCGCACGTTTAGAAAACACACTATGGCTGCTTAACGGGAAAGGTGAGGTGGGGTGATGCATAAAACAAGGGTTTCAAATTAGCTCAGATACCGTTCCATAAACCCAATATGTAATAGACAAGACCTACTCCTTGCTCAGTGAACTGGACTCAACAACCCCTATTCACCGCCCAGGAATATATCTGACTAGTAAGAATCTTAAAACCTATGTATTGATATCTCTCTGTAAGTGAGTCAAGTGGGTGTAAAGCGGCATAAACACAGCAGTGCAAAGCAGCTAAACCCTATTATAAAAATCAATTACTTTTAAAAACCCGTGAAACAAAGACAGTGAAAGAGAGAGAAATTCTTACAAAATTCGTTCAGGGGCTGCGATGCCACCTGGATTGACCATATCTAGACCCACAGCTGATTGAGACATAAGGGTGGACACTCTTGGGGCTGAGAGGTTTGGTGAGGTTGGGTGAGCTAACGCAGACCCTTTAAAGTAATACGGCGTGGTACCCATCCCATGGGTCCCAAATCTCCAGGTTCCAGGGCATCTTCCTACGTCGAAAACATGCACGAGAAACCCAGAAGATGGTACACCGTGTGACCGGGAAAGGTTTCTAAAACGCACCTCATTTCTCATCTCCTTGTGCTCCGGTTCGCCATTCCAGCCGCTTTACTAGCAATCTCCCTCCTTGGAGAATCAGCACCTTTAACCTCCTGTTCCGTACACGTTGCAATTTGTCCTGAGGATGAACGGGAAGAGGGGGAACCAATGAGAGACTAGCTCTAGGTGTTGGGACAGGCAGAGGTCACTCTATTTTCCCATCAGGAAGCAGAATTAACCACAGGCTCAGCCTGCCGCCCGGAGCCAGAATAGGGCCTGAAGCAATCCTGCGCTTTTGCGGCCAGCTCCCAAGAAAGCGAGTTGAAAAATGGAGCTCAGGGGCACTGCAATTCACAAACCTGCAGAGTTAGAAAAGATAACTCTCGTCCAAAAATATATGGAGGGAAGGCTACGAAGAGGATTTGAAAGCAAGGCAGAATTGCAGGAAACCGATTTCAGGAGGTAGATTCGAATTGCCTTTAAAGCACAGGAAAAGCGGCAAAACCTCGACAATGATGCCCTTGGCCAAAAAGGGCGTATGCGTTTTTTCCTGAATATATTCAGGAAAAAACGCATACGCCCTTTTTGGCCATCCAAGCAACCTGGAAAGGCAAATCAGCGCTACAAAGAAGTCTCGCTTCCCATCGGTCAAAAGGGCCATGCTGAATAAAGTGTCAAAACCAGAAATGCAGGACAGGCCATGGAGAAATGGGAGCCTTGCTACGCTGATGGGCGGGCTGTAAATTGCCAACAGCCACTCTGGAGAAGTGTACGGTGTGTCCTGAAACATCTAAAAAACTCAGCTTAGAGAGCATAGGGCACTTCCACTCATGGGCGTATAAATTGGGAAAACTAAAAATCAGCAAGACACAGGCACCCCAAAGTTTAGGGCTGCTCTGTTGACAAGAACCTCCACTTCGTTACACCTTAAACATCCCAGGAAAGAGAAGAATGGATAAAGAAGTTGTGGTCCTTATGTACAATGGAATATCACTCAGCCATGAAATCAACGTCATAAGGCTAGGAGCAGCATGATGAGTGGATTTAGGTACGACGATTCTAAGTGAAATAAGTCACACAGAAAAAGACACTTATCATAAGATATCACTTACAGAGGGAATGTAAAAACCGCTACCCTTGAACTGAATTACAAAACAGAACAGAGTCGCACGTTTAGAAAACACACTATGGCTGCTTAACGGGAAAGGTGAGGTGGGGTGATGCATAAAACAAGGGTTTCAAATTAGCTCAGATACCGTTCCATAAACCCAATATGTAATAGACAAGACCTACTCCTTGCTCAGTGAACTGGACTCAACAACCCCTATTCACCGCCCAAGAATATATCTGACTAGTAAGAATCTTAAAACCTATGTATTGATATCTCTCTGTAAGTGAGTCAAGTGGGTGTAAAGCGGCATAAACACAGCAGTGCAAAGCAGCTAAACCCTATTATAAAAATCAATTACTTTTAAAAACCCGTGAAACAAAGACAGTGAAAGAGAGAGAAATTCTTACAAAATTCGTTCAGGGGCTGCGATGCCACCTGGATTGACCATATCTAGACCCACAGCTGATTGAGACATAAGGGTGGACACTCTTGGGGCTGAGAGGTTTGGTGAGGTTGGGTGAGCTAACGCAGACCCTTTAAAGTAATACGGCGTGGTACCCATCCCATGGGTCCCAAATCTCCAGGTTCCAGGGCATCTTCCTACGTCGAAAACATGCACGAGAAACCCAGAAGATGGTACACCGTGTGACCGGGAAAGGTTTCTAAAACGCACCTCATTTCTCATCTCCTTGTGCTCCGGTTCGCCATTCCAGCCGCTTTACTAGCAATCGCCCTCCTTGGAGAATCAGCACCTTTAACCTCCTGTTCCGTACACATTGCAATTTGTCCTGAGGATGAACGGGAAGAGGGGGAACCAATGAGAGACTAGCTCTAGGTGTTGGGACAGGCACAGGTCACTCTATTTTCCCATCAGGAAGAAGAATTAACCACAGGCTCAGCCTGCCGCCCGGAGCCAGAATAGGGCCTGAAGCAATCCTGCGCTTTTGCGGCCAGCTCCCAAGAAAGCGAGTTGAAAAATGGAGCTCAGGGGCACTGCAATTCACAAACCTGCAGAGTTAGAAATGATAACTCTCGTCCACAAATATATGGAGGGAAGGCTACGAAGAGGATTTGAAAGCAAGGCAGAATTGCAGGAAACCGATTTCAGGAGGTAGATTCGAATCGCCTTTAAAGCACAGGAAAAGCGGCAAAACCTCGACAATGATGCCCTTGGCCAAAAAGGGCGTATGCGTTTTTTCCTGAATATATTCAGGAAAAAACGCATACGCCCTTTTTGGCCAACCAAGCAACCTGGAAAGGCAAATCAGCGCTACAAAGAAGTCTCGCTTCCCATCGGTCAAAAGGGCCATGCTGAATAAAGTGTCAAAACCAGAAATGCAGGACAGGCCATGGAGAAATGGGAGCCTTGCTACGCTGATGGGCGGGCTGTAAATTGCCAACAGCCACTCTGGAGAAGTGTACGGTGTGTCCTGAAACATCTAAAAAACTCAGCTTAGAGAGCATAGGGCACTTCCACTCATGGGCGTATAAATTGGGAAAACTAAAAATCAGCAAGACACAGGCACCCCAAAGTTTAGGGCTGCTCTGTTGACAAGAACCTCCACTTCGTTACACCTTAAACATCCCAGGAAAGAGAAGAATGGATAAAGAAGTTGTGGTCCTTATGTACAATGGAATATCACTCAGCCATGAAATCAACGTCATAAGGCTAGGAGCAGCATGATGAGTGGATTTAGGTACGACGATTCTAAGTGAAATAAGTCACACAGAAAAAGACACTTATCATAAGATATCACTTACAGAGGGAATGTAAAAACCGCTACCCTTGAACTGAATTACAAAACAGAACAGAGTCGCACGTTTAGAAAACACACTATGGCTGCTTAACGGGAAAGGTGAGGTGGGGTGATGCATAAAACAAGGGTTTCAAATTAGCTCAGATACCGTTCCATAAACCCAATATGTAATAGACAAGACCTACTCCTTGCTCAGTGAACTGGACTCAACAACCCCTATTCACCGCCCAGGAATATATCTGACTAGTAAGAATCTTAAAACCTATGTATTGATATCTCTCTGTAAGTGAGTCAAGTGGGTGTAAAGCGGCATAAACACAGCAGTGCAAAGCAGCTAAACCCTATTATAAAAATCAATTACTTTTAAAAACCCGTGAAACAAAGACAGTGAAAGAGAGAGAAATTCTTACAAAATTCGTTCAGGGGCTGCGATGCCACCTGGATTGACCATATCTAGACCCACAGCTGATTGAGACATAAGGGTGGACACTCTTGGGGCTGAGAGGTTTGGTGAGGTTGGGTGAGCTAACGCAGACCCTTTAAAGTAATACGGCGTGGTACCCATCCCATGGGTCCCAAATCTCCAGGTTCCAGGGCATCTTCCTACGTCGAAAACATGCACGAGAAACCCAGAAGATGGTACACCGTGTGACCGGGAAAGGTTTCTAAAACGCACCTCATTTCTCATCTCCTTGTGCTCCGGTTCGCCATTCCAGCCGCTTTACTAGCAATCTCCCTCCTTGGAGAATCAGCACCTTTAACCTCCTGTTCCGTACACGTTGCAATTTGTCCTGAGGATGAACGGGAAGAGGGGGAACCAATGAGAGACTAGCTCTAGGTGTTGGGACAGGCAGAGGTCACTCTATTTTCCCATCAGGAAGCAGAATTAACCACAGGCTCAGCCTGCCGCCCGGAGCCAGAATAGGGCCTGAAGCAATCCTGCGCTTTTGCGGCCAGCTCCCAAGAAAGCGAGTTGAAAAATGGAGCTCAGGGGCACTGCAATTCACAAACCTGCAGAGTTAGAAATGATAACTCTCGTCCACAAATATATGGAGGGAAGGCTACGAAGAGGATTTGAAAGCAAGGCAGAATTGCAGGAAACCGATTTCAGGAGGTAGATTCGAATCGCCTTTAAAGCACAGGAAAAGCGGCAAAACCTCGACAATGATGCCCTTGGCCAAAAAGGGCGTATGCGTTTTTTCCTGAATATATTCAGGAAAAAACGCATACGCCCTTTTTGGCCATCCAAGCAACCTGGAAAGGCAAATCAGCGCTACAAAGAAGTCTCGCTTCCCATCGGTCAAAAGGGCCATGCTGAATAAAGTGTCAAAACCAGAAATGCAGGACAGGCCATGGAGAAATGGGAGCCTTGCTACGCTGATGGGCGGGCTGTAAATTGCCAACAGCCACTCTGGAGAAGTGTACGGTGTGTCCTGAAACATCTAAAAAACTCAGCTTAGAGAGCATACGGCACTTCCACTCATGGGCGTATAAATTGGGAAAACTAAAAATCAGCAAGACACAGGCACCCCAAAGTTTAGGGCTGCTCTGTTGACAAGAACCTCCACTTCGTTACACCTTAAACATCCCAGGAAAGAGAAGAATGGATAAAGAAGTTGTGGTCCTTATGTACAATGGAATATCACTCAGCCATGAAATCAACGTCATAAGGCTAGGAGCAGCATGATGAGTGGATTTAGGTACGACGATTCTAAGTGAAATAAGTCACACAGAAAAAGACACTTATCATAAGATATCACTTACAGAGGGAATGTAAAAACCGCTACCCTTGAACTGAATTACAAAACAGAACAGAGTCGCACGTTTAGAAAACACACTATGGCTGCTTAACGGGAAAGGTGAGGTGGGGTGATGCATAAAACAAGGGTTTCAAATTAGCTCAGATACCGTTCCATAAACCCAATATGTAATAGACAAGACCTACTCCTTGCTCAGTGAACTGGACTCAACAACCCCTATTCACCGCCCAAGAATATATCTGACTAGTAAGAATCTTAAAACCTATGTATTGATATCTCTCTGTAAGTGAGTCAAGTGGGTGTAAAGCGGCATAAACACAGCAGTGCAAAGCAGCTAAACCCTATTATAAAAATCAATTACTTTTAAAAACCCGTGAAACAAAGACAGTGAAAGAGAGAGAAATTCTTACAAAATTCGTTCAGGGGCTGCGATGCCACCTGGATTGACCATATCTAGACCCACAGCTGATTGAGACATAAGGGTGGACACTCTTGGGGCTGAGAGGTTTGGTGAGGTTGGGTGAGCTAACGCAGACCCTTTAAAGTAATACGGCGTGGTACCCATCCCATGGGTCCCAAATCTCCAGGTTCCAGGGCATCTTCCTACGTCGAAAACATGCACGAGAAACCCAGAAGATGGTACACCGTGTGACCGGGAAAGGTTTCTAAAACGCACCTCATTTCTCATCTCCTTGTGCTCCGGTTCGCCATTCCAGCCGCTTTACTAGCAATCGCCCTCCTTGGAGAATCAGCACCTTTAACCTCCTGTTCCGTACACATTGCAATTTGTCCTGAGGATGAACGGGAAGAGGGGGAACCAATGAGAGACTAGCTCTAGGTGTTGGGACAGGCACAGGTCACTCTATTTTCCCATCAGGAAGAAGAATTAACCACAGGCTCAGCCTGCCGCCCGGAGCCAGAATAGGGCCTGAAGCAATCCTGCGCTTTTGCGGCCAGCTCCCAAGAAAGCGAGTTGAAAAATGGAGCTCAGGGGCACTGCAATTCACAAACCTGCAGAGTTAGAAATGATAACTCTCGTCCACAAATATATGGAGGGAAGGCTACGAAGAGGATTTGAAAGCAAGGCAGAATTGCAGGAAACCGATTTCAGGAGGTAGATTCGAATCGCCTTTAAAGCACAGGAAAAGCGGCAAAACCTCGACAATGATGCCCTTGGCCAAAAAGGGCGTATGCGTTTTTTCCTGAATATATTCAGGAAAAAACGCATACGCCCTTTTTGGCCAACCAAGCAACCTGGAAAGGCAAATCAGCGCTACAAAGAAGTCTCGCTTCCCATCGGTCAAAAGGGCCATGCTGAATAAAGTGTCAAAACCAGAAATGCAGGACAGGCCATGGAGAAATGGGAGCCTTGCTACGCTGATGGGCGGGCTGTAAATTGCCAACAGCCACTCTGGAGAAGTGTACGGTGTGTCCTGAAACATCTAAAAAACTCAGCTTAGAGAGCATAGGGCACTTCCACTCATGGGCGTATAAATTGGGAAAACTAAAAATCAGCAAGACACAGGCACCCCAAAGTTTAGGGCTGCTCTGTTGACAAGAACCTCCACTTCGTTACACCTTAAACATCCCAGGAAAGAGAAGAATGGATAAAGAAGTTGTGGTCCTTATGTACAATGGAATATCACTCAGCCATGAAATCAACGTCATAAGGCTAGGAGCAGCATGATGAGTGGATTTAGGTACGACGATTCTAAGTGAAATAAGTCACACAGAAAAAGACACTTATCATAAGATATCACTTACAGAGAGAATGTAAAAACCGCTACCCTTGAACTGAATTACAAAACAGAACAGAGTCGCACGTTTAGAAAACACACTATGGCTGCTTAACGGGAAAGGTGAGGTGGGGTGATGCATAAAACAAGGGTTTCAAATTAGCTCAGATACCGTTCCATAAACCCAATATGTAATAGACAAGACCTACTCCTTGCTCAGTGAACTGGACTCAACAACCCCTATTCACCGCCCAGGAATATATCTGACTAGTAAGAATCTTAAAACCTATGTATTGATATCTCTCTGTAAGTGAGTCAAGTGGGTGTAAAGCGGCATAAACACAGCAGTGCAAAGCAGCTAAACCCTATTATAAAAATCAATTACTTTTAAAAACCCGTGAAACAAAGACAGTGAAAGAGAGAGAAATTCTTACAAAATTCGTTCAGGGGCTGCGATGCCACCTGGATTGACCATATCTAGACCCACAGCTGATTGAGACATAAGGGTGGACACTCTTGGGGCTGAGAGGTTTGGTGAGGTTGGGTGAGCTAACGCAGACCCTTTAAAGTAATACGGCGTGGTACCCATCCCATGGGTCCCAAATCTCCAGGTTCCAGGGCATCTTCCTACGTCGAAAACATGCACGAGAAACCCAGAAGATGGTACACCGTGTGACCGGGAAAGGTTTCTAAAACGCACCTCATTTCTCATCTCCTTGTGCTCCGGTTCGCCATTCCAGCCGCTTTACTAGCAATCTCCCTCCTTGGAGAATCAGCACCTTTAACCTCCTGTTCCGTACACGTTGCAATTTGTCCTGAGGATGAACGGGAAGAGGGGGAACCAATGAGAGACTAGCTCTAGGTGTTGGGACAGGCACAGGTCACTCTATTTTCCCATCAGGAAGCAGAATTAACCACAGGCTCAGCCTGCCGCCCGGAGCCAGAATAGGGCCTGAAGCAATCCTGCGCTTTTGCGGCCAGCTCCCAAGAAAGCGAGTTGAAAAATGGAGCTCAGGGGCACTGCAATTCACAAACCTGCAGAGTTAGAAATGATAACTCTCGTCCACAAATATATGGAGGGAAGGCTACGAAGAGGATTTGAAAGCAAGGCAGAATTGCAGGAAACCGATTTCAGGAGGTAGATTCGAATCGCCTTTAAAGCACAGGAAAAGCGGCAAAACCTCGACAATGATGCCCTTGGCCAAAAAGGGCGTATGCGTTTTTTCCTGAATATATTCAGGAAAAAACGCATACGCCCTTTTTGGCCAACCAAGCAACCTGGAAAGGCAAATCAGCGCTACAAAGAAGTCTCGCTTCCCATCGGTCAAAAGGGCCATGCTGAATAAAGTGTCAAAACCAGAAATGCAGGACAGGCCATGGAGAAATGGGAGCCTTGCTACGCTGATGGGCGGGCTGTAAATTGCCAACAGCCACTCTGGAGAAGTGTACGGTGTGTCCTGAAACATCTAAAAAACTCAGCTTAGAGAGCATAGGGCACTTCCACTCATGGGCGTATAAATTGGGAAAACTAAAAATCAGCAAGACACAGGCACCCCAAAGTTTAGGGCTGCTCTGTTGACAAGAACCTCCACTTCGTTACACCTTAAACATCCCAGGAAAGAGAAGAATGGATAAAGAAGTTGTGGTCCTTATGTACAATGGAATATCACTCAGCCATGAAATCAACGTCATAAGGCTAGGAGCAGCATGATGAGTGGATTTAGGTACGACGATTCTAAGTGAAATAAGTCACACAGAAAAAGACACTTATCATAAGATATCACTTACAGAGGGAATGTAAAAACCGCTACCCTTGAACTGAATTACAAAACAGAACAGAGTCGCACGTTTAGAAAACACACTATGGCTGCTTAACGGGAAAGGTGAGGTGGGGTGATGCATAAAACAAGGGTTTCAAATTAGCTCAGATACCGTTCCATAAACCCAATATGTAATAGACAAGACCTACTCCTTGCTCAGTGAACTGGACTCAACAACCCCTATTCACCGCCCAAGAATATATCTGACTAGTAAGAATCTTAAAACCTATGTAGTGATATCTCTCTGTAAGTGAGTCAAGTAGGTGTAAAGCGGCATAAACACAGCAGTGCAAAGCAGCTAAACCCCATTATAAAAATCAATTACTTTTAAAAACCCGTGAAACAAAGACAGTGAAAGAGAGAGAAATTCTTACAAAATTCGTTCAGGGGCTGCGATGCCAGCTGGATTGACCATATCTAGACCCACAGATGACTGAGACATAAGGGTGGACACTCTTGGGGCTGAGAGGTTTGGTGAGCTTGGGTGAGCTAACGCAGACCCTTTAAAGTAATACGGCGTGGTACCCATCCCATGGGTCCCAAATCTCCAGGTTCCAGGGCATCTTCCTACGTCGAAAACATGCACGAGCAACCCAGAAGATGGTACACCGTGTGACCGGGAAAGGTTTCTAAAACGCACCTCATTTCTCATCTCCTTGTGCTCTGGTTCGCCATTCCAGCCGCTTTACTAGCAATCTCCCTCCTTGGAGAATCAGCACCTTTAACCTCCTGTTCCGTACACGTTGCAATTTGTCCTGAGGATGAACGGGAAGAGGGGGAACCAATGAGAGACTAGCTCTAGGTGTTGGGACAGGCACAGGTCACTCTATTTTCCCATCAGGAAGAAGAATTAACCACAGGCTCAGCCTGCCGCCCGGAGCCAGAATAGGGCCTGAAGCAATCCTGCACTTTTGCGGCCAGCTCCCAAGAAAGCGAGTTGAAAAATGGAGCTCAGGGGCACTGCAATTCACAAACCTGCAGAGTTAGAAATGATAACTCTCGTCCACAAATATATGGAGGGAAGGCTACGAAGAGCATTTGAAAGCAAGGCAGAATTGCAGGAAACCGATTTCAGGAGGTAGATTCGAATCGCCTTTAAAGCACAGGAAAAGCGGCAAAACCTCGACAATGATGCCCTTGGCCAAAAAGGGCGTATGCGTTTTTTCCTGAATATATTCAGGAAAAAACGCATACGCCCTTTTTGGCCAACCAAGCAACCTGGAAAGGCAAATCAGCGCTACAAAGAAGTCTCGCTTCCCATCGGTCAAAAGGGCCATGCTGAATAAAGTGTCAAAACCAGAAATGCAGGACAGGCCATGGAGAAATGGGAGCCTTGCTACGCTGATGGGCGGGCTGTTAATTGCCAACAGCCACTCTGGAGAAGTGTACGGTGTGTCCTGAAACATCTAAAAAACTCAGCTTAGAGAGCATAGGGCACTTCCACTCATGGGCGTATAAATTGGGAAAACTAAAAATCAGCAAGACACAGGCACCCCAAAGTTTAGGGCTGCTCTGTTGACAAGAACCTCCACTTCGTTACACCTTAAACATCCCAGGAAAGAGAAGAATGGATAAAGAAGTTGTGGTCCTTATGTACAATGGAATATCACTCAGCCATGAAATCAACGTCATAAGGCTAGGAGCAGCATGATGAGTGGATTTAGGTACGACGATTCTAAGTGAAATAAGTCACACAGAAAAAGACACTTATCATAAGATATCACTTACAGAGGGAATGTAAAAACCGCTACCCTTGAACTGAATTACAAAACAGAACAGAGTCGCACGTTTAGAAAACACACTATGGCTGCTTAACGGGAAAGGTGAGGTGGGGTGATGCATAAAACAAGGGTTTCAAATTAGCTCAGATACCGTTCCATAAACCCAATATGTAATAGACAAGACCTACTCCTTGCTCAGTGAACTGGACTCAACAACCCCTATTCACCGCCCAAGAATATATCTGACTAGTAAGAATCTTAAAACCTATGTAGTGATATCTCTCTGTAAGTGAGTCAAGTGGGTGTAAAGCGGCATAAACACAGCAGTGCAAAGCAGCTAAACCCTATTATAAAAATCAATTACTTTTAAAAACCCGTGAAACAAAGACAGTGAAAGAGAGAGAAATTCTTACAAAATTCGTTCAGGGGCTGCGATGCCACCTGGATTGACCATATCTAGACCCACAGCTGATTGAGACATAAGGGTGGACACTCTTGGGGCTGAGAGGTTTGGTGAGGTTGGGTGAGCTAACGCAGACCCTTTAAAGTAATACGGCGTGGTACCCATCCCATGGGTCCCAAATCTCCAGGTTCCAGGGCATCTTCCTACGTCGAAAACATGCACGAGCAACCCAGAAGATGGTACACCGTGTGACCGGGAAAGGTTTCTAAAACGCACCTCATTTCTCATCTCCTTGTGCTCCGGTTCGCCATTCCAGCCGCTTTACTAGCAATCTCCCTCCTTGGAGAATCAGCACCTTTAACCTCCTGTTCCGTACACGTTGCAATTTGTCCTGAGGATGAACGGGAAGAGGGGGAACCAATGAGAGACTAGCTCTAGGTGTTGGGACAGGCACAGGTCACTCTATTTTCCCATCAGGAAGCAGAATTAACCACAGGCTCAGCCTGCCGCCCGGAGCCAGAATAGGGCCTGAAGCAATCCTGCGCTTTTGCGGCCAGCTCCCAAGAAAGCGAGTTGAAAAATGGAGCTCAGGGGCACTGCAATTCACAAACCTGCAGAGTTAGAAATGATAACTCTCGTCCACAAATATATGGAGGGAAGGCTACGAAGAGGATTTGAAAGCAAGGCAGAATTGCAGGAAACCGATTTCAGGAGGTAGATTCGAATCGCCTTTAAAGCACAGGAAAAGCGGCAAAACCTCGACAATGATGCCCTTGGCCAAAAAGGGCGTATGCGTTTTTTCCTGAATATATTCAGGAAAAAACGCATACGCCCTTTTTGGCCAACCAAGCAACCTGGAAAGGCAAATCAGCGCTACAAAGAAGTCTCGCTTCCCATCGGTCAAAAGGGCCATGCTGAATAAAGTGTCAAAACCAGAAATGCAGGACAGGCCATGGAGAAATGGGAGCCTTGCTACGCTGATGGGCGGGCTGTAAATTGCCAACAGCCACTCTGGAGAAGTGTACGGTGTGTCCTGAAACATCTAAAAAACTCAGCTTAGAGAGCATAGGGCACTTCCACTCATGGGCGTATAAATTGGGAAAACTAAAAATCAGCAAGACACAGGCACCCCAAAGTTTAGGGCTGCTCTGTTGACAAGAACCTCCACTTCGTTACACCTTAAACATCCCAGGAAAGAGAAGAATGGATAAAGAAGTTGTGGTCCTTATGTACAATGGAATATCACTCAGCCATGAAATCAACGTCATAAGGCTAGGAGCAGCATGATGAGTGGATTTAGGTACGACGATTCTAAGTGAAATAAGTCACACAGAAAAAGACACTTATCATAAGATATCACTTACAGAGAGAATGTAAAAACCGCTACCCTTGAACTGAATTACAAAACAGAACAGAGTCGCACGTTTAGAAAACACACTATGGCTGCTTAACGGGAAAGGTGAGGTGGGGTGATGCATAAAACAAGGGTTTCAAATTAGCTCAGATACCGTTCCATAAACCCAATATGTAATAGACAAGACCTACTCCTTGCTCAGTGAACTGGACTCAACAACCCCTATTCACCGCCCAAGAATATATCTGACTAGTAAGAATCTTAAAACCTATGTAGTGATATCTCTCTGTAAGTGAGTCAAGTGGGTGTAAAGCGGCATAAACACAGCAGTGCAAAGCAGCTAAACCCTATTATAAAAATCAATTACTTTTAAAAACCCGTGAAACAAAGACAGTGAAAGAGAGAGAAATTCTTACAAAATTCGTTCAGGGGCTGCGATGCCACCTGGATTGACCATATCTAGACCCACAGCTGATTGAGACATAAGGGTGGACACTCTTGGGGCTGAGAGGTTTGGTGAGGTTGGGTGAGCTAACGCAGACCCTTTAAAGTAATACGGCGTGGTACCCATCCCATGGGTCCCAAATCTCCAGGTTCCAGGGCATCTTCCTACGTCGAAAACATGCACGAGCAACCCAGAAGATGGTACACCGTGTGACCGGGAAAGGTTTCTAAAACGCACCTCATTTCTCATCTCCTTGTGCTCCGGTTCGCCATTCCAGCCGCTTTACTAGCAATCTCCCTCCTTGGAGAATCAGCACCTTTAACCTCCTGTTCCGTACACGTTGCAATTTGTCCTGAGGATGAACGGGAAGAGGGGGAACCAATGAGAGACTAGCTCTAGGTGTTGGGACAGGCACAGGTCACTCTATTTTCCCATCAGGAAGCAGAATTAACCACAGGCTCAGCCTGCCGCCCGGAGCCAGAATAGGGCCTGAAGCAATCCTGCGCTTTTGCGGCCAGCTCCCAAGAAAGCGAGTTGAAAAATGGAGCTCAGGGGCACTGCAATTCACAAACCTGCAGAGTTAGAAATGATAACTCTCGTCCACAAATATATGGAGGGAAGGCTACGAAGAGGATTTGAAAGCAAGGCAGAATTGCAGGAAACCGATTTCAGGAGGTAGATTCGAATCGCCTTTAAAGCACAGGAAAAGCGGCAAAACCTCGACAATGATGCCCTTGGCCAAAAAGGGCGTATGCGTTTTTTCCTGAATATATTCAGGAAAAAACGCATACGCCCTTTTTGGCCAACCAAGCAACCTGGAAAGGCAAATCAGCGCTACAAAGAAGTCTCGCTTCCCATCGGTCAAAAGGGCCATGCTGAATAAAGTGTCAAAACCAGAAATGCAGGACAGGCCATGGAGAAATGGGAGCCTTGCTACGCTGATGGGCGGGCTGTAAATTGCCAACAGCCACTCTGGAGAAGTGTACGGTGTGTCCTGAAACATCTAAAAAACTCAGCTTAGAGAGCATAGGGCACTTCCACTCATGGGCGTATAAATTGGGAAAACTAAAAATCAGCAAGACACAGGCACCCCAAAGTTTAGGGCTGCTCTGTTGACAAGAACCTCCACTTCGTTACACCTTAAACATCCCAGGAAAGAGAAGAATGGATAAAGAAGTTGTGGTCCTTATGTACAATGGAATATCACTCAGCCATGAAATCAACGTCATAAGGCTAGGAGCAGCATGATGAGTGGATTTAGGTACGACGATTCTAAGTGAAATAAGTCACACAGAAAAAGACACTTATCATAAGATATCACTTACAGAGGGAATGTAAAAACCGCTACCCTTGAACTGAATTACAAAACAGAACAGAGTCGCACGTTTAGAAAACACACTATGGCTGCTTAACGGGAAAGGTGAGGTGGGGTGATGCATAAAACAAGGGTTTCAAATTAGCTCAGATACCGTTCCATAAACCCAATATGTAATAGACAAGACCTACTCCTTGCTCAGTGAACTGGACTCAACAACCCCTATTCACCGCCCAAGAATATATCTGACTAGTAAGAATCTTAAAACCTATGTATTGATATCTCTCTGTAAGTGAGTCAAGTGGGTGTAAAGCGGCATAAACACAGCAGTGCAAAGCAGCTAAACCCTATTATAAAAATCAATTACTTTTAAAAACCCGTGAAACAAAGACAGTGAAAGAGAGAGAAATTCTTACAAAATTCGTTCAGGGGCTGCGATGCCACCTGGATTGACCATATCTAGACCCACAGCTGATTGAGACATAAGGGTGGACACTCTTGGGGCTGAGAGGTTTGGTGAGGTTGGGTGAGCTAACGCAGACCCTTTAAAGTAATACGGCGTGGTACCCATCCCATGGGTCCCAAATCTCCAGGTTCCAGGGCATCTTCCTACGTCGAAAACATGCACGAGAAACCCAGAAGATGGTACACCGTGTGACCGGGAAAGGTTTCTAAAACGCACCTCATTTCTCATCTCCTTGTGCTCCGGTTCGCCATTCCAGCCGCTTTACTAGCAATCGCCCTCCTTGGAGAATCAGCACCTTTAACCTCCTGTTCCGTACACATTGCAATTTGTCCTGAGGATGAACGGGAAGAGGGGGAACCAATGAGAGACTAGCTCTAGGTGTTGGGACAGGCACAGGTCACTCTATTTTCCCATCAGGAAGAAGAATTAACCACAGGCTCAGCCTGCCGCCCGGAGCCAGAATAGGTCCTGAAGCAATCCTGCGCTTTTGCGGCCAGCTCCCAAGAAAGCGAGTTGAAAAATGGAGCTCAGGGGCACTGCAATTCACAAACCTGCAGAGTTAGAAATGATAACTCTCGTCCACAAATATATGGAGGGAAGGCTACGAAGAGGATTTGAAAGCAAGGCAGAATTGCAGGAAACCGATTTCAGGAGGTAGATTCGAATCGCCTTTAAAGCACAGGAAAAGCGGCAAAACCTCGACAATGATGCCCTTGGCCAAAAAGGGCATATGCGTTTTTTCCTGAATATATTCAGGAAAAAACGCATACGCCCTTTTTGGCCAACCAAGCAACCTGGAAAGGCAAATCAGCGCTACAAAGAAGTCTCGCTTCCCATCGGTCAAAAGGGCCATGCTGAATAAAGTGTCAAAACCAGAAATGCAGGACAGGCCATGGAGAAATGGGAGCCTTGCTACGCTGATGGGCGGGCTGTAAATTGCCAACAGCCACTCTGGAGAAGTGTACGGTGTGTCCTGAAACATCTAAAAAACTCAGCTTAGAGAGCATAGGGCACTTCCACTCATGGGCGTATAAATTGGGAAAACTAAAAATCAGCAAGACACAGGCACCCCAAAGTTTAGGGCTGCTCTGTTGACAAGAACCTCCACTTCGTTACACCTTAAACATCCCAGGAAAGAGAAGAATGGATAAAGAAGTTGTGGTCCTTATGTACAATGGAATATCACTCAGCCATGAAATCAACGTCATAAGGCTAGGAGCAGCATGATGAGTGGATTTAGGTACGACGATTCTAAGTGAAATAAGTCACACAGAAAAAGACACTTATCATAAGATATCACTTACAGAGAGAATGTAAAAACCGCTACCCTTGAACTGAATTACAAAACAGAACAGAGTCGCACGTTTAGAAAACACACTATGGCTGCTTAACGGGAAAGGTGAGGTGGGGTGATGCATAAAACAAGGGTTTCAAATTAGCTCAGATACCGTTCCATAAACCCAATATGTAATAGACAAGACCTACTCCTTGCTCAGTGAACTGGACTCAACAACCCCTATTCACCGCCCAGGAATATATCTGACTAGTAAGAATCTTAAAACCTATGTATTGATATCTCTCTGTAAGTGAGTCAAGTGGGTGTAAAGCGGCATAAACACAGCAGTGCAAAGCAGCTAAACCCTATTATAAAAATCAATTACTTTTAAAAACCCGTGAAACAAAGACAGTGAAAGAGAGAGAAATTCTTACAAAATTCGTTCAGGGGCTGCGATGCCACCTGGATTGACCATATCTAGACCCACAGCTGATTGAGACATAAGGGTGGACACTCTTGGGGCTGAGAGGTTTGGTGAGGTTGGGTGAGCTAACGCAGACCCTTTAAAGTAATACGGCGTGGTACCCATCCCATGGGTCCCAAATCTCCAGGTTCCAGGGCATCTTCCTACGTCGAAAACATGCACGAGAAACCCAGAAGATGGTACACCGTGTGACCGGGAAAGGTTTCTAAAACGCACCTCATTTCTCATCTCCTTGTGCTCCGGTTCGCCATTCCAGCCGCTTTACTAGCAATCTCCCTCCTTGGAGAATCAGCACCTTTAACCTCCTGTTCCGTACACGTTGCAATTTGTCCTGAGGATGAACGGGAAGAGGGGGAACCAATGAGAGACTAGCTCTAGGTGTTGGGACAGGCAGAGGTCACTCTATTTTCCCATCAGGAAGCAGAATTAACCACAGGCTCAGCCTGCCGCCCGGAGCCAGAATAGGGCCTGAAGCAATCCTGCGCTTTTGCGGCCAGCTCCCAAGAAAGCGAGTTGAAAAATGGAGCTCAGGGGCACTGCAATTCACAAACCTGCAGAGTTAGAAATGATAACTCTCGTCCAAAAATATATGGAGGGAAGGCTACGAAGAGGATTTGAAAGCAAGGCAGAATTGCAGGAAACCGATTTCAGGAGGTAGATTCGAATTGCCTTTAAAGCACAGGAAAAGCGGCAAAACCTCGACAATGATGCCCTTGGCCAAAAAGGGCGTATGCGTTTTTTCCTGAATATATTCAGGAAAAAACGCATACGCCCTTTTTGGCCATCCAAGCAACCTGGAAAGGCAAATCAGCGCTACAAAGAAGTCTCGCTTCCCATCGGTCAAAAGGGCCATGCTGAATAAAGTGTCAAAACCAGAAATGCAGGACAGGCCATGGAGAAATGGGAGCCTTGCTACGCTGATGGGCGGGCTGTAAATTGCCAACAGCCACTCTGGAGAAGTGTACGGTGTGTCCTGAAACATCTAAAAAACTCAGCTTAGAGAGCATAGGGCACTTCCACTCATGGGCGTATAAATTGGGAAAACTAAAAATCAGCAAGACACAGGCACCCCAAAGTTTAGGGCTGCTCTGTTGACAAGAACCTCCACTTCGTTACACCTTAAACATCCCAGGAAAGAGAAGAATGGATAAAGAAGTTGTGGTCCTTATGTACAATGGAATATCACTCAGCCATGAAATCAACGTCATAAGGCTAGGAGCAGCATGATGAGTGGATTTAGGTACGACGATTCTAAGTGAAATAAGTCACACAGAAAAAGACACTTATCATAAGATATCACTTACAGAGGGAATGTAAAAACCGCTACCCTTGAACTGAATTACAAAACAGAACAGAGTCGCACGTTTAGAAAACACACTATGGCTGCTTAACGGGAAAGGTGAGGTGGGGTGATGCATAAAACAAGGGTTTCAAATTAGCTCAGATACCGTTCCATAAACCCAATATGTAATAGACAAGACCTACTCCTTGCTCAGTGAACTGGACTCAACAACCCCTATTCACCGCCCAAGAATATATCTGACTAGTAAGAATCTTAAAACCTATGTATTGATATCTCTCTGTAAGTGAGTCAAGTGGGTGTAAAGCGGCATAAACACAGCAGTGCAAAGCAGCTAAACCCTATTATAAAAATCAATTACTTTTAAAAACCCGTGAAACAAAGACAGTGAAAGAGAGAGAAATTCTTACAAAATTCGTTCAGGGGCTGCGATGCCACCTGGATTGACCATATCTAGACCCACAGCTGATTGAGACATAAGGGTGGACACTCTTGGGGCTGAGAGGTTTGGTGAGGTTGGGTGAGCTAACGCAGACCCTTTAAAGTAATACGGCGTGGTACCCATCCCATGGGTCCCAAATCTCCAGGTTCCAGGGCATCTTCCTACGTCGAAAACATGCACGAGAAACCCAGAAGATGGTACACCGTGTGACCGGGAAAGGTTTCTAAAACGCACCTCATTTCTCATCTCCTTGTGCTCCGGTTCGCCATTCCAGCCGCTTTACTAGCAATCGCCCTCCTTGGAGAATCAGCACCTTTAACCTCCTGTTCCGTACACATTGCAATTTGTCCTGAGGATGAACGGGAAGAGGGGGAACCAATGAGAGACTAGCTCTAGGTGTTGGGACAGGCACAGGTCACTCTATTTTCCCATCAGGAAGAAGAATTAACCACAGGCTCAGCCTGCCGCCCGGAGCCAGAATAGGGCCTGAAGCAATCCTGCGCTTTTGCGGCCAGCTCCCAAGAAAGCGAGTTGAAAAATGGAGCTCAGGGGCACTGCAATTCACAAACCTGCAGAGTTAGAAATGATAACTCTCGTCCACAAATATATGGAGGGAAGGCTACGAAGAGGATTTGAAAGCAAGGCAGAATTGCAGGAAACCGATTTCAGGAGGTAGATTCGAATCGCCTTTAAAGCACAGGAAAAGCGGCAAAACCTCGACAATGATGCCCTTGGCCAAAAAGGGCGTATGCGTTTTTTCCTGAATATATTCAGGAAAAAACGCATACGCCCTTTTTGGCCAACCAAGCAACCTGGAAAGGCAAATCAGCGCTACAAAGAAGTCTCGCTTCCCATCGGTCAAAAGGGCCATGC
This sequence comes from Balaenoptera borealis, assembly GCF_965194805.1. Taxonomy (NCBI): domain Eukaryota; kingdom Metazoa; phylum Chordata; class Mammalia; order Artiodactyla; family Balaenopteridae; genus Balaenoptera; species Balaenoptera borealis. Next base: position 42,129,640 of record NC_138874.1, read on the forward strand.
TGAATAAAGTGTCAAAACCAGAAATGCAGGACAGGCCATGGAGAAATGGGAGCCTTGCTACGCTGATGGGCGGGCTGTAAATTGCCAACAGCCACTCTGGAGAAGTGTACGGTGTGTCCTGAAACATCTAAAAAACTCAGCTTAGGGAGCATAGGGCACTTCCACTCATGGGCGTATAAATTGGGAAAACTAAAAATCAGCAAGACACAGGCACCCCAAAGTTTAGGGCTGCTCTGTTGACAAGAACCTCCACTTCGTTACACCTTAAACATCCCAGGAAAGAGAAGAATGGATAAAGAAGTTGTGGTCCTTATGTACAATGGAATATCACTCAGCCATGAAATCAACGTCATAAGGCTAGGAGCAGCATGATGAGTGGATTTAGGTACGACGATTCTAAGTGAAATAAGTCACACAGAAAAAGACACTTATCATAAGATATCACTTACAGAGAGAATGTAAAAACCGCTACCCTTGAACTGAATTACAAAACAGAACAGAGTCGCACGTTTAGAAAACACACTATGGCTGCTTAACGGGAAAGGTGAGGTGGGGTGATGCATAAAACAAGGGTTTCAAATTAGCTCAGATACCGTTCCATAAACCCAATATGTAATAGACAAGACCTACTCCTTGCTCAGTGAACTGGACTCAACAACCCCTATTCACCGCCCAGGAATATATCTGACTAGTAAGAATCTTAAAACCTATGTATTGATATCTCTCTGTAAGTGAGTCAAGTGGGTGTAAAGCGGCATAAACACAGCAGTGCAAAGCAGCTAAACCCTATTATAAAAATCAATTACTTTTAAAAACCCGTGAAACAAAGACAGTGAAAGAGAGAGAAATTCTTACAAAATTCGTTCAGGGGCTGCGATGCCACCTGGATTGACCATATCTAGACCCACAGCTGATTGAGACATAAGGGTGGACACTCTTGGGGCTGAGAGGTTTGGTGAGGTTGGGTGAGCTAACGCAGACCCTTTAAAGTAATACGGCGTGGTACCCATCCCATGGGTCCCAAATCTCCAGGTTCCAGGGCATCTTCCTACGTCGAAAACATGCACGAGAAACCCAGAAGATGGTACACCGTGTGACCGGGAAAGGTTTCTAAAACGCACCTCATTTCTCATCTCCTTGTGCTCCGGTTCGCCATTCCAGCCGCTTTACTAGCAATCTCCCTCCTTGGAGAATCAGCACCTTTAACCTCCTGTTCCGTACACGTTGCAATTTGTCCTGAGGATGAACGGGAAGAGGGGGAACCAATGAGAGACTAGCTCTAGGTGTTGGGACAGGCACAGGTCACTCTATTTTCCCATCAGGAAGCAGAATTAACCACAGGCTCAGCCTGCCGCCCGGAGCCAGAATAGGGCCTGAAGCAATCCTGCGCTTTTGCGGCCAGCTCCCAAGAAAGCGAGTTGAAAAATGGAGCTCAGGGGCACTGCAATTCACAAACCTGCAGAGTTAGAAATGATAACTCTCGTCCACAAATATATGGAGGGAAGGCTACGAAGAGGATTTGAAAGCAAGGCAGAATTGCAGGAAACCGATTTCAGGAGGTAGATTCGAATTGCCTTTAAAGCACAGGAAAAGCGGCAAAACCTCGACAATGATGCCCTTGGCCAAAAAGGGCGTATGCGTTTTTTCCTGAATATATTCAGGAAAAAACGCATACGCCCTTTTTGGCCATCCAAGCAACCTGGAAAGGCAAATCAGCGCTACAAAGAAGTCTCGCTTCCCATCGGTCAAAAGGGCCATGCTGAATAAAGTGTCAAAACCAGAAATGCAGGACAGGCCATGGAGAAATGGGAGCCTTGCTACGCTGATGGGCGGGCTGTAAATTGCCAACAGCCACTCTGGAGAAGTGTACGGTGTGTCCTGAAACATCTAAAAAACTCAGCTTAGAGAGCATAGGGCACTTCCACTCATGGGCGTATAAATTGGGAAAACTAAAAATCAGCAAGACACAGGCACCCCAAAGTTTAGGGCTGCTCTGTTGACAAGAACCTCCACTTCGTTACACCTTAAACATCCCAGGAAAGAGAAGAATGGATAAAGAAGTTGTGGTCCTTATGTACAATGGAATATCACTCAGCCATGAAATCAACGTCATAAGGCTAGGAGCAGCATGATGAGTGGATTTAGGTACGACGATTCTAAGTGAAATAAGTCACACAGAAAAAGACACTTATCATAAGATATCACTTACAGAGGGAATGTAAAAACCGCTACCCTTGAACTGAATTACAAAACAGAACAGAGTCGCACGTTTAGAAAACACACTATGGCTGCTTAACGGGAAAGGTGAGGTGGGGTGATGCATAAAACAAGGGTTTCAAATTAGCTCAGATACCGTTCCATAAACCCAATATGTAATAGACAAGACCTACTCCTTGCTCAGTGAACTGGACTCAACAACCCCTATTCACCGCCCAAGAATATATCTGACTAGTAAGAATCTTAAAACCTATGTATTGATATCTCTCTGTAAGTGAGTCAAGTGGGTGTAAAGCGGCATAAACACAGCAGTGCAAAGCAGCTAAACCCTATTATAAAAATCAATTACTTTTAAAAACCCGTGAAACAAAGACAGTGAAAGAGAGAGAAATTCTTACAAAATTCGTTCAGGGGCTGCGATGCCACCTGGATTGACCATATCTAGACCCACAGCTGATTGAGACATAAGGGTGGACACTCTTGGGGCTGAGAGGTTTGGTGAGGTTGGGTGAGCTAACGCAGACCCTTTAAAGTAATACGGCGTGGTACCCATCCCATGGGTCCCAAATCTCCAGGTTCCAGGGCATCTTCCTACGTCGAAAACATGCACGAGAAACCCAGAAGATGGTACACCGTGTGACCGGGAAAGGTTTCTAAAACGCACCTCATTTCTCATCTCCTTGTGCTCCGGTTCGCCATTCCAGCCGCTTTACTAGCAATCGCCCTCCTTGGAGAATCAGCACCTTTAACCTCCTGTTCCGTACACATTGCAATTTGTCCTGAGGATGAACGGGAAGAGGGGGAACCAATGAGAGACTAGCTCTAGGTGTTGGGACAGGCACAGGTCACTCTATTTTCCCATCAGGAAGAAGAATTAACCACAGGCTCAGCCTGCCGCCCGGAGCCAGAATAGGGCCTGAAGCAATCCTGCGCTTTTGCGGCCAGCTCCCAAGAAAGCGAGTTGAAAAATGGAGCTCAGGGGCACTGCAATTCACAAACCTGCAGAGTTAGAAATGATAACTCTCGTCCACAAATATATGGAGGGAAGGCTACGAAGAGGATTTGAAAGCAAGGCAGAATTGCAGGAAACCGATTTCAGGAGGTAGATTCGAATCGCCTTTAAAGCACAGGAAAAGCGGCAAAACCTCGACAATGATGCCCTTGGCCAAAAAGGGCGTATGCGTTTTTTCCTGAATATATTCAGGAAAAAACGCATACGCCCTTTTTGGCCAACCAAGCAACCTGGAAAGGCAAATCAGCGCTACAAAGAAGTCTCGCTTCCCATCGGTCAAAAGGGCCATGCTGAATAAAGTGTCAAAACCAGAAATGCAGGACAGGCCATGGAGAAATGGGAGCCTTGCTACGCTGATGGGCGGGCTGTAAATTGCCAACAGCCACTCTGGAGAAGTGTACGGTGTGTCCTGAAACATCTAAAAAACTCAGCTTAGGGAGCATAGGGCACTTCCACTCATGGGCGTATAAATTGGGAAAACTAAAAATCAGCAAGACACAGGCACCCCAAAGTTTAGGGCTGCTCTGTTGACAAGAACCTCCACTTCGTTACACCTTAAACATCCCAGGAAAGAGAAGAATGGATAAAGAAGTTGTGGTCCTTATGTACAATGGAATATCACTCAGCCATGAAATCAACGTCATAAGGCTAGGAGCAGCATGATGAGTGGATTTAGGTACGACGATTCTAAGTGAAATAAGTCACACAGAAAAAGACACTTATCATAAGATATCACTTACAGAGAGAATGTAAAAACCGCTACCCTTGAACTGAATTACAAAACAGAACAGAGTCGCACGTTTAGAAAACACACTATGGCTGCTTAACGGGAAAGGTGAGGTGGGGTGATGCATAAAACAAGGGTTTCAAATTAGCTCAGATACCGTTCCATAAACCCAATATGTAATAGACAAGACCTACTCCTTGCTCAGTGAACTGGACTCAACAACCCCTATTCACCGCCCAGGAATATATCTGACTAGTAAGAATCTTAAAACCTATGTATTGATATCTCTCTGTAAGTGAGTCAAGTGGGTGTAAAGTGGCATAAACACAGCAGTGCAAAGCAGCTAAACCCTATTATAAAAATCAATTACTTTTAAAAACCCGTGAAACAAAGACAGTGAAAGAGAGAGAAATTCTTACAAAATTCGTTCAGGGGCTGCGATGCCACCTGGATTGACCATATCTAGACCCACAGCTGATTGAGACATAAGGGTGGACACTCTTGGGGCTGAGAGGTTTGGTGAGGTTGGGTGAGCTAACGCAGACCCTTTAAAGTAATACGGCGTGGTACCCATCCCATGGGTCCCAAATCTCCAGGTTCCAGGGCATCTTCCTACGTCGAAAACATGCACGAGAAACCCAGAAGATGGTACACCGTGTGACCGGGAAAGGTTTCTAAAACGCACCTCATTTCTCATCTCCTTGTGCTCCGGTTCGCCATTCCAGCCGCTTTACTAGCAATCTCCCTCCTTGGAGAATCAGCACCTTTAACCTCCTGTTCCGTACACGTTGCAATTTGTCCTGAGGATGAACGGGAAGAGGGGGAACCAATGAGAGACTAGCTCTAGGTGTTGGGACAGGCACAGGTCACTCTATTTTCCCATCAGGAAGCAGAATTAACCACAGGCTCAGCCTGCCGCCCGGAGCCAGAATAGGGCCTGAAGCAATCCTGCGCTTTTGCGGCCAGCTCCCAAGAAAGCGAGTTGAAAAATGGAGCTCAGGGGCACTGCAATTCACAAACCTGCAGAGTTAGAAATGATAACTCTCGTCCACAAATATATGGAGGGAAGGCTACGAAGAGGATTTGAAAGCAAGGCAGAATTGCAGGAAACCGATTTCAGGAGGTAGATTCGAATCGCCTTTAAAGCACAGGAAAAGCGGCAAAACCTCGACAATGATGCCCTTGGCCAAAAAGGGCGTATGCGTTTTTTCCTGAATAGATTCAGGAAAAAACGCATACGCCCTTTTTGGCCAACCAAGCAACCTGGAAAGGCAAATCAGCGCTACAAAGAAGTCTCGCTTCCCATCGGTCAAAAGGGCCATGCTGAATAAAGTGTCAAAACCAGAAATGCAGGACAGGCCATGGAGAAATGGGAGCCTTGCTACGCTGATGGGCGGGCTGTAAATTGCCAACAGCCACTCTGGAGAAGTGTACGGTGTGTCCTGAAACATCTAAAAAACTCAGCTTAGAGAGCATAGGGCACTTCCACTCATGGGCGTATAAATTGGGAAAACTAAAAATCAGCAAGACACAGGCACCCCAAAGTTTAGGGCTGCTCTGTTGACAAGAACCTCCACTTCGTTACACCTTAAACATCCCAGGAAAGAGAAGAATGGATAAAGAAGTTGTGGTCCTTATGTACAATGGAATATCACTCAGCCATGAAATCAACGTCATAAGGCTAGGAGCAGCATGATGAGTGGATTTAGGTACGACGATTCTAAGTGAAATAAGTCACACAGAAAAAGACACTTATCATAAGATATCACTTACAGAGGGAATGTAAAAACCGCTACCCTTGAACTGAATTACAAAACAGAACAGAGTCGCACGTTTAGAAAACACACTATGGCTGCTTAACGGGAAAGGTGAGGTGGGGTGATGCATAAAACAAGGGTTTCAAATTAGCTCAGATACCGTTCCATAAACCCAATATGTAATAGACAAGACCTACTCCTTGCTCAGTGAACTGGACTCAACAACCCCTATTCACCGCCCAAGAATATATCTGACTAGTAAGAATCTTAAAACCTATGTAGTGATATCTCTCTGTAAGTGAGTCAAGTAGGTGTAAAGCGGCATAAACACAGCAGTGCAAAGCAGCTAAACCCCATTATAAAAATCAATTACTTTTAAAAACCCGTGAAACAAAGACAGTGAAAGAGAGAGAAATTCTTACAAAATTCGTTCAGGGGCTGCGATGCCAGCTGGATTGACCATATCTAGACCCACAGATGACTGAGACATAAGGGTGGACACTCTTGGGGCTGAGAGGTTTGGTGAGGTTGGGTGAGCTAACGCAGACCCTTTAAAGTAATACGGCGTGGTACCCATCCCATGGGTCCCAAATCTCCAGGTTCCAGGGCATCTTCCTACGTCGAAAACATGCACGAGCAACCCAGAAGATGGTACACCGTGTGACCGGGAAAGGTTTCTAAAACGCACCTCATTTCTCATCTCCTTGTGCTCTGGTTCGCCATTCCAGCCGCTTTACTAGCAATCTCCCTCCTTGGAGAATCAGCACCTTTAACCTCCTGTTCCGTACACGTTGCAATTTGTCCTGAGGATGAACGGGAAGAGGGGGAACCAATGAGAGACTAGCTCTAGGTGTTGGGACAGGCACAGGTCACTCTATTTTCCCATCAGGAAGAAGAATTAACCACAGGCTCAGCCTGCCGCCCGGAGCCAGAATAGGGCCTGAAGCAATCCTGCACTTTTGCGGCCAGCTCCCAAGAAAGCGAGTTGAAAAATGGAGCTCAGGGGCACTGCAATTCACAAACCTGCAGAGTTAGAAATGATAACTCTCGTCCACAAATATATGGAGGGAAGGCTACGAAGAGCATTTGAAAGCAAGGCAGAATTGCAGGAAACCGATTTCAGGAGGTAGATTCGAATCGCCTTTAAAGCACAGGAAAAGCGGCAAAACCTCGACAATGATGCCCTTGGCCAAAAAGGGCGTATGCGTTTTTTCCTGAATATATTCAGGAAAAAACGCATACGCCCTTTTTGGCCAACCAAGCAACCTGGAAAGGCAAATCAGCGCTACAAAGAAGTCTCGCTTCCCATCGGTCAAAAGGGCCATGCTGAATAAAGTGTCAAAACCAGAAATGCAGGACAGGCCATGGAGAAATGGGAGCCTTGCTACGCTGATGGGCGGGCTGTTAATTGCCAACAGCCACTCTGGAGAAGTGTACGGTGTGTCCTGAAACATCTAAAAAACTCAGCTTAGAGAGCATAGGGCACTTCCACTCATGGGCGTATAAATTGGGAAAACTAAAAATCAGCAAGACACAGGCACCCCAAAGTTTAGGGCTGCTCTTTTGACAAGAACCTCCACTTCGTTACACCTTAAACATCCCAGGAAAGAGAAGAATGGATAAAGAAGTTGTGGTCCTTATGTACAATGGAATATCACTCAGCCATGAAATCAACGTCATAAGGCTAGGAGCAGCATGATGAGTGGATTTAGGTACGACGATTCTAAGTGAAATAAGTCACACAGAAAAAGACACTTATCATAAGATATCACTTACAGAGGGAATGTAAAAACCGCTACCCTTGAACTGAATTACAAAACAGAACAGAGTCGCACGTTTAGAAAACACACTATGGCTGCTTAACGGGAAAGGTGAGGTGGGGTGATGCATAAAACAAGGGTTTCAAATTAGCTCAGATACCGTTCCATAAACCCAATATGTAATAGACAAGACCTACTCCTTGCTCAGTGAACTGGACTCAACAACCCCTATTCACCGCCCAAGAATATATCTGACTAGTAAGAATCTTAAAACCTATGTAGTGATATCTCTCTGTAAGTGAGTCAAGTGGGTGTAAAGCGGCATAAACACAGCAGTGCAAAGCAGCTAAACCCTATTATAAAAATCAATTACTTTTAAAAACCCGTGAAACAAAGACAGTGAAAGAGAGAGAAATTCTTACAAAATTCGTTCAGGGGCTGCGATGCCACCTGGATTGACCATATCTAGACCCACAGCTGATTGAGACATAAGGGTGGACACTCTTGGGGCTGAGAGGTTTGGTGAGGTTGGGTGAGCTAACGCAGACCCTTTAAAGTAATACGGCGTGGTACCCATCCCATGGGTCCCAAATCTCCAGGTTCCAGGGCATCTTCCTACGTCGAAAACATGCACGAGCAACCCAGAAGATGGTACACCGTGTGACCGGGAAAGGTTTCTAAAACGCACCTCATTTCTCATCTCCTTGTGCTCCGGTTCGCCATTCCAGCCGCTTTACTAGCAATCTCCCTCCTTGGAGAATCAGCACCTTTAACCTCCTGTTCCGTACACGTTGCAATTTGTCCTGAGGATGAACGGGAAGAGGGGGAACCAATGAGAGACTAGCTCTAGGTGTTGGGACAGGCACAGGTCACTCTATTTTCCCATCAGGAAGCAGAATTAACCACAGGCTCAGCCTGCCGCCCGGAGCCAGAATAGGGCCTGAAGCAATCCTGCGCTTTTGCGGCCAGCTCCCAAGAAAGCGAGTTGAAAAATGGAGCTCAGGGGCACTGCAATTCACAAACCTGCAGAGTTAGAAATGATAACTCTCGTCCACAAATATATGGAGGGAAGGCTACGAAGAGGATTTGAAAGCAAGGCAGAATTGCAGGAAACCGATTTCAGGAGGTAGATTCGAATCGCCTTTAAAGCACAGGAAAAGCGGCAAAACCTCGACAATGATGCCCTTGGCCAAAAAGGGCGTATGCGTTTTTTCCTGAATATATTCAGGAAAAAACGCATACGCCCTTTTTGGCCAACCAAGCAACCTGGAAAGGCAAATCAGCGCTACAAAGAAGTCTCGCTTCCCATCGGTCAAAAGGGCCATGCTGAATAAAGTGTCAAAACCAGAAATGCAGGACAGGCCATGGAGAAATGGGAGCCTTGCTACGCTGATGGGCGGGCTGTAAATTGCCAACAGCCACTCTGGAGAAGTGTACGGTGTGTCCTGAAACATCTAAAAAACTCAGCTTAGAGAGCATAGGGCACTTCCACTCATGGGCGTATAAATTGGGAAAACTAAAAATCAGCAAGACACAGGCACCCCAAAGTTTAGGGCTGCTCTGTTGACAAGAACCTCCACTTCGTTACACCTTAAACATCCCAGGAAAGAGAAGAATGGATAAAGAAGTTGTGGTCCTTATGTACAATGGAATATCACTCAGCCATGAAATCAACGTCATAAGGCTAGGAGCAGCATGATGAGTGGATTTAGGTACGACGATTCTAAGTGAAATAAGTCACACAGAAAAAGACACTTATCATAAGATATCACTTACAGAGGGAATGTAAAAACCGCTACCCTTGAACTGAATTACAAAACAGAACAGAGTCGCACGTTTAGAAAACACACTATGGCTGCTTAACGGGAAAGGTGAGGTGGGGTGATGCATAAAACAAGGGTTTCAAATTAGCTCAGATACCGTTCCATAAACCCAATATGTAATAGACAAGACCTACTCCTTGCTCAGTGAACTGGACTCAACAACCCCTATTCACCGCCCAGGAATATATCTGACTAGTAAGAATCTTAAAACCTATGTATTGATATCTCTCTGTAAGTGAGTCAAGTGGGTGTAAAGCGGCATAAACACAGCAGTGCAAAGCAGCTAAACCCTATTATAAAAATCAATTACTTTTAAAAACCCGTGAAACAAAGACAGTGAAAGAGAGAGAAATTCTTACAAAATTCGTTCAGGGGCTGCGATGCCACCTGGATTGACCATATCTAGACCCACAGCTGATTGAGACATAAGGGTGGACACTCTTGGGGCTGAGAGGTTTGGTGAGGTTGGGTGAGCTAACGCAGACCCTTTAAAGTAATACGGCGTGGTACCCATCCCATGGGTCCCAAATCTCCAGGTTCCAGGGCATCTTCCTACGTCGAAAACATGCACGAGAAACCCAGAAGATGGTACACCGTGTGACCGGGAAAGGTTTCTAAAACGCACCTCATTTCTCATCTCCTTGTGCTCCGGTTCGCCATTCCAGCCGCTTTACTAGCAATCTCCCTCCTTGGAGAATCAGCACCTTTAACCTCCTGTTCCGTACACGTTGCAATTTGTCCTGAGGATGAACGGGAAGAGGGGGAACCAATGAGAGACTAGCTCTAGGTGTTGGGACAGGCACAGGTCACTCTATTTTCCCATCAGGAAGAAGAATTAACCACAGGCTCAGCCTGCCGCCCGGAGCCAGAATAGGGCCTGAAGCAATCCTGCGCTTTTGCGGCCAGCTCCCAAGAAAGCGAGTTGAAAAATGGAGCTCAGGGGCACTGCAATTCACAAACCTGCAGAGTTAGAAATGATAACTCTCGTCCACAAATATATGGAGGGAAGGCTACGAAGAGGATTTGAAAGCAAGGCAGAATTGCAGGAAACCGATTTCAGGAGGTAGATTCGAATCGCCTTTAAAGCACAGGAAAAGCGGCAAAACCTCGACAATGATGCCCTTGGCCAAAAAGGGCGTATGCGTTTTTTCCTGAATATATTCAGGAAAAAACGCATACGCCCTTTTTGGCCAACCAAGCAACCTGGAAAGGCAAATCAGCGCTACAAAGAAGTCTCGCTTCCCATCGGTCAAAAGGGCCATGCTGAATAAAGTGTCAAAACCAGAAATGCAGGACAGGCCATGGAGAAATGGGAGCCTTGCTACGCTGATGGGCGGGCTGTAAATTGCCAACAGCCACTCTGGAGAAGTGTACGGTGTGTCCTGAAACATCTAAAAAACTCAGCTTAGAGAGCATAGGGCACTTCCACTCATGGGCGTATAAATTGGGAAAACTAAAAATCAGCAAGACACAGGCACCCCAAAGTTTAGGGCTGCTCTGTTGACAAGAACCTCCACTTCGTTACACCTGAAACATCCCAGGAAAGAGAAGAATGGATAAAGAAGTTGTGGTCCTTATGTACAATGGAATATCACTCAGCCATGAAATCAACGTCATAAGGCTAGGAGCAGCATGATGAGTGGATTTAGGTACGACGATTCTAAGTGAAATAAGTCACACAGAAAAAGACACTTATCATAAGATATCACTTACAGAGGGAATGTAAAAACCGCTACCCTTGAACTGAATTACAAAACAGAACAGAGTCGCACGTTTAGAAAACACACTATGGCTGCTTAACGGGAAAGGTGAGGTGGGGTGATGCATAAAACAAGGGTTTCAAATTAGCTCAGATACCGTTCCATAAACCCAATATGTAATAGACAAGACCTACTCCTTGCTCAGTGAACTGGACTCAACAACCCCTATTCACCGCCCAAGAATATATCTGACTAGTAAGAATCTTAAAACCTATGTAGTGATATCTCTCTGTAAGTGAGTCAAGTAGGTGTAAAGCGGCATAAACACAGCAGTGCAAAGCAGCTAAACCCCATTATAAAAATCAATTACTTTTAAAAACCCGTGAAACAAAGACAGTGAAAGAGAGAGAAATTCTTACAAAATTCGTTCAGGGGCTGCGATGCCAGCTGGATTGACCATATCTAGACCCACAGATGACTGAGACATAAGGGTGGACACTCTTGGGGCTGAGAGGTTTGGTGAGGTTGGGTGAGCTAACGCAGACCCTTTAAAGTAATACGGCGTGGTACCCATCCCATGGGTCCCAAATCTCCAGGTTCCAGGGCATCTTCCTACGTCGAAAACATGCACGAGCAACCCAGAAGATGGTACACCGTGTGACCGGGAAAGGTTTCTAAAACGCACCTCATTTCTCATCTCCTTGTGCTCCGGTTCGCCATTCCAGCCGCTTTACTAGCAATCTCCCTCCTTGGAGAATCAGCACCTTTAACCTCCTGTTCCGTACACGTTGCAATTTGTCCTGAGGATGAACGGGAAGAGGGGGAACCAATGAGAGACTAGCTCTAGGTGTTGGGACAGGCACAGGTCACTCTATTTTCCCATCAGGAAGAAGAATTAACCACAGGCTCAGCCTGCCGCCCGGAGCCAAAATAGGGCCTGAAGCAATCCTGCGCTTTTGCGGCCAGCTCCCAAGAAAGCGAGTTGAAAAATGGAGCTCAGGGGCACTGCAATTCACAAACCTGCAGAGTTAGAAATGATAACTCTCGTCCACAAATATATGGAGGGAAGGCTACGAAGAGCATTTGAAAGCAAGGCAGAATTGCAGGAAACCGATTTCAGGAGGTAGATTCGAATCGCCTTTAAAGCACAGGAAAAGCGGCAAAACCTCGACAATGATGCCCTTGGCCAAAAAGGGCGTATGCGTTTTTTCCTGAATAGATTCAGGAAAAAACGCATACGCCCTTTTTGGCCAACCAAGCAACCTGGAAAGGCAAATCAGCGCTACAAAGAAGTCTCGCTTCCCATCGGTCAAAAGGGCCATGCTGAATAAAGTGTCAAAACCAGAAATGCAGGACAGGCCATGGAGAAATGGGAGCCTTGCTACGCTGATGGGCGGGCTGTTAATTGCCAACAGCCACTCTGGAGAAGTGTACGGTGTGTCCTGAAACATCTAAAAAACTCAGCTTAGAGAGCATAGGGCACTTCCACTCATGGGCGTATAAATTGGGAAAACTAAAAATCAGCAAGACACAGGCACCCCAAAGTTTAGGGCTGCTCTGTTGACAAGAACCTCCACTTCGTTACACCTTAAACATCCCAGGAAAGAGAAGAATGGATAAAGAAGTTGTGGTCCTTATGTACAATGGAATATCACTCAGCCATGAAATCAACGTCATAAGGCTAGGAGCAGCATGATGAGTGGATTTAGGTACGACGATTCTAAGTGAAATAAGTCACACAGAAAAAGACACTTATCATAAGATATCACTTACAGAGGGAATGTAAAAACCGCTACCCTTGAACTGAATTACAAAACAGAACAGAGTCGCACGTTTAGAAAACACACTATGGCTGCTTAACGGGAAAGGTGAGGTGGGGTGATGCATAAAACAAGGGTTTCAAATTAGCTCAGATACCGTTCCGTAAACCCAATATGTAATAGACAAGACCTACTCCTTGCTCAGTGAACTGGACTCAACAACCCCTATTCACCGCCCAAGAATATATCTGACTAGTAAGAATCTTAAAACCTATGTAGTGATATCTCTCTGTAAGTGAGTCAAGTGGGTGTAAAGCGGCATAAACACAGCAGTGCAAAGCAGCTAAACCCTATTATAAAAATCAATTACTTTTAAAAACCCGTGAAACAAAGACAGTGAAAGAGAGAGAAATTCTTACAAAATTCGTTCAGGGGCTGCGATGCCACCTGGATTGACCATATCTAGACCCACAGCTGATTGAGACATAAGGGTGGACACTCTTGGGGCTGAGAGGTTTGGTGAGGTTGGGTGAGCTAACGCAGACCCTTTAAAGTAATACGGCGTGGTACCCATCCCATGGGTCCCAAATCTCCAGGTTCCAGGGCATCTTCCTACGTCGAAAACATGCACGAGCAACCCAGAAGATGGTACACCGTGTGACCGGGAAAGGTTTCTAAAACGCACCTCATTTCTCATCTCCTTGTGCTCCGGTTCGCCATTCCAGCCGCTTTACTAGCAATCTCCCTCCTTGGAGAATCAGCACCTTTAACCTCCTGTTCCGTACACGTTGCAATTTGTCCTGAGGATGAACGGGAAGAGGGGGAACCAATGAGAGACTAGCTCTAGGTGTTGGGACAGGCACAGGTCACTCTATTTTCCCATCAGGAAGCAGAATTAACCACAGGCTCAGCCTGCCGCCCGGAGCCAGAATAGGGCCTGAAGCAATCCTGCGCTTTTGCGGCCAGCTCCCAAGAAAGCGAGTTGAAAAATGGAGCTCAGGGGCACTGCAATTCACAAACCTGCAGAGTTAGAAATGATAACTCTCGTCCACAAATATATGGAGGGAAGGCTACGAAGAGGATTTGAAAGCAAGGCAGAATTGCAGGAAACCGATTTCAGGAGGTAGATTCGAATTGCCTTTAAAGCACAGGAAAAGCGGCAAAACCTCGACAATGATGCCCTTGGCCAAAAAGGGCGTATGCGTTTTTTCCTGAATATATTCAGGAAAAAACGCATACGCCCTTTTTGGCCATCCAAGCAACCTGGAAAGGCAAATCAGCGCTACAAAGAAGTCTCGCTTCCCATCGGTCAAAAGGGCCATGCTGAATAAAGTGTCAAAACCAGAAATGCAGGACAGGCCATGGAGAAATGGGAGCCTTGCTACGCTGATGGGCGGGCTGTAAATTGCCAACAGCCACTCTGGAGAAGTGTACGGTGTGTCCTGAAACATCTAAAAAACTCAGCTTAGAGAGCATAGGGCACTTCCACTCATGGGCGTATAAATTGGGAAAACTAAAAATCAGCAAGACACAGGCACCCCAAAGTTTAGGGCTGCTCTGTTGACAAGAACCTCCACTTCGTTACACCTTAAACATCCCAGGAAAGAGAAGAATGGATAAAGAAGTTGTGGTCCTTATGTACAATGGAATATCACTCAGCCATGAAATCAACGTCATAAGGCTAGGAGCAGCATGATGAGTGGATTTAGGTACGACGATTCTAAGTGAAATAAGTCACACAGAAAAAGACACTTATCATAAGATATCACTTACAGAGGGAATGTAAAAACCGCTACCCTTGAACTGAATTACAAAACAGAACAGAGTCGCACGTTTAGAAAACACACTATGGCTGCTTAACGGGAAAGGTGAGGTGGGGTGATGCATAAAACAAGGGTTTCAAATTAGCTCAGATACCGTTCCATAAACCCAATATGTAATAGACAAGACCTACTCCTTGCTCAGTGAACTGGACTCAACAACCCCTATTCACCGCCCAAGAATATATCTGACTAGTAAGAATCTTAAAACCTATGTATTGATATCTCTCTGTAAGTGAGTCAAGTGGGTGTAAAGCGGCATAAACACAGCAGTGCAAAGCAGCTAAACCCTATTATAAAAATCAATTACTTTTAAAAACCCGTGAAACAAAGACAGTGAAAGAGAGAGAAATTCTTACAAAATTCGTTCAGGGGCTGCGATGCCACCTGGATTGACCATATCTAGACCCACAGCTGATTGAGACATAAGGGTGGACACTCTTGGGGCTGAGAGGTTTGGTGAGGTTGGGTGAGCTAACGCAGACCCTTTAAAGTAATACGGCGTGGTACCCATCCCATGGGTCCCAAATCTCCAGGTTCCAGGGCATCTTCCTACGTCGAAAACATGCACGAGAAACCCAGAAGATGGTACACCGTGTGACCGGGAAAGGTTTCTAAAACGCACCTCATTTCTCATCTCCTTGTGCTCCGGTTCGCCATTCCAGCCGCTTTACTAGCAATCGCCCTCCTTGGAGAATCAGCACCTTTAACCTCCTGTTCCGTACACATTGCAATTTGTCCTGAGGATGAACGGGAAGAGGGGGAACCAATGAGAGACTAGCTCTAGGTGTTGGGACAGGCACAGGTCACTCTATTTTCCCATCAGGAAGAAGAATTAACCACAGGCTCAGCCTGCCGCCCGGAGCCAGAATAGGGCCTGAAGCAATCCTGCGCTTTTGCGGCCAGCTCCCAAGAAAGCGAGTTGAAAAATGGAGCTCAGGGGCACTGCAATTCACAAACCTGCAGAGTTAGAAATGATAACTCTCGTCCACAAATATATGGAGGGAAGGCTACGAAGAGGATTTGAAAGCAAGGCAGAATTGCAGGAAACCGATTTCAGGAGGTAGATTCGAATCGCCTTTAAAGCACAGGAAAAGCGGCAAAACCTCGACAATGATGCCCTTGGCCAAAAAGGGCGTATGCGTTTTTTCCTGAATATATTCAGGAAAAAACGCATACGCCCTTTTTGGCCAACCAAGCAACCTGGAAAGGCAAATCAGCGCTACAAAGAAGTCTCGCTTCCCATCGGTCAAAAGGGCCATGCTGAATAAAGTGTCAAAACCAGAAATGCAGGACAGGCCATGGAGAAATGGGAGCCTTGCTACGCTGATGGGCGGGCTGTAAATTGCCAACAGCCACTCTGGAGAAGTGTACGGTGTGTCCTGAAACATCTAAAAAACTCAGCTTAGAGAGCATAGGGCACTTCCACTCATGGGCGTATAAATTGGGAAAACTAAAAATCAGCAAGACACAGGCACCCCAAAGTTTAGGGCTGCTCTGTTGACAAGAACCTCCACTTCGTTACACCTTAAACATCCCAGGAAAGAGAAGAATGGATAAAGAAGTTGTGGTCCTTATGTACAATGGAATATCACTCAGCCATGAAATCAACGTCATAAGGCTAGGAGCAGCATGATGAGTGGATTTAGGTACGACGATTCTAAGTGAAATAAGTCACACAGAAAAAGACACTTATCATAAGATATCACTTACAGAGGGAATGTAAAAACCGCTACCCTTGAACTGAATTACAAAACAGAACAGAGTCGCACGTTTAGAAAACACACTATGGCTGCTTAACGGGAAAGGTGAGGTGGGGTGATGCATAAAACAAGGGTTTCAAATTAGCTCAGATACCGTTCCATAAACCCAATATGTAATAGACAAGACCTACTCCTTGCTCAGTGAACTGGACTCAACAACCCCTATTCACCGCCCAAGAATATATCTGACTAGTAAGAATCTTAAAACCTATGTAGTGATATCTCTCTGTAAGTGAGTCAAGTAGGTGTAAAGCGGCATAAACACAGCAGTGCAAAGCAGCTAAACCCCATTATAAAAATCAATTACTTTTAAAAACCCGTGAAACAAAGACAGTGAAAGAGAGAGAAATTCTTACAAAATTCGTTCAGGGGCTGCGATGCCAGCTGGATTGACCATATCTAGACCCACAGATGACTGAGACATAAGGGTGGACACTCTTGGGGCTGAGAGGTTTGGTGAGGTTGGGTGAGCTAACGCAGACCCTTTAAAGTAATACGGCGTGGTACCCATCCCATGGGTCCCAAATCTCCAGGTTCCAGGGCATCTTCCTACGTCGAAAACATGCACGAGCAACCCAGAAGATGGTACACCGTGTGACCGGGAAAGGTTTCTAAAACGCACCTCATTTCTCATCTCCTTGTGCTCCGGTTCGCCATTCCAGCCGCTTTACTAGCAATCTCCCTCCTTGGAGAATCAGCACCTTTAACCTCCTGTTCCGTACACGTTGCAATTTGTCCTGAGGATGAACGGGAAGAGGGGGAACCAATGAGAGACTAGCTCTAGGTGTTGGGACAGGCACAGGTCACTCTATTTTCCCATCAGGAAGAAGAATTAACCACAGGCTCAGCCTGCCGCCCGGAGCCAAAATAGGGCCTGAAGCAATCCTGCGCTTTTGCGGCCAGCTCCCAAGAAAGCGAGTTGAAAAATGGAGCTCAGGGGCACTGCAATTCACAAACCTGCAGAGTTAGAAATGATAACTCTCGTCCACAAATATATGGAGGGAAGGCTACGAAGAGCATTTGAAAGCAAGGCAGAATTGCAGGAAACCGATTTCAGGAGGTAGATTCGAATCGCCTTTAAAGCACAGGAAAAGCGGCAAAACCTCGACAATGATGCCCTTGGCCAAAAAGGGCGTATGCGTTTTTTCCTGAATAGATTCAGGAAAAAACGCATACGCCCTTTTTGGCCAACCAAGCAACCTGGAAAGGCAAATCAGCGCTACAAAGAAGTCTC
Source organism: Balaenoptera borealis (assembly GCF_965194805.1). Lineage (NCBI taxonomy): Eukaryota > Metazoa > Chordata > Mammalia > Artiodactyla > Balaenopteridae > Balaenoptera > Balaenoptera borealis. The sequence goes on from NC_138874.1 coordinate 42,147,213, forward strand.
GCTTCCCATCGGTCAAAAGGGCCATGCTGAATAAAGTGTCAAAACCAGAAATGCAGGACAGGCCATGGAGAAATGGGAGCCTTGCTACGCTGATGGGCGGGCTGTTAATTGCCAACAGCCACTCTGGAGAAGTGTACGGTGTGTCCTGAAACATCTAAAAAACTCAGCTTAGAGAGCATAGGGCACTTCCACTCATGGGCGTATAAATTGGGAAAACTAAAAATCAGCAAGACACAGGCACCCCAAAGTTTAGGGCTGCTCTGTTGACAAGAACCTCCACTTCGTTACACCTTAAACATCCCAGGAAAGAGAAGAATGGATAAAGAAGTTGTGGTCCTTATGTACAATGGAATATCACTCAGCCATGAAATCAACGTCATAAGGCTAGGAGCAGCATGATGAGTGGATTTAGGTACGACGATTCTAAGTGAAATAAGTCACACAGAAAAAGACACTTATCATAAGATATCACTTACAGAGGGAATGTAAAAACCGCTACCCTTGAACTGAATTACAAAACAGAACAGAGTCGCACGTTTAGAAAACACACTATGGCTGCTTAACGGGAAAGGTGAGGTGGGGTGATGCATAAAACAAGGGTTTCAAATTAGCTCAGATACCGTTCCGTAAACCCAATATGTAATAGACAAGACCTACTCCTTGCTCAGTGAACTGGACTCAACAACCCCTATTCACCGCCCAAGAATATATCTGACTAGTAAGAATCTTAAAACCTATGTAGTGATATCTCTCTGTAAGTGAGTCAAGTGGGTGTAAAGCGGCATAAACACAGCAGTGCAAAGCAGCTAAACCCTATTATAAAAATCAATTACTTTTAAAAACCCGTGAAACAAAGACAGTGAAAGAGAGAGAAATTCTTACAAAATTCGTTCAGGGGCTGCGATGCCACCTGGATTGACCATATCTAGACCCACAGCTGATTGAGACATAAGGGTGGACACTCTTGGGGCTGAGAGGTTTGGTGAGGTTGGGTGAGCTAACGCAGACCCTTTAAAGTAATACGGCGTGGTACCCATCCCATGGGTCCCAAATCTCCAGGTTCCAGGGCATCTTCCTACGTCGAAAACATGCACGAGCAACCCAGAAGATGGTACACCGTGTGACCGGGAAAGGTTTCTAAAACGCACCTCATTTCTCATCTCCTTGTGCTCCGGTTCGCCATTCCAGCCGCTTTACTAGCAATCTCCCTCCTTGGAGAATCAGCACCTTTAACCTCCTGTTCCGTACACGTTGCAATTTGTCCTGAGGATGAACGGGAAGAGGGGGAACCAATGAGAGACTAGCTCTAGGTGTTGGGACAGGCACAGGTCACTCTATTTTCCCATCAGGAAGCAGAATTAACCACAGGCTCAGCCTGCCGCCCGGAGCCAGAATAGGGCCTGAAGCAATCCTGCGCTTTTGCGGCCAGCTCCCAAGAAAGCGAGTTGAAAAATGGAGCTCAGGGGCACTGCAATTCACAAACCTGCAGAGTTAGAAATGATAACTCTCGTCCACAAATATATGGAGGGAAGGCTACGAAGAGGATTTGAAAGCAAGGCAGAATTGCAGGAAACCGATTTCAGGAGGTAGATTCGAATTGCCTTTAAAGCACAGGAAAAGCGGCAAAACCTCGACAATGATGCCCTTGGCCAAAAAGGGCGTATGCGTTTTTTCCTGAATATATTCAGGAAAAAACGCATACGCCCTTTTTGGCCATCCAAGCAACCTGGAAAGGCAAATCAGCGCTACAAAGAAGTCTCGCTTCCCATCGGTCAAAAGGGCCATGCTGAATAAAGTGTCAAAACCAGAAATGCAGGACAGGCCATGGAGAAATGGGAGCCTTGCTACGCTGATGGGCGGGCTGTAAATTGCCAACAGCCACTCTGGAGAAGTGTACGGTGTGTCCTGAAACATCTAAAAAACTCAGCTTAGAGAGCATAGGGCACTTCCACTCATGGGCGTATAAATTGGGAAAACTAAAAATCAGCAAGACACAGGCACCCCAAAGTTTAGGGCTGCTCTGTTGACAAGAACCTCCACTTCGTTACACCTTAAACATCCCAGGAAAGAGAAGAATGGATAAAGAAGTTGTGGTCCTTATGTACAATGGAATATCACTCAGCCATGAAATCAACGTCATAAGGCTAGGAGCAGCATGATGAGTGGATTTAGGTACGACGATTCTAAGTGAAATAAGTCACACAGAAAAAGACACTTATCATAAGATATCACTTACAGAGGGAATGTAAAAACCGCTACCCTTGAACTGAATTACAAAACAGAACAGAGTCGCACGTTTAGAAAACACACTATGGCTGCTTAACGGGAAAGGTGAGGTGGGGTGATGCATAAAACAAGGGTTTCAAATTAGCTCAGATACCGTTCCATAAACCCAATATGTAATAGACAAGACCTACTCCTTGCTCAGTGAACTGGACTCAACAACCCCTATTCACCGCCCAAGAATATATCTGACTAGTAAGAATCTTAAAACCTATGTATTGATATCTCTCTGTAAGTGAGTCAAGTGGGTGTAAAGCGGCATAAACACAGCAGTGCAAAGCAGCTAAACCCTATTATAAAAATCAATTACTTTTAAAAACCCGTGAAACAAAGACAGTGAAAGAGAGAGAAATTCTTACAAAATTCGTTCAGGGGCTGCGATGCCACCTGGATTGACCATATCTAGACCCACAGCTGATTGAGACATAAGGGTGGACACTCTTGGGGCTGAGAGGTTTGGTGAGGTTGGGTGAGCTAACGCAGACCCTTTAAAGTAATACGGCGTGGTACCCATCCCATGGGTCCCAAATCTCCAGGTTCCAGGGCATCTTCCTACGTCGAAAACATGCACGAGAAACCCAGAAGATGGTACACCGTGTGACCGGGAAAGGTTTCTAAAACGCACCTCATTTCTCATCTCCTTGTGCTCCGGTTCGCCATTCCAGCCGCTTTACTAGCAATCGCCCTCCTTGGAGAATCAGCACCTTTAACCTCCTGTTCCGTACACATTGCAATTTGTCCTGAGGATGAACGGGAAGAGGGGGAACCAATGAGAGACTAGCTCTAGGTGTTGGGACAGGCACAGGTCACTCTATTTTCCCATCAGGAAGAAGAATTAACCACAGGCTCAGCCTGCCGCCCGGAGCCAGAATAGGGCCTGAAGCAATCCTGCGCTTTTGCGGCCAGCTCCCAAGAAAGCGAGTTGAAAAATGGAGCTCAGGGGCACTGCAATTCACAAACCTGCAGAGTTAGAAATGATAACTCTCGTCCACAAATATATGGAGGGAAGGCTACGAAGAGGATTTGAAAGCAAGGCAGAATTGCAGGAAACCGATTTCAGGAGGTAGATTCGAATCGCCTTTAAAGCACAGGAAAAGCGGCAAAACCTCGACAATGATGCCCTTGGCCAAAAAGGGCGTATGCGTTTTTTCCTGAATATATTCAGGAAAAAACGCATACGCCCTTTTTGGCCAACCAAGCAACCTGGAAAGGCAAATCAGCGCTACAAAGAAGTCTCGCTTCCCATCGGTCAAAAGGGCCATGCTGAATAAAGTGTCAAAACCAGAAATGCAGGACAGGCCATGGAGAAATGGGAGCCTTGCTACGCTGATGGGCGGGCTGTAAATTGCCAACAGCCACTCTGGAGAAGTGTACGGTGTGTCCTGAAACATCTAAAAAACTCAGCTTAGGGAGCATAGGGCACTTCCACTCATGGGCGTATAAATTGGGAAAACTAAAAATCAGCAAGACACAGGCACCCCAAAGTTTAGGGCTGCTCTGTTGACAAGAACCTCCACTTCGTTACACCTTAAACATCCCAGGAAAGAGAAGAATGGATAAAGAAGTTGTGGTCCTTATGTACAATGGAATATCACTCAGCCATGAAATCAACGTCATAAGGCTAGGAGCAGCATGATGAGTGGATTTAGGTACGACGATTCTAAGTGAAATAAGTCACACAGAAAAAGACACTTATCATAAGATATCACTTACAGAGAGAATGTAAAAACCGCTACCCTTGAACTGAATTACAAAACAGAACAGAGTCGCACGTTTAGAAAACACACTATGGCTGCTTAACGGGAAAGGTGAGGTGGGGTGATGCATAAAACAAGGGTTTCAAATTAGCTCAGATACCGTTCCATAAACCCAATATGTAATAGACAAGACCTACTCCTTGCTCAGTGAACTGGACTCAACAACCCCTATTCACCGCCCAGGAATATATCTGACTAGTAAGAATCTTAAAACCTATGTATTGATATCTCTCTGTAAGTGAGTCAAGTGGGTGTAAAGCGGCATAAACACAGCAGTGCAAAGCAGCTAAACCCTATTATAAAAATCAATTACTTTTAAAAACCCGTGAAACAAAGACAGTGAAAGAGAGAGAAATTCTTACAAAATTCGTTCAGGGGCTGCGATGCCACCTGGATTGACCATATCTAGACCCACAGCTGATTGAGACATAAGGGTGGACACTCTTGGGGCTGAGAGGTTTGGTGAGGTTGGGTGAGCTAACGCAGACCCTTTAAAGTAATACGGCGTGGTACCCATCCCATGGGTCCCAAATCTCCAGGTTCCAGGGCATCTTCCTACGTCGAAAACATGCACGAGAAACCCAGAAGATGGTACACCGTGTGACCGGGAAAGGTTTCTAAAACGCACCTCATTTCTCATCTCCTTGTGCTCCGGTTCGCCATTCCAGCCGCTTTACTAGCAATCTCCCTCCTTGGAGAATCAGCACCTTTAACCTCCTGTTCCGTACACGTTGCAATTTGTCCTGAGGATGAACGGGAAGAGGGGGAACCAATGAGAGACTAGCTCTAGGTGTTGGGACAGGCACAGGTCACTCTATTTTCCCATCAGGAAGCAGAATTAACCACAGGCTCAGCCTGCCGCCCGGAGCCAGAATAGGGCCTGAAGCAATCCTGCGCTTTTGCGGCCAGCTCCCAAGAAAGCGAGTTGAAAAATGGAGCTCAGGGGCACTGCAATTCACAAACCTGCAGAGTTAGAAATGATAACTCTCGTCCACAAATATATGGAGGGAAGGCTACGAAGAGGATTTGAAAGCAAGGCAGAATTGCAGGAAACCGATTTCAGGAGGTAGATTCGAATCGCCTTTAAAGCACAGGAAAAGCGGCAAAACCTCGACAATGATGCCCTTGGCCAAAAAGGGCGTATGCGTTTTTTCCTGAATAGATTCAGGAAAAAACGCATACGCCCTTTTTGGCCAACCAAGCAACCTGGAAAGGCAAATCAGCGCTACAAAGAAGTCTCGCTTCCCATCGGTCAAAAGGGCCATGCTGAATAAAGTGTCAAAACCAGAAATGCAGGACAGGCCATGGAGAAATGGGAGCCTTGCTACGCTGATGGGCGGGCTGTAAATTGCCAACAGCCACTCTGGAGAAGTGTACGGTGTGTCCTGAAACATCTAAAAAACTCAGCTTAGAGAGCATAGGGCACTTCCACTCATGGGCGTATAAATTGGGAAAACTAAAAATCAGCAAGACACAGGCACCCCAAAGTTTAGGGCTGCTCTGTTGACAAGAACCTCCACTTCGTTACACCTTAAACATCCCAGGAAAGAGAAGAATGGATAAAGAAGTTGTGGTCCTTATGTACAATGGAATATCACTCAGCCATGAAATCAACGTCATAAGGCTAGGAGCAGCATGATGAGTGGATTTAGGTACGACGATTCTAAGTGAAATAAGTCACACAGAAAAAGACACTTATCATAAGATATCACTTACAGAGGGAATGTAAAAACCGCTACCCTTGAACTGAATTACAAAACAGAACAGAGTCGCACGTTTAGAAAACACACTATGGCTGCTTAACGGGAAAGGTGAGGTGGGGTGATGCATAAAACAAGGGTTTCAAATTAGCTCAGATACCGTTCCATAAACCCAATATGTAATAGACAAGACCTACTCCTTGCTCAGTGAACTGGACTCAACAACCCCTATTCACCGCCCAAGAATATATCTGACTAGTAAGAATCTTAAAACCTATGTAGTGATATCTCTCTGTAAGTGAGTCAAGTAGGTGTAAAGCGGCATAAACACAGCAGTGCAAAGCAGCTAAACCCCATTATAAAAATCAATTACTTTTAAAAACCCGTGAAACAAAGACAGTGAAAGAGAGAGAAATTCTTACAAAATTCGTTCAGGGGCTGCGATGCCAGCTGGATTGACCATATCTAGACCCACAGATGACTGAGACATAAGGGTGGACACTCTTGGGGCTGAGAGGTTTGGTGAGGTTGGGTGAGCTAACGCAGACCCTTTAAAGTAATACGGCGTGGTACCCATCCCATGGGTCCCAAATCTCCAGGTTCCAGGGCATCTTCCTACGTCGAAAACATGCACGAGCAACCCAGAAGATGGTACACCGTGTGACCGGGAAAGGTTTCTAAAACGCACCTCATTTCTCATCTCCTTGTGCTCTGGTTCGCCATTCCAGCCGCTTTACTAGCAATCTCCCTCCTTGGAGAATCAGCACCTTTAACCTCCTGTTCCGTACACGTTGCAATTTGTCCTGAGGATGAACGGGAAGAGGGGGAACCAATGAGAGACTAGCTCTAGGTGTTGGGACAGGCACAGGTCACTCTATTTTCCCATCAGGAAGAAGAATTAACCACAGGCTCAGCCTGCCGCCCGGAGCCAGAATAGGGCCTGAAGCAATCCTGCACTTTTGCGGCCAGCTCCCAAGAAAGCGAGTTGAAAAATGGAGCTCAGGGGCACTGCAATTCACAAACCTGCAGAGTTAGAAATGATAACTCTCGTCCACAAATATATGGAGGGAAGGCTACGAAGAGCATTTGAAAGCAAGGCAGAATTGCAGGAAACCGATTTCAGGAGGTAGATTCGAATCGCCTTTAAAGCACAGGAAAAGCGGCAAAACCTCGACAATGATGCCCTTGGCCAAAAAGGGCGTATGCGTTTTTTCCTGAATATATTCAGGAAAAAACGCATACGCCCTTTTTGGCCAACCAAGCAACCTGGAAAGGCAAATCAGCGCTACAAAGAAGTCTCGCTTCCCATCGGTCAAAAGGGCCATGCTGAATAAAGTGTCAAAACCAGAAATGCAGGACAGGCCATGGAGAAATGGGAGCCTTGCTACGCTGATGGGCGGGCTGTTAATTGCCAACAGCCACTCTGGAGAAGTGTACGGTGTGTCCTGAAACATCTAAAAAACTCAGCTTAGAGAGCATAGGGCACTTCCACTCATGGGCGTATAAATTGGGAAAACTAAAAATCAGCAAGACACAGGCACCCCAAAGTTTAGGGCTGCTCTTTTGACAAGAACCTCCACTTCGTTACACCTTAAACATCCCAGGAAAGAGAAGAATGGATAAAGAAGTTGTGGTCCTTATGTACAATGGAATATCACTCAGCCATGAAATCAACGTCATAAGGCTAGGAGCAGCATGATGAGTGGATTTAGGTACGACGATTCTAAGTGAAATAAGTCACACAGAAAAAGACACTTATCATAAGATATCACTTACAGAGGGAATGTAAAAACCGCTACCCTTGAACTGAATTACAAAACAGAACAGAGTCGCACGTTTAGAAAACACACTATGGCTGCTTAACGGGAAAGGTGAGGTGGGGTGATGCATAAAACAAGGGTTTCAAATTAGCTCAGATACCGTTCCATAAACCCAATATGTAATAGACAAGACCTACTCCTTGCTCAGTGAACTGGACTCAACAACCCCTATTCACCGCCCAAGAATATATCTGACTAGTAAGAATCTTAAAACCTATGTAGTGATATCTCTCTGTAAGTGAGTCAAGTGGGTGTAAAGCGGCATAAACACAGCAGTGCAAAGCAGCTAAACCCTATTATAAAAATCAATTACTTTTAAAAACCCGTGAAACAAAGACAGTGAAAGAGAGAGAAATTCTTACAAAATTCGTTCAGGGGCTGCGATGCCACCTGGATTGACCATATCTAGACCCACAGCTGATTGAGACATAAGGGTGGACACTCTTGGGGCTGAGAGGTTTGGTGAGGTTGGGTGAGCTAACGCAGACCCTTTAAAGTAATACGGCGTGGTACCCATCCCATGGGTCCCAAATCTCCAGGTTCCAGGGCATCTTCCTACGTCGAAAACATGCACGAGCAACCCAGAAGATGGTACACCGTGTGACCGGGAAAGGTTTCTAAAACGCACCTCATTTCTCATCTCCTTGTGCTCCGGTTCGCCATTCCAGCCGCTTTACTAGCAATCTCCCTCCTTGGAGAATCAGCACCTTTAACCTCCTGTTCCGTACACGTTGCAATTTGTCCTGAGGATGAACGGGAAGAGGGGGAACCAATGAGAGACTAGCTCTAGGTGTTGGGACAGGCACAGGTCACTCTATTTTCCCATCAGGAAGCAGAATTAACCACAGGCTCAGCCTGCCGCCCGGAGCCAGAATAGGGCCTGAAGCAATCCTGCGCTTTTGCGGCCAGCTCCCAAGAAAGCGAGTTGAAAAATGGAGCTCAGGGGCACTGCAATTCACAAACCTGCAGAGTTAGAAATGATAACTCTCGTCCACAAATATATGGAGGGAAGGCTACGAAGAGGATTTGAAAGCAAGGCAGAATTGCAGGAAACCGATTTCAGGAGGTAGATTCGAATCGCCTTTAAAGCACAGGAAAAGCGGCAAAACCTCGACAATGATGCCCTTGGCCAAAAAGGGCGTATGCGTTTTTTCCTGAATATATTCAGGAAAAAACGCATACGCCCTTTTTGGCCAACCAAGCAACCTGGAAAGGCAAATCAGCGCTACAAAGAAGTCTCGCTTCCCATCGGTCAAAAGGGCCATGCTGAATAAAGTGTCAAAACCAGAAATGCAGGACAGGCCATGGAGAAATGGGAGCCTTGCTACGCTGATGGGCGGGCTGTAAATTGCCAACAGCCACTCTGGAGAAGTGTACGGTGTGTCCTGAAACATCTAAAAAACTCAGCTTAGAGAGCATAGGGCACTTCCACTCATGGGCGTATAAATTGGGAAAACTAAAAATCAGCAAGACACAGGCACCCCAAAGTTTAGGGCTGCTCTGTTGACAAGAACCTCCACTTCGTTACACCTTAAACATCCCAGGAAAGAGAAGAATGGATAAAGAAGTTGTGGTCCTTATGTACAATGGAATATCACTCAGCCATGAAATCAACGTCATAAGGCTAGGAGCAGCATGATGAGTGGATTTAGGTACGACGATTCTAAGTGAAATAAGTCACACAGAAAAAGACACTTATCATAAGATATCACTTACAGAGAGAATGTAAAAACCGCTACCCTTGAACTGAATTACAAAACAGAACAGAGTCGCACGTTTAGAAAACACACTATGGCTGCTTAACGGGAAAGGTGAGGTGGGGTGATGCATAAAACAAGGGTTTCAAATTAGCTCAGATACCGTTCCATAAACCCAATATGTAATAGACAAGACCTACTCCTTGCTCAGTGAACTGGACTCAACAACCCCTATTCACCGCCCAAGAATATATCTGACTAGTAAGAATCTTAAAACCTATGTAGTGATATCTCTCTGTAAGTGAGTCAAGTGGGTGTAAAGCGGCATAAACACAGCAGTGCAAAGCAGCTAAACCCTATTATAAAAATCAATTACTTTTAAAAACCCGTGAAACAAAGACAGTGAAAGAGAGAGAAATTCTTACAAAATTCGTTCAGGGGCTGCGATGCCACCTGGATTGACCATATCTAGACCCACAGCTGATTGAGACATAAGGGTGGACACTCTTGGGGCTGAGAGGTTTGGTGAGGTTGGGTGAGCTAACGCAGACCCTTTAAAGTAATACGGCGTGGTACCCATCCCATGGGTCCCAAATCTCCAGGTTCCAGGGCATCTTCCTACGTCGAAAACATGCACGAGCAACCCAGAAGATGGTACACCGTGTGACCGGGAAAGGTTTCTAAAACGCACCTCATTTCTCATCTCCTTGTGCTCCGGTTCGCCATTCCAGCCGCTTTACTAGCAATCTCCCTCCTTGGAGAATCAGCACCTTTAACCTCCTGTTCCGTACACGTTGCAATTTGTCCTGAGGATGAACGGGAAGAGGGGGAACCAATGAGAGACTAGCTCTAGGTGTTGGGACAGGCACAGGTCACTCTATTTTCCCATCAGGAAGCAGAATTAACCACAGGCTCAGCCTGCCGCCCGGAGCCAGAATAGGGCCTGAAGCAATCCTGCGCTTTTGCGGCCAGCTCCCAAGAAAGCGAGTTGAAAAATGGAGCTCAGGGGCACTGCAATTCACAAACCTGCAGAGTTAGAAATGATAACTCTCGTCCACAAATATATGGAGGGAAGGCTACGAAGAGGATTTGAAAGCAAGGCAGAATTGCAGGAAACCGATTCCAGGAGGTAGATTCGAATCGCCTTTAAAGCACAGGAAAAGCGGCAAAACCTCGACAATGATGCCCTTGGCCAAAAAGGGCGTATGCGTTTTTTCCTGAATATATTCAGGAAAAAACGCATACGCCCTTTTTGGCCAACCAAGCAACCTGGAAAGGCAAATCAGCGCTACAAAGAAGTCTCGCTTCCCATCGGTCAAAAGGGCCATGCTGAATAAAGTGTCAAAACCAGAAATGCAGGACAGGCCATGGAGAAATGGGAGCCTTGCTACGCTGATGGGCGGGCTGTAAATTGCCAACAGCCACTCTGGAGAAGTGTACGGTGTGTCCTGAAACATCTAAAAAACTCAGCTTAGAGAGCATAGGGCACTTCCACTCATGGGCGTATAAATTGGGAAAACTAAAAATCAGCAAGACACAGGCACCCCAAAGTTTAGGGCTGCTCTGTTGACAAGAACCTCCACTTCGTTACACCTTAAACATCCCAGGAAAGAGAAGAATGGATAAAGAAGTTGTGGTCCTTATGTACAATGGAATATCACTCAGCCATGAAATCAACGTCATAAGGCTAGGAGCAGCATGATGAGTGGATTTAGGTACGACGATTCTAAGTGAAATAAGTCACACAGAAAAAGACACTTATCATAAGATATCACTTACAGAGGGAATGTAAAAACCGCTACCCTTGAACTGAATTACAAAACAGAACAGAGTCGCACGTTTAGAAAACACACTATGGCTGCTTAACGGGAAAGGTGAGGTGGGGTGATGCATAAAACAAGGGTTTCAAATTAGCTCAGATACCGTTCCATAAACCCAATATGTAATAGACAAGACCTACTCCTTGCTCAGTGAACTGGACTCAACAACCCCTATTCACCGCCCAAGAATATATCTGACTAGTAAGAATCTTAAAACCTATGTATTGATATCTCTCTGTAAGTGAGTCAAGTGGGTGTAAAGCGGCATAAACACAGCAGTGCAAAGCAGCTAAACCCTATTATAAAAATCAATTACTTTTAAAAACCCGTGAAACAAAGACAGTGAAAGAGAGAGAAATTCTTACAAAATTCGTTCAGGGGCTGCGATGCCACCTGGATTGACCATATCTAGACCCACAGCTGATTGAGACATAAGGGTGGACACTCTTGGGGCTGAGAGGTTTGGTGAGGTTGGGTGAGCTAACGCAGACCCTTTAAAGTAATACGGCGTGGTACCCATCCCATGGGTCCCAAATCTCCAGGTTCCAGGGCATCTTCCTACGTCGAAAACATGCACGAGAAACCCAGAAGATGGTACACCGTGTGACCGGGAAAGGTTTCTAAAACGCACCTCATTTCTCATCTCCTTGTGCTCCGGTTCGCCATTCCAGCCGCTTTACTAGCAATCTCCCTCCTTGGAGAATCAGCACCTTTAACCTCCTGTTCCGTACACGTTGCAATTTGTCCTGAGGATGAACGGGAAGAGGGGGAACCAATGAGAGACTAGCTCTAGGTGTTGGGACAGGCAGAGGTCACTCTATTTTCCCATCAGGAAGAAGAATTAACCACAGGCTCAGCCTGCCGCCCGGAGCCAGAATAGGGCCTGAAGCAATCCTGCGCTTTTGCGGCCAGCTCCCAAGAAAGCGAGTTGAAAAATGGAGCTCAGGGGCACTGCAATTCACAAACCTGCAGAGTTAGAAATGATAACTCTCGTCCACAAATATATGGAGGGAAGGCTACGAAGAGGATTTGAAAGCAAGGCAGAATTGCAGGAAACCGATTTCAGGAGGTAGATTCGAATCGCCTTTAAAGCACAGGAAAAGCGGCAAAACCTCGACAATGATGCCCTTGGCCAAAAAGGGCGTATGCGTTTTTTCCTGAATATATTCAGGAAAAAACGCATACGCCCTTTTTGGCCAACCAAGCAACCTGGAAAGGCAAATCAGCGCTACAAAGAAGTCTCGCTTCCCATCGGTCAAAAGGGCCATGCTGAATAAAGTGTCAAAACCAGAAATGCAGGACAGGCCATGGAGAAATGGGAGCCTTGCTACGCTGATGGGCGGGCTGTAAATTGCCAACAGCCACTCTGGAGAAGTGTACGGTGTGTCCTGAAACATCTAAAAAACTCAGCTTAGAGAGCATAGGGCACTTCCACTCATGGGCGTATAAATTGGGAAAACTAAAAATCAGCAAGACACAGGCACCCCAAAGTTTAGGGCTGCTCTGTTGACAAGAACCTCCACTTCGTTACACCTGAAACATCCCAGGAAAGAGAAGAATGGATAAAGAAGTTGTGGTCCTTATGTACAATGGAATATCACTCAGCCATGAAATCAACGTCATAAGGCTAGGAGCAGCATGATGAGTGGATTTAGGTACGACGATTCTAAGTGAAATAAGTCACACAGAAAAAGACACTTATCATAAGATATCACTTACAGAGGGAATGTAAAAACCGCTACCCTTGAACTGAATTACAAAACAGAACAGAGTCGCACGTTTAGAAAACACACTATGGCTGCTTAACGGGAAAGGTGAGGTGGGGTGATGCATAAAACAAGGGTTTCAAATTAGCTCAGATACCGTTCCATAAACCCAATATGTAATAGACAAGACCTACTCCTTGCTCAGTGAACTGGACTCAACAACCCCTATTCACCGCCCAAGAATATATCTGACTAGTAAGAATCTTAAAACCTATGTATTGATATCTCTCTGTAAGTGAGTCAAGTGGGTGTAAAGCGGCATAAACACAGCAGTGCAAAGCAGCTAAACCCTATTATAAAAATCAATTACTTTTAAAAACCCGTGAAACAAAGACAGTGAAAGAGAGAGAAATTCTTACAAAATTCGTTCAGGGGCTCCGATGCCACCTGGATTGACCATATCTAGACCCACAGCTGATTGAGACATAAGGGTGGACACTCTTGGGGCTGAGAGGTTTGGTGAGGTTGGGTGAGCTAACGCAGACCCTTTAAAGTAATACGGCGTGGTACCCATCCCATGGGTCCCAAATCTCCAGGTTCCAGGGCATCTTCCTACGTCGAAAACATGCACGAGCAACCCAGAAGATGGTACACCGTGTGACCGGGAAAGGTTTCTAAAACGCAACTCATTTCTCATCTCCTTGTGCTCCGGTTCGCCATTCCAGCCACTTTACTAGCAATCTCCCTCCTTGGAGAATCAGCACCTTTAACCTCCTGTTCCGTACACGTTGCAATTTGTCCTGAGGATGAACGGGAAGAGGGGGAACCAATGAGAGACTAGCTCTAGGTGTTGGGACAGGCACAGGTCACTCTATTTTCCCATCAGGAAGCAGAATTAACCACAGGCTCAGCCTGCCGCCCGGAGCCAGAATAGGGCCTGAAGCAATCCTGCGCTTTTGCGGCCAGCTCCCAAGAAAGCGAGTTGAAAAATGGAGCTCAGGGGCACTGCAATTCACAAACCTGCAGAGTTAGAAATGATAACTCTCGTCCACAAATATATGGAGGGAAGGCTACGAAGAGGATTTGAAAGCAAGGCAGAATTGCAGGAAACCGATTTCAGGAGGTAGATTCGAATCGCCTTTAAAGCACAGGAAAAGCGGCAAAACCTCGACAATGATGCCCTTGGCCAAAAAGGGCGTATGCGTTTTTTCCTGAATATATTCAGGAAAAAACGCATACGCCCTTTTTGGCCAACCAAGCAACCTGGAAAGGCAAATCAGCGCTACAAAGAAGTCTCGCTTCCCATCGGTCAAAAGGGCCATGCTGAATAAAGTGTCAAAACCAGAAATGCAGGACAGGCCATGGAGAAATGGGAGCCTTGCTACGCTGATGGGCGGGCTGTAAATTGCCAACAGCCACTCTGGAGAAGTGTACGGTGTGTCCTGAAACATCTAAAAAACTCAGCTTAGAGAGCATAGGGCACTTCCACCCATGGGCGTATAAATTGGGAAAACTAAAAATCAGCAAGACACAGGCACCCCAAAGTTTAGGGCTGCTCTGTTGACAAGAACCTCCACTTCGTTACACCTTAAACATCCCAGGAAAGAGAAGAATGGATAAAGAAGTTGTGGTCCTTATGTACAATGGAATATCACTCAGCCATGAAATCAACGTCATAAGGCTAGGAGCAGCATGATGAGTGGATTTAGGTACGACGATTCTAAGTGAAATAAGTCACACAGAAAAAGACACTTATCATAAGATATCACTTACAGAGAGAATGTAAAAACCGCTACCCTTGAACTGAATTACAAAACAGAACAGAGTCGCACGTTTAGAAAACACACTATGGCTGCTTAACGGGAAAGGTGAGGTGGGGTGATGCATAAAACAAGGGTTTCAAATTAGCTCAGATACCGTTCCATAAACCCAATATGTAATAGACAAGACCTACTCCTTGCTCAGTGAACTGGACTCAACAACCCCTATTCACCGCCCAGGAATATATCTGACTAGTAAGAATCTTAAAACCTATGTATTGATATCTCTCTGTAAGTGAGTCAAGTGGGTGTAAAGCGGCATAAACACAGCAGTGCAAAGCAGCTAAACCCTATTATAAAAATCAATTACTTTTAAAAACCCGTGAAACAAAGACAGTGAAAGAGAGAGAAATTCTTACAAAATTCGTTCAGGGGCTGCGATGCCACCTGGATTGACCATATCTAGACCCACAGCTGATTGAGACATAAGGGTGGACACTCTTGGGGCTGAGAGGTTTGGTGAGGTTGGGTGAGCTAACGCAGACCCTTTAAAGTAATACGGCGTGGTACCCATCCCATGGGTCCCAAATCTCCAGGTTCCAGGGCATCTTCCTACGTCGAAAACATGCACGAGAAACCCAGAAGATGGTACACCGTGTGACCGGGAAAGGTTTCTAAAACGCACCTCATTTCTCATCTCCTTGTGCTCCGGTTCGCCATTCCAGCCGCTTTACTAGCAATCTCCCTCCTTGGAGAATCAGCACCTTTAACCTCCTGTTCCGTACACGTTGCAATTTGTCCTGAGGATGAACGGGAAGAGGGGGAACCAATGAGAGACTAGCTCTAGGTGTTGGGACAGGCACAGGTCACTCTATTTTCCCATCAGGAAGCAGAATTAACCACAGGCTCAGCCTGCCGCCCGGAGCCAGAATAGGGCCTGAAGCAATCCTGCGCTTTTGCGGCCAGCTCCCAAGAAAGCGAGTTGAAAAATGGAGCTCAGGGGCACTGCAATTCACAAACCTGCAGAGTTAGAAATGATAACTCTCGTCCACAAATATATGGAGGGAAGGCTACGAAGAGGATTTGAAAGCAAGGCAGA
The DNA here is from genome assembly GCF_965194805.1 of Balaenoptera borealis. NCBI lineage: Eukaryota > Metazoa > Chordata > Mammalia > Artiodactyla > Balaenopteridae > Balaenoptera > Balaenoptera borealis. Next base: position 42,162,855 of record NC_138874.1, read on the forward strand.
ATTGCAGGAAACCGATTTCAGGAGGTAGATTCGAATCGCCTTTAAAGCACAGGAAAAGCGGCAAAACCTCGACAATGATGCCCTTGGCCAAAAAGGGCGTATGCGTTTTTTCCTGAATATATTCAGGAAAAAACGCATACGCCCTTTTTGGCCAACCAAGCAACCTGGAAAGGCAAATCAGCGCTACAAAGAAGTCTCGCTTCCCATCGGTCAAAAGGGCCATGCTGAATAAAGTGTCAAAACCAGAAATGCAGGACAGGCCATGGAGAAATGGGAGCCTTGCTACGCTGATGGGCGGGCTGTAAATTGCCAACAGCCACTCTGGAGAAGTGTACGGTGTGTCCTGAAACATCTAAAAAACTCAGCTTAGAGAGCATAGGGCACTTCCACTCATGGGCGTATAAATTGGGAAAACTAAAAATCAGCAAGACACAGGCACCCCAAAGTTTAGGGCTGCTCTGTTGACAAGAACCTCCACTTCGTTACACCTTAAACATCCCAGGAAAGAGAAGAATGGATAAAGAAGTTGTGGTCCTTATGTACAATGGAATATCACTCAGCCATGAAATCAACGTCATAAGGCTAGGAGCAGCATGATGAGTGGATTTAGGTACGACGATTCTAAGTGAAATAAGTCACACAGAAAAAGACACTTATCATAAGATATCACTTACAGAGGGAATGTAAAAACCGCTACCCTTGAACTGAATTACAAAACAGAACAGAGTCGCACGTTTAGAAAACACACTATGGCTGCTTAACGGGAAAGGTGAGGTGGGGTGATGCATAAAACAAGGGTTTCAAATTAGCTCAGATACCGTTCCATAAACCCAATATGTAATAGACAAGACCTACTCCTTGCTCAGTGAACTGGACTCAACAACCCCTATTCACCGCCCAAGAATATATCTGACTAGTAAGAATCTTAAAACCTATGTAGTGATATCTCTCTGTAAGTGAGTCAAGTAGGTGTAAAGCGGCATAAACACAGCAGTGCAAAGCAGCTAAACCCCATTATAAAAATCAATTACTTTTAAAAACCCGTGAAACAAAGACAGTGAAAGAGAGAGAAATTCTTACAAAATTCGTTCAGGGGCTGCGATGCCAGCTGGATTGACCATATCTAGACCCACAGATGACTGAGACATAAGGGTGGACACTCTTGGGGCTGAGAGGTTTGGTGAGGTTGGGTGAGCTAACGCAGACCCTTTAAAGTAATACGGCGTGGTACCCATCCCATGGGTCCCAAATCTCCAGGTTCCAGGGCATCTTCCTACGTCGAAAACATGCACGAGCAACCCAGAAGATGGTACACCGTGTGACCGGGAAAGGTTTCTAAAACGCACCTCATTTCTCATCTCCTTGTGCTCCGGTTCGCCATTCCAGCCGCTTTACTAGCAATCTCCCTCCTTGGAGAATCAGCACCTTTAACCTCCTGTTCCGTACACGTTGCAATTTGTCCTGAGGATGAACGGGAAGAGGGGGAACCAATGAGAGACTAGCTCTAGGTGTTGGGACAGGCACAGGTCACTCTATTTTCCCATCAGGAAGAAGAATTAACCACAGGCTCAGCCTGCCGCCCGGAGCCAGAATAGGGCCTGAAGCAATCCTGCGCTTTTGCGGCCAGCTCCCAAGAAAGCGAGTTGAAAAATGGAGCTCAGGGGCACTGCAATTCACAAACCTGCAGAGTTAAAAATGATAACTCTCGTCCACAAATATATGGAGGGAAGGCTACGAAGAGCATTTGAAAGCAAGGCAGAATTGCAGGAAACCGATTTCAGGAGGTAGATTCGAATCGCCTTTAAAGCACAGGAAAAGCGGCAAAACCTCGACAATGATGCCCTTGGCCAAAAAGGGCGTATGCGTTTTTTCCTGAATAGATTCAGGAAAAAACGCATACGCCCTTTTTGGCCAACCAAGCAACCTGGAAAGGCAAATCAGCGCTACAAAGAAGTCTCGCTTCCCATCGGTCAAAAGGGCCATGCTGAATAAAGTGTCAAAACCAGAAATGCAGGACAGGCCATGGAGAAATGGGAGCCTTGCTACGCTGATGGGCGGGCTGTTAATTGCCAACAGCCACTCTGGAGAAGTGTACGGTGTGTCCTGAAACATCTAAAAAACTCAGCTTAGAGAGCATAGGGCACTTCCACTCATGGGCGTATAAATTGGGAAAACTAAAAATCAGCAAGACACAGGCACCCCAAAGTTTAGGGCTGCTCTGTTGACAAGAACCTCCACTTCGTTACACCTTAAACATCCCAGGAAAGAGAAGAATGGATAAAGAAGTTGTGGTCCTTATGTACAATGGAATATCACTCAGCCATGAAATCAACGTCATAAGGCTAGGAGCAGCATGATGAGTGGATTTAGGTACGACGATTCTAAGTGAAATAAGTCACACAGAAAAAGACACTTATCATAAGATATCACTTACAGAGGGAATGTAAAAACCGCTACCCTTGAACTGAATTACAAAACAGAACAGAGTCGCACGTTTAGAAAACACACTATGGCTGCTTAACGGGAAAGGTGAGGTGGGGTGATGCATAAAACAAGGGTTTCAAATTAGCTCAGATACCGTTCCATAAACCCAATATGTAATAGACAAGACCTACTCCTTGCTCAGTGAACTGGACTCAACAACCCCTATTCACCGCCCAAGAATATATCTGACTAGTAAGAATCTTAAAACCTATGTAGTGATATCTCTCTGTAAGTGAGTCAAGTGGGTGTAAAGCGGCATAAACACAGCAGTGCAAAGCAGCTAAACCCTATTATAAAAATCAATTACTTTTAAAAACCCGTGAAACAAAGACAGTGAAAGAGAGAGAAATTCTTACAAAATTCGTTCAGGGGCTGCGATGCCACCTGGATTGACCATATCTAGACCCACAGCTGATTGAGACATAAGGGTGGACACTCTTGGGGCTGAGAGGTTTGGTGAGGTTGGGTGAGCTAACGCAGACCCTTTAAAGTAATACGGCGTGGTACCCATCCCATGGGTCCCAAATCTCCAGGTTCCAGGGCATCTTCCTACGTCGAAAACATGCACGAGCAACCCAGAAGATGGTACACCGTGTGACCGGGAAAGGTTTCTAAAACGCACCTCATTTCTCATCTCCTTGTGCTCCGGTTCGCCATTCCAGCCGCTTTACTAGCAATCTCCCTCCTTGGAGAATCAGCACCTTTAACCTCCTGTTCCGTACACGTTGCAATTTGTCCTGAGGATGAACGGGAAGAGGGGGAACCAATGAGAGACTAGCTCTAGGTGTTGGGACAGGCACAGGTCACTCTATTTTCCCATCAGGAAGCAGAATTAACCACAGGCTCAGCCTGCCGCCCGGAGCCAGAATAGGGCCTGAAGCAATCCTGCGCTTTTGCGGCCAGCTCCCAAGAAAGCGAGTTGAAAAATGGAGCTCAGGGGCACTGCAATTCACAAACCTGCAGAGTTAGAAATGATAACTCTCGTCCACAAATATATGGAGGGAAGGCTACAAAGAGGATTTGAAAGCAAGGCAGAATTGCAGGAAACCGATTTCAGGAGGTAGATTCGAATCGCCTTTAAAGCACAGGAAAAGCGGCAAAACCTCGACAATGATGCCCTTGGCCAAAAAGGGCGTATGCGTTTTTTCCTGAATATATTCAGGAAAAAACGCATACGCCCTTTTTGGCCAACCAAGCAACCTGGAAAGGCAAATCAGCGCTACAAAGAAGTCTCGCTTCCCATCGGTCAAAAGGGCCATGCTGAATAAAGTGTCAAAACCAGAAATGCAGGACAGGCCATGGAGAAATGGGAGCCTTGCTACGCTGATGGGCGGGCTGTAAATTGCCAACAGCCACTCTGGAGAAGTGTACGGTGTGTCCTGAAACATCTAAAAAACTCAGCTTAGAGAGCATAGGGCACTTCCACTCATGGGCGTATAAATTGGGAAAACTAAAAATCAGCAAGACACAGGCACCCCAAAGTTTAGGGCTGCTCTGTTGACAAGAACCTCCACTTCGTTACACCTTAAACATCCCAGGAAAGAGAAGAATGGATAAAGAAGTTGTGGTCCTTATGTACAATGGAATATCACTCAGCCATGAAATCAACGTCATAAGGCTAGGAGCAGCATGATGAGTGGATTTAGGTACGACGATTCTAAGTGAAATAAGTCACACAGAAAAAGACACTTATCATAAGATATCACTTACAGAGAGAATGTAAAAACCGCTACCCTTGAACTGAATTACAAAACAGAACAGAGTCGCACGTTTAGAAAACACACTATGGCTGCTTAACGGGAAAGGTGAGGTGGGGTGATGCATAAAACAAGGGTTTCAAATTAGCTCAGATACCGTTCCATAAACCCAATATGTAATAGACAAGACCTACTCCTTGCTCAGTGAACTGGACTCAACAACCCCTATTCACCGCCCAGGAATATATCTGACTAGTAAGAATCTTAAAACCTATGTATTGATATCTCTCTGTAAGTGAGTCAAGTGGGTGTAAAGCGGCATAAACACAGCAGTGCAAAGCAGCTAAACCCTATTATAAAAATCAATTACTTTTAAAAACCCGTGAAACAAAGACAGTGAAAGAGAGAGAAATTCTTACAAAATTCGTTCAGGGGCTGCGATGCCACCTGGATTGACCATATCTAGACCCACAGCTGATTGAGACATAAGGGTGGACACTCTTGGGGCTGAGAGGTTTGGTGAGGTTGGGTGAGCTAACGCAGACCCTTTAAAGTAATACGGCGTGGTACCCATCCCATGGGTCCCAAATCTCCAGGTTCCAGGGCATCTTCCTACGTCGAAAACATGCACGAGAAACCCAGAAGATGGTACACCGTGTGACCGGGAAAGGTTTCTAAAACGCACCTCATTTCTCATCTCCTTGTGCTCCGGTTCGCCATTCCAGCCGCTTTACTAGCAATCTCCCTCCTTGGAGAATCAGCACCTTTAACCTCCTGTTCCGTACACGTTGCAATTTGTCCTGAGGATGAACGGGAAGAGGGGGAACCAATGAGAGACTAGCTCTAGGTGTTGGGACAGGCAGAGGTCACTCTATTTTCCCATCAGGAAGCAGAATTAACCACAGGCTCAGCCTGCCGCCCGGAGCCAGAATAGGGCCTGAAGCAATCCTGCGCTTTTGCGGCCAGCTCCCAAGAAAGCGAGTTGAAAAATGGAGCTCAGGGGCACTGCAATTCACAAACCTGCAGAGTTAGAAATGATAACTCTCGTCCACAAATATATGGAGGGAAGGCTACGAAGAGCATTTGAAAGCAAGGCAGAATTGCAGGAAACCGATTTCAGGAGGTAGATTCGAATCGCCTTTAAAGCACAGGAAAAGCGGCAAAACCTCGACAATGATGCCCTTGGCCAAAAAGGGCGTATGCGTTTTTTCCTGAATATATTCAGGAAAAAACGCATACGCCCTTTTTGGCCAACCAAGCAACCTGGAAAGGCAAATCAGCGCTACAAAGAAGTCTCGCTTCCCATCGGTCAAAAGGGCCATGCTGAATAAAGTGTCAAAACCAGAAATGCAGGACAGGCCATGGAGAAATGGGAGCCTTGCTACGCTGATGGGCGGGCTGTAAATTGCCAACAGCCACTCTGGAGAAGTGTACGGTGTGTCCTGAAACATCTAAAAAACTCAGCTTAGAGAGCATAGGGCACTTCCACTCATGGGCGTATAAATTGGGAAAACTAAAAATCAGCAAGACACAGGCACCCCAAAGTTTAGGGCTGCTCTGTTGACAAGAACCTCCACTTCGTTACACCTTAAACATCCCAGGAAAGAGAAGAATGGATAAAGAAGTTGTGGTCCTTATGTACAATGGAATATCACTCAGCCATGAAATCAACGTCATAAGGCTAGGAGCAGCATGATGAGTGGATTTAGGTACGACGATTCTAAGTGAAATAAGTCACACAGAAAAAGACACTTATCATAAGATATCACTTACAGAGGGAATGTAAAAACCGCTACCCTTGAACTGAATTACAAAACAGAACAGAGTCGCACGTTTAGAAAACACACTATGGCTGCTTAACGGGAAAGGTGAGGTGGGGTGATGCATAAAACAAGGGTTTCAAATTAGCTCAGATACCGTTCCATAAACCCAATATGTAATAGACAAGACCTACTCCTTGCTCAGTGAACTGGACTCAACAACCCCTATTCACCGCCCAAGAATATATCTGACTAGTAAGAATCTTAAAACCTATGTAGTGATATATCTCTGTAAGTGAGTCAAATAGGTGTAAAGCGGCATAAACACAGCAGTGCAAAGCAGCTAAACCCCATTATAAAAATCAATTACTTTTAAAAACCCGTGAAACAAAGACAGTGAAAGAGAGAGAAATTCTTACAAAATTCGTTCAGGGGCTGCGATGCCAGCTGGATTGACCATATCTAGACCCACAGATGACTGAGACATAAGGGTGGACACTCTTGGGGCTGAGAGGTTTGGTGAGGTTGGGTGAGCTAACACAGACCCTTTAAAGTAATACGGCGTGGTACCCATCCCATGGGTCCCAAATCTCCAGGTTCCAGGGCATCTTCCTACGTCGAAAACATGCACGAGCAACCCAGAAGATGGTACACCGTGTGACCGGGAAAGGTTTCTAAAACGCACCTCATTTCTCATCTCCTTGTGCTCCGGTTCGCCATTCCAGCCGCTTTACTAGCAATCTCCCTCCTTGGAGAATCAGCACCTTTAACCTCCTGTTCCGTACACGTTGCAATTTGTCCTGAGGATGAACGGGAAGAGGGGGAACCAATGAGAGACTAGCTCTAGGTGTTGGGACAGGCACAGGTCACTCTATTTTCCCATCAGGAAGAAGAATTAACCACAGGCTCAGCCTGCCGCCCGGAGCCAGAATAGGGCCTGAAGCAATCCTGCACTTTTGCGGCCAGCTCCCAAGAAAGCGAGTTGAAAAATGGAGCTCAGGGGCACTGCAATTCACAAACCTGCAGAGTTAGAAATGATAACTCTCGTCCACAAATATATGGAGGGAAGGCTACGAAGAGGATTTGAAAGCAAGGCAGAATTGCAGGAAACCGATTTCAGGAGGTAGATTCGAATCGCCTTTAAAGCACAGGAAAAGCGGCAAAACCTCGACAATGATGCCCTTGGCCAAAAAGGGCGTATGCGTTTTTTCCTGAATAGATTCAGGAAAAAACGCATACGCCCTTTTTGGCCAACCAAGCAACCTGGAAAGGCAAATCAGCGCTACAAAGAAGTCTCGCTTCCCATCGGTCAAAAGGGCCATGCTGAATAAAGTGTCAAAACCAGAAATGCAGGACAGGCCATGGAGAAATGGGAGCCTTGCTACGCTGATGGGCGGGCTGTAAATTGCCAACAGCCACTCTGGAGAAGTGTACGGTGTGTCCTGAAACATCTAAAAAACTCAGCTTAGAGAGCATAGGGCACTTCCACTCATGGGCGTATAAATTGGGAAAACTAAAAATCAGCAAGACACAGGCACCCCAAAGTTTAGGGCTGCTCTGTTGACAAGAACCTCCACTTCGTTACACCTTAAACATCCCAGGAAAGAGAAGAATGGATAAAGAAGTTGTGGTCCTTATGTACAATGGAATATCACTCAGCCATGAAATCAACGTCATAAGGCTAGGAGCAGCATGATGAGTGGATTTAGGTACGACGATTCTAAGTGAAATAAGTCACACAGAAAAAGACACTTATCATAAGATATCACTTACAGAGGGAATGTAAAAACCGCTACCCTTGAACTGAATTACAAAACAGAACAGAGTCGCACGTTTAGAAAACACACTATGGCTGCTTAACGGGAAAGGTGAGGTGGGGTGATGCATAAAACAAGGGTTTCAAATTAGCTCAGATACCGTTCCATAAACCCAATATGTAATAGACAAGACCTACTCCTTGCTCAGTGAACTGGACTCAACAACCCCTATTCACCGCCCAAGAATATATCTGACTAGTAAGAATCTTAAAACCTATGTAGTGATATCTCTCTGTAAGTGAGTCAAGTGGGTGTAAAGCGGCATAAACACAGCAGTGCAAAGCAGCTAAACCCTATTATAAAAATCAATTACTTTTAAAAACCCGTGAAACAAAGACAGTGAAAGAGAGAGAAATTCTTACAAAATTCGTTCAGGGGCTGCGATGCCAGCTGGATTGACCATATCTAGACCCACAGCTGATTGAGACATAAGGGTGGACACTCTTGGGGCTGAGAGGTTTGGTGAGGTTGGGTGAGCTAACGCAGACCCTTTAAAGTAATACGGCGTGGTACCCATCCCATGGGTCCCAAATCTCCAGGTTCCAGGGCATCTTCCTACGTCGAAAACATGCACGAGCAACCCAGAAGATGGTACACCGTGTGACCGGGAAAGGTTTCTAAAACGCACCTCATTTCTCATCTCCTTGTGCTCCGGTTCGCCATTCCAGCCGCTTTACTAGCAATCTCCCTCCTTGGAGAATCAGCACCTTTAACCTCCTGTTCCGTACACGTTGCAATTTGTCCTGAGGATGAACGGGAAGAGGGGGAACCAATGAGAGACTAGCTCTAGGTGTTGGGACAGGCACAGGTCACTCTATTTTCCCATCAGGAAGAAGAATTAACCACAGGCTCAGCCTGCCGCCCGGAGCCAGAATAGGGCCTGAAGCAATCCTGCGCTTTTGCGGCCAGCTCCCAAGAAAGCGAGTTGAAAAATGGAGCTCAGGGGCACTGCAATTCACAAACCTGCAGAGTTAGAAATGATAACTCTCGTCCACAAATATATGGAGGGAAGGCTACGAAGAGGATTTGAAAGCAAGGCAGAATTGCAGGAAACCGATTTCAGGAGGTAGATTCGAATTGCCTTTAAAGCACAGGAAAAGCGGCAAAACCTCGACAATGATGCCCTTGGCCAAAAAGGGCGTATGCGTTTTTTCCTGAATATATTCAGGAAAAAACGCATACGCCCTTTTTGGCCAACCAAGCAACCTGGAAAGGCAAATCAGCGCTACAAAGAAGTCTCGCTTCCCATCGGTCAAAAGGGCCATGCTGAATAAAGTGTCAAAACCAGAAATGCAGGACAGGCCATGGAGAAATGGGAGCCTTGCTACGCTGATGGGCGGGCTGTAAATTGCCAACAGCCACTCTGGAGAAGTGTACGGTGTGTCCTGAAACATCTAAAAAACTCAGCTTAGAGAGCATAGGGCACTTCCACTCATGGGCGTATAAATTGGGAAAACTAAAAATCAGCAAGACACAGGCACCCCAAAGTTTAGGGCTGCTCTGTTGACAAGAACCTCCACTTCGTTACACCTTAAACATCCCAGGAAAGAGAAGAATGGATAAAGAAGTTGTGGTCCTTATGTACAATGGAATATCACTCAGCCATGAAATCAACGTCATAAGGCTAGGAGCAGCATGATGAGTGGATTTAGGTACGACGATTCTAAGTGAAATAAGTCACACAGAAAAAGACACTTATCATAAGATATCACTTACAGAGGGAATGTAAAAACCGCTACCCTTGAACTGAATTACAAAACAGAACAGAGTCGCACGTTTAGAAAACACACTATGGCTGCTTAACGGGAAAGGTGAGGTGGGGTGATGCATAAAACAAGGGTTTCAAATTAGCTCAGATACCGTTCCATAAACCCAATATGTAATAGACAAGACCTACTCCTTGCTCAGTGAACTGGACTCAACAACCCCTATTCACCGCCCAAGAATATATCTGACTAGTAAGAATCTTAAAACCTATGTATTGATATCTCTCTGTAAGTGAGTCAAGTGGGTGTAAAGCGGCATAAACACAGCAGTGCAAAGCAGCTAAACCCTATTATAAAAATCAATTACTTTTAAAAACCCGTGAAACAAAGACAGTGAAAGAGAGAGAAATTCTTACAAAATTCGTTCAGGGGCTGCGATGCCACCTGGATTGACCATATCTAGACCCACAGCTGATTGAGACATAAGGGTGGACACTCTTGGGGCTGAGAGGTTTGGTGAGGTTGGGTGAGCTAACGCAGACCCTTTAAAGTAATACGGCGTGGTACCCATCCCATGGGTCCCAAATCTCCAGGTTCCAGGGCATCTTCCTACGTCGAAAACATGCACGAGCAACCCAGAAGATGGTACACCGTGTGACCGGGAAAGGTTTCTAAAACGCACCTCATTTCTCATCTCCTTGTGCTCCGGTTCGCCATTCAAGCCGCTTTACTAGCAATCTCCCTCCTTGGAGAATCAGCACCTTTAACCTCCTGTTCCGTACACGTTGCAATTTGTCCTGAGGATGAACGGGAAGAGGGGGAACCAATGAGAGACTAGCTCTAGGTGTTGGGACAGGCACAGGTCACTCTATTTTCCCATCAGGAAGAAGAATTAACCACAGGCTCAGCCTGCCGCCCGGAGCCAGAATAGGGCCTGAAGCAATCCTGCGCTTTTGCGGCCAGCTCCCAAGAAAGCGAGTTGAAAAATGGAGCTCAGGGGCACTGCAATTCACAAACCTGCAGAGTTAGAAATGATAACTCTCGTCCACAAATATATGGAGGGAAGGCTACGAAGAGGATTTGAAAGCAAGGCAGAATTGCAGGAAACCGATTTCAGGAGGTAGATTCGAATCGCCTTTAAAGCACAGGAAAAGCGGCAAAACCTCGACAATGATGCCCTTGGCCAAAAAGGGCGTATGCGTTTTTTCCTGAATATATTCAGGAAAAAACGCATACGCCCTTTTTGGCCAACCAAGCAACCTGGAAAGGCAAATCAGCGCTACAAAGAAGTCTCGCTTCCCATCGGTCAAAAGGGCCATGCTGAATAAAGTGTCAAAACCAGAAATGCAGGACAGGCCATGGAGAAATGGGAGCCTTGCTACGCTGATGGGCGGGCTGTAAATTGCCAACAGCCACTCTGGAGAAGTGTACGGTGTGTCCTGAAACATCTAAAAAACTCAGCTTAGAGAGCATAGGGCACTTCCACTCATGGGCGTATAAATTGGGAAAACTAAAAATCAGCAAGACACAGGCACCCCAAAGTTTAGGGCTGCTCTGTTGACAAGAACCTCCACTTCGTTACACCTTAAACATCCCAGGAAAGAGAAGAATGGATAAAGAAGTTGTGGTCCTTATGTACAATGGAATATCACTCAGCCATGAAATCAACGTCATAAGGCTAGGAGCAGCATGATGAGTGGATTTAGGTACGACGATTCTAAGTGAAATAAGTCACACAGAAAAAGACACTTATCATAAGATATCACTTACAGAGAGAATGTAAAAACCGCTACCCTTGAACTGAATTACAAAACAGAACAGAGTCGCACGTTTAGAAAACACACTATGGCTGCTTAACGGGAAAGGTGAGGTGGGGTGATGCATAAAACAAGGGTTTCAAATTAGCTCAGATACCGTTCCATAAACCCAATATGTAATAGACAAGACCTACTCCTTGCTCAGTGAACTGGACTCAACAACCCCTATTCACCGCCCAGGAATATATCTGACTAGTAAGAATCTTAAAACCTATGTATTGATATCTCTCTGTAAGTGAGTCAAGTGGGTGTAAAGCGGCATAAACACAGCAGTGCAAAGCAGCTAAACCCTATTATAAAAATCAATTACTTTTAAAAACCCGTGAAACAAAGACAGTGAAAGAGAGAGAAATTCTTACAAAATTCGTTCAGGGGCTGCGATGCCACCTGGATTGACCATATCTAGACCCACAGCTGATTGAGACATAAGGGTGGACACTCTTGGGGCTGAGAGGTTTGGTGAGGTTGGGTGAGCTAACGCAGACCCTTTAAAGTAATACGGCGTGGTACCCATCCCATGGGTCCCAAATCTCCAGGTTCCAGGGCATCTTCCTGCGTCGAAAACATGCACGAGAAACCCAGAAGATGGTACACCGTGTGACCGGGAAAGGTTTCTAAAACGCACCTCATTTCTCATCTCCTTGTGCTCCGGTTCGCCATTCCAGCCGCTTTACTAGCAATCTCCCTCCTTGGAGAATCAGCACCTTTAACCTCCTGTTCCGTACACGTTGCAATTTGTCCTGAGGATGAACGGGAAGAGGGGGAACCAATGAGAGACTAGCTCTAGGTGTTGGGACAGGCACAGGTCACTCTATTTTCCCATCAGGAAGCAGAATTAACCACAGGCTCAGCCTGCCACCCGGAGCCAGAATAGGGCCTGAAGCAATCCTGCGCTTTTGCGGCCAGCTCCCAAGAAAGCGAGTTGAAAAATGGAGCTCAGGGGCACTGCAATTCACAAACCTGCAGAGTTAGAAATGATAACTCTCGTCCACAAATATATGGAGGGAAGGCTACGAAGAGGATTTGAAAGCAAGGCAGAATTGCAGGAAACCGATTTCAGGAGGTAGATTCGAATCGCCTTTAAAGCACAGGAAAAGCGGCAAAACCTCGACAATGATGCCCTTGGCCAAAAAGGGCGTATGCGTTTTTTCCTGAATATATTCAGGAAAAAACGCATACGCCCTTTTTGGCCAACCAAGCAACCTGGAAAGGCAAATCAGCGCTACAAAGAAGTCTCGCTTCCCATCGGTCAAAAGGGCCATGCTGAATAAAGTGTCAAAACCAGAAATGCAGGACAGGCCATGGAGAAATGGGAGCCTTGCTACGCTGATGGGCGGGCTGTAAATTGCCAACAGCCACTCTGGAGAAGTGTACGGTGTGTCCTGAAACATCTAAAAAACTCAGCTTAGAGAGCATAGGGCACTTCCACTCATGGGCGTATAAATTGGGAAAACTAAAAATCAGCAAGACACAGGCACCCCAAAGTTTAGGGCTGCTCTGTTGACAAGAACCTCCACTTCGTTACACCTTAAACATCCCAGGAAAGAGAAGAATGGATAAAGAAGTTGTGGTCCTTATGTACAATGGAATATCACTCAGCCATGAAATCAACGTCATAAGGCTAGGAGCAGCATGATGAGTGGATTTAGGTACGACGATTCTAAGTGAAATAAGTCACACAGAAAAAGACACTTATCATAAGATATCACTTACAGAGGGAATGTAAAAACCGCTACCCTTGAACTGAATTACAAAACAGAACAGAGTCGCACGTTTAGAAAACACACTATGGCTGCTTAACGGGAAAGGTGAGGTGGGGTGATGCATAAAACAAGGGTTTCAAATTAGCTCAGATACCGTTCCATAAACCCAATATGTAATAGACAAGACCTACTCCTTGCTCAGTGAACTGGACTCAACAACCCCTATTCACCGCCCAAGAATATATCTGACTAGTAAGAATCTTAAAACCTATGTAGTGATATCTCTCTGTAAGTGAGTCAAGTAGGTGTAAAGCGGCATAAACACAGCAGTGCAAAGCAGCTAAACCCCATTATAAAAATCAATTACTTTTAAAAACCCGTGAAACAAAGACAGTGAAAGAGAGAGAAATTCTTACAAAATTCGTTCAGGGGCTGCGATGCCAGCTGGATTGACCATATCTAGACCCACAGATGACTGAGACATAAGGGTGGACACTCTTGGGGCTGAGAGGTTTGGTGAGGTTGGGTGAGCTAACGCAGACCCTTTAAAGTAATACGGCGTGGTACCCATCCCATGGGTCCCAAATCTCCAGGTTCCAGGGCATCTTCCTACGTCGAAAACATGCACGAGCAACCCAGAAGATGGTACACCGTGTGACCGGGAAAGGTTTCTAAAACGCACCTCATTTCTCATCTCCTTGTGCTCCGGTTCGCCATTCCAGCCGCTTTACTAGCAATCTCCCTCCTTGGAGAATCAGCACCTTTAACCTCCTGTTCCGTACACGTTGCAATTTGTCCTGAGGATGAACGGGAAGAGGGGGAACCAATGAGAGACTAGCTCTAGGTGTTGGGACAGGCACAGGTCACTCTATTTTCCCATCAGGAAGAAGAATTAACCACAGGCTCAGCCTGCCGCCCGGAGCCAGAATAGGGCCTGAAGCAATCCTGCACTTTTGCGGCCAGCTCCCAAGAAAGCGAGTTGAAAAATGGAGCTCAGGGGCACTGCAATTCACAAACCTGCAGAGTTAGAAATGATAACTCTCGTCCAAAAATATATGGAGGGAAGGCTACGAAGAGGATTTGAAAGCAAGGCAGAATTGCAGGAAACCGATTTCAGGAGGTAGATTCGAATCGCCTTTAAAGCACAGGAAAAGCGGCAAAACCTCGACAATGATGCCCTTGGCCAAAAAGGGCGTATGCGTTTTTTCCTGAATAGATTCAGGAAAAAACGCATACGCCCTTTTTGGCCAACCAAGCAACCTGGAAAGGCAAATCAGCGCTACAAAGAAGTCTCGCTTCCCATCGGTCAAAAGGGCCATGCTGAATAAAGTGTCAAAACCAGAAATGCAGGACAGGCCATGGAGAAATGGGAGCCTTGCTACGCTGATGGGCGGGCTGTTAATTGCCAACAGCCACTCTGGAGAAGTGTACGGTGTGTCCTGAAACATCTAAAAAACTCAGCTTAGAGAGCATAGGGCACTTCCACTCATGGGCGTATAAATTGGGAAAACTAAAAATCAGCAAGACACAGGCACCCCAAAGTTTAGGGCTGCTCTGTTGACAAGAACCTCCACTTCGTTACACCTTAAACATCCCAGGAAAGAGAAGAATGGATAAAGAAGTTGTGGTCCTTATGTACAATGGAATATCACTCAGCCATGAAATCAACGTCATAAGGCTAGGAGCAGCATGATGAGTGGATTTAGGTACGACGATTCTAAGTGAAATAAGTCACACAGAAAAAGACACTTATCATAAGATATCACTTACAGAGGGAATGTAAAAACCGCTACCCTTGAACTGAATTACAAAACAGAACAGAGTCGCACGTTTAGAAAACACACTATGGCTGCTTAACGGGAAAGGTGAGGTGGGGTGATGCATAAAACAAGGGTTTCAAATTAGCTCAGATACCGTTCCGTAAACCCAATATGTAATAGACAAGACCTACTCCTTGCTCAGTGAACTGGACTCAACAACCCCTATTCACCGCCCAAGAATATATCTGACTAGTAAGAATCTTAAAACCTATGTAGTGATATCTCTCTGTAAGTGAGTCAAGTGGGTGTAAAGCGGCATAAACACAGCAGTGCAAAGCAGCTAAACCCTATTATAAAAATCAATTACTTTTAAAAACCCGTGAAACAAAGACAGTGAAAGAGAGAGAAATTCTTACAAAATTCGTTCAGGGGCTGCGATGCCACCTGGATTGACCATATCTAGACCCACAGCTGATTGAGACATAAGGGTGGACACTCTTGGGGCTGAGAGGTTTGGTGAGGTTGGGTGAGCTAACGCAGACCCTTTAAAGTAATACGGCGTGGTACCCATCCCATGGGTCCCAAATCTCCAGGTTCCAGGGCATCTTCCTACGTCGAAAACATGCACGAGCAACCCAGAAGATGGTACACCGTGTGACCGGGAAAGGTTTCTAAAACGCACCTCATTTCTCATCTCCTTGTGCTCCGGTTCGCCATTCCAGCCGCTTTACTAGCAATCTCCCTCCTTGGAGAATCAGCACCTTTAACCTCCTGTTCCGTACACGTTGCAATTTGTCCTGAGGATGAACGGGAAGAGGGGGAACCAATGAGAGACTAGCTCTAGGTGTTGGGACAGGCACAGGTCACTCTATTTTCCCATCAGGAAGCAGAATTAACCACAGGCTCAGCCTGCCGCCCGGAGCCAGAATAGGGCCTGAAGCAATCCTGCGCTTTTGCGGCCAGCTCCCAAGAAAGCGAGTTGAAAAATGGAGCTCAGGGGCACTGCAATTCACAAACCTGCAGAGTTAGAAATGATAACTCTCGTCCACAAATATATGGAGGGAAGGCTACGAAGAGGATTTGAAAGCAAGGCAGAATTGCAGGAAACCGATTTCAGGAGGTAGATTCGAATCGCCTTTAAAGCACAGGAAAAGCGGCAAAACCTCGACAATGATGCCCTTGGCCAAAAAGGGCGTATGCGTTTTTTCCTGAATATATTCAGGAAAAAACGCATACGCCCTTTTTGGCCAACCAAGCAACCTGGAAAGGCAAATCAGCGCTACAAAGAAGTCTCGCTTCCCATCGGTCAAAAGGGCCATGCTGAATAAAGTGTCAAAACCAGAAATGCAGGACAGGCCATGGAGAAATGGGAGCCTTGCTACGCTGATGGGCGGGCTGTAAATTGCCAACAGCCACTCTGGAGAAGTGTACGGTGTGTCCTGAAACATCTAAAAAACTCAGCTTAGAGAGCATAGGGCACTTCCACTCATGGGCGTATAAATTGGGAAAACTAAAAATCAGCAAGACACAGGCACCCCAAAGTTTAGGGCTGCTCTGTTGACAAGAACCTCCACTTCGTTACACCTTAAACATCCCAGGAAAGAGAAGAATGGATAAAGAAGTTGTGGTCCTTATGTACAATGGAATATCACTCAGCCATGAAATCAACGTCATAAGGCTAGGAGCAGCATGATGAGTGGATTTAGGTACGACGATTCTAAGTGAAATAAGTCACACAGAAAAAGACACTTATCATAAGATATCACTTACAGAGGGAATGTAAAAACCGCTACCCTTGAACTGAATTACAAAACAGAACAGAGTCGCACGTTTAGAAAACACACTATGGCTGCTTAACGGGAAAGGTGAGGTGGGGTGATGCATAAAACAAGGGTTTCAAATTAGCTCAGATACCGTTCCGTAAACCCAATATGTAATAGACAAGACCTACTCCTTGCTCAGTGAACTGGACTCAACAACCCCTATTCACCGCCCAAGAATATATCTGACTAGTAAGAATCTTAAAACCTATGTAGTGATATCTCTCTGTAAGTGAGTCAAGTGGGTGTAAAGCGGCATAAACACAGCAGTGCAAAGCAGCTAAACCCTATTATAAAAATCAATTACTTTTAAAAACCCGTGAAACAAAGACAGTGAAAGAGAGAGAAATTCTTACAAAATTCGTTCAGGGGCTGCGATGCCACCTGGATTGACCATATCTAGACCCACAGCTGATTGAGACATAAGGGTGGACACTCTTGGGGCTGAGAGGTTTGGTGAGGTTGGGTGAGCTAACGCAGACCCTTTAAAGTAATACGGCGTGGTACCCATCCCATGGGTCCCAAATCTCCAGGTTCCAGGGCATCTTCCTACGTCGAAAACATGCACGAGCAACCCAGAAGATGGTACACCGTGTGACCGGGAAAGGTTTCTAAAACGCACCTCATTTCTCATCTCCTTGTGCTCCGGTTCGCCATTCCAGCCGCTTTACTAGCAATCTCCCTCCTTGGAGAATCAGCACCTTTAACCTCCTGTTCCGTACACGTTGCAATTTGTCCTGAGGATGAACGGGAAGAGGGGGAACCAATGAGAGACTAGCTCTAGGTGTTGGGACAGGCACAGGTCACTCTATTTTCCCATCAGGAAGCAGAATTAACCACAGGCTCAGCCTGCCGCCCGGAGCCAGAATAGGGCCTGAAGCAATCCTGCGCTTTTGCGGCCAGCTCCCAAGAAAGCGAGTTGAAAAATGGAGCTCAGGGGCACTGCAATTCACAAACCTGCAGAGTTAGAAATGATAACTCTCGTCCACAAATATATGGAGGGAAGGCTACGAAGAGGATTTGAAAGCAAGGCAGAATTGCAGGAAACCGATTTCAGGAGGTAGATTCGAATCGCCTTTAAAGCACAGGAAAAGCGGCAAAACCTCGACAATGATGCCCTTGGCCAAAAAGGGCGTATGCGTTTTTTCCTGAATATATTCAGGAAAAAACGCATACGCCCTTTTTGGCCAACCAAGCAACCTGGAAAGGCAAATCAGCGCTACAAAGAAGTCTCGCTTCCCATCGGTCAAAAGGGCCATGCTGAATAAAGTGTCAAAACCAGAAATGCAGGACAGGCCATGGAGAAATGGGAGCCTTGCTACGCTGATGGGCGGGCTGTAAATTGCCAACAGCCACTCTGGAGAAGTGTACGGTGTGTCCTGAAACATCTAAAAAACTCAGCTTAGAGAGCATAGGGCACTTCCACTCATGGGCGTATAAATTGGGAAAACTAAAAATCAGCAAGACACAGGCACCCCAAAGTTTAGGGTTGCTCTGTTGACAAGAACCTCCACTTCGTTACACCTTAAACATCCCAGGAAAGAGAAGAATGGATAAAGAAGTTGTGGTCCTTATGTACAATGGAATATCACTCAGCCATGAAATCAACGTCATAAGGCTAGGAGCAGCATGATGAGTGGATTTAGGTACGACGATTCTAAGTGAAATAAGTCACACAGAAAAAGACACTTATCATAAGATATCACTTACAGAGAGAATGTAAAAACCGCTACCCTTGAACTGAATTACAAAACAGAACAGAGTCGCACGTTTAGAAAACACACTACGGCTGCTTAACGGGAAAGGTGAGGTGGGGTGATGCATAAAACAAGGGTTTCAAATTAGCTCAGATACCGTTCCATAAACCCAATATGTAATAGACAAGACCTACTCCTTGCTCAGTGAACTGGACTCAACAACCCCTATTCACCGCCCAAGAATATATCTGACTAGTAAGAATCTTAAAACCTATGTAGTGATATCTCTCTGTAAGTGAGTCAAGTGGGTGTAAAGCGGCATAAACACAGCAGTGCAAAGCAGCTAAACCCTATTATAAAAATCAATTACTTTTAAAATCCCGTGAAACAAAGACAGTGAAAGAGAGAGAAATTCTTACAAAATTCGTTCAGGGGCTGCGATGCCACCTGGATTGACCATATCTAGACCCACAGCTGATTGAGACATAAGGGTGGACACTCTTGGGGCTGAGAGGTTTGGTGAGGTTGGGTGAGCTAACGCAGACCCTTTAAAGTAATACGGCGTGGTACCCATCCCATGGGTCCCAAATCTCCAGGTTCCAGGGCATCTTCCTACGTCGAAAACATGCACGAGCAACCCAGAAGATGGTACACCGTGTGACCGGGAAAGGTTTCTAAAACGCACCTCATTTCTCATCTCCTTGTGCTCCGGTTCGCCATTCCAGCCGCTTTACTAGCAATCTCCCTCCTTGGAGAATCAGCACCTTTAACCTCCTGTTCCGTACACGTTGCAATTTGTCCTGAGGATGAACGGGAAGAGGGGGAACCAATGAGAGACTAGCTCTAGGTGTTGGGACAGGCACAGGTCACTCTATTTTCCCATCAGGAAGCAGAATTAACCACAGGCTCAGCCTGCCGCCCGGAGCCAGAATAGGGCCTGAAGCAATCCTGCGCTTTTGCGGCCAGCTCCCAAGAAAGCGAGTTGAAAAATGGAGCTCAGGGGCACTGCAATTCACAAACCTGCAGAGTTAGAAATGATAACTCTCGTCCACAAATATATGGAGGGAAGGCTACGAAGAGGATTTGAAAGCAAGGCAGAATTGCAGGAAACCGATTTCAGGAGGTAGATTCGAATCGCCTTTAAAGCACAGGAAAAGCGGCAAAACCTCGACAATGATGCCCTTGGCCAAAAAGGGCGTATGCGTTTTTTCCTGAATATATTCAGGAAAAAACGCATACGCCCTTTTTGGCCAACCAAGCAACCTGGAAAGGCAAATCAGCGCTACAAAGAAGTCTCGCTTCCCATCGGTCAAAAGGGCCATGCTGAATAAAGTGTCAAAACCAGAAATGCAGGACAGGCCATGGAGAAATGGGAGCCTTGCTACGCTGATGGGCGGGCTGTAAATTGCCAACAGCCACTCTGGAGAAGTGTACGGTGTGTCCTGAAACATCTAAAAAACTCAGCTTAGAGAGCATAGGGCACTTCCACTCATGGGCGTATAAATTGGGAAAACTAAAAATCAGCAAGACACAGGCACCCCAAAGTTTAGGGCTGCTCTGTTGACAAGAACCTCCACTTCGTTACACCTTAAACATCCCAGGAAAGAGAAGAATGGATAAAGAAGTTGTGGTCCTTATGTACAATGGAATATCACTCAGCCATGAAATCAACGTCATAAGGCTAGGAGCAGCATGATGAGTGGATTTAGGTACGACGATTCTAAGTGAAATAAGTCACACAGAAAAAGACACTTATCATAAGATATCACTTACAGAGAGAATGTAAAAACCGCTACCCTTGAACTGAATTACAAAACAGAACAGAGTCGCACGTTTAGAAAACACACTATGGCTGCTTAACGGGAAAGGTGAGGTGGGGTGATGCATAAAACAAGGGTTTCAAATTAGCTCAGATACCGTTCCATAAACCCAATATGTAATAGACAAGACCTACTCCTTGCTCAGTGAACTGGACTCAACAACCCCTATTCACCGCCCAAGAATATATCTGACTAGTAAGAATCTTAAAACCTATGTAGTGATATCTCTCTGTAAGTGAGTCAAGTGGGTGTAAAGCGGCATAAACACAGCAGTGCAAAGCAGCTAAACCCTATTATAAAAATCAATTACTTTTAAAAACCCGTGAAACAAAGACAGTGAAAGAGAGAGAAATTCTTACAAAATTCGTTCAGGGGCTGCGATGCCACCTGGATTGACCATATCTAGACCCACAGCTGATTGAGACATAAGGGTGGACACTCTTGGGGCTGAGAGGTTTGGTGAGGTTGGGTGAGCTAACGCAGACCCTTTAAAGTAATACGGCGTGGTACCCATTCCATGGGTCCCAAATCTCCAGGTTCCAGGGCATCTTCCTACGTCGAAAACATGCACGAGCAACCCAGAAGATGGTACACCGTGTGACCGGGAAAGGTTTCTAAAACGCACCTCATTTCTCATCTCCTTGTGCTCCGGTTCGCCATTCCAGCCGCTTTACTAGCAATCTCCCTCCTTGGAGAATCAGCACCTTTAACCTCCTGTTCCGTACACGTTGCAATTTGTCCTGAGGATGAACGGGAAGAGGGGGAACCAATGAGAGACTAGCTCTAGGTGTTGGGACAGGCACAGGTCACTCTATTTTCCCATCAGGAAGCAGAATTAACCACAGGCTCAGCCTGCCGCCCGGAGCCAGAATAGGGCCTGAAGCAATCCTGCGCTTTTGCGGCCAGCTCCCAAGAAAGCGAGTTGAAAAATGGAGCTCAGGGGCACTGCAATTCACAAACCTGCAGAGTTAGAAATGATAACTCTCGTCCACAAATATATGGAGGGAAGGCTACGAAGAGGATTTGAAAGCAAGGCAGAATTGCAGGAAACCGATTTCAGGAGGTAGATTCGAATCGCCTTTAAAGCACAGGAAAAGCGGCAAAACCTCGACAATGATGCCCTTGGCCAAAAAGGGCGTATGCGTTTTTTCCTGAATAGATTCAGGAAAAAACGCATACGCCCTTTTTGGCCAACCAAGCAACCTGGAAAGGCAAATCAGCGCTACAAAGAGGTCTCGCTTCCCATCGGTCAAAAGGGCCATGCTGAATAAAGTGTCAAAACCAGAAATGCAGGACAGGCCATGGAGAAATGGGAGCCTTGCTACGCTGATGGGCGGGCTGTTAATTGCCAACAGCCACTCTGGAGAAGTGTACGGTGTGTCCTGAAACATCTAAAAAACTCAGCTTAGAGAGCATAGGGCACTTCCACTCATGGGCGTATAAATTGGGAAAACTAAAAATCAGCAAGACACAGGCACCCCAAAGTTTAGGGCTGCTCTGTTGACAAGAACCTCCACTTCGTTACACCTTAAACATCCCAGGAAAGAGAAGAATGGATAAAGAAGTTGTGGTCCTTATGTACAATGGAATATCACTCAGCCATGAAATCAACGTCATAAGGCTAGGAGCAGCATGATGAGTGGATTTAGGTACGACGATTCTAAGTGAAATAAGTCACACAGAAAAAGACACTTATCATAAGATATCACTTACAGAGAGAATGTAAAAACCGCTACCCTTGAACTGAATTACAAAACAGAACAGAGTCGCACGTTTAGAAAACACACTATGGCTGCTTAACGGGAAAGGTGAGGTGGGGTGATGCATAAAACAAGGGTTTCAAATTAGCTCAGATACCGTTCCATAAACCCAATATGTAATAGACAAGACCTACTCCTTGCTCAGTGAACTGGACTCAACAACCCCTATTCACCGCCCAAGAATATATCTGACTAGTAAGAATCTTAAAACCTATGTAGTGATATCTCTCTGTAAGTGAGTCAAGTGGGTGTAAAGCGGCATAAACACAGCAGTGCAAAGCAGCTAAACCCTATTATAAAAATCAATTACTTTTAAAAACCCGTGAAACAAAGACAGTGAAAGAGAGAGAAATTCTTACAAAATTCGTTCAGGGGCTGCGATGCCACCTGGATTGACCATATCTAGACCCACAGCTGATTGAGACATAAGGGTGGACACTCTTGGGGCTGAGAGGTTTGGTGAGGTTGGGTGAGCTAACGCAGACCCTTTAAAGTAATACGGCGTGGTACCCATTCCATGGGTCCCAAATCTCCAGGTTCCAGGGCATCTTCCTACGTCGAAAACATGCACGAGCAACCCAGAAGATGGTACACCGTGTGACCGGGAAAGGTTTCTAAAACGCACCTCATTTCTCATCTCCTTGTGCTCCGGTTCGCCATTCCAGCCGCTTTACTAGCAATCTCCCTCCTTGGAGAATCAGCACCTTTAACCTCCTGTTCCGTACACGTTGCAATTTGTCCTGAGGATGAACGGGAAGAGGGGGAACCAATGAGAGACTAGCTCTAGGTGTTGGGACAGGCACAGGTCACTCTATTTTCCCATCAGGAAGCAGAATTAACCACAGGCTCAGCCTGCCGCCCGGAGCCAGAATAGGGCCTGAAGCAATCCTGCGCTTTTGCGGCCAGCTCCCAAGAAAGCGAGTTGAAAAATGGAGCTCAGGGGCACTGCAATTCACAAACCTGCAGAGTTAGAAATGATAACTCTCGTCCACAAATATATGGAGGGAAGGCTACGAAGAGGATTTGAAAGCAAGGCAGAATTGCAGGAAACCGATTTCAGGAGGTAGATTCGAATCGCCTTTAAAGCACAGGAAAAGCGGCAAAACCTCGACAATGATGCCCTTGGCCAAAAAGGGCGTATGCGTTTTTTCCTGAATATATTCAGGAAAAAACGCATACGCCCTTTTTGGCCAACCAAGCAACCTGGAAAGGCAAATCAGCGCTACAAAGAAGTCTCGCTTCCCATCGGTCAAAAGGGCCATGCTGAATAAAGTGTCAAAACCAGAAATGCAGGACAGGCCATGGAGAAATGGGAGCCTTGCTACGCTGATGGGCGGGCTGTAAATTGCCAACAGCCACTCTGGAGAAGTGTACGGTGTGTCCTGAAACATCTAAAAAACTCAGCTTAGAGAGCATAGGGCACTTCCACTCATGGGCGTATAAATTGGGAAAACTAAAAATCAGCAAGACACAGGCACCCCAAAGTTTAGGGCTGCTCTGTTGACAAGAACCTCCACTTCGTTACACCTTAAACATCCCAGGAAAGAGAAGAATGGATAAAGAAGTTGTGGTCCTTATGTACAATGGAATATCACTCAGCCATGAAATCAACGTCATAAGGCTAGGAGCAGCATGATGAGTGGATTTAGGTACGACGATTCTAAGTGAAATAAGTCACACAGAAAAAGACACTTATCATAAGATATCACTTACAGAGAGAATGTAAAAACCGCTACCCTTGAACTGAATTACAAAACAGAACAGAGTCGCACGTTTAGAAAACACACTATGGCTGCTTAACGGGAAAGGTGAGGTGGGGTGATGCATAAAACAAGGGTTTCAAATTAGCTCAGATACCGTTCCATAAACCCAATATGTAATAGACAAGACCTACTCCTTGCTCAGTGAACTGGACTCAACAACCCCTATTCACCGCCCAGGAATATATCTGACTAGTAAGAATCTTAAAACCTATGTATTGATATCTCTCTGTAAGTGAGTCAAGTGGGTGTAAAGCGGCATAAACACAGCAGTGCAAAGCAGCTAAACCCTATTATAAAAATCAATTACTTTTAAAAACCCGTGAAACAAAGACAGTGAAAGAGAGAGAAATTCTTACAAAATTCGTTCAGGGGCTGCGATGCCACCTGGATTGACCATATCTAGACCCACAGCTGATTGAGACATAAGGGTGGACACTCTTGGGGCTGAGAGGTTTGGTGAGGTTGGGTGAGCTAACGCAGACCCTTTAAAGTAATACGGCGTGGTACCCATCCCATGGGTCCCAAATCTCCAGGGTCAAGGGCATCTTCCTACGTCGAAAACATGCACGAGAAACCCAGAAGATGGTACACCGTGTGACCGGGAAAGGTTTCTAAAACGCACCTCATTTCTCATCTCCTTGTGCTCCGGTTCGCCATTCCAGCCGCTTTACTAGCAATCTCCCTCCTTGGAGAATCAGCACCTTTAACCTCCTGTTCCGTACACGTTGCAATTTGTCCTGAGGATGAACGGGAAGAGGGGGAACCAATGAGAGACTAGCTCTAGGTGTTGGGACAGGCACAGGTCACTCTATTTTCCCATCAGGAAGCAGAATTAACCACAGGCTCAGCCTGCCGCCCGGAGCCAGAATAGGGCCTGAAGCAATCCTGCGCTTTTGCGGCCAGCTCCCAAGAAAGCGAGTTGAAAAATGGAGCTCAGGGGCACTGCAATTCACAAACCTGCAGAGTTAGAAATGATAACTCTCGTCCACAAATATATGGAGGGAAGGCTACGAAGAGGATTTGAAAGCAAGGCAGAATTGCAGGAAACCGATTTCAGGAGGTAGATTCGAATCGCCTTTAAAGCACAGGAAAAGCGGCAAAACCTCGACAATGATGCCCTTGGCCAAAAAGGGCGTATGCGTTTTTTCCTGAATATATTCAGGAAAAAACGCATACGCCCTTTTTGGCCAACCAAGCAACCTGGAAAGGCAAATCAGCGCTACAAAGAAGTCTCGCTTCCCATCGGTCAAAAGGGCCATGCTGAATAAAGTGTCAAAACCAGAAATGCAGGACAGGCCATGGAGAAATGGGAGCCTTGCTACGCTGATGGGCGGGCTGTAAATTGCCAACAGCCACTCTGGAGAAGTGTACGGTGTGTCCTGAAACATCTAAAAAACTCAGCTTAGAGAGCATAGGGCACTTCCACTCATGGGCGTATAAATTGGGAAAACTAAAAATCAGCAAGACACAGGCACCCCAAAGTTTAGGGCTGCTCTGTTGACAAGAACCTCCACTTCGTTACACCTTAAACATCCCAGGAAAGAGAAGAATGGATAAAGAAGTTGTGGTCCTTATGTACAATGGAATATCACTCAGCCATGAAATCAACGTCATAAGGCTAGGAGCAGCATGATGAGTGGATTTAGGTACGACGATTCTAAGTGAAATAAGTCACACAGAAAAAGACACTTATCATAAGATATCACTTACAGAGGGAATGTAAAAACCGCTACCCTTGAACTGAATTACAAAACAGAACAGAGTCGCACGTTTAGAAAACACACTATGGCTGCTTAACGGGAAAGGTGAGGTGGGGTGATGCATAAAACAAGGGTTTCAAATTAGCTCAGATACCGTTCCATAAACCCAATATGTAATAGACAAGACCTACTCCTTGCTCAGTGAACTGGACTCAACAACCCCTATTCACCGCCCAAGAATATATCTGACTAGTAAGAATCTTAAAACCTATGTAGTGATATCTCTCTGTAAGTGAGTCAAGTGGGTGTAAAGCGGCATAAACACAGCAGTGCAAAGCAGCTAAACCCCATTATAAAAATCAATTACTTTTAAAAACCCGTGAAACAAAGACAGTGAAAGAGAGAGAAATTCTTACAAAATTCGTTCAGGGGCTGCGATGCCAGCTGGATTGACCATATCTAGACCCACAGATGACTGAGACATAAGGGTGGACACTCTTGGGGCTGAGAGGTTTGGTGAGGTTGGGTGAGCTAACGCAGACCCTTTAAAGTAATACGGCGTGGTACCCATCCCATGGGTCCCAAATCTCCAGGTTCCAGGGCATCTTCCTACGTCGAAAACATGCACGAGCAACCCAGAAGATGGTACACCGTGTGACCGGGAAAGGTTTCTAAAATGCACCTCATTTCTCATCTCCTTGTGCTCCGGTTCGCCATTCCAGCCGCTTTACTAGCAATCTCCCTCCTTGGAGAATCAGCACCTTTAACCTCCTGTTCCGTACACGTTGCAATTTGTCCTGAGGATGAACGGGAAGAGGGGGAACCAATGAGAGACTAGCTCTAGGTGTTGGGACAGGCACAGGTCACTCTATTTTCCCATCAGGAAGAAGAATTAACCACAGGCTCAGCCTGCCGCCCGGAGCCAGAATAGGGCCTGAAGCAATCCTGCACTTTTGCGGCCAGCTCCCAAGAAAGCGAGTTGAAAAATGGAGCTCAGGGGCACTGCAATTCACAAACCTGCAGAGTTAGAAATGATAACTCTCGTCCACAAATATATGGAGGGAAGGCTACGAAGAGGATTTGAAAGCAAGGCAGAATTGCAGGAAACCGATTTCAGGAGGTAGATTCGAATCGCCTTTAAAGCACAGGAAAAGCGGCAAAACCTCGACAATGATGCCCTTGGCCAAAAAGGGCGTATGCGTTTTTTCCTGAATAGATTCAGGAAAAAACGCATACGCCCTTTTTGGCCAACCAAGCAACCTGGAAAGGCAAATCAGCGCTACAAAGAGGTCTCGCTTCCCATCGGTCAAAAGGGCCATGCTGAATAAAGTGTCAAAACCAGAAATGCAGGACAGGCCATGGAGAAATGGGAGCCTTGCTACGCTGATGGGCGGGCTGTTAATTGCCAACAGCCACTCTGGAGAAGTGTACGGTGTGTCCTGAAACATCTAAAAAACTCAGCTTAGAGAGCATAGGGCACTTCCACTCATGGGCGTATAAATTGGGAAAACTAAAAATCAGCAAGACACAGGCACCCCAAAGTTTAGGGCTGCTCTGTTGACAAGAACCTCCACTTCGTTACACCTTAAACATCCCAGGAAAGAGAAGAATGGATAAAGAAGTTGTGGTCCTTATGTACAATGGAATATCACTCAGCCATGAAATCAACGTCATAAGGCTAGGAGCAGCATGATGAGTGGATTTAGGTACGACGATTCTAAGTGAAATAAGTCACACAGAAAAAGACACTTATCATAAGATATCACTTACAGAGGGAATGTAAAAACCGCTACCCTTGAACTGAATTACAAAACAGAACAGAGTCGCACGTTTAGAAAACACACTATGGCTGCTTAACGGGAAAGGTGAGGTGGGGTGATGCATAAAACAAGGGTTTCAAATTAGCTCAGATACCGTTCCATAAACCCAATATGTAATAGACAAGACCTACTCCTTGCTCAGTGAACTGGACTCAACAACCCCTATTCACCGCCCAAGAATATATCTGACTAGTAAGAATCTTAAAACCTATGTAGTGATATCTCTCTGTAAGTGAGTCAAGTGGGTGTAAAGCGGCATAAACACAGCAGTGCAAAGCAGCTAAACCCTATTATAAAAATCAATTACTTTTAAAAACCCGTGAAACAAAGACAGTGAAAGAGAGAGAAATTCTTACAAAATTCGTTCAGGGGCTGCGATGCCACCTGGATTGACCATATCTAGACCCACAGCTGATTGAGACATAAGGGTGGACACTCTTGGGGCTGAGAGGTTTGGTGAGGTTGGGTGAGCTAACGCAGACCCTTTAAAGTAATACGGCGTGGTACCCATCCCATGGGTCCCAAATCTCCAGGTTCCAGGGCATCTTCCTACGTCGAAAACATGCACGAGCAACCCAGAAGATGGTACACCGTGTGACCGGGAAAGGTTTCTAAAACGCACCTCATTTCTCATCTCCTTGTGCTCCGGTTCGCCATTCCAGCTGCTTTACTAGCAATCTCCCTCCTTGGAGAATCAGCACCTTTAACCTCCTGTTCCGTACACGTTGCAATTTGTCCTGAGGATGAACGGGAAGAGGGGGAACCAATGAGAGACTAGCTCTAGGTGTTGGGACAGGCAGAGGTCACTCTATTTTCCCATCAGGAAGCAGAATTAACCACAGGCTCAGCCTGCCGCCCGGAGCCAGAATAGGGCCTGAAGCAATCCTGCGCTTTTGCGGCCAGCTCCCAAGAAAGCGAGTTGAAAAATGGAGCTCAGGGGCACTGCAATTCACAAACCTGCAGAGTTAGAAATGATAACTCTCGTCCACAAATATATGGAGGGAAGGCTACGAAGAGGATTTGAAAGCAAGGCAGAATTGCAGGAAACCGATTTCAGGAGGTAGATTCGAATCGCCTTTAAAGCACAGGAAAAGCGGCAAAACCTCGACAATGATGCCCTTGGCCAAAAAGGGCGTATGCGTTTTTTCCTGAATATATTCAGGAAAAAACGCATACGCCCTTTTTGGCCAACCAAGCAACCTGGAAAGGCAAATCAGCGCTACAAAGAAGTCTCGCTTCCCATCGGTCAAAAGGGCCATGCTGAATAAAGTGTCAAAACCAGAAATGCAGGACAGGCCATGGAGAAATGGGAGCCTTGCTACGCTGATGGGCGGGCTGTTAATTGCCAACAGCCACTCTGGAGAAGTGTACGGTGTGTCCTGAAACATCTAAAAAACTCAGCTTAGAGAGCATAGGGCACTTCCACTCATGGGCGTATAAATTGGGAAAACTAAAAATCAGCAAGACACAGGCACCCCAAAGTTTAGGGCTGCTCTGTTGACAAGAACCTCCACTTCGTTACACCTTAAACATCCCAGGAAAGAGAAGAATGGATAAAGAAGTTGTGGTCCTTATGTACAATGGAATATCACTCAGCCGTGAAATCAACGTCATAAGGCTAGGAGCAGCATGATGAGTGGATTTAGGTACGACGATTCTAAGTGAAATAAGTCACACAGAAAAAGACACTTATCATAAGATATCACTTACAGAGGGAATGTAAAAACCGCTACCCTTGAACTGAATTACAAAACAGAACAGAGTCGCACGTTTAGAAAACACACTATGGCTGCTTAACGGGAAAGGTGAGGTGGGGTGATGCATAAAACAAGGGTTTCAAATTAGCTCAGATACCGTTCCATAAACCCAATATGTAATAGACAAGACCTACTCCTTGCTCAGTGAACTGGACTCAACAACCCCTATTCACCGCCCAAGAATATATCTGACTAGTAAGAATCTTAAAACCTATGTATTGATATCTCTCTGTAAGTGAGTCAAGTGGGTGAAAAGCGGCATAAACACAGCAGTGCAAAGCAGCTAAACCCTATTATAAAAATCAATTACTTTTAAAAACCCGTGAAACAAAGACAGTGAAAGAGAGAGAAATTCTTACAAAATTCGTTCAGGGGCTGCGATGCCACCTGGATTGACCATATCTAGACCCACAGATGACTGAGACATAAGGGTGGACACTCTTGGGGCTGAGAGGTTTGGTGAGGTTGGGTGAGCAAACGCAGACCGTTTAAAGTAATACGGCGTGGTACCCATCCCATGGGTCCCAAATCTCCAGGTTCCAGGGCATCTTCCTACGTCGAAAACATGCACGAGCAACCCAGAAGATGGTACACCGTGTGACCGGGAAAGGTTTCTAAAACGCACCTCATTTCTCATCTCCTTGTGCTCCGGTTCGCCATTCCAGCCGCTTTACTAGCAATCTCCCTCCTTGGAGAATCAGCGCCTTTAACCTCCTGTTCCGTACACGTTGCAATTTGTCCTGAGGATGAACGGGAAGAGGGGGAACCAATGAGAGACTAGCTCTAGGTGTTGGGACAGGCACAGGTCACTCTATTTTCCCATCAGGTAGCAGAATTAACCACAGGCTCAGCCTGCCGCCCGGAGCCAGAATAGGGCCTGAAACAATCCTGCGCTTTTGCGGCCAGCTCCCAAGAAAGCGAGTTGAAAAATGGAGCTCAGGGGCACTGCAATTCACAAACCTGCAGAGTTAGAAATGATAACTCTCGTCCACAAATATATGGAGGGAAGGCTACGAAGAGGATTTGAAAGCAAGGCAGAATTGCAGGAAACAGATTTCAGGAGGTAGATTCGAATCGCCTTTAAAGCACAGGAAAAGCGGCAAAACCTCGACAATGATGCCCTTGGTCAAAAAGGGCGTATGCGTTTTTTCCTGAATATATTCAGGAAAAAACGCATACGCCCTTTTTGGCCAACCAAGCAACCTGGAAAGGCAAATCAGCGCTACAAAGAAGTCTCGCTTCCCATCGGTCAAAAGGGCCATGCTGAATAAAGTGTCAAAACCAGAAATGCAGGACAGGCCATGGAGAAATGGGAGCCTTGCTACGCTGATGGGCGGGCTGTAAATTGCCAACAGCCACTCTGGAGAAGTGTACGGTGTGTCCTGAAACATCTAAAAAACTCAGCTTAGAGAGCATAGGGCACTTTCACTCATGGGCGTATAAATTGGGAAAACTAAACATCAGCAAGACACAGGCACCCCAAAGTTTAGGGCTGCTCTGTTGACAAGAACCTCCACTTCGTTACACCTTAAACATCCCAGGAAAGAGAAGAATGGATAAAGAAGTTGTGGTCCTTATGTACAATGGAATATCACTCAGCCATGAAATCAACGTCATAAGGCTAGGAGCAGCATGATGAGTGGATTTAGGTACGACGATTCTAAGTGAAATAAGTCACACAGAAAAAGACACTTATCATAAGATATCACTTACAGAGGGAATGTAAAAACCGCTACCCTTGAACTGAATTACAAAACAGAACAGAGTCGCACGTTTAGAAAACACACTATGGCTGCTTAACGGGAAAGGTGAGGTGGGGTGATGCATAAACCAAGGGTTTCAAATTAGCTCAGATACCGTTCCATAAACCCAATATGTAATAGACAAGACCTACTCCTTGCTCAGTGAACTGGACTCAACAACCCCTATTCACCGCCCAAGAATATATCTGACTAGTAAGAATCTTAAAACCTATGTATTGATATCTCTCTGTAAGTGAGTCAAGTAGGTGTAAAGCGGCATAAACACAGCAGTGCAAAGCAGCTAAACCCCATTATAAAAATCAATTACTTTTAAAAACCCGTGAAACAAAGACAGTGAAAGAGAGAGAAATTCTTACAAAATTCGTTCAGGTGCTGCGATGCCAGCTGGATTGACCATATCTAGACCCACAGATGACTGAGACATAAGGGTGGACACTCTTGGGGCTGAGAGTTTTGGTGAGGTTGGGTGAGCAAACGCAGACCCTTTAAAGTAATACGGCGTGGTACCCATCCCATGGGTCCCAAATCTCCAGGGTCAAGGGCATCTTCCTACGTCGAAAACATGCACGAGAAACCCAGAAGATGGTACACCGTGTGACCGGGAAAGGTTTCTAAAACGCACCTCATTTCTCATCTCCTTGTGCTCCGGTTCGCCATTCCAGCCGCTTTACTAGCAATCTCCCTCCTTGGAGAATCAGCACCTTTAACCTCCTGTTCCGTACACGTTGCAATTTGTCCTGAGGATGAACGGGAAGAGGGGGAACCAATGAGAGACTAGCTCTAGGTGTTGGGACAGGCACAGGTCACTCTATTTTCCCATCAGGAAGAAGAATTAACCACAGGCTCAGCCTGCCGCCCGGAGCCAGAATAGGGCCTGAAGCAATCCTGCACTTTTGCGGCCAGCTCCCAAGAAAGCGAGTTGAAAAATGGAGCTCAGGGGCACTGCAATTCACAAACCTGCAGAGTTAGAAATGATAACTCTCGTCCACAAATATATGGAGGGAAGGCTACGAAGAGGATTTGAAAGCAAGGCAGAATTGCAGGAAACCGATTTCAGGAGGTAGATTCGAATCGCCTTTAAAGCACAGGAAAAGCGGCAAAACCTCGACAATGATGCCCTTGGCCAAAAAGGGCGTATGCGTTTTTTCCTGAATATATTCAGGAAAAAACGCAAACGCCCTTTTTGGCCAACCAAGCAACCTGGAAAGGCAAATCAGCGCTACAAAGAAGTATTGCTTCCCATCGGTCAAAAGGGCCATGCTGAATAAAGTGTCAAAACCAGAAATGCAGGACAGGCCATGGAGAAATGGGAGCCTTGCTACGCTGATGGGTGGGCTGTAAATTGCCAACAGCCACTCTGGAGAAGTGTACGGTGTGTCCTGAAACATCTAAAAAACTCAGCTTAGAGAGCATAGGGCACTTCCACTCATGGGCGTATAAATTGGGAAAACTAAAAATCAGCAAGACACAGGCACCCCAAAGTTTAGGGCTGCTCTGTTGACAAGAACCTCCACTTCGTTACACCTTAAACATCCCAGGAAAGAGAAGAATGGATAAAGAAGTTGTGGTCCTTATGTATAATGGAATATCACTCAGCCATGAAATCAACGTCATAAGGCTAGGAGCAGCATGATGAGTGGATTTAGGTACGACGATTCTAAGTGAAATAAGTCACACAGAAAAAGACACTTATCATAAGATATCACTTACAGAGGGAATGTAAAAACCGCTACCCTTGAACTGAATTACAAAACAGAACAGAGTCGCACGTTTAGAAAATACACTATGGCTGCTTAACGGGAAAGGTGAGGTGGGGTGATGCATAAACCAAGGGTTTCAAATTAGCTCAGATACCGTTCCATAAACCCAATATGTAATAGACAAGACCTACTCCTTGCTCAGTGAACTGGACTCAACAACCCCTATTCACCGCCCAAGAATATATCTGACTAGTAAGAATCTTAAAACCTATGTATTGATATCTCTCTGTAAGTGAGTCAAGTAGGTGTAAAGCGGCATAAACACAGCAGTGCAAAGCAGCTAAACCCCATTATAAAAATCAATTACTTTTAAAAACCCGTGAAACAAAGACAGTGAAAGAGAGAGAAATTCTTACAAAATTCGTTCAGGTGCTGCGATGCCAGCTGGATTGACCATATCTAGACCCACAGATGACTGAGACATAAGGGTGGACACTCTTGGGGCTGAGAGGTTTGGTGAGGTTGGGTGAGCTAACGCAGACCCTTTAAAGTAATACGGCGTGGTACCCATCCCATGGGTCCCAAATCTCCAGGGTCAAGGGCATCTTCCTACGTCGAAAACATGCACGAGAAACCCAGAAGATGGTACACCGTGTGACCGGGAAAGGTTTCTAAAACGCACCTCATTTCTCATCTCCTTGTGCTCCGATTCGCCATTCCAGCCGCTTTACTAGCAATCTCCCTCCTTGGAGAATCAGCACCTTTAACCTCCTGTTCCGTACACGTTGTAATTTCTCCTGAGGATGAACGGGAAGAGGGGGAACCATTGAGAGACTAGCTCTAGGTGTTGGGACAGGCACAGGTCACTCTATTTTCCCATCAGGTAGCAGAATTAACCACAGGCTCAGCCTGCCGCCCGGAGCCAGAATAGGGCCTGAAGCAATCCTGCGCTTTTGCGGCCAGCTCCCAAGAAAGCGAGTTGAAAAATGGAGCTCAGGGGCACTGCAATTCACAAACCTGCAGAGTTAGAAATGATAACTCTCGTCCACAAATATATGGAGGGAAGGCTACGAAGAGGATTTGAAAGCAAGGCAGAATTGCAGGAAACCGATTTCAGGAGGTAGATTCGAATCGCCTTTAAAGCACAGGAAAAGCGGCAAAACCTCGACAATGATGCCCTTGGCCAAAAAGGGCGTATGCGTTTTTTCCTGAATATATTCAGGAAAAAACGCATACGCCCTTTTTGGCCAACCAAGCAACCTGGAAAGGCAAATCAGCGCTACAAAGAAGTCTCGCTTCCCATCGGTCAAAAGGGCCATGCTGAATAAAGTGTCAAAACCAGAAATGCAGGACAGGCCATGGAAAAATGGGAGCCTTGCTACGCTGATGGGCGGGCTGTAAATTGCCAACAGCCACTCTGGAGAAGTGTACGGTGTGTCCTGAAACATCTAAAAAACTCAGCTTAGAGAGCATAGGGCACTTCCACTCATGGGCGTATAAATTGGGAAAACTAAAAATCAGCAAGACACAGGCACCCCAAAGTTTAGGGCTGCTCTGTTGACAAGAACCTCCACTTCGTTACACCTTAAACATCCCAGGAAAGAGAAGAATGGATAAAGAAGTTGTGGTCCTTATGTACAATGGAATATCACTCAGCCATGAAATCAACGTCATAAGGCTAGGAGCAGCATGATGAGTGGATTTAGGTACGACGATTCTAAGTGAAATAAGTCACACAGAAAAAGACACTTATCATAAGATATCACTTACAGAGGGAATGTAAAAACCGCTACCCTTGAACTGAATTACAAAACAGAACAGAGTCGCACGTTTAGAAAACACACTATGGCTGCTTAACGGGAAAGGTGAGGTGGGGTGATGCATAAAACAAGGGTTTCAAATTAGCTCAGATACCGTTCCATATACCCAATATGTAATAGACAAGACCTACTCCTTGCTCAGTGAACTGGACTCAACAACCCCTATTCACCGCCCAAGAATATATCTGACTAGTAAGAATCTTAAAACCTATGTATTGATATCTCTCTGTAAGGGAGTCAAGTAGGTGTAAAGCAGCATAAACACAGCAGTGCAAAGCAGCTAAACCGCATTATAAAAATCAATTACTTTTAAAAACCCGTGAAACAAAGACAGTGAAAGAGAGAGAAATTCTTACAAAATTCGTTCAGGGGCTGCGATGCCACCTGGATTGACCATATCTAGACCCACAGATGACTGAGACATAAGGGTGGACACTCTTGGGGCTGAGAGGTTTGGTGAGGTTGGGTGAGCAAACGCAGACCCTTTAAAGTAATACGGCGTGGTACCCATCCCATGGGTCCCAAATCTCCAGGTTCAAGGGCATCTTCCTACGTCGAAAACATGCACGAGCAACCCAGAAGATGGTACACCGTGTGACCGGGAAAGGTTTCTAAAACGCACCTCATTTCTCATCTCCTTGTGCTCCGGTTCGCCATTCCAGCCGCTTTACTAGCAATCTCCCTCCTGGGAGAATCAGCACCTTTAACCTCCTGTTCCGTACACGTTGCAATTTGTCCTGAGGATGAACGGGAAGAGGGGGAACCAATGAGAGACTAGCTCTAGGTGTTGGGACAGGCACAGGTCACTCTATTTTCCCATCAGGTAGCAGAATTAACGACAGGCTCAGCCTGCCGCCCGGAGCCAGAATAGGGCCTGAAGCAATCCTGCACTTTTGCGGCCAGCTCCCAAGAAAGCGAGTTGAAAAATGGAGCTCAGGGGCACTGCAATTCACAAACCTGCAGAGTTAGAAATGATAACTCTCGTCCACAAATATATGGAGGGAAGGCTACGAAGAGGATTTGAAAGCAAGGCAGAATTGCAGGAAACCGATTTCAGGAGGTAGATTCGAATCGCCTTTAAAGCACAGGAAAAGCGGCAAAACCTCGACAATGATGCCCTTGGCCAAAAAGGGCGTATGCGTTTTTTCCTGAATATATTCAGGAAAAAACGCAAACGCCCTTTTTGGCCAACCAAGCAACCTGGAAAGGCAAATCAGCGCTACAAAGAAGTATTGCTTCCCATCGGTCAAAAGGGCCATGCTGAATAAAGTGTCAAAACCAGAAATGCAGGACAGGCCATGGAGAAATGGGAGCCTTGCTACGCTGATGGGTGGGCTGTAAATTGCCAACAGCCACTCTGGAGAAGTGTACGGTGTGTCCTGAAACATCTAAAAAACTCAGCTTAGAGAGCATAGGGCACTTCCACTCATGGGCGTATAAATTGGGAAAACTAAAAATCAGCAAGACACAGGCACCCCAAAGTTTAGGGCTGCTCTGTTGACAAGAACCTCCACTTCGTTACACCTTAAACATCCCAGGAAAGAGAAGAATGGATAAAGAAGTTGTGGTCCTTATGTACAATGGAATATCACTCAGCCATGAAATCAACGTCATAAGGCTAGGAGTAGCATGATGAGTGGATTTAGGTACGACGATTCTAAGTGAAATAAGTCACACAGAAAAAGACACTTATCATAAGATATCACTTACAGAGGGAATGTAAAAACCGCTACCCTTGAACTGAATTACAAAACAGAACAGAGTCGCACGTTTAGAAAACACACTATGGCTGCTTAACGGGAAAGGTGAGGTGGGGTGATGCATAAAACAAGGGTTTCAAATTAGCTCAGATACCGTTCCATAAACCCAATATGTAATAGACAAGACCTACTCCTTGCTCAGTGAACTGGACTCAACAACCCCTATTCACCGCCCAAGAATATATCTGACTAGTAAGAATCTTAAAACCTATGTATTGATATCTCTCTGTAAGTGAGTCAAGTGGGTGAAAAGCGGCATAAACACAGCAGTGCAAAGCAGCTAAACCCTATTATAAAAATCAATTACTTTTAAAAACCCGTGAAACAAAGACAGTGAAAGAGAGAGAAATTCTTACAAAATTCGTTCAGGGGCTGCGATGCCACCTGGATTGACCATATCTAGACCCACAGATGACTGAGACATAAGGGTGGACACTCTTGGGGCTGAGAGGTTTGGTGAGGTTGGGTGAGCAAACGCAGACCCTTTAAAGTAATACGGCGTGGTACCCATCCCATGGGTCCCAAATCTCCAGGGTCAAGGGCATCTTCCTACGTCGAAAACATGCACGAGCAACCCAGAAGATGGTACACCGTGTGACCGGGAAAGGTTTCTAAAACGCACCTCATTTCTAATCTCCTTGTGCTCCGGTTCGCCATTCCAGCCGCTTTACTAGCAATCTCCCTCCTTGGAGAATCAGCGCCTTAAACCTCCTGTTCCGTACACGTTGCAATTTGTCCTGAGGATGAACGGGAAGAGGGGGAACCAATGAGAGACTAGCTCTAGGTGATGGGACAGGCACAGGTCACTCTATTTTCCCATCAGGTAGCAGAATTAACGACAGGCTCAGCCTGCCGCCCGGAGCCAGAATAGGGCCTGAAACAATCCTGCGCTTTTGCGGCCAGCTCCCAAGAAAGCGAGTTGAAAAATGGAGCTCAGGGGCACTGCAATTCACAAACCTGCAGAGTTAGAAATGATAACTCTCGTCCACAAATATATGGAGGGAAGGCTACGAAGAGGATTTGAAAGCAAGGCAGAATTGCAGGAAACAGATTTCAGGAGGTAGATTCGAATCGCCTTTAAAGCACAGGAAAAGCGGCAAAACCTCGACAATGATGCCCTTGGCCAAAAAGGGCGTATGCGTTTTTTCCTGAATATATTCAGGAAAAAAGGCATACGCCCTTTTTGGCCAACCAAGCAACCTGGAAAGGCAAATCAGCGCTACAAAGAAGTCTCGCTTCCCATCGGTCAAAAGGGCCATGCTGAATAAAGTGTCAAAACCAGAAATGCAGGACAGGCCATGGAGAAATGGGAGCCTTGCTACGCTGATGGGCGGGCTGTAAATTGCCAACAGCCACTCTGGAGAAGTGTACGGTGTGTCCTGAAACATCTAAAAAACTCAGCTTAGAGAGCATAGGGCACTTCCACTCATGGGCGTATAAATTGGGAAAACTAAAAATCAGCAAGACACAGGCACCCCAAAGTTTAGGGCTGCTCTGTTGACAAGAACCTCCACTTCGTTACACCTGAAACATCCCAGGAAAGAGAAGAATGGATAAAGAAGTTGTGGTCCTTATGTACAATGGAATATCACTCAGCCATGAAATCAACGTCATAAGGCTAGGAGCAGCATGATGAGTGGATTTAGGTACGACGATTCTAAGTGAAATAAGTCACACAGAAAAAGACACTTATCATAAGATATCACTTACAGAGGGAATGTAAAAACCGCTACCCTTGAACTGAATTACAAAACAGAACAGAGTCGCACGTTTAGAAAACACACTATGGCTGCTTAACGGGAAAGGTGAGGTGGGGTGATGCATAAAACAAGGGTTTCAAATTAGCTCAGATACCGTTCCATATACCCAATATGTAATAGACAAGACCTACTCCTTGCTCAGTGAACTGGACTCAACAACCCCTATTCACCGCCCAAGAATATATCTGAGTAGTAAGAATCTTAAAACCTATGTATTGATATCTCTCTGTAAGTGAGTCAAGTAGGTGTAAAGCGGCATAAACACAGCAGTGCAAAGCAGCTAAACCCCATTATAAAAATCAATTACTTTTAAAAACCCGTCAAACAAAGACAGTGAAAGAGAGAGAAATTCTTACAAAATTCGTTCAGGGGCTGCGATGCCACCTGGATTGACCATATCTAGACCCACAGATGACTGAGACATAAGGGTGGACACTCTTGGGGCTGAGAGGTTTGGTGAGGTTGGGTGAGCAAACGCAGACCCTTTAAAGTAATACGGCGTGGTACCCATCCCATGGGTCCCAAATCTCCAGGGTCAAGGGCATCTTCCTACATCGAAAACATGCACGAGAAACCCAGAAGATGGTACACCGTGTGACCGGGAAAGGTTTCTAAAACGCACCTCATTTCTCATCTCCTTGTGCTCCGGTTCGCCATTCCAGCCGCTTTACTAGCAATCTCCCTCCTGGGAGAATCAGCACCTTTATCCTCCTGTTCCGTACACGTTGCAATTTGTCCTGAGGATGAACGGGAAGAGGGGGAACCAATGAGAGACTAGCTCTAGGTGTTGGGACAGGCACAAGTCACTCTATTTTCCCATCAGGAAGAAGAATTAACGACAGGCTCAGCCTGCCGCCCGGAGCCAGAATAGGGCCTGAAGCAATCCTGCGCTTTTGCGGCCAGCTCCCAAGAAAGCGAGTTAAAAAATGGAGCTCAGGGGCACTGCAATTCACAAACCTGCAGAGGTAGAAATGATAACTCTCGTCCACAAATATATGGAAGGAAGGCAACGATGACGATTTGAAAGCAAGGCAGAATTGCAGGAAACAGATTTCAGGAGGTAGATTCGAATCGCCTTTAAAGCACAGGAAAAGCGGCAAAACCTCGACAATGATGCCCTTGGCCAAAAAGGGCGTAGGCGTTTTTTCCTGAATATATTCAGGAAAAAACGCCTACGCCCTTTTTGGCCAACCAAGCAACCTGGAAAGGCAAATCAGCGCTACAAAGAAGTCTCGCTTCCCATCGGTCAAAAGGGCCATGCTGAATAAAGTGTCAAAACCAGAAATGCAGGACAGGCCATGGAGAAATGGGAGCCTTGCTACGCTGATGGGCGGGCTGTAAATTGCCAACAGCCACTCTGGAGAAGTGTACGGTGTGTCCTGAAACATCTAAAAAACTCAGCTTAGAGAGCATAGGGCACTTCCACTCATGGGCGTATAAATTGGGAAAACTAAAAACCAGCAAGACACAGGCACCCCAAAGTTTAGGGCTGCTCTGTTGACAAGAACCTCCACTTCGTTACACCTTAAACATCCCAGGAAAGAGAAGAATGGATAAAGAAGTTGTGGTCCTTATGTACAATGTAATATCACTCAGCCATGAAATCAACGTCATAAGGCTAGGAGCAGCATGATGAGTGGATTTAGGTACGACGATTCTAAGTGAAATAAGTCACACAGAAAAAGACACTTATCATAAGATATCACTTACAGAGAGAATGTAAAAACCGCTACCCTTGAACTGAATTACAAAACAGAACAGAGTCCCACGTTTAGAAAACACACTATGGCTGCTTAACGGGAAAGGTGAGGTGGGGTGATGCATAAAACAAGGGTTTCAAATTAGCTCAGATACTGTTCCATAAACCCAATATGTAATAGACAAGACCTACTCCTTGCTCAGTGAACTGGACTCAACGCCCCCTATTCACCGCCCAAGAATATATCTGACTAGTAAGAATCTTAAAACCTATGTATTGATATCTCTCTGTAAGTGAGTCAAGTGGGTGTAAAGCGGCATAAACACAGCAGTGCAAAGCAGCTAAACCCCATTATAAAAATCAATTACTTTTAAAAACCCGTCAAACAAAGACAGTGAAAGAGAGATAAATTCTTACAAAATTCGTTCAGGGGCTGCGATGCCACCTGGATTGACCATATCTAGAACCACAGCTGATTGAGACATAAGGGTGGACACTCTTGGGGCTGAGAGGTTTGGTGAGGTTGGGTGAGCAAACGCAGACCCTTTAAAGTAATACGGCGTGGTACCCATCCCATGGGTCCCAAATCTCCAGGGTCAAGGGCATCTTCCTACATCGAAAACATGCACGAGAAACCCAGAAGATGGTACACCGTGTGACCGGGAAAGGTTTCTAAAACGCACCTCATTTCTCATCTCCTTGTGCTCCGGTTCGCCATTCCAGCCGCTTTACTAGCAATCTCCCTCCTGGGAGAATCAGCACCTTTATCCTCCTGTTCCGTACACGTTGCAATTTGTCCTGAGGATGAACGGGAAGAGGGGGAACCAATGAGAGACTAGCTCTAGGTGTTGGGACAGGCACAAGTCACTCTATTTTCCCATCAGGAAGAAGAATTAACGACAGGCTCAGCCTGCCGCCCGGAGCCAGAATAGGGCCTGAAGCAATCCTGCGCTTTTGCGGCCAGCTCCCAAGAAAGCGAGTTGAAAAATGGAGCTCAGGGGCACTGCAATTCACAAACCTGCAGAGGTAGAAATGATAACTCTCGTCCACAAATATATGGAAGGAAGGCAACGATGAGGATTTGAAAGCAAGGCAGAATTGCAGGAAACAGATTTCAGGAGGTAGATTCGAATCGCCTTTAAAGCACAGGAAAAGCGGCAAAACCTCGACAATGATGCCCTTGGCCAAAAAGGGCGTATGCGTTTTTTCCTGAATATATTCAGGAAAAAACGCCTACGCCCTTTTTGGCCAACCAAGCAACCTGGAAAGGCAAATCAGCGCTACAAAGAAGTCTCGCTTCCCATCGGTCAAAAGGGCCATGCTGAATAAAGTGTCAAAACCAGAAATGCAGGACAGGCCATGGAGAAATGGGAGCCTTGCTACGCTGATGGGCGGGCTGTAAATTGCCAACAGCCACTCTGGAGAAGTGTACGGTGTGTCCTGAAACATCTAAAAAACTCAGCTTAGAGAGCATAGGGCACTTCCACTCATGGGCGTATAAATTGGGAAAACTAAAAACCAGCAAGACACAGGCACCCCAAAGTTTAGGGCTGCTCTGTTGACAAGAACCTCCACTTCGTTACACCTTAAACATCCCAGGAAAGAGAAGAATGGATAAAGAAGTTGTGGTCCTTATGTACAATGGAATATCACTCAGCCATGAAATCAACGTCATAAGGCTAGGAGCAGCATGATGAGTGGATTTAGGTACGACGATTCTAAGTGAAATAAGTCACACAGAAAAAGACACTTATCATAAGATATCACTTACAGAGAGAATGTAAAAACCGCTACCCTTGAACTGAATTACAAAACAGAACAGAGTCGCACGTTTAGAAAACACACTATGGCTGCTTAACGGGAAAGGTGAGGTGGGGTGATGCATAAAACAAGGGTTTCAAATTAGCTCAGATACTGTTCCATAAACCCAATATGTAATAGACAAGACCTACTCCTTGCTCAGTGAACTGGACTCAACGCCCCCTATTCACCGCCCAAGAATATATCTGACTAGTAAGAATCTTAAAACCTATGTATTGATATCTCTCTGTAAGTGAGTCAAGTGGGTGTAAAGCGGCATAAACACAGCAGTGCAAAGCAGCTAAACCCCATTATAAAAATCAATTACTTTTAAAAACCCGTCAAACAAAGACAGTGAAAGAGAGATAAATTCTTACAAAATTCGTTCAGGGGCTGCGATGCCACCTGGATTGACCATATCTAGAACCACAGCTGATTGAGACATAAGGGTGGACACTCTTGGGGCTGAGAGGTTTGGTGAGGTTGGGTGAGCTAACGCAGACCCTTTAAAGTAATACGGCGTGGTACCCATCCCATGGGTCCCAAATCTCCAGGTTCAAGGGCATCTTCCTACGTCGAAAACATGCACGAGCAACCCAGAACATGGTACACCGTGTGATCGGGAAAGGTTTCTAAAACACATCTCATTTCTCATCTCCTTGTACTCCTGTTCGCCATTCCAGCCGCCTTACTAGCAATCTCCCTCCTTGGAGAATCAGCACCTTTAACCTCCTGTTCCATACAGGTTGCAATTTGTCCTGAGGATGAACGGGAAGAGGGGGAGCCAATGAGAGACTAGCTCTAGGTGTTGGGACAGGCAGAGGTCACTCTATTTTCCCATCAGGAAGAAGAATTAACCACAGGCTCAGCCTGCCGCCCAGAGCCAGAATAGGGCCTGAAGCAATCCTGCGCTTTTACGGCCAGCTCCCAAGAAAGCGAGTTGAAAAATGGAGCTCAGGGGCACTGCAATTCACAAACCCGCAGAGTAAGAAATGATAACTCTCGTCCACAAATATATTGAGGGAAGGCAACGAAGAGGATTTGAAAGCAAGGCAGAATTGCAGGAAACAGATTTCAGGAGGTAGATTCGAATCGCCTTTAAAGCACAGGAGAAGCGGCAAAACCTCGACAATGATGCCCTTGGCCAAAAAGGGCGTATGCCTTTTTTCCTGAAAATATTCAGGAAAAAAGGCATACGCCGTTTTTGGCCAACCAAGCAACCTGGAAAGGCAAATCAGCGCTACAAAGAAGCCTCGCTTCCCATCGGTCAAAAAGGGCCATGCTGAATAAAGTGTCAAAACCAGAAATGCAGGACAGGCCATGGAGAAATGGGAGACTTGCTACGCTGATGGGCGGGCTGTAAATTGCCAACAGCCACTCTGGAGAAGTGTACGGTGTGTCCTGAAACATCTAAAAAACTCAGCTTAGAGAGCATAGGGCACTTCCACTCATGGGCGTATAAATTGAGAAAACTAAAAATCAGCAAGACACAGGCACCCCAAAACTTAGGGCTGCTCTGTTGACAAGAACCTCCACTTCGTTACACCTTAAATATCCCAGGAAAGAGAAGAATGGATAAAGAAGTTGTGGTCCTTATGTACAATGGAATATCACTCAGCCATGAAATCAACGTCATAAGGCTAGGAGCAGCATGATGAGTGGATTTAGGTACGACGATTCTAAGTGAAATAAGTCACACAGAAAAAGACACTTATCATAAGATATCACTTACAGAGAGAATGTAAAAACCGCTACCTTTGAACTGAATTACAAAACAGAACAGAGTCGCACGTTTAGAAAACACACTATGGCTGCTTAACGGGAAAGGTGAGGTGGGGTGATGCATAAAACAAGGGTTTCAAATTAGCTCAGCTACCGTTCCATAAACCCAATATGTAATAGACCAGACCTACTCCTTGCTCAGTGAACTGGACTCAACGCCCCCTATTCACCGCCCAAGAATATATCTGACTAGTAAGAATCTTAAAACCTATGTATTGATATCTCTCTGTAAGTGAGTCAAGTGGGTGTAAAGCGGCATAAACACAGCAGTGCAAAGCAGCTAAACCCTATTATAAAAATCAATTACTTTTAAAAACCCGTGAAACAAAGACAGTGAAAGAGAGAGAAATTCTTACAAAATTCGTTCAGGGGCTGCGATGCCACCTGGATTGACCATATCTAGACCCACAGCTGATTGAGACATAAGGGAGGACACTCTTGGGGCTGAGAGGTTTGGTGAGGTTGGGTGAGCTAACGCAGACCCTGTAAAGTAATACGGCGTGGTACCCATCCCATGGGTCCCAAATCTCCAGGTTCAAGGGCATCGTCCTACGTCGAAAACATGCACGAGAAACCCAGAAGATGGTACACCGTGTGACCGGGAAAGGTTTCTAAAACGCACCTCATTTCTCATCTCCTTGTGCTCCGGTTCGACATTCCAGCCGCTTTACTAGCAATCTCCCTCCTTGGAGAATCAGCACCTTTAACCTCCTGTTCCGAACACGTTGCAATTTGTCCTGAGGATGAACGGGAAGAGGGGGAACCAATGAGAGACTAGCTCTAGGTGTTGGGACAGGCAGAGGTCACTCTATTTTCCCATCAGGAAGCAGAATTAACCACAGGCTCAGCCTGCCGCCCGGAGCCAGAATAGGGCCTGAAGCAATCCTGCGCTTTTGCGGCCAGCTCCCAAGAAAGCGAGTTGAAAAATGGAGCTCAGGGGCACTGCAATTCACAAACCTGCAGAGTTAGAAATGATAACTCTCGTCCACAAATATATGGAGGGAAGGCAACGAAGAGGATTTGAAAGCAAGGCAGAATTGCAGGAAACCGATTTCAGGAGGTAGATTCGAATCGCCTTTAAAGCACAGGAAAAGCGGCAAAACCTCGACAATGATGCCCTTGGCCAAAAAGGGCGTATGCGTTTTTTCCTGAATATATTCAGGAAAAAACGCATACGCCCTTTTTGGCCAACCAAGCAACCTGGAAAGGCAAATCAGCGCTACAAAGAAGTCTCGCTTCCCATCGGTCAAAAGGGCCATGCTGAATAAAGTGTCAAAACCAGAAATGCAGGACAGGCCATGGAGAAATGGGAGCCTTGCTACGCTGATGGGCGGGCTGTAAATTGCCAACAGCCACTCTGGAGAAGTGTACGGTGTGTCCTGAAACATCTAAAAAACTCAGCTTAGAGAGCATAGGGCACTTCCACTCATGGGCGTATAAATTGGGAAAACTAAAAATCAGCAAGACACAGGCACCCCAAAGTTTAGGGCTGCTCTGTTGACAAGAACCTCCACTTCGTTACACCTTAAACATCCCAGGAAAGAGAAGAATGGATAAAGAAGTTGGGGTCCTTA
Source organism: Balaenoptera borealis (assembly GCF_965194805.1). Classification (NCBI taxonomy): domain Eukaryota; kingdom Metazoa; phylum Chordata; class Mammalia; order Artiodactyla; family Balaenopteridae; genus Balaenoptera; species Balaenoptera borealis. Next base: position 42,207,394 of record NC_138874.1, read on the forward strand.
TGTACAATGGAATATCACTCAGCCATGAAATCAACGTCATAAGGCTAGGAGCAGCATGATGAGTGGATTTAGGTACGACGATTCTAAGTGAAATAAGTCACACAGAAAAAGACACTTATCATAAGATATCACTTACAGAGAGAATGTAAAAACCGCTACCTTTGAACTGAATTACAAAACAGAACAGAGTCGCACGTTTAGAAAACACACTATGGCTGCTTAACGGGAAAGGTGAGGTGGGGTGATGCATAAAACAAGGGTTTCAAATTAGCTCAGATACCGTTCCATAAACCCAATATGTAATAGACCAGACCTACTCCTTGCTCAGTGAACTGGACTCAACGCCCCCTATTCACCGCCCAAGAATATATCTGACTAGTAAGAATCTTAAAACCTATGTATTGATATCTCTCTGTAAGTGAGTCAAGTGGGTGTAAAGCGGCATAAACACAGCAGTGCAAAGCAGCTAAACCCTATTATAAAAATCAATTACTTTTAAAAACCCGTGAAACAAAGACAGTGAAAGAGAGATAAATTCTTACAAAATTCGTTCAGGGGCTGCGATGCCACCTGGATTGACCATATCTAGAACCACAGCTGATTGAGACATAAGGGAGGACACTCTTGGGGCTGAGAGGTTTGGTGAGGTTGGGTGAGCTAACGCAGACCCTGTAAAGTAATACGGCGTGGTACCCATCCCATGGGTCCCAAATCTCCAGGTTCAAGGGCATCGTCCTACGTCGAAAACATGCACGAGAAACCCAGAAGATGGTACACCGTGTGACCGGGAAAGGTTTCTAAAACGCACCTCATTTCTCATCTCCTTGTGCTCCGGTTCGCCATTCCAGCCGCTTTACTAGCAATCTCCCTCCTTGGAGAATCAGCACCTTTAACCTCCTGTTCCGAACACGTTGCAATTTGTCCTGAGGATGAACGGGAAGAGGGGGAACCAATGAGAGACTAGCTCTAGGTGTTGGGACAGGCACAGGTCACTCTATTTTCCCATCAGGAAGCAGAATTAACCACAGGCTCAGCCTGCCGCCCGGAGCCAGAATAGGGCCTGAAGCAATCCTGCGCTTTTGCGGCCAGCTCCCAAGAAAGCGAGTTGAAAAATGGAGCGCAGGGGCACTGCAATTCACAAACCTGCAGAGTTAGAAATGATAACTCTCGTCCACAAATATATGGAGGGAAGGCAACGAAGAGGATTTGAAAGCAAGGCAGAATTGCAGGAAACAGATTTCAGGAGGTAGATTCGAATCGCCTTTAAAGCACAGGAAAAGCGGCAAAACCTCGACAATGAAGCCCTTGGCCAAAAAGGGCGTATGCGTTTTTTCCTGAATATATTCAGGAAAAAACGCATACGCCCTTTTTGGCCAACCAAGCAACCTGGAAAGGCAAATCAGCGCTACAAAGAAGTCTCGCTTCCCATCGGTCAAAAGGGCCATGCTGAATAAAGTGTCAAAACCAGAAATGCAGGACAGGCCATGGAGAAATGGGAGCCTTGCTACGCTGATGGGCGGGCTGTAAATTGCCAACAGCCACTCTGGAGAAGTGTACGGTGTGTCCTGAAACATCTAAAAAACTCAGCTTAGAGAGCATAGGGCACTTCCACTCATGGGCGTATAAATTGGGAAAACTAAAAATCAGCAAGACACAGGCACCCCAAAGTTTAGGGCTGCTCTGTTGACAAGAACCTCCACTTCGTTACACCTGAAACATCCCAGGAAAGAGAAGAATGGATAAAGAAGTTGTGGTCCTTATGTACAATGGAATATCACTCAGCCATGAAATCAACGTCATAAGGCTAGGAGCAGCATGATGAGTGGATTTAGGTACGACGATTCTAAGTGAAATAAGTCACACAGAAAAAGACACTTATCATAAGATATCACTTACAGAGAGAATGTAAAAACCGCTACCCTTGAACTGAATTACAAAACAGAACAGAGTCGCACGTTTAGAAAACACACTATGGCTGCTTAACGGGAAAGGTGAGGTGGGGTGATGCATAAAACAAGGGTTTCAAATTAGCTCAGATACCGTTCCATAAACCCAATATGTAATAGACAAGACCTACTCCTTGCTCAGTGAACTGGACTCAACAACCCCTATTCACCGCCCAGGAATATATCTGACTAGTAAGAATCTTAAAACCTATGTATTGATATCTCTCTGTAAGTGAGTCAAGTGGGTGTAAAGCGGCATAAACACAGCAGTGCAAAGCAGCTAAACCCTATTATAAAAATCAATTACTTTTAAAAACCCGTGAAACAAAGACAGTGAAAGAGAGAGAAATTCTTACAAAATTCGTTCAGGGGCTGCGATGCCACCTGGATTGACCATATCTAGACCCACAGCTGATTGAGACATAAGGGTGGACACTCTTGGGGCTGAGAGGTTTGGTGAGGTTGGGTGAGCTAACGCAGACCCTTTAGAGTAATATGGCGTGGTACCCATCCCATGGGTCACAAATCTCCAGGTTCAAGGGCATCTTCCTACGTCGAAAACATGCACGAGAAACCCAGAAGATGGTACACCGTGTGACCGGGAAAGGTTTCTAAAACGCACCTCATTTCTCATCTCCTTGTGCTCCGGTTCGCCATTCCAGCCGCTTTACTAGCAATCTCCCTCCTTGGAGAATCAGCACCTTTAACCTCCTGTTCCGAACACGTTGCAATTTGTCCTGAGGATGAACGGGAAGAGGGGGAACCAATGAGAGACTAGCTCTAGGTGTTGGGACAGGCAGAGGTCACTCTATTTTCCCATCAGGAAGCAGAATTAACCACAGGCTCAGCCTGCCGCCCGGAGCCAGAATAGGGCCTGAAGCAATCCTGCGCTTTTGCGGCCAGCTCCCAAGAAAGCGAGTTGAAAAATGGAGCTCAGGGGCACTGCAATTCACAAACCTGCAGAGTTAGAAATGATAACTCTCGTCCACAAATATATGGAGGGAAGGCAACGAAGAGGATTTGAAAGCAAGGCAGAATTGCAGGAAACCGATTTCAGGAGGTAGATTCGAATCGCCTTTAAAGCACAGGAAAAGCGGCAAAACCTCGACAATGATGCCCTTGGCCAAAAAGGGCGTATGCGTTTTTTCCTGAATATATTCAGGAAAAAACGCATACGCCCTTTTTGGCCAACCAAGCAACCTGGAAAGGCAAATCAGCGCTACAAAGAAGTCTCGCTTCCCATCGGTCAAAAGGGCCATGCTGAATAAAGTGTCAAAACCAGAAATGCAGGACAGGCCATGGAGAAATGGGAGCCTTGCTACGCTGATGGGCGGGCTGTAAATTGCCAACAGCCACTCTGGAGAAGTGTACGGTGTGTCCTGAAACATCTAAAAAACTCAGCTTAGAGAGCATAGGGCACTTCCACTCATGGGCGTATAAATTGGGAAAACTAAAAATCAGCAAGACACAGGCACCCCAAAGTTTAGGGCTGCTCTGTTGACAAGAACCTCCACTTCGTTACACCTGAAACATCCCAGGAAAGAGAAGAATGGATAAAGAAGTTGTGGTCCTTATGTACAATGGAATATCACTCAGCCATGAAATCAACGTCATAAGGCTAGGAGCAGCATGATGAGTGGATTTAGGTACGACGATTCTAAGTGAAATAAGTCACACAGAAAAAGACACTTATCATAAGATATCACTTACAGAGGGAATGTAAAAACCGCTACCCTTGAACTGAATTACAAAACAGAACAGAGTCGCACGTTTAGAAAACACACTATGGCTGCTTAACGGGAAAGGTGAGGTGGGGTGATGCATAAAACAAGGGTTTCAAATTAGCTCAGATACCGTTCCATAAACCCAATATGTAATAGACCAGACCTACTCCTTGCTCAGTGAACTGGACTCAACGCCCCCTATTCACCGCCCAAGAATATATCTGACTAGTAAGAATCTTAAAACCTATGTATTGATATCTCTCTGTAAGTGAGTCAAGTGGGTGTAAAGCGGCATAAACACAGCAGTGCAAAGCAGCTAAACCCTATTATAAAAATCAATTACTTTTAAAAACCCGTGAAACAAAGACAGTGAAAGAGAGAGAAATTCTTACAAAATTCGTTCAGGGGCTGCGATGCCACCTGGATTGACCATATCTAGACCCACAGCTGATTGAGACATAAGGGAGGACACTCTTGGGGCTGAGAGGTTTGGTGAGGTTGGGTGAGCTAATGCAGACCCTGTAAAGTAATACGGCGTGGTACCCATCCCATGGGTCCCAAATCTCCAGGTTCAAGGGCATCGTCCTACGTCGAAAACATGCACGAGAAACCCAGAAGATGGTACACCGTGTGACCGGGAAAGGTTTCTAAAACGCACCTCATTTCTCATCTCCTTGTGCTCCGGTTCGCCATTCCAGCCGCTTTACTAGCAATCTCCCTCCTTGGAGAATCAGCACCTTTAACCTCCTGTTCCGAACACGTTGCAATTTGTCCTGAGGATGAACGGGAAGAGGGGGAACCAATGAGAGACTAGCTCTAGGTGTTGGGACAGGCACAGGTCACTCTATTTTCCCATCAGGAAGCAGAATTAACCACAGGCTCAGCCTGCCGCCCGGAGCCAGAATAGGGCCTGAAGCAATCCTGCGCTTTTGCGGCCAGCTCCCAAGAAAGCGAGTTGAAAAATGGAGCGCAGGGGCACTGCAATTCACAAACCTGCAGAGTTAGAAATGATAACTCTCGTCCACAAATATATGGAGGGAAGGCAACGAAGAGGATTTGAAAGCAAGGCAGAATTGCAGGAAACAGATTTCAGGAGGTAGATTCGAATCGCCTTTAAAGCACAGGAAAAGCGGCAAAACCTCGACAATGAAGCCCTTGGCCAAAAAGGGCGTATGCGTTTTTTCCTGAATATATTCAGGAAAAAACGCATACGCCCTTTTTGGCCAACCAAGCAACCTGGAAAGGCAAATCAGCGCTACAAAGAAGTCTCGCTTCCCATCGGTCAAAAGGGCCATGCTGAATAAAGTGTCAAAACCAGAAATGCAGGACAGGCCATGGAGAAATGGGAGCCTTGCTACGCTGATGGGCGGGCTGTAAATTGCCAACAGCCACTCTGGAGAAGTGTACGGTGTGTCCTGAAACATCTAAAAAACTCAGCTTAGAGAGCATAGGGCACTTCCACTCATGGGCGTATAAATTGGGAAAACTAAAAATCAGCAAGACACAGGCACCCCAAAGTTTAGGGCTGCTCTGTTGACAAGAACCTCCACTTCGTTACACCTGAAACATCCCAGGAAAGAGAAGAATGGATAAAGAAGTTGTGGTCCTTATGTACAATGGAATATCACTCAGCCATGAAATCAACGTCATAAGGCTAGGAGCAGCATGATGAGTGGATTTAGGTACGACGATTCTAAGTGAAATAAGTCACACAGAAAAAGACACTTATCATAAGATATCACTTACAGAGAGAATGTAAAAACCGCTACCTTTGAACTGAATTACAAAACAGAACAGAGTCGCACGTTTAGAAAACACACTATGGCTGCTTAACGGGAAAGGTGAGGTGGGGTGATGCATAAAACAAGGGTTTCAAATTAGCTCAGATACCGTTCCATAAACCCAATATGTAATAGACCAGACCTACTCCTTGCTCAGTGAACTGGACTCAACGCCCCCTATTCACCGCCCAAGAATATATCTGACTAGTAAGAATCTTAAAACCTATGTATTGATATCTCTCTGTAAGTGAGTCAAGTGGGTGTAAAGCGGCATAAACACAGCAGTGCAAAGCAGCTAAACCCTATTATAAAAATCAATTACTTTTAAAAACCCGTGAAACAAAGACAGTGAAAGAGAGAGAAATTCTTACAAAATTCGTTCAGGGGCTGCGATGCCACCTGGATTGACCATATCTAGACCCACAGCTGATTGAGACATAAGGGAGGACACTCTTGGGGCTGAGAGGTTTGGTGAGGTTGGGTGAGCTAACGCAGACCCTTTAAAGTAATACGGCATGGTACCCATCCCATGGGTCCCAAATCTCCAGGTTCCAGGGCATCTTCCTACGTCGAAAACATGCACGAGCAACCCAGAAGATGGTACACCGTGTGACCGGGAAAGGTTTCTAAAACGCACCTCATTTCTCATCTCCTTGTGCTCCGGTTCGCCATTCCAGCCGCTTTACTAGCAATCTCCCTCCTTGGAGAATCAGCACCTTTAACCTCCTGTTCCGTACACGTTGCAATTTGTCCTGAGGATGAACGGGAAGAGGGGGAACCAATGAGAGACTAGCTCTAGGTGTTGGGACAGGCACAGGTCACTCTATTTTCCCATCAGGAAGAAGAATTAACCACAGGCTCAGCCTGCCGCCCGGAGCCAGAATAGGGCCTGAAGCAATCCTGCGCTTTTGCGGCCAGCTCCCAAGAAAGCGAGTTGAAAAATGGAGCTCAGGGGCACTGCAATTCACAAACCTGCAGAGTTAGAAATGATAACTCTCGTCCACAAATATATGGAGGGAAGGCTACGAAGAGGATTTGAAAGCAAGGCAGAATTGCAGGAAACCGATTTCAGGAGGTAGATTCGAATCGCCTTTAAAGCACAGGAAAAGCGGCAAAACCTCGACAATGATGCCCTTGGCCAAAAAGGGCGTATGCGTTTTTTCCTGAATATATTCAGGAAAAAACGCATACGCCCTTTTTGGCCAACCAAGCAACCTGGAAAGGCAAATCAGCGCTACAAAGAAGTCTCGCTTCCCATCGGTCAAAAGGGCCATGCTGAATAAAGTGTCAAAACCAGAAATGCAGGACAGGCCATGGAGAAATGGGAGCCTTGCTACGCTGATGGGCGGGCTGTAAATTGCCAACAGCCACTCTGGAGAAGTGTACGGTGTGTCCTGAAACATCTAAAAAACTCAGCTTAGAGAGCATAGGGCACTTCCACTCATGGGCGTATAAATTGGGAAAACTAAAAATCAGCAAGACACAGGCACCCCAAAGTTTAGGGCTGCTCTGTTGACAAGAACCTCCACTTCGTTACACCTTAAACATCCCAGGAAAGAGAAGAATGGATAAAGAAGTTGTGGTCCTTATGTACAATGGAATATCACTCAGCCATGAAATCAACGTCATAAGGCTAGGAGCAGCATGATGAGTGGATTTAGGTACGACGATTCTAAGTGAAATAAGTCACACAGAAAAAGACACTTATCATAAGATATCACTTACAGAGAGAATGTAAAAACCGCTACCCTTGAACTGAATTACAAAACAGAACAGAGTCGCACGTTTAGAAAACACACTATGGCTGCTTAACGGGAAAGGTGAGGTGGGGTGATGCATAAAACAAGGGTTTCAAATTAGCTCAGATACCGTTCCATAAACCCAATATGTAATAGACAAGACCTACTCCTTGCTCAGTGAACTGGACTCAACAACCCCTATTCACCGCCCAAGAATATATCTGACTAGTAAGAATCTTAAAACCTATGTAGTGATATCTCTCTGTAAGTGAGTCAAGTAGGTGTAAAGCGGCATAAACACAGCAGTGCAAAGCAGCTAAACCCCATTATAAAAATCAATTACTTTTAAAAACCCGTGAAACAAAGACAGTGAAAGAGAGAGAAATTCTTACAAAATTCGTTCAGGGGCTGCGATGCCAGCTGGATTGACCATATCTAGACCCACAGATGACTGAGACATAAGGGTGGACACTCTTGGGGCTGAGAGGTTTGGTGAGGTTGGGTGAGCAAACGCAGACCCTTTAAAGTAATACGGCGTGGTACCCATCCCATGGGTCCCAAATCTCCAGGGTCAAGGGCATCTTCCTACGTCGAAAACACGCACGAGAAACCCAGAAGATGGTACACCGTGTGACCGGGAAAGGTTTCTAAAACGCACCTCATTTCTCATCTCCTTGTGCTCCGGTTCGCCATTCCAGCCGCTTTACTAGCAATCTCCCTCCTTGGAGAATCAGCACCTTTAACCTCCTGTTCCGTACACGTTGCAATTTGTCCTGAGGATGAACGGGAAGAGGGGGAACCATTGACAGACTAGCTCTAGGTGTTGGGACAGGCACAGGTCACTCTATTTTCCCATCAGGTAGCAGAATTAACCACAGGCTCAGCCTGCCGCCCGGAGCCAGAATAGGGCCTGAAGCAATCCTGCGCTTTTGCGGCCAGCTCCCAAGAAAGCGAGTTGAAAAATGGAGCTCAGGGGCACTGCAATTCACAAACCTGCAGAGTTAGAAATGATAACTCTCGTCCACAAACATATGGAGGGAAGGCTACGAAGAGGATTTGAAAGCAAGGCAGAATTGCAGGAAACCGATTTCAGGAGGTAGATTCGAATCGCCTTTAAAGCACAGGAAAAGCGGCAAAACCTCGACAATGATGCCCTTGGCCAAAAAGGGCGTATGCGTTTTTTCCTGAATATATTCAGGAAAAAACGCATACGCCCTTTTTGGCCAACCAAGCAACCTGGAAAGGCAAATCAGCGCTACAAAGAAGTCTCGCTTCCCATCGGTCAAAAGGGCCATGCTGAATAAAGTGTCAAAACCAGAAATGCAGGACAGGCCATGGAGAAATGGGAGCCTTGCTACGCTGATGGGCGGGCTGTAAATTGCCAACAGCCACTCTGGAGAAGTGTACGGTGTGTCCTGAAACATCTAAAAAACTCAGCTTAGAGAGCATAGGGCACTTCCACTCATGGGCGTATAAATTGGGAAAACTAAAAATCAGCAAGACACAGGCACCCCAAAGTTTAGGGCTGCTCTGTTGACAAGAACCTCCACTTCGTTACACCTTAAACATCCCAGGAAAGAGAAGAATGGATAAAGAAGTTGTGGTCCTTATGTACAATGGAATATCACTCAGCCATGAAATCAACGTCATAAGGCTAGGAGCAGCATGATGAGTGGATTTAGGTACGACGATTCTAAGTGAAATAAGTCACACAGAAAAAGACACTTATCATAAGATATCACTTACAGAGGGAATGTAAAAACCGCTACCCTTGAACTGAATTACAAAACAGAACAGAGTCGCACGTTTAGAAAACACACTATGGCTGCTTAACGGGAAAGGTGAGGTGGGGTGATGCATAAAACAAGGGTTTCAAATTAGCTCAGATACCGTTCCATAAACCCAATATGTAATAGACCAGACCTACTCCTTGCTCAGTGAACTGGACTCAACGCCCCCTATTCACCGCCCAAGAATATATCTGACTAGTAAGAATCTTAAAACCTATGTATTGATATCTCTCTGTAAGTGAGTCAAGTGGGTGTAAAGCGGCATAAACACAGCAGTGCAAAGCAGCTAAACCCTATTATAAAAATCAATTACTTTTAAAAACCCGTGAAACAAAGACAGTGAAAGAGAGAGAAATTCTTACAAAATTCGTTCAGGGGCTGCGATGCCACCTGGATTGACCATATCTAGACCCACAGCTGATTGAGACATAAGGGAGGACACTCTTGGGGCTGAGAGGTTTGGTGAGGTTGGGTGAGCTAACGCAGACCCTGTAAAGTAATACGGCGTGGTACCCATCCCATGGGTCCCAAATCTCCAGGTTCAAGGGCATCGTCCTACGTCGAAAACATGCACGAGAAACCCAGAAGATGGTACACCATGTGACCGGGAAAGGTTTCTAAAACGCACCTCATTTCTCATCTCCTTGTGCTCCGGTTCGCCATTCCAGCCGCTTTACTAGCAATCTCCCTCCTTGGAGAATCAGCACCTTTAACCTCCTGTTCCGAACACGTTGCAATTTGTCCTGAGGATGAACGGGAAGAGGGGGAACCAATGAGAGACTAGCTCTAGGTGTTGGGACAGGCACAGGTCACTCTATTTTCCCATCAGGAAGCAGAATTAACCACAGGCTCAGCCTGCCGCCCGGAGCCAGAATAGGGCCTGAAGCAATCCTGCGCTTTTGCGGTCAGCTCCCAAGAAAGCAAGTTGAAAAATGGAGCTCAGGGGCACTGCAATTCACAAACCTGCAGAGTTAGAAATGATAACTCTCGTCCACAAATATATGGAGGGAAGGCAACGAAGACGATTTGAAAGCAAGGCAGAATTGCAGGAAACCGATTTCAGGAGGTAGATTCGAATCGCCTTTAAAGCACAGGAAAAGCGGCAAAACCTCGACAATGATGCCCTTGGCCAAAAAGGGCGTATGCGTTTTTTCCTGAATATATTCAGGAAAAAACGCATACGCCCTTTTTGGCCAACCAAGCAACCTGGAAAGGCAAATCAGCGCTACAAAGAAGTCTCGCTTCCCATCGGTCAAAAGGGCCATGCTGAATAAAGTGTCAAAACCAGAAATGCAGGACAGGCCATGGAGAAATGGGAGCCTTGCTACGCTGATGGGCGGGCTGTAAATTGCCAACAGCCACTCTGGAGAAGTGTACGGTGTGTCCTGAAACATCTAAAAAACTCAGCTTAGAGAGCATAGGGCACTTCCACTCATGGGCGTATAAATTGGGAAAACTAAAAATCAGCAAGACACAGGCACCCCAAAGTTTAGGGCTGCTCTGTTGACAAGAACCTCCACTTCGTTACACCTGAAACATCCCAGGAAAGAGAAGAATGGATAAAGAAGTTGTGGTCCTTATGTACAATGGAATATCACTCAGCCATGAAATCAACGTCATAAGGCTAGGAGCAGCATGATGAGTGGATTTAGGTACGACGATTCTAAGTGAAATAAGTCACACAGAAAAAGACACTTATCATAAGATATCACTTACAGAGGGAATGTAAAAACCGCTACCCTTGAACTGAATTACAAAACAGAACAGAGTCGCACGTTTAGAAAACACACTATGGCTGCTTAACGGGAAAGGTGAGGTGGGGTGATGCATAAAACAAGGGTTTCAAATTAGCTCAGATACCGTTCCATAAACCCAATATGTAATAGACCAGACCTACTCCTTGCTCAGTGAACTGGACTCAACGCCCCCTATTCACCGCCCAAGAATATATCTGACTAGTAAGAATCTTAAAACCTATGTATTGATATCTCTCTGTAAGTGAGTCAAGTGGGTGTAAAGCGGCATAAACACAGCAGTGCAAAGCAGCTAAACCCTATTATAAAAATCAATTACTTTTAAAAACCCGTGAAACAAAGACAGTGAAAGAGAGAGAAATTCTTACAAAATTCGTTCAGGGGCTGCGATGCCACCTGGATTGACCATATCTAGACCCACAGCTGATTGAGACATAAGGGAGGACACTCTTGGGGCTGAGAGGTTTGGTGAGGTTGGGTGAGCTAACGCAGACCCTGTAAAGTAATACGGCGTGGTACCCATCCCATGGGTCCCAAATCTCCAGGTTCAAGGGCATCGTCCTACGTCGAAAACATGCACGAGAAACCCAGAAGATGGTACACCGTGTGACCGGGAAAGGTTTCTAAAACGCACCTCATTTCTCATCTCCTTGTGCTCCGGTTCGCCATTCCAGCCGCTTTACTAGCAATCTCCCTCCTTGGAGAATCAGCACCTTTAACCTCCTGTTCCGTACACGTTGCAATTTGTCCTGAGGATGAACGGGAAGAGGGGGAACCAATGAGAGACTAGCTCTAGGTGTTGGGACAGGCAGAGGTCACTCTATTTTCCCATCAGGAAGCAGAATTAACCACAGGCTCAGCCTGCCGCCCGGAGCCAGAATAGGGCCTGAAGCAATCCTGCGCTTTTGCGGCCAGCTCCCAAGAAAGCGAGTTGAAAAATGGAGCTCAGGGGCACTGCAATTCACAAACCTGCTGAGTTAGAAATGATAACTCTCGTCCACAAATATATGGAGGGAAGGCTACGAAGAGGATTTGAAAGCAAGGCAGAATTGCAGGAAACCGATTTCAGGAGGTAGATTCGAATCGCCTTTAAAGCACAGGAAAAGCGGCAAAACCTCGACAATGATGCCCTTGGCCAAAAAGGGCGTATGCGTTTTTTCCTGAATATATTCAGGAAAAAACGCATACGCCCTTTTTGGCCAACCAAGCAACCTGGAAAGGCAAATCAGCGCTACAAAGAAGTCTCGCTTCCCATCGGTCAAAAGGGCCATGCTGAATAAAGTGTCAAAACCAGAAATGCAGGACAGGCCATGGAGAAATGGGAGCCTTGCTACGCTGATGGGCGGGCTGTAAATTGCCAACAGCCACTCTGGAGAAGTGTACGGTGTGTCCTGAAACATCTAAAAAACTCAGCTTAGAGAGCATAGGGCACTTCCACTCATGGGCGTATAAATTGGGAAAACTAAAAATCAGCAAGACACAGGCACCCCAAAGTTTAGGGCTGCTCTGTTGACAAGAACCTCCACTTCGTTACACCTTAAACATCCCAGGAAAGAGAAGAATGGATAAAGAAGTTGGGGTCCTTATGTACAATGGAATATCACTCAGCCATGAAATCAACGTCATAAGGCTAGGAGCAGCATGATGAGTGGATTTAGGTACGACGATTCTAAGTGAAATAAGTCACACAGAAAAAGACACTTATCATAAGATATCACTTACAGAGAGAATGTAAAAACCGCTACCTTTGAACTGAATTACAAAACAGAACAGAGTCGCACGTTTAGAAAACACACTATGGCTGCTTAACGGGAAAGGTGAGGTGGGGTGATGCATAAAACAAGGGTTTCAAATTAGCTCAGATACCGTTCCATAAACCCAATATGTAATAGACCAGACCTACTCCTTGCTCAGTGAACTGGACTCAACGCCCCCTATTCACCGCCCAAGAATATATCTGACTAGTAAGAATCTTAAAACCTATGTATTGATATCTCTCTGTAAGTGAGTCAAGTGGGTGTAAAGCGGCATAAACACAGCAGTGCAAAGCAGCTAAACCCTATTATAAAAATCAATTACTTTTAAAAACCCGTGAAACAAAGACAGTGAAAGAGAGATAAATTCTTACAAAATTCGTTCAGGGGCTGCGATGCCACCTGGATTGACCATATCTAGAACCACAGCTGATTGAGACATAAGGGAGGACACTCTTGGGGCTGAGAGGTTTGGTGAGGTTGGGTGAGCTAACGCAGACCCTGTAAAGTAATACGGCGTGGTACCCATCCCATGGGTCCCAAATCTCCAGGTTCAAGGGCATCGTCCTACGTCGAAAACATGCACGAGAAACCCAGAAGATGGTACACCGTGTGACCGGGAAAGGTTTCTAAAACGCACCTCATTTCTCATCTCCTTGTGCTCCGGTTCGCCATTCCAGCCGCTTTACTAGCAATCTCCCTCCTTGGAGAATCAGCACCTTTAACCTCCTGTTCCGAACACGTTGCAATTTGTCCTGAGGATGAACGGGAAGAGGGGGAACCAATGAGAGACTAGCTCTAGGTGTTGGGACAGGCACAGGTCACTCTATTTTCCCATCAGGAAGCAGAATTAACCACAGGCTCAGCCTGCCGCCCGGAGCCAGAATAGGGCCTGAAGCAATCCTGCGCTTTTGCGGCCAGCTCCCAAGAAAGCGAGTTGAAAAATGGAGCGCAGGGGCACTGCAATTCACAAACCTGCAGAGTTAGAAATGATAACTCTCGTCCACAAATATATGGAGGGAAGGCAACGAAGAGGATTTGAAAGCAAGGCAGAATTGCAGGAAACAGATTTCAGGAGGTAGATTCGAATCGCCTTTAAAGCACAGGAAAAGCGGCAAAACCTCGACAATGAAGCCCTTGGCCAAAAAGGGCGTATGCGTTTTTTCCTGAATATATTCAGGAAAAAACGCATACGCCCTTTTTGGCCAACCAAGCAACCTGGAAAGGCAAATCAGCGCTACAAAGAAGTCTCGCTTCCCATCGGTCAAAAGGGCCATGCTGAATAAAGTGTCAAAACCAGAAATGCAGGACAGGCCATGGAGAAATGGGAGCCTTGCTACGCTGATGGGCGGGCTGTAAATTGCCAACAGCCACTCTGGAGAAGTGTACGGTGTGTCCTGAAACATCTAAAAAACTCAGCTTAGAGAGCATAGGGCACTTCCACTCATGGGCGTATAAATTGGGAAAACTAAAAATCAGCAAGACACAGGCACCCCAAAGTTTAGGGCTGCTCTGTTGACAAGAACCTCCACTTCGTTACACCTGAAACATCCCAGGAAAGAGAAGAATGGATAAAGAAGTTGTGGTCCTTATGTACAATGGAATATCACTCAGCCATGAAATCAACGTCATAAGGCTAGGAGCAGCATGATGAGTGGATTTAGGTACGACGATTCTAAGTGAAATAAGTCACACAGAAAAAGACACTTATCATAAGATATCACTTACAGAGAGAATGTAAAAACCGCTACCCTTGAACTGAATTACAAAACAGAACAGAGTCGCACGTTTAGAAAACACACTATGGCTGCTTAACGGGAAAGGTGAGGTGGGGTGATGCATAAAACAAGGGTTTCAAATTAGCTCAGATACCGTTCCATAAACCCAATATGTAATAGACAAGACCTACTCCTTGCTCAGTGAACTGGACTCAACAACCCCTATTCACCGCCCAGGAATATATCTGACTAGTAAGAATCTTAAAACCTATGTATTGATATCTCTCTGTAAGTGAGTCAAGTGGGTGTAAAGCGGCATAAACACAGCAGTGCAAAGCAGCTAAACCCTATTATAAAAATCAATTACTTTTAAAAACCCGTGAAACAAAGACAGTGAAAGAGAGAGAAATTCTTACAAAATTCGTTCAGGGGCTGCGATGCCACCTGGATTGACCATATCTAGACCCACAGCTGATTGAGACATAAGGGTGGACACTCTTGGGGCTGAGAGGTTTGGTGAGGTTGGGTGAGCTAACGCAGACCCTTTAGAGTAATATGGCGTGGTACCCATCCCATGGGTCACAAATCTCCAGGTTCAAGGGCATCTTCCTACGTCGAAAACATGCACGAGAAACCCAGAAGATGGTACACCGTGTGACCGGGAAAGGTTTCTAAAACGCACCTCATTTCTCATCTCCTTGTGCTCCGGTTCGCCATTCCAGCCGCTTTACTAGCAATCTCCCTCCTTGGAGAATCAGCACCTTTAACCTCCTGTCCCGAACACGTTGCAATTTGTCCTGAGGATGAACGGGAAGAGGGGGAACCAATGAGAGACTAGCTCTAGGTGTTGGGACAGGCAGAGGTCACTCTATTTTCCCATCAGGAAGCAGAATTAACCACAGGCTCAGCCTGCCGCCCGGAGCCAGAATAGGGCCTGAAGCAATCCTGCGCTTTTGCGGCCAGCTCCCAAGAAAGCGAGTTGAAAAATGGAGCTCAGGGGCACTGCAATTCACAAACCTGCAGAGTTAGAAATGATAACTCTCGTCCACAAATATATGGAGGGAAGGCAACGAAGAGGATTTGAAAGCAAGGCAGAATTGCAGGAAACCGATTTCAGGAGGTAGATTCGAATCGCCTTTAAAGCACAGGAAAAGCGGCAAAACCTCGACAATGATGCCCTTGGCCAAAAAGGGCGTATGCGTTTTTTCCTGAATATATTCAGGAAAAAACGCATACGCCCTTTTTGGCCAACCAAGCAACCTGGAAAGGCAAATCAGCGCTACAAAGAAGTCTCGCTTCCCATCGGTCAAAAGGGCCATGCTGAATAAAGTGTCAAAACCAGAAATGCAGGACAGGCCATGGAGAAATGGGAGCCTTGCTACGCTGATGGGCGGGCTGTAAATTGCCAACAGCCACTCTGGAGAAGTGTACGGTGTGTCCTGAAACATCTAAAAAACTCAGCTTAGAGAGCATAGGGCACTTCCACTCATGGGCGTATAAATTGGGAAAACTAAAAATCAGCAAGACACAGGCACCCCAAAGTTTAGGGCTGCTCTGTTGACAAGAACCTCCACTTCGTTACACCTGAAACATCCCAGGAAAGAGAAGAATGGATAAAGAAGTTGTGGTCCTTATGTACAATGGAATATCACTCAGCCATGAAATCAACGTCATAAGGCTAGGAGCAGCATGATGAGTGGATTTAGGTACGACGATTCTAAGTGAAATAAGTCACACAGAAAAAGACACTTATCATAAGATATCACTTACAGAGGGAATGTAAAAACCGCTACCCTTGAACTGAATTACAAAACAGAACAGAGTCGCACGTTTAGAAAACACACTATGGCTGCTTAACGGGAAAGGTGAGGTGGGGTGATGCATAAAACAAGGGTTTCAAATTAGCTCAGATACCGTTCCATAAACCCAATATGTAATAGACCAGACCTACTCCTTGCTCAGTGAACTGGACTCAACGCCCCCTATTCACCGCCCAAGAATATATCTGACTAGTAAGAATCTTAAAACCTATGTATTGATATCTCTCTGTAAGTGAGTCAAGTGGGTGTAAAGCGGCATAAACACAGCAGTGCAAAGCAGCTAAACCCTATTATAAAAATCAATTACTTTTAAAAACCCGTGAAACAAAGACAGTGAAAGAGAGAGAAATTCTTACAAAATTCGTTCAGGGGCTGCGATGCCACCTGGATTGACCATATCTAGACCCACAGCTGATTGAGACATAAGGGAGGACACTCTTGGGGCTGAGAGGTTTGGTGAGGTTGGGTGAGCTAATGCAGACCCTGTAAAGTAATACGGCGTGGTACCCATCCCATGGGTCCCAAATCTCCAGGTTCAAGGGCATCGTCCTACGTCGAAAACATGCACGAGAAACCCAGAAGATGGTACACCGTGTGACCGGGAAAGGTTTCTAAAACGCACCTCATTTCTCATCTCCTTGTGCTCCGGTTCGCCATTCCAGCCGCTTTACTAGCAATCTCCCTCCTTGGAGAATCAGCACCTTTAACCTCCTGTTCCGTACACGTTGCAATTTGTCCTGAGGATGAACGGGAAGAGGGGGAACCAATGAGAGACTAGCTCTAGGTGTTGGGACAGGCACAGGTCACTCTATTTTCCCATCAGGAAGAAGAATTAACCACAGGCTCAGCCTGCCGCCCGGAGCCAGAATAGGGCCTGAAGCAATCCTGCGCTTTTGCGGCCAGCTCCCAAGAAAGCGAGTTGAAAAATGGAGCTCAGGGGCACTGCAATTCACAAACCTGCAGAGTTAGAAATGATAACTCTCGTCCACAAATATATGGAGGGAAGGCTACGAAGAGGATTTGAAAGCAAGGCAGAATTGCAGGAAACCGATTTCAGGAGGTAGATTCGAATCGCCTTTAAAGCACAGGAAAAGCGGCAAAACCTCGACAATGATGCCCTTGGCCAAAAAGGGCGTATGCGTTTTTTCCTGAATATATTCAGGAAAAAACGCATACGCCCTTTTTGGCCAACCAAGCAACCTGGAAAGGCAAATCAGCGCTACAAAGAAGTCTCGCTTCCCATCGGTCAAAAGGGCCATGCTGAATAAAGTGTCAAAACCAGAAATGCAGGACAGGCCATGGAGAAATGGGAGCCTTGCTACGCTGATGGGCGGGCTGTAAATTGCCAACAGCCACTCTGGAGAAGTGTACGGTGTGTCCTGAAACATCTAAAAAACTCAGCTTAGAGAGCATAGGGCACTTCCACTCATGGGCGTATAAATTGGGAAAACTAAAAATCAGCAAGACACAGGCACCCCAAAGTTTAGGGCTGCTCTGTTGACAAGAACCTCCACTTCGTTACACCTTAAACATCCCAGGAAAGAGAAGAATGGATAAAGAAGTTGTGGTCCTTATGTACAATGGAATATCACTCAGCCATGAAATCAACGTCATAAGGCTAGGAGCAGCATGATGAGTGGATTTAGGTACGACGATTCTAAGTGAAATAAGTCACACAGAAAAAGACACTTATCATAAGATATCACTTACAGAGAGAATGTAAAAACCGCTACCCTTGAACTGAATTACAAAACAGAACAGAGTCGCACGTTTAGAAAACACACTATGGCTGCTTAACGGGAAAGGTGAGGTGGGGTGATGCATAAAACAAGGGTTTCAAATTAGCTCAGATACCGTTCCATAAACCCAATATGTAATAGACAAGACCTACTCCTTGCTCAGTGAACTGGACTCAACAACCCCTATTCACCGCCCAAGAATATATCTGACTAGTAAGAATCTTAAAACCTATGTAGTGATATCTCTCTGTAAGTGAGTCAAGTAGGTGTAAAGCGGCATAAACACAGCAGTGCAAAGCAGCTAAACCCCATTATAAAAATCAATTACTTTTAAAAACCCGTGAAACAAAGACAGTGAAAGAGAGAGAAATTCTTACAAAATTCGTTCAGGGGCTGCGATGCCAGCTGGATTGACCATATCTAGACCCACAGATGACTGAGACATAAGGGTGGACACTCTTGGGGCTGAGAGGTTTGGTGAGGTTGGGTGAGCAAACGCAGACCCTTTAAAGTAATACGGCGTGGTACCCATCCCATGGGTCCCAAATCTCCAGGGTCAAGGGCATCTTCCTACGTCGAAAACACGCACGAGAAACCCAGAAGATGGTACACCGTGTGACCGGGAAAGGTTTCTAAAACGCACCTCATTTCTCATCTCCTTGTGCTCCGGTTCGCCATTCCAGCCGCTTTACTAGCAATCTCCCTCCTTGGAGAATCAGCACCTTTAACCTCCTGTTCCGTACACGTTGCAATTTGTCCTGAGGATGAACGGGAAGAGGGGGAACCATTGACAGACTAGCTCTAGGTGTTGGGACAGGCACAGGTCACTCTATTTTCCCATCAGGTAGCAGAATTAACCACAGGCTCAGCCTGCCGCCCGGAGCCAGAATAGGGCCTGAAGCAATCCTGCGCTTTTGCGGCCAGCTCCCAAGAAAGCGAGTTGAAAAATGGAGCTCAGGGGCACTGCAATTCACAAACCTGCAGAGTTAGAAATGATAACTCTCGTCCACAAACATATGGAGGGAAGGCTACGAAGAGGATTTGAAAGCAAGGCAGAATTGCAGGAAACCGATTTCAGGAGGTAGATTCGAATCGCCTTTAAAGCACAGGAAAAGCGGCAAAACCTCGACAATGATGCCCTTGGCCAAAAAGGGCGTATGCGTTTTTTCCTGAATATATTCAGGAAAAAACGCATACGCCCTTTTTGGCCAACCAAGCAACCTGGAAAGGCAAATCAGCGCTACAAAGAAGTCTCGCTTCCCATCGGTCAAAAGGGCCATGCTGAATAAAGTGTCAAAACCAGAAATGCAGGACAGGCCATGGAGAAATGGGAGCCTTGCTACGCTGATGGGCGGGCTGTAAATTGCCAACAGCCACTCTGGAGAAGTGTACGGTGTGTCCTGAAACATCTAAAAAACTCAGCTTAGAGAGCATAGGGCACTTCCACTCATGGGCGTATAAATTGGGAAAACTAAAAATCAGCAAGACACAGGCACCCCAAAGTTTAGGGCTGCTCTGTTGACAAGAACCTCCACTTCGTTACACCTTAAACATCCCAGGAAAGAGAAGAATGGATAAAGAAGTTGTGGTCCTTATGTACAATGGAATATCACTCAGCCATGAAATCAACGTCATAAGGCTAGGAGCAGCATGATGAGTGGATTTAGGTACGACGATTCTAAGTGAAATAAGTCACACAGAAAAAGACACTTATCATAAGATATCACTTACAGAGGGAATGTAAAAACCGCTACCCTTGAACTGAATTACAAAACAGAACAGAGTCGCACGTTTAGAAAACACACTATGGCTGCTTAACGGGAAAGGTGAGGTGGGGTGATGCATAAAACAAGGGTTTCAAATTAGCTCAGATACCGTTCCATAAACCCAATATGTAATAGACCAGACCTACTCCTTGCTCAGTGAACTGGACTCAACGCCCCCTATTCACCGCCCAAGAATATATCTGACTAGTAAGAATCTTAAAACCTATGTATTGATATCTCTCTGTAAGTGAGTCAAGTGGGTGTAAAGCGGCATAAACACAGCAGTGCAAAGCAGCTAAACCCTATTATAAAAATCAATTACTTTTAAAAACCCGTGAAACAAAGACAGTGAAAGAGAGAGAAATTCTTACAAAATTCGTTCAGGGGCTGCGATGCCACCTGGATTGACCATATCTAGACCCACAGCTGATTGAGACATAAGGGAGGACACTCTTGGGGCTGAGAGGTTTGGTGAGGTTGGGTGAGCTAACGCAGACCCTGTAAAGTAATACGGCGTGGTACCCATCCCATGGGTCCCAAATCTCCAGGTTCAAGGGCATCGTCCTACGTCGAAAACATGCACGAGAAACCCAGAAGATGGTACACCATGTGACCGGGAAAGGTTTCTAAAACGCACCTCATTTCTCATCTCCTTGTGCTCCGGTTCGCCATTCCAGCCGCTTTACTAGCAATCTCCCTCCTTGGAGAATCAGCACCTTTAACCTCCTGTTCCGAACACGTTGCAATTTGTCCTGAGGATGAACGGGAAGAGGGGGAACCAATGAGAGACTAGCTCTAGGTGTTGGGACAGGCACAGGTCACTCTATTTTCCCATCAGGAAGCAGAATTAACCACAGGCTCAGCCTGCCGCCCGGAGCCAGAATAGGGCCTGAAGCAATCCTGCGCTTTTGCGGTCAGCTCCCAAGAAAGCAAGTTGAAAAATGGAGCTCAGGGGCACTGCAATTCACAAACCTGCAGAGTTAGAAATGATAACTCTCGTCCACAAATATATGGAGGGAAGGCAACGAAGACGATTTGAAAGCAAGGCAGAATTGCAGGAAACCGATTTCAGGAGGTAGATTCGAATCGCCTTTAAAGCACAGGAAAAGCGGCAAAACCTCGACAATGATGCCCTTGGCCAAAAAGGGCGTATGCGTTTTTTCCTGAATATATTCAGGAAAAAACGCATACGCCCTTTTTGGCCAACCAAGCAACCTGGAAAGGCAAATCAGCGCTACAAAGAAGTCTCGCTTCCCATCGGTCAAAAGGGCCATGCTGAATAAAGTGTCAAAACCAGAAATGCAGGACAGGCCATGGAGAAATGGGAGCCTTGCTACGCTGATGGGCGGGCTGTAAATTGCCAACAGCCACTCTGGAGAAGTGTACGGTGTGTCCTGAAACATCTAAAAAACTCAGCTTAGAGAGCATAGGGCACTTCCACTCATGGGCGTATAAATTGGGAAAACTAAAAATCAGCAAGACACAGGCACCCCAAAGTTTAGGGCTGCTCTGTTGACAAGAACCTCCACTTCGTTACACCTGAAACATCCCAGGAAAGAGAAGAATGGATAAAGAAGTTGTGGTCCTTATGTACAATGGAATATCACTCAGCCATGAAATCAACGTCATAAGGCTAGGAGCAGCATGATGAGTGGATTTAGGTACGACGATTCTAAGTGAAATAAGTCACACAGAAAAAGACACTTATCATAAGATATCACTTACAGAGGGAATGTAAAAACCGCTACCCTTGAACTGAATTACAAAACAGAACAGAGTCGCACGTTTAGAAAACACACTATGGCTGCTTAACGGGAAAGGTGAGGTGGGGTGATGCATAAAACAAGGGTTTCAAATTAGCTCAGATACCGTTCCATAAACCCAATATGTAATAGACCAGACCTACTCCTTGCTCAGTGAACTGGACTCAACGCCCCCTATTCACCGCCCAAGAATATATCTGACTAGTAAGAATCTTAAAACCTATGTATTGATATCTCTCTGTAAGTGAGTCAAGTGGGTGTAAAGCGGCATAAACACAGCAGTGCAAAGCAGCTAAACCCTATTATAAAAATCAATTACTTTTAAAAACCCGTGAAACAAAGACAGTGAAAGAGAGAGAAATTCTTACAAAATTCGTTCAGGGGCTGCGATGCCACCTGGATTGACCATATCTAGACCCACAGCTGATTGAGACATAAGGGAGGACACTCTTGGGGCTGAGAGGTTTGGTGAGGTTGGGTGAGCTAACGCAGACCCTGTAAAGTAATACGGCGTGGTACCCATCCCATGGGTCCCAAATCTCCAGGTTCAAGGGCATCGTCCTACGTCGAAAACATGCACGAGAAACCCAGAAGATGGTACACCGTGTGACCGGGAAAGGTTTCTAAAACGCACCTCATTTCTCATCTCCTTGTGCTCCGGTTCGACATTCCAGCCGCTTTACTAGCAATTTCCCTCCTTGGAGAATCAGCACCTTTAACCTCCTGTTCCGAACACGTTGCAATTTGTCCTGAGGATGAACGGGAAGAGGGGTAACCAATGAGAGACTAGCTCTAGGTGTTGGGACAGGCACAGGTCACTCTATTTTCCCATCAGGAAGCAGAATTAACCACAGGCTCAGCCTGCCGCCCGGAGCCAGAATAGGGCCTGAAGCAATCCTGCGCTTTTGCGGCCAGCTCCCAAGAAAGCGAGTTGAAAAATGGAGCTCAGGGGCACTGCAATTCACAAACCTGCAGAGTTAGAAATGATAACTCTCGTCCAGAAATATATGGAGGGAAGGCAACGAAGAGGATTTGAAAGCAAGGCAGAATTGCAGGAAACCGATTTCAGGAGGTAGATTCGAATCGCCTTTAAAGCACAGGAAAAGCGGCAAAACCTCGACAATGATGCCCTTGGCCAAAAAGGGCGTATGCGTTTTTTCCTGAATATATTCAGGAAAAAACGCATACGCCCTTTTTGGCCAACCAAGCAACCTGGAAAGGCAAATCAGCGCTACAAAGAAGTCTCGCTTCCCATCGGTCAAAAGGGCCATGCTGAATAAAGTGTCAAAACCAGAAATGCAGGACAGGCCATGGAGAAATGGGAGCCTTGCTACGCTGATGGGCGGGCTGTAAATTGCCAACAGCCACTCTGGAGAAGTGTACGGTGTGTCCTGAAACATCTAAAAAACTCAGCTTAGAGAGCATAGGGCACTTCCACTCATGGGCGTATAAATTGGGAAAACTAAAAATCAGCAAGACACAGGCACCCCAAAGTTTAGGGCTGCTCTGTTGACAAGAACCTCCACTTCGTTACACCTGAAACATCCCAGGAAAGAGAAGAATGGATAAAGAAGTTGTGGTCCTTATGTACAATGGAATATCACTCAGCCATGAAATCAACGTCATAAGGCTAGGAGCAGCATGATGAGTGGATTTAGGTACGACGATTCTAAGTGAAATAAGTCACACAGAAAAAGACACTTATCATAAGATATCACTTACAGAGAGAATGTAAAAACCGCTACCCTTGAACTGAATTACAAAACAGAACAGAGTCGCACGTTTAGAAAACACACTATGGCTGCTTAACGGGAAAGGTGAGGTGGGGTGATGCATAAAACAAGGGTTTCAAATTAGCTCAGATACCGTTCCATAAACCCAATATGTAATAGACAAGACCTACTCCTTGCTCAGTGAACTGGACTCAACAACCCCTATTCACCGCCCAGGAATATATCTGACTAGTAAGAATCTTAAAACCTATGTATTGATATCTCTCTGTAAGTGAGTCAAGTGGGTGTAAAGCGGCATAAACACAGCAGTGCAAAGCAGCTAAACCCTATTATAAAAATCAATTACTTTTAAAAACCCGTGAAACAAAGACAGTGAAAGAGAGAGAAATTCTTACAAAATTCGTTCAGGGGCTGCGATGCCACCTGGATTGACCATATCTAGACCCACAGCTGATTGAGACATAAGGGTGGACACTCTTGGGGCTGAGAGGTTTGGTGAGGTTGGGTGAGCTAACGCAGACCCTTTAAAGTAATACGGCGTGGTACCCATCCCATGGGTCCCAAATCTCCAGGTTCCAGGGCATCTTCCTACGTCGAAAACATGCACGAGAAACCCAGAAGATGGTACACCGTGTGACCGGGAAAGGTTTCTAAAACGCACCTCATTTCTCATCTCCTTGTGCTCCGGTTCGCCATTCCAGCCGCTTTACTAGCAATCTCCCTCCTTGGAGAATCAGCACCTTTAACCTCCTGTTCCGTACA
This sequence comes from Balaenoptera borealis, assembly GCF_965194805.1. NCBI lineage: Eukaryota > Metazoa > Chordata > Mammalia > Artiodactyla > Balaenopteridae > Balaenoptera > Balaenoptera borealis. The sequence continues at coordinate 42,231,183 of NC_138874.1, forward strand.
CGTTGCAATTTGTCCTGAGGATGAACGGGAAGAGGGGGAACCAATGAGAGACTAGCTCTAGGTGTTGGGACAGGCAGAGGTCACTCTATTTTCCCATCAGGAAGCAGAATTAACCACAGGCTCAGCCTGCCGCCCGGAGCCAGAATAGGGCCTGAAGCAATCCTGCGCTTTTGCGGCCAGCTCCCAAGAAAGCGAGTTGAAAAATGGAGCTCAGGGGCACTGCAATTCACAAACCTGCTGAGTTAGAAATGATAACTCTCGTCCACAAATATATGGAGGGAAGGCTACGAAGAGGATTTGAAAGCAAGGCAGAATTGCAGGAAACCGATTTCAGGAGGTAGATTCGAATCGCCTTTAAAGCACAGGAAAAGCGGCAAAACCTCGACAATGATGCCCTTGGCCAAAAAGGGCGTATGCGTTTTTTCCTGAATATATTCAGGAAAAAACGCATACGCCCTTTTTGGCCAACCAAGCAACCTGGAAAGGCAAATCAGCGCTACAAAGAAGTCTCGCTTCCCATCGGTCAAAAGGGCCATGCTGAATAAAGTGTCAAAACCAGAAATGCAGGACAGGCCATGGAGAAATGGGAGCCTTGCTACGCTGATGGGCGGGCTGTAAATTGCCAACAGCCACTCTGGAGAAGTGTACGGTGTGTCCTGAAACATCTAAAAAACTCAGCTTAGAGAGCATAGGGCACTTCCACTCATGGGCGTATAAATTGGGAAAACTAAAAATCAGCAAGACACAGGCACCCCAAAGTTTAGGGCTGCTCTGTTGACAAGAACCTCCACTTCGTTACACCTGAAACATCCCAGGAAAGAGAAGAATGGATAAAGAAGTTGTGGTCCTTATGTACAATGGAATATCACTCAGCCATGAAATCAACGTCATAAGGCTAGGAGCAGCATGATGAGTGGATTTAGGTACGACGATTCTAAGTGAAATAAGTCACACAGAAAAAGACACTTATCATAAGATATCACTTACAGAGGGAATGTAAAAACCGCTACCCTTGAACTGAATTACAAAACAGAACAGAGTCGCACGTTTAGAAAACACACTATGGCTGCTTAACGGGAAAGGTGAGGTGGGGTGATGCATAAAACAAGGGTTTCAAATTAGCTCAGATACCGTTCCATAAACCCAATATGTAATAGACCAGACCTACTCCTTGCTCAGTGAACTGGACTCAACGCCCCCTATTCACCGCCCAAGAATATATCTGACTAGTAAGAATCTTAAAACCTATGTATTGATATCTCTCTGTAAGTGAGTCAAGTGGGTGTAAAGCGGCATAAACACAGCAGTGCAAAGCAGCTAAACCCTATTATAAAAATCAATTACTTTTAAAAACCCGTGAAACAAAGACAGTGAAAGAGAGAGAAATTCTTACAAAATTCGTTCAGGGGCTGCGATGCCACCTGGATTGACCATATCTAGACCCACAGCTGATTGAGACATAAGGGAGGACACTCTTGGGGCTGAGAGGTTTGGTGAGGTTGGGTGAGCTAACGCAGACCCTGTAAAGTAATACGGCGTGGTACCCATCCCATCGGTCCCAAATCTCCAGGTTCAAGGGCATCGTCCTACGTCGAAAACATGCACGAGAAACCCAGAAGATGGTACACCGTGTGACCGGGAAAGGTTTCTAAAACGCACCTCATTTCTCATCTCCTTGTGCTCCGGTTCGACATTCCAGCCGCTTTACTAGCAATTTCCCTCCTTGGAGAATCAGCACCTTTAACCTCCTGTTCCGAACACGTTGCAATTTGTCCTGAGGATGAACGGGAAGAGGGGTAACCAATGAGAGACTAGCTCTAGGTGTTGGGACAGGCACAGGTCACTCTATTTTCCCATCAGGAAGCAGAATTAACCACAGGCTCAGCCTGCCGCCCGGAGCCAGAATAGGGCCTGAAGCAATCCTGCGCTTTTGCGGCCAGCTCCCAAGAAAGCGAGTTGAAAAATGGAGCTCAGGGGCACTGCAATTCACAAACCTGCAGAGTTAGAAATGATAACTCTCGTCCACAAATATATGGAGGGAAGGCAACGAAGAGGATTTGAAAGCAAGGCAGAATTGCAGGAAACCGATTTCAGGAGGTAGATTCGAATCGCCTTTAAAGCACAGGAAAAGCGGCAAAACCTCGACAATGATGCCCTTGGCCAAAAAGGGCGTATGCGTTTTTTCCTGAATATATTCAGGAAAAAACGCATACGCCCTTTTTGGCCAACCAAGCAACCTGGAAAGGCAAATCAGCGCTACAAAGAAGTCTCGCTTCCCATCGGTCAAAAGGGCCATGCTGAATAAAGTGTCAAAACCAGAAATGCAGGACAGGCCATGGAGAAATGGGAGCCTTGCTACGCTGATGGGCGGGCTGTAAATTGCCAACAGCCACTCTGGAGAAGTGTACGGTGTGTCCTGAAACATCTAAAAAACTCAGCTTAGAGAGCATAGGGCACTTCCACTCATGGGCGTATAAATTGGGAAAACTAAAAATCAGCAAGACACAGGCACCCCAAAGTTTAGGGCTGCTCTGTTGACAAGAACCTCCACTTCGTTACACCTGAAACATCCCAGGAAAGAGAAGAATGGATAAAGAAGTTGTGGTCCTTATGTACAATGGAATATCACTCAGCCATGAAATCAACGTCATAAGGCTAGGAGCAGCATGATGAGTGGATTTAGGTACGACGATTCTAAGTGAAATAAGTCACACAGAAAAAGACACTTATCATAAGATATCACTTACAGAGAGAATGTAAAAACCGCTACCCTTGAACTGAATTACAAAACAGAACAGAGTCGCACGTTTAGAAAACACACTATGGCTGCTTAACGGGAAAGGTGAGGTGGGGTGATGCATAAAACAAGGGTTTCAAATTAGCTCAGATACCGTTCCATAAACCCAATATGTAATAGACAAGACCTACTCCTTGCTCAGTGAACTGGACTCAACAACCCCTATTCACCGCCCAGGAATATATCTGACTAGTAAGAATCTTAAAACCTATGTATTGATATCTCTCTGTAAGTGAGTCAAGTGGGTGTAAAGCGGCATAAACACAGCAGTGCAAAGCAGCTAAACCCTATTATAAAAATCAATTACTTTTAAAAACCCGTGAAACAAAGACAGTGAAAGAGAGAGAAATTCTTACAAAATTCGTTCAGGGGCTGCGATGCCACCTGGATTGACCATATCTAGACCCACAGCTGATTGAGACATAAGGGTGGACACTCTTGGGGCTGAGAGGTTTGGTGAGGTTGGGTGAGCTAACGCAGACCCTTTAAAGTAATACGGCGTGGTACCCATCCCATGGGTCCCAAATCTCCAGGTTCCAGGGCATCTTCCTACGTCGAAAACATGCACGAGAAACCCAGAAGATGGTACACCGTGTGACCGGGAAAGGTTTCTAAAACGCACCTCATTTCTCATCTCCTTGTGCTCCGGTTCGCCATTCCAGCCGCTTTACTAGCAATCTCCCTCCTTGGAGAATCAGCACCTTTAACCTCCTGTTCCGTACACGTTGCAATTTGTCCTGAGGATGAACGGGAAGAGGGGGAACCAATGAGAGACTAGCTCTAGGTGTTGGGACAGGCAGAGGTCACTCTATTTTCCCATCAGGAAGCAGAATTAACCACAGGCTCAGCCTGCCGCCCGGAGCCAGAATAGGGCCTGAAGCAATCCTGCGCTTTTGCGGCCAGCTCCCAAGAAAGCGAGTTGAAAAATGGAGCTCAGGGGCACTGCAATTCACAAACCTGCTGAGTTAGAAATGATAACTCTCGTCCACAAATATATGGAGGGAAGGCTACGAAGAGGATTTGAAAGCAAGGCAGAATTGCAGGAAACCGATTTCAGGAGGTAGATTCGAATCGCCTTTAAAGCACAGGAAAAGCGGCAAAACCTCGACAATGATGCCCTTGGCCAAAAAGGGCGTATGCGTTTTTTCCTGAATATATTCAGGAAAAAACGCATACGCCCTTTTTGGCCAACCAAGCAACCTGGAAAGGCAAATCAGCGCTACAAAGAAGTCTCGCTTCCCATCGGTCAAAAGGGCCATGCTGAATAAAGTGTCAAAACCAGAAATGCAGGACAGGCCATGGAGAAATGGGAGCCTTGCTACGCTGATGGGCGGGCTGTAAATTGCCAACAGCCACTCTGGAGAAGTGTACGGTGTGTCCTGAAACATCTAAAAAACTCAGCTTAGAGAGCATAGGGCACTTCCACTCATGGGCGTATAAATTGGGAAAACTAAAAATCAGCAAGACACAGGCACCCCAAAGTTTAGGGCTGCTCTGTTGACAAGAACCTCCACTTCGTTACACCTGAAACATCCCAGGAAAGAGAAGAATGGATAAAGAAGTTGTGGTCCTTATGTACAATGGAATATCACTCAGCCATGAAATCAACGTCATAAGGCTAGGAGCAGCATGATGAGTGGATTTAGGTACGACGATTCTAAGTGAAATAAGTCACACAGAAAAAGACACTTATCATAAGATATCACTTACAGAGGGAATGTAAAAACCGCTACCCTTGAACTGAATTACAAAACAGAACAGAGTCGCACGTTTAGAAAACACACTATGGCTGCTTAACGGGAAAGGTGAGGTGGGGTGATGCATAAAACAAGGGTTTCAAATTAGCTCAGATACCGTTCCATAAACCCAATATGTAATAGACCAGACCTACTCCTTGCTCAGTGAACTGGACTCAACGCCCCCTATTCACCGCCCAAGAATATATCTGACTAGTAAGAATCTTAAAACCTATGTATTGATATCTCTCTGTAAGTGAGTCAAGTGGGTGTAAAGCGGCATAAACACAGCAGTGCAAAGCAGCTAAACCCTATTATAAAAATCAATTACTTTTAAAAACCCGTGAAACAAAGACAGTGAAAGAGAGAGAAATTCTTACAAAATTCGTTCAGGGGCTGCGATGCCACCTGGATTGACCATATCTAGACCCACAGCTGATTGAGACATAAGGGAGGACACTCTTGGGGCTGAGAGGTTTGGTGAGGTTGGGTGAGCTAACGCAGACCCTGTAAAGTAATACGGCGTGGTACCCATCCCATCGGTCCCAAATCTCCAGGTTCAAGGGCATCGTCCTACGTCGAAAACATGCACGAGAAACCCAGAAGATGGTACACCGTGTGACCGGGAAAGGTTTCTAAAACGCACCTCATTTCTCATCTCCTTGTGCTCCGGTTCGACATTCCAGCCGCTTTACTAGCAATTTCCCTCCTTGGAGAATCAGCACCTTTAACCTCCTGTTCCGAACACGTTGCAATTTGTCCTGAGGATGAACGGGAAGAGGGGTAACCAATGAGAGACTAGCTCTAGGTGTTGGGACAGGCACAGGTCACTCTATTTTCCCATCAGGAAGCAGAATTAACCACAGGCTCAGCCTGCCGCCCGGAGCCAGAATAGGGCCTGAAGCAATCCTGCGCTTTTGCGGCCAGCTCCCAAGAAAGCGAGTTGAAAAATGGAGCTCAGGGGCACTGCAATTCACAAACCTGCAGAGTTAGAAATGATAACTCTCGTCCACAAATATATGGAGGGAAGGCAACGAAGAGGATTTGAAAGCAAGGCAGAATTGCAGGAAACCGATTTCAGGAGGTAGATTCGAATCGCCTTTAAAGCACAGGAAAAGCGGCAAAACCTCGACAATGATGCCCTTGGCCAAAAAGGGCGTATGCGTTTTTTCCTGAATATATTCAGGAAAAAACGCATACGCCCTTTTTGGCCAACCAAGCAACCTGGAAAGGCAAATCAGCGCTACAAAGAAGTCTCGCTTCCCATCGGTCAAAAGGGCCATGCTGAATAAAGTGTCAAAACCAGAAATGCAGGACAGGCCATGGAGAAATGGGAGCCTTGCTACGCTGATGGGCGGGCTGTAAATTGCCAACAGCCACTCTGGAGAAGTGTACGGTGTGTCCTGAAACATCTAAAAAACTCAGCTTAGAGAGCATAGGGCACTTCCACTCATGGGCGTATAAATTGGGAAAACTAAAAATCAGCAAGACACAGGCACCCCAAAGTTTAGGGCTGCTCTGTTGACAAGAACCTCCACTTCGTTACACCTTAAACATCCCAGGAAAGAGAAGAATGGATAAAGAAGTTGTGGTCCTTATGTACAATGGAATATCACTCAGCCATGAAATCAACGTCATAAGGCTAGGAGCAGCATGATGAGTGGATTTAGGTACGACGATTCTAAGTGAAATAAGTCACACAGAAAAAGACACTTATCATAAGATATCACTTACAGAGAGAATGTAAAAACCGCTACCTTTGAACTGAATTACAAAACAGAACAGAGTCGCACGTTTAGAAAACACACTATGGCTGCTTAACGGGAAAGGTGAGGTGGGGTGATGCATAAAACAAGGGTTTCAAATTAGCTCAGATACCGTTCCATAAACCCAATATGTAATAGACCAGACCTACTCCTTGCTCAGTGAACTGGACTCAACGCCCCCTATTCACCGCCCAAGAATATATCTGACTAGTAAGAATCTTAAAACCTATGTATTGATATCTCTCTGTAAGTGAGTCAAGTGGGTGTAAAGCGGCATAAACACAGCAGTGCAAAGCAGCTAAACCCTATTATAAAAATCAATTACTTTTAAAAACCCGTGAAACAAAGACAGTGAAAGAGAGAGAAATTCTTACAAAATTCGTTCAGGGGCTGCGATGCCACCTGGATTGACCATATCTAGACCCACAGCTGATTGAGACATAAGGGAGGACACTCTTGGGGCTGAGAGGTTTGGTGAGGTTGGGTGAGCTAATGCAGACCCTGTAAAGTAATACGGCGTGGTACCCATCCCATGGGTCCCAAATCTCCAGGTTCAAGGGCATCGTCCTACGTCGAAAACATGCACGAGCAACCCAGAAGATGGTACACCGTGTGACCGGGAAAGGTTTCTAAAACGCACCTCATTTCTCATCTCCTTGTGCTCCGGTTCGCCATTCCAGCCGCTTTACTAGCAATCTCCCTCCTTGGAGAATCAGCACCTTTAACCTCCTGTTCCGAACACGTTGCAATTTGTCCTGAGGATGAACGGGAAGAGGGGGAACCAATGAGAGACTAGCTCTAGGTGTTGGGACAGGCACAGGTCACTCTATTTTCCCATCAGGAAGCAGAATTAACCACAGGCTCAGCCTGCCGCCCGGAGCCAGAATAGGGCCTGAAGCAATCCTGCGCTTTTGCGGCCAGCTCCCAAGAAAGCGAGTTAAAAAATGGAGCGCAGGGGCACTGCAATTCACAAACCTGCAGAGTTAGAAATGATAACTCTCGTCCACAAATATATGGAGGGAAGGCAACGAAGAGGATTTGAAAGCAAGGCAGAATTGCAGGAAACAGATTTCAGGAGGTAGATTCGAATCGCCTTTAAAGCACAGGAAAAGCGGCAAAACCTCGACAATGAAGCCCTTGGCCAAAAAGGGCGTATGCGTTTTTTCCTGAATATATTCAGGAAAAAACGCATACGCCCTTTTTGGCCAACCAAGCAACCTGGAAAGGCAAATCAGCGCTACAAAGAAGTCTCGCTTCCCATCGGTCAAAAGGGCCATGCTGAATAAAGTGTCAAAACCAGAAATGCAGGACAGGCCATGGAGAAATGGGAGCCTTGCTACGCTGATGGGCGGGCTGTAAATTGCCAACAGCCACTCTGGAGAAGTGTACGGTGTGTCCTGAAACATCTAAAAAACTCAGCTTAGAGAGCATAGGGCACTTCCACTCATGGGCGTATAAATTGGGAAAACTAAAAATCAGCAAGACACAGGCACCCCAAAGTTTAGGGCTGCTCTGTTGACAAGAACCTCCACTTCGTTACACCTGAAACATCCCAGGAAAGAGAAGAATGGATAAAGAAGTTGTGGTCCTTATGTACAATGGAATATCACTCAGCCATGAAATCAACGTCATAAGGCTAGGAGCAGCATGATGAGTGGATTTAGGTACGACGATTCTAAGTGAAATAAGTCACACAGAAAAAGACACTTATCATAAGATATCACTTACAGAGAGAATGTAAAAACCGCTACCTTTGAACTGAATTACAAAACAGAACAGAGTCGCACGTTTAGAAAACACACTATGGCTGCTTAACGGGAAAGGTGAGGTGGGGTGATGCATAAAACAAGGGTTTCAAATTAGCTCAGATACCGTTCCATAAACCCAATATGTAATAGACCAGACCTACTCCTTGCTCAGTGAACTGGACTCAACGCCCCCTATTCACCGCCCAAGAATATATCTGACTAGTAAGAATCTTAAAACCTATGTATTGATATCTCTCTGTAAGTGAGTCAAGTGGGTGTAAAGCGGCATAAACACAGCAGTGCAAAGCAGCTAAACCCTATTATAAAAATCAATTACTTTTAAAAACCCGTGAAACAAAGACAGTGAAAGAGAGAGAAATTCTTACAAAATTCGTTCAGGGGCTGCGATGCCACCTGGATTGACCATATCTAGACCCACAGCTGATTGAGACATAAGGGAGGACACTCTTGGGGCTGAGAGGTTTGGTGAGGTTGGGTGAGCTAACGCAGACCCTTTAAAGTAATACGGCATGGTACCCATCCCATGGGTCCCAAATCTCCAGGTTCCAGGGCATCTTCCTACGTCGAAAACATGCACGAGCAACCCAGAAGATGGTACACCGTGTGACCGGGAAAGGTTTCTAAAACGCACCTCATTTCTCATCTCCTTGTGCTCCGGTTCGCCATTCCAGCCGCTTTACTAGCAATCTCCCTCCTTGGAGAATCAGCACCTTTAACCTCCTGTTCCGTACACGTTGCAATTTGTCCTGAGGATGAACGGGAAGAGGGGGAACCAATGAGAGACTAGCTCTAGGTGTTGGGACAGGCACAGGTCACTCTATTTTCCCATCAGGAAGAAGAATTAACCACAGGCTCAGCCTGCCGCCCGGAGCCAGAATAGGGCCTGAAGCAATCCTGCGCTTTTGCGGCCAGCTCCCAAGAAAGCGAGTTGAAAAATGGAGCTCAGGGGCACTGCAATTCACAAACCTGCAGAGTTAGAAATGATAACTCTCGTCCACAAATATATGGAGGGAAGGCTACGAAGAGGATTTGAAAGCAAGGCAGAATTGCAGGAAACCGATTTCAGGAGGTAGATTCGAATCGCCTTTAAAGCACAGGAAAAGCGGCAAAACCTCGACAATGATGCCCTTGGCCAAAAAGGGCGTATGCGTTTTTTCCTGAATATATTCAGGAAAAAACGCATACGCCCTTTTTGGCCAACCAAGCAACCTGGAAAGGCAAATCAGCGCTACAAAGAAGTCTCGCTTCCCATCGGTCAAAAGGGCCATGCTGAATAAAGTGTCAAAACCAGAAATGCAGGACAGGCCATGGAGAAATGGGAGCCTTGCTACGCTGATGGGCGGGCTGTAAATTGCCAACAGCCACTCTGGAGAAGTGTACGGTGTGTCCTGAAACATCTAAAAAACTCAGCTTAGAGAGCATAGGGCACTTCCACTCATGGGCGTATAAATTGGGAAAACTAAAAATCAGCAAGACACAGGCACCCCAAAGTTTAGGGCTGCTCTGTTGACAAGAACCTCCACTTCGTTACACCTGAAACATCCCAGGAAAGAGAAGAATGGATAAAGAAGTTGTGGTCCTTATGTACAATGGAATATCACTCAGCCATGAAATCAACGTCATAAGGCTAGGAGCAGCATGATGAGTGGATTTAGGTACGACGATTCTAAGTGAAATAAGTCACACAGAAAAAGACACTTATCATAAGATATCACTTACAGAGGGAATGTAAAAACCGCTACCCTTGAACTGAATTACAAAACAGAACAGAGTCGCACGTTTAGAAAACACACTATGGCTGCTTAACGGGAAAGGTGAGGTGGGGTGATGCATAAAACAAGGGTTTCAAATTAGCTCAGATACCGTTCCATAAACCCAATATGTAATAGACCAGACCTACTCCTTGCTCAGTGAACTGGACTCAACGCCCCCTATTCACCGCCCAAGAATATATCTGACTAGTAAGAATCTTAAAACCTATGTATTGATATCTCTCTGTAAGTGAGTCAAGTGGGTGTAAAGCGGCATAAACACAGCAGTGCAAAGCAGCTAAACCCTATTATAAAAATCAATTACTTTTAAAAACCCGTGAAACAAAGACAGTGAAAGAGAGAGAAATTCTTACAAAATTCGTTCAGGGGCTGCGATGCCACCTGGATTGACCATATCTAGACCCACAGCTGATTGAGACATAAGGGAGGACACTCTTGGGGCTGAGAGGTTTGGTGAGGTTGGGTGAGCTAACGCAGACCCTGTAAAGTAATACGGCGTGGTACCCATCCCATCGGTCCCAAATCTCCAGGTTCAAGGGCATCGTCCTACGTCGAAAACATGCACGAGAAACCCAGAAGATGGTACACCGTGTGACCGGGAAAGGTTTCTAAAACGCACCTCATTTCTCATCTCCTTGTGCTCCGGTTCGACATTCCAGCCGCTTTACTAGCAATTTCCCTCCTTGGAGAATCAGCACCTTTAACCTCCTGTTCCGAACACGTTGCAATTTGTCCTGAGGATGAACGGGAAGAGGGGTAACCAATGAGAGACTAGCTCTAGGTGTTGGGACAGGCACAGGTCACTCTATTTTCCCATCAGGAAGCAGAATTAACCACAGGCTCAGCCTGCCGCCCGGAGCCAGAATAGGGCCTGAAGCAATCCTGCGCTTTTGCGGCCAGCTCCCAAGAAAGCGAGTTGAAAAATGGAGCTCAGGGGCACTGCAATTCACAAACCTGCAGAGTTAGAAATGATAACTCTCGTCCACAAATATATGGAGGGAAGGCAACGAAGAGGATTTGAAAGCAAGGCAGAATTGCAGGAAACCGATTTCAGGAGGTAGATTCGAATCGCCTTTAAAGCACAGGAAAAGCGGCAAAACCTCGACAATGATGCCCTTGGCCAAAAAGGGCGTATGCGTTTTTTCCTGAATATATTCAGGAAAAAACGCATACGCCCTTTTTGGCCAACCAAGCAACCTGGAAAGGCAAATCAGCGCTACAAAGAAGTCTCGCTTCCCATCGGTCAAAAGGGCCATGCTGAATAAAGTGTCAAAACCAGAAATGCAGGACAGGCCATGGAGAAATGGGAGCCTTGCTACGCTGATGGGCGGGCTGTAAATTGCCAACAGCCACTCTGGAGAAGTGTACGGTGTGTCCTGAAACATCTAAAAAACTCAGCTTAGAGAGCATAGGGCACTTCCACTCATGGGCGTATAAATTGGGAAAACTAAAAATCAGCAAGACACAGGCACCCCAAAGTTTAGGGCTGCTCTGTTGACAAGAACCTCCACTTCGTTACACCTTAAACATCCCAGGAAAGAGAAGAATGGATAAAGAAGTTGTGGTCCTTATGTACAATGGAATATCACTCAGCCATGAAATCAACGTCATAAGGCTAGGAGCAGCATGATGAGTGGATTTAGGTACGACGATTCTAAGTGAAATAAGTCACACAGAAAAAGACACTTATCATAAGATATCACTTACAGAGAGAATGTAAAAACCGCTACCTTTGAACTGAATTACAAAACAGAACAGAGTCGCACGTTTAGAAAACACACTATGGCTGCTTAACGGGAAAGGTGAGGTGGGGTGATGCATAAAACAAGGGTTTCAAATTAGCTCAGATACCGTTCCATAAACCCAATATGTAATAGACCAGACCTACTCCTTGCTCAGTGAACTGGACTCAACGCCCCCTATTCACCGCCCAAGAATATATCTGACTAGTAAGAATCTTAAAACCTATGTATTGATATCTCTCTGTAAGTGAGTCAAGTGGGTGTAAAGCGGCATAAACACAGCAGTGCAAAGCAGCTAAACCCTATTATAAAAATCAATTACTTTTAAAAACCCGTGAAACAAAGACAGTGAAAGAGAGAGAAATTCTTACAAAATTCGTTCAGGGGCTGCGATGCCACCTGGATTGACCATATCTAGACCCACAGCTGATTGAGACATAAGGGAGGACACTCTTGGGGCTGAGAGGTTTGGTGAGGTTGGGTGAGCTAATGCAGACCCTGTAAAGTAATACGGCGTGGTACCCATCCCATGGGTCCCAAATCTCCAGGTTCAAGGGCATCGTCCTACGTCGAAAACATGCACGAGCAACCCAGAAGATGGTACACCGTGTGACCGGGAAAGGTTTCTAAAACGCACCTCATTTCTCATCTCCTTGTGCTCCGGTTCGCCATTCCAGCCGCTTTACTAGCAATCTCCCTCCTTGGAGAATCAGCACCTTTAACCTCCTGTTCCGAACACGTTGCAATTTGTCCTGAGGATGAACGGGAAGAGGGGGAACCAATGAGAGACTAGCTCTAGGTGTTGGGACAGGCACAGGTCACTCTATTTTCCCATCAGGAAGCAGAATTAACCACAGGCTCAGCCTGCCGCCCGGAGCCAGAATAGGGCCTGAAGCAATCCTGCGCTTTTGCGGCCAGCTCCCAAGAAAGCGAGTTAAAAAATGGAGCGCAGGGGCACTGCAATTCACAAACCTGCAGAGTTAGAAATGATAACTCTCGTCCACAAATATATGGAGGGAAGGCAACGAAGAGGATTTGAAAGCAAGGCAGAATTGCAGGAAACAGATTTCAGGAGGTAGATTCGAATCGCCTTTAAAGCACAGGAAAAGCGGCAAAACCTCGACAATGAAGCCCTTGGCCAAAAAGGGCGTATGCGTTTTTTCCTGAATATATTCAGGAAAAAACGCATACGCCCTTTTTGGCCAACCAAGCAACCTGGAAAGGCAAATCAGCGCTACAAAGAAGTCTCGCTTCCCATCGGTCAAAAGGGCCATGCTGAATAAAGTGTCAAAACCAGAAATGCAGGACAGGCCATGGAGAAATGGGAGCCTTGCTACGCTGATGGGCGGGCTGTAAATTGCCAACAGCCACTCTGGAGAAGTGTACGGTGTGTCCTGAAACATCTAAAAAACTCAGCTTAGAGAGCATAGGGCACTTCCACTCATGGGCGTATAAATTGGGAAAACTAAAAATCAGCAAGACACAGGCACCCCAAAGTTTAGGGCTGCTCTGTTGACAAGAACCTCCACTTCGTTACACCTGAAACATCCCAGGAAAGAGAAGAATGGATAAAGAAGTTGTGGTCCTTATGTACAATGGAATATCACTCAGCCATGAAATCAACGTCATAAGGCTAGGAGCAGCATGATGAGTGGATTTAGGTACGACGATTCTAAGTGAAATAAGTCACACAGAAAAAGACACTTATCATAAGATATCACTTACAGAGAGAATGTAAAAACCGCTACCTTTGAACTGAATTACAAAACAGAACAGAGTCGCACGTTTAGAAAACACACTATGGCTGCTTAACGGGAAAGGTGAGGTGGGGTGATGCATAAAACAAGGGTTTCAAATTAGCTCAGATACCGTTCCATAAACCCAATATGTAATAGACCAGACCTACTCCTTGCTCAGTGAACTGGACTCAACGCCCCCTATTCACCGCCCAAGAATATATCTGACTAGTAAGAATCTTAAAACCTATGTATTGATATCTCTCTGTAAGTGAGTCAAGTGGGTGTAAAGCGGCATAAACACAGCAGTGCAAAGCAGCTAAACCCTATTATAAAAATCAATTACTTTTAAAAACCCGTGAAACAAAGACAGTGAAAGAGAGAGAAATTCTTACAAAATTCGTTCAGGGGCTGCGATGCCACCTGGATTGACCATATCTAGACCCACAGCTGATTGAGACATAAGGGAGGACACTCTTGGGGCTGAGAGGTTTGGTGAGGTTGGGTGAGCTAACGCAGACCCTTTAAAGTAATACGGCATGGTACCCATCCCATGGGTCCCAAATCTCCAGGTTCCAGGGCATCTTCCTACGTCGAAAACATGCACGAGCAACCCAGAAGATGGTACACCGTGTGACCGGGAAAGGTTTCTAAAACGCACCTCATTTCTCATCTCCTTGTGCTCCGGTTCGCCATTCCAGCCGCTTTACTAGCAATCTCCCTCCTTGGAGAATCAGCACCTTTAACCTCCTGTTCCGTACACGTTGCAATTTGTCCTGAGGATGAACGGGAAGAGGGGGAACCAATGAGAGACTAGCTCTAGGTGTTGGGACAGGCACAGGTCACTCTATTTTCCCATCAGGAAGAAGAATTAACCACAGGCTCAGCCTGCCGCCCGGAGCCAGAATAGGGCCTGAAGCAATCCTGCGCTTTTGCGGCCAGCTCCCAAGAAAGCGAGTTGAAAAATGGAGCTCAGGGGCACTGCAATTCACAAACCTGCAGAGTTAGAAATGATAACTCTCGTCCACAAATATATGGAGGGAAGGCTACGAAGAGGATTTGAAAGCAAGGCAGAATTGCAGGAAACCGATTTCAGGAGGTAGATTCGAATCGCCTTTAAAGCACAGGAAAAGCGGCAAAACCTCGACAATGATGCCCTTGGCCAAAAAGGGCGTATGCGTTTTTTCCTGAATATATTCAGGAAAAAACGCATACGCCCTTTTTGGCCAACCAAGCAACCTGGAAAGGCAAATCAGCGCTACAAAGAAGTCTCGCTTCCCATCGGTCAAAAGGGCCATGCTGAATAAAGTGTCAAAACCAGAAATGCAGGACAGGCCATGGAGAAATGGGAGCCTTGCTACGCTGATGGGCGGGCTGTAAATTGCCAACAGCCACTCTGGAGAAGTGTACGGTGTGTCCTGAAACATCTAAAAAACTCAGCTTAGAGAGCATAGGGCACTTCCACTCATGGGCGTATAAATTGGGAAAACTAAAAATCAGCAAGACACAGGCACCCCAAAGTTTAGGGCTGCTCTGTTGACAAGAACCTCCACTTCGTTACACCTTAAACATCCCAGGAAAGAGAAGAATGGATAAAGAAGTTGTGGTCCTTATGTACAATGGAATATCACTCAGCCATGAAATCAACGTCATAAGGCTAGGAGCAGCATGATGAGTGGATTTAGGTACGACGATTCTAAGTGAAATAAGTCACACAGAAAAAGACACTTATCATAAGATATCACTTACAGAGAGAATGTAAAAACCGCTACCCTTGAACTGAATTACAAAACAGAACAGAGTCGCACGTTTAGAAAACACACTATGGCTGCTTAACGGGAAAGGTGAGGTGGGGTGATGCATAAAACAAGGGTTTCAAATTAGCTCAGATACCGTTCCATAAACCCAATATGTAATAGACAAGACCTACTCCTTGCTCAGTGAACTGGACTCAACAACCCCTATTCACCGCCCAAGAATATATCTGACTAGTAAGAATCTTAAAACCTATGTAGTGATATCTCTCTGTAAGTGAGTCAAGTAGGTGTAAAGCGGCATAAACACAGCAGTGCAAAGCAGCTAAACCCCATTATAAAAATCAATTACTTTTAAAAACCCGTGAAACAAAGACAGTGAAAGAGAGAGAAATTCTTACAAAATTCGTTCAGGGGCTGCGATGCCAGCTGGATTGACCATATCTAGACCCACAGATGACTGAGACATAAGGGTGGACACTCTTGGGGCTGAGAGGTTTGGTGAGGTTGGGTGAGCAAACGCAGACCCTTTAAAGTAATACGGCGTGGTACCCATCCCATGGGTCCCAAATCTCCAGGGTCAAGGGCATCTTCCTACGTCGAAAACACGCACGAGAAACCCAGAAGATGGTACACCGTGTGACCGGGAAAGGTTTCTAAAACGCACCTCATTTCTCATCTCCTTGTGCTCCGGTTCGCCATTCCAGCCGCTTTACTAGCAATCTCCCTCCTTGGAGAATCAGCACCTTTAACCTCCTGTTCCGTACACGTTGCAATTTGTCCTGAGGATGAACGGGAAGAGGGGGAACCATTGACAGACTAGCTCTAGGTGTTGGGACAGGCACAGGTCACTCTATTTTCCCATCAGGTAGCAGAATTAACCACAGGCTCAGCCTGCCGCCCGGAGCCAGAATAGGGCCTGAAGCAATCCTGCGCTTTTGCGGCCAGCTCCCAAGAAAGCGAGTTGAAAAATGGAGCTCAGGGGCACTGCAATTCACAAACCTGCAGAGTTAGAAATGATAACTCTCGTCCACAAATATATGGAGGGAAGGCTACGAAGAGGATTTGAAAGCAAGGCAGAATTGCAGGAAACCGATTTCAGGAGGTAGATTCGAATCGCCTTTAAAGCACAGGAAAAGCGGCAAAACCTCGACAATGATGCCCTTGGCCAAAAAGGGCGTATGCGTTTTTTCCTGAATATATTCAGGAAAAAACGCATACGCCCTTTTTGGCCAACCAAGCAACCTGGAAAGGCAAATCAGCGCTACAAAGAAGTCTCGCTTCCCATCGGTCAAAAGGGCCATGCTGAATAAAGTGTCAAAACCAGAAATGCAGGACAGGCCATGGAGAAATGGGAGCCTTGCTACGCTGATGGGCGGGCTGTAAATTGCCAACAGCCACTCTGGAGAAGTGTACGGTGTGTCCTGAAACATCTAAAAAACTCAGCTTAGAGAGCATAGGGCACTTCCACTCATGGGCGTATAAATTGGGAAAACTAAAAATCAGCAAGACACAGGCACCCCAAAGTTTAGGGCTGCTCTGTTGACAAGAACCTCCACTTCGTTACACCTGAAACATCCCAGGAAAGAGAAGAATGGATAAAGAAGTTGTGGTCCTTATGTACAATGGAATATCACTCAGCCATGAAATCAACGTCATAAGGCTAGGAGCAGCATGATGAGTGGATTTAGGTACGACGATTCTAAGTGAAATAAGTCACACAGAAAAAGACACTTATCATAAGATATCACTTACAGAGGGAATGTAAAAACCGCTACCCTTGAACTGAATTACAAAACAGAACAGAGTCGCACGTTTAGAAAACACACTATGGCTGCTTAACGGGAAAGGTGAGGTGGGGTGATGCATAAAACAAGGGTTTCAAATTAGCTCAGATACCGTTCCATAAACCCAATATGTAATAGACCAGACCTACTCCTTGCTCAGTGAACTGGACTCAACGCCCCCTATTCACCGCCCAAGAATATATCTGACTAGTAAGAATCTTAAAACCTATGTATTGATATCTCTCTGTAAGTGAGTCAAGTGGGTGTAAAGCGGCATAAACACAGCAGTGCAAAGCAGCTAAACCCTATTATAAAAATCAATTACTTTTAAAAACCCGTGAAACAAAGACAGTGAAAGAGAGAGAAATTCTTACAAAATTCGTTCAGGGGCTGCGATGCCACCTGGATTGACCATATCTAGACCCACAGCTGATTGAGACATAAGGGAGGACACTCTTGGGGCTGAGAGGTTTGGTGAGGTTGGGTGAGCTAACGCAGACCCTGTAAAGTAATACGGCGTGGTACCCATCCCATGGGTCCCAAATCTCCAGGTTCAAGGGCATCGTCCTACGTCGAAAACATGCACGAGAAACCCAGAAGATGGTACACCGTGTGACCGGGAAAGGTTTCTAAAACGCACCTCATTTCTCATCTCCTTGTGCTCCGGTTCGACATTCCAGCCGCTTTACTAGCAATTTCCCTCCTTGGAGAATCAGCACCTTTAACCTCCTGTTCCGAACACGTTGCAATTTGTCCTGAGGATGAACGGGAAGAGGGGTAACCAATGAGAGACTAGCTCTAGGTGTTGGGACAGGCACAGGTCACTCTATTTTCCCATCAGGAAGCAGAATTAACCACAGGCTCAGCCTGCCGCCCGGAGCCAGAATAGGGCCTGAAGCAATCCTGCGCTTTTGCGGCCAGCTCCCAAGAAAGCGAGTTGAAAAATGGAGCTCAGGGGCACTGCAATTCACAAACCTGCAGAGTTAGAAATGATAACTCTCGTCCACAAATATATGGAGGGAAGGCAACGAAGAGGATTTGAAAGCAAGGCAGAATTGCAGGAAACCGATTTCAGGAGGTAGATTCGAATCGCCTTTAAAGCACAGGAAAAGCGGCAAAACCTCGACAATGATGCCCTTGGCCAAAAAGGGCGTATGCGTTTTTTCCTGAATATATTCAGGAAAAAACGCATACGCCCTTTTTGGCCAACCAAGCAACCTGGAAAGGCAAATCAGCGCTACAAAGAAGTCTCGCTTCCCATCGGTCAAAAGGGCCATGCTGAATAAAGTGTCAAAACCAGAAATGCAGGACAGGCCATGGAGAAATGGGAGCCTTGCTACGCTGATGGGCGAGCTGTAAATTGCCAACAGCCACTCTGGAGAAGTGTACGGTGTGTCCTGAAACATCTAAAAAACTCAGCTTAGAGAGCATAGGGCACTTCCACTCATGGGCGTATAAATTGGGAAAACTAAAAATCAGCAAGACACAGGCACCCCAAAGTTTAGGGCTGCTCTGTTGACAAGAACCTCCACTTCGTTACACCTGAAACATCCCAGGAAAGAGAAGAATGGATAAAGAAGTTGTGGTCCTTATGTACAATGGAATATCACTCAGCCATGAAATCAACGTCATAAGGCTAGGAGCAGCATGATGAGTGGATTTAGGTACGACGATTCTAAGTGAAATAAGTCACACAGAAAAAGACACTTATCATAAGATATCACTTACAGAGAGAATGTAAAAACCGCTACCCTTGAACTGAATTACAAAACAGAACAGAGTCGCACGTTTAGAAAACACACTATGGCTGCTTAACGGGAAAGGTGAGGTGGGGTGATGCATAAAACAAGGGTTTCAAATTAGCTCAGATACCGTTCCATAAACCCAATATGTAATAGACAAGACCTACTCCTTGCTCAGTGAACTGGACTCAACAACCCCTATTCACCGCCCAGGAATATATCTGACTAGTAAGAATCTTAAAACCTATGTATTGATATCTCTCTGTAAGTGAGTCAAGTGGGTGTAAAGCGGCATAAACACAGCAGTGCAAAGCAGCTAAACCCTATTATAAAAATCAATTACTTTTAAAAACCCGTGAAACAAAGACAGTGAAAGAGAGAGAAATTCTTACAAAATTCGTTCAGGGGCTGCGATGCCACCTGGATTGACCATATCTAGACCCACAGCTGATTGAGACATAAGGGTGGACACTCTTGGGGCTGAGAGGTTTGGTGAGGTTGGGTGAGCTAACGCAGACCCTTTAAAGTAATACGGCGTGGTACCCATCCCATGGGTCCCAAATCTCCAGGTTCCAGGGCATCTTCCTACGTCGAAAACATGCACGAGAAACCCAGAAGATGGTACACCGTGTGACCGGGAAAGGTTTCTAAAACGCACCTCATTTCTCATCTCCTTGTGCTCCGGTTCGCCATTCCAGCCGCTTTACTAGCAATCTCCCTCCTTGGAGAATCAGCACCTTTAACCTCCTGTTCCGTACACGTTGCAATTTGTCCTGAGGATGAACGGGAAGAGGGGGAACCAATGAGAGACTAGCTCTAGGTGTTGGGACAGGCAGAGGTCACTCTATTTTCCCATCAGGAAGCAGAATTAACCACAGGCTCAGCCTGCCGCCCGGAGCCAGAATAGGGCCTGAAGCAATCCTGCGCTTTTGCGGCCAGCTCCCAAGAAAGCGAGTTGAAAAATGGAGCTCAGGGGCACTGCAATTCACAAACCTGCTGAGTTAGAAATGATAACTCTCGTCCACAAATATATGGAGGGAAGGCTACGAAGAGGATTTGAAAGCAAGGCAGAATTGCAGGAAACCGATTTCAGGAGGTAGATTCGAATCGCCTTTAAAGCACAGGAAAAGCGGCAAAACCTCGACAATGATGCCCTTGGCCAAAAAGGGCGTATGCGTTTTTTCCTGAATATATTCAGGAAAAAACGCATACGCCCTTTTTGGCCAACCAAGCAACCTGGAAAGGCAAATCAGCGCTACAAAGAAGTCTCGCTTCCCATCGGTCAAAAGGGCCATGCTGAATAAAGTGTCAAAACCAGAAATGCAGGACAGGCCATGGAGAAATGGGAGCCTTGCTACGCTGATGGGCGGGCTGTAAATTGCCAACAGCCACTCTGGAGAAGTGTACGGTGTGTCCTGAAACATCTAAAAAACTCAGCTTAGAGAGCATAGGGCACTTCCACTCATGGGCGTATAAATTGGGAAAACTAAAAATCAGCAAGACACAGGCACCCCAAAGTTTAGGGCTGCTCTGTTGACAAGAACCTCCACTTCGTTACACCTGAAACATCCCAGGAAAGAGAAGAATGGATAAAGAAGTTGTGGTCCTTATGTACAATGGAATATCACTCAGCCATGAAATCAACGTCATAAGGCTAGGAGCAGCATGATGAGTGGATTTAGGTACGACGATTCTAAGTGAAATAAGTCACACAGAAAAAGACACTTATCATAAGATATCACTTACAGAGAGAATGTAAAAACCGCTACCCTTGAACTGAATTACAAAACAGAACAGAGTCGCACGTTTAGAAAACACACTATGGCTGCTTAACGGGAAAGGTGAGGTGGGGTGATGCATAAAACAAGGGTTTCAAATTAGCTCAGATACCGTTCCATAAACCCAATATGTAATAGACAAGACCTACTCCTTGCTCAGTGAACTGGACTCAACAACCCCTATTCACCGCCCAGGAATATATCTGACTAGTAAGAATCTTAAAACCTATGTATTGATATCTCTCTGTAAGTGAGTCAAGTGGGTGTAAAGCGGCATAAACACAGCAGTGCAAAGCAGCTAAACCCTATTATAAAAATCAATTACTTTTAAAAACCCGTGAAACAAAGACAGTGAAAGAGAGAGAAATTCTTACAAAATTCGTTCAGGGGCTGCGATGCCACCTGGATTGACCATATCTAGACCCACAGCTGATTGAGACATAAGGGTGGACACTCTTGGGGCTGAGAGGTTTGGTGAGGTTGGGTGAGCTAACGCAGACCCTTTAAAGTAATACGGCGTGGTACCCATCCCATGGGTCCCAAATCTCCAGGTTCCAGGGCATCTTCCTACGTCGAAAACATGCACGAGAAACCCAGAAGATGGTACACCGTGTGACCGGGAAAGGTTTCTAAAACGCACCTCATTTCTCATCTCCTTGTGCTCCGGTTCGCCATTCCAGCCGCTTTACTAGCAATCTCCCTCCTTGGAGAATCAGCACCTTTAACCTCCTGTTCCGTACACGTTGCAATTTGTCCTGAGGATGAACGGGAAGAGGGGGAACCAATGAGAGACTAGCTCTAGGTGTTGGGACAGGCAGAGGTCACTCTATTTTCCCATCAGGAAGCAGAATTAACCACAGGCTCAGCCTGCCGCCCGGAGCCAGAATAGGGCCTGAAGCAATCCTGCGCTTTTGCGGCCAGCTCCCAAGAAAGCGAGTTGAAAAATGGAGCTCAGGGGCACTGCAATTCACAAACCTGCAGAGTTAGAAATGATAACTCTCGTCCACAAATATATGGAGGGAAGGCTACGAAGAGGATTTGAAAGCAAGGCAGAATTGCAGGAAACCGATTTCAGGAGGTAGATTCGAATCGCCTTTAAAGCACAGGAAAAGCGGCAAAACCTCGACAATGATGCCCTTGGCCAAAAAGGGCGTATGCGTTTTTTCCTGAATATATTCAGGAAAAAACGCATACGCCCTTTTTGGCCAACCAAGCAACCTGGAAAGGCAAATCAGCGCTACAAAGAAGTCTCGCTTCCCATCGGTCAAAAGGGCCATGCTGAATAAAGTGTCAAAACCAGAAATGCAGGACAGGCCATGGAGAAATGGGAGCCTTGCTACGCTGATGGGCGGGCTGTAAATTGCCAACAGCCACTCTGGAGAAGTGTACGGTGTGTCCTGAAACATCTAAAAAACTCAGCTTAGAGAGCATAGGGCACTTCCACTCATGGGCGTATAAATTGGGAAAACTAAAAATCAGCAAGACACAGGCACCCCAAAGTTTAGGGCTGCTCTGTTGACAAGAACCTCCACTTCGTTACACCTTAAACATCCCAGGAAAGAGAAGAATGGATAAAGAAGTTGTGGTCCTTATGTACAATGGAATATCACTCAGCCATGAAATCAACGTCATAAGGCTAGGAGCAGCATGATGAGTGGATTTAGGTACGACGATTCTAAGTGAAATAAGTCACACAGAAAAAGACACTTATCATAAGATATCACTTACAGAGGGAATGTAAAAACCGCTACCCTTGAACTGAATTACAACACAGAACAGAGTCGCACGTTTAGAAAACACACTATGGCTGCTTAACGGGAAAGGTGAGGTGGGGTGATGCATAAAACAAGGGTTTCAAATTAGCTCAGATACCGTTCCATAAACCCAATATGTAATAGACAAGACCTACTCCTTGCTCAGTGAACTGGACTCAACAACCCCTATTCACCGCCCAAGAATATATCTGACTAGTAAGAATCTTAAAACCTATGTAGTGATATCTCTCTGTAAGTGAGTCAAGTGGGTGTAAAGCGGCATAAACACAGCAGTGCAAAGCAGCTAAACCCTATTATAAAAATCAATTACTTTTAAAAACCCGTGAAACAAAGACAGTGAAAGAGAGAGAAATTCTTACAAAATTCGTTCAGGGGCTGCGATGCCACCTGGATTGACCATATCTAGACCCACAGCTGATTGAGACATAAGGGTGGACACTCTTGGGGCTGAGAGGTTTGGTGAGGTTGGGTGAGCTAACGCAGACCCTTTAAAGTAATACGGCGTGGTACCCATCCCATGGGTCCCAAATCTCCAGGTTCCAGGGCATCTTCCTACGTCGAAAACATGCACGAGCAACCCAGAAGATGGTACACCGTGTGACCGGGAAAGGTTTCTAAAACGCACCTCATTTCTCATCTCCTTGTGCTCCGGTTCGCCATTCCAGCCGCTTTACTAGCAATCTCCCTCCTTGGAGAATCAGCACCTTTAACCTCCTGTTCCGTACACGTTGCAATTTATCCTGAGGATGAACGGGAAGAGGGGGAACCAATGAGAGACTAGCTCTAGGTGTTGGGACAGGCACAGGTCACTCTATTTTCCCATCAGGAAGAAGAATTAACCACAGGCTCAGCCTGCCGCCCGGAGCCAGAATAGGGCCTGAAGCAATCCTGCGCTTTTGCGGCCAGCTCCCAAGAAAGCGAGTTGAAAAATGGAGCTCAGGGGCACTGCAATTCACAAACCTGCAGAGTTAGAAATGATAACTCTCGTCCACAAATATATGGAGGGAAGGCTACGAAGAGGATTTGAAAGCAAGGCAGAATTGCAGGAAACCGATTTCAGGAGGTAGATTCGAATCGCCTTTAAAGCACAGGAAAAGCGGCAAAACCTCGACAATGATGCCCTTGGCCAAAAAGGGCGTATGCGTTTTTTCCTGAATATATTCAGGAAAAAACGCATACGCCCTTTTTGGCCAACCAAGCAACCTGGAAAGGCAAATCAGCGCTACAAAGAAGTCTCGCTTCCCATCGGTCAAAAGGGCCATGCTGAATAAAGTGTCAAAACCAGAAATGCAGGACAGGCCATGGAGAAATGGGAGCCTTGCTACGCTGATGGGCGGGCTGTAAATTGCCAACAGCCACTCTGGAGAAGTGTACGGTGTGTCCTGAAACATCTAAAAAACTCAGCTTAGAGAGCATAGGGCACTTCCACTCATGGGCGTATAAATTGGGAAAACTAAAAATCAGCAAGACACAGGCACCCCAAAGTTTAGGGCTGCTCTGTTGACAAGAACCTCCACTTCGTTACACCTTAAACATCCCAGGAAAGAGAAGAATGGATAAAGAAGTTGTGGTCCTTATGTACAATGGAATATCACTCAGCCATGAAATCAACGTCATAAGGCTAGGAGCAGCATGATGAGTGGATTTAGGTACGACGATTCTAAGTGAAATAAGTCACACAGAAAAAGACACTTATCATAAGATATCACTTACAGAGGGAATGTAAAAACCGCTACCCTTGAACTGAATTACAACACAGAACAGAGTCGCACGTTTAGAAAACACACTATGGCTGCTTAACGGGAAAGGTGAGGTGGGGTGATGCATAAAACAAGGGTTTCAAATTAGCTCAGATACCGTTCCATAAACCCAATATGTAATAGACAAGACCTACTCCTTGCTCAGTGAACTGGACTCAACAACCCCTATTCACCGCCCAAGAATATATCTGACTAGTAAGAATCTTAAAACCTATGTATTGATATCTCTCTGTAAGTGAGTCAAGTGGGTGTAAAGTGGCATAAACACAGCAGTGCAAAGCAGCTAAACCCTATTATAAAAATCAATTACTTTTAAAAACCCGTGAAACAAAGACAGTGAAAGAGAGAGAAATTCTTACAAAATTCGTTCAGGGGCTGCGATGCCACCTGGATTGACCATATCTAGACCCACAGCTGATTGAGACATAAGGGTGGACACTCTTGGGGCTGAGAGGTTTGGTGAGGTTGGGTGAGCTAACGCAGACCCTTTAAAGTAATACGGCGTGGTACCCATCCCATGGGTCCCAAATCTCCAGGTTCCAGGGCATCTTCCTACGTCGAAAACATGCACGAGCAACCCAGAAGATGGTACACCGTGTGACCGGGAAAGGTTTCTAAAACGCACCTCATTTCTCATCTCCTTGTGCTCCGGTTCGCCATTCCAGCCGCTTTACTAGCAATCTCCCTCCTTGGAGAATCAGCACCTTTAACCTCCTGTTCCGTACACGTTGCAATTTGTCCTGAGGATGAACGGGAAGAGGGGGAACCAATGAGAGACTAGCTCTAGGTGTTGGGACAGGCACAGGTCACTCTATGTTCCCATCAGGAAGAAGAATTAACCACAGGCTCAGCCTGCCGCCCGGAGCCAGAATAGGGCCTGAAGCAATCCTGCGCTTTTGCGGCCAGCTCCCAAGAAAGCGAGTTGAAAAATGGAGCTCAGGGGCACTGCAATTCACAAACCTGCAGAGTTAGAAATGATAACTCTCGTCCACAAATATATGGAGGGAAGGCTACGAAGAGGATTTGAAAGCAAGGCAGAATTGCAGGAAACCGATTTCAGGAGGTAGATTCGAATCGCCTTTAAAGCACAGGAAAAGCGGCAAAACCTCGACAATGATGCCCTTGGCCAAAAAGGGCGTATGCGTTTTTTCCTGAATATATTCAGGAAAAAACGCATACGCCCTTTTTGGCCAACCAAGCAACCTGGAAAGGCAAATCAGCGCTACAAAGAAGTCTCGCTTCCCATCGGTCAAAAGGGCCATGCTGAATAAAGTGTCAAAACCAGAAATGCAGGACAGGCCATGGAGAAATGGGAGCCTTGCTACGCTGATGGGCGGGCTGTAAATTGCCAACAGCCACTCTGGAGAAGTGTACGGTGTGTCCTGAAACATCTAAAAAACTCAGCTTAGAGAGCATAGGGCACTTCCACTCATGGGCGTATAAATTGGGAAAACTAAAAATCAGCAAGACACAGGCACCCCAAAGTTTAGGGCTGCTCTGTTGACAAGAACCTCCACTTCGTTACACCTGAAACATCCCAGGAAAGAGAAGAATGGATAAAGAAGTTGTGGTCCTTATGTACAATGGAATATCACTCAGCCATGAAATCAACGTCATAAGGCTAGGAGCAGCATGATGAGTGGATTTAGGTACGACGATTCTAAGTGAAATAAGTCACACAGAAAAAGACACTTATCATAAGATATCACTTACAGAGGGAATGTAAAAACCGCTACCCTTGAACTGAATTACAACACAGAACAGAGTCGCACGTTTAGAAAACACACTATGGCTGCTTAACGGGAAAGGTGAGGTGGGGTGATGCATAAAACAAGGGTTTCAAATTAGCTCAGATACCGTTCCATAAACCCAATATGTAATAGACAAGACCTACTCCTTGCTCAGTGAACTGGACTCAACAACCCCTATTCACCGCCCAAGAATATATCTGACTAGTAAGAATCTTAAAACCTATGTATTGATATCTCTCTGTAAGTGAGTCAAGTGGGTGTAAAGTGGCATAAACACAGCAGTGCAAAGCAGCTAAACCCTATTATAAAAATCAATTACTTTTAAAAACCCGTGAAACAAAGACAGTGAAAGAGAGAGAAATTCTTACAAAATTCGTTCAGGGGCTGCGATGCCACCTGGATTGACCATATCTAGACCCACAGCTGATTGAGACATAAGGGTGGACACTCTTGGGGCTGAGAGGTTTGGTGAGGTTGGGTGAGCTAACGCAGACCCTTTAAAGTAATACGGCGTGGTACCCATCCCATGGGTCCCAAATCTCCAGGTTCCAGGGCATCTTCCTACGTCGAAAACATGCACGAGCAACCCAGAAGATGGTACACCGTGTGACCGGGAAAGGTTTCTAAAACGCACCTCATTTCTCATCTCCTTGTGCTCCGGTTCGCCATTCCAGCCGCTTTACTAGCAATCTCCCTCCTTGGAGAATCAGCACCTTTAACCTCCTGTTCCGTACACGTTGCAATTTGTCCTGAGGATGAACGGGAAGAGGGGGAACCAATGAGAGACTAGCTCTAGGTGTTGGGACAGGCACAGGTCACTCTATGTTCCCATCAGGAAGAAGAATTAACCACAGGCTCAGCCTGCCGCCCGGAGCCAGAATAGGGCCTGAAGCAATCCTGCGCTTTTGCGGCCAGCTCCCAAGAAAGCGAGTTGAAAAATGGAGCTCAGGGGCACTGCAATTCACAAACCTGCAGAGTTAGAAATGATAACTCTCGTCCACAAATATATGGAGGGAAGGCTACGAAGAGGATTTGAAAGCAAGGCAGAATTGCAGGAAACCGATTTCAGGAGGTAGATTCGAATCGCCTTTAAAGCACAGGAAAAGCGGCAAAACCTCGACAATGATGCCCTTGGCCAAAAAGGGCGTATGCGTTTTTTCCTGAATATATTCAGGAAAAAACGCATACGCCCTTTTTGGCCAACCAAGCAACCTGGAAAGGCAAATCAGCGCTACAAAGAAGTCTCGCTTCCCATCGGTCAAAAGGGCCATGCTGAATAAAGTGTCAAAACCAGAAATGCAGGACAGGCCATGGAGAAATGGGAGCCTTGCTACGCTGATGGGCGGGCTGTAAATTGCCAACAGCCACTCTGGAGAAGTGTACGGTGTGTCCTGAAACATCTAAAAAACTCAGCTTAGAGAGCATAGGGCACTTCCACTCATGGGCGTATAAATTGGGAAAACTAAAAATCAGCAAGACACAGGCACCCCAAAGTTTAGGGCTGCTCTGTTGACAAGAACCTCCACTTCGTTACACCTTAAACATCCCAGGAAAGAGAAGAATGGATAAAGAAGTTGTGGTCCTTATGTACAATGGAATATCACTCAGCCATGAAATCAACGTCATAAGGCTAGGAGCAGCATGATGAGTGGATTTAGGTACGACGATTCTAAGTGAAATAAGTCACACAGAAAAAGACACTTATCATAAGATATCACTTACAGAGGGAATGTAAAAACCGCTACCCTTGAACTGAATTACAAAACAGAACAGAGTCGCACGTTTAGAAAACACACTATGGCTGCTTAACGGGAAAGGTGAGGTGGGGTGATGCATAAAACAAGGGTTTCAAATTAGCTCAGATACCGTTCCATAAACCCAATATGTAATAGACCAGACCTACTCCTTGCTCAGTGAACTGGACTCAACGCCCCCTATTCACCGCCCAAGAATATATCTGACTAGTAAGAATCTTAAAACCTATGTATTGATATCTCTCTGTAAGTGAGTCAAGTGGGTGTAAAGCGGCATAAACACAGCAGTGCAAAGCAGCTAAACCCTGTTATAAAAATCAATTACTTTTAAAAACCCGTGAAACAAAGACAGTGAAAGAGAGAGAAATTCTTACAAAATTCGTTCAGGGGCTGCGATGCCACCTGGATTGACCATATCTAGACCCACAGCTGATTGAGACATAAGGGAGGACACTCTTGGGGCTGAGAGGTTTGGTGAGGTTGGGTGAGCTAACGCAGACCCTGTAAAGTAATACGGCGTGGTACCCATCCCATGGGTCCCAAATCTCCAGGTTCAAGGGCATCGTCCTACGTCGAAAACATGCACGAGAAACCCAGAAGATGGTACACCGTGTGACCGGGAAAGGTTTCTAAAACGCACCTCATTTCTCATCTCCTTGTGCTCCGGTTCGACATTCCAGCCGCTTTACTAGCAATTTCCCTCCTTGGAGAATCAGCACCTTTAACCTCCTGTTCCGAACACGTTGCAATTTGTCCTGAGGATGAACGGGAAGAGGGGTAACCAATGAGAGACTAGCTCTAGGTGTTGGGACAGGCACAGGTCACTCTATTTTCCCATCAGGAAGCAGAATTAACCACAGGCTCAGCCTGCCGCCCGGAGCCAGAATAGGGCCTGAAGCAATCCTGCGCTTTTGCGGCCAGCTCCCAAGAAAGCGAGTTGAAAAATGGAGCTCAGGGGCACTGCAATTCACAAACCTGCAGAGTTAGAAATGATAACTCTCGTCCACAAATATATGGAGGGAAGGAAACGAAGAGGATTTGAAAGCAAGGCAGAATTGCAGGAAACCGATTTCAGGAGGTAGATTCGAATCGCCTTTAAAGCACAGGAAAAGCGGCAAAACCTCGACAATGATGCCCTTGGCCAAAAAGGGCGTATGCGTTTTTTCCTGAATATATTCAGGAAAAAACGCATACGCCCTTTTTGGCCAACCAAGCAACCTGGAAAGGCAAATCAGCGCTACAAAGAAGTCTCGCTTCCCATCGGTCAAAAGGGCCATGCTGAATAAAGTGTCAAAACCAGAAATGCAGGACAGGCCATGGAGAAATGGGAGCCTTGCTACGCTGATGGGCGGGCTGTAAATTGCCAACAGCCACTCTGGAGAAGTGTACGGTGTGTCCTGAAACATCTAAAAAACTCAGCTTAGAGAGCATAGGGCACTTCCACTCATGGGCGTATAAATTGGGAAAACTAAAAATCAGCAAGACACAGGCACCCCAAAGTTTAGGGCTGCTCTGTTGACAAGAACCTCCACTTCGTTACACCTTAAACATCCCAGGAAAGAGAAGAATGGATAAAGAAGTTGTGGTCCTTATGTACAATGGAATATCACTCAGCCATGAAATCAACGTCATAAGGCTAGGAGCAGCATGATGAGTGGATTTAGGTACGACGATTCTAAGTGAAATAAGTCACACAGAAAAAGACACTTATCATAAGATATCACTTACAGAGAGAATGTAAAAACCGCTACCCTTGAACTGAATTACAAAACAGAACAGAGTCGCACGTTTAGAAAACACACTATGGCTGCTTAACGGGAAAGGTGAGGTGGGGTGATGCATAAAACAAGGGTTTCAAATTAGCTCAGATACCGTTCCATAAACCCAATATGTAATAGACAAGACCTACTCCTTGCTCAGTGAACTGGACTCAACAACCCCTATTCACCGCCCAGGAATATATCTGACTAGTAAGAATCTTAAAACCTATGTATTGATATCTCTCTGTAAGTGAGTCAAGTGGGTGTAAAGCGGCATAAACACAGCAGTGCAAAGCAGCTAAACCCTATTATAAAAATCAATTACTTTTAAAAACCCGTGAAACAAAGACAGTGAAAGAGAGAGAAATTCTTACAAAATTCATTCAGGGGCTGCGATGCCACCTGGATTGACCATATCTAGACCCACAGCTGATTGAGACATAAGGGTGGACACTCTTGGGGCTGAGAGGTTTGGTGAGGTTGGGTGAGCTAACGCAGACCCTTTAAAGTAATACGGCGTGGTACCCATCCCATGGGTCCCAAATCTCCAGGTTCCAGGGCATCTTCCTACGTCGAAAACATGCACGAGAAACCCAGAAGATGGTACACCGTGTGACCGGGAAAGGTTTCTAAAACGCACCTCATTTCTCATCTCCTTGTGCTCCGGTTCGCCATTCCAGCCGCTTTACTAGCAATCTCCCTCCTTGGAGAATCAGCACCTTTAACCTCCTGTTCCGTACACGTTGCAATTTGTCCTGAGGATGAACGGGAAGAGGGGGAACCAATGAGAGACTAGCTCTAGGTGTTGGGACAGGCAGAGGTCACTCTATTTTCCCATCAGGAAGAAGAATTAACCACAGGCTCAGCCTGCCGCCCGGAGCCAGAATAGGGCCTGAAGCAATCCTGCGCTTTTGCGGCCAGCTCCCAAGAAAGCGAGTTGAAAAATGGAGCTCAGGGGCACTGCAATTCACAAACCTGCAGAGTTAGAAATGATAACTCTCGTCCACAAATATATGGAGGGAAGGCTACGAAGAGGATTTGAAAGCAAGGCAGAATTGCAGGAAACCGATTTCAGGAGGTAGATTCGAATCGCCTTTAAAGCACAGGAAAAGCGGCAAAACCTCGACAATGATGCCCTTGGCCAAAAAGGGCGTATGCGTTTTTTCCTGAATATATTCAGGAAAAAACGCATACGCCCTTTTTGGCCAACCAAGCAACCTGGAAAGGCAAATCAGCGCTACAAAGAAGTCTCGCTTCCCATCGGTCAAAAGGGCCATGCTGAATAAAGTGTCAAAACCAGAAATGCAGGACAGGCCATGGAGAAATGGGAGCCTTGCTACGCTGATGGGCGGGCTGTAAATTGCCAACAGCCACTCTGGAGAAGTGTACGGTGTGTCCTGAAACATCTAAAAAACTCAGCTTAGAGAGCATAGGGCACTTCCACTCATGGGCGTATAAATTGGGAAAACTAAAAATCAGCAAGACACAGGCACCCCAAAGTTTAGGGCTGCTCTGTTGACAAGAACCTCCACTTCGTTACACCTTAAACATCCCAGGAAAGAGAAGAATGGATAAAGAAGTTGTGGTCCTTATGTACAATGGAATATCACTCAGCCATGAAATCAACGTCATAAGGCTAGGAGCAGCATGATGAGTGGATTTAGGTACGACGATTCTAAGTGAAATAAGTCACACAGAAAAAGACACTTATCATAAGATATCACTTACAGAGAGAATGTAAAAACCGCTACCCTTGAACTGAATTACAAAACAGAACAGAGTCGCACGTTTAGAAAACACACTATGGCTGCTTAACGGGAAAGGTGAGGTGGGGTGATGCATAAAACAAGGGTTTCAAATTAGCTCAGATACCGTTCCATAAACCCAATATGTAATAGACAAGACCTACTCCTTGCTCAGTGAACTGGACTCAACAACCCCTATTCACCGCCCAGGAATATATCTGACTAGTAAGAATCTTAAAACCTATGTATTGATATCTCTCTGTAAGTGAGTCAAGTGGGTGTAAAGCGGCATAAACACAGCAGTGCAAAGCAGCTAAACCCTATTATAAAAATCAATTACTTTTAAAAACCCGTGAAACAAAGACAGTGAAAGAGAGAGAAATTCTTACAAAATTCGTTCAGGGGCTGCGATGCCACCTGGATTGACCATATCTAGACCCACAACTGATTGAGACATAAGGGTGGACACTCTTGGGGCTGAGAGGTTTGGTGAGGTTGGGTGAGCTAACGCAGACCCTTTAAAGTAATACGGCGTGGTACCCATCCCATGGGTCCCAAATCTCCAGGTTCAAGGGCATCTTCCTACGTCGAAAACATGCACGAGAAACCCAGAAGATGGTACACCGTGTGACCGGGAAAGGTTTCTAAAACGCACCTCATTTCTCATCTCCTTGTGCTCCGGTTCGCCATTCCAGCCGCTTTACTAGCAATCTCCCTCCTTGGAGAATCAGCACCTTTAACCTCCTGTTCCGTACACGTTGCAATTTGTCCTGAGGATGAACGGGAAGAGGGGGAACCAATGAGAGACTAGCTCTAGGTGTTGGGACAGGCAGAGGTCACTCTATTTTCCCATCAGGAAGCAGAATTAACCACAGGCTCAGCCTGCCGCCCGGAGCCAGAATAGGGCCTGAAGCAATCCTGCGCTTTTGCGGCCAGCTCCCAAGAAAGCGAGTTGAAAAATGGAGCTCAGGGGCACTGCAATTCACAAACCTGCAGAGTTAGAAATGATAACTCTCGTCCACAAATATATGGAGGGAAGGCTACGAAGAGGATTTGAAAGCAAGGCAGAATTGCAGGAAACCGATTTCAGGAGGTAGATTCGAATCGCCTTTAAAGCACAGGAAAAGCGGCAAAACCTCGACAATGATGCCCTTGGCCAAAAAGGGCGTATGCGTTTTTTCCTGAATATATTCAGGAAAAAACGCATACGCCCTTTTTGGCCAACCAAGCAACCTGGAAAGGCAAATCAGCGCTACAAAGAAGTCTCGCTTCCCATCGGTCAAAAGGGCCATGCTGAATAAAGTGTCAAAACCAGAAATGCAGGACAGGCCATGGAGAAATGGGAGCCTTGCTACGCTGATGGGCGGGCTGTAAATTGCCAACAGCCACTCTGGAGAAGTGTACGGTGTGTCCTGAAACATCTAAAAAACTCAGCTTAGAGAGCATAGGGCACTTCCACTCATGGGCGTATAAATTGGGAAAACTAAAAATCAGCAAGACACAGGCACCCCAAAGTTTAGGGCTGCTCTGTTGACAAGAACCTCCACTTCGTTACACCTTAAACATCCCAGGAAAGAGAAGAATGGATAAAGAAGTTGTGGTCCTTATGTACAATGGAATATCACTCAGCCATGAAATCAACGTCATAAGGCTAGGAGCAGCATGATGAGTGGATTTAGGTACGACGATTCTAAGTGAAATAAGTCACACAGAAAAAGACACTTATCATAAGATATCACTTACAGAGGGAATGTAAAAACCGCTACCCTTGAACTGAATTACAAAACAGAACAGAGTCGCACGTTTAGAAAACACACTATGGCTGCTTAACGGGAAAGGTGAGGTGGGGTGATGCATAAAACAAGGGTTTCAAATTAGCTCAGATACCGTTCCATAAACCCAATATGTAATAGACAAGACCTACTCCTTGCTCAGTGAACTGGACTCAACAACCCCTATTCACCGCCCAAGAATATATCTGACTAGTAAGAATCTTAAAACCTATGTATTGATATCTCTCTGTAAGTGAGTCAAGTGGGTGTAAAGCGGCATAAACACAGCAGTGCAAAGCAGCTAAACCCTATTATAAAAATCAATTACTTTTAAAAACCCGTGAAACAAAGACAGTGAAAGAGAGAGAAATTCTTACAAAATTCGTTCAGGGGCTGCGATGCCACCTGGATTGACCATATCTAGACCCACAAATGACTGAGACATAAGGGTGGACACTCTTGGGGCTGAGAGGTTTGGTGAGGTTGGGTGAGCAAACGCAGACCCTTTAAAGTAATACGGCGTGGTACCCATCCCATGGGTCCCAAATCTCCAGGGTCAAGGGCATCTTCCTACGTCGAAAACATGCACGAGAAACCCAGAAGATGGTACACCGTGTGACCGGGAAAGGTTTCTAAAACGCACCTCATTTCTCATCTCCTTGTGCTCCGGTTCGCCATTCCAGCCGCTTTACTAGCAATCTCCCTCCTTGGAGAATCAGCACCTTTAACCTTCTGTTCCGTACACGTTGCAATTTGTCCTGAGGATGAACGGGAAGAGGGGGAACCAATGAGAGACTAGCTCTAGGTGTTGGGACAGGCACAGGTCACTCTATTTTCCCATTAGGAAGCAGAATTAACCACAGGCTCAGCCTGCCGCCCGGAGCCAGAATAGGGCCTGAAGCAATCCTGCGCTTTTGCGGCCAGCTCCCAAGAAAGCGAGTTGAAAAATGGAGCTCAGGGGCACTGCAATTCACAAACCTGCAGAGTTAGAAATGATAACTCTCGTCCACAAATATATGGAGGGAAGGCTACGAAGAGGATTTGAAAGCAAGGCAGAATTGCAGGAAACCGATTTCAGGAGGTAGATTCGAATCGCCTTTAAAGCACAGGAAAAGCGGCAAAACCTCGACAATGATGCCCTTGGCCAAAAAGGGCGTATGCGTTTTTTCCTGAATATATTCAGGAAAAAACGCATACGCCCTTTTTGGCCAACCAAGCAACCTGGAAAGGCAAATCAGCGCTACAAAGAAGTCTCGCTTCCCATCGGTCAAAAGGGCCATGCTGAATAAAGTGTCAAAACCAGAAATGCAGGACAGGCCATGGAGAAATGGGAGCCTTGCTACGCTGATGGGCGGGCTGTAAATTGCCAACAGCCACTCTGGAGAAGTGTACGGTGTGTCCTGAAACATCTAAAAAACTCAGCTTAGAGAGCATAGGGCACTTCCACTCATGGGCGTATAAATTGGGAAAACTAAAAATCAGCAAGACACAGGCACCCCAAAGTTTAGGGCTGCTCTGTTGACAAGAACCTCCACTTCGTTACACCTTAAACATCCCAGGAAAGAGAAGAATGGATAAAGAAGTTGTGGTCCTTATGTACAATGGAATATCACTCAGCCATGAAATCAACGTCATAAGGCTAGGAGCAGCATGATGAGTGGATTTAGGTACGACGATTCTAAGTGAAATAAGTCACACAGAAAAAGACACTTATCATAAGATATCACTTACAGAGAGAATGTAAAAACCGCTACCCTTGAACTGAATTACAAAACAGAACAGAGTCGCACGTTTAGAAAACACACTATGGCTGCTTAACGGGAAAGGTGAGGTGGGGTGATGCATAAAACAAGGGTTTCAAATTAGCTCAGATACCGTTCCATAAACCCAATATGTAATAGACAAGACCTACTCCTTGCTCAGTGAACTGGACTCAACAACCCCTATTCACCGCCCAGGAATATATCTGACTAGTAAGAATCTTAAAACCTATGTATTGATATCTCTCTGTAAGTGAGTCAAGTGGGTGTAAAGCGGCATAAACACAGCAGTGCAAAGCAGCTAAACCCTATTATAAAAATCAATTACTTTTAAAAACCCGTGAAACAAAGACAGTGAAAGAGAGAGAAATTCTTACAAAATTCGTTCAGGGGCTGCGATGCCACCTGGATTGACCATATCTAGACCCACAGCTGATTGAGACATAAGGGTGGACACTCTTGGGGCTGAGAGGTTTGGTGAGGTTGGGTGAGCTAACGCAGACCCTTTAAAGTAATACGGCGTGGTACCCATCCCATGGGTCCCAAATCTCCAGGTTCAAGGGCATCTTCCTACGTCGAAAACATGCACGAGAAACCCAGAAGATGGTACACCGTGTGACCGGGAAAGGTTTCTAAAACGCACCTCATTTCTCATCTCCTTGTGCTCCGGTTCGCCATTCCAGCCGCTTTACTAGCAATCTCCCTCCTTGGAGAATCAGCACCTTTAACCTCCTGTTCCGTACACGTTGCAATTTGTCCTGAGGATGAACGGGAAGAGGGGGTACCAATGAGAGACTAGCTCTAGGTGTTGGGACAGGCAGAGGTCACTCTATTTTCCCATCAGGAAGCAGAATTAACCACAGGCTCAGCCTGCCGCCCGGAGCCAGAATAGGGCCTGAAGCAATCCTGCGCTTTTGCGGCCAGCTCCCAAGAAAGCGAGTTGAAAAATGGAGCTCAGGGGCACTGCAATTCACAAACCTGCAGAGTTAGAAATGATAACTCTCGTCCACAAATATATGGAGGGAAGGCTACGAAGAGGATTTGAAAGCAAGGCAGAATTGCAGGAAACCGATTTCAGGAGGTAGATTCGAATCGCCTTTAAAGCACAGGAAAAGCGGCAAAACCTCGACAATGATGCCCTTGGCCAAAAAGGGCGTATGCGTTTTTTCCTGAATATATTCAGGAAAAAACGCATACGCCCTTTTTGGCCAACCAAGCAACCTGGAAAGGCAAATCAGCGCTACAAAGAAGTCTCGCTTCCCATCGGTCAAAAGGGCCATGCTGAATAAAGTGTCAAAACCAGAAATGCAGGACAGGCCATGGAGAAATGGGAGCCTTGCTACGCTGATGGGCGGGCTGTAAATTGCCAACAGCCACTCTGGAGAAGTGTACGGTGTGTCCTGAAACATCTAAAAAACTCAGCTTAGAGAGCATAGGGCACTTCCACTCATGGGCGTATAAATTGGGAAAACTAAAAATCAGCAAGACACAGGCACCCCAAAGTTTAGGGCTGCTCTGTTGACAAGAACCTCCACTTCGTTACACCTGAAACATCCCAGGAAAGAGAAGAATGGATAAAGAAGTTGTGGTCCTTATGTACAATGGAATATCACTCAGCCATGAAATCAACGTCATAAGGCTAGGAGCAGCATGATGAGTGTATTTAGGTACGACGATTCTAAGTGAAATAAGTCACACAGAAAAAGACACTTATCATAAGATATCACTTACAGAGAGAATGTAAAAACCGCTACC
The DNA here is from genome assembly GCF_965194805.1 of Balaenoptera borealis. Taxonomy (NCBI): domain Eukaryota; kingdom Metazoa; phylum Chordata; class Mammalia; order Artiodactyla; family Balaenopteridae; genus Balaenoptera; species Balaenoptera borealis. The sequence continues at coordinate 42,267,394 of NC_138874.1, forward strand.
CTTGAACTGAATTACAAAACAGAACAGAGTCGCACGTTTAGAAAACACACTATGGCTGCTTAACGGGAAAGGTGAGGTGGGGTGATGCATAAAACAAGGGTTTCAAATTAGCTCAGATACCGTTCCATAAACCCAATATGTAATAGACAAGACCTACTCCTTGCTCAGTGAACTGGACTCAACAACCCCTATTCACCGCCCAGGAATATATCTGACTAGTAAGAATCTTAAAACCTATGTATTGATATCTCTCTGTAAGTGAGTCAAGTGGGTGTAAAGCGGCATAAACACAGCAGTGCAAAGCAGCTAAACCCTATTATAAAAATCAATTACTTTTAAAAACCCGTGAAACAAAGACAGTGAAAGAGAGAGAAATTCTTACAAAATTCGTTCAGGGGCTGCGATGCCACCTGGATTGACCATATCTAGACCCACAGCTGATTGAGACATAAGGGTGGACACTCTTGGGGCTGAGAGGTTTGGTGAGGTTGGGTGAGCTAACGCAGACCCTTTAAAGTAATACGGCGTGGTACCCATCCCATGGGTCCCAAATCTCCAGGTTCCAGGGCATCTTCCTACGTCGAAAACATGCACGAGAAACCCAGAAGATGGTACACCGTGTGACCGGGAAAGGTTTCTAAAACGCACCTCATTTCTCATCTCCTTGTGCTCCGGTTCGCCATTCCAGCCGCTTTACTAGCAATCTCCCTCCTTGGAGAATCAGCACCTTTAACCTCCTGTTCCGTACACGTTGCAATTTGTCCTGAGGATGAACGGGAAGAGGGGGAACCAATGAGAGACTAGCTCTAGGTGTTGGGACAGGCAGAGGTCACTCTATTTTCCCATCAGGAAGCAGAATTAACCACAGGCTCAGCCTGCCGCCCGGAGCCAGAATAGGGCCTGAAGCAATCCTGCGCTTTTGCGGCCAGCTCCCAAGAAAGCGAGTTGAAAAATGGAGCTCAGGGGCACTGCAATTCACAAACCTGCAGAGTTAGAAATGATAACTCTCGTCCACAAATATATGGAGGGAAGGCTACGAAGAGGATTTGAAAGCAAGGCAGAATTGCAGGAAACCGATTTCAGGAGGTAGATTCGAATCGCCTTTAAAGCACAGGAAAAGCGGCAAAACCTCGACAATGATGCCCTTGGCCAAAAAGGGCGTATGCGTTTTTTCCTGAATATATTCAGGAAAAAACGCATACGCCCTTTTTGGCCAACCAAGCAACCTGGAAAGGCAAATCAGCGCTACAAAGAAGTCTCGCTTCCCATCGGTCAAAAGGGCCATGCTGAATAAAGTGTCAAAACCAGAAATGCAGGACAGGCCATGGAGAAATGGGAGCCTTGCTACGCTGATGGGCGGGCTGTAAATTGCCAACAGCCACTCTGGAGAAGTGTACGGTGTGTCCTGAAACATCTAAAAAACTCAGCTTAGAGAGCATAGGGCACTTCCACTCATGGGCGTATAAATTGGGAAAACTAAAAATCAGCAAGACACAGGCACCCCAAAGTTTAGGGCTGCTCTGTTGACAAGAACCTCCACTTCGTTACACCTTAAACATCCCAGGAAAGAGAAGAATGGATAAAGAAGTTGTGGTCCTTATGTACAATGGAATATCACTCAGCCATGAAATCAACGTCATAAGGCTAGGAGCAGCATGATGAGTGGATTTAGGTACGACGATTCTAAGTGAAATAAGTCACACAGAAAAAGACACTTATCATAAGATATCACTTACAGAGGGAATGTAAAAACCGCTACCCTTGAACTGAATTACAAAACAGAACAGAGTCGCACGTTTAGAAAACACACTATGGCTGCTTAACGGGAAAGGTGAGGTGGGGTGATGCATAAAACAAGGGTTTCAAATTAGCTCAGATACCGTTCCATAAACCCAATATGTAATAGACAAGACCTACTCCTTGCTCAGTGAACTGGACTCAACAACCCCTATTCACCGCCCAGGAATATATCTGACTAGTAAGAATCTTAAAACCTATGTATTGATATCTCTCTGTAAGTGAGTCAAGTGGGTGTAAAGCGGCATAAACACAGCAGTGCAAAGCAGCTAAACCCTATTATAAAAATCAATTACTTTTAAAAACCCGTGAAACAAAGACAGTGAAAGAGAGAGAAATTCTTACAAAATTCGTTCAGGGGCTGCGATGCCACCTGGATTGACCATATCTAGACCCACAGCTGATTGAGACATAAGGGTGGACACTCTTGGGGCTGAGAGGTTTGGTGAGGTTGGGTGAGCTAACGCAGACCCTTTAAAGTAATACGGCGTGGTACCCATCCCATGGGTCCCAAATCTCCAGGTTCAAGGGCATCTTCCTACGTCGAAAACATGCACGAGAAACCCAGAAGATGGTACACCGTGTGACCGGGAAAGGTTTCTAAAACGCACCTCATTTCTCATCTCCTTGTGCTCCGGTTCGCCATTCCAGCCGCTTTACTAGCAATCTCCCTCCTTGGAGAATCAGCACCTTTAACCTCCTGTTCCGTACACGTTGCAATTTGTCCTGAGGATGAACGGGAAGAGGGGGAACCAATGAGAGACTAGCTCTAGGTGTTGGGACAGGCAGAGGTCACTCTATTTTCCCATCAGGAAGCAGAATTAACCACAGGCTCAGCCTGCCGCCCGGAGCCAGAATAGGGCCTGAAGCAATCCTGCGCTTTTGCGGCCAGCTCCCAAGAAAGCGAGTTGAAAAATGGAGCTCAGGGGCACTGCAATTCACAAACCTGCAGAGTTAGAAATGATAACTCTCGTCCACAAATATATGGAGGGAAGGCTACGAAGAGGATTTGAAAGCAAGGCAGAATTGCAGGAAACCGATTTCAGGAGGTAGATTCGAATCGCCTTTAAAGCACAGGAAAAGCGGCAAAACCTCGACAATGATGCCCTTGGCCAAAAAGGGCGTATGCGTTTTTTCCTGAATATATTCAGGAAAAAACGCATACGCCCTTTTTGGCCAACCAAGCAACCTGGAAAGGCAAATCAGCGCTACAAAGAAGTCTCGCTTCCCATCGGTCAAAAGGGCCATGCTGAATAAAGTGTCAAAACCAGAAATGCAGGACAGGCCATGGAGAAATGGGAGCCTTGCTACGCTGATGGGCGGGCTGTAAATTGCCAACAGCCACTCTGGAGAAGTGTACGGTGTGTCCTGAAACATCTAAAAAACTCAGCTTAGAGAGCATAGGGCACTTCCACTCATGGGCGTATAAATTGGGAAAACTAAAAACCAGCAAGACACAGGCACCCCAAAGTTTAGGGCTGCTCTGTTGACAAGAACCTCCACTTCGTTACACCTTAAACATCCCAGGAAAGAGAAGAATGGATAAAGAAGTTGTGGTCCTTATGTACAATGGAATATCACTCAGCCATGAAATCAACGTCATAAGGCTAGGAGCAGCATGATGAGTGGATTTAGGTACGACGATTCTAAGTGAAATAAGTCACACAGAAAAAGACACTTATCATAAGATATCACTTACAGAGGGAATGTAAAAACCGCTACCCTTGAACTGAATTACAAAACAGAACAGAGTCGCACGTTTAGAAAACACACTATGGCTGCTTAACGGGAAAGGTGAGGTGGGGTGATGCATAAAACAAGGGTTTCAAATTAGCTCAGATACCGTTCCATAAACCCAATATGTAATAGACAAGACCTACTCCTTGCTCAGTGAACTGGACTCAACAACCCCTATTCACCGCCCAAGAATATATCTGACTAGTAAGAATCTTAAAACCTATGTAGTGATATCTCTCTGTAAGTGAGTCAAGTGGGTGTAAAGCGGCATAAACACAGCAGTGCAAAGCAGCTAAACCCTATTATAAAAATCAATTACTTTTAAAAACCCGTGAAACAAAGACAGTGAAAGAGAGAGAAATTCTTACAAAATTCGTTCAGGGGCTGCGATGCCACCTGGATTGACCATATCTAGACCCACAGCTGATTGAGACATAAGGGTGGACACTCTTGGGGCTGAGAGGTTTGGTGAGGTTGGGTGAGCTAACGCAGACCCTTTAAAGTAATACGGCGTGGTACCCATCCCATGGGTCCCAAATCTCCAGGTTCAAGGGCATCTTCCTACGTCGAAAACATGCACGAGCAACCCAGAAGATGGTACACCGTGTGACCGGGAAAGGTTTCTAAAACGCACCTCATTTCTCATCTCCTTGTGCTCCGGTTCGCCATTCCAGCCGCTTTACTAGCAATCTCCCTCCTTGGAGAATCAGCACCTTTAACCTCCTGTTCCGTACACATTGCAATTTGTCCTGAGGATGAACGGGAAGAGGGGGAACCAATGAGAGACTAGCTCTAGGTGTTGGGACAGGCACAGGTCACTCTATTTTCCCATCAGGAAGCAGAATTAACCACAGGCTCAGCCTGCCGCCCGGAGCCAGAATAGGGCCTGAAGCAATCCTGCGCTTTTGCGGCCAGCTCCCAAGAAAGCGAGTTGAAAAATGGAGCTCAGGGGCACTGCAATTCACAAACCTGCAGAGTTAGAAATGATAACTCTCGTCCACAAATATATGGAGGGAAGGCTACGAAGAGGATTTGAAAGCAAGGCAGAATTGCAGGAAACCGATTTCAGGAGGTAGATTCGAATCGCCTTTAAAGCACAGGAAAAGCGGCAAAACCTCGACAATGATGCCCTTGGCCAAAAAGGGCGTATGCGTTTTTTCCTGAATATATTCAGGAAAAAACGCATACGCCCTTTTTGGCCAACCAAGCAACCTGGAAAGGCAAATCAGCGCTACAAAGAAGTCTCGCTTCCCATCGGTCAAAAGGGCCATGCTGAATAAAGTGTCAAAACCAGAAATGCAGGACAGGCCATGGAGAAATGGGAGCCTTGCTACGCTGATGGGCGGGCTGTTAATTGCCAACAGCCACTCTGGAGAAGTGTACGGTGTGTCCTGAAACATCTAAAAAACTCAGCTTAGAGAGCATAGGGCACTTCCACTCATGGGCGTATAAATTGGGAAAACTAAAAATCAGCAAGACACAGGCACCCCAAAGTTTAGGGCTGCTCTGTTGACAAGAACCTCCACTTCGTTACACCTTAAACATCCCAGGAAAGAGAAGAATGGATAAAGAAGTTGTGGTCCTTATGTACAATGGAATATCACTCAGCCATGAAATCAACGTCATAAGGCTAGGAGCAGCATGATGAGTGGATTTAGGTACGACGATTCTAAGTGAAATAAGTCACACAGAAAAAGACACTTATCATAAGATATCACTTACAGAGGGAATGTAAAAACCGCTACCCTTGAACTGAATTACAAAACAGAACAGAGTCGCACGTTTAGAAAACACACTATGACTGCTTAACGGGAAAGGTGAGGTGGGGTGATGCATAAAACAAGGGTTTCAAATTAGCTCAGATACCGTTCCATAAACCCAATATGTAATAGACAAGACCTACTCCTTGCTCAGTGAACTGGACTCAACAACCCCTATTCACCGCCCAAGAATATATCTGACTAGTAAGAATCTTAAAACCTATGTATTGATACCTCTCTGTAAGTGAGTCAAGTAGGTGTAAAGCGGCATAAACACAGCAGTGGAAAGCAGCTAAACCCCATTATAAAAATCAATTACTTTTAAAAACCCGTGAAACAAAGACAGTGAAAGAGAGAGAAATTCTTACAAAATTCGTTCAGGGGCTGCGATGCCACCTGGATTGACCATATCTAGACCCACAGATGACTGAGACATAAGGGTGGACACTCTTGGGGCTGAGAGGTTTGGTGAGGTTGGGTGAGCAAACGCAGACCCTTTAAAGTAATACGGCGTGGTACCCATCCCATGGGTCCCAAATCTCCAGGGTCAAGGGCATCTTCCTACATCGAAAACATGCACGAGAAACCCAGAAGATGGTACACCGTGTGACCGGGAAAGGTTTCTAAAACGCACCTCATTTCTCATCTCCTTGTGCTCCGGTTCGCCATTCCAGCCGCTTTACTAGCAATCTCCCTCCTGGGAGAATCAGCACCTTTATCCTCCTGTTCCGTACAGGTTGCAATTTGTCCTGAGGATGAACGGGAAGAGGGGGAACCAATGAGAGACTATCTCTAGGTGTTGGGACAGGCACAAGTCACTCTATTTTCCCATCAGGAAGAAGAATTAACGACAGGCTCAGCCTGCCGCCCGGAGCCAGAATAGGGCCTGAAGCAATCCTGCGCTTTTGCGGCCAGCTCCCAAGAAAGCGAGTTAAAAAATGGAGCTCAGGGGCACTGCAATTCACAAACCTGCAGAGGTAGAAATGATAACTCTCGTCCACAAATATATGGAAGGAAGGCAACGATGACGATTTGAAAGCAAGGCAGAATTGCAGGAAACAGATTTCAGGAGGTAGATTCGAATCGCCTTTAAAGCACAGGAAAAGCGGCAAAACCTCGACAATGATGCCCTTGGCCAAAAAGGGCGTATGCGTTTTTTCCTGAATAGATTCAGGGAAAAACGCCTACGCCCTTTTTGGCCAACCAAGCAACCTGGAAAGGCAAATCAGCGCTACAAAGAAGTCTCGCTTCCCATCGGTCAAAAGGGCCATGCTGAATAAAGTGTCAAAACCAGAAATGCAGGACAGGCCATGGAGAAATGGGAGCCTTGCTACGCTGATGGGCGGGCTGTAAATTGCCAACAGCCACTCTGGAGAAGTGTACGGTGTGTCCTGAAACATCTAAAAAACTCAGCTTAGAGAGCATAGGGCACTTCCACTCATGGGCGTATAAATTGGGAAAACTAAAAACCAGCAAGACACAGGCACCCCAAAGTTTAGGGCTGCTCTGTTGACAAGAACCTCCACTTCATTACACCTTAAACATCCCAGGAAAGAGAAGAATGGATAAAGAAGTTGTGGTCCTTATGTACAATGGAATATCACTCAGCCATGAAATCAACGTCATAAGGCTAGGAGCAGCATGATGAGTGGATTTAGGTACGACGATTCTAAGTGAAATAAGTCACACAGAAAAAGACACTTATCATAAGATATCACTTACAGAGAGAATGTAAAAACCGCTACCCTTGAACTGAATTACAAAACAGAACAGAGTCGCACGTTTAGAAAACACACTATGGCTGCTTAACGGGAAAGGTGAGGTGGGGTGATGCATAAAACAAGGGTTTCAAATTAGCTCAGATACTGTTCCATAAACCCAATATGTAATAGACAAGACCTACTCCTTGCTCAGTGAACTGGACTCAACGCCCCCTATTCACCGCCCAAGAATATATCTGACTAGTAAGAATCTTAAAACCTATGTATTGATATCTCTCTGTAAGTGAGTCAAGTGGGTGTAAAGCGGCATAAACACAGCAGTGCAAAGCAGCTAAACCCCATTATAAAAATCAATTACTTTTAAAAACCCGTCAAACAAAGACAGTGAAAGAGAGATAAATTCTTACAAAATTCGTTCAGGGGCTGCGATGCCACCTGGATTGACCATATCTAGAACCACAGCTGATTGAGACATAAGGGTGGACACTCTTGGGGCTGAGAGGTTTGGTGAGGTTGGGTGAGCTAACGCAGACCCTTTAAAGTAATACGGCGTGGTACCCATCCCATGGGTCCCAAATCTCCAGGTTCAAGGGCATCTTCCTACGTCGAAAACATGCACGAGCAACCCAGAACATGGTACACCGTGTGATCGGGAAAGGTTTCTAAAACACATCTCATTTCTCATCTCCTTGTACTCCTGTTCGCCATTCCAGCCGCCTTACTAGCAATCTCCCTCCTTGGAGAATCAGCACCTTTAACCTCCTGTTCCGTACAGGTTGCAATTTGTCCTGAGGATGAACGGGAAGAGGGGGAGCCAATGAGAGACTAGCTCTAGGTGTTGGGACAGGCACAGGTCACTCTATTTTCCCATCAGGAAGAAGAATAAACCACAGGCTCAGCCTGCCGCCCAGAGCCAGAATAGGGCCTGAAGCAATCCTGCGCTTTTACGGCCAGCTCCCAAGAAAGCGAGTTGAAAAATGGAGCTCAGGGGCACTGCAATTCACAAACCCGCAGAGTAAGAAATGATAACTCTCGTCCACAAATATATTGAGGGAAGGCAACGAAGAGGATTTGAAAGCAAGGCAGAATTGCAGGAAACAGATTTCAGGAGGTAGATTCGAATCGCCTTTAAAGCACAGGAGAAGCGGCAAAACCTCGACAATGATGCCCTTGGCCAAAAAGGGCGTATGCCTTTTTTCCTGAATATATTCAGGAAAAAAGGCATACGCCGTTTTTGGCCAACCAAGCAACCTGGAAAGGCAAATCAGCGCTACAAAGAAGCCTCGCTTCCCATCGGTCAAAAAGGGCCATGCTGAATAAAGTGTCAAAACCAGAAATGCAGGACAGGCCATGGAGAAATGGGAGACTTGCTACGCTGATGGGCGGGCTGTAAATTGCCAACAGCCACTCTGGAGAAGTGTACGGTGTGTCCTGAAACATCTAAAAAACTCAGCTTAGAGAGCATAGGGCACTTCCACTCATGGGCGTATAAATTGAGAAAACTAAAAATCAGCAAGACACAGGCACCCCAAAACTTAGGGCTGCTCTGCTGACAAGAACCTCCACTTCGTTACACCTTAAATATCCCAGGAAAGAGAAGAATGGATAAAGAAGTTGTGGTTCTTATGTACAATAGAATATCACTCAGCCATGAAATCAACGTCATAAGGCTAGTAGCAGCATGATGAGTGGATTTAGGTACGACGATTCTAAGTGAAATAAGTCACACAGAAAAAGACACTTATCATAAGATATCACTTATAGAGGGAATGTAAAAACCGCTACCCTTGAACTGAATTACGAAACAGAACAGAGTCACACGTTTAGAAAACACACTATGGCTGCTTAACGGGAAAGGTGAGGTGGGGTGATGCAAAAAACAAGGGTTTCAAATTAGCTCAGATACCGTTCCATAAACCCAATATGTAATAGACAAGACCTACTCCTTGCTCAGTGAACTGGACTCAACACCCCCTATTCACCGCCCAAGAATATATCTGACTAGTAAGAATCTTAAAACCTATGTATTGCTATCTCTCTGTAAGTGAGTCTAGTGGGTGTAAAGCGGCATAAACACAGCAGTGAAAAGCAGCTAAATCCCATTATAAAAATCAATTACTTTTAAAAATCCGTGAAACAAAGACAGTGAAAGAGAGAGAAATGCTTACAAAATTCGTTCAGGGGCTGTGATGCCACCTGGATTGACCATATCTAGACCCACAGCTGATTGAGACATAAGGGTGGACACTCTTGGGGCTAAGAGGTTTGGGGAGGTGGGGTGAGCTAACGCAGACCCTTTAAAGTAATACGGCGTGGTACCCATCCCATGGGTCCCAAATCTCCAGGTTCAAGGGCATCTTCCTACATCGAAAACAAGCATAAGAAACCCAGAAGATGGTACACCGTGTGATCGGGAAAGGTTTCTAAAACACACCTCATTTCTCATCTCCTTGTACTCCGGTTCGCCATTCCAGCCGCTTTACTAGCAATCTCCCTCCTTGGAGAATCAGCACCTTTAACCTCCTGTTCCGTACAGGTTGCAATTTCTCCTGAGGATGAACGGGAAGAGGGGGAGCCAATGAGAGACTAGCTCTAGGTGTTGGGACAGGCACAGGTCACTCTATTTTCCCATCAGGAAGAAGAATTAACCACAGGCTCAGCCTGCCGCCCAGAGCCAGAATAGGGCCTGAAGCAATCCTGCACTTTTGTGGCCAGCTCCCAAGAAAGCGAGTTGAAAAATGGAGCTCAGGGGCACTGCAATTCACAAACCCGCAGAGTAAGAAATGATAACTCTCGTCCACAAATATATTGAGGGAAGTCAACGAAGAGGATGTGAAAGCAAGGCAGAATTGCAGGAAACAGATTTCAGGAGGTAGATTCGAATCGCCTTTAAAGCACAGGAGAAGCGGCAAAACCTCGACAATGATGCCCTTGGCCAAAAAGGGCGTATGCGATTTTTCCTGAATATATTCAGGAAAAAACGCATACGCCCTTTTTGGCCAACCAAGCAACCTGGAAAGGCAAATCAGCGCTACAAAGAAGCCTCGCTTCCCATCGGTCAAAAGGGCCATGCTGAATAAAGTGTCAAAACCAGAAATGCAGGACAGGCCATGGAGAAATGGGAGACTTGCTACGCTGATGGGCGGGATATAAATTGCCAACAGCCACTCTGGAGAAGTGTACGGTGTGTCCTGAAACATCTAAAAAACTCAGCTTAGAGAGCATAGGGCACATCCACTCATGGGCGTATAAATTGAGAAAACTATAAATCAGCAAGACACAGGCACCCCAAAACTTAGGGCTGCTCTGTTGACAAGAACCTCCACTTCGTTACACCTTAAATATCCCAGGAAAGAGAAGAATGGATAAGAAGTTGTGGTTCTTATGTACAATGGAATATCACTCAGCCATGAAATCAACGTCATAAGGCTAGGAGCAGCATGATGAGTGTATTTAGGTACGACGATTCTAAGTGAAATAAGTCACACAGAAAAAGACACTTATCATAAGATATCACTTATAGAGGGAATGTAAAAACCGCTACCCTTGAACTGAATTACAAAACAGAACAGAGTCACACGTTTAGAAAACACACTATGGCTGCTTAACGGGAAAGGTGAGGTGGGGTGATGCAAAAAACAAGGGTTTCAAATTAGCTCAGATTCCGTTCCATAAACCCAATATGTAATAGACAAGACCTACTCCTTGCTCAGTGAACTGGACTCAACACCCCCTATTCACCGCCCAAGAATATATCTGACTAGTAAGAATCTTAAAACCTATGTATTGATATCTCTCTGTAAGTGAGTCTAGTGGGTGTAAAGCGGCATAAACACAGCAGTGAAAAGCAGCTAAACCCCATTATAAAAATCAATTACTTTTAAAAATCCGTGAAACAAAGACAGTGAAAGAGAGAGAAATTCTTACAAAATTCGTTCAGGGGCTGTGATCCCACCTGGATTGACCATATCTAGACACACAGCTGATTGAGACATAAGGGTGGACACTCGTGGGGCTGAGAGGTTTGGTGAGGTTGGGTGAGCAAACGCAGACCCTTTAAAGTAATATGGCGTGGTACCCATCCCATGGGTCCCAAATCTCCAGGTTCAAGGGCATCTTCCTACATCGAAAACATGCATAAGAAACCCAGAAGATGGCACTCCGTGTGATCGGGAAAGGTTTCTAAAACGCACCTCATTTCTCATCTCCTTGTGCTCCGGTTCGCCATTCCAGCCGCTTTTCTAGCAATCTCCCTCCTTGGAGAATCAGTACCTTTAACCTCCTGTTCCGTACAGGTTGCAATTTGTCCTGAGGATGAACGGGAAGAGGGGGAACCAATGAGAGACTAGCTCTAGGTGTTGGGACAGGCACAGGTCACTCTATTTTCCCATCAGGAAGAAGAATTAACCACAGGCTCAGCCTGCCGCCCGGAGCCAGAATAGGGCCTGAGGCAATCCTGCGCTTTTGCGGCCAGCTCCCAAGAAACCGAGTTGAAAAATGGAGCTCAGGGGCACTGCAATTCACACACCTGCAGAGTTAGAAATGATAACTCTCGTCCACAATTATATGGAGGGAAGGCAACGAAGAGGATTTGAAAGCAAGGCAGAATTGCAGGAAACAGATTTCAGGAGGTAGATTCGAATCGCCTTTAAAGCACAGGAAAAGCGGCAAAACCTCGACAATGATGCCCTTGGCCAAAAAGGGCGTCTGCGTTCTTTCCTGAATAAATATTGGAAAAAACGCAGATGCTCTTTTTGGCCAACTAAACAAGCGGGCAACGCAAATCAGCATTACAAAAATGTCTCACTTCGCATTGGTCAAAAGGCCCCTGCTGAAAAAGTGTAAAACCCAGAAATGCAGGACAGGCCATGGAGAAAAGGGAGCCTTGTTATGCTGATCGGCGGGATGTCAATTTCCACCGGCCACTCTTGAGAAGTGTATGCTGTATCTTAAAACTTCTAAAAAAGAGAGCTACAGAGCATACAGCACTTCCCCTCATGGGCGTATATCTTGGGAAAACCAAAAAATCGACAAGACACAGGCACCCCAAAGTTTAGGGCTGCTCTGTTTAGAAATGCCTCGATTTGGGTACAACTTACATGTCTTTGGAAGGAAAAAGTGGATAAAGAAGATGTGGTACTTATGTACAATGGAATATTACTCAGCATTTAAATCAATGAAATAAGGCCAGTGGCAGCAACTCGTGGAGAGTGAGGTACGATCATTCTAAGTGACATAAGTCAGACATAAAAAGAGACTTATCATAAGGTATCACTTATAGATAGTATCTAAAAATGCCTTCACATGAACGCAATTACAAAACAGAAACGGAGTCGCACATTTAGAAAACACACTTATGGCTGCTAAAGGAGAAAGGTGGGGCGGGGTGATGCATAAACCAGGAGGTTGAAATTAGCACAGATACGGTTCCATAAACAAAATAGGTATTCGACAGGACCTACTCTATAGCTCAAAGAGCTGGACTCAGCACCCTGTTGTCACCAGAAAAGGATATATAAGACCGGTAAGAATCTGTAAAAGAATTTATTGATGTCTCTCTTTAAGTGAATCAAGTGGATAGATGTAGAGCAGGAAGAAACACAGTATTGAAAATCAGCTATACCCCATTATAAAATTAAATAACAAGAACAAAATAAAGACAGTGAGAGAGAGAGAAATTCTTACAAAATTTGTTCAAGGGCTGTGATGCAACCTGGACTGACCATATGTAGACACAGAGCTGGATGGGATCTAAGGCTCTACACTCGTTGGTCTGAGAGGTTTCGTGAGGATGGGACAGCAAATGCATCACTTTTAGAGTAATACTGCCTGGCCCCATTCCATGGGTCCCATACCTCCAGGTGCAGGGGACCCTTCCTACAGCTAAAACATGCATGGCACATCCAGAGGATGGTACACCGTCTGATCGGGAAGAGTTTGGAAAAGTCACCTCATCTCCACGTCTCCTGGTATTCGGGTTCCCCAGCTCCTTTCCTTAGAGTCTCCCCACTTTGGGAAGGCAGCACACTCAACAGCCGGTTTTACACGGCTTGGAATTTTCCGGTGAAGAAGGGGAATGGCGGGATGGAATGAGACACAAGCCTTAGATGTTTGGACAGGCATATGCTACTCTAGTTTCCTACCTGGAAGAAGAATTTCCCTATCCTTCAGGTGCCCCAGTAACTGGAATGGGTCTGTAGAAATCCTGCCCCTTTGTGTCTGCTTCCCTAAACAAGTTGAAAACCGGTGCTCAGGGGCACTGCGATTCACAAACATGCAGGGTTGTAATTGACACCTCTAATGGAGTCATTTCTTGAGCCAAGTATTCGTAAAGGCCTTGTAAGCAAGGCAGAATTGCAGGAAAGGGATTTCAAGGGGTAGTTTGCACTCGTCATTAAAGCACATGCAAAGCTGCTGAACATCGCCAATGATGCAGTTTGCCAAAGAGGCCGTATGCGTTATTCCTTAATCTATTCAGGAAAAACCCTTACTCCATTTTTGGCCAACAAAACAGGCGGGCAATGTAAATTAATATTACAAAGAGATATCACTTCGCACCAGTCAGAATGGCCAACCTCACAAACTGTAAAACCTGAAATGCAGGACAGGGCGTGGAGAAAAGGGAACCCTGACAAGCTGATGGTGGGAATGTAAATTGCTAACAGCCACTCTGGAGAAGTGGGTGGTGATTCCTTAAAAATCTAAAAACCAGAGCTTCAGAGCATATGGCGCTTCCACTCCTGGGCCTGTATCTTGGAAAAAACGTAAATTGACAGGACCCAGGCACTCTAAAATGTATGCAGCCCTGTTTACAAGAGCCTCTACTCGGAAGCTACCTAAAAGTCCTTGGAAGGAAGAATGGATAAAGAAATTATGGTAGATATGTACAATGGAATATTACTCAGCCATGAAGTGAATGAAATAAGGCCATTTAGGGCCACTCAGAAGGACCTACATACATTCATACTAAGTGTCATAAATCAGGCAATGAAAAATATCATATGATATTACTTATCGGTGGAATCTAAAAATTGATAGAAAGGTACTATCTTACAACACAGAAACAGAGTCCCAGACTTAGAACACAAACTTATGGTTACCAAACTGGAAAGGTGTGTTGGAGGCATAAATCATGAGGTTGGAGTTAGTATATACATATTTACAGAGAGAAAACTTGTAATCAACATGGACCTGCTGTAGAGCACTTGGAGCTCTTCTCAACACCCTTTAGTAACCTCAATGGGAAAATAATTCTAAAAAGAATATATAGTTATCTCTGTATAAATGAATCATGTTGGTGTATGACAAAAATGAACACAACATGATAAATCAACTATATACTCCATTATAAATTTAAAATTAAATTAAAGAAAAGAAAAATGATCACTAAATTTGTTTAGTCGCAGTGAACGTACTAGTGTCACATCCCTGGACACAGACACAATTTGGTCCCAAGGCTGGACTGTTGTGGGCCTGAGGACCTCGGGAGGATATGCCAGCTAATTCGCCCCCCTTGAACATGTAGTACCTGGTCCCCTCTGCATGGGATCACTATCTCCAGATCTAAGTGTGCCCTCATACTACTAAACCAACCCTCTGACACCCAAAGGATGGTGGACTCTCTGGGCTGGATGACATTTGGAAAATCACCTGCTCTCAACATATCCTGGTGTTTGGGTTCCGACCTCCTGACTCCTTCGTAAGGGTCATCCCACTCTACAAGACAGCACCCTCAACAGGTGATTTTGCAGGGGTTTATACTTGTTCGGGGGATGAAGGGTAAGGGGGAAGAAGGAATGGGACAGAAGCCCTTACATGTTTGGTCAGGCACATTCCACTCTAATTTAATACCCAAGAACAGGACTTGCCCTACATCTAAGGTTGTGTCAGTAACCAGAGAGGGACAGTAGAAATCCTGCCGCCTTCTGTTTCCCATAACAACAATTCTAAAACTGGACCTTATACGCACTTCATATTCACAATGCCTGGGGAGCTGTAAATGACAACAGCCCTCAAAAAATGTCTTGGGGTAGGTAATCGAAGTAGACTTCAAAACAAGGCAACCTTTCAATAACCCTTTTTCAAGGGATAAATCTTACTGACACTGTTCAAAAAAAAAAGCACATATGAAGATACTCACCATTGCTTTATGTTAGACAAATGCAAATCAGATGTACAAAGAAGTATCACCTGGAACCACTCAGAATAGCCATCATCACAATGTCTACAAACAAGAAATGCTTCAGAGGGTGTGGAAAAAAGAGAAACCTACTACTTATTTTTTTTTTAATCTGCCTTGGGTCTTTGTTGCTGCGCACGGCTTTTCTATAGTTGCAGCAAGCGGGGGCTACTCATCGTTGTGGTACGAAGCCTTCTCTTTGTGGTGGCTTCTCTTGTTGTGGAGCACAAGCTGTAGGCACACAGGCTTCAGTAGTTGTGGCTCGTGGGCTCTAGAGCGCAGACTGAGTAGTTGTGGTGCACGGGCTTACTTGTTCTGTGGCATGTGAGATCTTCCCGGGCCAGGGCTCGAACCTGTGTCCCCTGAACTGGCAGGCAGATTCTTAACCACTGCGCCACCAATTCTATGCTATCGGTGGCAATGCCAATTGGTAACAGCCACTATGGAGCACAGAATGGAGGTTACCAGAGTAAGGGGAGGTGGGAGGGATAAATTGGAAATTGGGATTGACATATACACACCACTATATATAAAAGAGATAACAAATAAGGGCTTACTGTATAGCACAGGGAACTCTACTCAATACTCTGTAATGACCTGTATGGGAAAGGAATCCAAAAAGGATTGGATGTATGTATAACTGCTTCACTGTGCTGTGCAGCAGAAAGTAACACAACATTGTAAATCAACTCTATTCCAAAAAAATTGAAATTGAAATGAAATGAAGTAAAATCAAATAAAATAGAGCTACCAGATGATCCAGCAAGTTCACTCCTGTGTGCATATCTGGAGGAAAGCATAAATCGAAAAGACACATCTTCCCCAATGTTCACTGCAACACGCTTTACAATAGCGAAGACATGGAAGCAACCAAAATGTCCATCAACATATGAATATAGGTAAAGAATATGTGATACATACATATAATGGAATATGACTCAGCCATAAAATAGAAGAAAATAATGCCAGTTGCAGTAACATGGATGGACCTAGAGATGATTGTACTACGTGAAGTAAGTCAGACAGAGTAAGACAAATATTGGATGATATCACTTCTAGGTGGAAGCTAAAAATTGATACAAATGAACTAACTTACAAAAGAGAGGCAGACTCACAGACTTGGAAAACAAACTTATGGTTACCAAAGGGGAGAGGTGGGGGGTAGGGATAAATCAGGAGCTTGGGGTAAATATACGAATACTACTATATATAACAGATAAGCAACAAGGACCTACTGTATAGCACAGGGAGCTCTACTCAGTATTCTGGGAATACCGTTATCAGAAAAGAATCTGAAAAAGAATGAATATATGCATATGTGTAACTGAATCACTTGCTGTGCAGCTGAAATGAACACAACATTGTAAATCAACTATACTCCAATAAAATTTAAATTTCAAAATAAAGAAAATCACCTATATTTCAAAAGAAAATAAAAAGAATTCCCATCTCTTTATATGGCTTGATAGCTTACTTATTTAGTGCTCAATATTATCCCATTCCCAGAATATATTAATACTATATCATTTCATTCACCTATTGGAGGACACCTTAGTTTCATTCACATTTTGGCAATATTGAATTAGGTGCTATAAATATCCATATGCAGGTTTTCCTCTGGAAGTATGTTTTAAACTACTTTCAGTAAATATCCATGAGAACACTTGACGGATTGTACAGTAAGGGAATGCTCAATATTCTAGCAAGTGTCAATCAGACTACCAAAGTAGCTGTATTATTTTTCATTTCCACCAATGACAAATGACATTTCCTATTGTTCCACATCTCCTACAGAATTTGTTCTTGTCATTGTTCACATTTTAGCCATTCTAAGTGTTACATAGTGGTATGTAATTGTATTTTTAATTTGCTTTTTCATGGCAGCATGTAATCTGGATTATTCTTCTGTATACTTATATGCATAGTGTCTATTTTCTTTGGTGAGGTGTCCATAAAGTATATTGGTCCACATTTTATTTAGGTTGCTTTCATTTTTTTCTACCCAATCTGTATTTGTTTTATTTATTTTCGTGCCTTATTGCATTAACAAGGACTTGGAGTAAAATATGGAAAAGGAGTCATGAAAGGGGACATCCTTGCTTTTACCTGAACTTAGTGGAAAAGCTTCATGGTTTTGACCATTAATCATGATGTAAGATAAAAGTTTCCTGTAAATCTTTGTTATCAACTTGAGAAAGCTCCAGTCTATTTCTTTAACTGAGAGTTTTTATGAAGAATGGGTGTTAGATTTTTTCAAAGGTCTTCTGAATCTATTGATATGCTAATGATTGTCTTTAAGGTGTTGATATGATGGATATAATTATTTGATTCTAGAATGTTGAACCAGCCTTTCATACCTGGGATTATTTCCTCTCATTCATGATATAAAATTCTCTCAAAATATTGTTGGATTCGATTTGGTAATATTTTGTTGAGGATTTTTGCATTGATGTTCCTGAGAGATACTGGTCAGTTTTCTTTACTATTCATATGTTCTTCTAAGTTTGGATGTTGTGGATTTAGTGTCAGACATTCATTTGGGGAGATTCTCAGTCATTTTTAAAAAATATTTTCTGTTCTTTATTATCTTTATTCTCCTCCTGCTATACCCATTATGTATAGGTCACAGCATTTTTCATTGTTCCACAATTATTGATTACTCTGTTCTGTTGATTTCTTTCCTGCCCATTTTCTCTTTTCTTTTGAGATTTAAAGGTTTCTCCTGATATGTCTTCAAGCTCACAGATATTTCTCCTCAGCCAGCTCTTTGACTGCTAGAACAAAATACGAGAGACTTGGTATTTTATAAATAACAGAATATTTTTGTTTTCTCATAATTGCTGAGGCTGAAAGGTTCAAGAGCAAGTAACCAGGGGCTTCCCTGGAGGTGCAGTTGTTAAGAATCTGCCTATCAATAAAGGGGACAAGGGTTCGAGCCCTGGTCCAGGAAGATCCCACATGCCATGGAACAACTAAGCCCGTGCACCACAAATACTGAGCCTGTGCTCTAGAGTCCACAGGCCACAACTACTGAGCCTGTGAGCCACAACTACTGAAACCCACACGCCTAGAGCCCGTGCTCCGCAACAAGAGAAGCCACTCAATGAGAAGCCCGCGCACCGCACCAAAGACCCAACACAGCCAAAAAATTAATTAATTAATTATCTAATTAATTTTTTTAAAAAAAGAACAAGTTGCCAGATGACTTAGTGTCTGGCGAGGGACCAATTTCTGGTTCATAATGTGGGTCTTCTCGCTCGACAATGAAATCATGGAATGGTCATAAGATCTTCTGTGTGCTACATTTATTAGGTCACTAATCCCATGTTTGAGGTCTCTGGCCTCATAACCTAATCACCTCCCAAAAGCCCCACCTCCTAATACCATCAACATGGGAGCTGGGTTTCAAAATTTTTAAATTAGAGGTACAAAGTATTTACACCATAACAGGGACCACAGAGTTAACTGATTTTTCCTTTCATGTTAAAGGTTTGCACATTTATATTTATTATATAATCCCAAAACCCTTGTTTTTTTTTATAAGATTCTTTTTCCGTATACGCCAGTACAGACCACTGAGTAGAGTTCCCTGTGCTATAAAGCAGGTCTTTATCTATTTTATATATAGTAGTGTGTATAAGTCAGTCCCAATCTCCCAATTTATCCCTTCCCCACTTATCCCCTGGTAACCATAAGTTTGTTTTCTATATCCATGATTCTATTTCTGTTGTGTAAATAAGTTCATTTGTACCTTTTTTTTTCTTTTTTAGATTCCTCATATAAGCAATATCATATGATATCTGTCTTTCTGTGTCTGACTTGCTTCACTCAGTATAACAATCTCTAGGTCCATCCATGTTGCTACAAAACCCTTAATTGTTAAGGATAACTCTCAATTTTTCCCAGTATCATCAGCAATTCATTCTGGCAGACACGTGATAACACTTTTTAAACAGGGATATTGAGACCAAGGCTCCTGACCTGCAAACAAACAAAACATCATTCATATAGTGAAAACTTTGCAAATCAAAGGATGAAAGCACTTGGTCTAAATCCCTTTGCACCCACTGCTGACAGAGGGCAGAGGAGTTTGACTCACTAATCTTCCTTACGTGCACTTCTTCCTAATGGGGTATTCCATCTAAAACTTATAAGAAGCGGGGATGTATCATGGAACACACCAATCGCTACTACAGATTCTGAAGCAGCAAAAAAAAAAAAAAAAAAAAAAAAAAACATGATGAATCCATCCAAAGGGTTCTGTCCACATTGTTACAATAGTTTCCCTCACACTGTGAACCCTTTTCAAACCCTATCACTTGAACCTATTTTTATTTTTTTCAACAAAAATAATGTTAATCTGCAGTCAGACACTCCAGTAATATTACACTATCCCTTGTGCAAGTATGTAGGGATTTGAGGAGCTATGGGAGGCCACCATGAGAGGTTGCCTAGAGTAATTCGGACATTTCATTTAATGTTGGTTCTTCTCCCTAAGATGTCTGCTATCCTCTTCTTTTTGTAGCTACTAGCATTGAGAAAGTGACCAAGATAAGGCCCTTCTCTTTTACTGCCCATGAATGCAACTGTGATTAACCCCACAGAACTTGGTGCTTCCAGAATCCCCTGAACCTACTGACCCTCCATGCATGGCATGACATAGATAAGGATGGTGACGTGTATCCTTGTATAGAGCATGTTATAAAATGTTTGACTCTTCCCTTCCTCATAATTCCAAAGAATAGATTTCTTTGGATTTCTGCTTAATGCTGCTGGAGTTGGTACATAAGTTGAGGGAGGTATCAGGGCACACCAAAAGAGAGGGTAACTGCACAGAAAATACAAGCAGGTACATTTCTGTGTAGTTTCAAGCAGCTTATTTGCTATATCAACCATGGTGACATGTTGACCCTTCCTCTTTCTACTAGTAGTACAACAAACATAAAGGATATTTAGGCTGCTTGTTTTATCCCCACCTCTCACAATTGATCTGCATTAACATATAGGACAAGGAAGGGCCCTTTCTACCATCTTAACCAATATTTGAGAACTAGAAAATGTCCAGATTTTGGGGGGTTTATTTTCATATTCCCCAATCAGGCCTATGAAGGAATCTTACCTATTGTGTTTAATGAAGTCATATCTCTGACGGCATCCCATCATCAACAAAACTGGAAAGAAATTTGAAGGGTCTTCGATTTTACCATATTTGAAATAACAATATTTTAGCCTGACACGTTTTTGGATTTTAGAAAAAAATATTTTAAATGAGACAAAAAATCATTTTTATGACACAAAAAGACAGCAATAGTTTTATATTTTTATCTGTTCCACTTGCACACAAGTGTCTCATGGGGTTATGTAAAGCTCTCCTGTTGGGTGCTGTGCATGGTGCAAGTATGGATTAAAGCTTAGGAATCTTAAGCTTCAGTCACCTGAAACATTTAAATTAGGATGCAAGCAATCCTGTCCAACATTTGAAAAGAGCAAGACACTCTCTTTATTTTATTTGTTAGGTAATTAATCTGTCTTTTCCCCAAGGAGAGAAACAAGTGGCATCTTCCATCAATGTGTTGCACAAATATCTTTGAACAGAGAGTGCAAGCAGAGGCTGATACAGGATGTGAAAAAAAAATGAGAGACCCTCTTGTGGCATTTTCTCCTAACTTATTGCAATCTCCCATTTAAAATGTGGGAATAATCAATCTTCTGAGGAAAAAGGACCAAGGAAGGTTTTTGCTTCTGTGGAATAATGGGATTGCTAAAGATTTCAGGAGGCAAGACGAGTTAGTGAGAATGACCATGAGAAATCAGAGAAAAGTCAGATCCATGGATGAAGTGATGTTTACCACTGTGAATCAATGAGAAGTAGGAGCAAAGGAAAAGAAAGCTGATACAACATTTTCTGAATAAATGTAACCTTTCAGCTGTCATAGAAAAATTAATACTCACTATGATACAACATATTTACTTTAGAAAGTTAACTTAAATTTAAAGCTTAATAATTACATTTATTGAAGAAATGAAAACATATTTGTGGTTTAGAATAAATAATGTGCTCTGCTACAGGTAAGAAGACTACATAAATCAATAGAAATAAGACTAAATAAATAAAGAGGAAAATAACAAATTAGATGTTATTAACATTGAAAACTGACACTCATCTAATGAAAGAGAAGGAGAGACAGAAAGAGAGAAGAACTCATCTCAAGCATGTATTAAAAACTCCTAAATAAGAAGTCTTCAGATGTTAAAAAAAAAAAAAAAAGGAAGTCTTCAATAAGAAGATAATGGAATAGCAAAATGGGGGAAATATACCAAAAGATATTTCAAAAAAGAGAGTACAGAATGTTAAGTAAACATATCAATAGATGCTTGGCTTCTTAGTAGTCAATTAAATGCAAAAGCGTGATACCTGGAATTATCACTCACCAACCAGAAAGTTCAAATGAAAATGACAGGTATTATCAAGTTTGACAAGAATGTGTATAATCCTTGAATCTCATTCACTGCTGCTGAAGATGAAAAATCATACAAATGTTTTGAAAATATTTAGAAATATCTAAAAAGATAAACACAAGAAAGCTATGACTCGAACATTTTACTACTACGTGTATACTGAACAATAATTTATACACACATCACCAAAGCTCAAGTTCTAGAATTTATATACCAGTGCTGTTCTCAATAGACACAAACTGAAAATCACTCATATTGTAATACATATTGGAATAAATTAATTAATAGTTAAATATTTACATTATGGAATCCTATGCAACAGTGGCAATGCATGATCACAGCAACAGACAACCATATAGGCATATTCACAAACAACATAAAATAAAAAAGCCCAATCCAAAAGTGATTTTACTGTGCCATAACATTTATATCAAATACAAAATACAGGTAAAGTTATCTTTTTGTTAGGTACCAGAACAATATTAAACCTTAAGGGGAGTCACTAGAATGGGACCAGGGGACCTCTGAGTATCTGGCAATTTTCTGTGTCTTTATCTAGAAGCTATGTTTAGAGTGTATTCAGATGCTGAATTTTCTGAAATTTGTCATTTCCTTACAAACCATGCATGTTTTTCGTTGTTTTTTATACATAACAAAAACTAAAAAAGATAGACCAGGGAAGGTAATTGTATTAGCACTTTAATATCCATGCTTTTCAAGGTGGAAGTGAAAAGTATTAAATACTTGACATTGTGATTACTTCTTAAAAGTAAGGTGAAAATTTGAGGTTAATAAATAAGACATACTTCTTCATATATAATCCTCAAAGAGGAGGGGTAGAAAGGAGTATTATTTTTTTTTCTTTAATACAGAATCGTTAAGATAGAAAATAATGAAAACAGACTAGGTTTAAAAAAGAGCACACTGGACTTCCCTGGTGGCACAGTGGGTAAGAATTTGCCTGCCAATGCAGGGAACAGGGGTTCCATCCCTGGTCTGGGAAGATCCCACATGCCGCAGAGCAACTAAGCCCGTGTGCCACAAGTACTGAGCCTGTGCTCTAGAGCCTGCAAGCAACAACTATTGAGCCTGCATGACACAACTACTGAAGCCCATGCACCTAGAGCCCATACTCCACAACAAGAGAAACCACCGCAAGGAGAAGCCCGTGCACCACAACGATGAGTAACCCCTGCTTCTCTAGTAACAACTGGAGAAACCCTGTGCAGCAACGAAGACCCAACACAACCAAAAATTTAAAAAATTAAATCTTTTGACTTCTGAGATGACTCACTCACGTGGCTGTAGGTAAGAGGCCTCAGTTCCTTGCCACATGGATCTCTCCTTAGGGCTGCTTGAGTGTCCTCATGACATGGCAGCTGGCTTACCCCAGGATGAGTGATCTAGCAGAAACCAAAGCAGAAGCTGCAATGTCTTTTATAACTTTGGAAGCTGCACTTTGTCATTTCTGCAATTTCTTATTAGTTAAACAGTCAACCCTTTTCAAGTGCGAGGAGCCACACTGGTACATGGAGACTGGGAGATAATTAGGGGATAATTAGGTCCATCTTGGAGGCTGGCTACCAAAGTGGCTGACTAGCCAAAGTCTGAATTTTGTTTTCTTCACTTCTGGAGAGAAAATGGTCAGTGAACCTCATTGGTGGTCTTTGAGATGTACCAAAGCTACCTCTTGCTCTCACCCCCAGCTGTGTGGCTGACAGGGTCTTGGTGCTCCAGCCGGGTGTCAAGCCTGTGCCTCTGAGGTGGGAGAGCCGAGTTCAGGACATTGGTCTACCAGAGACCTCTGGCACCTTGTAATATCAAATGGCGAAAGCTCTCCCAGAGATATCCGTCTCAACGCTAAGACCCAGCTCCACTCAGAGACCAGCAAGATCCAGTGCTGGACATCCCATGCCAAACAACTAGCAAGACAGGAATGCAGGCCCACCCATTAGCAGAGAGGCTGCCGAAAATCACAATAAGGTCACAGACACCCCAAAACACACCACCAGATGCGGATCTGTCCACCAGAAAGACAAGATCCAGACACACCCACCAGAACACAGGCACCAGTCCCCTCCATCAGAAAGCCTACACAACCCACTGAACCAACCTTAGCCACTGGGGGCAGACACCAAATACAACGGGAACTACGAATCTGCAGCCTCTGAAAAGGAGACCCCAAACACAGTCCCCAAAGCCAAATGAGAAGACACAGAAACACACAGCAGATGAAGGAGCAAGGTAAAAACCCACCAGACCAAACAAATGTGGAGGAAATAGGCAGTCTACCTGAAAAAGAATTCAGAGTAATGATAGTAAAGATGATCCCAAATCTTGGAACTGGAATGGAGAATAGACAAGAAACCTTTAACAAGGACCTAGAAGAACTAAAGAGCAAACAAACAATGATGAACAACACAATAAATGGAATTAAAAATTCTCTAGAAGGAAGCAATAGCAGAATAACTGAGGCAGAAGAATGGATAAATGACCTGGAAGATAAAATAGTGGAAATAACTACTGCAAAGCAAAATAAAGAAAAAAGAATGAAAAGAATTGAGGACAATCTGAGACATCTCTGGGAAAACATTAAACGCACCAACATTCGAATATAGGGGTCCCAGAAGTAGAAGAGAAAAAGAAAGACACTGAGGAAATATTTAAAGAGATTATAGTTGAAAACTTCCCTAATATGGGAAAGGAAATCGTTAATCAAGTCCAGGAAGCGCAGGGAGTCCCATACAAGATAAACCCAAGGAGAAACATGCCAAAACATATATTAGTCAAACTATCAAAAATTAAATACAAAGAAAAAATATTAAAAGCAGCAAGGGAAAAACAACAAATAACATACAAGGGAATCCCCATAAGGTTAACAGCTGAACTTTCAGCAGAAACTCTGCAAGCCAGAAGGGACTGGCAGGACATATTTAAAGTAATGAAAGGGGAACAGCTACAACCAAGATTACTCGACCCACCAAGGATCTCGTTCAGATTCGACAGAGAAATTAAAACCTTTACAGACAAGCAAAAGCTAAGAGAATTCAGCACCACCAAACCCGCTTTACAACAAATGCTAAAGGAACTTCTCTAGGCAGGAAACACAAGAGAAGGAAAAGACCTACACTAAGAAACCCAAAACAATTAAGAAAATGGTAATAAGAACATACATATCAATAATTACCTTAAATGTAAATGGATTAAATGCTCCAACCGAAAGACATAGACTGGCTGAATGGATCCGAAAACACGACCGGTATGTATGTGGTCTACAAGAGACCCACTTCAGACATAGGGACACATACAGATGGAAAGTGAGGGGATGGAATAAGATATCCCATGCAAATGGAAATCAAAAGAAAGCTAGAGTAGCAATTCTCATATCAGACAAAAAAGACTTTAAAATAAAGACTATTACAGGAGACAAAGAAGGACACTACATAATGATCAAGGGATCAATCCAAGAAGAAGATATAACAATTGCATATATTTAGGCACCCAACATAGGAGCACCTCAATACATAAGGCAAATGCTAACAGCCATAAAAGGGGAAATCGACAGTAACACAATCATAGTAGGGGACTTTAGCACCCCTCTTTCACCAATGAACAGATCATCCACAATGAAAATAAATAAGGAAACACAAGCTTTAAATGATACATTAAACAAGATGGACTTAATTGATATTTATAGGACATTCCATCCAAAAACAACAGAATACACTTTTTCTCAAGTGCTCCTGGAACATTCTCCAGGATAGATCATATCTTGGGTCACAAATCAAGCCTTGGTAAATATAAGAAAATTGAAATCGTATCAAGTATCTTTTCCGACCACAATGCTATCAGACTAGATATCAATTACAGGAAAAAAATCTGTAAAAAGTAGAAACACATGGACGCTCAACAATACACTACTTAATAACCAAGACACCACTGAAGAAATCAAAGAGGAAATTAAAAAATACCTAGAAACAAATGACAATGAACACATGAAGACCCAAAACCTATGGGATGCAGCAAGAACAGTTCTAAGAGAGAAGTTTATAGCAATACAATCCTACCTCAAGAAACAAGAACTATCTCAAATAAGCAAGTTAACCTTACACCTAAAGCAATTAGAGAAAGAAAGAAAAAAAGAAACAAAGTCAGCAGAGGAAAGACATCATAAAGATCAGACCAGAAATAAATGAAAAAGAAATGAAGGAAACAACAGCAAAGATCAAAAAAACTAAAAGCTGGTTCTTTGAGAAGATAAACAAAATTGATAAACCATTAGCCAGACTCATCAAGAAAAAAAGGGAGACGACTCAAATCAACAGAATTACAAATGAAAAAGGAGAAGTAACAACTGACACTGCAGACATACAAAGGATCATGAGAGATTACTGCAAGCAACTATATGCCAATAAAATGGACAACCTGGAAGAAATGGACAAATTCTTAGAAAAGCACAACCTTCCAAGACTGAACCAGGAAGAAATAGAAACTACAAACAAACCAATCCCAAGCACTGAACTTGAGACTGTGATTAAAAATCTTCCAACAAACAAAAGCCCAGGACCAGATGGCTTCACAGGCAAATTCTATCAAACATTTAGAGAAGAGTTAACACCTATCCTTCTCAAACTCTTCCAAAATATAGCAGAGGGAGGAACTCTCCCAAACTTATTCTATGAGACCACCATCTCCCTGACACCAAAACCAGACAAAGATGTCACAAAGAAAGAAAACTACAGGTCAATATCACTGATGAACATAGCTGCAAAAATCCACTGCACAATACTAGCCAACAGAATGCAACAGCGCCTTAAAAGGATCATACACCATGATCAAGTGGGGTTTATCTCAGGGATGCAAGGATTCTTCAGTACATGCAAATCAATGTGATACACCATATTAAAAAACTGAAGGATAAAAACCATATGGTCGTCTCAATAGATGCAGAAAATGCTTTCGACAATATTAAACACCCATTTATCATAAAAACCCTCCAGAAAGTAGGCATAGAGGGAACTTTCCTCAACATAATAAAGGCCATATATGACAAACCCACAGCCAGCATCGTTCTCAATGGTGAAAAAGTGAAAACATTTCCACCAAGATCAGGAACAAGACAAGGTTGCCCACTCTCACCACTATTATTCCACACACTTTTGGAATTTTTAGCTACGGCAATCAGAGAAGAAAAAGAAATAAAAGGAATCCAAATCGGAAAAGAAGAAGTTAAGCTCTCACTGTTTGCAGATGACATGATACTATACATAGAGAATCCTAAAGATGCTACCAGAAACCTACTAGAGTTAATCAATGAACTGGTAAGGTTGCAGGATACAAAATTAATGTACAGATATCTCTTTCATTCCTATACACTAAAGATGAAAATTCTGAAAGAAAAATTAGGGAAACACTCCCATTTACCACTGCAACACAAAGAATAAAATACCTAGGAATAAACCTACCTAAGGAGACAAAAGACGTTTACTCAACAAACTATAAGACACAGATGAAAGAAATCAAAGATGACACAAACAGATACAGAGATATACCACGTTCTTGGATTGGAAGAATCAACATTGTGAAAATGACTCTACTACCCAATGCAATCTACAGATTCAATGCAATCCCTATCAAACTACCAATGGAAGTTTTCAGAGAACTAGAACAAAAATATTTCACAATTTGTATGGAAACACAAAAGACCCCGAACAGCCAAAGCAATCTTGAGAAGAAAAACAGAGCTGGAGGAATCAGGCTCCCTGACTTCAGACAATACTACAAAGCTACAGTAGTCAAGACAGTATGGTACTGGCACAAAAACAGAAATATAGAGCAATGGAACAGGAGAGAAAGCCCAGACATAAACCCATACACATATGGTCACCTTATTTTTGATAAAGGAGGCAAGAATATACAATGGAGAAATCACAGCCTCTTCAATAAGTGGTGCTGGGAAAACTGGACAGCTACCGGTAAAAGGATGAAATCAGAAGACTCCCTAACACCATACACAAAAATAAACTCAAAATGGATTAAAGACCTCAATGTAAGGCCAGACACTATCAAACTCTTAGAGGAAAACATAGGCAGAACACTCTATGACATCAATCACAGCAAGATCCTTTTTGACCCACCTCCTAGAAAACGGAAATTAAAAAGAAACATAAACAAATGAGACCTAAGGAGACTTAAAAGCTTTTGCACAGCAAAGGAAAACGTAAACAAGACGAAAAGGCCACCCTCAGAATGGGAGAAAATATTTGCCAACGAAGCAGCTGACCATGGATTAATCTCCAAACTTTACAAGCAGCCCATGCAGCTCAATATCAAAAACAAACAAACAAACAAACAACCCAATCCATAAATGGGCAGAAGACCTAAATAGACATTTCTCCAAAGAAGATATACAGATTGCCAACAAACACATGAAAGAATGCTCAACATCACTGATCATTAGAGAAATGCAACTCGAAATTACAATGAGGTATCACCACACACAGGTAAGAATGGCCATCATCAAAAAAATCTACAAACAATAAATGCTGCAGAGGTGTGGAAAAAAGGGAACCCTCTTGCACCGTTGGTGGGAGTGTAAATTGATAGAGCCACTATCGAGAACGGTATCGAGGTTCCTTAAAAAACTAAAAATAGAACTACCATATGACACAGCAATCCCACTACTGGGCATATACCTGGAGAAAACCATAATTCAAAAAGAGTCATGTTCCACAATGTTCATTGCAGCTCTATTTGCAATAGCCAGGACATGGAAGCAACCTAAGTGTCCATCAACTGATGAATGGGTAAAAAAGATGTTGCACATCTTCAATATAAAATGGAATATTACTCAGCCATAAAAAGAAATGAAATTGAGTTATTTGTAGTGAGATGGATGGACCTAGAGTCTGTCATACAGAGTGAAGTAAGTCAGAAAGAGAAAAACGAATACTGTATGCTAACACATATATGTGGAATCTAAAAAGAAAAGGAAAAGAAACGGTTGGGAGGAACCTAGGGACAGGACAGGAATAAAGACGCAGACATAGAGAATGGACTTGAGGACATGGGGAGGGGGAAGGGTAAGCTGGGACGAAGTGAGAGAGTGGCATGGACTTATATATACTACCAAATGTAAAATAGCTAGCTAGTAGGAAACAGCTGCATAGAAGAGGGAGATCAGCTCAGTGCTTTATGACCACTTAGAGGGGTGGGATAGGGAGGGCGGGAGGGAGACGCA
This sequence comes from Balaenoptera borealis, assembly GCF_965194805.1. Taxonomy (NCBI): domain Eukaryota; kingdom Metazoa; phylum Chordata; class Mammalia; order Artiodactyla; family Balaenopteridae; genus Balaenoptera; species Balaenoptera borealis. The sequence continues at coordinate 42,296,287 of NC_138874.1, forward strand.
ACAGGGAGGAGATATGGGGATATATGGATATGTATAGCTGATTCACTTTGTTCTAAAGCAGAGACTAACACACCATTGTAAAGCAATTATAGTCCAATAAAGATGTTAAAATTAAATAAATAAATGAATAATTTATGCCCCCCCCAAATTAAATCTTTTTTTAAAAATAAATAAATAAAAAAGAGCACTCAGTGACATGGAATGCTAAACCTAAGTATTTTCAGTACTATAGTAAATGTAAATGGATTAATATCTCCTATTAAAGTGTAATTTTTTATATTATGTGCAACTAAATTTTTTTCACAATATACAGGTAAAATAAAAGAATTACATTAGAAAGGAGAAAACATTCCATGTATTTAAAAACAATAAAACAATAAGCATATAATATGCATCTTAGATATAAGTAGTCTTTAAGTTCAGAACAATTTGTCATTATTGTAATTAGTATTATTATACCAATTTCTTTAAAACATTTCAATACTTGTTGTATTTGAAAAAATATTTTAATATTTTTTCTTCTCTCTTTTGTGGTCTAATACATGGTAAGTATTTAGCTGCTAACATAACTTAAAAATATATTTTGTTCTTTTACAGCCGAACAAAACTGAATCAAGAAGAAATAGATAACTTGAACATACTGATCACTAAAAGCAAAATAGAGGGCTTCCCTGGTGGCGCGGCGGTTGAGAATCTGCCTGCCAATGCAGGGGACACGGGTTCGAGCCCTGGTCTAGGAAGATACCACATGCCGCGGAGCAACTGGGCCCGTGAGCCACAACTACTGAGCCTGAGCGTCTGGAGCCCGTGCTCCACAACAAGAGAGGTCACGATAGTGAGAGGCCCACGCACCGTGATGAAGAGTGGCCCCCGCTCGCTGCAACTAGAGAAAGCCCTTGCACAGAAACGAAGACCCAACACAGCCAAAATAAATAAATAAATAAATAGAATTTTTAAAAAAATAGAATCTGTAATTTAAAAAAACTCCCTACCAACAGAAGTCCAGGATCAGATGGTTTCACAGGCAAATTCTACCAAATATAAAAAGCAGAACTTACACTGATTCTTCTCAAACTCTTCGAAAAGATTGAAGAGTAAGGAATACTTCCAAAGACATTCTATGAAGCCACTATCACGCTGATATCAAAAACAGATGGGGAGGGGGGACTTCCCTGGTGGCACAGTGGTTAAGAATCTGTCTGCCACTGCAGGGGACATAGGTTCGAGACCTGGTCTGGAAAGATCCCACATGCCATGGAGCAACTAAGCCTGTGTGCCACAACTACTGAGCCTGCGCTCTACAGCCCACGAGCCACAACTACTGAGCCTGATAGCCACAACTGCTGAAGCCCACGCACCTAGAGCCCATGATCTGCAACAAAAGAAGCCACCACAATGAACAGCCTGCACACCACAACGAAGAGTAGTCCCCGCTCACCACAACTAGAGAGAGCCCGAGCACAGCAACGAATGCCCAATGCATCCAAAAATAAAGAAAGAAAGAAATTTACTTAAAAAAAAAAAAAACAAATAAAACAGATGGGGACTTTTCTGGTGGTCCAGCAGTTAAGATTTCGCCTTCCAGTGCAGGGGGTGCCTGTTCGATCCCTGGTTTTGGAGCTAAGATCCCACATGCCTCACAAACAAGAAACCAAAACATAAAACAGAAGCAATATTGGAACAAATTCAATAAAGACTTTAAAAAAAAACACAGAGAAAGACACTACCAAAAAAGAAAACTGCAGGCCAATATCGTTGATAAATATAGATGCAAAAATTCTCAACTGAATATTAGAAAACCGAATCCGACAACACATAAGAGGATCATACACCATGACCAAATTTGATTCACCCCAGTTTCACAAAGCTGTTTCAACATATGCAAATCAATCAACATGATACACCCCATCGACAAAGGAAAAACAAGAAACAAACGACCATCTCAGTAGATGGCGAAAAAGCATTTGAAAAGCTTCAACATCCATTCATGGTAAAAACACTTACCAACGTGGGTACAGAGGAAACATATCTCAACATAATAAAAGCTATTTATGACAAACCCACAGCCAATATAATACTCAACGTTCATAAGCTGAAAGCCTTCCCGCTAAAATCTGGAACAAGACAAGGATGCCCACTCCCACGTCTTCTCTTCAACATAGTATTGGAAGCCCTAACCACAACAATCAGACAAGAAAAAGAAATAAAATCTAACCAAATTGGAAGGGAAGAGGTAAAGTTGTCATTATATGCAGATGACATGATAATATATATAAAGGAAACCCTAAAAATCCCACACAAACACTACTAGAACTGATAAACAAATTCAGCAAAGTAGCAGGATACAAGATTAACATATATAAATTGGTTGCATTTCCTGGTTTTTCTTTCTTTTTTTTTTAAATTTATTTTGGCTGCATTGGGTCTTCATTGCTGTGCACGGGCTTTCTCTAGTTGTGGCCAGTGGGGACTAGACTTTCTTGTGGTGCGCAGGCTTCTCATTGCAGTGGCTTCTCTTATTGTGGAGCACGGGCTCTAGGCATGCAGGCTTAAGTAGTTGTGGCACATGGGCTCAGTATTTGTGGCTCACTGGCTCTAGAGTGCAGGCTAAGTAGTTGTGGCACACAGGTTTAGTGGCTCCACGGCATGTGAGATCTTCCTGCATCAGGGCTCAAACCCGTGTCCCCTGTATTGGCAGGCGGATTCTCAACCACGGAGCCACCAGGGAAGTCCCTGGTTGCATTTCTTTACACTAACAATGAAATATCAGAAAGGAAATGTAAACAAGCAATCCTTTTATTAATGGCATCAAAAAAATAAAATGCTTAGGAATAAACCTCACCAAGGAGGTGAAAGACTTATATACTGAGAACTACAAAACATTAGTAAAGGAAGCTGAAGATGATTCAAAGAAATGGAAAGACATCCCACGCTCTTGGATGGGAGGAATTCATACTGTTAAAATGGCTATACTACCCAAAGCAATCTACAGATTTAATGTGATCCCTATCAAATTACCCATGACATTTTCCCCAGAACTAGAACAAATAATCCTAAAATGTATCTGGAACCATAAAAAGTCAGAAATGTGAACACAATCCCCAGGAAAAAGAACAAAGCAGGAGGCATAACCCTCCTAAACTTCAGAAAATACTACAAAGTTACAGTAATCAAAGCCACATTGTATTGGCACAGAAAGAGATACCTGGATCAATGGAATAGAATAGAGAGCTAAGAAATAAACCCTCACACCTATGGTCAATTAATCTTTGACAAAGGAGGCAAGAATATACAATGGGGAAAAGACAGTCTCTTCAGCAAGTGGTGTTTTGAAAGTTGGAGAGCCGTATGCAAATCAGTGAAGTCAGAACATACCCTCACACCATACACAAAAATAAACTCAAAACGGCTTATATGCTTAAATATAAGATAGGACACCATATAACTCCTAGAAGAGAACATAAGCAAAACATTCTCTGACATAAGTCATACCAAAATTTTCCTAGGTAGTTCTCCCTAGGCAGTACAAATACAGTAAGTCACCTACATACGAACCTTCAAGTTGCAAACTTTCAAAGATGCAAACGTCCATTCGCGTGTCCAATCATGTAAGTTAGTTCACGTGTCTGGCATACATTGTCACGTGCGTGCTTCCTCTATATGTGGTTGTGCTTTTGTGTACTTTGCAGTACTGTATAGAGTACAGTAGTACAGTACCTTTATTTCAAGCCCAAGATGTCTGGAAGCAAGCGTAAAAGCAGAGGTGATGTAGCTGGTACTGTTAAGAAGCGCCAAGCGATAATGACGGAAACAAAAGTGAAAGTAATTGAGAGAGTGGAGCGAGGCAAAAAGATGTTAGACATCGCTCATTCTTATAATATGAATCATTCAATCATTGGCACGAATCTAAAGAACAAGGACAAGATCATGGAACATGTGAAGTCTGCTGTGCCGACGATGTTGACACAATATCCAAGAAGCATGGAAAAGTGATGGAGGAGATGGAGAAACTTCTCAGTGTGCGGATGCAGGATCAACATCAGCGCTGAGTCCTTCTCAACTTAATGCTGATTCAAGAGAAAGCTAAAAGCCTTTATGAAGACTTGAAGAAGAAACATGGCAAAGAATCAGAGGGCACATCTTTTAATGCCAGCCATGGCTGGTTTCATCGGTTCAAGGCTAGAGCCAGCCTTCACAATGTAAAAGTAAGTGGAGAGACAGCAAGTGCAGATAGGATAGCTGTCCAGGAACTTCCAGAAACACTTTGAGAAATTATTGATGATGGTGTGTATTTACCCAACCAGGTTTTTAATGTGGATGAGACACAACTGTACTGGAAGAGGATGCCAGACCGAAGTTACGTCAGTAAGGAGGAAAAGTTGATGCTGGGCTGTAAAGCAGCAAAGGATAGGCTAACTGTTGTTTGGTGGCAATGCTTCCGGTGAATTGAAGCTGAAACCTCTCTTAGTTTATCATTCACAGAACCCAAGAACCCTTAAAAACATAGCCAAGGGCTCTCTTCCTGTTGTGTGGAAGCGTAACCCCAAATCCCGGATTACACAGGCCACGTTCCAGGACTGGTTTTGCCACCACTTTATCCCAGATGTAGAGAAATATTGCTTGGAGAAGGACGTTCCAGCAAAACATTCTTTTGCTGCTCGACTATGCTCTGGGCCACCCCCCATTCATGGATGACTTTCATCCCAACGTCAAAGTACTGCATCTGTCACCAAATACTACATTGCTCATCCAACCTATGGACCAGGGCGTTATAGCGACTTTCAAGAAATATTATTTATGTCACACTTTTTGTCAGGCAGTAAAGGTAAGTGACAAATCAGGAACAACCTAGGGACAGCTTTGGGAGGACTATAACATCTACAAGACCATAAAAAACATTGACTTTGCATGGTGTGAGGGTATGGCGGTCACGATGAATGGGGTTTGGAAGAACCTTTGCCCACAGTTTGTTCATGATTTTTGTGGATTTGAGAAGGTAGATCAGAAGTCCGAAGAGGTCTTCAGCAACGTAGTGACCCTCAGCGAGAAGCTGGAGCTAGATCTGCAAGAGGACGATTTCGCTGAACTCCTTGCTGTGCAACATGAGGAGCTTACTGATGGAATTGGAGGCCCAGAGAAAGGATGAAGAGGGACAGGAGGAAGAAAAAGTAACTGAAGAACTGAAGAGATTCACGACACAGAAAATGGCAAGGGAATCTTCGTTATTTGAGGAAGCACTGTTAGTTTTTGAGGCACAGGACCCGAACCTAGAATGGGACCCAAAGGTGGCAGCAGCCATTCAGATTGCAATCCAGTGTTACCTTGTCATCTATGATGAGAAAAAAAGAGCTACTACCCAGACATCAATGGATCATTCTTTCAAGAGGGTAGATAGAATTAAATCCAGCAAGGAACCAGAACCTTTGCCATCAACGGCAGGTATGAGTGAAATTGCAGCTTGCCCTCTGTCTCCTACTGTTGATAATCCTTCACCCCTACCATCTCCCACCTCCCCTCCCTCCTCCAATCAGTAACTCTGCTCGCCTGTTCCTTCGATGCCAGCCCGAGTATCCTAGCTGTTGTACTGTATTACTGTACTTTTCAAGTTACTGTACTGTAAGATTAAAAATGCTTTCTTTGTTTTTGTGCTTGTTTTTTATGTATTGTTTGCGTGAAAAGTATTATAAACCTATTACGGTACAATACCATACAGCCGACTGTGTAAGTTGGGTACCTAGGCGAACTTTGTTGGACTTACAAACAAATTGAACTTACAAACGCACTCTTGGAACAGAACTTGTTCATATGTAGGGGACTTACTGTAAAAGCAAAAAAGAAACAGGAACTAATCAAACTTATAAGCTTTTGCACAGCAAAGGAAACCATAATCAAAATGAAAATACAACCTATGGACTGGGAGAAAATATTAGCAAATGATGAGACTGACAAGGGCTTAATTTCCAAACCATACAAACAGCTCATACAACTCAATAACAAAATAACAAATAACTCAATGGAAAAATGGGTAGAAGACCTAAATAAACATTTCTCCAAAGAAGACATACAGAGAGCCAATAGGCACATGAAAAGGTGCTCATCATCACTAATTATTAGATAAATGCAAATCCAAATTACAATGAGGTATCACTTCACACTGATCAGAATGGCCATCATTAAAAAGAAAATCTACAATTAACAAATGCTGGAGGGGGTATGGAGAAAAGGGAACCCTTCTACACTGTCGGTGGCCATGTAAGTTGGTGCAGCCACTATGGAAAACAGTATGGAGGTTCCTCAAAAAAACTATAAAGAGAGTTGCCATATGATCTAGCAATCCCACTTGTGGACATATATCTAGACAAAACTATAATTCAAAAAGATACATGAAACCCTATGTTCATAGCAGCACTATTTATAACAGCCAAGACATGGAAACAACCTAAATGTTCATTGAAAAATGAGTGTATAAAGAAGGTGTGGTATACGTATACAAAAGATATTACTCAGACATAAAAAAGAATGAAATAATGCCATTTGCAGCAACATGGATGGACCTAGAGATAATGATACTAAGTGAAGTAAGTCAGAGAGAGAAAGACAAATACCATATAATATCACCTACATGTGGAATCGAAAACAGGACACAAATGAGCATGTCAGCGAAACAGAAACAAACACACAGATATAGAAAAGAGAGTTGTGGTTGCCAAGGAGAGAGTGAAGGAAAGATTGGGAGTTTTGGAATAGCAGAAGCAAACTATTCTACATAGGATGGACAACCCACCAAGACCTACTGTAGAGCACAGGAAACTATATTCAATACCCTGTGATAAACCATAATGGAAAAGAATATATATAGATATATAGATATAGATACATAGATATAGATAGATATATAGATAGATATATATAAAACTGAATCACTTTGCTGCACAGCAGAAATTAATACAACAATGTGTAAAGGCTGCAGAGGGTGTGGAGAAAAGGGAACCCTCCTGAACTGTTGGTGGGAATGTAAACTGATAGAGCCACTATGGAGAACAGTATGGAGAGTCCTTAAAAGCTAAAAAATAGAACTACCATACGACCCAGCAATCCCACTACTGGGCATATACCCGGAGAAAACCATAATTCAAAAAGATACATGTACCACAATGTTCACTGTAGCACTATTTACAATAGCCAGGACATAGAAGCAACCTAAATGTCCATCGACAGATGAATATATAAAGAAGATGTGGCACATCTATACAATGGAGTATTACTCAGCCATAAAAAGGAACAAAATTGAGTTATTTGCAGTGAGGTGGTTGGACCTAGAGTCTGTCATACAGAGTGAAGTAAGTCAGAAAGAGAAAAAACAAATACCGTACGCTAACACATATATATGGAATCTAGAAAAATGGTACTGACGAACCTAGTGACAGGGCAGGAATAAAGACACAGATGTAGAGAACGGACTTAAGGACACAAGGGGCAAGGGGAGACAGGGACGTAGTGAGAGAGTAGCACTGACATATATACACTACCAAATGTAAAATAGCTAGTGGTAAGCTGCCGCATAGCACAGGGAGATCAGCTCGGTGCTTTATGTCTCCCAGAGGGGTGGGATAGGGAGTGTGGGAGGGAGGCTCAAGGGGGGGGGGATATGGGGAATATATGTATACATATAGCTGATTCACTTTGTTGTAAAGCAGAAACTAATACAGTGTTATAAAGTAAGTATACTCCAATAAACATGTATTTAAAAAAACCCACAACATTGTAAATCAACTACACTTGAAAATATTTCTTAAGTGCAAACAATTTTCTGAATGTAAGTTTTACTGTGTGTGTGTGTACCACAGGTTCAATATATATGAATTATGTCAAATTGATTACATTGCTTTTCAAAATAAAGAATTTTTGATATTTTACATCAGCCTCATGTTATAAATGCAGAAAAACTATATTATTTTTTTCTAAAGTTCAGAAATAGCCATTTTGCTCATTCGGTATGCTATAAACCATTAACTATTAAAAAGGGATTCGTGACCTCTTCCTTCCAAAGAAATATTTCTCCACTCACACAAGTTTAATAGAATGTTCCACCATGAACTGACTTCCCACCTTAGAGACACGAGATTTGCATCCTGAAATCTCTTTCTTGCAAAAATGTCCAATTATCATCCTAGCATTACAGAAAAGAAATGCTTTTTTCCAGATCTCAAATTCCATACAACTTTAGTCAAGACATCATGTATGTTTTTTTTTCACACGCACACAGACTGTATTTTATTTTTACAAGAGATAAATCAACTGACACCAAGCACTGTAAATGGATGACCACAACAAAAGCAACAATGGTTGCAATTACCAAACACGAAACACACTCATACTATGTCATAATATTGACATTCAGTCCAGTAATCCTCCACTGTAACAGCTCATTTACTTTGCAGTGAAAGACATCATGCATTTTTAAATAATCAGCACTCACCTGAGGTCTTTAAAAATCAACATAAACATAATGTTGTGTTCTCTTTCATTTACTCTGGTTCTAAGTGGTCATTTCTAAACGAAAGTATTTAAGTATGTTAACGTCATCTTATAGCATCATATTTCAAATGACTACCGTGTCTCCAAAGATGAAATATGAGGAACTCACAATTAGGCTCTCCAAAGTTTTGCTCTCTGAATGTGTATGACCCTTCTGCTGAACTCCACACTGTTCATTATTCTCTGAGAATATTCTTTTTCTTGTATGGCCATCTCACATGCTCTTTCATTTCATGAAGTTTTTTCCTACAATGTTATGCCTAGTTTATTTCTGAGAATATGCATTATTTCAGAATGATATTTATAGACACAAAGACTTCTCTATAATTCCCTGAGAGTTTCAAGAACTCCTTCTTTTTTTTTTTTTTAATACCTAGATTCTGAAGCTCTCCACAAAGCATTACTAAACTTGCATTTACATAAGTATCTACATATTAATCACACATTAATGCATTCACAATTGTATTATGATTTATTGCTAATTTTGGAGCTGTCTTATATACCACCCTCTTGGAAATCACTTTAATATTTGCACTTAGGACTTGAAAGAGAATGGATAAATAAAAACCTGAAGAATATGCAAATACAATTTATATATTTCTCATAAAATTAGGTGATTATCTAACCTTTATCCAGAAAAAAAGAAGAGCCCAGATACTCTGCAGGCATGATCCTCGAGAATGTGTGGTCTTCCAGCAGGAAAACATGCAGTAATCCATGTGGCAGGGCAGAGTTTACCTGTGACCAGCTGGGGTTAGTGACCTATGCATTCCTTACATGCAACATATCAGGAGTGGAAAAAGGGAATTTGTCCGTTGTGGCAATAAGTATAATGAAGATTTGTAGCAGGTCATGCTCATATGTTCAACACAGGTACAATCAAAAGTTTGCTCAATTCTGGTAGATCTAAGTCTGTATCTGTTACCTTGTCTTTAACGAGGAAATGTCAGAACTGACTTACCAAAAAAAAAGTGTTTTGTTTGTTTGTTTGTTTTAATTAGAGTCACGGTGAGTAAGGCAGAGTTCAGAACAGCTAATGTGACTTAGTGATTCTCTCATCAGGAAATACAGTTTCTACTTCCCTGTTTATTCTCCACATCCTGTAGTAAGTCAAGTTTCAATGAAAGATAAATCTACAGCGTGAAAAGAAAAGAAAACTTACAGGTGTTGATAGGGTCATTTTGACAGGTTTTACCACGTATGTCAGTGTTTCTGGGGATGGACACAAGCCAGAGCTCCCTACTCTGACATTTTCACTGATGTCATTCCCCTTGATCCTCAATTTGAAAGTGGATAAAAATGCTTTCTATGCTTTCTTCTTTAAGAAATTAAATAAAGAATGTTTTCTAGACATGATCCTCTAATGATCTGCAGTCAGTGGTCATCAACAGACGAAAAGCACAGAATCTCATCCCCACAGAAGGGTGACATTCAGTCAGGTAAGAAAATTCTCCCCGAAATCAGAGCTTCATCTTTAACATGCAATCAAAGGCTTTCACAGGTTCTTCATCACTCTGCACTCAGCCCTACCATATGGGATTGGCTCTGAGAATCTCACATCAGATGACTGACAAACATGTCATAGTACACTGATCTGGTACCAGATCCTGCCTCTCTTAATGATCTCCCACAGGGACATTGGAATATTCTAGGATATTTCCTGGAGCCCTCTATTCTACACAGGTACACTTCCAAGTAGAAACAGAAGCTTGGATTCTCACTGGGACCCCTGCTCTGTCCAACCAACCTCTCTAGAAATATGATGTTCTAATCTCTCCTGATTAGAACATTTCAAGGTCTCTCCCTGTGCTAATTTAGTAAAGGTAAAAGAGAAACAAGAAAGAGCAAACTATGCAGGGAGCAATATATAAGATTCCTTTACTTAACGTATTTATCTGATATACCCAAATACTGAGAAATATAGATTCATTTCATAATGTTCAAGAAAAGAGGAGGAGGAACCTCCATGCCAACAGTATATATAAAATGGAATCAATATTGCATAAGCTCCAGCTTAAGCTTAGCTACGAGGTACTAACCCTTCTCATAAAGAAGCAATAGTTCTCCATCATTTGAAGCACACTGAGGACTCAGACAGCTGGACACTGAAGGTGTAGCCTCCTCACTCGAATTCTGTACCTGCATCACAGAGCAGTGAAATATTCCCAAAGAATTATTAAGGATGAGGGGGGGGGGAGGCGAAATAAAAAAGATGAATCCATCGTCTGTCCTACCGTCTGTTCTGTCGGATATTACCACCATCTTGGCCCAATATGACCTTCCCACTTTTCTCTGGGTCTCCCTACTTTCCACCTCCATCCTCTCATTATATCTTACCTACACTTGGGAATGACTCTAGTTTTTCCACTTATCTTTATCAACAAGTAATCCAAATAGCAACTGTGTATATAACTCCTTAGAAACCTCAGGTCTGACTCAGTAATAATACATGACCTTCAAAGTCCAAAGTTTTCCTAATTCCCTTCATTATTATTTTTTTCTAATTTCCATGTACTTACACTCTTAAGACCTCCACTGTTCTCAGGTTCGTCTTCCCTGCAAAATCTGTCAACCTAGACATAGACTTAAGTACCACCCTCTAATTATCTCCTAGGGAATCCAGTTTTTAAAAAAGCCTCAGCAAGCCTTATGGACTTTATTAAAGACTCTTTAAGATAACCCATGGGAGATAGCAGCACACCCACAGATATCTACCTAATACACCCTCAGAGTAATTTTTTTTTTCTCTTTTATAAAGTCTCTTCTGGCCAATGAAGACTCTCAGCTCTTCTTCTTCAACATATGCAGTGTCTCACCCTTCTGATTACTCTCTGCTCTATCCCAGGTCCACTCCCTTTCCTGATATTACATTCTTTCCCAATTTTGTATGTTGGTAAAATCAAATAACATAAAATATAACATGTTAGTTATTATAAAGTGCACCGTTCAGTGATATTAAATGCATTCATATTATTGGGCGATCAACATCACCATTTATCTTTCTAATTCTTTTCTACGTTTTAAAACTGTAACTCTATATCCTTTAAATATAACTTTCCTTTTTGTTCCATAACCACCTGAAAAGCGTCATTGCCCTCCCAATTTCTATGGTTTTGACTACACTAAGTACCCCCATATAATTGAAATAAGTAGTTGTATTGTTATGACTCACTAAAAGTCACAAAAATGGCATTTTTGGTAGCTAAATTTCCTCAAGATTCATCCATGTTGTAGCATATTCCTAGATCTTTTCCTTTTTAACACTGAATAATATTGTATTATATGGGTATACCACACTTTGCTTATCCAGGAACTAGTGGATGAACACTTAGGTTGCTTTCATATTTTAGCTACTGTGATTATTACTGCTCTAAACACTGGAGTACAAATATTTCTTTAAGACCCTGATTTCAATACCTTTGGGTATACCTCATAGTAAAATTCCTGGATCATGTAGTAAGTCTATTTTTCAATATCTGAAAAATTGCCATACTCTTTTGCAAAGCAGCTGTATCATTCTGCATTCCCTCTGACATAGCACAATGGTTCCAACTCCCTCACATCCTCACCAATAGTTGTTTTCTGCTTGTGTATGTGTGTGTGTGCTTGTGTGTATATGCATGCACACAAATATATAAACATGCATTTAGTGATATGGAGCATCTATTCAAGTGCTTAGTCATTTGTACATCTTTGTGAAGAACCATCTATTCAAGTCTTTTATCCATTTTTGAATCAGGGTGTTTGCTTTTTGTTCAGTTGTAGGAGTTCTCTGTATATTCTGAATAGAAATCTCTTGTCAGATAGATGGCTCTGAAATATTTTCTCCCATCTTGTGGGTTGCCATTTTATTCTGTTTACATTTCTTTGATACACATTTTTTTTTAACTTATGTACTGAAAATTGTTTATTTTTTTGTTAGCTGTACCTTTGTTGTTCCTTCGTTTCATATGGAGGAAAACACTGCCAAATCCAATATCATGAAGCTCTTGTCCTCTATCTTCTTCTAAGACTTTTTATATTATTAGGTCTTATATTTAGTTTCTTGATACGTTTTCATTAATTTTTGCATATGATGTTAGGTAAGGGTCCATCCTCTTTCTTTTGCATGTTGCCCACAAGACTTCTCAGCACCATGTGTTGAAAATACTATCCTTTCTACTTTGAAAAGTCTTGGCAACTTGTCAAAAATCATTTGGCCATATATCAGGGTTTACTTCTGGGTGTTGTATTCTATTCTATTCTATTGGTCTTGAATAAGGGAGAAAATAGTATAACCTATCCAGGTTGATGAAGAACATAAAGAAAGACCAGGACTGAGAATTAGGAGGGCAATATAAAACAGCAGGGAGTAAAAGACAGTGTGAGAGAAGATCTTGTATTTGCGAGTTCATGGAAATAGGATCATGCTAAAACCACTAAACGCCTGCCTTTGAACAATACGGTAAATGTGCCAGCAAGAAACATAACACTTACCCATCTCTGGGAAATATAGTATGGGCATAAAGATAAACTACACACAAATATATTAAAAAGGGAAGGGTTTTCATGGTGTGAGAATATTGTGGCATTTGAAATACAATTTACTTCTGTTCTACCATTGTCTCTAAAATTTATCAAAGTGTATATACAAGCAATTCCAATTCTGGTAATGTGCTTGACAGGTTTATATATGAACTTCAGTAGAGCAGTAAATGTACATTCATAGTAGGACTGTTCCCTAAACCAAAAAACAAAACACAAAAACTGCAAAGACTAGAGTTCACTTTGTCAACACACATACAGATGCAATGATGGTTAACGGTCCGAAAACAGAAGGTGAGCATGGGTGCAAGAGGTTAATCCCCAGGCTGGGGTGGGGTGCAGAGTTTGAGGGTAACACAAGTAGAAAAGGCTTTTGTCCTATCCTTGATTTTTGAGGTATGGAAATTCACAGGTCACTACCTTCATTTCAAACTGAATGAATGCACTATTCAATTTTTTTAGACAGGCGAAGTAAACATGAGTGATAATAAATTTCAAACTGTCGCTAATCAAATAAGATACTAAGAAAACTTAAATAATATGATTTAGGAATGAAGTAGAGAGATTGTCCAACATGGTAGCATTCAAAGACCCAGAGCTTGATGCCTCTCATGGGCACACCAAAGTCACAACTGTTTACAGAACAGCAATTGATGAAAAAGGCCGGGACCTACCATAAAAGATGTTTTACAGCTAAAGATATAAGGAAGGCACCTCGACAAGACAGAAAGGAAGGGCAAAATCTCAATAGAGTCAAGACCCATACCACCAAGTGGGTGGCCCACAAATGGGAGGATAATTACAATTTCAGAGGTGCTCCCAGGTAGCAAGGGGTATGAAGCCAACATCAGGCTCCCAAGCCCAGGGATCCTGTTGTGGAAAGAAGAGCTCCTAGAAAGTTGGGCTTTGAAGACCAGTAGTGCTTATTTTCCAGAGAGCCAGAGGGATGTGGGAAATAGAGATTCCACTCTTAAAAGATGCTCACAAAATCCCACATGATCTGAGAATCAGAACAGAAGCAGTCATTTGAAAGGATCCCGGGTCACACCTACCTCCTGATCTTGGAGAGTCTCCCAGAGAGGCAAGAGGCAACTACAGCACAGCCTCAGGGACAGAGACACTGGCAGCAGCCATTCGGGGGAGCTCCTTCTACCTCGTGGACGCTGGTACCAGCAAGCATAATTTCAGAATCCTCCCTGTAGCTTATCAGCCTCAGGACCGAGCCCCACCCATTTCCACCAGACTACAGACGCAAGTACTAGGATGCTGCAGGCCAAGCAACTAACTGAGCAGGGGCATAGCCCCATCCACCAGCAAACAGGCTGCCTTCAGATCCTCTCAGTGCACAGCTGCCCCTGGACATGGGTCCAGCCACCAAAAGCCCCAGGACCAGCCTCCACACCTCAGTGGACAGGCACCAGCCCCAGAGTCCCTGGCCCCTCTGACAAGTGAGCCTGCTCTGGCCTTGGAGTCAGCCTCACCATCGGCAGGTGGTAACTGCACAGGGACTGGATGGAGCTTGGACCTACCCAACAGCAAACCTGCTTTAGCAGTGGGATCAGCCTCATACACCAACAGGCACACACCAGCTCCAGGAATACCACAGCCCAGCAGCCTGTGTAACCAGGCCACTTAATTGCAGGCCAGAAGCAGCCATGGACTCAGCTGGGTCCTGACCCTGCCCATCAGAATGCCAACACAAGATTAGGGATACCCCCGGCCCTGCAGAGAGCTGTGTCAGGAACAGTGATCCAACACCAACTCTGTGGCTCCTGGGCCCTGCAGCCAGAACGCAGAACCTGTCTCTTCCTCCCAGTAGCCAGCATAGCCCCAGAACCAGTGACTGGGCACTAGCCCTGATATCACCTGGACTGCAATTCTACCCATAAGTGAACCAGCACCAGATTTGGTGTCCCCCAGAGTTGTGCAGCCAGCTGCCTTATGATTTAGTCTCACCAAGCAGCACAGACAGCCTCCATACAAGGCAGAGCCTGGCAAACAAGCAGTCTGGGGGCAGCCAAGCCTACCAGACTACCCACAGTAGTCAGCCCGCCACAGCAGAAGAGCCCAAGCAGCCCACATAGGGGGTACACCTAGAATATATAGCTCTAGTGACCAGGGGAGAGGGGGCTGCTGGGACCCATAGGACAGCTCCTACAAAAGGCCACTTCCCCAAGGTCAGGAAATGTAACGAACCTACTACACACATAGCAATAAAAACAGGAAGTTAAGAAAAATGAGGTGACACAGAAACACGATCCAAATGAAGGACCAAGATAAGAATTCAGAAGAAGATCTAAGTGAAGTGGAGATAGCCAATCTCCTCAACAAAGGGTTCAAGGTAATGACTGTAAAGATGATCAAAGAACTCAGGAGAAGAATGGACGACCAGAGCAAGAAGTTAGAATTTTTTTTTAAGAAGAGTTAGACCATTAAAGAACAACAAAACAGAGATGAGGAATACAATAACCAAAATGAAAAATACATTAAAGGAAACTACTGTAGACTAAATGATACAGAGGAATGAATCAGAAAACTGAAGGACAGAGTACTGGCAATCACTGAAGATGAACGGTAAAACAATAGATTAAAATGAAATGAGGAAAGTTGAACAGACTTGTGAAACAACATCAAGTGTACTAATATTTGCATTATACTGGTCCCAGAAGCAAAAAAGGAAAGACAAAGCAGTGTAGAACATACCTGAAGACATAAGAGTTGAAAACTTCCCTAACCTGGGAAAGAAAACAGACATCCAAGTCCAATAAACACAGTAAGGCCAAAACAGGATCAACCCAAAGAGGACCACACCAAGACTCATTGTAATTAAAATGGAAAAAAAAATAAAGATAAAAAGACACTATTAAAAGGAGCAAAGGAAAAGCAACAAGTTACAAACATGGGAAATTGCATAAAGTTATCTGCTGACTTTTCAGGATAACCTCTGCATGCCAGAAGGGAGTGGCATGGTATATTTAAAGTCATGAAAGGGAAAAGCCTATAAGCAAAAATACTCTACCCAGCAAGGCTCTCCTTCAGATTTGATGGTGAGATCTAAAGTTTTACAGAGAAGCAAAACTAAAAGAGCTCAACATCGCCAAACCAGCTTTATGAGAAATCTTAAAGGGGCTTTTCTAAGTGAAAAAGAAAAGGTCACGATTGAAACATAAAAATTAGGAAAGGAAACCTACTAAATGAAAAACCTCATTGGTTAAGGCAAATATTCAACAAAGGTAGTAAATCAACCATGGACACAGCTAATAGGAAGGATGAAAAAAAAAACAGTAATAAAATCATCTATATTCACAATAAGAAGTTAAGGGACACACAAAACAAGTAGATGTAAAATATAAGGTCAAATTCAGTAACTGTGGGGGAGCAGAGTAACAATGCAGGGTTGTTAGTGTCCATGTGAAATTAAGAGCTCAGCAACTTAAATAATCACACACACACACACACACACACACACACACACACACACACACACATAAACAAAACTGAAAGAAATCCAAACATAATATTAAAGATAGTCCTCACATCACAGATGAAGGGAATAAAAGGGGAAGAAAGGAACACTGAAGAAATTAAAGAGGGATTCTAAAAATACCCAAGACAAATGAAAATGAACACAAAATGATCCAAAATCTATGGGACACAGCCAACGCAGTTCACAGGGGGAAGTTATAGTGATACAAGCTTATTCTTAGGAATCAAGAAAAATATCAAATAAACAACCTAACATTACACCTGAAGGAATTAGAAAAAGAAGAAAAAACAAAACTCAAAGCTGTCAGAAAGGAAAATTAAGAAAACTATACCATATGCAATGACATCAAAAAGAATAAGATACCTAGGAATAAACACACCTAAGCAGGTAAAAGACATGTGCTCAGAAATCTATCAGCCATTGGTGAAAGAAGTTGAAGACAACACAAAAAGATGGAAAAATATAGCATGTGCATCGACTGGAAGAATTAATACTGTTAAAATAACCATACTACCAAAGACAATCTACAGATTTAATGCAATCCCTATCAGAATACCAAAGCATTTTCACAGAACTTGAAAAAGTAATTTTAAAATTTGTATAGAAACACAAAGACCCCAAATAGCCAAACAATCTTGAGAAAGAACACAGCTGGAGGCATCACGCACCTTGACTTCAGACTATACTGCAAAGCGACAGTAATCAAAGAGAAAGGGACCAGAGCAAAAACAGACACAAAGATCACTGGAATAGAATAGAGACCCCAGAAGTAAGCCCACCCACTTATATTTAATTGATTTATGACAAAGCAGGCAATATGGAGAAAAAACTGTCTCTTCAATAAGTGGTACTGGGAAAACTGGTCAGCTACATGGAAAAGAATAAAATTAGATTATTTTAGCACATCATATATAAAATAAATGCAAAACTGAATAAAGGCCTAAATGTAGGACCAGAAACCATAAAACCCCTAGAGGAAAATATAGAACATTCTTCAACATAAATGATAGCAACAGTTTTAGGTTCAGTCTACTAAGGCAAATGAAATAAAAGCAAAAATAAACAAATGGGACTTCACTAAACTTAAAAGATTTTGCACAGCAAAGGAAACCAAAGACAAAATGAAAAGACAACCTGCTGAGGGAGAGACAATATTTGCACATGATAAGAGGTTAACATCAAAAAAGATGACCAAGCAAGGGTTCATACCTAAACTACAGAAACAGCACATACAACTCAATATCAAAAAAACACCCAAAATCTTTTTTTAAAAAATGAGAAGCCCTAAATAGACATTTTTTCCAAGGAAAAACTACATATAGACAGCCAGAACTCACAAAGATGCTAAACATAGCTAATCGGCAGTAAAATGCAAATCAAAACCGTGAGATATATCACCTCAGTCTTGTCAGAATGGCTGTCATCCAAAAGATCACAAATAACAAAGGTTAGTGAGGATGTGGAGAAAGGGAAACTCTTGTACACTCTTGATGTGAATGTGAAGTAGTGCAGCTACTGTGGAAAGCAGAATGGAGGTTCCACAAAAAACTAAAAATAGAACTACCATAATATCCAGCAATTTCACTGTTGGGTATATCAGAAGAAAACAAAAACACTATTTCAAAAAAAATAACTGCACACCAATGTTCATAACAGTGTTATTTGCCATAGCCAAGATATAGAGTCAAACTAAGTGTTCATCAATAGCTTAGTGGATAAAAAAGATTTTTTATGATGACTTCAGCAAAAAATGAAATTTTGCCATTTGCAAGAACATGGATGGATTTGGAGGGTATTATGCTTAGTAAAATAAGCCGCAGAGAAAACAAGCATGGCATGTTATGAGAAAAAAAGCATGGTATGGTATGAGAAAAAAAGCATGGTATGGTATGAGAAAACAAGCATGGTATGTTATCACTTACACGTGGCATCTAAAAAATTGAATACAATAACAACAAAAAAACAGACTCACAGATTAAAGAACAGACTAGTGGTTACCAGCAGGGAGAGATAGGGTGGAGGAGCAAAATAGTGGTAGGAGATTTTGAGGTACAATCCACTATGTATAAAATCAATAATCTACAGTGATGTACTGTATAGCATGGGGAATATAGCCACTCTTTTATAATAACTATAAATGGAGAAGAACCTAAACATTTATGAATCACTATGCTGTACCTCTGAAACTAATATAATAATGTAAATTAACTATAGATCAATAAAATATAAAGTAAGAAACAATAAAGGGGGGACACAGATTATTAGATAGAAATCAATTAAATAAACACAAGTTTTGGAAAGCAAGGAATTAAAAAACAACACGTAAGACACAACATTGGCATTTAAAGTGTACAATCTATTCATTTAAAAGAAATCATTTAAGTGGTAAAAAATGGTACCCATTCTCACAATTTTGTATATCTAGGATAAATTATTATCTACAAAAATATGTTACAAATATTCGCTCAAAAAGAAAGAGAAAATTGGGATAAACCCATTTTAGTATCCAAATTTAATATCAAAGTCTCTATGCAAAATTGATTTGAATAAGTTCTGTTAGCCACTTCTAGTTTCTTTGTGATGTAAAATCTTTTAAAGCATAAAAATCAGCTTTTCTACATTATTCCATTAGACATACATAGAAGTTAAAAGAAATGAGAAGACAGAACAATCAACCAGGAAGGTGAATTTACTGAGAAACAGTCATTCGTTCTCCCTCCTCCTTTTCTTTTCCTCCTTTTCCAGGTCTCTTTCGGTTCCGATCAAGAGAAATCTTGAGAGTTCTGAGAATATTTCTTTGAGGGCTTCAAATCACCATACCTACATCCTCTGCCACAACTACACACACGGGAACAAAAATCAACCTCTGCTATCTACTCACGTAGGAGGGATTCATGCAAAATAAACTCCTACATGGAGACCAACAGGTGAGTTTTCTACCTGTTCTTTCTAATGTCCTTCCATTATAGTAAATCCCACACATTATGAGGAAGAAACGGTTATGCGAGCTTTTCCTTGAAGTCAAAAAACTTGCATTCATTTCAAGTACCTGGTGATCATAGGGTACAGCCAGGGAAGGTGCCATCCCCCTTGGGGGGAGGGGCGGTGGATGGGCTCCCGCACCCATGCACCTCCTGATGCACAGATTCTGGAGAAACAAAGGGCGGTCACACCGCAGTCAGCCTGTCAGGCTGTCGGGCCACTGGGCAACCCGACCAGCCTGGAAGTGCCCCATCAGTTTGCTGAAAGCAAAACCCTGTCCCCCCTGTGAAGCCAGGCAATTTGGGTCAGAGAGTCAGAGGAGACCGGTAATCAACTCCTCCTCTCTGCTCACCTCCTTGGGGTTACAGCAACCCCATCTCCAAACCCAAATCTGACCCTGGAGTGCCAAACTGGGAGTGGCAGGTGGGCTCTGCCGGTGCTTCAGCGCCCTCTGGAGGTTGTCTGCTCTAATGGCAACTCTCAGCCCTTCCTCCTCCTCCTTCCCTAGTCCTGGGGGCTGCCTTGGCCTCCTGCAGCTGCTGGCCTGAATTCATTCTTCTTTTTTCTCCAATTACAATGAAGTGTCTTACAGAGGTTTGGAATCTCTTGAAGAAGGAAGATCTTTTAGCCAATACACCTTAACCGTGAGAAGTTGGTTTCAAGAATGAACCTGAAATACTGTATTTTTCTCCTGATGATTCCAAGGAGAGACAGCTCAAGTTTTCTAAATCATAAGAAAAACCAAGGTAAATCTGATATTCTGAGCCAGAGATGAAAAAGCAGTTTTTAGCACCCCCTCCTCATGTCATATGACCGGGATTTAAATCAATCAACTGCCACTGGTTTTTAAATCAAGTGACCCAACTTTAAATCCATCAGCTGCTTCCCTGTAACTCACGTGACTTGGCTTTGAATAGTAAGAAAAGCAGAGGTATAAAAATGATGTTCTGAACAATAAATGGAAAGACAACATTTTAGACAGTTTTTTTCCTTTTCGAATGGACCATTCATTGCCTACAGAATAAAGGATTCCCTTGTGGATTTCTTGAACTGTAAACACTTACATTGTCTCCGTTGGCTTGATTGACTTAGATTTTGGGTTTTTTTGTTGTTGTTGTTGTCGTTAACATCTTTATTGGAGTATAATTGCTTTACCTTGTTGTGTTAGCTTCTGCTGTATAACAAAGTGAATCAACTATTCGTATACATATATCCCCATATCCTCTCCCTCTTGTGTCTCCCTCCCACCTTCCCTATCCCACCCCTCTAGGTGGTCACAAAGCACTGAGCTGATGTCCCTGTGCTATATGCAGCTGCTTCCCAATAGCTATCTATTTCACCTTTGGTAGTGTATATATGTCCACGCCACTCTCTCACTTCATCCCAGCTTACCCTTCCCGCTCCCTGTGTCCTCAGGTCCGTTCTCTACATCTACGTCTTTATTCCTCTGCAGCGACTCCTGCTAGGGACGGATACTTCCTTTTATGCTCAGGGAAATCCCCTAGTTTGAATATGATTTGAGTTTGATCCTGTTAAACCATCAGAACTTCCCACCAGAGATAAATGAGGAGATTCTGGCCTTTATTAGTATGCATGATGAACACGGGTGTCCTGGCTGTACTTGCCAACCCTCCTATTTTACCCACCTATTTTTATCCACCTTCCTCCCTGTGAGTACCTTTGACCAACCCTGAGTTCAGACTCCTGACCTATTACAGTGACTTTGTCAGCCTTTCTTTAAAAATGGACAGGTAATAAAACGAATTTAACCTAGAAGCAGCAGCTCAGTAAGGGAAATAAAATCATCAGAAGTTATCTAATCACAGCCACAGCCATCCAGGGCTCTGTCTTACCTGCTGGGTCATAAGAATGGGACCTTCCTAAACTTGAAGGGCATCCAATCAAATAAGTAAAGGTCTGCTCACCTCTGGCTCTTGGAGGGATTGCTAGGCACTCTACCCAGTGTATACTAACTGCAAAACACTGTCATGGTTGTGAAACACCTATGTTCCAGGAAAGCTTTTTGGGGTGCATGGGGAAGGTTTCTTTTTGACATCAAGCAAAAAATAAATCACCAAGCTCTTTGAGCACAGGGGTTCTTAAGAGGGCAGTAGAAGGAAGGAATGGGCAGAAAAGACGATCTCCAGTGAAGTGAAGGCCGTTTTTCCAAAAGAGTAGGATTTAGTCTCAGTTTAAGGAGAACACTTTTACATAGCTGGGACAGCGCCAAACTGCAGTTTAGGGAACGAGTGCTTCAAAAGAACAGTGCTTTAAAAGTCCTGGCAAGGCAGCAAGAGGATGAAGAGTTGGTTTTGCATAGTTTTGAACACAGGAGTAAAGAAGCAGAGGCATCTCTGACTAAAAGGCCCTGAGATCCTATGGCATCAATGGGTCAGTTGCAGGGGCAGGGGGTGTGGGGGGCGATATTTCTCTCTCAACGTCTCCCAGGGCAGCCACCCCTCCCGACCCCACACCCCCACTCCCTTCACCCTTCCTCCCTCCACTGTTGGGTCCCCAGGGACAGCACTTTTCAAGCTGGAGCCCTCAGGCACCATCTCTGCTGTCTGGATTCTTCCTGGAGCCTGGCAAGTTCTGGGACAGGAAGGCGGGTCTGCAAGGCCGCTGCGGTGCAGTCGGACCTGGAGGCCTGGAGGGGAACTGGAGCCCTGAAGCCCACCCACGTCCTTGAAGCCGAGGGAGGAACACATCCTCCTAACAGTACTTCTCAGGGGTCAGCGTGCTCCCCACCCAACGGTGATCCATACTCACTTGAGGCAGCAAGGACTGCCTCTAACTGGCCCCCTCGATTCCGCCTTAAGGGTCCTCGCACATGTGTGATAGCGCAGGCCCCGGATCTCTTTAGTCAGCTGAGGCCAGTGCTGCCGGCATCCCTCCAGTCCCATCCCCCAGCCCCTCCCTCTGGGACTGTATCTAATAGAAGAAAGAGCACAGAGGAATTGGCTGAATCAAGGGACCTGGGAGCCTGGGGATGAGTTTGAAGACCGAGAACCTAAGGCGCAATTACATATTATTGGAAACTCTTGTGGAGTGTGTGGGGGGGGGGAGGTTAGGAGGCTGAGAGGCTGAGTCGACCTGGTGAGTCCAGCCCCAGGACACCACACAGCCCTGTCCCCCTTTCCCTGCCATCAGACAAGCGGTGCCGCAACTCCAGCCGGGACTCTGCACTTCCCCCTCCCTGATCCTCCAGAAGAGCAGGTGGCCCCCCTCTGAGGGCAGGGCCAAGACAACGGACCAAGTCCCCCTGCACTAAGGCGCTACTGGAATCTCTTCCTGAACAGCAGTGCTGGCTTGGAGCGAACCCGTGCACCGCCAAAGTTGGTCTCGTCCTGCAGCTGAGGGACGCAGGCTTTAAGTCAGCTGCCTTGGCTTTAAATCAATCAGTCCCCCCTTTAAGTCAGGTGACCCGACTTTAAATCACTGTGTGCCCCTCAAGCCTGCCACTTCAAAAGTTGGGAACTTCACTTTGATCCCAGCACCTCACACAGCTGAATGCACACTGTAGTCACCCCCAAGCCTGGCTTACAGGCAGGATATAAGGTAAGGGGATGGGCTGCACACATGGTGAGGAGGGTGCACTTCATGTACCAGAAGGGTCCAGGTACTCTGGGTACAGCAAGCAGTGCACGATACAGCAGCTCCCTGGCAAAGCTGGTGATGCACAGGGGGAGCAGGCACACCCAGGCACGCAGAGGTTTCAGG
The DNA here is from genome assembly GCF_965194805.1 of Balaenoptera borealis. Taxonomy (NCBI): domain Eukaryota; kingdom Metazoa; phylum Chordata; class Mammalia; order Artiodactyla; family Balaenopteridae; genus Balaenoptera; species Balaenoptera borealis. The sequence continues at coordinate 42,319,538 of NC_138874.1, forward strand.
CCGGGAGCTGGGGCACAGCCAGCCGGCAGGGTGTGAAAGCCGAGGATCTGAGCCTTCTTGAGAAAGGCAGACACAGAGGATGGATGAGAAACAAAGAACAGATGAAACATGGATTTGAAAAGCACACCCTGCTCTTGAAATTGGGGTGGGGTCACCCCAGATTTGAGTCTTCTTACGCCCCAGTACCTAGTGCTTTGGCATTTGCCCAATTACTTATAAAATGTGACTGATAATATCTAAACCATAGAATACTGCATTTGGAGTGGTTTTGCGTGTTTATGTTTCTATAGTGGAATAATCTTTTCTACAAGAAAAATGTACACAATCTGAAATAAATTCAAACCCCTCTTTAAAAAGTACTATATCGGACTTCCCTGGTGGCGCAGTGGTTAAGAATCTGCCTGCCAAGGCAGGGGACATGGGTTCGAGCCCTGGTCAGGGAAGATCCCACATGCCGCGGAGTAGCTAAGCCCATGGGCCACAACTACTGAGCCTGCAGACCACAACTACTGAAGCCCGCGTGCCTAGAACCGGTGCTCCACAACAAGCGCAGCAAGAGAAGCCACCGCAATGAGAAGCCCGCGCACCGCAACAAAGAGTAGCCCCCGCTTGCCGCAACTAGAGAAAGCCTGTGCATAGCAACGAAGACCCAACGCAGCCAAAAACACATTAATTAATTAATTAGTTAACTATTTTAAAAAGGTACTATATCCTTCTGTACAGCTTCTCTGGGAAGAACAGAGAGATGGCGTAGGAGAGTGAGAAAGACCAATATTTAGTGCACATCTCTCATGCAGGTGCTCTGCTGGCTCAGATAGATTTATGCCCACTTTACACAGGAGGAAATAGTCTCAGAGAGGTTTAGTAATTTTCCCAAAGCCAAACAGCTATGGAGTGGCAGAACCAAGATCTGAACCAAGTCTGTTACCTTCAAAGCCTAAGTCCTCATCACAGCAAAACTCAATTAATATTTACATTTATCGAATTACATTGCAACCTGGGGAGTTCTTGGCACAATCCTGAATAAGAGTGAGAAAGAAAGAAATAGCATTGTTCCTACAGTCAACCCAAATTTTTGGAGCAGCTCCTAGATGCCTGGCCCTTTTTGGGGTTCAGCAGTGATGAAGACAGGAAGAGTCCTGCTTTCATGAACCACGTAGTGGGGAGGAGAGACGGGTGCAACTTGGGTGAGGGATTTCACCTTGCTGGACCTCTGTTTTGTCATCTGGAAAATGGGATGGGTGTTCCTCATTTTCTGGGATTGTCCAGCCCTCACATTCTCTGATTCCATAAGAAGCATTTGTTTTCCTGTTTCTTTAAACTTCATTCAGGCCGTGAGCTGTGATGAATGTTGTTAGCTGCTCCCCAAAGCACTCTATTCCCACCCTTTTCCTGTGATCAGGTCTTTCCCGAAACATGACTCACAGTCAGTCAGTCAAGTCACAGAACCTAAGGGGCACCCAGCAGAAAAATTCCAACCCTTGCTTCCCAGGAGCTCTGCGGTCTACCTGCCAGGTAAACTTAACTCACCTGGCACAAGGTGGCCATCCCTGGTTTCACATCAACATGATCTCAGGCACAAACCTCCTTGTTTTTCCATTTTGTCTTTAAGTTACTTGTTGAAACAACTGCACAAATATGACAAAGGTATAAAATCAGGCATCTTCTGCCCCCAGTGTCTACTAATAAATGATTTTCTGCCACTTTAATGATAAAGATAGAACATTTCAACATTCTGCTACCCTTATTATTTGTCATTTTTGTTGATATTTCTATTGACTACATCTTTCAGTATTTTAACAATGGAACATTTATTTAGGTTGTTCCAGACCCAGCCTTTAGTGGTAAAGGTTTTGTTGTTATATTTCTATTATGTTTCCTTTAAAAATCATTATCCTATTTAAATGGATTAAGTCAATTCTATAGGCATTTATCTTATGATATTGATGAAATTGATACATAGAGGGCAGTAGTACAAGTTGATTGGACTTGAGAACCTCTATTAGCACAGTTAAGTATAAATATTGTCTATATGTAAACCAAAGTACAGGCCGAGTGAGATTCTCCGACTTTTTTTCACTGTCTGCCCCTCAAGCCGGTGGGAAATGGAATATTTCTTGCCCTATCAGTAAACAAAGGATGTCACAGTCTTCAGCACTTGCAGCCCTCCAATGTGAGCCGGCGGGCCCTCAGGCACTCAGGATATGCAAATACGGAATGCAGGCCCCAGAGAGCTGAGGTGCATATCAAAGGAAGGATTTCAGTGAGTGAGCCCAGGCAAAGAAAAGCGCTGCATTCCTCACCTTGGGAGAGCTGGTTTTCCTTAGTTAACAATCACCTTTTGATGTTCCCCATTACCTGCGCCAGTCCCCTGCCCTGTCCCCTCCCCCCGGTACTTTAGCTCAGGGAGGAAGGAGCGCAGAGGGACTCGGCTGAATAAGGGGCCTGCGCGCCTCGGGAGGAGTTTTCAGCCGCTTTCCCCGCAGTCGGGAGGAGGGGCGCTGACGCTGCAGCCGGACCCTGCGCCTCCCTTGCCCCGTTTCCCCTCAGGACGCTCAGGCCGACCCCCTCCCCACGCCCACCAGGCCTCGCGAGCCAGGCCGAGGGCAGGGGCGGGAGGAGGGACCGAAGTTCCCGGGGACCAGACGCTGGAGGCCGCTCTTTCTGCACAGCAGCGGCGGGCGGCAGCGAACCCCTGCCCCTCAGAAGCTGGTGTTGTGCTGCCGCCCGGGCACCAGACCAGGCGGAGGGTCGGCGCCCACTTACCCGGCCCGCCGTCCCCGCGACTGTCACGGCTTCGGCCGCCGGGGCACCTCCAGAGCCGGCAGCCTCAGTGAGGTCGCCCTCCCCTCGGGCTCTGGGGCAGTTCCGTGAAGGCGGAAGGAAGAGACCCCGCCCGAGCCGGGAGTTCCAGCTCTGAGGAAACGCGGGCTCTGTTCAGCGCGCAGTGGGTGGGACCGCTCTGCCCCGAGGCCTTCCGGGAGGGAGCGGGGCGGCGGGGGAGGGAGCCGCCAGGAGCACAGGGCCCCGTCGGGGGTCCTGGAGGGGCGGCCCGGCCTGGGGGCCACGCCCACTGTGGCCGCAGCCCAGGCCTTTTTCCTGGAATCCTACACAAAAAGTTAGAAAGATACACAGTCTATAGTAAATATTCACAAATGATTGTTGCTGCTGTGCTCACTATTCTATTAAAGGTGTAAAATCCATAAAACACTTTAAGTTCAAAATTAAATATGAATTTTTACCTTTCTAATTATGTCTCTGATATTCACAGTTGTGGTTAATGAATCAGAGACTGTGGCATCACTACTTAAAAATGAGCTTGTTAAAAAAATAGAACTCAGGCCCACCGGACCTACTGAATCACAATCTGCCCTTTTACAATCTCCCCAGTGTACTTGTGTACCCATGAATAGTTGAAAGGTACATTTCTACCTCGACAGGTCTTTTCTCTATGAGAAATACACACATTTTATCCAGTTTGATATAAATAAAACACTCAAAAATGCATATGCCTGTGTTGAAACCATCATTTTATCATTTCTTTTCCAGACAAGTATAGTCTCTATACTGGTTTTGTGGATCACATGCCATACTCTTTTCTTGTAGTTAGAAATAAGGTAGAGAAAGTTACTTTGTAAAATATATATATATATATATATATATATATATTTATATATATATATATATTTATATATATATATATATTAGTGGATAATTGAAGACACTCTTGTAAATTAAAACCTTCTCTTAACTTGCTGTTTTCTTCTTGGGTCATATTATGAACTCTTCCCGTGGCCACATGGCATGTGTACTTTTAATTTCAGGGACTGCTGACATTCCAGGATGTGGCCATAGATTTCTGTCAAGAGGAGTGAGAAAGCATGGACCAAGATCAATGGGAATTGTACAGGGATGTGATGTTATAGAAGTATAGGAACCTTCTCTCCTTGGGTGAGGATACCTTCCTTCCAGAATTCCTTATCCAACCACAGGGTTTCGAGTCCTTCATTTGTACAATGTCTCCTGGAATCTTCTGCTTCCTACAATAGGGTTTCAGATTGCAACGTTTCAGGAAAGATTGGGAGTTTGTGGGTATAATTTTTCTTATTCTTTTAAAATTGCAGCCTCCCTTTTAATATACTTTGTAACTGCTTGGGATGTGTCTATATGAACTGTGCACTATATGCTTCTGTTATAGTCCTTACAATATTTTATTGTCTTATTTTCTGTAACCATTTTTCATGGATTCTTTGGGCTTAAGGTATATTAAAAGGGAGACTGCGATTCTCCCTTTAAAAGGGGACTTATTAAAAGGGGACTTCCCTGGTGATGCAGTGATTAAGAATTCGCCTGCCAATGCAGGGGACCCGGTTCGATCCCCGGCTCGGGAAGATCTCACGTGCCACGGAACAACTAAGCCAGTGGGCCACAACTACTGAGTCTGCACGCCACAACTACTGAAGCCGGTGTGTCTTGAGCCCGCGCGCCATTTATTTTTTGGAGAATAAAACCACTTCTGAGTGATTAAAATTTAGGCCAGCTAGTCAAAATGCTTTATCACCTGTTCTTCTAAAACACTGATCAATGGAACAAGTTTTACTAGGGATAACAGTGTAATTGTATTCTGGAGTTCATATGGGCAATATGGTTTATGACCTTGATGCTGGATCACGACATTTCAATGGTATAACTGCTATTAATTGTTCTGTTTGTTCAACGATTAAAGTCTCACGTGATCTGAGTTCAGACTGGAGTCATCCTGGTTGGTTTCTGTCTATTGCAGATTTCTTCCAGTATGAAAGGACAAGAGCAATACGGCTTACTTTACAAAATATTTTCAAACTAAATGATGATATAATCTACATTCAATTAATTTATACATACCCTACTGTAGAACAGGGTTCGTTACGCTGGCAGAGCCCAGTAATTATGTAAAACTGAAACTTTTTCTGCACTGGTTCAAGTCCTCTTCCTAAGAATGTGTTTATAATCAACATTGTTTCACAAATTACCCAATTTAATTCACCATAGCATTCCTCATATTAACTAAATGGAAAATCCTAGGCTATATACAAATCCAGAAAGCACCAAAAATCATCAGCCCCCATGGATGATTACAACCCATTGCTGAGGCTTTCAAATTCCTTATTAAGGAACCACTATATCCATCAACATCATCAATTTATATATTATTGCCCCAATGCTGGCCTTAACCCTGGCTCTCACAACATGAATTCCTCTTCCCATATCTTATCCACTAATTAGTATAAAGGTAGGCATATTATTTCTATTAGCCATATCACACCTAGCCATTTATTCCATCCTCAGATCTGGATGAACTTCACATTCAAAATACTCACTCACTGGAGCTCTAGGAACAATAGCACAGACAATCATCTCATATGAAGTAATGTAGCAGTTATTCTCTTCTCAGTCTTACTGATAAATGGATCATTTACACTTTCAACAGTAATTATTACACTAGAACACCTATGACTAATTTTCTCCTGACCCCTACCCAGAATTTGATTATCTCCACAGTAGCAGAAATCCAATGAAGCCCCACTTGATTTAACAGAAGTAGCATCAAAACCTGTATATGTCTTCAATGTAGAAAATGTAGCAGGCCCATTCACCCCGTCCCTCCTAGAGAATATGTCAATTTCCCTATAATAAACATTTCCACAGCAATCTATTTTTAGGAGCATTCGACAATCCCTAGGTGCCAGAATTATATACAACCCAAGTCATCATTAAAACACATCTAACAATCTCCTTTCTATGAATTTGAGCCTCCTACCTACAATTTTGATATGATCAACGCATACATCTCTTATAAAAAGTTTTTTTTACGACTAACATTAACCCTATGTATATGAGAGTTTTCACTACTTGTCATCATACCAGGCAACCCACCACAAATTTAAGAAATATGTCTGACAAAAGAGTTACTTTGATAGAGTAAATCATAGAGGTTTCAATGCTCTTATTCCTGGAATTGAATTCTTCCTAATAATTTTACATTCTCCATGCTACCTACCACATTACACCACATGCTATATAGTAAAGTTCTCTAAGTAAGCTTCAGGCCCATACCCCCAAAATATTTTTGTATATCCTTCCTGTGCAAATAAACTCTCATTGTTTTTACCATCATTCTACTGACCATTTTCTCAGGAAATGTAATTGTATAACCAGCTCACACTGGTTAATGGTATCCCCATTCTAATAAAAAACATGAACCCATAAGCTACAGAAGCATCCAACAAATATTTCCTAAAACAGTCCACCACATCAATACTACTTATAATGGCTATTATCATTAATCTAATATACTCTGGTCAAAGAGCACAATGAATAACAAAAATCTTTAATCCAGCAGCACCCACCCTCATGACAATCGCCCTTGTCACAAAAGTAGGACTTTCCCCATTTCACTTCTGAGTGCCTGAAGTCACACAAGGCATCCCATGAACAGCAGACCTGATGCTATCAACATGACAAAATTGCACCCCTATCAGTTTTATACCACATGTCACCATCCATCAACCTAAATATACTATTAATCATAGTGATATTATAAATCATAGCTGGAGGCTGAGGCAGACTTCGCCATACTCACCTGGAAAATATTACACGCTCCTCATCAATTGCCCATATAGGATGAATAACAGCTATTATAATGTATATTCAGATTATAACAATCCAAAACATACTAATTTATATCATAACAACACTACCTTCTTCTTATTTATGCCCAGATCATGTACTACAAGAGTATCATTATCACACACATGAGATAAAACACCTCCCATCACAATCATTTTCCTCACCATTATAGTATCATTAGGACATCGCCCATCACTATCAGGGTTTCTACCCAAATGAATAATTATCCAAGAGATAACAAAAACGACAACATCATTCTACCAACACTAATAGCCATTATAGCAGTCCTCAGCATATATTTCTACTTGCAGCTAACACACTCCACATCACTAACTATATTCCCTTCATTAAACAACACAAACACAAAACAATTTGAACATACAAAGAAATAACCTTCCTATCATTACCAATCATAATACCCACACGATTACTACACACAACACCCATTCTATCGGTGCTGGACTAGGAATTTAGGTTAGTTCAGACCAAGAGCTTTCAAAACCCTAAACAAGTGAAATTTACTTAATTCCTAAAAATAAGGATTGCAAGACTTTATTCTACATCAATTGAATGTAAAGCAAACACTGTATTTAAGCCAAATCTTTAGGAGATTGATGAGTTTTAACCCCAGGAAACTTTAGTTAACAGGCAAATCCTCTAGTCAACTGGCTTCAGTCTACTTCTCCTTCATTTGAGAAAGAAAAAAAGAAGAAAAAAAAGCAGGAAAATCACTGGCAGAATTGAAGCTGCTTCTCTGAAGTTACAATTCAATTTGTTGATTCACCACAGGGTTTGCCAGAAAGAGGGCTCAATCTCTGTCTTTAGATTTACAGTCTAATGCTAACTCAGTCATTTTACCTCTGTTCATACACTGCTGATTATTTTCAACAAATCACAAAGATATCGGCATTTTATATTTACTATTTGGTGCTTGAGCTGGAGTAGCAGGCAGCACCTTAATTATATTAATCGAGGCTGAGCTATGCTGACCTGGACCGCTACTTGGAGATGCCCAAATCTGTAAGGTAGTCATAACAGTCCCTGCACTTGTAATAATTTTCTTTATAGCTGTACCCGTTATGATTGCAGGCTTTGAAAACTGACTTGGGCCACTAATAACTCAGACACCTGAAGTAGCATTTCCCCCAATAAATCATATAAACTTTTGACTACTTCCCCCATCATTCTTACTCCTACTCATATCACCAATAGTAGAAGCTGGTTCTGGTACCAGTGGAACCGTGTATTCAGCTCTAGCCTGCAATCTGGCCCATGCAGGAGCCTCTGTCGACCTAACTGTTTTCTCCTTACATTTAGCAGGTGTCTCCTCAATTCTTTGTATTATTACTTTTATTACTATAGTCTTTAACACAAAACCAGCAGTCATATCCCAATACCAAACACCATTATTTGTTTAATCTTCCCCAACTATAGCCATATTACTATAATTACCAATCTCAGTCCAAGCAGCCAGAATTGCCATGCTGCTAAGAGATAGAAATCTAAACACTACTTTCTTTGACCCTGCAGGAGGAGACCGAATCCTATACCAACACCTATGTTGATACTTTGCTCACCCTGAAGTCTGTATTCATGGCCTAACAGGGTTTGTTATAAACTCACATATCATTACATACTATTTAGGACAAAAATTGCCTTTCAGCTATCTGGGAATAGTATGAGTCATGTCCACTGGTTTTTTAGGAGTTCTCTTGTGGGCCCATCATATGTTTACCATAGGGATAGCTGTGGACTCAGGAGCATACTTTGCATCAGCTACCGTAATTACTTCTATCCCTACAGGAGTAAAAGTATCTAGCTGATTAGCAACTCTTTATTTAATTTTTGTTTTTCTTTTCTTTTTTTTTTGTGGCTGAGTTGGGTCTTGGTTGCTGCGCATGGGCTTTCTCTGGTTGCGGTGAGCGGCAGCTACTCTTCGTTGCGGTGTGCGGCCCTTTCATTGCAGTGGCTTCTCTTGTTGCAGAGCACGGCCTCTAGGCGCGTGGGCTTCAGTAGTTGTGGCTTGCGGGCTCTAGAGGGCAGGCTCAGTAGTTGTGGCACACGGGCTTTTTGCTCCGCGGCATGTGGAATCTTCCCAGACAAGGGCTCGACCCCGTGTCCCCTGCATTGGCAGGCGAATTCTTAACCACTGCGTCACCAGGGAAGTCCCTGGTTAGCAACTGTTCACGGAGGTAATACTATATGACCTCCCACTATATTATGAGTTTTAGGCTTTAGTTTTTCTTTTTACAGTAGGTGGTTTGACAGGAATCATCTTAGCCATCTCATCCCCAGACATTGTCCTCCAGGATACATACTATGTAGTAGCACACTTCCATGACCTAATGTCCATGGGAGCAGTCTTCACTATTATAGGAGGCTTCCTACACTGATTCCCACTATTCTCAGGTTATACAGTTAACTCAGCATGAGCAAAAATTCACTTCACAAGTATATTTGTAGTAGTAAATATGACTTCCTGCAGCACTTTCGTGGCCTCTCAGGGATGTCACTACGTTAGTCTGAGTACCCTGAGGCACACACAACATGAAATATTTTGTCTTTAGGCTCATTCATCTCAGTAGCAGCAGTAATGCTAATAATCTTCATACTTTGAAAAGCATTTGTGTCTAAACAAGAAGTCTTAGCAGTGGAAATTGCTACTCCTAACCTAGAATGGTTACACGGATGTCCTCCACCATATCCTATGTTTCAAGATCCTCCCTATGGAAATGTAAAATAAGGAAGGACTCAAGTCCTTTTCAACCAGTTTCAAGCCAACACCATAACAATTATGTCTTCCTCAATAAATGAGATAAAAGTAAAAAGTGATGTAGCTTTGTCAAAGTTAAATGATAGGCTAAAATCCTGTACATCACTAAGGCATATCAATTTCATCTAGGCTCTCAAGATACAACATCACCGATTATGGTAGAACTTTTACATTTTCTTCATCACACATTAATAGTGATTTTTAAAATAAGTTCTCTTGTCCTCTATATCATTTCACTAATATTGACATCTAAACTCATATGCATACAATAGATGCACAGGTAGAGAAAATGTGAACAATTTACTAGCTATTATTGTAATCTTAATTGCCCTATCATCATTGTGAATCCTTTACATGATACATGAAATCAATAACTCTTCCCAAACCATAAAAAACTATGGGTCAGTAATGATACTGAAGCTACAAATACACAGATTATGAAGATTTAAATGTTGACTCCTCTGTAATCCCCACATCAGAGTTAAAACCAGGAGAATAATGACTAATAGAAGTCAACAACCGAGTAGTTAGGGATAGTCATTGAATATTAGTTTCATCTGAAATTGTTGTACACTCCGGAGTTGTTCCTTCTCAGGCCTAAAAAGAGCTGCTATCCCAGGACGCCTAACTTAAAGAATCCTAATATCAACAGGACCAGGCCTATGTTGTGGACAAGAGAGCTCGTTTTCCTGAGTTCAAAGACAGGACAGAGGGATATGGCTGAGATATGGGGTGAATCTGGAGCCCATGGGGATGCACTCTCCAAGCTCCAGTATAGGAATGGGGCCTCTAGGGTCCCAGGCCACCCACCACGCCCTCTCGAGCAGGATCTGGGCAACATTCCCTGTCAGTGATGAGGTAGCCCTAGCACTTGTCACGCCCCGATGTCGTGTCCTATGTGGGCCCCATGCTCTTGGGACCACACCCCACACTCTGCAGGTCCATGCTACAGGGTCCTTCATGCCTCAGGAGTAGAGACCACACAGCAAGCAGTTCCCTCCCCAACCAGCAGGAGGAGGGGAGGAGAGCAGGGGCACCAGGGGACTCTCACTCAGACAACACCCCAGCGGTGCCAGCGGGGACAGTGATGATGCAGATGAGGCACAGACCAAGAGATGGGACCAGAGGACCCAAAAGGCAGCTGGTCAGGTCCTGGCTCACCTGCACCCCGGACACCTTTGTCCCGCATACACCCCCTTCCTCATACACCCTCTCCTTAAATGCAGATTCTTCAGATGCAAACAGGCAGAGCTTCAGATTGAAAGTCAGCTCTTCCAAAATGACCCGTCAGCAAACACTGCAGGATTCCACTCCAGTGGGTGCCCTGGAGTCGACAACTCAGGGACTGAAGTGGATATCGGTGCCAGGGGCAGTGGGAGGGAATGGGGAATGAGACTTTCATGGTTGTGGAATTTTGGTTTTGCAAGATGAAAAGTTCTAGGGATGGTGGTGATGGCTCCACGAGAAAGTGAATATATCTGAGGCCTCAGAAACGTGCACTTAAAATGGTGATGATGGTAAAGGGTATGTGACGTGTGTTTTATTTCACTTAAAATAAATTCTTAAAATAATGTCTTGTTAATTGAGATTCCATTTCGACTCCCCTTCATCACAAATGTCGGAGGCCCAGACACAGTCCCCTACCTTAGGGGCCATCACGGTACCCTCACAGAGCACGTGGGAGACCATTCTTAGGGGGGACTAGTCTGTGCTCACCTGACCTCTGTCCAGGGGGACCCAGGCAGTGGTGACCCCCATAGATTAGACATATGATATACTATAGTATTAATATGATACCACCAAGTGTTGTCACTCACCGGAACACAGAGCAGCAACCCACTCAAACATGCCTGACCTCATATGATTGTGACAAGATGAAGAGAAGAAAAGGAACCACAGGTTAATCAGGACAACACCCTTAATGCAGAGGTTGGAAATCTCAAAGGGGACAGGACACACTGCAGGCAAAGAGCGCATATGCGGTCTCCCCATACATGTGATCCTGACCCATGCAGGTATGGTGAGACCCACACAGTCCCCGCACCCTATACCTGGGGCCACACATCCACACTCACCAGGGTGACCCACCTCCCCAGACCCCTCCACCTGGGTCACATGTCCACAGTCCCAGGGTGACCTCACCTCCCCAGACCCTGCACCTGGGGTCACACGTCCCCTTGGTCAGGACACCATGGCTCTGCAGGGGGCTCCCCCAATGTGGAAACAAGCTGGGTCCCTGGGACCTCCTGGGATGGGAAAAAGTGTCAGGTGGGTCTCCTTTCCCCACACTTGTCCCAGAGGAGTCCTCCTCTTCTCACTTTGGTTCTGTGTGATTTTAACTGTTTTTAAAGCTTTCATACTAGAGTTGAACACACGACCCTGGTGCTGGCATGCTCAGTCCTTTCTCGTCTCACTTACATGTTGAGAAAACTCACAGGACAGCAGGGCTGAAAGCCGAGGGGCAGCTCTGGACTCTGCTGAGTAGGGACGGTAGACTGGAGGGAGAGCTCAGCAGCAGCCTCAGCTGTCACCCATCGGCCTTTTGCCCGATCTGCGTGCCCTGCAATCAATTCACCAGCTAAACCTGCTTCCCTATGCACCATGCACGTGCTGGTAAATTGGAATTATTGCCAGGTAGTCCTCCTGAGGATTCTCCATGAGCCCCAGGGAAGGTGAACCTTGCAGGGATTAAGACTAAGGCCCCGACCATAGCACTGACCCTTGGGAGGACCAGGTCACCACACTCAGAAGAGAGGCTGTTACGTAGACAAGCCCACCTCAGCTCCAGACCCCAGACATCTAAGCACTGACATTCCGATGCAGGCACGGAGCTTCCCAGTACTGAGGCCAGGCCGGGTCTCTACCCAGGTCCCCATAGTCCTAGCGTACACAGAACATGGTCAGGTCTAAATCTTCTTATTATAGACAACACATGGTCAGCTCTAAACATAATCAGTAGACAGGACATGCAGAGGTCTAAATCTACCATGTAGACACAACTTGATCATGTTTAAACTAGCTTAGGGCTGATCTCATAGGAGGTACAGATCACACACATGGGTCTCTCATCTTTGGACACCCACATCAGGAAACTGAACAAAATCTTTGTCATTAAACATTTCAACAGGCAAAACAGAAATGTTCCCAATTTCTCTGGCCACCTGATGGTCAGGATCCACGGGCGAGCCACGAACTTCTTAGAGTGCAGCCCAGTCTGCTGCCAGGACAGACAAGAAGTGGCCTGATTCCAGCCTCCCAGGCTTCCAGAAGGAGGCGGCCACACTGGAAGCCCAGGCAGGAGAGTCCTGCATGGTCCGGGCCGGGAGACCCGGTCTGTCCATTCGGCTGGCCGATTCCGGGCGGGGCACTCAGGGCCGCTGAGAGCCCTGCACTCAGGTCCTGCTTCCCTGCAGCGTGTGCGTGTGCGTGTGCGTGTGCGTGTGTGTGTGTGTGTGTGTGTGTGTAGAGGGGGCGGTGGCTGACGGCTCCCATGGCTCCCGTCCCGGGCTCCGCGCTGTCTTCGAGGGGAGGCACGGGGAGAGGTAGGGGTACAGAAGCCGTTGGAGAGGAGAACCCACCGCGGAACTCCTTGCACACTGGCTCGCCCCACCCGGAGACCCGCCTGCCCATCGTGGGCCGCATGTCACCGCCCAGCCCCCCACCCCCGAGGGCAGGGTGCCTGCTCTTTCAACAGCACAGGGTCTCACGTGAAGGAGACCCAGTGGGGACTGGCACCCCCCCCCACTCCTGATGCTGTGTTTGGGGAGAATGAACCCCCTTGACTGGGCGATGGGAGATGGGACCCTGTGTGGAAAGAGGTGGCGGCCCCATCCAAGTCGGGGCCTGGCTGAGAGATGGGAACACAGGAGCCAAGGGCAGGGCCTGGAGGCCAGGCCAACAGGAGGGGCACCCCCAGCCTTGGCCGGGCTCTCCATCGGTGACATTGTTGCTTTAGGGGACCTGGGGCAGGCGACTCAATGTAATGGGAGTCTAAACTGGACCCTGAATGGGGCTAAAAGAAGGTGTGAAGGATGTTACTGAGACAGTGACAGTCATTGGAAGACAAACTCTGTGTCAGGATATCCTGCTCCATCCATTTAAATCCCTGAGATCTGTGACCTTTACGTGGCTACGCAGGATTGTTAGAGCAGCTGCGTGCGGATATATCTGGGGCACAATTCAGTCTGCAACCAACTTGCAAGTGGTTCCAGCAAACACACAGGTGTGCGCACAGGCAGGCACAGCACACACACAAACATATGCACGTGCACAGCACAAATATATTCACACACTAGCATGTGAACACACATGCACCCATATGCCCATGCACACACTAATGTGTGCAAGTGCACACACCTATGCACATGCACAGCATAGGTATGCAAACAGGCACATGCACACGCATAGCACACACACAGGGAATAAAGTGAATCCGTAAAGCATTAATTCCTGAACACAAGTGAAGCTGACATGTATTTTTCCCTTTTCTTAGCCTTGATGTTTTCCACAACAAAAAGTTTAAGAAAAAAGTTAATGGCAAATGACTTTTGATTCATAGGACTTTCTGATGTTATTCCACAAATATTATGACAGGAGAAATGAATGTAGATATTACATGTGTCCACTAATGGATGAATGGAGAAGAAAAACACGGTCCATCAATACAAGGGGATGCTATTCAGCCTAAAAAGGAAGGCAATTCTGACACAGGCTGCAGCAGGGATGAACCTTGAGGGCATTATGCTCAGTGATGTAAGCTAAACACACACAAAAACAAACAGTGCTTGATCCACTCATACAAGGCCCCTAGAGCAGTCGGAAACATAGAGACATAAAGTAGGATGTTGAGTGCCAGGGGCTGAGGGAGGGACAATGGGGAGTGAGTGTTTAATGGGGACTGTTTCAATTTTGCAAGATGAAAAAGTTCTGGAGGATGATGGTGGTCAGGTTTGCACAACAGTGTGAATTACTTCTTGACCCTGAAATGTGCACTTAAAAATGGTTAAGATAGTAAAATTTATGTTATGTATATCTGACCACAATTTTTAAAACTTTTTAAAAAACAACAGGAAATAGTCCATGAATACCACAAGATGCACAACTTCACTAACAACAGAGGGATTAAAGCCATAAGAAAAATACTGTGCATACACCTACCAGAATGGCAGACATGAAAGACATAGTATCAAATATCAGCAGGATGTGGAGCAATGGAAAGCCTGATACGCAACGGGGGGATGCAACCACTTCTGAAACAATCGGGCCTCAGATAGCGAAGTCCCTGCACAGAGACCCACAGTGCTCATCCCAGTTGAACACAAACCCACCAGCCCTGCACCAGGACACACGGACATGGACTCGCAGCCACAGGAGCCAAACCTGAAAGAACCTGAAGGCCATCACAGGCGGATGCAGAAATGAACCATGCACGCTCCTATGAAGGAATATTCCACAGCTATGGAGTACATTTTGTTTAAAGGTAGTAAAACTATAAAAATTATTTTTTTTCAAAAATATATTTACAAGATGAAAGAATCTATAATTCTGGCACCTAGGGATTGTCGAATGCTTCTAAAAATAGATTGCTGTGGAAATGTTTATTATAGGGAAATGGACATATTCTCTAGGAGGGACGGGGTGAATGGGCCTGCTACATTTTCTACATTGAAGACATATACAGGTTTTGATGCTACTTCTGTTAAATCAAGTGGGGCTTCATTGGATTTCTGCTACTGCGGAAATAATCAAATTCTGGGTAGCGGTCAGGAGAAAATTAGTCATAGGTGTTCTAGTGTAATAATTACTGTTGAAAGTGTAAATGATCCATTTATCAGTAAGACTGAGAAGAGAATAACTGCTACATTACTTCATATGAGATGATTGTCTGTGCTATTGTTCCTAGAGCTCCAGTGAGTGAGTATTTTGAATGTGAAGTTCATCCAGATCTGAGGATGGAATAAATGCCTAGGTGTGATATGGCTAATAGAAATAATATGCCTACCTTTATACTAATTAGTGGATAAGATATGGGAAGAGGAATTCATGTTGTGAGAGCCAGGGTTAAGGCCAGCATTGGGGCAATAATATATAAATTGATGATGTTGATGGATATAGTGGTTCCTTAATAAGGAATTTGAAAGCCTCAGCAATGGGTTGTAATCATCCATGGGGGCTGATGATTTTTGGTGCTTTCTGGATTTGTATATAGCCTAGGATTTTCCATTTAGTTAATATGAGGAATGCTATGGTGAATTAAATTGGGTAATTTGTGAAACAATGTTGATTATAAACACATTCTTAGGAAGAGGACTTGAACCAGTGCAGAAAAAGTTTCAGTTTTACATAATTACTGGGCTCTGCCAGCGTAACGAACCCTGTTCTACAGTAGGGTATGTATAAATTAATTGAATGTAGATTATATCATCATTTAGTTTGAAAATATTTTGTAAAGTAAGCCGTATTGCTCTTGTCCTTTCATACTGGAAGAAATCTGCAATAGACAGAAACCAACCAGGATGACTCCAGTCTGAACTCAGATCACGTGAGACTTTAATCGTTGAACAAACAGAACAATTAATAGCAGTTATACCATTGAAATGTCGTGATCCAGCATCAAGGTCATAAACCATATTGCCCATATGAACTCCAGAATACAATTACACTGTTATCCCTAGTAAAACTTGTTCCATTGATCAGTGTTTTAGAAGAACAGGTGATAAAGCATTTTGACTAGCTGGCCTAAATTTTAATCACTCAGAAGTGGTTTTATTCTCCAAAAAATAAATGGCGCGCGGGCTCAAGACACACCGGCTTCAGTAGTTGTGGCGTGCAGACTCAGTAGTTGTGGCCCACTGGCTTAGTTGTTCCGTGGCACGTGAGATCTTCCCGAGCCGGGGATCGAACCGGGTCCCCTGCATTGGCAGGCGAATTCTTAATCACTGCATCACCAGGGAAGTCCCCTTTTAATAAGTCCCCTTTTAAAGGGAGAATCGCAGTCTCCCTTTTAATATACCTTAAGCCCAAAGAATCCATGAAAAATGGTTACAGAAAATAAGACAATAAAATATTGTAAGGACTATAACAGAAGCATATAGTGCACAGTTCATATAGACACATCCCAAGCAGTTACAAAGTATATTAAAAGGGAGGCTGCAATTTTAAAAGAATAAGAAAAATTATACCCACAAACTCCCAATCTTTCCTGAAACGTTGCAATCTGAAACCCTATTGTAGGAAGCAGAAGATTCCAGGAGACATTGTACAAATGAAGGACTCGAAACCCTGTGGTTGGATAAGGAATTCTGGAAGGAAGGTATCCTCACCCAAGGAGAGAAGGTTCCTATACTTCTATAACATCACATCCCTGTACAATTCCCATTGATCTTGGTCCATGCTTTCTCACTCCTCTTGACAGAAATCTATGGCCACATCCTGGAATGTCAGCAGTCCCTGAAATTAAAAGTACACATGCCATGTGGCCACGGGAAGAGTTCATAATATGACCCAAGAAGAAAACAGCAAGTTAAGAGAAGGTTTTAATTTACAAGAGTGTCTTCAATTATCCACTAATATATATATATATATAAATATATATATATATATAAATATATATATATATATATATATATATATATTTTACAAAGTAACTTTCTCTACCTTATTTCTAACTACAAGAAAAGAGTATGGCATGTGATCCACAAAACCAGTATAGAGACTATACTTGTCTGGAAAAGAAATGATAAAATGATGGTTTCAACACAGGCATATGCATTTTTGAGTGTTTTATTTATATCAAACTGGATAAAATGTGTGTATTTCTCATAGAGAAAAGACCTGTCGAGGTAGAAATGTACCTTTCAACTATTCATGGGTACACAAGTACACTGGGGAGATTGTAAAAGGGCAGATTGTGATTCAGTAGGTCCGGTGGGCCTGAGTTCTATTTTTTTAACAAGCTCATTTTTAAGTAGTGATGCCACAGTCTCTGATTCATTAACCACAACTGTGAATATCAGAGACATAATTAGAAAGGTAAAAATTCATATTTAATTTTGAACTTAAAGTGTTTTATGGATTTTACACCTTTAATAGAATAGTGAGCACAGCAGCAACAATCATTTGTGAATATTTACTATAGACTGTGTATCTTTCTAACTTTTTGTGTAGGATTCCAGGAAAAAGGCCTGGGCTGCGGCCACAGTGGGCGTGGCCCCCAGGCCGGGCCGCCCCTCCAGGACCCCCGACGGGGCCCTGTGCTCCTGGCGGCTCCCTCCCCCGCCGCCCCGCTCCCTCCCGGAAGGCCTCGGGGCAGAGCGGTCCCACCCACTGCGCGCTGAACAGAGCCCGCGTTTCCTCAGAGCTGGAACTCCCGGCTCGGGCGGGGTCTCTTCCTTCCGCCTTCACGGAACTGCCCCAGAGCCCGAGGGGAGGGCGACCTCACTGAGGCTGCCGGCTCTGGAGGTGCCCCGGCGGCCGAAGCCGTGACAGTCGCGGGGACGGCGGGCCGGGTAAGTGGGCGCCGACCCTCCGCCTGGTCTGGTGCCCGGGCGGCAGCACAACACCAGCTTCTGAGGGGCAGGGGTTCGCTGCCGCCCGCCGCTGCTGTGCAGAAAGAGCGGCCTCCAGCGTCTGGTCCCCGGGAACTTCGGTCCCTCCTCCCGCCCCTGCCCTCGGCCTGGCTCGCGAGGCCTGGTGGGCGTGGGGAGGGGGTCGGCCTGAGCGTCCTGAGGGGAAACGGGGCAAGGGAGGCGCAGGGTCCGGCTGCAGCGTCAGCGCCCCTCCTCCCGACTGCGGGGAAAGCGGCTGAAAACTCCTCCCGAGGCGCGCAGGCCCCTTATTCAGCCGAGTCCCTCTGCGCTCCTTCCTCCCTGAGCTAAAGTACCGGGGGGAGGGGACAGGGCAGGGGACTGGCGCAGGTAATGGGGAACATCAAAAGGTGATTGTTAACTAAGGAAAACCAGCTCTCCCAAGGTGAGGAATGCAGCGCTTTTCTTTGCCTGGGCTCACTCACTGAAATCCTTCCTTTGATATGCACCTCAGCTCTCTGGGGCCTGCATTCCGTATTTGCATATCCTGAGTGCCTGAGGGCCCGCCGGCTCACATTGGAGGGCTGCAAGTGCTGAAGACTGTGACATCCTTTGTTTACTGATAGGGCAAGAAATATTCCATTTCCCACCGGCTTGAGGGGCAGACAGTGAAAAAAAGTCGGAGAATCTCACTCGGCCTGTACTTTGGTTTACATATAGACAATATTTATACTTAACTGTGCTAATAGAGGTTCTCAAGTCCAATCAACTTGTACTACTGCCCTCTATGTATCAATTTCATCAATATCATAAGATAAATGCCTATAGAATTGACTTAATCCATTTAAATAGGATAATGATTTTTAAAGGAAACATAATAGAAATATAACAACAAAACCTTTACCACTAAAGGCTGGGTCTGGAACAACCTAAATAAATGTTCCATTGTTAAAATACTGAAAGATGTAGTCAATAGAAATATCAACAAAAATGACAAATAATAAGGGTAGCAGAATGTTGAAATGTTCTATCTTTATCATTAAAGTGGCAGAAAATCATTTATTAGTAGACACTGGGGGCAGAAGATGCCTGATTTTATACCTTTGTCATATTTGTGCAGTTGTTTCAACAAGTAACTTAAAGACAAAATGGAAAAACAAGGAGGTTTGTGCCTGAGATCATGTTGATGTGAAACCAGGGATGGCCACCTTGTGCCAGGTGAGTTAAGTTTACCTGGCAGGTAGACCGCAGAGCTCCTGGGAAGCAAGGGTTGGAATTTTTCTGCTGGGTGCCCCTTAGGTTCTGTGACTTGACTGACTGACTGTGAGTCATGTTTCGGGAAAGACCTGATCACAGGAAAAGGGTGGGAATAGAGTGCTTTGGGGAGCAGCTAACAACATTCATCACAGCTCACGGCCTGAATGAAGTTTAAAGAAACAGGAAAACAAATGCTTCTTATGGAATCAGAGAATGTGAGGGCTGGACAATCCCAGAAAATGAGGAACACCCATCCCATTTTCCAGATGACAAAACAGAGGTCCAGCAAGGTGAAATCCCTCACCCAAGTTGCACCCGTCTCTCCTCCCCACTACGTGGTTCATGAAAGCAGGACTCTTCCTGTCTTCATCACTGCTGAACCCCAAAAAGGGCCAGGCATCTAGGAGCTGCTCCAAAAATTTGGGTTGACTGTAGGAACAATGCTATTTCTTTCTTTCTCACTCTTATTCAGGATTGTGCCAAGAACTCCCCAGGTTGCAATGTAATTCGATAAATGTAAATATTAATTGAGTTTTGCTGTGATGAGGACTTAGGCTTTGAAGGTAACAGACTTGGTTCAGATCTTGGTTCTGCCACTCCATAGCTGTTTGGCTTTGGGAAAATTACTAAACCTCTCTGAGACTATTTCCTCCTGTGTAAAGTGGGCATAAATCTATCTGAGCCAGCAGAGCACCTGCATGAGAGATGTGCACTAAATATTGGTCTTTCTCACTCTCCTACGCCATCTCTCTGTTCTTCCCAGAGAAGCTGTACAGAAGGATATAGTACCTTTTTAAAATAGTTAACTAATTAATTAATTAATGTGTTTTTGGCTGCGTTGGGTCTTCGTTGCTATGCACAGGCTTTCTCTAGTTGCGGCAAGCGGGGGCTACTCTTTGTTGCGGTGCGCGGGCTTCTCATTGCGGTGGCTTCTCTTGCTGCGCTTGTTGTGGAGCACCGGTTCTAGGCACGCGGGCTTCAGTAGTTGTGGTCTGCAGGCTCAGTAGTTGTGGCCCATGGGCTTAGCTACTCCGCGGCATGTGGGATCTTCCCTGACCAGGGCTCGAACCCATGTCCCCTGCCTTGGCAGGCAGATTCTTAACCACTGCGCCACCAGGGAAGTCCGATATAGTACTTTTTAAAGAGGGGTTTGAATTTATTTCAGATTGTGTACATTTTTCTTGTAGAAAAGATTATTCCACTATAGAAACATAAACACGCAAAACCACTCCAAATGCAGTATTCTATGGTTTAGATATTATCAGTCACATTTTATAAGTAATTGGGCAAATGCCAAAGCACTAGGTACTGGGGCGTAAGAAGACTCAAATCTGGGGTGACCCCACCCCAATTTCAAGAGCAGGGTGTGCTTTTCAAATCCATGTTTCATCTGTTCTTTGTTTCTCATCCATCCTCTGTGTCTGCCTTTCTCAAGAAGGCTCAGATCCTCGGCTTTCACACCCTGCCGGCTGGCTGTGCCCCAGCTCCCGGCCTGAAACCTCTGCGTGCCTGGGTGTGCCTGCTCCCCCTGTGCATCACCAGCTTTGCCAGGGAGCTGCTGTATCGTGCACTGCTTGCTGTACCCAGAGTACCTGGACCCTTCTGGTACATGAAGTGCACCCTCCTCACCATGTGTGCAGCCCATCCCCTTACCTTATATCCTGCCTGTAAGCCAGGCTTGGGGGTGACTACAGTGTGCATTCAGCTGTGTGAGGTGCTGGGATCAAAGTGAAGTTCCCAACTTTTGAAGTGGCAGGCTTGAGGGGCACACAGTGATTTAAAGTCGGGTCACCTGACTTAAAGGGGGGACTGATTGATTTAAAGCCAAGGCAGCTGACTTAAAGCCTGCGTCCCTCAGCTGCAGGACGAGACCAACTTTGGCGGTGCACGGGTTCGCTCCAAGCCAGCACTGCTGTTCAGGAAGAGATTCCAGTAGCGCCTTAGTGCAGGGGGACTTGGTCCGTTGTCTTGGCCCTGCCCTCAGAGGGGGGCCACCTGCTCTTCTGGAGGATCAGGGAGGGGGAAGTGCAGAGTCCCGGCTGGAGTTGCGGCACCGCTTGTCTGATGGCAGGGAAAGGGGGACAGGGCTGTGTGGTGTCCTGGGGCTGGACTCACCAGGTCGACTCAGCCTCTCAGCCTCCTAACCTCCCCCCCCCCACACACTCCACAAGAGTTTCCAATAATATGTAATTGCGCCTTAGGTTCTCGGTCTTCAAACTCATCCCCAGGCTCCCAGGTCCCTTGATTCAGCCAATTCCTCTGTGCTCTTTCTTCTATTAGATACAGTCCCAGAGGGAGGGGCTGGGGGATGGGACTGGAGGGATGCCGGCAGCACTGGCCTCAGCTGACTAAAGAGATCCGGGGCCTGCGCTATCACACATGTGCGAGGACCCTTAAGGCGGAATCGAGGGGGCCAGTTAGAGGCAGTCCTTGCTGCCTCAAGTGAGTATGGATCACCGTTGGGTGGGGAGCACGCTGACCCCTGAGAAGTACTGTTAGGAGGATGTGTTCCTCCCTCGGCTTCAAGGACGTGGGTGGGCTTCAGGGCTCCAGTTCCCCTCCAGGCCTCCAGGTCCGACTGCACCGCAGCGGCCTTGCAGACCCGCCTTCCTGTCCCAGAACTTGCCAGGCTCCAGGAAGAATCCAGACAGCAGAGATGGTGCCTGAGGGCTCCAGCTTGAAAAGTGCTGTCCCTGGGGACCCAACAGTGGAGGGAGGAAGGGTGAAGGGAGTGGGGGTGTGGGGTCGGGAGGGGTGGCTGCCCTGGGAGACGTTGAGAGAGAAATATCGCCCCCCACACCCCCTGCCCCTGCAACTGACCCATTGATGCCATAGGATCTCAGGGCCTTTTAGTCAGAGATGCCTCTGCTTCTTTACTCCTGTGTTCAAAACTATGCAAAACCAACTCTTCATCCTCTTGCTGCCTTGCCAGGACTTTTAAAGCACTGTTCTTTTGAAGCACTCGTTCCCTAAACTGCAGTTTGGCGCTGTCCCAGCTATGTAAAAGTGTTCTCCTTAAACTGAGACTAAATCCTACTCTTTTGGAAAAACGGCCTTCACTTCACTGGAGATCGTCTTTTCTGCCCATTCCTTCCTTCTACTGCCCTCTTAAGAACCCCTGTGCTCAAAGAGCTTGGTGATTTATTTTTTGCTTGATGTCAAAAAGAAACCTTCCCCATGCACCCCAAAAAGCTTTCCTGGAACATAGGTGTTTCACAACCATGACAGTGTTTTGCAGTTAGTATACACTGGGTAGAGTGCCTAGCAATCCCTCCAAGAGCCAGAGGTGAGCAGACCTTTACTTATTTGATTGGATGCCCTTCAAGTTTAGGAAGGTCCCATTCTTATGACCCAGCAGGTAAGACAGAGCCCTGGATGGCTGTGGCTGTGATTAGATAACTTCTGATGATTTTATTTCCCTTACTGAGCTGCTGCTTCTAGGTTAAATTCGTTTTATTACCTGTCCATTTTTAAAGAAAGGCTGACAAAGTCACTGTAATAGGTCAGGAGTCTGAACTCAGGGTTGGTCAAAGGTACTCACAGGGAGGAAGGTGGATAAAAATAGGTGGGTAAAATAGGAGGGTTGGCAAGTACAGCCAGGACACCCGTGTTCATCATGCATACTAATAAAGGCCAGAATCTCCTCATTTATCTCTGGTGGGAAGTTCTGATGGTTTAACAGGATCAAACTCAAATCATATTCAAACTAGGGGATTTCCCTGAGCATAAAAGGAAGTATCCGTCCCTAGCAGGAGTCGCTGCAGAGGAATAAAGACGTAGATGTAGAGAACGGACCTGAGGACACAGGGAGCGGGAAGGGTAAGCTGGGATGAAGTGAGAGAGTGGCGTGGACATATATACACTACCAAAGGTGAAATAGATAGCTATTGGGAAGCAGCTGCATATAGCACAGGGACATCAGCTCAGTGCTTTGTGACCACCTAGAGGGGTGGGATAGGGAAGGTGGGAGGGAGACACAAGAGGGAGAGGATATGGGGATATATGTATACGAATAGTTGATTCACTTTGTTATACAGCAGAAGCTAACACAACAAGGTAAAGCAATTATACTCCAATAAAGATGTTAACGACAACAACAACAACAAAAAAACCCAAAATCTAAGTCAATCAAGCCAACGGAGACAATGTAAGTGTTTACAGTTCAAGAAATCCACAAGGGAATCCTTTATTCTGTAGGCAATGAATGGTCCATTCGAAAAGGAAAAAAACTGTCTAAAATGTTGTCTTTCCATTTATTGTTCAGAACATCATTTTTATACCTCTGCTTTTCTTACTATTCAAAGCCAAGTCACGTGAGTTACAGGGAAGCAGCTGATGGATTTAAAGTTGGGTCACTTGATTTAAAAACCAGTGGCAGTTGATTGATTTAAATCCCGGTCATATGACATGAGGAGGGGGTGCTAAAAACTGCTTTTTCATCTCTGGCTCAGAATATCAGATTTACCTTGGTTTTTCTTATGATTTAGAAAACTTGAGCTGTCTCTCCTTGGAATCATCAGGAGAAAAATACAGTATTTCAGGTTCATTCTTGAAACCAACTTCTCACGGTTAAGGTGTATTGGCTAAAAGATCTTCCTTCTTCAAGAGATTCCAAACCTCTGTAAGACACTTCATTGTAATTGGAGAAAAAAGAAGAATGAATTCAGGCCAGCAGCTGCAGGAGGCCAAGGCAGCCCCCAGGACTAGGGAAGGAGGAGGAGGAAGGGCTGAGAGTTGCCATTAGAGCAGACAACCTCCAGAGGGCGCTGAAGCACCGGCAGAGCCCACCTGCCACTCCCAGTTTGGCACTCCAGGGTCAGATTTGGGTTTGGAGATGGGGTTGCTGTAACCCCAAGGAGGTGAGCAGAGAGGAGGAGTTGATTACCGGTCTCCTCTGACTCTCTGACCCAAATTGCCTGGCTTCACAGGGGGGACAGGGTTTTGCTTTCAGCAAACTGATGGGGCACTTCCAGGCTGGTCGGGTTGCCCAGTGGCCCGACAGCCTGACAGGCTGACTGCGGTGTGACCGCCCTTTGTTTCTCCAGAATCTGTGCATCAGGAGGTGCATGGGTGCGGGAGCCCATCCACCGCCCCTCCCCCCAAGGGGGATGGCACCTTCCCTGGCTGTACCCTATGATCACCAGGTACTTGAAATGAATGCAAGTTTTTTGACTTCAAGGAAAAGCTCGCATAACCGTTTCTTCCTCATAATGTGTGGGATTTACTATAATGGAAGGACATTAGAAAGAACAGGTAGAAAACTCACCTGTTGGTCTCCATGTAGGAGTTTATTTTGCATGAATCCCTCCTACGTGAGTAGATAGCAGAGGTTGATTTTTGTTCCCGTGTGTGTAGTTGTGGCAGAGGATGTAGGTATGGTGATTTGAAGCCCTCAAAGAAATATTCTCAGAACTCTCAAGATTTCTCTTGATCGGAACCGAAAGAGACCTGGAAAAGGAGGAAAAGAAAAGGAGGAGGGAGAACGAATGACTGTTTCTCAGTAAATTCACCTTCCTGGTTGATTGTTCTGTCTTCTCATTTCTTTTAACTTCTATGTATGTCTAATGGAATAATGTAGAAAAGCTGATTTTTATGCTTTAAAAGATTTTACATCACAAAGAAACTAGAAGTGGCTAACAGAACTTATTCAAATCAATTTTGCATAGAGACTTTGATATTAAATTTGGATACTAAAATGGGTTTATCCCAATTTTCTCTTTCTTTTTGAGCGAATATTTGTAACATATTTTTGTAGATAATAATTTATCCTAGATATACAAAATTGTGAGAATGGGTACCATTTTTTACCACTTAAATGATTTCTTTTAAATGAATAGATTGTACACTTTAAATGCCAATGTTGTGTCTTACGTGTTGTTTTTTAATTCCTTGCTTTCCAAAACTTGTGTTTATTTAATTGATTTCTATCTAATAATCTGTGTCCCCCCTTTATTGTTTCTTACTTTATATTTTATTGATCTATAGTTAATTTACATTATTATATTAGTTTCAGAGGTACAGCATAGTGATTCATAAATGTTTAGGTTCTTCTCCATTTATAGTTATTATAAAAGAGTGGCTATATTCCCCATGCTATACAGTACATCACTGTAGATTATTGATTTTATACATAGTGGATTGTACCTCAAAATCTCCTACCACTATTTTGCTCCTCCACCCTATCTCTCCCTGCTGGTAACCACTAGTCTGTTCTTTAATCTGTGAGTCTGTTTTTTTGTTGTTATTGTATTCAATTTTTTAGATGCCACGTGTAAGTGATAACATACCATGCTTGTTTTCTCATACCATACCATGCTTTTTTTCTCATACCATACCATGCTTTTTTTCTCATAACATGCCATGCTTGTTTTCTCTGCGGCTTATTTTACTAAGCATAATACCCTCCAAATCCATCCATGTTCTTGCAAATGGCAAAATTTCATTTTTTGCTGAAGTCATCATAAAAAATCTTTTTTATCCACTAAGCTATTGATGAACACTTAGTTTGACTCTATATCTTGGCTATGGCAAATAACACTGTTATGAACATTGGTGTGCAGTTATTTTTTTTGAAATAGTGTTTTTGTTTTCTTCTGATATACCCAACAGTGAAATTGCTGGATATTATGGTAGTTCTATTTTTAGTTTTTTGTGGAACCTCCATTCTGCTTTCCACAGTAGCTGCACTACTTCACATTCACATCAAGAGTGTACAAGAGTTTCCCTTTCTCCACATCCTCACTAACCTTTGTTATTTGTGATCTTTTGGATGACAGCCATTCTGACAAGACTGAGGTGATATATCTCACGGTTTTGATTTGCATTTTACTGCCGATTAGCTATGTTTAGCATCTTTGTGAGTTCTGGCTGTCTATATGTAGTTTTTCCTTGGAAAAAATGTCTATTTAGGGCTTCTCATTTTTTAAAAAAAGATTTTGGGTGTTTTTTTGATATTGAGTTGTATGTGCTGTTTCTGTAGTTTAGGTATGAACCCTTGCTTGGTCATCTTTTTTGATGTTAACCTCTTATCATGTGCAAATATTGTCTCTCCCTCAGCAGGTTGTCTTTTCATTTTGTCTTTGGTTTCCTTTGCTGTGCAAAATCTTTTAAGTTTAGTGAAGTCCCATTTGTTTATTTTTGCTTTTATTTCATTTGCCTTAGTAGACTGAACCTAAAACTGTTGCTATCATTTATGTTGAAGAATGTTCTATATTTTCCTCTAGGGGTTTTATGGTTTCTGGTCCTACATTTAGGCCTTTATTCAGTTTTGCATTTATTTTATATATGATGTGCTAAAATAATCTAATTTTATTCTTTTCCATGTAGCTGACCAGTTTTCCCAGTACCACTTATTGAAGAGACAGTTTTTTCTCCATATTGCCTGCTTTGTCATAAATCAATTAAATATAAGTGGGTGGGCTTACTTCTGGGGTCTCTATTCTATTCCAGTGATCTTTGTGTCTGTTTTTGCTCTGGTCCCTTTCTCTTTGATTACTGTCGCTTTGCAGTATAGTCTGAAGTCAAGGTGCGTGATGCCTCCAGCTGTGTTCTTTCTCAAGATTGTTTGGCTATTTGGGGTCTTTGTGTTTCTATACAAATTTTAAAATTACTTTTTCAAGTTCTGTGAAAATGCTTTGGTATTCTGATAGGGATTGCATTAAATCTGTAGATTGTCTTTGGTAGTATGGTTATTTTAACAGTATTAATTCTTCCAGTCGATGCACATGCTATATTTTTCCATCTTTTTGTGTTGTCTTCAACTTCTTTCACCAATGGCTGATAGATTTCTGAGCACATGTCTTTTACCTGCTTAGGTGTGTTTATTCCTAGGTATCTTATTCTTTTTGATGTCATTGCATATGGTATAGTTTTCTTAATTTTCCTTTCTGACAGCTTTGAGTTTTGTTTTTTCTTCTTTTTCTAATTCCTTCAGGTGTAATGTTAGGTTGTTTATTTGATATTTTTCTTGATTCCTAAGAATAAGCTTGTATCACTATAACTTCCCCCTGTGAACTGCGTTGGCTGTGTCCCATAGATTTTGGATCATTTTGTGTTCATTTTCATTTGTCTTGGGTATTTTTAGAATCCCTCTTTAATTTCTTCAGTGTTCCTTTCTTCCCCTTTTATTCCCTTCATCTGTGATGTGAGGACTATCTTTAATATTATGTTTGGATTTCTTTCAGTTTTGTTTATGTGTGTGTGTGTGTGTGTGTGTGTGTGTGTGTGTGATTATTTAAGTTGCTGAGCTCTTAATTTCACATGGACACTAACAACCCTGCATTGTTACTCTGCTCCCCCACAGTTACTGAATTTGACCTTATATTTTACATCTACTTGTTTTGTGTGTCCCTTAACTTCTTATTGTGAATATAGATGATTTTATTACTGTTTTTTTTTTCATCCTTCCTATTAGCTGTGTCCATGGTTGATTTACTACCTTTGTTGAATATTTGCCTTAACCAATGAGGTTTTTCATTTAGTAGGTTTCCTTTCCTAATTTTTATGTTTCAATCGTGACCTTTTCTTTTTCACTTAGAAAAGCCCCTTTAAGATTTCTCATAAAGCTGGTTTGGCGATGTTGAGCTCTTTTAGTTTTGCTTCTCTGTAAAACTTTAGATCTCACCATCAAATCTGAAGGAGAGCCTTGCTGGGTAGAGTATTTTTGCTTATAGGCTTTTCCCTTTCATGACTTTAAATATACCATGCCACTCCCTTCTGGCATGCAGAGGTTATCCTGAAAAGTCAGCAGATAACTTTATGCAATTTCCCATGTTTGTAACTTGTTGCTTTTCCTTTGCTCCTTTTAATAGTGTCTTTTTATCTTTATTTTTTTTTCCATTTTAATTACAATGAGTCTTGGTGTGGTCCTCTTTGGGTTGATCCTGTTTTGGCCTTACTGTGTTTATTGGACTTGGATGTCTGTTTTCTTTCCCAGGTTAGGGAAGTTTTCAACTCTTATGTCTTCAGGTATGTTCTACACTGCTTTGTCTTTCCTTTTTTGCTTCTGGGACCAGTATAATGCAAATATTAGTACACTTGATGTTGTTTCACAAGTCTGTTCAACTTTCCTCATTTCATTTTAATCTATTGTTTTACCGTTCATCTTCAGTGATTGCCAGTACTCTGTCCTTCAGTTTTCTGATTCATTCCTCTGTATCATTTAGTCTACAGTAGTTTCCTTTAATGTATTTTTCATTTTGGTTATTGTATTCCTCATCTCTGTTTTGTTGTTCTTTAATGGTCTAACTCTTTTTAAAAAAAAATTCTAACTTCTTGCTCTGGTCGTCCATTCTTCTCCTGAGTTCTTTGATCATCTTTACAGTCATTACCTTGAACCCTTTGTTGAGGAGATTGGCTATCTCCACTTCACTTAGATCTTCTTCTGAATTCTTATCTTGGTCCTTCATTTGGATCGTGTTTCTGTGTCACCTCATTTTTCTTAACTTCCTGTTTTTATTGCTATGTGTGTAGTAGGTTCGTTACATTTCCTGACCTTGGGGAAGTGGCCTTTTGTAGGAGCTGTCCTATGGGTCCCAGCAGCCCCCTCTCCCCTGGTCACTAGAGCTATATATTCTAGGTGTACCCCCTATGTGGGCTGCTTGGGCTCTTCTGCTGTGGCGGGCTGACTACTGTGGGTAGTCTGGTAGGCTTGGCTGCCCCCAGACTGCTTGTTTGCCAGGCTCTGCCTTGTATGGAGGCTGTCTGTGCTGCTTGGTGAGACTAAATCATAAGGCAGCTGGCTGCACAACTCTGGGGGACACCAAATCTGGTGCTGGTTCACTTATGGGTAGAATTGCAGTCCAGGTGATATCAGGGCTAGTGCCCAGTCACTGGTTCTGGGGCTATGCTGGCTACTGGGAGGAAGAGACAGGTTCTGCGTTCTGGCTGCAGGGCCCAGGAGCCACAGAGTTGGTGTTGGATCACTGTTCCTGACACAGCTCTCTGCAGGGCCGGGGGTATCCCTAATCTTGTGTTGGCATTCTGATGGGCAGGGTCAGGACCCAGCTGAGTCCATGGCTGCTTCTGGCCTGCAATTAAGTGGCCTGGTTACACAGGCTGCTGGGCTGTGGTATTCCTGGAGCTGGTGTGTGCCTGTTGGTGTATGAGGCTGATCCCACTGCTAAAGCAGGTTTGCTGTTGGGTAGGTCCAAGCTCCATCCAGTCCCTGTGCAGTTACCACCTGCCGATGGTGAGGCTGACTCCAAGGCCAGAGCAGGCTCACTTGTCAGAGGGGCCAGGGACTCTGGGGCTGGTGCCTGTCCACTGAGGTGTGGAGGCTGGTCCTGGGGCTTTTGGTGGCTGGACCCATGTCCAGGGGCAGCTGTGCACTGAGAGGATCTGAAGGCAGCCTGTTTGCTGGTGGATGGGGCTATGCCCCTGCTCAGTTAGTTGCTTGGCCTGCAGCATCCTAGTACTTGCGTCTGTAGTCTGGTGGAAATGGGTGGGGCTCGGTCCTGAGGCTGATAAGCTACAGGGAGGATTCTGAAATTATGCTTGCTGGTACCAGCGTCCACGAGGTAGAAGGAGCTCCCCCGAATGGCTGCTGCCAGTGTCTCTGTCCCTGAGGCTGTGCTGTAGTTGCCTCTTGCCTCTCTGGGAGACTCTCCAAGATCAGGAGGTAGGTGTGACCCGGGATCCTTTCAAATGACTGCTTCTGTTCTGATTCTCAGATCATGTGGGATTTTGTGAGCATCTTTTAAGAGTGGAATCTCTATTTCCCACATCCCTCTGGCTCTCTGGAAAATAAGCACTACTGGTCTTCAAAGCCCAACTTTCTAGGAGCTCTTCTTTCCACAACAGGATCCCTGGGCTTGGGAGCCTGATGTTGGCTTCATACCCCTTGCTACCTGGGAGCACCTCTGAAATTGTAATTATCCTCCCATTTGTGGGCCACCCACTTGGTGGTATGGGTCTTGACTCTATTGAGATTTTGCCCTTCCTTTCTGTCTTGTCGAGGTGCCTTCCTTATATCTTTAGCTGTAAAACATCTTTTATGGTAGGTCCCGGCCTTTTTCATCAATTGCTGTTCTGTAAACAGTTGTGACTTTGGTGTGCCCATGAGAGGCATCAAGCTCTGGGTCTTTGAATGCTACCATGTTGGACAATCTCTCTACTTCATTCCTAAATCATATTATTTAAGTTTTCTTAGTATCTTATTTGATTAGCGACAGTTTGAAATTTATTATCACTCATGTTTACTTCGCCTGTCTAAAAAAATTGAATAGTGCATTCATTCAGTTTGAAATGAAGGTAGTGACCTGTGAATTTCCATACCTCAAAAATCAAGGATAGGACAAAAGCCTTTTCTACTTGTGTTACCCTCAAACTCTGCACCCCACCCCAGCCTGGGGATTAACCTCTTGCACCCATGCTCACCTTCTGTTTTCGGACCGTTAACCATCATTGCATCTGTATGTGTGTTGACAAAGTGAACTCTAGTCTTTGCAGTTTTTGTGTTTTGTTTTTTGGTTTAGGGAACAGTCCTACTATGAATGTACATTTACTGCTCTACTGAAGTTCATATATAAACCTGTCAAGCACATTACCAGAATTGGAATTGCTTGTATATACACTTTGATAAATTTTAGAGACAATGGTAGAACAGAAGTAAATTGTATTTCAAATGCCACAATATTCTCACACCATGAAAACCCTTCCCTTTTTAATATATTTGTGTGTAGTTTACCTTTATGCCCATACTATATTTCCCAGAGATGGGTAAGTGTTATGTTTCTTGCTGGCACATTTACCGTATTGTTCAAAGGCAGGCGTTTAGTGGTTTTAGCATGATCCTATTTCCATGAACTCGCAAATACAAGATCTTCTCTCACACTGTCTTTTACTCCCTGCTGTTTTATATTGCCCTCCTAATTCTCAGTCCTGGTCTTTCTTTATGTTCTTCATCAACCTGGATAGGTTATACTATTTTCTCCCTTATTCAAGACCAATAGAATAGAATAGAATACAACACCCAGAAGTAAACCCTGATATATGGCCAAATGATTTTTGACAAGTTGCCAAGACTTTTCAAAGTAGAAAGGATAGTATTTTCAACACATGGTGCTGAGAAGTCTTGTGGGCAACATGCAAAAGAAAGAGGATGGACCCTTACCTAACATCATATGCAAAAATTAATGAAAACGTATCAAGAAACTAAATATAAGACCTAATAATATAAAAAGTCTTAGAAGAAGATAGAGGACAAGAGCTTCATGATATTGGATTTGGCAGTGTTTTCCTCCATATGAAACGAAGGAACAACAAAGGTACAGCTAACAAAAAAATAAACAATTTTCAGTACATAAGTTAAAAAAAAAATGTGTATCAAAGAAATGTAAACAGAATAAAATGGCAACCCACAAGATGGGAGAAAATATTTCAGAGCCATCTATCTGACAAGAGATTTCTATTCAGAATATACAGAGAACTCCTACAACTGAACAAAAAGCAAACACCCTGATTCAAAAATGGATAAAAGACTTGAATAGATGGTTCTTCACAAAGATGTACAAATGACTAAGCACTTGAATAGATGCTCCATATCACTAAATGCATGTTTATATATTTGTGTGCATGCATATACACACAAGCACACACACACATACACAAGCAGAAAACAACTATTGGTGAGGATGTGAGGGAGTTGGAACCATTGTGCTATGTCAGAGGGAATGCAGAATGATACAGCTGCTTTGCAAAAGAGTATGGCAATTTTTCAGATATTGAAAAATAGACTTACTACATGATCCAGGAATTTTACTATGAGGTATACCCAAAGGTATTGAAATCAGGGTCTTAAAGAAATATTTGTACTCCAGTGTTTAGAGCAGTAATAATCACAGTAGCTAAAATATGAAAGCAACCTAAGTGTTCATCCACTAGTTCCTGGATAAGCAAAGTGTGGTATACCCATATAATACAATATTATTCAGTGTTAAAAAGGAAAAGATCTAGGAATATGCTACAACATGGATGAATCTTGAGGAAATTTAGCTACCAAAAATGCCATTTTTGTGACTTTTAGTGAGTCATAACAATACAACTACTTATTTCAATTATATGGGGGTACTTAGTGTAGTCAAAACCATAGAAATTGGGAGGGCAATGACGCTTTTCAGGTGGTTATGGAACAAAAAGGAAAGTTATATTTAAAGGATATAGAGTTACAGTTTTAAAACGTAGAAAAGAATTAGAAAGATAAATGGTGATGTTGATCGCCCAATAATATGAATGCATTTAATATCACTGAACGGTGCACTTTATAATAACTAACATGTTATATTTTATGTTATTTGATTTTACCAACATACAAAATTGGGAAAGAATGTAATATCAGGAAAGGGAGTGGACCTGGGATAGAGCAGAGAGTAATCAGAAGGGTGAGACACTGCATATGTTGAAGAAGAAGAGCTGAGAGTCTTCATTGGCCAGAAGAGACTTTATAAAAGAGAAAAAAAAAATTACTCTGAGGGTGTATTAGGTAGATATCTGTGGGTGTGCTGCTATCTCCCATGGGTTATCTTAAAGAGTCTTTAATAAAGTCCATAAGGCTTGCTGAGGCTTTTTTAAAAACTGGATTCCCTAGGAGATAATTAGAGGGTGGTACTTAAGTCTATGTCTAGGTTGACAGATTTTGCAGGGAAGACGAACCTGAGAACAGTGGAGGTCTTAAGAGTGTAAGTACATGGAAATTAGAAAAAAATAATAATGAAGGGAATTAGGAAAACTTTGGACTTTGAAGGTCATGTATTATTACTGAGTCAGACCTGAGGTTTCTAAGGAGTTATATACACAGTTGCTATTTGGATTACTTGTTGATAAAGATAAGTGGAAAAACTAGAGTCGTTCCCAAGTGTAGGTAAGATATAATGAGAGGATGGAGGTGGAAAGTAGGGAGACCCAGAGAAAAGTGGGAAGGTCATATTGGGCCAAGATGGTGGTAATATCCGACAGAACAGACGGTAGGACAGACGATGGATTCATCTTTTTTATTTCGCCTCCCCCCCCCCCTCATCCTTAATAATTCTTTGGGAATATTTCACTGCTCTGTGATGCAGGTACAGAATTCGAGTGAGGAGGCTACACCTTCAGTGTCCAGCTGTCTGAGTCCTCAGTGTGCTTCAAATGATGGAGAACTATTGCTTCTTTATGAGAAGGGTTAGTACCTCGTAGCTAAGCTTAAGCTGGAGCTTATGCAATATTGATTCCATTTTATATATACTGTTGGCATGGAGGTTCCTCCTCCTCTTTTCTTGAACATTATGAAATGAATCTATATTTCTCAGTATTTGGGTATATCAGATAAATACGTTAAGTAAAGGAATCTTATATATTGCTCCCTGCATAGTTTGCTCTTTCTTGTTTCTCTTTTACCTTTACTAAATTAGCACAGGGAGAGACCTTGAAATGTTCTAATCAGGAGAGATTAGAACATCATATTTCTAGAGAGGTTGGTTGGACAGAGCAGGGGTCCCAGTGAGAATCCAAGCTTCTGTTTCTACTTGGAAGTGTACCTGTGTAGAATAGAGGGCTCCAGGAAATATCCTAGAATATTCCAATGTCCCTGTGGGAGATCATTAAGAGAGGCAGGATCTGGTACCAGATCAGTGTACTATGACATGTTTGTCAGTCATCTGATGTGAGATTCTCAGAGCCAATCCCATATGGTAGGGCTGAGTGCAGAGTGATGAAGAACCTGTGAAAGCCTTTGATTGCATGTTAAAGATGAAGCTCTGATTTCGGGGAGAATTTTCTTACCTGACTGAATGTCACCCTTCTGTGGGGATGAGATTCTGTGCTTTTCGTCTGTTGATGACCACTGACTGCAGATCATTAGAGGATCATGTCTAGAAAACATTCTTTATTTAATTTCTTAAAGAAGAAAGCATAGAAAGCATTTTTATCCACTTTCAAATTGAGGATCAAGGGGAATGACATCAGTGAAAATGTCAGAGTAGGGAGCTCTGGCTTGTGTCCATCCCCAGAAACACTGACATACGTGGTAAAACCTGTCAAAATGACCCTATCAACACCTGTAAGTTTTCTTTTCTTTTCACGCTGTAGATTTATCTTTCATTGAAACTTGACTTACTACAGGATGTGGAGAATAAACAGGGAAGTAGAAACTGTATTTCCTGATGAGAGAATCACTAAGTCACATTAGCTGTTCTGAACTCTGCCTTACTCACCGTGACTCTAATTAAAACAAACAAACAAACAAAACACTTTTTTTTTGGTAAGTCAGTTCTGACATTTCCTCGTTAAAGACAAGGTAACAGATACAGACTTAGATCTACCAGAATTGAGCAAACTTTTGATTGTACCTGTGTTGAACATATGAGCATGACCTGCTACAAATCTTCATTATACTTATTGCCACAACGGACAAATTCCCTTTTTCCACTCCTGATATGTTGCATGTAAGGAATGCATAGGTCACTAACCCCAGCTGGTCACAGGTAAACTCTGCCCTGCCACATGGATTACTGCATGTTTTCCTGCTGGAAGACCACACATTCTCGAGGATCATGCCTGCAGAGTATCTGGGCTCTTCTTTTTTTCTGGATAAAGGTTAGATAATCACCTAATTTTATGAGAAATATATAAATTGTATTTGCATATTCTTCAGGTTTTTATTTATCCATTCTCTTTCAAGTCCTAAGTGCAAATATTAAAGTGATTTCCAAGAGGGTGGTATATAAGACAGCTCCAAAATTAGCAATAAATCATAATACAATTGTGAATGCATTAATGTGTGATTAATATGTAGATACTTATGTAAATGCAAGTTTAGTAATGCTTTGTGGAGAGCTTCAGAATCTAGGTATTAAAAAAAAAAAAAGAAGGAGTTCTTGAAACTCTCAGGGAATTATAGAGAAGTCTTTGTGTCTATAAATATCATTCTGAAATAATGCATATTCTCAGAAACAAACTAGGCATAACATTGTAGGAAAAAACTTCATGAAATGAAAGAGCATGTGAGATGGCCATACAAGAAAAAGAATATTCTCAGAGAATAATGAACAGTGTGGAGTTCAGCAGAGGGGTCATACACATTCAGAGAGCAAAACTTTGGAGAGCCTAATTGTGAGTTCCTCATATTTCATCTTTGGAGACACGGTAGTCATTTGAAATATGATGCTATAAGATGACGTTAACATACTTAAATACTTTCGTTTAGAAATGACCACTTAGAACCAGAGTAAATGAAAGAGAACACAACATTATGTTTATGTTGATTTTTAAAGACCTCAGGTGAGTGCTGATTATTTAAAAATGCATGATGTCTTTCACTGCAAAGTAAATGAGCTGTTACAGTGGAGGATTACTGGACTGAATGTCAATATTATGACATAGTATGAGTGTGTTTCGTGTTTGGTAATTGCAACCATTGTTGCTTTTGTTGTGGTCATCCATTTACAGTGCTTGGTGTCAGTTGATTTATCTCTTGTAAAAATAAAATACAGTCTGTGTGCGTGTGAAAAAAAAACATACATGATGTCTTGACTAAAGTTGTATGGAATTTGAGATCTGGAAAAAAGCATTTCTTTTCTGTAATGCTAGGATGATAATTGGACATTTTTGCAAGAAAGAGATTTCAGGATGCAAATCTCGTGTCTCTAAGGTGGGAAGTCAGTTCATGGTGGAACATTCTATTAAACTTGTGTGAGTGGAGAAATATTTCTTTGGAAGGAAGAGGTCACGAATCCCTTTTTAATAGTTAATGGTTTATAGCATACCGAATGAGCAAAATGGCTATTTCTGAACTTTAGAAAAAAATAATATAGTTTTTCTGCATTTATAACATGAGGCTGATGTAAAATATCAAAAATTCTTTATTTTGAAAAGCAATGTAATCAATTTGACATAATTCATATATATTGAACCTGTGGTACACACACACACAGTAAAACTTACATTCAGAAAATTGTTTGCACTTAAGAAATATTTTCAAGTGTAGTTGATTTACAATGTTGTGGGTTTTTTTAAATACATGTTTATTGGAGTATACTTACTTTATAACACTGTATTAGTTTCTGCTTTACAACAAAGTGAATCAGCTATATGTATACATATATTCCCCATATCCCCCCCCCCCTTGAGCCTCCCTCCCACACTCCCTATCCCACCCCTCTGGGAGACATAAAGCACCGAGCTGATCTCCCTGTGCTATGCGGCAGCTTACCACTAGCTATTTTACATTTGGTAGTGTATATATGTCAGTGCTACTCTCTCACTACGTCCCTGTCTCCCCTTGCCCCTTGTGTCCTTAAGTCCGTTCTCTACATCTGTGTCTTTATTCCTGCCCTGTCACTAGGTTCGTCAGTACCATTTTTCTAGATTCCATATATATGTGTTAGCGTACGGTATTTGTTTTTTCTCTTTCTGACTTACTTCACTCTGTATGACAGACTCTAGGTCCAACCACCTCACTGCAAATAACTCAATTTTGTTCCTTTTTATGGCTGAGTAATACTCCATTGTATAGATGTGCCACATCTTCTTTATATATTCATCTGTCGATGGACATTTAGGTTGCTTCTATGTCCTGGCTATTGTAAATAGTGCTACAGTGAACATTGTGGTACATGTATCTTTTTGAATTATGGTTTTCTCCGGGTATATGCCCAGTAGTGGGATTGCTGGGTCGTATGGTAGTTCTATTTTTTAGCTTTTAAGGAATCTCCATACTGTTCTCCATAGTGGCTCTATCAGTTTACATTCCCACCAACAGTTCAGGAGGGTTCCCTTTTCTCCACACCCTCTGCAGCCTTTACACATTGTTGTATTAATTTCTGCTGTGCAGCAAAGTGATTCAGTTTTATATATATCTATCTATATATCTATCTATATCTATGTATCTATATCTATATATCTATATATATTCTTTTCCATTATGGTTTATCACAGGGTATTGAATATAGTTTCCTGTGCTCTACAGTAGGTCTTGGTGGGTTGTCCATCCTATGTAGAATAGTTTGCTTCTGCTATTCCAAAACTCCCAATCTTTCCTTCACTCTCTCCTTGGCAACCACAACTCTCTTTTCTATATCTGTGTGTTTGTTTCTGTTTCGCTGACATGCTCATTTGTGTCCTGTTTTCGATTCCACATGTAGGTGATATTATATGGTATTTGTCTTTCTCTCTCTGACTTACTTCACTTAGTATCATTATCTCTAGGTCCATCCATGTTGCTGCAAATGGCATTATTTCATTCTTTTTTATGTCTGAGTAATATCTTTTGTATACGTATACCACACCTTCTTTATACACTCATTTTTCAATGAACATTTAGGTTGTTTCCATGTCTTGGCTGTTATAAATAGTGCTGCTATGAACATAGGGTTTCATGTATCTTTTTGAATTATAGTTTTGTCTAGATATATGTCCACAAGTGGGATTGCTAGATCATATGGCAACTCTCTTTATAGTTTTTTTGAGGAACCTCCATACTGTTTTCCATAGTGGCTGCACCAACTTACATGGCCACCGACAGTGTAGAAGGGTTCCCTTTTCTCCATACCCCCTCCAGCATTTGTTAATTGTAGATTTTCTTTTTAATGATGGCCATTCTGATCAGTGTGAAGTGATACCTCATTGTAATTTGGATTTGCATTTATCTAATAATTAGTGATGATGAGCACCTTTTCATGTGCCTATTGGCTCCCTGTATGTCTTCTTTGGAGAAATGTTTATTTAGGTCTTCTACCCATTTTTCCATTGAGTTATTTGTTATTTTGTTATTGAGTTGTATGAGCTGTTTGTATGGTTTGGAAATTAAGCCCTTGTCAGTCTCATCATTTGCTAATATTTTCTCCCAGTCCATAGGTTGTATTTTCATTTTGATTATGGTTTCCTTTGCTGTGCAAAAGCTTATAAGTTTGATTAGTTCCTGTTTCTTTTTTGCTTTTACAGTAAGTCCCCTACATATGAACAAGTTCTGTTCCAAGAGTGCGTTTGTAAGTTCAATTTGTTTGTAAGTCCAACAAAGTTCGCCTAGGTACCCAACTTACACAGTCGGCTGTATGGTATTGTACCGTAATAGGTTTATAATACTTTTCACGCAAACAATACATAAAAAACAAGCACAAAAACAAAGAAAGCATTTTTAATCTTACAGTACAGTAACTTGAAAAGTACAGTAATACAGTACAACAGCTAGGATACTCGGGCTGGCATCGAAGGAACAGGCGAGCAGAGTTACTGATTGGAGGAGGGAGGGGAGGTGGGAGATGGTAGGGGTGAAGGATTATCAACAGTAGGAGACAGAGGGCAAGCTGCAATTTCACTCATACCTGCCGTTGATGGCAAAGGTTCTGGTTCCTTGCTGGATTTAATTCTATCTACCCTCTTGAAAGAATGATCCATTGATGTCTGGGTAGTAGCTCTTTTTTTCTCATCATAGATGACAAGGTAACACTGGATTGCAATCTGAATGGCTGCTGCCACCTTTGGGTCCCATTCTAGGTTCGGGTCCTGTGCCTCAAAAACTAACAGTGCTTCCTCAAATAACGAAGATTCCCTTGCCATTTTCTGTGTCGTGAATCTCTTCAGTTCTTCAGTTACTTTTTCTTCCTCCTGTCCCTCTTCATCCTTTCTCTGGGCCTCCAATTCCATCAGTAAGCTCCTCATGTTGCACAGCAAGGAGTTCAGCGAAATCGTCCTCTTGCAGATCTAGCTCCAGCTTCTCGCTGAGGGTCACTACGTTGCTGAAGACCTCTTCGGACTTCTGATCTACCTTCTCAAATCCACAAAAATCATGAACAAACTGTGGGCAAAGGTTCTTCCAAACCCCATTCATCGTGACCGCCATACCCTCACACCATGCAAAGTCAATGTTTTTTATGGTCTTGTAGATGTTATAGTCCTCCCAAAGCTGTCCCTAGGTTGTTCCTGATTTGTCACTTACCTTTACTGCCTGACAAAAAGTGTGACATAAATAATATTTCTTGAAAGTCGCTATAACGCCCTGGTCCATAGGTTGGATGAGCAATGTAGTATTTGGTGACAGATGCAGTACTTTGACGTTGGGATGAAAGTCATCCATGAATGGGGGGTGGCCCAGAGCATAGTCGAGCAGCAAAAGAATGTTTTGCTGGAACGTCCTTCTCCAAGCAATATTTCTCTACATCTGGGATAAAGTGGTGGCAAAACCAGTCCTGGAACGTGGCCTGTGTAATCCGGGATTTGGGGTTACGCTTCCACACAACAGGAAGAGAGCCCTTGGCTATGTTTTTAAGGGTTCTTGGGTTCTGTGAATGATAAACTAAGAGAGGTTTCAGCTTCAATTCACCGGAAGCATTGCCACCAAACAACAGTTAGCCTATCCTTTGCTGCTTTACAGCCCAGCATCAACTTTTCCTCCTTACTGACGTAACTTCGGTCTGGCATCCTCTTCCAGTACAGTTGTGTCTCATCCACATTAAAAACCTGGTTGGGTAAATACACACCATCATCAATAATTTCTCAAAGTGTTTCTGGAAGTTCCTGGACAGCTATCCTATCTGCACTTGCTGTCTCTCCACTTACTTTTACA
Source organism: Balaenoptera borealis (assembly GCF_965194805.1). Lineage (NCBI taxonomy): Eukaryota > Metazoa > Chordata > Mammalia > Artiodactyla > Balaenopteridae > Balaenoptera > Balaenoptera borealis. Next base: position 42,359,298 of record NC_138874.1, read on the forward strand.
TTGTGAAGGCTGGCTCTAGCCTTGAACCGATGAAACCAGCCACGGCTGGCATTAAAAGATGTGCCCTCTGATTCTTTGCCATGTTTCTTCTTCAAGTCTTCATAAAGGCTTTTAGCTTTCTCTTGAATCAGCATTAAGTTGAGAAGGACTCAGCGCTGATGTTGATCCTGCATCCGCACACTGAGAAGTTTCTCCATCTCCTCCATCACTTTTCCATGCTTCTTGGATATTGTGTCAACATCGTCGGCACAGCAGACTTCACATGTTCCATGATCTTGTCCTTGTTCTTTAGATTCGTGCCAATGATTGAATGATTCATATTATAAGAATGAGCGATGTCTAACATCTTTTTGCCTCGCTCCACTCTCTCAATTACTTTCACTTTTGTTTCCGTCATTATCGCTTGGCGCTTCTTAACAGTACCAGCTACATCACCTCTGCTTTTACGCTTGCTTCCAGACATCTTGGGCTTGAAATAAAGGTACTGTACTACTGTACTCTATACAGTACTGCAAAGTACACAAAAGCACAACCACATATAGAGGAAGCACGCACGTGACAATGTATGCCAGACACGTGAACTAACTTACATGATTGGACACGCGAATGGACGTTTGCATCTTTGAAAGTTTGCAACTTGAAGGTTCGTATGTAGGTGACTTACTGTATTTGTACTGCCTAGGGAGAACTACCTAGGAAAATTTTGGTATGACTTATGTCAGAGAATGTTTTGCTTATGTTCTCTTCTAGGAGTTATATGGTGTCCTATCTTATATTTAAGCATATAAGCCGTTTTGAGTTTATTTTTGTGTATGGTGTGAGGGTATGTTCTGACTTCACTGATTTGCATACGGCTCTCCAACTTTCAAAACACCACTTGCTGAAGAGACTGTCTTTTCCCCATTGTATATTCTTGCCTCCTTTGTCAAAGATTAATTGACCATAGGTGTGAGGGTTTATTTCTTAGCTCTCTATTCTATTCCATTGATCCAGGTATCTCTTTCTGTGCCAATACAATGCGGCTTTGATTACTGTAACTTTGTAGTATTTTCTGAAGTTTAGGAGGGTTATGCCTCCTGCTTTGTTCTTTTTCCTGGGGATTGTGTTCACATTTCTGACTTTTTATGGTTCCAGATACATTTTAGGATTATTTGTTCTAGTTCTGGGGAAAATGTCATGGGTAATTTGATAGGGATCACATTAAATCTGTAGATTGCTTTGGGTAGTATAGCCATTTTAACAGTATGAATTCCTCCCATCCAAGAGCGTGGGATGTCTTTCCATTTCTTTGAATCATCTTCAGCTTCCTTTACTAATGTTTTGTAGTTCTCAGTATATAAGTCTTTCACCTCCTTGGTGAGGTTTATTCCTAAGCATTTTATTTTTTTGATGCCATTAATAAAAGGATTGCTTGTTTACATTTCCTTTCTGATATTTCATTGTTAGTGTAAAGAAATGCAACCAGGGACTTCCCTGGTGGCTCCGTGGTTGAGAATCCGCCTGCCAATACAGGGGACACGGGTTTGAGCCCTGATGCAGGAAGATCTCACATGCCGTGGAGCCACTAAACCTGTGTGCCACAACTACTTAGCCTGCACTCTAGAGCCAGTGAGCCACAAATACTGAGCCCATGTGCCACAACTACTTAAGCCTGCATGCCTAGAGCCCGTGCTCCACAATAAGAGAAGCCACTGCAATGAGAAGCCTGCGCACCACAAGAAAGTCTAGTCCCCACTGGCCACAACTAGAGAAAGCCCGTGCACAGCAATGAAGACCCAATGCAGCCAAAATAAATTTAAAAAAAAAAGAAAGAAAAACCAGGAAATGCAACCAATTTATATATGTTAATCTTGTATCCTGCTACTTTGCTGAATTTGTTTATCAGTTCTAGTAGTGTTTGTGTGGGATTTTTAGGGTTTCCTTTATATATATTATCATGTCATCTGCATATAATGACAACTTTACCTCTTCCCTTCCAATTTGGTTAGATTTTATTTCTTTTTCTTGTCTGATTGTTGTGGTTAGGGCTTCCAATACTATGTTGAAGAGAAGACGTGGGAGTGGGCATCCTTGTCTTGTTCCAGATTTTAGCGGGAAGGCTTTCAGCTTATGAACGTTGAGTATTATATTGGCTGTGGGTTTGTCATAAATAGCTTTTATTATGTTGAGATATGTTCCCTCTGTACCCACGTTGGTAAGTGTTTTTACCATGAATGGATGTTGAAGCTTTTCAAATGCTTTTTCGCCATCTACTGAGATGGTCGTTTGTTTCTTGTTTTTCCTTTGTCGATGGGGTGTATCATGTTGATTGATTTGCATATGTTGAAACAGCTTTGTGAAACTGGGGTGAATCAAATTTGGTCATGGTGTATGATCCTCTTATGTGTTGTCGGATTCGGTTTTCTAATATTCAGTTGAGAATTTTTGCATCTATATTTATCAACGATATTGGCCTGCAGTTTTCTTTTTTGGTAGTGTCTTTCTCTGTGTTTTTTTTTAAAGTCTTTATTGAATTTGTTCCAATATTGCTTCTGTTTTATGTTTTGGTTTCTTGTTTGTGAGGCATGTGGGATCTTAGCTCCAAAACCAGGGATCGAACAGGCACCCCCTGCACTGGAAGGCGAAATCTTAACTGCTGGACCACCAGAAAAGTCCCCATCTGTTTTATTTGTTTTTTTTTTTTTAAGTAAATTTCTTTCTTTCTTTATTTTTGGATGCATTGGGCATTCGTTGCTGTGCTCGGGCTCTCTCTAGTTGTGGTGAGCGGGGACTACTCTTCGTTGTGGTGTGCAGGCTGTTCATTGTGGTGGCTTCTTTTGTTGCAGATCATGGGCTCTAGGTGCGTGGGCTTCAGCAGTTGTGGCTATCAGGCTCAGTAGTTGTGGCTCGTGGGCTGTAGAGCGCAGGCTCAGTAGTTGTGGCACACAGGCTTAGTTGCTCCATGGCATGTGGGATCTTTCCAGACCAGGTCTCGAACCTATGTCCCCTGCAGTGGCAGACAGATTCTTAACCACTGTGCCACCAGGGAAGTCCCCCCTCCCCATCTGTTTTTGATATCAGCGTGATAGTGGCTTCATAGAATGTCTTTGGAAGTATTCCTTACTCTTCAATCTTTTCGAAGAGTTTGAGAAGAATCAGTGTAAGTTCTGCTTTTTATATTTGGTAGAATTTGCCTGTGAAACCATCTGATCCTGGACTTCTGTTGGTAGGGAGTTTTTTTAAATTACAGATTCTATTTTTTTAAAAATTCTATTTATTTATTTATTTATTTTGGCTGTGTTGGGTCTTCGTTTCTGTGCAAGGGCTTTCTCTAGTTGCAGCGAGCGGGGGCCACTCTTCATCACGGTGCGTGGGCCTCTCACTATCGTGACCTCTCTTGTTGTGGAGCACGGGCTCCAGACGCTCAGGCTCAGTAGTTGTGGCTCACGGGCCCAGTTGCTCCGCGGCATGTGGTATCTTCCTAGACCAGGGCTCGAACCCGTGTCCCCTGCATTGGCAGGCAGATTCTCAACCGCCGCGCCACCAGGGAAGCCCTCTATTTTGCTTTTAGTGATCAGTATGTTCAAGTTATCTATTTCTTCTTGATTCAGTTTTGTTCGGCTGTAAAAGAACAAAATATATTTTTAAGTTATGTTAGCAGCTAAATACTTACCATGTATTAGACCACAAAAGAGAGAAGAAAAAATATTAAAATATTTTTTCAAATACAACAAGTATTGAAATGTTTTAAAGAAATTGGTATAATAATACTAATTACAATAATGACAAATTGTTCTGAACTTAAAGACTACTTATATCTAAGATGCATATTATATGCTTATTGTTTTATTGTTTTTAAATACATGGAATGTTTTCTCCTTTCTAATGTAATTCTTTTATTTTACCTGTATATTGTGAAAAAAATTTAGTTGCACATAATATAAAAAATTACACTTTAATAGGAGATATTAATCCATTTACATTTACTATAGTACTGAAAATACTTAGGTTTAGCGTTCCATGTCACTGAGTGCTCTTTTTTATTTATTTATTTTTAAAAAAAGATTTAATTTGGGGGGGGGCATAAATTATTCATTTATTTATTTAATTTTAACATCTTTATTGGACTATAATTGCTTTACAATGGTGTGTTAGTCTCTGCTTTAGAACAAAGTGAATCAGCTATACATATCCATATATCCCCATATCTCCTCCCTGTTGCGTCTCCCTCCCGCCCTCCCTATCCCACCCCTCTAAGTGGTCATAAAGCACTGAGCTGATCTCCCTCTTCTATGCAGCTGTTTCCTACTAGCTAGCTATTTTACATTTGGTAGTATATATAAGTCCATGCCACTCTCTCACTTCGTCCCAGCTTACCCTTCCCCCTCCCCATGTCCTCAAGTCCATTCTCTATGTCTGCGTCTTTATTCCTGTCCTGTCCCTAGGTTCCTCCCAACCGTTTCTTTTCCTTTTCTTTTTAGATTCCACATATATGTGTTAGCATACAGTATTCGTTTTTCTCTTTCTGACTTACTTCACTCTGTATGACAGACTCTAGGTCCATCCATCTCACTACAAATAACTCAATTTCATTTCTTTTTATGGCTGAGTAATATTCCATTTTATATTGAAGATGTGCAACATCTTTTTTACCCATTCATCAGTTGATGGACACTTAGGTTGCTTCCATGTCCTGGCTATTGCAAATAGAGCTGCAATGAACATTGTGGAACATGACTCTTTTTGAATTATGGTTTTCTCCAGGTATATGCCCAGTAGTGGGATTGCTGTGTCATATGGTAGTTCTATTTTTAGTTTTTTAAGGAACCTCGATACCGTTCTCGATAGTGGCTCTATCAATTTACACTCCCACCAACGGTGCAAGAGGGTTCCCTTTTTTCCACACCTCTGCAGCATTTATTGTTTGTAGATTTTTTTGATGATGGCCATTCTTACCTGTGTGTGGTGATACCTCATTGTAATTTCGAGTTGCATTTCTCTAATGATCAGTGATGTTGAGCATTCTTTCATGTGTTTGTTGGCAATCTGTATATCTTCTTTGGAGAAATGTCTATTTAGGTCTTCTGCCCATTTATGGATTGGGTTGTTTGTTTGTTTGTTTGTTTTTGATATTGAGCTGCATGGGCTGCTTGTAAAGTTTGGAGATTAATCCATGGTCAGCTGCTTCGTTGGCAAATATTTTCTCCCATTCTGAGGGTGGCCTTTTCGTCTTGTTTACGTTTTCCTTTGCTGTGCAAAAGCTTTTAAGTCTCCTTAGGTCTCATTTGTTTATGTTTCTTTTTAATTTCCGTTTTCTAGGAGGTGGGTCAAAAAGGATCTTGCTGTGATTGATGTCATAGAGTGTTCTGCCTATGTTTTCCTCTAAGAGTTTGATAGTGTCTGGCCTTACATTGAGGTCTTTAATCCATTTTGAGTTTATTTTTGTGTATGGTGTTAGGGAGTCTTCTGATTTCATCCTTTTACCGGTAGCTGTCCAGTTTTCCCAGCACCACTTATTGAAGAGGCTGTGATTTCTCCATTGTATATTCTTGCCTCCTTTATCAAAAATAAGGTGACCATATGTGTATGGGTTTATGTCTGGGCTTTCTCTCCTGTTCCATTGCTCTATATTTCTGTTTTTGTGCCAGTACCATACTGTCTTGACTACTGTAGCTTTGTAGTATTGTCTGAAGTCAGGGAGCCTGATTCCTCCAGCTCTGTTTTTCTTCTCAAGATTGCTTTGGCTGTTCGGGGTCTTTTGTGTTTCCATACAAATTGTGAAATATTTTTGTTCTAGTTCTCTGAAAACTTCCATTGGTAGTTTGATAGGGATTGCATTGAATCTGTAGATTGCATTGGGTAGTAGAGTCATTTTCACAATGTTGATTCTTCCAATCCAAGAACGTGGTATATCTCTGTATCTGTTTGTGTCATCTTTGATTTCTTTCATCTGTGTCTTATAGTTTGTTGAGTAAACGTCTTTTGTCTCCTTAGGTAGGTTTATTCCTAGGTATTTTATTCTTTGTGTTGCAGTGGTAAATGGGAGTGTTTCCCTAATTTTTCTTTCAGAATTTTCATCTTTAGTGTATAGGAATGAAAGAGATATCTGTACATTAATTTTGTATCCTGCAACCTTACCAGTTCATTGATTAACTCTAGTAGGTTTCTGGTAGCATCTTTAGGATTCTCTATGTATAGTATCATGTCATCTGCAAACAGTGAGAGCTTAACTTCTTCTTTTCCGATTTGGATTCCTTTTATTTCTTTTTCTTCTCTGATTGCCGTAGCTAAAAATTCCAAAAGTGTGTGGAATAATAGTGGTGAGAGTGGGCAACCTTGTCTTGTTCCTGATCTTGGTGGAAATGTTTTCACTTTTTCACCATTGAGAACGATGCTGGCTGTGGGTTTGTCATATATGGCCTTTATTATGTTGAGGAAAGTTCCCTCTATGCCTACTTTCTGGAGGGTTTTTATGATAAATGGGTGTTTAATATTGTCGAAAGCATTTTCTGCATCTATTGAGACGACCATATGGTTTTTATCCTTCAGTTTTTTAATATGGTGTATCACATTGATTTGCATGTACTGAAGAATCCTTGCATCCCTGAGATAAACCCCACTTGATCATGGTGTATGATCCTTTTAAGGCGCTGTTGCATTCTGTTGGCTAGTATTGTGCAGTGGATTTTTGCAGCTATGTTCATCAGTGATATTGACCTGTAGTTTTCTTTCTTTGTGACATCTTTGTCTGGTTTTGGTGTCAGGGAGATGGTGGTCTCATAGAATAAGTTTGGGAGAGTTCCTCCCTCTGCTATATTTTGGAAGAGTTTGAGAAGGATAGGTGTTAACTCTTCTCTAAATGTTTGATAGAATTTGCCTGTGAAGCCATCTGGTCCTGGGCTTTTGTTTGTTGGAAGATTTTTAATCACAGTCTCAAGTTCAGTGCTTGGGATTGGTTTGTTTGTAGTTTCTATTTCTTCCTGGTTCAGTCTTGGAAGGTTGTGCTTTTCTAAGAATTTGTCCATTTCTTCCAGGTTGTCCATTTTATTGGCATATAGTTGCTTGCAGTAATCTCTCATGATCCTTTGTATGTCTGCAGTGTCAGTTGTTACTTCTCCTTTTTCATTTGTAATTCTGTTGATTTGAGTCGTCTCCCTTTTTTTCTTGATGAGTCTGGCTAATGGTTTATCAATTTTGTTTATCTTCTCAAAGAACCAGCTTTTAGTTTTTTTGATCTTTGCTGTTGTTTCCTTCATTTCTTTTTCATTTATTTCTGGTCTGATCTTTATGATGTCTTTCCTCTGCTGACTTTGTTTTTTTTTTTTCTTTCTTTCTCTAATTGCTTTAGGTGTAAGGTTAACTTGCTTATTTGAGATAGTTCTTGTTTCTTGAGGTAGGATTGTATTGCTATAAACTTCTCTCTTAGAACTGTTCTTGCTGCATCCCATAGGTTTTGGGTCTTCATGTGTTCATTGTCATTTGTTTCTAGGTATTTTTTAATTTCCTCTTTGATTTCTTCAGTGGTGTCTTGGTTATTAAGTAGTGTATTGTTGAGCGTCCATGTGTTTCTATTTTTTACAGATTTTTTTCCTGTAATTGATATCTAGTCTGATAGCATTGTGGTCGGAAAAGATACTTGATACGATTTCAATTTTCTTATATTTACCAAGGCTTGATTTGTGACCCAAGATATGATCTATCCTGGAGAATGTTCCAGGAGCACTTGAGAAAAAGTGTATTCTGTTGTTTTTGGATGGAATGTCCTATAAATATCAATTAAGTCCATCTTGTTTAATGTATCATTTAAAGCTTGTGTTTCCTTATTTATTTTCATTGTGGATGATCTGTTCATTGGTGAAAGAGGGGTGCTAAAGTCCCCTACTATGATTGTGTTACTGTCGATTTCCCCTTTTATGGCTGTTAGCATTTGCCTTATGTATTGAGGTGCTCCTATGTTGGGTGCCTAAATATATGCAATTGTTATATCTTCTTCTTGGATTGATCCCTTGATCATTATGTAGTGTCCTTCTTTGTCTCCTGTAATAGTCTTTATTTTAAAGTCTTTTTTGTCTGATATGAGAATTGCTACTCTAGCTTTCTTTTGATTTCCATTTGCATGGGATATCTTATTCCATCCCCTCACTTTCCATCTGTATGTGTCCCTATGTCTGAAGTGGGTCTCTTGTAGACCACATACATACCGGTCGTGTTTTCGGATCCATTCAGCCAGTCTATGTCTTTCGGTTGGAGCATTTAATCCATTTACATTTAAGGTAATTATTGATATGTATGTTCTTATTACCATTTTCTTAATTGTTTTGGGTTTCTTAGTGTAGGTCTTTTCCTTCTCTTGTGTTTCCTGCCTAGAGAAGTTCCTTTAGCATTTGTTGTAAAGCGGGTTTGGTGGTGCTGAATTCTCTTAGCTTTTGCTTGTCTGTAAAGGTTTTAATTTCTCTGTCGAATCTGAACGAGATCCTTGGTGGGTCGAGTAATCTTGGTTGTAGCTGTTCCCCTTTCATTACTTTAAATATGTCCTGCCAGTCCCTTCTGGCTTGCAGAGTTTCTGCTGAAAGTTCAGCTGTTAACCTTATGGGGATTCCCTTGTATGTTATTTGTTGTTTTTCCCTTGCTGCTTTTAATATTTTTTCTTTGTATTTAATTTTTGATAGTTTGACTAATATATGTTTTGGCATGTTTCTCCTTGGGTTTATCTTGTATGGGACTCCCTGCGCTTCCTGGACTTGATTAACGATTTCCTTTCCCATATTAGGGAAGTTTTCAACTATAATCTCTTTAAATATTTCCTCAGTGTCTTTCTTTTTCTCTTCTACTTCTGGGACCCCTATATTCGAATGTTGGTGCGTTTAATGTTTTCCCAGAGATGTCTCAGATTGTCCTCAATTCTTTTCATTCTTTTTTCTTTATTTTGCTTTGCAGTAGTTATTTCCACTATTTTATCTTCCAGGTCATTTATCCATTCTTCTGCCTCAGTTATTCTGCTATTGCTTCCTTCTAGAGAATTTTTAATTCCATTTATTGTGTTGTTCATCATTGTTTGTTTGCTCTTTAGTTCTTCTAGGTCCTTGTTAAAGGTTTCTTGTCTATTCTCCATTCCAGTTCCAAGATTTGGGATCATCTTTACTATCATTACTCTGAATTCTTTTTCAGGTAGACTGCCTATTTCCTCCACATTTGTTTGGTCTGGTGGGTTTTTACCTTGCTCCTTCATCTGCTGTGTGTTTCTGTGTCTTCTCATTTGGCTTTGGGGACTGTGTTTGGGGTCTCCTTTTCAGAGGCTGCAGATTCGTAGTTCCCGTTGTATTTGGTGTCTGCCCCCAGTGGCTAAGGTTGGTTCAGTGGGTTGTGTAGGCTTTCTGATGGAGGGGACTGGTGCCTGTGTTCTGGTGGGTGTGTCTGGATCTTGTCTTTCTGGTGGACAGATCTGCATCTGGTGGTGTGTTTTGGGGTGTCTGTGACCTTATTGTGATTTTCGGCAGCCTCTCTGCTAATGGGTGGGCCTGCATTCCTGTCTTGCTAGTTGTTTGGCATGGGATGTCCAGCACTGGATCTTGCTGGTCTCTGAGTGGAGCTGGGTCTTAGCGTTGAGACGGATATCTCTGGGAGAGCTTTCGCCATTTGATATTACAAGGTGCCAGAGGTCTCTGGTAGACCAATGTCCTGAACTCGGCTCTCCCACCTCAGAGGCACAGGCTTGACACCCGGCTGGAGCACCAAGACCCTGTCAGCCACACAGCTGGGGGTGAGAGCAAGAGGTAGCTTTGGTACATCTCAAAGACCACCAATGAGGTTCACTGACCATTTTCTCTCCAGAAGTGAAGAAAACAAAATTCAGACTTTGGCTAGTCAGCCACTTTGGTAGCCAGCCTCCAAGATGGACCTAATTATCCCCTAATTATCTCCCAGTCTCCATGTACCAGTGTGGCTCCTCGCACTTGAAAAGGGTTGACTGTTTAACTAATAAGAAATTGCAGAAATGACAAAGTGCAGCTTCCAAAGTTATAAAAGACATTGCAGCTTCTGCTTTGGTTTCTGCTAGATCACTCATCCTGGGGTAAGCCAGCTGCCATGTCATGAGGACACTCAAGCAGCCCTAAGGAGAGATCCATGTGGCAAGGAACTGAGGCCTCTTACCTACAGCCACGTGAGTGAGTCATCTCAGAAGTCAAAAGATTTAATTTTTTAAATTTTTGGTTGTGTTGGGTCTTCGTTGCTGCACAGGGTTTCTCCAGTTGTTACTAGAGAAGCAGGGGTTACTCATCGTTGTGGTGCACGGGCTTCTCCTTGCGGTGGTTTCTCTTGTTGTGGAGTATGGGCTCTAGGTGCATGGGCTTCAGTAGTTGTGTCATGCAGGCTCAATAGTTGTTGCTTGCAGGCTCTAGAGCACAGGCTCAGTACTTGTGGCACACGGGCTTAGTTGCTCTGCGGCATGTGGGATCTTCCCAGACCAGGGATGGAACCCCTGTTCCCTGCATTGGCAGGCAAATTCTTACCCACTGTGCCACCAGGGAAGTCCAGTGTGCTCTTTTTTAAACCTAGTCTGTTTTCATTATTTTCTATCTTAACGATTCTGTATTAAAGAAAAAAAAATAATACTCCTTTCTACCCCTCCTCTTTGAGGATTATATATGAAGAAGTATGTCTTATTTATTAACCTCAAATTTTCACCTTACTTTTAAGAAGTAATCACAATGTCAAGTATTTAATACTTTTCACTTCCACCTTGAAAAGCATGGATATTAAAGTGCTAATACAATTACCTTCCCTGGTCTATCTTTTTTAGTTTTTGTTATGTATAAAAAACAACGAAAAACATGCATGGTTTGTAAGGAAATGACAAATTTCAGAAAATTCAGCATCTGAATACACTCTAAACATAGCTTCTAGATAAAGACACAGAAAATTGCCAGATACTCAGAGGTCCCCTGGTCCCATTCTAGTGACTCCCCTTAAGGTTTAATATTGTTCTGGTACCTAACAAAAAGATAACTTTACCTGTATTTTGTATTTGATATAAATGTTATGGCACAGTAAAATCACTTTTGGATTGGGCTTTTTTATTTTATGTTGTTTGTGAATATGCCTATATGGTTGTCTGTTGCTGTGATCATGCATTGCCACTGTTGCATAGGATTCCATAATGTAAATATTTAACTATTAATTAATTTATTCCAATATGTATTACAATATGAGTGATTTTCAGTTTGTGTCTATTGAGAACAGCACTGGTATATAAATTCTAGAACTTGAGCTTTGGTGATGTGTGTATAAATTATTGTTCAGTATACACGTAGTAGTAAAATGTTCGAGTCATAGCTTTCTTGTGTTTATCTTTTTAGATATTTCTAAATATTTTCAAAACATTTGTATGATTTTTCATCTTCAGCAGCAGTGAATGAGATTCAAGGATTATACACATTCTTGTCAAACTTGATAATACCTGTCATTTTCATTTGAACTTTCTGGTTGGTGAGTGATAATTCCAGGTATCACGCTTTTGCATTTAATTGACTACTAAGAAGCCAAGCATCTATTGATATGTTTACTTAACATTCTGTACTCTCTTTTTTGAAATATCTTTTGGTATATTTCCCCCATTTTGCTATTCCATTATCTTCTTATTGAAGACTTCCTTTTTTTTTTTTTTTTAACATCTGAAGACTTCTTATTTAGGAGTTTTTAATACATGCTTGAGATGAGTTCTTCTCTCTTTCTGTCTCTCCTTCTCTTTCATTAGATGAGTGTCAGTTTTCAATGTTAATAACATCTAATTTGTTATTTTCCTCTTTATTTATTTAGTCTTATTTCTATTGATTTATGTAGTCTTCTTACCTGTAGCAGAGCACATTATTTATTCTAAACCACAAATATGTTTTCATTTCTTCAATAAATGTAATTATTAAGCTTTAAATTTAAGTTAACTTTCTAAAGTAAATATGTTGTATCATAGTGAGTATTAATTTTTCTATGACAGCTGAAAGGTTACATTTATTCAGAAAATGTTGTATCAGCTTTCTTTTCCTTTGCTCCTACTTCTCATTGATTCACAGTGGTAAACATCACTTCATCCATGGATCTGACTTTTCTCTGATTTCTCATGGTCATTCTCACTAACTCGTCTTGCCTCCTGAAATCTTTAGCAATCCCATTATTCCACAGAAGCAAAAACCTTCCTTGGTCCTTTTTCCTCAGAAGATTGATTATTCCCACATTTTAAATGGGAGATTGCAATAAGTTAGGAGAAAATGCCACAAGAGGGTCTCTCATTTTTTTTTCACATCCTGTATCAGCCTCTGCTTGCACTCTCTGTTCAAAGATATTTGTGCAACACATTGATGGAAGATGCCACTTGTTTCTCTCCTTGGGGAAAAGACAGATTAATTACCTAACAAATAAAATAAAGAGAGTGTCTTGCTCTTTTCAAATGTTGGACAGGATTGCTTGCATCCTAATTTAAATGTTTCAGGTGACTGAAGCTTAAGATTCCTAAGCTTTAATCCATACTTGCACCATGCACAGCACCCAACAGGAGAGCTTTACATAACCCCATGAGACACTTGTGTGCAAGTGGAACAGATAAAAATATAAAACTATTGCTGTCTTTTTGTGTCATAAAAATGATTTTTTGTCTCATTTAAAATATTTTTTTCTAAAATCCAAAAACGTGTCAGGCTAAAATATTGTTATTTCAAATATGGTAAAATCGAAGACCCTTCAAATTTCTTTCCAGTTTTGTTGATGATGGGATGCCGTCAGAGATATGACTTCATTAAACACAATAGGTAAGATTCCTTCATAGGCCTGATTGGGGAATATGAAAATAAACCCCCCAAAATCTGGACATTTTCTAGTTCTCAAATATTGGTTAAGATGGTAGAAAGGGCCCTTCCTTGTCCTATATGTTAATGCAGATCAATTGTGAGAGGTGGGGATAAAACAAGCAGCCTAAATATCCTTTATGTTTGTTGTACTACTAGTAGAAAGAGGAAGGGTCAACATGTCACCATGGTTGATATAGCAAATAAGCTGCTTGAAACTACACAGAAATGTACCTGCTTGTATTTTCTGTGCAGTTACCCTCTCTTTTGGTGTGCCCTGATACCTCCCTCAACTTATGTACCAACTCCAGCAGCATTAAGCAGAAATCCAAAGAAATCTATTCTTTGGAATTATGAGGAAGGGAAGAGTCAAACATTTTATAACATGCTCTATACAAGGATACACGTCACCATCCTTATCTATGTCATGCCATGCATGGAGGGTCAGTAGGTTCAGGGGATTCTGGAAGCACCAAGTTCTGTGGGGTTAATCACAGTTGCATTCATGGGCAGTAAAAGAGAAGGGCCTTATCTTGGTCACTTTCTCAATGCTAGTAGCTACAAAAAGAAGAGGATAGCAGACATCTTAGGGAGAAGAACCAACATTAAATGAAATGTCCGAATTACTCTAGGCAACCTCTCATGGTGGCCTCCCATAGCTCCTCAAATCCCTACATACTTGCACAAGGGATAGTGTAATATTACTGGAGTGTCTGACTGCAGATTAACATTATTTTTGTTGAAAAAAATAAAAATAGGTTCAAGTGATAGGGTTTGAAAAGGGTTCACAGTGTGAGGGAAACTATTGTAACAATGTGGACAGAACCCTTTGGATGGATTCATCATTTTTTTTTTTTTTTTTTTTTTTGCTGCTTCAGAATCTGTAGTAGCGATTGGTGTGTTCCATGATACATCCCCGCTTCTTATAAGTTTTAGATGGAATACCCCATTAGGAAGAAGTGCACGTAAGGAAGATTAGTGAGTCAAACTCCTCTGCCCTCTGTCAGCAGTGGGTGCAAAGGGATTTAGACCAAGTGCTTTCATCCTTTGATTTGCAAAGTTTTCACTATATGAATGATGTTTTGTTTGTTTGCAGGTCAGGAGCCTTGGTCTCAATATCCCTGTTTAAAAAGTGTTATCACGTGTCTGCCAGAATGAATTGCTGATGATACTGGGAAAAATTGAGAGTTATCCTTAACAATTAAGGGTTTTGTAGCAACATGGATGGACCTAGAGATTGTTATACTGAGTGAAGCAAGTCAGACACAGAAAGACAGATATCATATGATATTGCTTATATGAGGAATCTAAAAAAGAAAAAAAAAAAGGTACAAATGAACTTATTTACACAACAGAAATAGAATCATGGATATAGAAAACAAACTTATGGTTACCAGGGGATAAGTGGGGAAGGGATAAATTGGGAGATTGGGACTGACTTATACACACTACTATATATAAAATAGATAAAGACCTGCTTTATAGCACAGGGAACTCTACTCAGTGGTCTGTACTGGCGTATACGGAAAAAGAATCTTATAAAAAAAAACAAGGGTTTTGGGATTATATAATAAATATAAATGTGCAAACCTTTAACATGAAAGGAAAAATCAGTTAACTCTGTGGTCCCTGTTATGGTGTAAATACTTTGTACCTCTAATTTAAAAATTTTGAAACCCAGCTCCCATGTTGATGGTATTAGGAGGTGGGGCTTTTGGGAGGTGATTAGGTTATGAGGCCAGAGACCTCAAACATGGGATTAGTGACCTAATAAATGTAGCACACAGAAGATCTTATGACCATTCCATGATTTCATTGCCGAGCGAGAAGACCCACATTATGAACCAGAAATTGGTCCCTCGCCAGACACTAAGTCAGCTGGCAACTTGTTCTTTTTTTAAAAAAATTAATTAGATAATTAATTAATTAATTTTTTGGCTGTGTTGGGTCTTTGGTGCGGTGCGCGGGCTTCTCATTGAGTGGCTTCTCTTGTTGCGGAGCACGGGCTCTAGGCGTGTGGGTTTCAGTAGTTGTGGCTCACAGGCTCAGTAGTTGTGGCCTGTGGACTCTAGAGCACAGGCTCAGTATTTGTGGTGCACGGGCTTAGTTGTTCCATGGCATGTGGGATCTTCCTGGACCAGGGCTCGAACCCTTGTCCCCTTTATTGATAGGCAGATTCTTAACCACTGCACCTCCAGGGAAGCCCCTGGTTACTTGCTCTTGAACCTTTCAGCCTCAGCAATTATGAGAAAACAAAAATATTCTGCTGTTTATAAAATACCAAGTCTCTCGTATTTTGTTCTAGCAGTCAAAGAGCTGGCTGAGGAGAAATATCTGTGAGCTTGAAGACATATCAGGAGAAACCTTTAAATCTCAAAAGAAAAGAGAAAATGGGCAGGAAAGAAATCAACAGAACAGAGTAATCAATAATTGTGGAACAATGAAAAATGCTGTGACCTATACATAATGGGTATAGCAGGAGGAGAATAAAGATAATAAAGAACAGAAAATATTTTTTAAAAATGACTGAGAATCTCCCCAAATGAATGTCTGACACTAAATCCACAACATCCAAACTTAGAAGAACATATGCATAGTAAAGAAAACTGACCAGTATCTCTCAGGAACATCAATGCAAAAATCCTCAACAAAATATTACCAAATCGAATCCAACAATATTTTGAGAGAATTTTATATCATGAATGAGAGGAAATAATCCCAGGTATGAAAGGCTGGTTCAACATTCTAGAATCAAATAATTATATCCATCATATCAACACCTTAAAGACAATCATTAGCATATCAATAGATTCAGAAGACCTTTGAAAAAATCTAACACCCATTCTTCATAAAAACTCTCAGTTAAAGAAGTAGACTGGAGCTTTCTCAAGTTGATAACAAAGATTTACAGGAAACTTTTATCTTACATCATGATTAATGGTCAAAACCATGAAGCTTTTCCACTAAGTTCAGGTAAAAGTAAGGATGTCCCCTTTCATGACTCCTTTTCCATATTTTACTCCAAGTCCTTGTTAATGCAATAAGGCACGAAAATAAATAAAACAAATACAGATTGGGTAGAAAAAAATGAAAGCAACCTAAATAAAATGTGGACCAATATACTTTATGGACACCTCACCAAAGAAAATAGACACTATGCATATAAGTATACAGAAGAATAATCCAGATTACATGCTGCCATGAAAAAGCAAATTAAAAATACAATTACATACCACTATGTAACACTTAGAATGGCTAAAATGTGAACAATGACAAGAACAAATTCTGTAGGAGATGTGGAACAATAGGAAATGTCATTTGTCATTGGTGGAAATGAAAAATAATACAGCTACTTTGGTAGTCTGATTGACACTTGCTAGAATATTGAGCATTCCCTTACTGTACAATCCGTCAAGTGTTCTCATGGATACTTATTGAAAGTAGTTTAAAACATACTTCCAGAGGAAAACCTGCATATGGATATTTATAGCACCTAATTCAATATTGTCAAAATGTGAATGAAACTAAGGTGTCCTCCAATAGGTGAATGAAATGATATAGTATTAACATATTCTGGGAATGGGATAATATTGAGCACTATAAAAGTAAGCTATCAAGCCATATAAAGAGATGGGAATTCTTTTTTTTTTCTTTTGAAATATAGGTGATTTTCTTTATTTTGAAATTTAAATTTTATTGGAGTATAGTTGATTTACAATGTTGTGTTCATTTCAGCTGCACAGCAAGTGATTCAGTTACACATATGCATATATTCATTCTTTTTCAGATTCTTTTCTGATAACGGTATTCCCAGAATACTGAGTAGAGCTCCCTGTGCTATACAGTAGGTCCTTGTTGCTTATCTGTTATATATAGTAGTATTCGTATATTTACCCCAAGCTCCTGATTTATCCCTACCCCCCACCTCTCCCCTTTGGTAACCATAAGTTTGTTTTCCAAGTCTGTGAGTCTGCCTCTCTTTTGTAAGTTAGTTCATTTGTATCAATTTTTAGCTTCCACCTAGAAGTGATATCATCCAATATTTGTCTTACTCTGTCTGACTTACTTCACGTAGTACAATCATCTCTAGGTCCATCCATGTTACTGCAACTGGCATTATTTTCTTCTATTTTATGGCTGAGTCATATTCCATTATATGTATGTATCACATATTCTTTACCTATATTCATATGTTGATGGACATTTTGGTTGCTTCCATGTCTTCGCTATTGTAAAGCGTGTTGCAGTGAACATTGGGGAAGATGTGTCTTTTCGATTTATGCTTTCCTCCAGATATGCACACAGGAGTGAACTTGCTGGATCATCTGGTAGCTCTATTTTATTTGATTTTACTTCATTTCATTTCAATTTCAATTTTTTTGGAATAGAGTTGATTTACAATGTTGTGTTACTTTCTGCTGCACAGCACAGTGAAGCAGTTATACATACATCCAATCCTTTTTGGATTCCTTTCCCATACAGGTCATTACAGAGTATTGAGTAGAGTTCCCTGTGCTATACAGTAAGCCCTTATTTGTTATCTCTTTTATATATAGTGGTGTGTATATGTCAATCCCAATTTCCAATTTATCCCTCCCACCTCCCCTTACTCTGGTAACCTCCATTCTGTGCTCCATAGTGGCTGTTACCAATTGGCATTGCCACCGATAGCATAGAATTGGTGGCGCAGTGGTTAAGAATCTGCCTGCCAGTTCAGGGGACACAGGTTCGAGCCCTGGCCCGGGAAGATCTCACATGCCACAGAACAAGTAAGCCCGTGCACCACAACTACTCAGTCTGCGCTCTAGAGCCCACGAGCCACAACTACTGAAGCCTGTGTGCCTACAGCTTGTGCTCCACAACAAGAGAAGCCACCACAAAGAGAAGGCTTCGTACCACAACGATGAGTAGCCCCCGCTTGCTGCAACTATAGAAAAGCCGTGCGCAGCAACGAAGACCCAAGGCAGATTAAAAAAAAAAATAAGTAGTAGGTTTCTCTTTTTTCCACACCCTCTGAAGCATTTCTTGTTTGTAGACATTGTGATGATGGCTATTCTGAGTGGTTCCAGGTGATACTTCTTTGTACATCTGATTTGCATTTGTCTAACATAAAGCAATGGTGAGTATCTTCATATGTGCTTTTTTTTTTGAACAGTGTCAGTAAGATTTATCCCTTGAAAAAGGGTTATTGAAAGGTTGCCTTGTTTTGAAGTCTACTTCGATTACCTACCCCAAGACATTTTTTGAGGGCTGTTGTCATTTACAGCTCCCCAGGCATTGTGAATATGAAGTGCGTATAAGGTCCAGTTTTAGAATTGTTGTTATGGGAAACAGAAGGCGGCAGGATTTCTACTGTCCCTCTCTGGTTACTGACACAACCTTAGATGTAGGGCAAGTCCTGTTCTTGGGTATTAAATTAGAGTGGAATGTGCCTGACCAAACATGTAAGGGCTTCTGTCCCATTCCTTCTTCCCCCTTACCCTTCATCCCCCGAACAAGTATAAACCCCTGCAAAATCACCTGTTGAGGGTGCTGTCTTGTAGAGTGGGATGACCCTTACGAAGGAGTCAGGAGGTCGGAACCCAAACACCAGGATATGTTGAGAGCAGGTGATTTTCCAAATGTCATCCAGCCCAGAGAGTCCACCATCCTTTGGGTGTCAGAGGGTTGGTTTAGTAGTATGAGGGCACACTTAGATCTGGAGATAGTGATCCCATGCAGAGGGGACCAGGTACTACATGTTCAAGGGGGGCGAATTAGCTGGCATATCCTCCCGAGGTCCTCAGGCCCACAACAGTCCAGCCTTGGGACCAAATTGTGTCTGTGTCCAGGGATGTGACACTAGTACGTTCACTGCGACTAAACAAATTTAGTGATCATTTTTCTTTTCTTTAATTTAATTTTAAATTTATAATGGAGTATATAGTTGATTTATCATGTTGTGTTCATTTTTGTCATACACCAACATGATTCATTTATACAGAGATAACTATATATTCTTTTTAGAATTATTTTCCCATTGAGGTTACTAAAGGGTGTTGAGAAGAGCTCCAAGTGCTCTACAGCAGGTCCATGTTGATTACAAGTTTTCTCTCTGTAAATATGTATATACTAACTCCAACCTCATGATTTATGCCTCCAACACACCTTTCCAGTTTGGTAACCATAAGTTTGTGTTCTAAGTCTGGGACTCTGTTTCTGTGTTGTAAGATAGTACCTTTCTATCAATTTTTAGATTCCACCGATAAGTAATATCATATGATATTTTTCATTGCCTGATTTATGACACTTAGTATGAATGTATGTAGGTCCTTCTGAGTGGCCCTAAATGGCCTTATTTCATTCACTTCATGGCTGAGTAATATTCCATTGTACATATCTACCATAATTTCTTTATCCATTCTTCCTTCCAAGGACTTTTAGGTAGCTTCCGAGTAGAGGCTCTTGTAAACAGGGCTGCATACATTTTAGAGTGCCTGGGTCCTGTCAATTTACGTTTTTTCCAAGATACAGGCCCAGGAGTGGAAGCGCCATATGCTCTGAAGCTCTGGTTTTTAGATTTTTAAGGAATCACCACCCACTTCTCCAGAGTGGCTGTTAGCAATTTACATTCCCACCATCAGCTTGTCAGGGTTCCCTTTTCTCCACGCCCTGTCCTGCATTTCAGGTTTTACAGTTTGTGAGGTTGGCCATTCTGACTGGTGCGAAGTGATATCTCTTTGTAATATTAATTTACATTGCCCGCCTGTTTTGTTGGCCAAAAATGGAGTAAGGGTTTTTCCTGAATAGATTAAGGAATAACGCATACGGCCTTTTTGGCAAACTGCATCATTGGCGATGTTCAGCAGCTTTGCATGTGCTTTAATGACGAGTGCAAACTACCCCTTGAAATCCCTTTCCTGCAATTCTGCCTTGCTTACAAGGCCTTTACGAATACTTGGCTCAAGAAATGACTCCATTAGAGGTGTCAATTACAACCCTGCATGTTTGTGAATCGCAGTGCCCCTGAGCACCGGTTTTCAACTTGTTTAGGGAAGCAGACACAAAGGGGCAGGATTTCTACAGACCCATTCCAGTTACTGGGGCACCTGAAGGATAGGGAAATTCTTCTTCCAGGTAGGAAACTAGAGTAGCATATGCCTGTCCAAACATCTAAGGCTTGTGTCTCATTCCATCCCGCCATTCCCCTTCTTCACCGGAAAATTCCAAGCCGTGTAAAACCGGCTGTTGAGTGTGCTGCCTTCCCAAAGTGGGGAGACTCTAAGGAAAGGAGCTGGGGAACCCGAATACCAGGAGACGTGGAGATGAGGTGACTTTTCCAAACTCTTCCCGATCAGACGGTGTACCATCCTCTGGATGTGCCATGCATGTTTTAGCTGTAGGAAGGGTCCCCTGCACCTGGAGGTATGGGACCCATGGAATGGGGCCAGGCAGTATTACTCTAAAAGTGATGCATTTGCTGTCCCATCCTCACGAAACCTCTCAGACCAACGAGTGTAGAGCCTTAGATCCCATCCAGCTCTGTGTCTACATATGGTCAGTCCAGGTTGCATCACAGCCCTTGAACAAATTTTGTAAGAATTTCTCTCTCTCTCACTGTCTTTATTTTGTTCTTGTTATTTAATTTTATAATGGGGTATAGCTGATTTTCAATACTGTGTTTCTTCCTGCTCTACATCTATCCACTTGATTCACTTAAAGAGAGACATCAATAAATTCTTTTACAGATTCTTACCGGTCTTATATATCCTTTTCTGGTGACAACAGGGTGCTGAGTCCAGCTCTTTGAGCTATAGAGTAGGTCCTGTCGAATACCTATTTTGTTTATGGAACCGTATCTGTGCTAATTTCAACCTCCTGGTTTATGCATCACCCCGCCCCACCTTTCTCCTTTAGCAGCCATAAGTGTGTTTTCTAAATGTGCGACTCCGTTTCTGTTTTGTAATTGCGTTCATGTGAAGGCATTTTTAGATACTATCTATAAGTGATACCTTATGATAAGTCTCTTTTTATGTCTGACTTATGTCACTTAGAATGATCGTACCTCACTCTCCACGAGTTGCTGCCACTGGCCTTATTTCATTGATTTAAATGCTGAGTAATATTCCATTGTACATAAGTACCACATCTTCTTTATCCACTTTTTCCTTCCAAAGACATGTAAGTTGTACCCAAATCGAGGCATTTCTAAACAGAGCAGCCCTAAACTTTGGGGTGCCTGTGTCTTGTCGATTTTTTGGTTTTCCCAAGATATACGCCCATGAGGGGAAGTGCTGTATGCTCTGTAGCTCTCTTTTTTAGAAGTTTTAAGATACAGCATACACTTCTCAAGAGTGGCCGGTGGAAATTGACATCCCGCCGATCAGCATAACAAGGCTCCCTTTTCTCCATGGCCTGTCCTGCATTTCTGGGTTTTACACTTTTTCAGCAGGGGCCTTTTGACCAATGCGAAGTGAGACATTTTTGTAATGCTGATTTGCGTTGCCCGCTTGTTTAGTTGGCCAAAAAGAGCATCTGCGTTTTTTCCAATATTTATTCAGGAAAGAACGCAGACGCCCTTTTTGGCCAAGGGCATCATTGTCGAGGTTTTGCCGCTTTTCCTGTGCTTTAAAGGCGATTCGAATCTACCTCCTGAAATCTGTTTCCTGCAATTCTGCCTTGCTTTCAAATCCTCTTCGTTGCCTTCCCTCCATATAATTGTGGACGAGAGTTATCATTTCTAACTCTGCAGGTGTGTGAATTGCAGTGCCCCTGAGCTCCATTTTTCAACTCGGTTTCTTGGGAGCTGGCCGCAAAAGCGCAGGATTGCCTCAGGCCCTATTCTGGCTCCGGGCGGCAGGCTGAGCCTGTGGTTAATTCTTCTTCCTGATGGGAAAATAGAGTGACCTGTGCCTGTCCCAACACCTAGAGCTAGTCTCTCATTGGTTCCCCCTCTTCCCGTTCATCCTCAGGACAAATTGCAACCTGTACGGAACAGGAGGTTAAAGGTACTGATTCTCCAAAGAGGGAGATTGCTAGAAAAGCGGCTGGAATGGCGAACCGGAGCACAAGGAGATGAGAAATGAGGTGCGTTTTAGAAACCTTTCCCGATCACACGGAGTGCCATCTTCTGGGTTTCTTATGCATGTTTTCGATGTAGGAAGATGCCCTTGAACCTGGAGATTTGGGACCCATGGGATGGGTACCACGCCATATTACTTTAAAGGGTCTGCGTTTGCTCACCCAACCTCACCAAACCTCTCAGCCCCACGAGTGTCCACCCTTATGTCTCAATCAGCTGTGTGTCTAGATATGGTCAATCCAGGTGGGATCACAGCCCCTGAACGAATTTTGTAAGCATTTCTCTCTCTTTCACTGTCTTTGTTTCACGGATTTTTAAAAGTAATTGATTTTTATAATGGGGTTTAGCTGCTTTTCACTGCTGTGTTTATGCCGCTTTACACCCACTAGACTCACTTACAGAGAGATATCAATACATAGGTTTTAAGATTCTTACTAGTCAGATATATTCTTGGGCGGTGAATAGGGGGTGTTGAGTCCAGTTCACTGAGCAAGGAGTAGGTCTTGTCTATTACATATTGGGTTTATGGAACGGAATCTGAGCTAATTTGAAACCCTTGTTTTTTGCATCACCCCACCTCACCTTTCCCGTTAAGCAGCCATAGTGTGTTTTCTAAACGTGTGACTCTGTTCTGTTTTGTAATTCAGTTCAAGGGTAGCGGTTTTTACATTCCCTCTATAAGTGATATCTTATGATAAGTGTCTTTTTCTGTGTGACTTATTTCACTTAGAATCGTCGTACCTAAATCCACTCATCATGCTGCTACTAGCCTTATGACGTTGATTTCATGGCTGAGTGATATTCCATTGTACATAAGAACCACAACTTCTTTATCCATTCTTCTCTTTCCTGGGATATTTAAAGTGTAACGAAGTGGAGGTTCTTGTCAACAGAGCAGCCCTAAGTTTTGGGGTGCCTGTGTCTTGCTGATTTTTAGTTTTCTCAATTTATACGCCCATGAGTGGATGTGCCCTATGCTCTCTAAGCTGAGTTTTTTAGATGTTTCAGGACACACCGTACACTTCTCCAGAGTGGCTGTTGGCAATTTACATCCCGCCCATCAGCGTAGCAAGTCTCCCATTTCTCCATGGCCTGTCCTGCATTTCTGGTTTTGACACTTTATTCAGCATGGCCCTTTTGACCGATGGGAAGCGAGGCTTCTTTGTAGCGCTGATTTGCCTTTCCAGGTTGCTTGGTTGGCCAAAAAGGGCGTATGCGTTTTTTCCTGAATATATTCAGGAAAAATCGCATACGCCCTTTTTGGCCAAGGGCATCATTGTCGAGGTTTTGCCGCTTCTCCTGTGCTTTAAAGGCGATTCGAATCTACCTCCTGAAATCTGTTTCCTGCAATTCTACCTTGCTTTCAAATCCTCTTCGTAGCCTTCCCTCCATATATTTGTGGACGAGAGTTATCATTTCTACCTCTGCAGGTTTGTGAATTGCAGTGCCCCTGAGCTCCATTTTTCAACTCGCTTTCTTGGGAGCTGGCCGCAAAAGCGCAGGATTGCTTCAGGCCCTATTCTGGCTCCGGGCGGCAGGCTGAGCCTGTGGTTCATTCTTCTTCCTGATGGGAAAATAGAGTGACGTGTGCCTGTCCCAACACCTAGAGCTAGTCTCTCATTGGTTCCCCCTCTTCCCGTTCATCCTCAGGAGAAATTGCAACGTGTACGGAACAGGAGGTTAAAGGTGCTGATTCTCCAAGGAGGGAGATTGCTAGTAAAGCGGCTGGAATGGCGAACCGGAGCACAAGGAGATGAGAAATGAGGTGCGTTTTAGAAACCTTTCCCTGTCACACGGTGTACCATCTTCTAGGTTGCTCGTGCATGTTTTCGACGTAGGAAGGTGCCCTTGAACCTGGAGATTTGGGACCCATGGGATGGGTACCACGCCGTATTACTTTAAAGGGTCTGCGTTAGCTCACCCAACCTCACCAAACCTCTCAGCCCCAAGAGTGTCCACCCTTATGTCTCAATCAGCTGTGGTTCTAGATATGGTCAATCCAGGTGGCATCGCAGCCCCTGAACGAATTTTGTAAGAATTTATCTCTCTTTCACTGTCTTTGTTTGACGGGTTTTTAAAAGTAATTGATTTTTATAATGGGGTTTAGCTGCTTTGCACTGCTGTGTTTATGCCGCTTTACACCCACTTGACTCACTTACAGAGAGATATCAATACATAGGTTTTAAGATTCTTACTAGTCAGATATATTCTTGGGCGGTGAATAGGGGGCGTTGAGTCCAGTTCACTGAGCAAGGAGTAGGTCTTGTCTATTACATATTGGGTTTATGGAACGGTATCTGAGCTAATTTGAAACCCTTGTTTTATGCATCACCCCACCTCACCTTTCCCGTTAAGCAGCCATAGTGTGTTTTCTAAACGTGCGACTCTGTTCTGTTTTGTAGTTCAGTTCAAGGGTAGCGGTTTTTACATTCCCTCTGTAAGTGATATCTTATGATAAGTGTCTTTTTCTGTGTGACTTATTTCACTTAGAATCGTCGTACCTAAATCCACTCATCATGCTGCTCCTAGCCTTAGGACGTTGATTTCATGGCTGAGTGATATTCCATTGTACATAAGGACCACAACTTCTTTATCCATTCTTCTCTTTCCTGGGATGTTTAAGGTGTAACGAAGTGGAGGTTCTTGTCAACAGAGCAGCCCTAAACTTTGGGGTGCCTGTGTCTTGCTGATTTTTAGTTTTCCCAATTTATACGCCCATGAGTGGAAGTGCCCTATGCTCTCTAAGCTGAGTTTTTTAGATGTTTCAGGACACACCGTACACTTCTCCAGAGTGGCTGTTGGCAATTTACAGCCCGCCCATCAGCGTAGCAAGGCTCCCATTTCTCCATGGCCTGTCCTGCATTTCTGGTTTTGACACTTTATTCAGCATGGCCCTTTTGACCGATGGGAAGCGAGACTTCTTTGTAGCGCTGATTTGCCTTTCCAGGTTGCTTGGTTGGCCAAAAAGGGCGTATGCGTTTTTTCCTGAATATATTCAGGAAAAAATGCATACGCCCTTTTTGGCCAAGGGCATCATTGTCGAGGTTTTGCCGCTTTTCCTGTGCTTTAAAGGCGATTCGAATCTACCTCCTGAAATCTGTTTCCTGCAATTCTGCCTTGCTTTCAAATCCTCATCGTTGCCTTCCTTTCATATATTTGTGGACGAGAGTTATCATTTCTACCTCTGCAGGTTTGTGAATTGCAGTGCCCTGAGCTCCATTTTTTAACTCGCTTTCTTGGGAGCTGGCCGCAAAAGCGCAGGATTGCTTCAGGCCTTATTCTGGCTCCGGGCGGCAGGCTGAGCCTGTCGTTAATTCTTCTTCCTGATGGGAAAATAGAGTGACTTGTGCCTGTCCCAACACCTAGAGCTAGTCTCTCATTGGTTCCCCCTCTTCCCGTTCATCCTCAGGACAAATTGCAACGTGTACGGAACAGGAGGTTAAAGGTGCTGATTCTCCCAGGAGGGAGATTGCTAGTAAAGCGGCTGGAATGGCGAACCGGAGCACAAGGAGATGAGAAATGAGGTGCGTTTTAGAAACCTTTCCCGATCACACGGTGTACCATCTTCTGGGTTTCTCGTGCATGTTTTCGACGTAGGAAGATGCCCTTGACCCTGGAGATTTGGGACCCATGGGATGGGTACCACGCCGTATTACTTTACAGGGTCTGCGTTAGCTCACCCAACCTCACCAAACCTCTCAGCCCCAAGAGTGTCCACCCTTATGTCTCAATCAGCTGTGGGTCTAGATATGGTCAATCCAGGTGGCATCGCAGCCCCTGAACGAATTTTGTAAGAATTTCTCTCTCTTTCACTGTCTTTGTTTCACGGGTTTTTAAAAGTAATTGATTTTTATAATGGGGTTTAGCTGCTTTGCACTGCTGTGTTTATGCCGCTTTTCACCCACTTGACTCACTTACAGAGAGATATCAATACATAGGTTTTAAGATTCTTACTAGTCAGATATATTCTTGGGCGGTGAATAGGGGGCGTTGAGTCCAGTTCACTGAGCAAGGAGTAGGTCTTGTCTATTACATATTGGGTTTATGGAACGGTATCTGAGCTAATTTGAAACCCTTGTTTTATGCATCACCCCACCTCACCTTTCCCGTTAAGCAGCCATAGTGTGTTTTCTAAACGTGCGACTCTGTTCTGTTTTGTAATTCAGTTCAAGGGTAGCGGTTTTTACATTCCCTCTGTAAGTGATATCTTATGATAAGTGTCTTTTTCTGTGTGACTTATTTCACTTAGAATCGTCGTACCTAAATCCACTCATCATGCTGCTCCTAGCCTTATGACGTTGATTTCATGGCTGAGTGATATTCCATTGTACATAAGGACCACAACTTCTTTATCCATTCTTCTCTTTCCTGGGATGTTTCAGGTGTAACGAAGTGGAGGTTCTTGTCAACAGAGCAGCCCTAAACTTTGGGGTGCCTGTGTCTTGCTGATTTTTAGTTTTCCCAATTTATACGCCCATGAGTGGAAGTGCCCTATGCTCTCTAAGCTGAGTTTTTTAGATGTTTCAGGACACACCGTACACTTCTCCAGAGTGGCTGTTGGCAATTTACAGCCCGCCCATCAGCGTAGCAAGGCTCCCATTTCTCCATGGCCTGTCCTGCATTTCTGGTTTTGACACTTTATTCAGCATGGCCCTTTTGACCGATGGGAAGCGAGACTTCTTTGTAGCGCTGATTTGCCTTTCCAGGTTGCTTGGTTGGCCAAAAAGGGCGTATGCGTTTTTTCCTGAATATATTCAGGAAAAAACGCATACGCCCTTTTTGGCCAAGGGCATCATTGTCGAGGTTTTGCCGCTTTTCCTGTGCTTTAAAGGCGATTCGAATCTACCTCCTGAAATCGGTTTCCTGCAATTCTGCCTTGCTTTCAAATCCTCTTCGTTGCCTTCCCTCCATATATTTGTGGAGGAGAGTTATCATTTCTAACTCTGCAGGTTTGTGAATTGCAGTGCCCCTGAGCTCCATTTTTCAACTCGCTTTCTTGGGAGCTGGCCGCAAAAGCGCAGGATTGCTTCAGGCCCTATTCTGGCTCCGGGCGGCAGGCTGAGCCTGTGGTTAATTCTGCTTCCTGATGGGAAAATAGAGTGACCTCTGCCTGTCCCAACACCTAGAGCTAGTCTCTCATTGGTTCCCCCTCTTCCCGTTCATCCTCAGGACAAATTGCAACGTGTTCGGAACAGGAGGTGAAAGGTGCTGATTCTCCAAGGAGGGAGATTGCTAGTAAAGCGGCTGGAATGGCGAACCGGAGCACAAGGAGATGAGAAATGAGGTGCGTTTTAGAAACCTTTCCCGGTCACACGGTGTACCATCTTCTGGGTTTCTCGTGCATGTTTTCGACGTAGGAAGATGCCCTTGAACCTGGAGATTTGGGACCCATGGGATGGGTACCACGCCGTATTACTTTACAGGGTCTGCGTTAGCTCACCCAACCTCACCAAACCTCTCAGCCCCAAGAGTGTCCACCCTTATGTCTCAATCAGCTGTGGGTCTAGATATGGTCAATCCAGGTGGCATCGCAGCCCCTGAAGGAATTTTGTAAGAATTTCTCTCTCTTTCACTGTCTTTGTTTCACGGGTTTTTAAAAGTAATTGATTTTTATTATGGGGTTTAGCTGCTTTGCACTGCTGTGTTTATGCCGCTTTACACCCACTTGACTCACTTACAGAGAGATAGAAATAAATAGGTTTTAAGATTCTTACTAGTCAGATATATTCTTGGGCGGTGAATAGGGGGCGTTGAGTCCAGTTCACTGAGCAAGGAGTAGGTCTTGTCTATTACATATTGGGTTTATGGAACGGTATCTGAGCTAATTTGAAACCCTTGTTTTATGCATCACCCCACCTCACCTTTCCCGTTAAGCAGCCATAGTGTGTTTTCTAAATGTGCGACTCTGTTCTGTTTTGTAATTCAGTTCAAGGGTAGGGGTTTTTACATTCCCTCTATAAGTGATATCTTATGATCAGTGTCTTTTTCTGTGTGACTTATTTCACTTAGAATCGTCGTACCTAATTCCACTCATCATGCTGCTCCTAGCCTTATGACGTTGATTTCATGGCTGAGTGATATTCCATTGTACATAAGGACCACAACTTCTTTATCCATTCTTCTCTTTCCTGGGATATTTCAGGTGTAGCCAAGTGGAGGTTCTTGTCAACGGAGCAGCCCTAAACTTTGGGGTGCCTGTGTCTTGCTGATTTTTAGTTTTCCCAATTTATACGCCCATGAGTGGAAGTGCCCTATGCTCTCTAAGCTGAGTTTTTTAGATGTTTCAGGACACACCGTACACTTCTCCAGAGTGGCTGTTGGCAATTTACAGCCCGCCCATCAGCGTAGCAAGGCTCCCATTTCTCCATGGCCTGTCCTGCATTTCTGGTTTTGACACTTTATTCAGCATGGCCCTTTTGACCGATGGGAAGCGAGACTTCTTTGTAGCGCTGATTTGCCTTTCCAGGTTGCTTGGTTGGCCAAAAAGGGCGTATGCGTTTTTTCCTGAATATATTCAGGAAAAAACGCATACGCCCTTTTTGGCCAAGGGCATCATTGTCGAGGTTTTGCCGCTTTTCCTGTGCTTTAAAGGCGATTCGAATCTACCTCCTGAAATCGGTTTCCTGCAATTCTGCCTTGCTTTCAAATCCTCTTCGTTGCCTTCCCTCCATATATTTGTGGACGAGAGTTATCATTTCTACCTCTGCAGGTTTGTGAATTGCAGTGCCCCTGAGCTCCATTTTTCAACTCGCTTTCTTGGGAGCTGGCCGCAAAAGCGCAGGATTGCTTCAGGCCCTATTCTGGCTCCGGGCGGCAGGCTGAGCCTGTGGTTGACTCTTCTTCCTGATGGGAAAATAGAGTGACCTGTGCCTGTCCCAACATCCAGAGCTAGTCTCTCATTGGTTCCCCCTCTTCCGTTCATCCTCAGGACAAATTGCAACCTGCTCGGAACAGGAGGTTAAAGGTGCTGATTTTCCAAGGAGGGAGATTGCTAGTAAAGTGGCTGGAATGGCGAACCGGAGCACAAGGAGATGAGAAATGAGGTGCGTTTTAGAAACCTTTCCCGATCACACGGTGTACCATCTTCTGGGTTTCTCATGCATGTTTTCAGTGTAGGAAGATGCCCTTGAAGCTGGAGATTTGGGACCCATGGGATGGGTACCACGCCGTATTAGTTTACAGGGTCGGCGTTAGCGCACCCACCCTCACCAAACCTCTCAGCCCCAAGAGTGTCCACCCTTATGACTCAGTCAGCTGTGGGTCTAGATATGGTCAATCCAGGTGGCATCGCAGCCCCTGAACGAATTTTGTAAGAATTTCTCTCTCTTTCACTGTCTTTGTTTCACGGGTTTTTAAAATTAATTGATTTTTATAATGGGGTTTAGCTGTTTTTCACTGCTGTGTTTATGCCGCTTTACACCCACTTGACTCACTTACAGAGAGATATCAATACAAAAGTTTTAAGATTCTTACTAGTCAGATATATTCTTGGGCGGTGAATAGGGGTTGTTGAGTCCAGTTCACTGAGCAAGGAGAAGGTCTTGTCTATTACATATTGGGTTTATGGAACGGTATCTGAGCTAATTTGAAACCCTTCTTTTATGCATCACCCCACCTCACCTTTCCCGTTAAGCAGCCATAGTGTGTGTTCTAAACGTGCGACTCTGTTCTGTTTTGTAATTCAGTTCAAGGGTAGCGGTTTTTACATTCCCTCTGTAAGTGATATCTTATGATAAGTGTCTTTTTCTGTGTGACTTATTTCACTTAGAATCGTCGTACCTAAATCCACTCATCATGCTGCTCCTAGCCTTATGACGTTGATTTCATGGCTGAGTGATATTCCATTGTACATAAGGACCACAACTTCTTTATCCATTCTTCTCTTTCCTGGGATGTTTAAGGTGTAACGAAGTGGAGGTTCTTGTCAACAGAGCAGCCCTAAACTTTGGGGTGCCTGTGTCTTGCTGATTTTTAGTTTTCCCAATTTATACGCCCATGAGTGGAAGTGCCCTATGCTCTCTAAGCTGAGTTTTTTAGATGTTTCAGGACACACCGTACACTTCTCCAGAGTGGCTGTTGGCAATTTACAGCCCGCCCATCAGCGTAGCAAGGCTCCCATTTCTCCATGGCCTGTCCTGCATTTCTGGTTTTGACACTTTATTCAGCATGGCCCTTTTGACCGATGGGAAGCGAGACTTCTTTGTAGCGCTGATTTGCCTTTCCAGGTTGCTTGGTTGGCCAAAAAGGGCGTATGCGTTTTTTCCTGAATATATTCAGGAAAAAACGCATACGCCCTTTTTGGCCAAGGGCATCATTGTCGAGGTTTTGCCGCTTTTCCTGTGCTTTAAAGGCAATTCGAATCTACCTCCTGAAATCTGTTTCCTGCAATTCTGCCTTGCTTTCAAATCCTCTTCGTAGCCTTCCCTCCATATATTTGTGGAGGAGAGTTATCATTTCTACCTCTGCAGGTTTGTGAATTGCAGTGCCCCTGAGCTCCATTTTTCAACTCGCTTTCTTGGGAGCTGGCCGCAAAAGCGCAGGATTGCTTCAGGCCCTATTCTGGCTCCGGGCGGCAGGCTGAGCCTGTGGTTAATTCTGCTTCCTGATGGGAAAATAGAGTGACCTCTGCCTGTCCCAACACCTAGAGCTAGTCTCTCATTGGTTCCCCCTCTTCCCGTTCATCCTCAGGACAAATTGCAACGTGTACGGAACAGGAGGTGAAAGGTGCTGATTCTCCAAGGAGGGAGATTGCTAGTAAAGCGGCTGGAATGGCGAACCGGAGCACAAGGAGATGAGAAATGAGGTGCGTTTTAGAAACCTTTCCCGGTCACACGGTGTACCATCTTCTGGGTTGCTCGTGCATGTTTTCGACGTAGGAAGATGCCCTTGAACCTGGAGATTTGGGACCCATGGGATGGGTACCACGCCGTATTACTTTAAAGGGTCTGCGTTAGCTCACCCAACCTCACCAAACCTCTCAGCCCCAAGAGTGTCCACCGTTATGTCTCAATCAGCTGTGGGTCTAGATATGGTCAATCCAGGTGGCATCGCAGCCCCTGAACGAATTTTGTAAGAATTTCTCTTTCACTGTCTTTGTTTCACGGGTTTTTAAAAGTAATTGATTTTTATAATGGGGTTTAGCTGCTTTGCACTGCTGTGTTTATGCCGCTTTACACCCACTTGACTCACTTACAGAGAGATAGCAATACATAGGTTTTAAGATTCTTACTAGTCAAATATATTCTTGGGCGGTGAATAGGGGGTGTTGAGTCCAGTTCACTGAGCAAGGAGTAGGTCTTGTCTATTACATATTGGGTTTATGGAACGGTATCTGAGCTAATTTGAAACCCTTGTTTTATGCATCACCCCACCTCACCTTTCCCGTTAAGCAGCCATAGTGTGTGTTCTAAACGTGCGACTCTGTTCTGTTTTGTAATTCAGTTCAAGGGTAGCGGTTTTTACATTCCCTCTATAAGTGATATCTTATGATCAGTGTCTTTTTCTGTGTGATTTATTTCACTTAGAATCGTCGGACCTAAATCCACTCATCATGCTGCTCCTAGCCTTATGACGTTGATTTCATGGCTGAGTGATATTCCATTGTACATAAGGACCACAACTTCTTTATCCATTCTTCTCTTTCCTGGGATATTTCAGGTGTAACGATGTGGAGGTTCTTGTCAACAGAGGTGCCCTAAACTTTGGGTTGCCTGTGTCTTGCTGATTTTTAGTTTTCCCAATTTATACGCCCATGAGTGGAAGTGCCCTATGCTCTCTAAGCTGAGTTTTTTAGGTGTTTCAGGACACACCGTACACTTCTCCAGAGTGGCTGTTGGCAATTTACAGCCCGCCCATCAGCGTAGGAAGGCTCCCATTTCTCCATGGCCTGTCCTGCATTTCTGGTTTTGACACTTTATTCAGCATGGCCCTTTTGACCGATGGGAAGCGAGACTTCTTTGTAGCGCTGATTTGCCTTTCCAGGTTGCTTGGTTGGCCAAAAAGGGCGTATGCGTTTTTTCCTGAATATATTCAGGAAAAAACGCATACTCCCTTTTTGGCCAAGGGCATCATTGTCGAGGTTTTGCCGCTTTTCCTGTGCTTTAAAGGCGATTCGAATCTACCTCCTGAAATCTGTTTCCTGCAATTCTGCCTTGCTTTCAAATTCTCTTCGTTGCCTTCCCTCAATATATTTTTGGACGAGAGTTGTCATTTCTAAATGTGCAGGTCTGTGAATTGCAGTGCCCCTGAGCTCCATTTCTCAACTCTCTTTCTTGGGAGCTGGCCGCAAAAGCGCAGGATTGCTTCAGGCCCTATTCTGGCTCCGGGCGGCAGGCTGACCCTGTGGTTAATTCTTCTTCCTGATGGGAAAATAGAGTGACCTGTGCCTGTCCCAACACCTAGAGCTAGTCTCTCATTGGTTCCCCCTCTTCCCGTTCATCCTCAGGACAAATTGCAACCTGTACGGAACAGGAGGTTAAAGGTGCTGATTCTCCAAGGAGGGAGATTGCTAGTAAAGCGGCTGGAATGGCGAACCGGAGCACAAGGAGATGAGAAATGAGGTGCGTTTTAGAAACCTTTCCCGATCACACGGTGTACCATCTTCTGGGTTTCTCATGCATGTTTTCGATGTAGGAAGATGCCCTTGAACCTGGAGATTTGGGACCCATGGCATGGGTACCACGCCGTACTACTTTAAAGGGTCTGCGTTAGCTCACCCAACCTCACCAAACCTCTCAGCCTCAAGAGTGTCCACCCTTATGGCTCAGTCAGCTGTGGGTCTAGATATGGTCAATCCAGGTGGCATCGCAGCCCCTGAACGAATTTTGTAAGAATTTCTCTTTCACTGTCTTTGTTTCACGGGTTTTTAAAAGTAATTGATTTTTATAATGGGGTTTAGCTGCTTTGCACTGCTGTGTTTATGCCGCTTTACACCCACTTGACTCACTTACAGAGAGATAGCAATACATAGGTTTTAAGATTCTTACTAATCAAATATATTCTTGGGCGGTGAATAGGGGGTGTTGAGTCCAGTTCACTGAGCAAGGAGTAGGTCTTGTCTATTACATATTTTGTTTATGGAACGGTATCTGAGCTAATTTGAAACACTTGTTTTATGCATCACCCCACCTCACCTTTCCCGTTAAGCAGCCATAGTGTGTTTTCTAAACGTGCGACTCTGTTCTGTTTTGTAATTCACTTCAAGGGTAGCGGTTTTTACATTCCCTCTATAAGTGATATCTTATGATAAGTGTCTTTTTCTGTGTGACTTATTTCACTTAGAATCGTCGTACCTATATCCACTCATCATGCTGCTCCTAGCCTTATGACGTTGATTTCATGGCTGAGTGATATTCCATTGTACATAAGGACCACAACTTCTTTATCCATTCTTCTCTTTCCTGGGATGTTTCAGGTGTAACGAAGTGGAGGTTCTTGTCAACAGAGCAGCCTTAAACTTTGGGGTGCCTGTGTCTTGATGATTTTTAGTTTTCCCAATTTATACGCCCATGAGTGGAAGTGCCCTATGCTCTCTAAGCTGAGTTTTTTAGATGTTTCAGGACACACCGTACACTTCTCCAGAGTGGCTGTTGGCAATTTACAGCCCGCCCATCAGCGTAGCAAGGCTCCCATTTCTCCATGGCCTGTCCTGCATTTCTGGTTTTGACACTTTATTCAGCATGGCCCTTTTGACCGATGGGAAGCGAGACTTCTTTGTAGCGCTGATTTGCCTTTCCAGGTTGCTTGGTTGGCCAAAAAGGGCGTATGCGTTTTTTCCTGAATATATTCAGGAAAAAACGCATACGCCCTTTTTGGCCTAGGGCATCATTGTCGAGGTTTTGCCGCTTTTCCTGTGCTTTAAAGGCGATTCGAATCTACCTCCTGAAATCTGTTTCCTGCAATTCTGCCTTGCTTTCAAATCCTCTTCGTTGCCTTCCCTCAATATATTTGTGGACGAGAGTTATCATTTCTAACTGTGCAGGTCTGTGAATTGCAGTGCCCCTGAGCTCCATTTTTCAACTCGCTTTCTTGGGAGCTGGCCGCAAAAGCGCAGGATTGCTTCAGGCCCTATTCTGGTTCCGGGCGGTAGGCTGAGCCTGTGGTTAATTCTTCTTCTTGATGGGAAAATAGAGTGACCTGTGCCTGTCCCAACACCTAGAGCTAGTCTCTCATTGGTTCCCCCTCTTCCCGTTCATCCTCAGGACAAATTGCAACCTGTAAGGAACAGGAGGTTAAAGGTGCTGATTCTCCAAAGAGGGAGATTGCTAGTAAAGTGGCTGGAATGGCGAACCGGAGCACAAGGAGATGAGAAATGAGGTGCGTTTTAGAAACCTTTCCCGATCACACGGTGTACCATCTTCTGGGTTTCTCATGCATGTTTTCGATGTAGGAAGATGCCCTTGAACCTGGAGATTTGGGACCCATGGGATGGGTACCACGCTGTATTATTTTACAGGGTCTGCGTTAGCTCACCCAACCTCACCAAACCTCTCAGCCCCAAGAGTGTCCACCCTTATGTATCAATCAGCTGTGGGTCTAGATATGGTCAATCCAGGTGGCATCGCAGCCCCTGAACGAATTTTGTAAGAATTTCTCTTTCACTGTCTTTGTTTCACGGGTTTTTAAAAGTAATTGATTTTTATAATGGGGTTTAGCTGCTTTGCACTGCTGTGTTTATGCCGCTTTACACCCACTTGACTCACTTACAGAGAGATAGCAATACATAGGTTTTAAGATTCTTACTAATCAAATATATTCTTGGGCGGTGAATAGGGGGTGTTGAGTCCAGTTCACTGAGCAAGGAGTAAGTCTTGTCTATTACATATTGGGTTTATGGAACGGTATCTGAGCTAATTTGAAACCCTTGTTTTATGCATCACCCCACCTCACCTTTCCCGTTAAGCAGCCATAGTGTGTTTTCTAAACGTGCGACTCTGTTCTGTTTTGTAATTCACTTCAAGGGTAGCGGTTTTTACATTCCCTCTATAAGTGATATCTTATGATAAGTGTCTTTTTCTGTGTGACTTATTTCACTTAGAATCGTCGTACCTATATCCACTCATCATGCTGCTGCTAGCCTTATGACGTTGATTTCATGGCTGAGTGATATTCCATTGTACATAAGGACCACAACTTCTTTATCCATTCTTCTCTTTCCTGGGATGTTTCAGGTGTAACGAAGTGGAGGTTCTTGTCAACAGAGCAGCCCTAAACTTTGGGGTGCCTGTGTCTTGCTGATTTTTAGTTTTCCCAATTTATACGCCCATGAGTGGAAGTGCCCTATGCTCTGTAAGCTGAGTTTTTTAGATGTTTCAGGACACACCGTACACTTCTCCAGAGTGGCTGTTGGCAATTTACAGCCCGCCCATCAGCGTAGCAAGGGTCGCATTTCTCCATGGCCTGTCCTGCATTTCTGGTTTTGACACTTTATTCAGCATGGCCCTTTTGACCGATGGGAAGCGAGACTTCTTTGTAGCGCTGATTTGCCTTTCCAGGTTGCTTGGTTGGCCAAAAAGGGCGTATGCGTTTTTTCCTGAATATATTCAGGAAAAAACGCATACGCCCTTTTTGGCCAAGGGCATCATTGTCGAGGTTTTGCTGCTTTTCCTGTGCTTTAAAGGCGAGTCGAATCTACCTCCTGAAATCGGTTTCCTGCAATTCTGCCTTGCTTTCAAATCCTCTTCGTTGCCTTCCCTCAATATATTTGTGGACGAGAGTTATCATTTCTAACTGTGCAGGTCTGTGAATTGCAGTGCCCCTGAGCTCCATTTCTCAACTCGCTTTCTTGGGAGCTGGCCGCAAAAGCGCAGGATTGCTTCAGGCCCTATTCTGGCTCCGGTCGGCAGGCTGAGCCTGTGGTTAATTCTTCTTCCTGATGGGAAAATAGAGTGACCTCTGCCTGTCCCAACACCTAGAGCTAGTCTCTCATTGGTTCCCCCTCTTCCCGTTCATCCTCAGGACAGATTGCAACCTGTACGGAACAGGAGGTTAAAGGTGCTGATTCTCCAAGGAGGGAGATTGCTAGTAAAGCGGCTGGAATGGCGAACCGGAGCACAAGGAGATGAGAAATGAGGTGCGTTTTAGAAACCTTTCCCGATCACACGGTGTACCATCTTCTGGGTTTCTCATGCATGTTTTCGATGTAGGAAGATGCCCTTGAACCTGGAGATTTGGGACCCATGGGATGGGTACCACGCCGTATTATTTTACAGGGTCTGCGTTAGCTCACCCAACCTCACCAAACCTCTCAGCCCCAAGAGTGTCCACCCTTATGTATCAATCAGCTGTGGGTCTAGATATGGTCAATCCAGGTGGCATCGCAGCCCCTGAACGAATTTTGTAAGAATTTCTCTTTCTTTCACTGTCTTTGTTTCACGAGTTTTTAAAAGTAATTGATTTTTATAATGGGGTTTAGCTGCTTTGCACTGCTGTGTTTATGCCGCTTTACACCCACTTGACTCACTTACAGAGAGATAGCAATACATAGGTTTTAAGATTCTTACTAGTCAGATATATTCTTGGGCGGTGAATAGGGGGTGTTGAGTCCAGTTCACTGAGCAAGGAGTAGGTCTTGTCTATTACATATTGGGTTTATGGAACGGTATCTGAGCTAATTTGAAACCCTTGTTTTATGCATCACCCCACCTCACCTTTCCCGTTAAGCAGCCATAGTGTGTTTTCTAAACGTGCGACTCTGTTCTGTTTTGTAATTCAGTTCAAGGGTAGCGGTTTTTACATTCCCTCTATAAGTGATATCTTATGATAAGTGTCTTTTTCTGTGTGACTTATTTCACTTAGAATTGTCGTACCTAAATCCACTCATCATGCTGCTCCTAGCCTTATGACGTTGATTTCATGGCTGAGTGATATTCCATTGTACATAAGGACCACAACTTCTTTATCCATTCTTCTCTTTCCTGGGATGTTTCAGGTGTAACGAAGTGGAGGTTCTTGTCAACAGAGCAGCCCTAAACTTTGGGGTGTCTGTGTCTTGCTGATTTTTAGTTTTCCCAATTTATACGCCCATGAGTGGAAGTGCCCTATGCTCTCTAAGCTGAGTTTTTTAGATGTTTCAGGACACACCGTACACTTCTCCAGAGTGGCTGTTGGCAATTTACAGCCCGCCCATCAGCGTAGCAAGGCTCCCATTTCTCCATGGCCTGTCCTGCATTTCTGGTTTTGACACTTTATTCAGCATGGCCCTTTTGACCGATGGGAAGCGAGACTTCTTTGTAGCGCTGATTTGCCTTTCCAGGTTGCTTGGTTGGCCAAAAAGGGCGTATGCGTTTTTTCCTGAATATATTCAGGAAAAAACGCATACGCCCTTTTTGGCCTAGGGCATCATTGTCGAGGTTTTGCCGCTTTTCCTGTGCTTTAAAGGCGATTCGAATCTACCTCCTGAAATCTGTTTCCTGCAATTCTGCCTTGCTTTCAAATCCTCTTCGTTGCCTTCCCTCAATATATTTGTGGACGAGAGTTATCATTTCTAACTGTGCAGGTCTGTGAATTGCAGTGCCCCTGAGCTCCATTTTTCAACTCGCTTTCTTGGGAGCTGGCCGCAAAAGCGCAGGATTGCTTCAGGCCCTATTCTGGTTCCGGGCGGTAGGCTGAGCCTGTGGTTAATTCTTCTTCTTGATGGGAAAATAGAGTGACCTGTGCCTGTCCCAACACCTAGAGCTAGTCTCTCATTGGTTCCCCCTCTTCCCGTTCATCCTCAGGACAAATTGCAACCTGTAAGGAACAGGAGGTTAAAGGTGCTGATTCTCCAAAGAGGGAGATTGCTAGTAAAGTGGCTGGAATGGCGAACCGGAGCACAAGGAGATGAGAAATGAGGTGCGTTTTAGAAACCTTTCCCGATCACACGGTGTACCATCTTCTGGGTTTCTCATGCATGTTTTCGATGTAGGAAGATGCCCTTGAACCTGGAGATTTGGGACCCATGGGATGGGTACCACGCTGTATTATTTTACAGGGTCTGCGTTAGCTCACCCAACCTCACCAAACCTCTCAGCCCCAAGAGTGTCCACCCTTATGTATCAATCAGCTGTGGGTCTAGATATGGTCAATCCAGGTGGCATCGCAGCCCCTGAACGAATTTTGTAAGAATTTCTCTTTCACTGTCTTTGTTTCACGGGTTTTTAAAAGTAATTGATTTTTATAATGGGGTTTAGCTGCTTTGCACTGCTGTGTTTATGCCGCTTTACACCCACTTGACTCACTTACAGAGAGATAGCAATACATAGGTTTTAAGATTCTTACTAATCAAATATATTCTTGGGCGGTGAATAGGGGGTGTTGAGTCCAGTTCACTGAGCAAGGAGTAAGTCTTGTCTATTACATATTGGGTTTATGGAACGGTATCTGAGCTAATTTGAAACCCTTGTTTTATGCATCACCCCACCTCACCTTTCCCGTTAAGCAGCCATAGTGTGTTTTCTAAACGTGCGACTCTGTTCTGTTTTGTAATTCACTTCAAGGGTAGCGGTTTTTACATTCCCTCTATAAGTGATATCTTATGATAAGTGTCTTTTTCTGTGTGACTTATTTCACTTAGAATCGTCGTACCTATATCCACTCATCATGCTGCTGCTAGCCTTATGACGTTGATTTCATGGCTGAGTGATATTCCATTGTACATAAGGACCACAACTTCTTTATCCATTCTTCTCTTTCCTGGGATGTTTCAGGTGTAACGAAGTGGAGGTTCTTGTCAACAGAGCAGCCCTAAACTTTGGGGTGCCTGTGTCTTGCTGATTTTTAGTTTTCCCAATTTATACGCCCATGAGTGGAAGTGCCCTATGCTCTGTAAGCTGAGTTTTTTAGATGTTTCAGGACACACCGTACACTTCTCCAGAGTGGCTGTTGGCAATTTACAGCCCGCCCATCAGCGTAGCAAGGGTCGCATTTCTCCATGGCCTGTCCTGCATTTCTGGTTTTGACACTTTATTCAGCATGGCCCTTTTGACCGATGGGAAGCGAGACTTCTTTGTAGCGCTGATTTGCCTTTCCAGGTTGCTTGGTTGGCCAAAAAGGGCGTATGCGTTTTTTCCTGAATATATTCAGGAAAAAACGCATACGCCCTTTTTGGCCAAGGGCATCATTGTCGAGGTTTTGCTGCTTTTCCTGTGCTTTAAAGGCGAGTCGAATCTACCTCCTGAAATCGGTTTCCTGCAATTCTGCCTTGCTTTCAAATCCTCTTCGTTGCCTTCCCTCAATATATTTGTGGACGAGAGTTATCATTTCTAACTGTGCAGGTCTGTGAATTGCAGTGCCCCTGAGCTCCATTTCTCAACTCGCTTTCTTGGGAGCTGGCCGCAAAAGCGCAGGATTGCTTCAGGCCCTATTCTGGCTCCGGTCGGCAGGCTGAGCCTGTGGTTAATTCTTCTTCCTGATGGGAAAATAGAGTGACCTCTGCCTGTCCCAACACCTAGAGCTAGTCTCTCATTGGTTCCCCCTCTTCCCGTTCATCCTCAGGACAGATTGCAACCTGTACGGAACAGGAGGTTAAAGGTGCTGATTCTCCAAGGAGGGAGATTGCTAGTAAAGCGGCTGGAATGGCGAACCGGAGCACAAGGAGATGAGAAATGAGGTGCGTTTTAGAAACCTTTCCCGATCACACGGTGTACCATCTTCTGGGTTTCTCATGCATGTTTTCGATGTAGGAAGATGCCCTTGAACCTGGAGATTTGGGACCCATGGGATGGGTACCACGCCGTATTATTTTACAGGGTCTGCGTTAGCTCACCCAACCTCACCAAACCTCTCAGCCCCAAGAGTGTCCACCCTTATGTATCAATCAGCTGTGGGTCTAGATATGGTCAATCCAGGTGGCATCGCAGCCCCTGAACGAATTTTGTAAGAATTTCTCTTTCTTTCACTGTCTTTGTTTCACGAGTTTTTAAAAGTAATTGATTTTTATAATGGGGTTTAGCTGCTTTGCACTGCTGTGTTTATGCCGCTTTACACCCACTTGACTCACTTACAGAGAGATAGCAATACATAGGTTTTAAGATTCTTACTAGTCAGATATATTCTTGGGCGGTGAATAGGGGGTGTTGAGTCCAGTTCACTGAGCAAGGAGTAGGTCTTGTCTATTACATATTGGGTTTATGGAACGGTATCTGAGCTAATTTGAAACCCTTGTTTTATGCATCACCCCACCTCACCTTTCCCGTTAAGCAGCCATAGTGTGTTTTCTAAACGTGCGACTCTGTTCTGTTTTGTAATTCAGTTCAAGGGTAGCGGTTTTTACATTCCCTCTATAAGTGATATCTTATGATAAGTGTCTTTTTCTGTGTGACTTATTTCACTTAGAATTGTCGTACCTAAATCCACTCATCATGCTGCTCCTAGCCTTATGACGTTGATTTCATGGCTGAGTGATATTCCATTGTACATAAGGACCACAACTTCTTTATCCATTCTTCTCTTTCCTGGGATGTTTCAGGTGTAACGAAGTGGAGGTTCTTGTCAACAGAGCAGCCCTAAACTTTGGGGTGTCTGTGTCTTGCTGATTTTTAGTTTTCCCAATTTATACGCCCATGAGTGGAAGTGCCCTATGCTCTGTAAGCTGAGTTTTTTAGATGTTTCAGGACACACCGTACACTTCTCCAGAGTGGCTGTTGGCAATTTACAGCCCGCCCATCAGCGTAGCAAGGCTCCCATTTCTCCATGGCCTGTCCTGCATTTCTGGTTTTGACACTTTATTCAGCATGGCCCTTTTGACCGATGGGAAGCGAGACTTCTTTGTAGCGCTGATTTGCCTTTCCAGGTTGCTTGGTTGGCCAAAAAGGGCGTATGCGTTTTTTCCTGAATATATTCAGGAAAAAACGCATACGCCCTTTTTGGCCAAGGGCATCATTGTCGAGGTTTTGCCGCTTTTCCTGTGCTTTAAAGGCGATTCGAATCTACCTCCTGAAATCGGTTTCCTGCAATTCTGCCTTGCTTTCAAATCCTCTTCGTTGCCTTCCCTCAATATATTTGTGGACGAGAGTTATCATTTCTAACTGTGCAGGTCTGTGAATTGCAGTGCCCCTGAGCTCCATTTCTCAACTCGCTTTCTTGGGAGCTGGCCGCAAAAGCGCAGGATTGCTTCAGGCCCTATTCTGGCTCCGGGCGGCAGGCTGAGCCTGTGGTTAATTCTTCTTCCTGATGGGAAAATAGAGTGACCTGTGCCTGTCCCAACACCTAGAGCTAGTCTCTCATTGGTTCCCCCTCTTCCCGTTCATCCTCAGGACAGATTGCAACCTGTAAGGAACAGGAGGTTAAAGGTGCTGATTCTCCAAGGAGGGAGATTGCTAGTAAAGTGGCTGGAATGGCGAACCGGAGCACAAGGAGATGAGAAATGAGGTGCGTTTTAGAAACCTTTCCCTATCACACGGTGTACCATCTTTTGGGTTTCTCATGCATGTTTTCGATGTAGGAAGATGCCCTTGAACCTGGAGATTTGGGACCCATGGGATGGGTACCACGCTGTATTATTTTACAGGGTCTGCGTTAGCTCACCCAACCTCACCAAACCTCTCAGCCCCAAGAGTGTCCACCCTTATGGCTCAGTCAGCTGTGGGTCTAGATATGGTCAATCCAGGTGGCATCGCAGCCCCTGAACGAATTTTGTAAGAATTTCTCTTTCACTGTCTTTGTTTCACGGGTTTTTAAAAGTAATTGATTTTTATAATGGGGTTTAGCTGCTTTGCACTGCTGTGTTTATGCCGCTTTACACCCACTTGACTCACTTACAGAGAGATAGCAATACATAGGTTTTAAGATTCTTACTAGTCAGATATATTCTTGGGCGGTGAATAGGGGGTGTTGAGTCCAGTTCACTGAGCAAGGAGTAGGTCTTGTCTATTACATATTGGGTTTATGGAACGGTATCTGAGCTAATTTGAAACCCTTGTTTTATGCATCACCCCACCTCACCTTTCCCGTTAAGCAGCCATAGTGTGTTTTCTAAACGTGTGACTCTGTTCTGTTTTGTAATTCAGTTCAAGGGTAGCGGTTTTTACATTCCCTCTATAAGTGATATCTTATGATAAGTGTCTTTTTCTGTGTGACTTATTTCACTTAGAATCGTCGTACCTAAATCCACTCATAATGCTGCTCGTAGCCTTAGGACGTTGATTTCATGGCTGAGTGATATTCCATTGTACATAAGGACCACAACTTCTTTATCCATTCTTCTCTTTCCTGGGATGTTTCAGGTGTAACGAAGTGGAGGTTCTTGTCAACAGAGCAGCCCTAAACTTTGGGGTGCCTGTGTCTTGCTGATTTTTAGTTTTCCCAATTTATACGCCCATGAGTGGAAGTGCCCTATGCTCTGTAAGCTGAGTTTTTTAGATGTTTCAGGACACACCGTACACTTCTCCAGAGTGGCTGTTGGCAATTTACAGCCCGCCCATCAGCGTAGCAAGGCTCCCATTTCTCCATGGCCTGTCCTGCATTTCTGGTTTTGACAATTTATTCAGCATGGCCCTTTTGACCGATGGGAAGCGAGACTTCTTTGTAGCGCTGATTTGCCTTTCCAGGTTGCTTGGTTGGCCAAACAGGGCGTATGCGTTTTTTCCTGAATATATTCAGGAAAAAACGCATACGCCCTGTTTGGCCAAGGGCATCATTGTCGAGGTTTTGCCGCTTTTCCTGTGCTTTAAAGGCGATTCGAATCTACCTCCTGAAATCTGTTTCCTGCAATTCTGCCTTGCTTTCAAATCCTCTTCGTTGCCTTCCCTCAATATATTTGTGGACGAGAGTTATCATTTCTAACTGTGCAGGTCTGTGAATTGCAGTGCCCCTGAGCTCCATTTCTCAACTCGCTTTCTTGGGAGCTGGCCGCAAAAGCGCAGGATTGCTTCAGGCCCTATTCTGGCTCCGGGCGGCAGGCTGAGCCTGTGGTTAATTCTTCTTCCTGATGGGAAAATAGAGTGACCTGTGCCTGTCCCAACACCTAGAGCTAGTCTCTCATTGGTTCCCCCTCTTCCCGTTCATCCTCAGGACAGATTGCAACCTGTAAGGAACAGGAGGTTAAAGGTGCTGATTCTCCAAGGAGGGAGATTGCTAGTAAAGTGGCTGGAATGGCGAACCGGAGCACAAGGAGATGAGAAATGAGGTGCGTTTTAGAAACCTTTCCCTATCACACGGTGTACCATCTTCTGGGTTTCTCATGCATGTTTTCGATGTAGGAAGATGCCCTTGAACCTGGAGATTTGGGACCCATGGGATGGGTACCACGCTGTATTATTTTACAGGGTCTGCGTTAGCTCACCCAACCTCACCAAACCTCTCAGCCCCAAGAGTGTCCACCCTTATGGCTCAGTCAGCTGTGGGTCTAGATATGGTCAATCCAGGTGGCATCGCAGCCCCTGAACGAATTTTGTAAGAATTTCTCTTTCACTGTCTTTGTTTCACGGGTTTTTAAAAGTAATTGATTTTTATAATGGGGTTTAGCTGCTTTGCACTGCTGTGTTTATGCCGCTTTACACCCACTTGACTCACTTACAGAGAGATAGCAATACATAGGTTTTAAGATTCTTACTAGTCAGATATATTCTTGGGCGGTGAATAGGGGGTGTTGAGTCCAGTTCACTGAGCAAGGAGTAGGTCTTGTCTATTACATATTGGGTTTATGGAACGGTATCTGAGCTAATTTGAAACCCTTGTTTTATGCATCACCCCACCTCACCTTTCCCGTTAAGCAGCCATAGTGTGTTTTCTAAACGTGTGACTCTGTTCTGTTTTGTAATTCAGTTCAAGGGTAGCGGTTTTTACATTCCCTCTATAAGTGATATCTTATGATAAGTGTCTTTTTCTGTGTGACTTATTTCACTTAGAATCGTCGTACCTAAATCCACTCATCATGCTGCTCCTAGCCTTAGGACGTTGATTTCATGGCTGAGTGATATTCCATTGTACATAAGGACCACAACTTCTTTATCCATTCTTCTCTTTCCTGGGATGTTTCAGGTGTAACGAAGTGGAGGTTCTTGTCAACAGAGCAGCCCTAAACTTTGGGGTGCCTGTGTCTTGCTGATTTTTAGTTTTCCCAATTTATACGCCCATGAGTGGAAGTGCCCTATGCTCTGTAAGCTGAGTTTTTTAGATGTTTCAGGACACACCGTACACTTCTCCAGAGTGGCTGTTGGCCATTTACAGCCCGCCCATCAGCGTAGCAAGGCTCCCATTTCTCCATGGCCTGTCCTGCATTTCTGGTTTTGACACTTTATTCAGCATGGCCCTTTTGACCGATGGGAAGCGAGACTTCTTTGTAGCGCTGATTTGCCTTTCCAGGTTGCTTGGTTGGCCAAAAAGGGCGTATGCGTTTTTTCCTGAATATATTCAGGAAAAAACGCATACGCCCTTTTTGGCCAAGGGCATCATAGTCGAGGTTTTGCCGCTTTTCCTGTGCTTTAAAGGCGATTCGAATCTACCTCCTGAAATCGGTTTCCTGCAATTCTGCCTTGCTTTCAAATTCTCTTCGTTGCCTTCCCTCAATATATTTGTGGACGAGAGTTATCATTTCTAACTGTGCAGGTCTGTGAATTGCAGTGCCCCTGAGCTCCATTTCTCAACTCGCTTTCTTGGGAGCTGGCCGCAAAAGCGCAGGATTGCTTCAGGCCCTATTCTGGCTCCGGGCGGCAGGCTGAGCCTGTGGTTAATTTTTCTTCCTGATGGGAAAATGGAGTGACGTGTGCCTGTCCCAACACCTAGAGCTAGTCTCTCATTGGTTCCCCCTCTTCCCGTTC
Source organism: Balaenoptera borealis (assembly GCF_965194805.1). Lineage (NCBI taxonomy): Eukaryota > Metazoa > Chordata > Mammalia > Artiodactyla > Balaenopteridae > Balaenoptera > Balaenoptera borealis. Next base: position 42,403,910 of record NC_138874.1, read on the forward strand.
ATCCTCAGGACAAATTGCAACCTGTACGGAACAGGAGGTTAAAGGTGCTGATTCTCCAAGGAGGGAGATTGCTAGTAAAGCGGCTGGAATGGCGAACCGGAGCACAAGGAGACGAGAAATGAGGTGCGTTTTAGAAACCTTTCCCGATCACACGGTGTACCATCTTCTGGGTTTCTCATGCATGTTTTCGATGTAGGAAGATGCCCTTGAACCTGGAGATTTTGGACCCATGGCATGGGTACCACGCCGTACTACTTTAAAGGGTCTGTGTTAGCTCACCCAACCTCACCAAAACTCTCAGCCCCAAGAGTGTCCACCCTTATGGCTCAGTCAGCTGTGGGTCTAGATATGGTCAATCCAGGTGGCATCGCAGCCCCTGAACGAATTTTGTAAGAATTTCTCTTTCACTGTCTTTGTTTCACGGGTTTTTAAAAGTAATTGATTTTTATAATGGGGTTTAGCTGCTTTGCACTGCTGTGTTTATGCCGCTTTACGCCCACTTGACTCACTTACAGAGAGATAGCAATACATAGGTTTTAAGATTCTTACTAGTCAAATATATTCTTGGGCGGTGAATAGGGGGTGTTGAGTCCAGTTCACTGAGCAAGGAGTAGGTCTTGTCTATTACATATTGGGTTTATGGAACGGTATCTGAGATAATTTGAAACCCTTGTTTTATGCATCACCCCACCTCACCTTTCCCGTTAAGCAGCCATAGTGTGTTTTCTAAACGTGCGACTCTGTTCTGTTTTGTAATTCAGTTCAAGGGTAGCGGTTTTTACATTCTCTCTGTAAGTGATATCTTATGATAAGTGTCTTTTTCTGTGTGACTTATTTCACTTAGAATCGTTGTACCTATATCCACTCATCATGCTGCTCCTAGCCTTATGACGTTGATTTCATGGCTGAGTGATATTCCATTGTACATAAGGACCACAACTTCTTTATCCATTCTTCTCTTTCCTTGGATGTTTCAGGTGTAATGAAGTGGAGGTTCTTGTCAACAGAGCAGCCCTAAACTTTGGGGTGCCTGTGTCTTGCTGATTTTTAGTTTTCCCAATTTATACGCCCATGAGTGGAAGTGCCCTATGCTCTGTAAGCTGAGTTTTTTAGATGTTTCAGGACACACCGTACACTTCTCCAGAGTGGCTGTTGGCAATTTACAGCCCGCCCATCAGCGTAGCAAGGCTCCCATTTCTCCATGGCCTGTCCTGCATTTCTGGTTTTGACAATTTATTCAGCATGGCCCTTTTGACCGATGGGAAGCGAGACTTCTTTGTAGCGCTGATTTGCCTTTCCAGGTTGCTTGGTTGGCCAAAAAGGGCGTATGCGTTTTTTCCTGAATATATTCAGGAAAAAACGCATACGCCCTTTTTGGCCAAGGGCATCATTGTCGAGGTTTTGCCGCTTTTCCTGTGCTTTAAAGGCGATTCGAATCTACCTCCTGAAATCTGTTTCCTGCAATTCTGCCTTGCTTTCAAATCCTCTTCGTTGCCTTCCCTCAATATATTTGTGGACGAGAGTTATCATTTCTAACTGTGCAGGTCTGTGAATTGCAGTGCCCCTGAGCTCCATTTCTCAACTCGCTTTCTTGGGAGTTGGCCGCAAAAGCGCAGGATTGCTTCAGGCCCTATTCTGGCTCCGGGCGGCAGGCTGAGCCTGTGGTTAATTCTTCTTCCTGATGGGAAAATAGAGTGACCTGTGCCTGTCCCAACACCTAGAGCTAGTCTCTCATTGGTTCCCCCTCTTCCCGTTCATCCTCAGGACAGATTGCAACCTGTAAGGAACAGGAGGTTAAAGGTGCTGATTCTCCAAGGAGGGAGATTGCTAGTAAAGTGGCTGGAATGGCGAACCGGAGCACAAGGAGATGAGAAATGAGGTGCGTTTTAGAAACCTTTCCCTATCACACGGTGTACCATCTTCTGGGTTTCTCATGCATGTTTTCGATGTAGGAAGATGCCCTTGAACCTGGAGATTTGGGACCCATGGGATGGGTACCACGCTGTATTATTTTACAGGGTCTGCGTTAGCTCACCCAACCTCACCAAACCTCTCAGCCCCAAGAGTGTCCACCCTTATGGCTCAGTCAGCTGTGGGTCTAGATATGGTCAATCCAGGTGGCATCGCAGCCCCTGAACGAATTTTGTAAGAATTTCTCTTTCACTGTCTTTGTTTCACGGGTTTTTAAAAGTAATTGATTTTTATAATGGGGTTTAGCTGCTTTGCACTGCTGTGTTTATGCCGCTTTACACCCACTTGACTCACTTACAGAGAGATAGCAATACATAGGTTTTAAGATTCTTACTAGTCAGATATATTCTTGGGCGGTGAATAGGGGGTGTTGAGTCCAGTTCACTGAGCAAGGAGTAGGTCTTGTCTATTACATATTGGGTTTATGGAACGGTATCTGAGCTAATTTGAAACCCTTGTTTTATGCATCACCCCACCTCACCTTTCCCGTTAAGCAGCCATAGTGTGTTTTCTAAACGTGTGACTCTGTTCTGTTTTGTAATTCAGTTCAAGGGTAGCGGTTTTTACATTCCCTCTATAAGTGATATCTTATGATAAGTGTCTTTTTCTGTGTGACTTATTTCACTTAGAATCGTCGTACCTAAATCCACTCATCATGCTGCTCCTAGCCTTAGGACGTTGATTTCATGGCTGAGTGATATTCCATTGTACATAAGGACCACAACTTCTTTATCCATTCTTCTCTTTCCTGGGATGTTTCAGGTGTAACGAAGTGGAGGTTCTTGTCAACAGAGCAGCCCTAAACTTTGGGGTGCCTGTGTCTTGCTGATTTTTAGTTTTCCCAATTTATACGCCCATGAGTGGAAGTGCCCTATGCTCTGTAAGCTGAGTTTTTTAGATGTTTCAGGACACACCGTACACTTCTCCAGAGTGGCTGTTGGCCATTTACAGCCCGCCCATCAGCGTAGCAAGGCTCCCATTTCTCCATGGCCTGTCCTGCATTTCTGGTTTTGACACTTTATTCAGCATGGCCCTTTTGACCGATGGGAAGCGAGACTTCTTTGTAGCGCTGATTTGCCTTTCCAGGTTGCTTGGTTGGCCAAAAAGGGCGTATGCGTTTTTTCCTGAATATATTCAGGAAAAAACGCATACGCCCTTTTTGGCCAAGGGCATCATAGTCGAGGTTTTGCCGCTTTTCCTGTGCTTTAAAGGCGATTCGAATCTACCTCCTGAAATCGGTTTCCTGCAATTCTGCCTTGCTTTCAAATTCTCTTCGTTGCCTTCCCTCAATATATTTGTGGACGAGAGTTATCATTTCTAACTGTGCAGGTCTGTGAATTGCAGTGCCCATGAGCTCCATTTCTCAACTCGCTTTCTTGGGAGCTGGCCGCAAAAGCGCAGGATTGCTTCAGGCCCTATTCTGGCTCCGGGCGGCAGGCTGAGCCTGTGGTTAATTTTTCTTCCTGATGGGAAAATGGAGTGACGTGTGCCTGTCCCAACACCTAGAGCTAGTCTCTCATTGGTTCCCCCTCTTCCCGTTCATCCTCAGGACAAATTGCAACCTGTACGGAACAGGAGGTTAAAGGTGCTGATTCTCCAAGGAGGGAGATTGCTAGTAAAGCGGCTGGAATGGCGAACCGGAGCACAAGGAGACGAGAAATGAGGTGCGTTTTAGAAACCTTTCCCGATCACACGGTGTACCATCTTCTGGGTTTCTCATGCATGTTTTCGATGTAGGAAGATGCCCTTGAACCTGGAGATTTTGGACCCATGGCATGGGTACCACGCCGTACTACTTTAAAGGGTCTGTGTTAGCTCACCCAACCTCACCAAAACTCTCAGCCCCAAGAGTGTCCACCCTTATGGCTCAGTCAGCTGTGGGTCTAGATATGGTCAATCCAGGTGGCATCGCAGCCCCTGAACGAATTTTGTAAGAATTTCTCTTTCACTGTCTTTGTTTCACGGGTTTTTAAAAGTAATTGATTTTTATAATGGGGTTTAGCTGCTTTGCACTGCTGTGTTTATGCCGCTTTACGCCCACTTGACTCACTTACAGAGAGATAGCAATACATAGGTTTTAAGATTCTTACTAGTCAAATATATTCTTGGGCGGTGAATAGGGGGTGTTGAGTCCAGTTCACTGAGCAAGGAGTAGGTCTTGTCTATTACATATTGGGTTTATGGAACGGTATCTGAGATAATTTGAAACCCTTGTTTTATGCATCACCCCACCTCACCTTTCCCGTTAAGCAGCCATAGTGTGTTTTCTAAACGTGCGACTCTGTTCTGTTTTGTAATTCAGTTCAAGGGTAGCGGTTTTTACATTCTCTCTGTAAGTGATATCTTATGATAAGTGTCTTTTTCTGTGTGACTTATTTCACTTAGAATCGTTGTACCTATATCCACTCATCATGCTGCTCCTAGCCTTATGACGTTGATTTCATGGCTGAGTGATATTCCATTGTACATAAGGACCACAACTTCTTTATCCATTCTTCTCTTTCCTTGGATGTTTCAGGTGTAATGAAGTGGAGGTTCTTGTCAACAGAGCAGCCCTAAACTTTGGGGTGCCTGTGTCTTGCTGATTTTTAGTTTTCCCAATTTATACGCCCATGAGTGGAAGTGCCCTATGCTCTGTAAGCTGAGTTTTTTAGATGTTTCAGGACACACCGTACACTTCTCCAGAGTGGCTGTTGGCAATTTACAGCCCGCCCATCAGCGTAGCAAGGCTCCCATTTCTCCATGTCCTGTCCTGCATTTCTGGTTTTGACAATTTATTCAGCATGGCCCTTTTGACCGATGGGAAGCGAGACTTCTTTGTAGCGCTGATTTGCCTTTCCAGGTTGCTTGGTTGGCCAAAAAGGGCGTATGCGTTTTTTCCTGAATATATTCAGGAAAAAACGCATACGCCCTTTTTGGCCAAGGGCATCATTGTCGAGGTTTTGCCGCTTTTCCTGTGCTTTAAAGGCGATTCGAATCTACCTCCTGAAATCTGTTTCCTGCAATTCTGCCTTGCTTTCAAATCCTCTTCGTTGCCTTCCCTCAATATATTTGTGGACGAGAGTTATCATTTCTAACTGTGCAGGTCTGTGAATTGCAGTGCCCCTGAGCTCCATTTCTCAACTCGCTTTCTTGGGAGTTGGCCGCAAAAGCGCAGGATTGCTTCAGGCCCTATTCTGGCTCCGGGCGGCAGGCTGAGCCTGTGGTTAATTCTTCTTCCTGATGGGAAAATAGAGTGACCTGTGCCTGTCCCAACACCTAGAGCTAGTCTCTCATTGGTTCCCCCTCTTCCCGTTCATCCTCAGGACAGATTGCAACCTGTAAGGAACAGGAGGTTAAAGGTGCTGATTCTCCAAGGAGGGAGATTGCTAGTAAAGTGGCTGGAATGGCGAACCGGAGCACAAGGAGATGAGAAATGAGGTGCGTTTTAGAAACCTTTCCCTATCACACGGTGTACCATCTTCTGGGTTTCTCATGCATGTTTTCGATGTAGGAAGATGCCCTTGAACCTGGAGATTTGGGACCCATGGGATGGGTACCACGCTGTATTATTTTACAGGGTGTGCGTTAGCTCACCCAACCTCACCAAACCTCTCAGCCCCAAGAGTGTCCACCCTTATGGCTCAGTCAGCTGTGGGTCTAGATATGGTCAATCCAGGTGGCATCGCAGCCCCTGAACGAATTTTGTAAGAATTTCTCTTTCACTGTCTTTGTTTCACGAGTTTTTAAAAGTAATTGATTTTTATAATGGGGTTTAGCTGCTTTGCACTGCTGTGTGTATGCCGCTTTACACCCACTTGACTCACTTACAGAGAGATAGCAATACATAGGTTTTAAGATTCTTACTAGTCAGATATATTCTTGGGCGGTGAATAGGGGGTGTTGAGTCCAGTTCACTGAGCAAGGAGTAGGTCTTGTCTATTACATATTGGGTTTATGGAACGGTATCTGAGCTAATTTGAAACCCTTGTTTTATGCATCACCCCACCTCACCTTTCCCGTTAAGCAGCCATAGTGTGTTTTCTAAACGTGTGACTCTGTTCTGTTTTGTAATTCAGTTCAAGGGTAGCGGTTTTTACATTCCCTCTATAAGTGATATCTTATGATAAGTGTCTTTTTCTGTGTGACTTATTTCACTTAGAATCGTGGTACCTAAATCCACTCATCATGCTGCTCCTAGCCTTAGGACGTTGATTTCATGGCTGAGTGATATTCCATTGTACATAAGGACCACAACTTCTTTATCCATTCTTCTCTTTCCTGGGATGTTTCAGGTGTAACGAAGTGGAGGTTCTTGTCAACAGAGCAGCCCTAAACTTTGGGGTGCCTGTGTCTTGCTGATTTTTAGTTTTCCCAATTTAAACGCCCATGAGTGCAAGTGCCCTATGCTCTCTAAGCTGAGTTTTTTAGATGTTTCAGGACACACCGTACACTTCTCCAGAGTGGCTGTTGGCAATTTACAGCCCGCCCATCAGCGTAGCAAGGCTCCCATTTCTCCATGGCCTGTCCTGCATTTCTGGTTTTGACACTTTATTCAGCATGGCCCTTTTGACTGATGGGAAGCGAGACTTCTTTGTAGCGCTGATTTGCCTTTCCAGGTTGCTTGGTTGGCCAAACAGGGCGTATGCGTTTTTTCCTGAATATATTCAGGAAAAAACGCATACGCCCTGTTTGGCCAAGGGCATCATTGTCGAGGTTTTGCCGCTTTTCCTGTGCTTTAAAGGCGATTCGAATCTACCTCCTGAAATCTGTTTCCTGCAATTCTGCCTTGCTTTCAAATCCTCTTCGTTGCCTTCCCTCAATATATTTGTGGACGAGAGTTATCATTTCTAACTGTGCAGGTGTGTGAATTGCAGTGCCCCTGAGCTCCATTTCTCAACTCGCTTTCTTGGGAGCTGGCCGCAAAAGCGCAGGATTGCTTCAGGCCCTATTCTGGCTCCGGGCGGCAGGCTGAGCCTGTGGTTAATTCTTCTTCCTGATGGGAAAATAGAGTGACCTGTGCCTGTCCCAACACCTAGAGCTAGTCTCTCATTGGTTCCCCCTCTTCCCGTTCATCCTCAGGACAGTTTGCAACCTGTAAGGAACAGGAGGTTAAAGGTGCTGATTCTCCAAGGAGGGAGATTGCTAGTAAAGTGGCTGGAATGGCGAACCGGAGCACAAGGAGATGAGAAATGAGGTGCGTTTTAGAAACCTTTCCCGATCACACGGTGTACCATCTTCTGGGTTTCTCATGCATGTTTTCGATGTAGGAAGATGCCCTTGAACCTGGAGATTTGGGACCCATGGCATGGGTACCACGCCGTACTACTTTAAAGGGTCTGTGTTAGCTCACCCAACCTCACCAAAACTCTCAGCCCCAAGAGTGTCCACCCTTATGGCTCAGTCAGCTGTGGGTCTAGATATGGTCAATCCAGGTGGCATCGCAGCCCCTGAACGAATTTTGTAAGAATTTCTCTTTCAATGTCTTTGTTTCACGGGTTTTTAAAAGTAATTGATTTTTATAATGGGGTTTAGCTGCTTTGCACTGCTGTGTTTATGCCGCTTTACACCCACTTGACTCACTTACAGAGAGATAGCAATACATAGGTTTTAAGATTCTTACTAGTCAGATATATTCTTGGGCGGTGAATAGGGGGTGTTGAGTCCAGTTCACTGAGCAAGGAGTAGGTCTTGTCTATTACATATTGGGTTTATGGAACGGTATCTGAGCTAATTTGAAACCCTTGTTTTATGCATCACCCCACCTCACCTTTCCCGTTAAGCAGCCATAGTGTGTTTTCTAAACGTGCGACTCTGTTCTGCTTTGTAATTCAGTTCAAGGGTAGCGGTTTTTACATTCCCTCTATAAGTGATATCTTATGATAAGTGTCTTTTTCTGTGTGACTTATTTCACTTAGAATCGTCGTACCTAAATCCACTCATCATGCTGCTCCTAGCCTTAGGACGTTGATTTCATGGCTGAGTGATATTCCATTGTACATAAGGACCACAACTTCTTTATCCATTCTTCTCTTTCCTGGGATGTTTCAGGTGTAACGAAGTGGAAGTGGAGGTTCTTGTCAACAGAGCAGCCCTAAACTTTGGGGTGCCTGTGTCTTGCTGATTTTTAGTTTTCCCAATTTATACGCCCATGAGTGGAAGTGCCCTATGCTCTGTAAGCTGAGTTTTTTAGATGTTTCAGGACACACCGTACACTTCTCCAGAGTGGCTGTTGGCAATTTACAGCCCGCCCATCAGCGTAGCAAGGCTCCCATTTCTCCATGGCCTGTCCTGCATTTCTGGTTTTGACACTTTTTTCAGCATGGCCCTTTTGACCGATGGGAAGCGAGACTTCTTTGTAGCGCTGATTTGCCTTTCCAGGTTGCTTGGTTGGCCAAAAAGGGCGTATGCGTTTTTTCCTGAATATATTCAGGAAAAAACGCATACGCCCTTTTTGGCCAAGGGCATCATAGTCGAGGTTTTGCCGCTTTTCCTGTGCTTTAAAGGCGATTCGAATCTACCTCCTGAAATCGGTTTCCTACAATTCTGCCTTGCTTTCAAATTCTCTTCGTTGCCTTCCCTCAATATATTTGTGGACGAGAGTTATCATTTCTAACTGTGCAGGTCTGTGAATTGCAGTGCCCCTGAGCTCCATTTCTCAACTCGCTTTCTTGGGAGCTGGCCGCAAAAGCGCAGGATTGCTTCAGGCCCTATTCTGGCTCCGGGCGGCAGGCTGAGCCTGTGGTTAATTCTTCTTCCTGATGGGAAAATAGAGTGACGTGTGCCTGTCCCAACACCTAGAGGTAGTCTCTCATTGGTTCCCCCTCTTCCCGTTCATCCTCAGGACAAATTGCAACCTGTACGGAACAGGAGGTTAAAGGTGCTGATTCTCCAAGGAGGGAGATTGCTAGTAAAGCGGCTGGAAAGGCGAACCGGAGCACAAGGAGATGAGAAATGAGGTGCGTTTTAGAAACCTTTCCCGATCACACGGTGTACCATCTTCTGGGTTTCTCATGCATGTTTTCGATGTAAGAAGATGCCCTTGAACCTGGAGATTTGGGACCTATGGGATGGGTACCACGCTGTATTATTTTACAGGGTCTGCGTTAGCTCACCCAACCTCACCAAACCTCTCAGCCCCAAGAGTGTCCACCCTTATGGCTCAGTCAGCTGTGGGTCTAGATATGGTCAATCCAGGTGGCATCGCAGCCCCTGAACGAATTTTGTAAGAATTTCTCTTTCACTGTCTTTGTTTCACGGGTTTCTAAAAGTAATTGATTTTTATAATGGGGTTTAGCTGCTTTGCACTGCTGTGTTTATGCCGCTTTACACCCACTTGACTCACTTACAGAGAGATAGCAATACATAGGTTTTAAGATTCTTACTAGTCAAATATATTCTTGGGCGGTGACTAGGGGGTGTTGAGTCCAGTTCACTGAGCAAGGAGTAGGTCTTGTCTATTACATATTGGGTTTATGGAACGGTATCTGAGCTAATTTGAAACCCTTGTTTTATGCATCACCCCACCTCACCTTTCCCGTTAAGCAGCCATAGTGTGTTTTCTAAACGTGTGACTCTGTTCTGTTTTGTAATTCAGTTCAAGGGTAGCGGTTTTTACATTCCCTCTATAAGTGATATCTTATGATAAGTGTCTTTTTCTGTGTGACTTATTTCACTTAGAATCGTGGTACCTAAATCCACTCATCATGCTGCTCCTAGCCTTAGGACGTTGATTTCATGGCTGAGTGATATTCCATTGTACATAAGGACCACAACTTCTTTATCCATTCTTCTCTTTCCTGGGATGTTTCAGGTGTAACGAAGTGGAGGTTCTTGTCAACAGAGCAGCCCTAAACTTTGGGGTGCCTGTGTCTTGCTGATTTTTAGTTTTCCCAATTTATACGCCCATGAGTGGAAGTGCCCTATGCTCTGTAAGCTGAGTTTTTTAGATGTTTCAGGACACACCGTACACTTCTCCAGAGTGGCTGTTGGCAATTTACAGCCCGCCCATCAGCGTAGCAAGGCTCCCATTTCTCCATGGCCTGTCCTGCATTTCTGGTTTTGACACTTTATTCAGCATGGCCCTTTTGACCGATGGGAAGCGAGACTTCTTTGTAGCGCTGATTTGCCTTTCCAGGTTGCTTGGTTGGCCAAAAAGGGCGTATGCGTTTTTTCCTGAATATATTCAGGAAAAAACGCATACGCCCTTTTTGGCCAAGGGCATCATTGTCGAGGTTTTGCCGCTTTTCCTGTGCTTTAAAGGCGATTCGAATCTACCTCCTGAAATCTGTTTCCTGCAATTCTGCCTTGCTTTCAAATCCTCTTCGTTGCCTTCCCTCAATATATTTGTGGACGAGAGTTATCATTTCTAACTGTGCAGGTCTGTGAATTGCAGTGCCCCTGAGCTCCATTTCTCAACTCGCTTTCTTGGGAGCTGGCCGCAAAAGCGCAGGATTGCTTCAGGCCCTATTCTGGCTCCGGGCGGCAGGCTGAGCCTGTGGTTAATTCTTCTTCCTGATGGGAAAATAGAGTGACCTGTGCCTGTCCCAACACCTAGAGCTAGTCTCTCATTGGTTCCCCCTCTTCCCGTTCATCCTCAGGACAGATTGCAACCTGTAAGGAACAGGAGGGTAAAGGTGCTGATTCTCCAAGGAGGGAGATTGCTAGTAAAGTGGCTGGAATGGTGAACCGGAGCACAAGGAGATGAGAAATGAGGTGCGTTTTAGAAACCTTTCCCGATCACACGGTGTACCATCTTCTGGGTTTCTCATGCATGTTTTCGATGTAGGAAGATGCCCTTGAACCTGGAGATTTGGGACCCATGGGATGGGTACCACGCTGTATTATTTTACAGGGTCTGCGTTAGCTCACCCAACCTCACCAAACCTCTCAGCCCCAAGAGTGTCCACCCTTATGGCTCAGTCAGCTGTGGGTCTAGATATGGTCAATCCAGGTGGCATCGCAGCCCCTGAACGAATTTTGTAAGAATTTCTCTTTCACTGTCTTTGTTTCACGGGTTTTTAAAAGTAATTGATTTTTATAATGGGGTTTAGCTGCTTTGCACTGCTGTGTTTATGCCGCTTTACACCCACTTGACTCACTTACAGAGAGATAGCAATACATAGGTTTTAAGATTCTTACTAGTCAGATATATTCTTGGGCGGTGAATAGGGGGTGTTGAGTCCAGTTCACTGAGCAAGGAGTAGGTCTTGTCTATTACATATTGGGTTTATGGAACGGTATCTGAGCTAATTTGAAACCCTTGTTTTATGCATCACCCCACCTCACCTTTCCCGTAAAGCAGCCATAGTGTGTTTTCTAAACGTGCGACTCTGTTCTGTTTTGTAATTCAGTTCAAGGGTAGCGGTTTTTACATTCCCTCTATAAGTGATATCTTATGATAAGTGTCTTTTTCTGTGTGACTTATTTCACTTAGAATTGTCGTACCTAAATCCACTCATCATGCTGCTCCTAGCCTTATGACGTTGATTTCATGGCTGAGTGATATTCCATTGTACATAAGGACCACAACTTCTTTATCCATTCTTCTCTTTCCTGGGATGTTTCAGGTGTAACGAAGTGGAGGTTCTTGTCAACAGAGCAGCCCTAAACTTTGGGGTGTCTGTGTCTTGCTGATTTTTCGTTTTCCCAATTTATACGCCCATGAGTGGAAGTGCCCTATGCTCTGTAAGCTGAGTTTTTTAGATGTTTCAGGACACACCGTACACTTCTCCAGAGTGGCTGTTGGCAATTTACAGCCCGCCCATCAGCGTAGCAAGGCTCCCATTTCTCCATGGCCTGTCCTGCATTTCTGGTTTTGACACTTTATTCAGCATGGCCCTTTTGACCGATGGGAAGCGAGACTTCTTTGTAGCGCTGATTTGCCTTTCCAGGTTGCTTGGTTGGCCAAAAAGGGCGTATGCGTTTTTTCCTGAATATATTCAGGAAAAAACGCATACGCCCTTTTTGGCCAAGGGCATCATTGTCGAGGTTTTGCCGCTTTTCCTGTGCTTTAAATGCGATTCGAATCTACCTCCTGAAATCTGTTTCCTGCAATTCTGCCTTGCTTTCAAATCCTCTTCGTTGCCTTCCCTCAATATATTTGTGGACGAGAGTTATCATTTCTAACTGTGCAGGTCTGTGAATTGCAGTGCCCCTGAGCTCCATTTCTCAACTCGCTTTCTTGGGAGCTGGCCGCAAAAGCGCAGGATTGCTTCAGGCCCTATTCTGGCTCCGGGCGGCAGGCTGAGCCTGTGGTTAATTCTTCTTCCTGATGGGAAAATAGAGTGACCTGTGCCTGTCCCAACACCTAGAGGTAGTCTCTCATTGGTTCCCCCTCTTCCCGTTCATCCTCAGGACAAATTGCAACCTGTACGGAACAGGAGGTTAAAGGTGCTGATTCTCCAAGGAGGGAGATTGCTAGTAAAGCGGCTGGAAAGGCGAACCGGAGCACAAGGAGATGAGAAATGAGGTGCGTTTTAGAAACCTTTCCCGATCACACGGTGTACCATCTTCTGGGTTTCTCATGCATGTTTTCGATGTAAGAAGATGCCCTTGAACCTGGAGATTTGGGACCTATGGGATGGGTACCACGCTGTATTATTTTACAGTGTCTGCGTTAGCTCACCCAACCTCACCAAACCTCTCAGCCCCAAGAGTGTCCACCCTTATGGCTCAGTCAGCTGTGGGTCTAGATATGGTCAATCCAGGTGGCATCGCAGCCCCTGAACGAATTTTGTAAGAATTTCTCTTTCACTGTCTTTGTTTCACGGGTTTCTAAAAGTAATTGATTTTTATAATGGGGTTTAGCTGCTTTGCACTGCTGTGTTTATGCCGCTTTACACCCACTTGACTCACTTACAGAGAGATAGCAATACATAGGTTTTAAGATTCTTACTAGTCAAATATATTCTTGGGCGGTGACTAGGGGGTGTTGAGTCCAGTTCACTGAGCAAGGAGTAGGTCTTGTCTATTACATATTGGGTTTATGGAACGGTATCTGAGCTAATTTGAAACCCTTGTTTTATGCATCACCCCACCTCACCTTTCCCGTTAAGCAGCCATAGTGTGTTTTCTAAACGTGTGACTCTGTTCTGTTTTGTAATTCAGTTCAAGGGTAGCGGTTTTTACATTCCCTCTATAAGTGATATCTTATGATAAGTGTCTTTTTCTGTGTGACTTATTTCACTTAGAATCGTGGTACCTAAATCCACTCATCATGCTGCTCCTAGCCTTAGGACGTTGATTTCATGGCTGAGTGATATTCCATTGTACATAAGGACCACAACTTCTTTATCCATTCTTCTCTTTCCTGGGATGTTTCAGGTGTAACGAAGTGGAGGTTCTTGTCAACAGAGCAGCCCTAAACTTTGGGGTGCCTGTGTCTTGCTGATTTTTAGTTTTCCCAATTTATACGCCCATGAGTGGAAGTGCCCTATGCTCTCTAAGCTGAGTTTTTTAGATGTTTCAGGACACACCGTACACTTCTCCAGAGTGGCTGTTGGCAATTTACAGCCCGCCCATCAGCGTAGCAAGGCTCCCATTTCTCCATGGCCTGTCCTGCATTTCTGGTTTTGACACTTTATTCAGCATGGCCCTTTTGACCGATGGGAAGCGAGACTTCTTTGTAGCGCTGATTTGCCTTTCCAGGTTGCTTGGTTGGCCAAAAAGGGCGTATGCGTTTTTTCCTGAATATATTCAGGAAAAAACGCATACGCCCTTTTTGGCCAAGGGCATCATTGTCGAGGTTTTGCCGCTTTTCCTGTGCTTTAAAGGCGATTCGAATCTACCTCCTGAAATCTGTTTCCTGCAATTCTGCCTTGCTTTCAAATTCTCTTCGTTGCCTTCCCTCAATATATTTGTGGACGAGAGTTATCATTTCTAACTGTGCAGGTCTGTGAATTGCAGTGCCCCTGAGCTCCATTTCTCAACTCGCTTTCTTGGGAGCTGGCCGCAAAAGCGCAGGATTGCTTCAGGCCCTATTCTGGCTCCGGGCGGCAGGCTGAGACTGTGGTTAATTTTTCTTCCTGATGGGAAAATAGAGTGACGTGTGCCTGTCCCAACACCTAGAGCTAGTCTCTCATTGGTTCCCCCTATTCCTGTTCATCCTCAGGACTGATTGCAACCTGTAAGGAACAGGAGGTTAAAGGTGCTGATTCTCCAAGGAGGGAGATTGCTAGTAAAGTGGCTGGAATGGCGAACCGGAGCACAAGGAGATGAGAAATGAGGTGCGTTTTAGAAACCTTTCCCGATCACACGGTGTACCATCTTCTGGGTTTCTCATGCATGTTTTCGATGTAGGAAGATGCCCTTGAACCTGGAGATTTGGGACCAATGGGATGGGTACCACGCTGTATTATTTTACAGGGTGTGCGTTAGCTCACCCAACCTCACCAAACCTCTCAGCCCCAAGAGTGTCCACCCTTATGGCTCAGTCAGCTGTGGGTCTAGATATGGTCAATCCAGGTGGCATCGCAGCCCCTGAACGAATTTTGTAAGAATTTCTCTTTCACTGTCTTTGTTTCACGGGTTTTTAAAAGTAATTGATTTTTATAATGGGGTTTAGCTGCTTTGCACTGCTGTGTTTATGCCGCTTTACACCCACTTGACTCACTTACAGAGAGATAGCAATACATAGGTTTTAAGATTCTTACTAGTCAGATATATTCTTGGGCAGTGAATAGGGGGTGTTGAGTCCAGTTCACTGAGCAAGGAGTAGGTCTTGTCTATTACATATTGGGTTTATGGAACGGTATCTGAGCTAATTTGAAACCCTTGTTTTATGCATCACCCCACCTCACCTTTCCCGTTAAGCAGCCATAGTGTGTTTTCTAAACGTGTGACTCTGTTCTGTTTTGTAATTCAGTTCAAGGGTAGCGGTTTTTACATTCCCTCTATAAGTGATATCTTATGATAAGTGTCTTTTTCTGTGTGACTTATTTCACTTAGAATCGTGGTACCTAAATCCACTCATCATGCTGCTCCTAGCCTTAGGACGTTGATTTCATGGCTGAGTGATATTCCATTGTACATAAGGACCACAACTTCTTTATCCATTCTTCTCTTTCCTGGGATGTTTCAGGTGTAACGAAGTGGAGGTTCTTGTCAACAGAGCAGCCCTAAACTTTGGGGTGCCTGTGTCTTGCTGATTTTTAGTTTTCCCAATTTATACGCCCATGAGTGGAAGTGCCCTATGCTCTGTAAGCTGAGTTTTTTAGATGTTTCAGGACACACCGTACACTTCTCCAGAGTGGCTGTTGGCAATTTACAGCCCGCCCATCAGCGTAGCAAGGCTCCCATTTCTCCATGGCCTGTCCTGCATTTCTGGTTTTGACACTTTTTTCAGCATGGCCCTTTTGACCGATGGGAAGCGAGACTTCTTTGTAGCGCTGATTTGCCTTTCCAGGTTGCTTGGTTGGCCAAAAAGGGCGTATGCGTTTTTTCCTGAATATATTCAGGAAAAAACGCATACGCCCTTTTTGGCCAAGGGCATCATAGTCGAGGTTTTGCCGCTTTTCCTGTGCTTTAAAGGCGATTCGAATCTACCTCCTGAAATCGGTTTCCTGCAATTCTGCCTTGCTTTCAAATTCTCTTCGTTGCCTTCCCTCAATATATTTGTGGACGAGAGTTATCATTTCTAACTGTGCAGGTCTGTGAATTGCAGTGCCCTTGAGCTCCATTTCTCAACTCGCTTTCTTGGGAGCTGGCCGCAAAAGCGCACGATTTCTTCAGGCCCTATTCTGGCTCCGGGCGGCAGGCTGAGCCTGTGGTTAATTTTTCTTCCTGATGGGAAAATAGAGTGACGTGTGCCTGTCCCAACACCTAGAGCTAGTCTCTCATTGGTTCCCCCTCTTCCCGTTCATCCTCAGGACAAATTGCAACGTGTACGGAACAGGAGGTTAAAGGTGCTGATTCTCCAAGGAGGGAGATTGCTAGTAAAGCGGCTGGAATGGCGAACCGGAGCACAAGGAGATGAGAAATGAGGTGCGTTTTAGAAACCTTTCCCGTTCACACGGTGTACCGTCTTCTGGGTTTCTCATGCATGTTTTCGATGTAGGAAGATGCCCTTGAACCTGGAGATTTGGGACCCATGGCATGGGTACCACGCCGTACTACTTTAAAGGGTCTGCGTTAGCTCACCCAACCTCACCAAAACTCTCAGCCCCAAGAGTGTCCACCCTTACGGCTCAGTCAGGTGTGTGTCTAGATATGGTCAATCCAGGTGGCATCGCAGCCCCTGAACGAATTTTGTAAGAATTTCTCTTTCACTGTCTTTGTTTCACGGGTTTTTAAAAGTAATTGATTTTTATAATGGGGTTTAGCTGCTTTGCACTGCTGTGTTTATGCCGCTTTACACCCACTTGACTCACTTACAGAGAGATAGCAATACATAGGTTTTAAGATTCTTACTAGTCAAATATATTCTTGGGCGGTGAATAGGGGGTGTTGAGTCCAGTTCACTGAGCAAGGAGTAGGTCTTGTCTATTACATATTGGGTTTATGGAACGGTATCTGAGCTAATTTGAAACCCTTGTTTTATGCATCACCCCACCTCACCTTTCCCGTTAAGCAGCCATAGTGTGTTTTCTAAACGTGTGACTCTGTTCTGTTTTGTAATTCAGTTCAAGGGTAGCGGTTTTTACATTCCCTCTATAAGTGATATCTTATGATAAGTGTCTTTTTCTGTGTGACTTATTTCACTTAGAATCGTCGTACCTAAATCCACTCATCATGCTGCTCCTAGCCTTAGGACGTTGATTTCATGGCTGAGTGATATTCCATTGTACATAAGGACCACAACTTCTTTATCCATTCTTCTCTTTCCTGGGATGTTTAAGGTGTAACGAAGTGGAGGTTCTTGTCAACAGAGCAGCCCTAAACTTTGGGGTGCCTGTGTCTTGCTGATTTTTAGTTTTCCCAATTTATACGCCCATGAGTGGAAGTGCCCTATGCTCTGTAAGCTGAGTTTTTTAGATGTTTCAGGACACACCGTACACTTCTCCAGAGTGGCTGTTGGCAATTTACAGCCCGCCCATCAGCGTAGCAAGGCTCCCATTTCTCCATGGCCTGTCCTGCATTTCTGGTTTTGACACTTTATTCAGCATGGCCCTTTTGACCGATGGGAAGCGAGACTTCTTTGTAGCGCTGATTTGCCTTTCCAGGTTGCTTGGTTGGCCAAAAAGGGCGTATGCGTTTTTTCCTGAATATATTCAGGAAAAAACGCATACGCCCTTTTTGGCCAAGGGCATCATAGTCGAGGTATTGCCGCTTTTCCTGTGCTTTAAAGGCGATTCGAATCTACCTCCTGAAATCGGTTTCCTGCAATTCTGCCTTGCTTTCAAATTCTCTTCGTTGCCTTCCCTCAATATATTTGTGGACGAGAGTTATCATTTCTAACTGTGCAGGTCTGTGAATTGCAGTGCCCCTGAGCTCCATTTCTCAACTCGCTTTCTTGGGAGCTGGCCGCAAAAGCGCAGGATTGCTTCAGGCCCTATTCTGGCTCCGGGCGGCAGGCTGAGACTGTGGTTAATTTTTCTTCCTGATGGGAAAATAGAGTGACGTGTGCCTGTCCCAACACCTAGAGCTAGTCTCTCATTGGTTCCCCCTCTTCCTGTTCATCCTCAGGACTGATTGCAACCTGTAAGGAACAGGAGGTTAAAGGTGCTGATTCTCCAAGGAGGGAGATTGCTAGTAAAGTGGCTGGAATGGCGAACCGGAGCACAAGGAGATGAGAAATGAGGTGCGTTTTAGAAACCTTTCCCGATCACACGGTGTACCATCTTCTGGGTTTCTCATGCATGTTTTCGATGTAGGAAGATGCCCTTGAACCTGGAGATTTGGGACCCATGGGATGGGTACCACGCTGTATTATTTTACAGGGTGTGCGTTAGCTCACCCAACCTCACCAAACCTCTCAGCCCCAAGAGTGTCCACCCTTATGGCTCAGTCAGCTGTGGGTCTAGATATGGTCAATCCAGGTGGCATCGCAGCCCCTGAACGAATTTTGTAAGAATTTCTCTTTCACTGTCTTTGTTTCACGGGTTTTTAAAAGTAATTGATTTTTATAATGGGGTTTAGCTGCTTTGCACTGCTGTGTTTATGCCGCTTTACACCCACTTGACTCACTTACAGAGAGATAGCAATACATAGGTTTTAAGATTCTTACTAGTCAGATATATTCTTGGGCAGTGAATAGGGGGTGTTGAGTCCAGTTCACTGAGCAAGGAGTAGGTCTTGTCTATTACATATTGGGTTTATGGAACGGTATCTGAGCTAATTTGAAACCCTTGTTTTATGCATCACCCCACCTCACCTTTCCCGTTAAGCAGCCATAGTGTGTTTTCTAAACGTGTGACTCTGTTCTGTTTTGTAATTCAGTTCAAGGGTAGCGGTTTTTACATTCCCTCTATAAGTGATATCTTATGATAAGTGTCTTTTTCTGTGTGACTTATTTCACTTAGAATCGTGGTACCTAAATCCACTCATCATGCTGCTCCTAGCCTTAGGACGTTGATTTCATGGCTGAGTGATATTCCATTGTACATAAGGACCACAACTTCTTTATCCATTCTTCTCTTTCCTGGGATGTTTCAGGTGTAACGAAGTGGAGGTTCTTGTCAACAGAGCAGCCCTAAACTTTGGGGTGCCTGTGTCTTGCTGATTTTTAGTTTTCCCAATTTATACGCCCATGAGTGGAAGTGCCCTATGCTCTGTAAGCTGAGTTTTTTAGATGTTTCAGGACACACCGTACACTTCTCCAGAGTGGCTGTTGGCAATTTACAGCCCGCCCATCAGCGTAGCAAGGCTCCCATTTCTCCATGGCCTGTCCTGCATTTCTGGTTTTGACACTTTTTTCAGCATGGCCCTTTTGACCGATGGGAAGCGAGACTTCTTTGTAGCGCTGATTTGCCTTTCCAGGTTGCTTGGTTGGCCAAAAAGGGCGTATGCGTTTTTTCCTGAATATATTCAGGAAAAAACGCATACGCCCTTTTTGGCCAAGGGCATCATAGTCGAGGTTTTGCCGCTTTTCCTGTGCTTTAAAGGCGATTCGAATCTACCTCCTGAAATCGGTTTCCTGCAATTCTGCCTTGCTTTCAAATTCTCTTCGTTGCCTTCCCTCAATATATTTGTGGACGAGAGTTATCATTTCTAACTGTGCAGGTCTGTGAATTGCAGTGCCCTTGAGCTCCATTTCTCAACTCGCTTTCTTGGGAGCTGGCCGCAAAAGCGCACGATTTCTTCAGGCCCTATTCTGGCTCCGGGCGGCAGGCTGAGCCTGTGGTTAATTTTTCTTCCTGATGGGAAAATAGAGTGACGTGTGCCTGTCCCAACACCTAGAGCTAGTCTCTCATTGGTTCCCCCTCTTCCCGTTCATCCTCCGGACAAATTGCAACCTATACGGAACAGGAGGTTAAAGGTGCTGATTCTCCAAGGAGGGAGATTGCTAGTAAAGCGGCTGGAATGGCAAACCGGAGCACAAGGAGATGAGAAATGAGGTGCGTTTTAGAAACCTTTCCCGATCACACGGTGTACCATCTTCTGGGTTTCTCATGCATGTTTTCGATGTAGGAAGATGCCCTTGAACCTGGAGATTTGGGACCCATGGCATGGGTACCACGCCGTACTACTTTAAAGGGTCTGCGTTAGCTCACCCAACCTCACCAAACCTCTCAGCCCCAAGAGTGTCCACCCTTATGGCTCAGTCAGCTGTGGGTCTAGATATGGTCAATCCAGGTGGCATCGCAGCCCCTGAACGAATTTTGTAAGAATTTCTCTTTCACTGTCTTTGTTTCACGGGTTTTTAAAAGTAATTGATTTTTATAATGGGGTTTAGCTGCTTTGCACTGCTGTGTTTATGCCGCTTTACACCCACTTGACTCACTTACAGAGAGATAGCAATACATAGGTTTTAAGATTCTTACTAGTCAGATATATTCTTGGGCGGTGAATAGGGGGTGTTGAGTCCAGTTCACTGAGCAAGGAGTAGGTCTTGTGTATTACATATTGGGTTTATGGAACGGTATCTGAGCTAATTTGAAACCCTTGTTTTATGCATCACCCCACCTCACCTTTCCCGTTAAGCAGCCATAGTGTGTTTTCTAAACGTGTGACTCTGTTCTGTTTTGTAATTCAGTTCAAGGGTAGCGGTTTTTACATTCCCTCTATAAGTGATATCTTATGATAGGTGTCTTTTTCTGTGTGACTTATTTCACTTAGAATCGTCGTACCTAAATCCACTCATCATGCTGCTCCTAGCCTTAGGACGTTGATTTCATGGCTGAGTGATATTCCATTGTACATAAGGACCACAACTTCTTTATCCATTCTTCTCTTTCCTGGGATGTTTCAGGTGTAACGAAGTGGAGGTTCTTGTCAACAGAGCAGCCCTAAACTTTGGGGTGCCTGTGTCTTGCTGATTTTTAGTTTTCCCAATTTATACGCCCATGAGTGGAAGTGCCCTATGCTCTGTAAGCTGAGTTTTTTAGATGTTTCAGGACACACCGTACACTTCTCCAGAGTGGCTGTTGGCCATTTACAGCCCGCCCATCAGCGTAGCAAGGCTCCCATTTCTCCATGGCCTGTCCTGCATTTCTGGTTTTGACACTTTATTCAGCATGGCCCTTTTGACCGATGGGAAGCGAGACTTCTTTGTAGCGCTGATTTGCCTTTCCAGGTTGCTTGGTTGGCCAAAAAGGGCGTATGCGTTTTTTCCTGAATATATTCAGGAAAAAACGCATACGCCCTTTTTGGCCAAGGGCATCATAGTCGAGGTTTTGCCGCTTTTCCTGTGCTTTAAAGGCGATTCGAATCTACCTCCTGAAATCGGTTTCCTGCAATTCTGCCTTGCATTCAAATTCTCTTCGTTGCCTTCCCTCAGTATATTTGTGGACGAGAGTTATCATTTCTAACTGTGCAGGTCTGTGAATTGCAGTGCCCCTGAGCTCCATTTCTCAACTCGCTTTCTTGGGAGCTGGCCGCAAAAGCGCAGGATTGCTTCAGGCCCTATTCTGGCTCCGGGCGGCAGGCTGAGCCTGTGGTTAAATTTCTTCCTGATGGGAAAATAGAGTGACGTGTGCCTGTCCCAACACCTAGAGCTAGTCTCTCATTGGTTCCCCCTCTTCCCGTTCATCCTCAGGACAAATTGCAGCCTGTACGGAACAGGAGGTTAAAGGTGCTGATTCTCCAAGGAGGGAGATTGCTAGTAAAGCGGCTGGAATGGCGAACCGGAGCACAAGGAGATGAGAAATGAGGTGCGTTTTAGAAACCTTTCCCGATCACACGGTGTACCATCTTCTGGGTTTCTCATGCATGTTTTCGATGTAGGAAGATGCCCTTGAACCTGGAGATTTGGGACCCATGGCATGGGTACCACGCCGTACTACTTTAAAGGGTCTGTGTTAGCTCACCCAACCTCACCAAAACTCTCAGCCCCAAGAGTGTCCACCCTTATGGCTCAGTCAGCTGTGGGTCTAGATATGGTCAATCCAGGTGGCATCGCAGCCCCTGAACGAATTTTGTAAGAATTTCTCTTTCACTGTCTTTGTTTCACGGGTTTTTAAAAGTAATTGATTTTTATAATGGGGTTTAGCTGCTTTGCACTGCTGTGTTTATGCCGCTTTACACCCACTTGACTCACTTACAGAGAGATAGCAATACATAGGTTTTAAGATTCTTACTAGTCAGATATATTCTTGGGCGGTGAATAGGGGGTGTTGAGTCCAGTTCACTGAGCAAGGAGTAGGTCTTGTCTATTACATATTGGGTTTATGGAACGGTATCTGAGCTAATTTGAAACCCTTGTTTTATGCATCACCCCACCTCACCTTTCCCGTTAAGCAGCCATAGTGTGTTTTCTAAACGTGTGACTCTGTTCTGTTTTGTAATTCAGTTCAAGGGTAGCGGTTTTTACATTCCCTCTATAAGTGATATCTTATGATAGGTGTCTTTTTCTGTGTGACTTATTTCACTTAGAATCGTCGTACCTAAATCCACTCATCATGCTGCTCCTAGCCTTAGGACGTTGATTTCATGGCTGAGTGATATTCCATTGTACATAAGGACCACAACTTCTTTATCCATTCTTCTCTTTCCTGGGATGTTTCAGGTGTAACGAAGTGGAGGTTCTTGTCAACAGAGCAGCCCTAAACTTTGGGGTGCCTGTGTCTTGCTGATTTTTAGTTTTCCCAATTTATACGCCCATGAGTGGAAGTGCCCTATGCTCTCTAAGCTGAGTTTTTTAGATGTTTCAGGACACACCGTACACTTCTCCAGAGTGGCTGTTGGCAATTTACAGCCCGCCCATCAGCGTAGCAAGGCTCCCATTTCTCCATGGCCTGTCCTGCATTTCTGGTTTTGACACTTTATTCAGCATGGCCCTTTTGACCGATGGGAAGCGAGACTTCTTTGTAGCGCTGATTTGCCTTTCCAGGTTGCTTGGTTGGCCAAAAAGGGCGTATGCGTTTTTTCCTGAATATATTCAGGAAAAAACGCATACGCCCTTTTTGGCCAAGGGCATCATAGTCGAGGTTTTGCCGCTTTTCCTGTGCTTTAAAGGCGATTCGAATCTACCTCCTGAAATCGGTTTCCTGCAATTCTGCCTTGCTTTCAAATTCTCTTCGTTGCCTTCCCTCAATATATTTGTGGACGAGAGTTATCATTTCTAACTGTGCAGGTCTGTGAATTGCAGTGCCCCTGAGCTCCATTTCTCAACTCGCTTTCTTGGGAGCTGGCCGCAAAAGCGCAGGATTGCTTCAGGCCCTATTCTGGCTCCGGGCGGCAGGCTGAGCCTGTGGTTAATTTTTCTTCCTGATGGGAAAATAGAGTGACGTGTGCCTGTCCCAACACCTAGAGCTAGTCTCTCATTGGTTCCCCCTCTTCCCGTTCATCCTCAGGACAAATTGCAGCCTGTACGGAACAGGAGGTTAAAGGTGCTGATTCTCCAAGGAGGGAGATTGCTAGTAAAGCGGCTGGAATGGCGAACCGGAGCACAAGGAGATGAGAAATGAGGTGCGTTTTAGAAACCTTTCCCGATCACACGGTGTACCATCTTCTGGGTTTCTCATGCATGTTTTCGATGTAGGAAGATGCCCTTGAACCTGGAGATTTGGGACCCATGGCATGGGTACCACGCCGTACTACTTTAAAGGGTCTGTGTTATCTCACCCAACCGCACCAAAACTCTCAGCCCCAAGAGTGTCCACCCTTATGGCTCAGTCAGCTGTGGGTCTAGATATGGTCAATCCAGGTGGCATCGCAGCCCCTGAACGAATTTTGTAAGAATTTCTCTTTCACTGTCTTTGTTTCACGGGTTTTTAAAAGTAATTGATTTTTATAATGGGGTTTAGCTGCTTTGCACTGCTGTGTTTATGCCGCTTTACACCCACTTGACTCACTTACAGAGAGATAGCAATACATAGATTTTAAGATTCTTACTAGTCAGATATATTCTTGGGCGGTGAATAGGGGGTGTTGAGTCCAGTTCACTGAGCAAGGAGTAGGTCTTGTCTATTACATATTGGGTTTATGGAACGGTATCTGAGCTAATTTGAAACCCTTGTTTTATGCATCACCCCACCTCACCTTTCCCGTTAAGCAGCCATAGTGTGTTTTCTAAACGTGCGACTCTGTTCTGTTTTGTAATTCAGTTCAAGGGTAGCGGTTTTTACATTCCCTCTATAAGTGATATCTTATGATAAGTGTCATTTTCTGTGTGACTTATTTCACTTAGAATCGTCGTACCTAAATCCACTCATCATGCTGCTCCTAGCCTTAGGACGTTGATTTCATGGCTGAGTGATATTCCATTGTACATAAGGACCACAACTTCTTTATCCATTCTTCTCTTTCCTGGGATGTTTCAGGTGTAACGAAGTGGAGGTTCTTGTCAACAGAGCAGCCCTAAACTTTGGGGTGCCTGTGTCTTGCTGATTTTTAGTTTTCCCAATTTATACGCCCATGAGTGGAAGTGCCCTATGCTCTGTAAGCTGAGTTTTTTAGATGTTTCAGGACACACCGTACACTTCTCCAGAGTGGCTGTTGGCAATTTACAGTCCGCCCATCAGCGTAGCAAGGCTCCCATTTCTCCATGGCCTGTCCTGCATTTCTGGTTTTGACACTTTTTTCAGCATGGCCCTTTTGACCGATGGGAAGCGAGACTTCTTTGTAGCGCTGATTTGCCTTTGCAGGTTGCTTGGTTGGCCAAAAAGGGCGTATGCGTTTTTTCCTGAATATATTCAGGAAAAAACGCATACGCCCTTTTTGGCCAAGGGCATCATAGTCGAGGTTTTGCCGCTTTTCCTGTGCTTTAAAGGCGATTCGAATCTACCTCCTGAAATCGGTTTCCTGCAATTCTGCCTTGCTTTCAAATTCTCTTCGTTGCCTTCCCTCAATATATTTGTGGACGAGAGTTATCATTTCTAACTGTGCAGGTCTGTGAATTGCAGTGCCCCTGAGCTCCATTTCTCAACTCGCTTTCTTGGGAGCTGGCCGCAAAAGCGCAGGATTGCTTCAGGCCCTATTCTGGCTCCGGGCGGCAGGCTGAGCCTGTGGTTAATTTTTCTTCCTGATGGGAAAATAGAGTGACGTGTGCCTGTCCCAACACCTAGAGCTAGTCTCTCATTGGTTCCCCCTCTTCCCGTTCATCCTCAGGACAGATTGCAACCTGTAAGGAACAGGAGGTTAAAGGTGCTGATTCTCCAAGGAGGGAGATTGCTAGTAAAGTGGCTGGAATGGCGAACCGGAGCACAAGGAGATGAGAAATGAGGTGCGTTTTAGAAACCTTTCCCTATCACACGGTGTACCATCTTTTGGGTTTCTCATGCATGTTTTCGATGTAGGAAGATGCCCTTGAACCTGGAGATTTGGGACCCATGGGATGGGTACCACGCTGTATTATTTTACAGGGTCTGCGTTAGCTCACCCAACCTCACCAAACCTCTCAGCCCCAAGAGTGTCCACCCTTATGGCTCAGTCAGCTGTGGGTCTAGATATGGTCAATCCAGGTGGCATCGCAGCCCCTGAACGAATTTTGTAAGAATTTCTCTTTCACTGTCTTTGTTTCACGGGTTTTTAAAAGTAATTGATTTTTATAATGGGGTTTAGCTGCTTTGCACTGCTGTGTTTATGCCGCTTTACACCCACTTGACTCACTTACAGAGAGATAGCAATACATAGGTTTTAAGATTCTTACTAGTCAAATATGTTCTTGGGCGGTGAATAGGGGGTGTTGAGTCCAGTTCACTGAGCAAGGAGTAGGTCTTGTCTATTACATATTGGGTTTATGGAATGGCATCTGAGCTAATTTGAAACCCTTGTTTTATGCATCACCCCACCTCACCTTTCCCGTTAAGCAGCCATAGTGTGTTTTCTAAACGTGTGACTCTGTTCTGTTTTGTAATTCAGTTCAAGGGTAGCGGTTTTTACATTCCCTCTATAAGTGATATCTTATGATAAGTGTCCTTTTCTGTGTGACTTATTTCACTTAGAATCGTAGTACCTAAATCCACTCATCATGCTGCTCGTAGCCTTAGGACGTTGATTTCATGGCTGAGTGATATTCCATTGTACATAAGGACCACAACTTCTTTATCCATTCTTCTCTTTCCTGGGATGTTTCAGGTGTAACGAAGTGGAGGTTCTTGTCAACAGAGCAGCCCTAAACTTTGGGGTGCCTGTGTCTTGCTGATTTTTAGTTTTCCCAATTTATACGCCCATGAGTGGAACTGCCCTATGCTCTCTAAGCTGAGTTTTTTAGATGTTTCAGGACACACCATACACTTCTCCAGAGTGGCTGTTGGCAATTTACAGCCCGCCCATCAGCGTAGCAAGGCTCCCATTTCTCCATGGCCTGTCCTGCATTTCTGGTTTTGACACTTTATTCAGCATGGCCCTTTTGACCGATGGGAAGCGAGACTTCTTTGTAGCGCTGATTTGCCTTTGCAGGTTGCTTGGTTGGCCAAAAAGGGCGTATGCGTTTTTTCCTGAATATATTCAGGAAAAAACGCATACGCCCTTTTTGGCCAAGGGCATCATTGTCGAGGTTTTGCCGCTTTTCCTGTGCTTTAAAGGCGATTCGAATCTACCTCCTGAAATCTGTTTCCTGCAATTCTGCCTTGCTTTCAAATCCTCTTCGTTGCCTTCCCTCAATATACTTGTGGACGAGAGTTATCATTTCTAACTGTGCAGGTCTGTGAATTGCAGTGCCCCTGAGCTCCACTTCTCAACTCGCTTTCTTGGGAGCTGGCCGCAAAAGCGCAGGATTGCTTCAGGCCCTATTCTGGCTCCGGGCGGCAGGCTGAGCCTGTGGTTAATTCTTCTTTCTGATGGGAAAATAGAGTGACGTGTGCCTGTCCCAACACCTAGAGCTAGTCTCTCATTGGTTCCCCCTCTTCCCGTTCATCCTCAGGACAGATTGCAACCTGTAAGGAACAGGAGGTTAAAGGTGCTGATTCTCCAAGGAGGGAGATTGCTAGTAAAGTGGCTGGAATGGCGAACCGGAGCACAAGGAGATGAGAAATGAGGTGCGTTTTAGAAACCTTTCCCTATCACACGGTGTACCATCTTTTGGGTTTCTCATGCATGTTTTCGATGTAGGAAGATGCCCTTGAACCTGGAGATTTGGGACCCATGGGATGGGTACCACGCTGTATTATTTTACAGGGTGTGCGTTAGCTCACCCAACCTCACCAAACCTCTCAGCCCCAAGAGTGTCCACCCTTATGGCTCAGTCAGCTGTGGGTCTAGATATGGTCAATCCAGGTGGCATCGCAGCCCCTGAACGAATTTTGTAAGAATTTCTCTTTCACTGTCTTTGTTTCACGGGTTTTTAAAAGTAATTGATTTTTATAATGGGGTTTAGCTGCTTTGCACTGCTGTGTTTATGCCGCTTTACACCCACTTGACTCACTTACAGAGAGATAGCAATACATAGGTTTTAAGATTCTTACTAGTCAAATATGTTCTTGGGCGGTGAATAGGGGGTGTTGAGTCCAGTTCACTGAGCAAGGAGTAGGTCTTGTCTATTACATATTGGGTTTATGGAATGGCATCTGAGCTAATTTGAAACCCTTGTTTTATGCATCACCCCACCTCACCTTTCCCGTTAAGCAGCCATAGTGTGTTTTCTAAACGTGTGACTCTGTTCTGTTTTGTAATTCAGTTCAAGGGTAGCGGTTTTTACATTCCCTCTATAAGTGATATCTTATGATAAGTGTCTTTTTCTGTGTGACTTATTTCACTTAGAATCGTAGTACCTAAATCCACTCATCATGCTGCTCGTAGCCTTAGGACGTTGATTTCATGGCTGAGTGATATTCCATTGTACATAAGGACCACAACTTCTTTATCCATTCTTCTCTTTCCTGGGATGTTTCAGGTGTAACGAAGTGGAGGTTCTTGTCAACAGAGCAGCCCTAAACTTTGGGGTGCCTGTGTCTTGCTGATTTTTAGTTTTCCCAATTTATACGCCCATGAGTGGAACTGCCCTATGCTCTCTAAGCTGAGTTTTTTAGATGTTTCAGGACACACCATACACTTCTCCAGAGTGGCTGTTGGCAATTTACAGCCCGCCCATCAGCGTAGCAAGGCTCCCATTTCTCCATGGCCTGTCCTGCATTTCTGGTTTTGACACTTTATTCAGCATGGCCCTTTTGACCGATGGGAAGCGAGACTTCTTTGTAGCGCTGATTTGCCTTTGCAGGTTGCTTGGTTGGCCAAAAAGGGCGTATGCGTTTTTTCCTGAATATATTCAGGAAAAAACGCATACGCCCTTTTTGGCCAAGGGCATCATTGTCGAGGTTTTGCCGCTTTTCCTGTGCTTTAAAGGCGATTCGAATCTACCTCCTGAAATATGTTTCCTGCAATTCTGCCTTGCTTTCAAATCCTCTTCGTTGCCTTCCCTCAATATATTTGTGGACGAGAGTTATCATTTCTAACTGTGCAGGTCTGTGAATTGCAGTGCCCCTGAGCTCCATTTCTCAACTCGCTTTCTTGGGAGCTGGCCGCAAAAGCGCAGGATTGCTTCAGGCCCTATTCTGGCTCCGGGCGGCAGGCTGAGCCTGTGGTTAATTCTTCTTCCTGATGGGAAAATAGAGTGACCTGTGCCTGTCCCAACACCTAGAGCTAGTCTCTCATTGGTTCCCCCTCTTCCCGTTCATCCTCAGGACAGATTGCAACCTGTAAGGAACAGGAGGTTAAAGGTGCTGATTCTCCAAGGAGGGAGATTGCTAGTAAAGTGGCTGGAATGGCGAACCGGAGCCCAAGGAGATGAGAAATGAGGTGCGTTTTAGAAACCTTTCCCTATCACACGGTGTACCATCTTCTGGGTTTCTCATGCATGTTTTCGATGTAGGAAGATGCCCTTGAACCTGGAGATTTGGGACCCATGGGATGGGTACCACGCTGTATTATTTTACAGGGTCTGCGTTAGCTCACCCAACCTCACCAAACCTCTCAGCCCCAAGAGTGTCCACCCTTATGGCTCAGTCAGCTGTGGGTCTAGATATGGTCAATCCAGGTGGCATCGCAGCCCCTGAACGAATTTTGTAAGAATTTCTCTTTCACTGTCTTTGTTTCACGGGTTTTTAAAAGTAATTGATTTTTATAATGGGGTTTAGCTGCTTTGCACTGCTGTGTTTATGCCGCTTTACACCCACTTGACTCACTTACAGAGAGATAGCAATACATAGGTTTTAAGATTCTTACTAGTCAGATATATTCTTGGGCGGTGAATAGGGGGTGTTGAGTCCAGTAAACTGAGCAAGGAGTAGGTCTTGTCTATTACATATTGGGTTTATGGAACGGTATCTGAGCTAATTTGAAACCCTTGTTTTATGCATCACCCCACCTCACCTTTCCCGTTAAGCAGCCATAGTGTGTTTTCTAAACGTGCGACTCTGTTCTGTTTTGTAATTCAGTTCAAGGGTAGCGGTTTTTACATTAGCCTCTATAAGTGATATCTTATGATAAGTGTCTTTTTCTGTGTGACTTATTTCACTTAGAATCGTTGTACCTATATCCACTCATCATGCTGCTCCTAGCCTTATGACGTTGATTTCATGGCTGAGTGATATTCCATTGTACATAAGGACCACAACTTCTTTATCCATTCTTCTCTTTCCTTGGATGTTTCAGGTGTAATGAAGTGGAGGTTCTTGTCAACAGAGCAGCCCTAAACTTTGGGGTGCCTGTGTCTTGCTGATTTTTAGTTTTCCCAATTTATACGCCCATGAGTGGAACTGCCCTATGCTCTCTAAGCTGAGTTTTTTAGATGTTTCAGGACACACCGTACACTTCTCCAGAGTGGCTGTTGGCAATTTACAGCCCGCCCATCAGCGTAGCAAGGCTCCCATTTCTCCATGGCCTGTCCTGCATTTTTGGTTTTGACACTTTATTCAGCATGGCCCTTTTGACCGATGGGAAGCGAGACTTCTTTGTAGCGCTGATTTGCCTTTCCAGGTTGCTTGGTTTGCCAAAAAGGGCGTATGCGTTTTTTCCTGAATATATTCAGGAAAAAACGCATACGCCCTTTTTGGCCAAGGGCATCATTGTCGAGGTTTTGCCGCTTTTCCTGTGCTTTAAAGGCGATTCGAATCTACCTCCTGAAATCTGTTTCCTGCAATTCTGCCTTGCTTTCAAATCCTCTTCGTTGCCTTCCCTCAATATACTTGTGGACGAGAGTTATCATTTCTAACTGTGCAGGTCTGTGAATTGCAGTGCCCCTGAGCTCCACTTCTCAACTCGCTTTCTTGGGAGCTGGCCGCAAAAGCGCAGGATTGCTTCAGGCCCTATTCTGGCTCCGGGCGGCAGGCTGAGCCTGTGGTTAATTCTTCTTTCTGATGGGAAAATAGAGTGACGTGTGCCTGTCCCAACACCTAGAGCTAGTCTCTCATTGGTTCCCCCTCTTCCCGTTCATCCTCAGGACAGATTGCAACCTGTAAGGAACAGGAGGTTAAAGGTGCTGATTCTCCAAGGAGGGAGATTGCTAGTAAAGTGGCTGGAATGGCGAACCGGAGCACAAGGAGATGAGAAATGAGGTGCGTTTTAGAAACCTTTCCCTATCACACGGTGTACCATCTTTTGGGTTTCTCATGCATGTTTTCGATGTAGGAAGATGCCCTTGAACCTGGAGATTTGGGACCCATGGGATGGGTACCATGCTGTATTATTTTACAGGGTCTGCGTTAGCTCACCCAACCTCACCAAACCTCTCAGCCCCAAGAGTGTCCACCCTTATGGCTCAGTCAGCTGTGGGTCTAGATATGGTCAATCCAGGTGGCATCGCAGCCCCTGAACGAATTTTGTAAGAATTTCTCTTTCACTGTCTTTGTTTCACGGGTTTTTAAAAGTAATTGATTTTTATAATGGGGTTTAGCTGCTTTGCACTGCTGTGTTTATGCCGCTTTACACCCACTTGACTCACTTACAGAGAGATAGCAATACATAGGTTTTAAGATTCTTACTAGTCAAATATGTTCTTGGGCGGTGAATAGGGGGTGTTGAGTCCAGTTCACTGAGCAAGGAGTAGGTCTTGTCTATTACATATTGGGTTTATGGAATGGCATCTGAGCTAATTTGAAACCCTTGTTTTATGCATCACCCCACCTCACCTTTCCCGTTAAGCAGCCATAGTGTGTTTTCTAAACGTGTGACTCTGTTCTGTTTTGTAATTCAGTTCAAGGGTAGCGGTTTTTACATTCCCTCTATAAGTGATATCTTATGATAAGTGTCCTTTTCTGTGTGACTTATTTCACTTAGAATCGTAGTACCTAAATCCACTCATCATGCTGCTCGTAGCCTTAGGACGTTGATTTCATGGCTGAGTGATATTCCATTGTACATAAGGACCACAACTTCTTTATCCATTCTTCTCTTTCCTGGGATGTTTCAGGTGTAACGAAGTGGAGGTTCTTGTCAACAGAGCAGCCCTAAACTTTGGGGTGCCTGTGTCTTGCTGATTTTTAGTTTTCCCAATTTATACGCCCATGAGTGGAACTGCCCTATGCTCTCTAAGCTGAGTTTTTTAGATGTTTCAGGACACACCATACACTTCTCCAGAGTGGCTGTTGGCAATTTACAGCCCGCCCATCAGCGTAGCAAGGCTCCCATTTCTCCATGGCCTGTCCTGCATTTCTGGTTTTGACACTTTATTCAGCATGGCCCTTTTGACCGATGGGAAGCGAGACTTCTTTGTAGCGCTGATTTGCCTTTGCAGGTTGCTTGGTTGGCCAAAAAGGGCGTATGCGTTTTTTCCTGAATATATTCAGGAAAAAACGCATACGCCCTTTTTGGCCAAGGGCATCATTGTCGAGGTTTTGCCGCTTTTCCTGTGCTTTAAAGGCGATTCGAATCTACCTCCTGAAATCTGTTTCCTGCAATTCTGCCTTGCTTTCAAATCCTCTTCGTTGCCTTCCCTCAATATACTTGTGGACGAGAGTTATCATTTCTAACTGTGCAGGTCTATGAATTGCAGTGCCCCTGAGCTCCACTTCTCAACTCGCTTTCTTGGGAGCTGGCCGCAAAAGCGCAGGATTGCTTCAGGCCCTATTCTGGCTCCGGGCGGCAGGCTGAGCCTGTGGTTAATTCTTCTTTCTGATGGGAAAATAGAGTGACGTGTGCCTGTCCCAACACCTAGAGCTAGTCTCTCATTGGTTCCCCCTCTTCCCGTTCATCCTCAGGACAGATTGCAACCTGTAAGGAACAGGAGGTTAAAGGTGCTGATTCTCCAAGGAGGGAGATTGCTAGTAAAGTGGCTGGAATGGCGAACCGGAGCACAAGGAGATGAGAAATGAGGTGCGTTTTAGAAACCTTTCCCTATCACACGGTGTACCATCTTTTGGGTTTCTCATGCATGTTTTCGATGTAGGAAGATGCCCTTGAACCTGGAGATTTGGGACCCATGGGATGGGTACCACGCTGTATTATTTTACAGGGTGTGCGTTAGCTCACCCAACCTCACCAAACCTCTCAGCCCCAAGAGTGTCCACCCTTATGGCTCAGTCAGCTGTGGGTCTAGATATGGTCAATCCAGGTGGCATCGCAGCCCCTGAACGAATTTTGTAAGAATTTCTCTTTCACTGTCTTTGTTTCACGGGTTTTTAAAAGTAATTGATTTTTATAATGGGGTTTAGCTGCTTTGCACTGCTGTGTTTATGCCGCTTTACACCCACTTGACTCACTTACAGAGAGATAGCAATACATAGGTTTTAAGATTCTTACTAGTCAAATATGTTCTTGGGCGGTGAATAGGGGGTGTTGAGTCCAGTTCACTGAGCAAGGAGTAGGTCTTGTCTATTACATATTGGGTTTATGGAATGGCATCTGAGCTAATTTGAAACCCTTGTTTTATGCATCACCCCACCTCACCTTTCCCGTTAAGCAGCCATAGTGTGTTTTCTAAACGTGTGACTCTGTTCTGTTTTGTAATTCAGTTCAAGGGTAGCGGTTTTTACATTCCCTCTATAAGTGATATCTTATGATAAGTGTCTTTTTCTGTGTGACTTATTTCACTTAGAATCGTAGTACCTAAATCCACTCATCATGCTGCTCGTAGCCTTAGGACGTTGATTTCATGGCTGAGTGATATTCCATTGTACATAAGGACCACAACTTCTTTATCCATTCTTCTCTTTCCTGGGATGTTTCAGGTGTAACGAAGTGGAGGTTCTTGTCAACAGAGCAGCCCTAAACTTTGGGGTGCCTGTGTCTTGCTGATTTTTAGTTTTCCCAATTTATACGCCCATGAGTGGAACTGCCCTATGCTCTCTAAGCTGAGTTTTTTAGATGTTTCAGGACACACCATACACTTCTCCAGAGTGGCTGTTGGCAATTTACAGCCCGCCCATCAGCGTAGCAAGGCTCCCATTTCTCCATGGCCTGTCCTGCATTTCTGGTTTTGACACTTTATTCAGCATGGCCCTTTTGACCGATGGGAAGCGAGACTTCTTTGTAGCGCTGATTTGCCTTTGCAGGTTGCTTGGTTGGCCAAAAAGGGCGTATGCGTTTTTTCCTGAATATATTCAGGAAAAAACGCATACGCCCTTTTTGGCCAAGGGCATCATTGTCGAGGTTTTGCCGCTTTTCCTGTGCTTTAAAGGCGATTCGAATCTACCTCCTGAAATATGTTTCCTGCAATTCTGCCTTGCTTTCAAATCCTCTTCGTTGCCTTCCCTCAATATATTTGTGGACGAGAGTTATCATTTCTAACTGTGCAGGTCTGTGAATTGCAGTGCCCCTGAGCTCCATTTCTCAACTCGCTTTCTTGGGAGCTGGCCGCAAAAGCGCAGGATTGCTTCAGGCCCTATTCTGGCTCCGGGCGGCAGGCTGAGCCTGTGGTTAATTCTTCTTCCTGATGGGAAAATAGAGTGACCTGTGCCTGTCCCAACACCTAGAGCTAGTCTCTCATTGGTTCCCCCTCTTCCCGTTCATCCTCAGGACAGATTGCAACCTGTAAGGAACAGGAGGTTAAAGGTGCTGATTCTCCAAGGAGGGAGATTGCTAGTAAAGTGGCTGGAATGGCGAACCGGAGCCCAAGGAGATGAGAAATGAGGTGCGTTTTAGAAACCTTTCCCTATCACACGGTGTACCATCTTCTGGGTTTCTCATGCATGTTTTCGATGTAGGAAGATGCCCTTGAACCTGGAGATTTGGGACCCATGGGATGGGTACCACGCTGTATTATTTTACAGGGTCTGCGTTAGCTCACCCAACCTCACCAAACCTCTCAGCCCCAAGAGTGTCCACCCTTATGGCTCAGTCAGCTGTGGGTCTAGATATGGTCAATCCAGGTGGCATCGCAGCCCCTGAACGAATTTTGTAAGAATTTCTCTTTCACTGTCTTTGTTTCACGGGTTTTTAAAAGTAATTGATTTTTATAATGGGGTTTAGCTGCTTTGCACTGCTGTGTTTATGCCGCTTTACACCCACTTGACTCACTTACAGAGAGATAGCAATACATAGGTTTTAAGATTCTTACTAGTCAGATATATTCTTGGGCGGTGAATAGGGGGTGTTGAGTCCAGTAAACTGAGCAAGGAGTAGGTCTTGTCTATTACATATTGGGTTTATGGAACGGTATCTGAGCTAATTTGAAACCCTTGTTTTATGCATCACCCCACCTCACCTTTCCCGTTAAGCAGCCATAGTGTGTTTTCTAAACGTGCGACTCTGTTCTGTTTTGTAATTCAGTTCAAGGGTAGCGGTTTTTACATTAGCCTCTATAAGTGATATCTTATGATAAGTGTCTTTTTCTGTGTGACTTATTTCACTTAGAATCGTTGTACCTATATCCACTCATCATGCTGCTCCTAGCCTTATGACGTTGATTTCATGGCTGAGTGATATTCCATTGTACATAAGGACCACAACTTCTTTATCCATTCTTCTCTTTCCTTGGATGTTTCAGGTGTAATGAAGTGGAGGTTCTTGTCAACAGAGCAGCCCTAAACTTTGGGGTGCCTGTGTCTTGCTGATTTTTAGTTTTCCCAATTTATACGCCCATGAGTGGAACTGCCCTATGCTCTCTAAGCTGAGTTTTTTAGATGTTTCAGGACACACCGTACACTTCTCCAGAGTGGCTGTTGGCAATTTACAGCCCGCCCATCAGCGTAGCAAGGCTCCCATTTCTCCATGGCCTGTCCTGCATTTTTGGTTTTGACAATTTATTCAGCATGGCCCTTTTGACCGATGGGAAGCGAGACTTCTTTGTAGCGCTGATTTGCCTTTCCAGGTTGCTTGGTTGGCCAAAAAGGGCGTATGCGTTTTTTCCTGAATATATTCAGGAAAAAACGCATACGCCCTTTTTGGCCAAGGGCATCATTGTCGAGGTTTTGCCGCTTTTCCTGTGCTTTAAAGGCGATTCGAATCTACCTCCTGAAATCGGTTTCCTGCAATTCTGCCTTGCTTTCAAATCCTCTTCGTTGCCTTCCCTCAATATATTTGTGGACGAGAGTTATCATTTCTAACTGTGCAGGTCTGTGAATTGCAGTGCCCCTGAGCTCCATTTCTCAACTCGCTTTCTTGGGAGCTGGCCGCAAAAGCGCAGGATTGCTTCAGGCCCTATTCTGGCTCCGGGCGGCAGGCTGAGCCTGTGGTTAATTCTTCTTCCTGATGGGAAAATAGAGTGACCTGTGCCTGTCCCAACACCTAGAGCTAGTCTCTCATTGGTTCCCCCTCTTCCCGTTCATCCTCAGGACAGATTGCAACCTGTAAGGAACAGGAGGTTAAAGGTGCTGATTCTCCAAGGAGGGAGATTGCTAGTAAAGTGGCTGGAATGGCGAACCGGAGCACAAGGAGATGAGAAATGAGGTGCGTTTTAGAAACCTTTCCCTATCACACGGTGTACCATCTTCTGGGTTTCTCATGCATGTTTTCGATGTAGGAAGATGCCCTTGAACCTGGAGATTTGGGACCCATGGGATGGGTACCACGCTGTATTATTTTACAGGGTCTGCGTTAGCTCACCCAACCTCACCAAACCTCTCAGCCCCAAGAGTGTCCACCCTTATGGCTCAGTCAGCTGTGGGTCTAGATATGGTCAATCCAGGTGGCATCGCAGCCCCTGAACGAATTTTGTAAGAATTTCTCTTTCACTGTCTTTGTTTCACGGGTTTTTAAAAGTAATTGATTTTTATAATGGGGTTTAGCTGCTTTGCACTGCTGTGTTTATGCCGCTTTACACCCACTTGACTCACTTACAGAGAGATAGCAATACATAGGTTTTAAGATTCTTACTAGTCAGATATATTCTTGGGCGGTGAATAGGGGGTGTTGAGTCCAGTAAACTGAGCAAGGAGTAGGTCTTGTCTATTACATATTGGGTTTATGGAACGGTATCTGAGCTAATTTGAAACCCTTGTTTTATGCATCACCCCACCTCACCTTTCCCGTTAAGCAGCCATAGTGTGTTTTCTAAACGTGCGACTCTGTTCTGTTTTGTAATTCAGTTCAAGGGTAGCGGTTTTTACATTAGCCTCTATAAGTGATATCTTATGATAAGTGTCTTTTTCTGTGTGACTTATTTCACTTAGAATCGTTGTACCTATATCCACTCATCATGCTGCTCCTAGCCTTATGACGTTGATTTCATGGCTGAGTGATATTCCATTGTACATAAGGACCACAACTTCTTTATCCATTCTTCTCTTTCCTGGGATGTTTCAGGTGTAATGAAGTGGAGGTTCTTGTCAACAGAGCAGCCCTAAACTTTGGGGTGCCTGTGTCTTGCTGATTTTTAGTTTTCCCAATTTATACGCCCATGAGTGGAACTGCCCTATGCTCTCTAAGCTGAGTTTTTTAGATGTTTCAGGACACACCGTACACTTCTCCAGAGTGGCTGTTGGCAATTTACAGCCCGCCCATCAGCGTAGCAAGGCTCCCATTTCTCCATGGCCTGTCCTGCATTTTTGGTTTTGACAATTTATTCAGCATGGCCCTTTTGACCGATGGGAAGCGAGACTTCTTTGTAGCGCTGATTTGCCTTTCCAGGTTGCTTGGTTGGCCAAAAAGGGCGTATGCGTTTTTTCCTGAATATATTCAGGAAAAAACGCATACGCCCTTTTTGGCCAAGGGCATCATTGTCGAGGTTTTGCCGCTTTTCCTGTGCTTTAAAGGCGATTCGAATCTACCTCCTGAAATCGGTTTCCTGCAATTCTGCCTTGCTTTCAAATCCTCTTCGTTGCCTTCCCTCAATATATTTGTGGACGAGAGTTATCATTTCTAACTGTGCAGGTCTGTGAATTGCAGTGCCCCTGAGCTCCATTTCTCAACTTGCTTTCTTGGGAGCTGGCCGCAAAAGCGCAGGATTGCTTCAGGCCCTATTCTGGCTCCGGGCGGCAGGCTGAGCCTGTGGTTAATTCTTCTTCCTGATGGGAAAATAGAGTGACCTGTGCCTGTCCCAACACCTAGAGCTAGTCTCTCATTGGTTCCCCCTCTTCCCGTTCATCCTCAGGACAGATTGCAACCTGTAAGGAACAGGAGGTTAAAGGTGCTGATTCTCCAAGGAGGGAGATTGCTAGTAAAGTGGCTGGAATGGCGAACCGGAGCACAAGGAGATGAGAAATGAGGTGCGTTTTAGAAACCTTTCCCTATCACACGGTGTACCATCTTCTGGGTTTCTCATGCATGTTTTCGATGTAGGAAGATGCCCTTGAACCTGGAGATTTGGGACCCATGGGATGGGTACCACGCTGTATTATTTTACAGGGTCTGCGTTAGCTCACCCAACCTCACCAAACCTCTCAGCCCCAAGAGTGTCCACCCTTATGGCTCAGTCAGCTGTGGGTCTAGATATGGTCAATCCAGGTGGCATCGCAGCCCCTGAACGAATTTTGTAAGAATTTCTCTTTCACTGTCTTTGTTTCACGGGTTTTTAAAAGTAATTGATTTTTATAATGGGGTTTAGCTGCTTTGCACTGCTGTGTTTATGCTGCTTTACACCCACTTGACTCACTTACAGAGAGATAGCAATACATAGGTTTTAAGATTCTTACTAGTCAGATATATTCTTGGGCGGTGAATAGGGGGTGTTGAGTCCAGTAAACTGAGCAAGGAGTAGGTCTTGTCTATTACATATTGGGTTTATGGAACGGTATCTGAGCTAATTTGAAACCCTTGTTTTATGCATCACCCCACCTCACCTTTCCCGTTAAGCAGCCATAGTGTGTTTTCTAAACGTGCGACTCTGTTCTGTTTTGTAATTCAGTTCAAGGGTAGCGGTTTTTACATTAGCCTCTATAAGTGATATCTTATGATAAGTGTCTTTTTCTGTGTGACTTATTTCACTTAGAATCGTTGTACCTATATCCACTCATCATGCTGCTCCTAGCCTTATGACGTTGATTTCATGGCTGAGTGATATTCCATTGTACATAAGGACCACAACTTCTTTATCCATTCTTCTCTTTCCTTGGATGTTTCAGGTGTAATGAAGTGGAGGTTCTTGTCAACAGAGCAGCCCTAAACTTTGGGGTGCCTGTGTCTTGCTGATTTTTAGTTTTCCCAATTTATACGCCCATGAGTGGAACTGCCCTATGCTCTCTAAGCTGAGTTTTTTAGATGTTTCAGGACACACCGTACACTTCTCCAGAGTGGCTGTTGGCAATTTACAGCCCGCCCATCAGCGTAGCAAGGCTCCCATTTCTCCATGGCCTGTCCTGCATTTTTGGTTTTGACAATTTATTCAGCATGGCCCTTTTGACCGATGGGAAGCGAGACTTCTTTGTAGCGCTGATTTGCCTTTCCAGGTTGCTTGGTTGGCCAAAAAGGGCGTATGCGTTTTTTCCTGAATATATTCAGGAAAAAACGCATACGCCCTTTTTGGCCAAGGGCATCATTGTCGAGGTTTTGCCGCTTTTCCTGTGCTTTAAAGGCGATTCGAATCTACCTCCTGAAATCGGTTTCCTGCAATTCTGCCTTGCTTTCAAATCCTCTTCGTTGCCTTCCCTCAATATATTTGTGGACGAGAGTTATCATTTCTAACTGTGCAGGTCTGTGAATTGCAGTGCCCCTGAGCTCCATTTCTCAACTCGCTTTCTTGGGAGCTGGCCGCAAAAGCGCAGGATTGCTTCAGGCCCTATTCTGGCTCCGGGCGGCAGGCTGAGCCTGTGGTTAATTCTTCTTCCTGATGGGAAAATAGAGTGACCTGTGCCTGTCCCAACACCTAGAGCTAGTCTCTCATTGGTTCCCCCTCTTCCCGTTCATCCTCAGGACAGATTGCAACCTGTAAGGAACAGGAGGTTAAAGGTGCTGATTCTCCAAGGAGGGAGATTGCTAGTAAAGTGGCTGGAATGGCGAACCGGAGCACAAGGAGATGAGAAATGAGGTGCGTTTTAGAAACCTTTCCCGATCACACGGTGTACCATCTTCTGGGTTTCTCATGCATGTTTTCGATGTAGGAAGATGCCCTTGAACCTGGAGATTTGGGACCCATGGGATGGGTACCACGCTGTATTATTTTACAGGGTCTGCGTTAGCTCACCCAACCTCACCAAACCTCTCAGCCCCAAGAGTGTCCACCCTTATGGCTCAGTCAGCTGTGGGTCTAGATATGGTCAATCCAGGTGGCATCGCAGCCCCTGAACGAATTTTGTAAGAATTTCTCTTTCACTGTCTTTGTTTCACGGGTTTTTAAAAGTAATTGATTTTTATAATGGGGTTTAGCTGCTTTGCACTGCTGTGTTTATGCCGCTTTACACCCACTTGACTCACTTACAGAGAGATAGCAATACATAGGTTTTAAGATTCTTACTAGTCAGATATATTCTTGGGCGGTGAATAGGGGGTGTTGAGTCCAGTAAACTGAGCAAGGAGTAGGTCTTGTCTATTACATATTGGGTTTATGGAACGGTATCTGAGCTAATTTGAAACCCTTGTTTTATGCATCACCCCACCTCACCTTTCCCGTTAAGCAGCCATAGTGTGTTTTCTAAACGTGCGACTCTGTTCTGTTTTGTAATTCAGTTCAAGGGTAGCGGTTTTTACATTAGCCTCTATAAGTGATATCTTATGATAAGTGTCTTTTTCTGTGTGACTTATTTCACTTAGAATCGTTGTACCTATATCCACTCATCATGCTGCTCCTAGCCTTATGACGTTGATTTCATGGCTGAGTGATATTCCATTGTACATAAGGACCACAACTTCTTTATCCATTCTTCTCTTTCCTGGGATGTTTAAGGTGTAACGAAGTGGAGGTTCTTGTCAACAGAGCAGCCCTAAACTTTGGGGTGCCTGTGTCTTGCTGATTTTTAGTTTTCCCAATTTATACGCCCATGAGTGGAACTGCCCTATGCTCTCTAAGCTGAGTTTTTTAGATGTTTCAGGACACACCGTACACTTCTCCAGAGTGGCTGTTGGCAATTTACAGCCCGCCCATCAGCGTAGCAAGGCTCCCATTTCTCCATGGC
The DNA here is from genome assembly GCF_965194805.1 of Balaenoptera borealis. NCBI lineage: Eukaryota > Metazoa > Chordata > Mammalia > Artiodactyla > Balaenopteridae > Balaenoptera > Balaenoptera borealis. The sequence goes on from NC_138874.1 coordinate 42,443,758, forward strand.
CTGTCCTGCATTTCTGGTTTTGACACTTTATTCAGCATGGCCCTTTTGACCGATGGGAAGCGAGACTTCTTTGTAGCGCTGATTTGCCTTTGCAGGTTGCTTGGTTGGCCAAAAAGGGCGTATGCGTTTTTTCCTGAATATATTCAGGAAAAAACGCATACGCCCTTTTTGGCCAAGGGCATCATTGTCGAGGTTTTGCCGCTTTTCCTGTGCTTTAAAGGCGATTCGAATCTACCTCCTGAAATCTGTTTCCTGCAATTCTGCCTTGCTTTCAAATCCTCTTCGTTGCCTTCCCTCAATATATTTGTGGACGAGAGTTATCATTTCTAACTGTGCAGGTCTGTGAATTGCAGTGCCCCTGAGCTCCATTTCTCAACTCGCTTTCTTGGGAGCTGGCCGCAAAAGCGCAGGATTGCTTCAGGCCCTATTCTGGCTCCGGGCGGCAGGCTGAGCCTGTGGTTAATTCTTCTTCCTGATGGGAAAATAGAGTGACCTGTGCCTGTCCCAACACCTAGAGCTAGTCTCTCATTGGTTCCCCCTCTTCCCGTTCATCCTCAGGACAGTTTGCAACCTGTAAGGAACAGGAGGTTAAAGGTGCTGATTCTCCAAGGAGGGAGATTGCTAGTAAAGTGGCTGGAATGGCGAACCGGAGCCCAAGGAGATGAGAAATGAGGTGCGTTTTAGAAACCTTTCCCTATCACACGGTGTACCATCTTCTGGGTTTCTCATGCATGTTTTCGATGTAGGAAGATGCCCTTGAACCTGGAGATTTGCGACCCATGGCAAGGGTACCACGCCGTACTACTTTAAAGGGTCTGCGTTAGCTCACCCAACCTCACCAAACCTCTCAGCCCCAAGAGTGTCCACCCTTATGGCTCAGTCAGCTGTGGGTCTAGATATGGTCAATCCAGGTGGCATCGCAGCCCCTGAACGAATTTTGTAAGAATTTCTCTTTCACTGTCTTTGTTTCACGGGTTTTTAAAAGTAATTGATTTTTATAATGGGGTTTAGCTGCTTTGCACTGCTGTGTTTATGCCGCTTTACACCCACTTGACTCACTTACAGAGAGATAGCAATACATAAGTTTTAAGATTCTTACTAGTCAGATATATTCTTGGGCGGTGAATAGGGGGTGTTGAGTCCAGTTCACTGAGCAAGGAGTAGGTCTTGTCTATTACATATTGGGTTTATGGAACGGTATCTGAGCTAATTTGAAACCCTTGTTTTATGCATCACCCCACCTCACCTTTCCCGTTAAGCAGCCATAGTGTGTTTTCTAAACGTGTGACTCTGTTCTGTTTTGTAATTCAGTTCAAGGGTAGCGGTTTTTACATTCCCTCTATAAGTGATATCTTATGATAAGTGTCTTTTTCTGTGTGACTTATTTCACTTAGAATCGTCGTACGTAAATCCACTCATCATGCTGCTCCTAGCCTTAGGACGTTGATTTCATGGCTGAGTGATATTCCATTGTACATAAGGACCACAACTTCTTTATCCATTCTTCTCTTTCCTTGGATGTTTCAGGTGTAACGAAGTGGAGGTTCTTGTCAACAGAGCAGCCCTAAACTTTGGGGTGCCTGTGTCTTGCTGATGTTTAGTTTTCCCAATTTATACGCCCATGAGTGGAACTGCCCTATGCTCTGTAAGCTGAGTTTTTTAGATGTTTCAGGACACACCGTACACTTCTCCAGAGTGGCTGTTGGCCATTTACAGCCCGCCCATCAGCGTAGCAAGGCTCCCATTTCTCCATGGCCTGTCCTGCATTTCTGGTTTTGACACTTTATTCAGCATGGCCCTTTTGACCGATGGGAAGCGAGACTTCTTTGTAGCGCTGATTTGCCTTTGCAGGTTGCTTGGTTGGCCAAAAAGGGCGTATGCGTTTTTTCCTGAATATATTCAGGAAAAAACGCATACGCCCTTTTTGGCCAAGGGCAGCATTGTCGAGGTTTTGCCGCTTTTCCTGTGCTTTAAAGGCGATTCGAATCTACCTCCTGAAATCGGTCTCCTGCAATTCTGCCTTGCTTTCAAATTCTCTTCGTTGCCTTCCCTCAATATATTTGTGGACGGGAGTTATCATTTCTAACTGTGCAGGTCTGTGAATTGCAGTGCCCCTGAGCTCCATTTCTCAACTCGCTTTCTTGGGAGCTGGCCGCAAAAGCGCAGGATTGCTTCAGGCCCTATTCTGGCTCCGGGCGGCAGGCTGAGCCTGTGGTTAATTTTTCTTCCTGATGGGAAAATAGAGTGACGTGTGCCTGTCCCAACACCTAGAGCTAGTCTCTCATTGGTTCCCCCTCTTCCCGTTCATCCTCAGGACAAATTGCAACCTGTACGGAACAGGAGGTTAAAGGTGCTGATTCTCCAAGGAGGGAGATTGCTAGTAAAGCGGCTGAAATGGCGAACCGGAGCACAAGGAGATGAGAAATGAGGTGCGTTTTAGAAACCTTTCCCGATCACACGGTGTACCATCTTCTGGGTTTCTCATGCATGTTTTCGATGTAGGAAGATGCCCTTGAACCTGGAGATTTGCGACCCATGGCAAGGGTACCACGCCGTACTACTTTAAAGGGTCTGCGTTAGCTCACCCAACCTCACCAAACCTCTCAGCCCCAAGAGTGTCCACCCTTATGGCTCAGTCAGCTGTGGGTCTAGATATGGTCAATCCAGGTGGCATCGCAGCCCCTGAACGAATTTTGTAAGAATTTCTCTTTCACTGACTTTGTTTCACGGGTTTTTAAAAGTAATTGATTTTTATAATGGGGTTTAGCTGCTTTGCACTGCTGTGTTTATGCCGCTTTACACCCACTTGACTCACTTACAGAGAGATAGCAATACATAGGTTTTAAGATTCTTACTAGTCAGATATATTCTTGGGCGGTGAATAGGGGGTGTTGAGTCCAGTAAACTGAGCAAGGAGTAGGTCTTGTCTATTACATATTGGGTTTATGGAACGGTATCTGAGCTAATTTGAAACCCTTGTTTTATGCATCACCCCACCTCACCTTTCCCGTTAAGCAGCCATAGTGTGTTTTCTAAACGTGCGACTCTGTTCTGTTTTGTAATTCAGTTCAAGGGTAGCGGTTTTTACATTCCCTCTATAAGTGATATCTTATGATAAGTGTCTTTTTCTGTGTGACTTATTTCACTTAGAATCGTTATACCTAAATCCACTCATCATGCTGCTCCTAGCCTTAGGACGTTGATTTCATGGCTGAGTGATATTCCATTGTACATAAGGCCCACAACTTCTTTATCCATTCTTCTCTTTCCTGGGATGTTTCAGGTGTAACGAAGTGGAGGTTCTTGTCAACAGAGCAGCCCTAAACTTTGGGGTGCCTGTGTCTTGCTGATTTTTAGTTTTCCCAATTTATACGCCCATGAGTGGAAGTGCCCTATGCTCTCTAAGCTGAGTTTTTTAGATGTTTCAGGACACACCGTACACTTCTCCAGAGTGGCTGTTGGCCATTTACAGCCCGCCCATCAGCGTAGCAAGGCTCCCATTTCTCCATGGCCTGTCCTGCATTTCTGGTTTTGACACTTTATTCAGCATGGCCCTTTGGACCGATGGGAAGCGAGACTTCTTTGTAGCGCTGATTTGCCTTTCCAGGTTGCTTGGTTGGCCAAAAAGGGCGTATGCGTTTTTTCCTGAATATATTCAGGAAAAAACGCATACGCCCTTTTTGGCCAAGGGCATCATTGTCGAGGTTTTGCCGCTTTTCCTGTGCTTTAAAGGCGATTCGAATCTACCTCCTGAAATCTGTTTCCTGCAATTCTGCCTTGCTTTCAAATCCTCTTCGTTGCCTTCCCTCAATATACTTGTGGACGAGAGTTATCATTTCTAACTGTGCAGGTCTGTGAATTGCAGTGCCCCTGAGCTCCACTTCTCAACTCGCTTTCTTGGGAGCTGGCCGCAAAAGCGCAGGATTGCTTCAGGCCCTATTCTGGCTCCGGGCGGCAGGCTGAGCCTGTGGTTAATTCTTCTTTCTGATGGGAAAATAGAGTGACGTGTGCCTGTCCCAACACCTAGAGCTAGTCTCTCATTGGTTCCCCCTCTTCCCGTTCATCCTCAGGACAGATTGCAACCTGTAAGGAACAGGAGGTTAAAGGTGCTGATTCTCCAAGGAGGGAGATTGCTAGTAAAGTGGCTGGAATGGCGAACCGGAGCACAAGGAGATGAGAAATGAGGTGCGTTTTAGAAACCTTTCCCTATCACACGGTGTACCATCTTTTGGGTTTCTCATGCATGTTTTCGATGTAGGAAGATGCCCTTGAACCTGGAGATTTGGGACCCATGGGATGGGTACCACGCTGTATTATTTTACAGGGTCTGCGTTAGCTCACCCAACCTCACCAAACCTCTCAGCCCCAAGAGTGTCCACCCTTATGGCTCAGTCAGCTGTGGGTCTAGATATGGTCAATCCAGGTGGCATCGCAGCCCCTGAACGAATTTTGTAAGAATTTCTCTTTCACTGTCTTTGTTTCACGGGTTTTTAAAAGTAATTGATTTTTATAATGGGGTTTAGCTGCTTTGCACTGCTGTGTTTATGCCGCTTTACACCCACTTGACTCACTTACAGAGAGATAGCAATACATAGGTTTTAAGATTCTTACTAGTCAAATATGTTCTTGGGCGGTGAATAGGGGGTGTTGAGTCCAGTTCACTGAGCAAGGAGTAGGTCTTGTCTATTACATATTGGGTTTATGGAATGGCATCTGAGCTAATTTGAAACCCTTGTTTTATGCATCACCCCACCTCACCTTTCCCGTTAAGCAGCCATAGTGTGTTTTCTAAACGTGCGACTCTGTTCTGTTTTGTAATTCAGTTCAAGGGTAGCGGTTTTTACATTAGCCTCTATAAGTGATATCTTATGATAAGTGTCTTTTTCTGTGTGACTTATTTCACTTAGAATCGTTGTACCTATATCCACTCATCATGCTGCTCCTAGCCTTATGACGTTGATTTCATGGCTGAGTGATATTCCATTGTACATAAGGACCACAACTTCTTTATCCATTCTTCTCTTTCCTGGGATGTTTAAGGTGTAACGAAGTGGAGGTTCTTGTCAACAGAGCAGCCCTAAACTTTGGGGTGCCTGTGTCTTGCTGATTTTTAGTTTTCCCAATTTATACGCCCATGAGTGGAACTGCCCTATGCTCTCTAAGCTGAGTTTTTTAGATGTTTCAGGACACACCGTACACTTCTCCAGAGTGGCTGTTGGCAATTTACAGCCCGCCCATCAGCGTAGCAAGGCTCCCATTTCTCCATGGCCTGTCCTGCATTTCTGGTTTTGACACTTTATTCAGCATGGCCCTTTTGACTGATGGGAAGCGAGACTTCTTTGTAGCGCTGATTTGCCTTTGCAGGTTGCTTGGTTGGCCAAAAAGGGCGTATGCGTTTTTTCCTGAATATATTCAGGAAAAAACGCATACGCCCTTTTTGGCCAAGGGCATCATTGTCGAGGTTTTGCCGCTTTTCCTGTGCTTTAAAGGCGATTCGAATCTACCTCCTGAAATCTGTTTCCTGCAATTCTGCCTTGCTTTCAAATCCTCTTCGTTGCCTTCCCTCAATATATTTGTGGACGAGAGTTATCATTTCTAACTGTGCAGGTCTGTGAATTGCAGTGCCCCTGAGCTCCATTTCTCAACTCGCTTTCTTGGGAGCTGGCCGCAAAAGCGCAGGATTGCTTCAGGCCCTATTCTGGCTCCGGGCGGCAGGCTGAGCCTGTGGTTAATTCTTCTTCCTGATGGGAAAATAGAGTGACCTGTGCCTGTCCCAACACCTAGAGCTAGTCTCTCATTGGTTCCCCCTCTTCCCGTTCATCCTCAGGACAGTTTGCAACCTGTAAGGAACAGGAGGTTAAAGGTGCTGATTCTCCAAGGAGGGAGATTGCTAGTAAAGTGGCTGGAATGGCGAACCGGAGCCCAAGGAGATGAGAAATGAGGTGCGTTTTAGAAACCTTTCCCTATCACACGGTGTACCATCTTCTGGGTTTCTCATGCATGTTTTCGATGTAGGAAGATGCCCTTGAACCTGGAGATTTGCGACCCATGGCAAGGGTACCACGCCGTACTACTTTAAAGGGTCTGCGTTAGCTCACCCAACCTCACCAAACCTCTCAGCCCCAAGAGTGTCCACCCTTATGGCTCAGTCAGCTGTGGGTCTAGATATGGTCAATCCAGGTGGCATCGCAGCCCCTGAACGAATTTTGTAAGAATTTCTCTTTCACTGTCTTTGTTTCACGGGTTTTTAAAAGTAATTGATTTTTATAATGGGGTTTAGCTGCTTTGCACTGCTGTGTTTATGCCGCTTTACACCCACTTGACTCACTTACAGAGAGATAGCAATACATAAGTTTTAAGATTCTTACTAGTCAGATATATTCTTGGGCGGTGAATAGGGGGTGTTGAGTCCAGTTCACTGAGCAAGGAGTAGGTCTTGTCTATTACATATTGGGTTTATGGAACGGTATCTGAGCTAATTTGAAACCCTTGTTTTATGCATCACCCCACCTCACCTTTCCCGTTAAGCAGCCATAGTGTGTTTTCTAAACGTGTGACTCTGTTCTGTTTTGTAATTCAGTTCAAGGGTAGCGGTTTTTACATTCCCTCTATAAGTGATATCTTATGATAAGTGTCTTTTTCTGTGTGACTTATTTCACTTAGAATCGTCGTACGTAAATCCACTCATCATGCTGCTCCTAGCCTTAGGACGTTGATTTCATGGCTGAGTGATATTCCATTGTACATAAGGACCACAACTTCTTTATCCATTCTTCTCTTTCCTTGGATGTTTCAGGTGTAACGAAGTGGAGGTTCTTGTCAACAGAGCAGCCCTAAACTTTGGGGTGCCTGTGTCTTGCTGATGTTTAGTTTTCCCAATTTATACGCCCATGAGTGGAACTGCCCTATGCTCTGTAAGCTGAGTTTTTTAGATGTTTCAGGACACACCGTACACTTCTCCAGAGTGGCTGTTGGCCATTTACAGCCCGCCCATCAGCGTAGCAAGGCTCCCATTTCTCCATGGCCTGTCCTGCATTTCTGGTTTTGACACTTTATTCAGCATGGCCCTTTTGACCGATGGGAAGCGAGACTTCTTTGTAGCGCTGATTTGCCTTTGCAGGTTGCTTGGTTGGCCAAAAAGGGCGTATGCGTTTTTTCCTGAATATATTCAGGAAAAAACGCATACGCCCTTTTTGGCCAAGGGCATCATTGTCGAGGTTTTGCCGCTTTTCCTGTGCTTTAAAGGCGATTCGAATCTACCTCCTGAAATCGGTCTCCTGCAATTCTGCCTTGCTTTCAAATTCTCTTCGTTGCCTTCCCTCAATATATTTGTGGACGGGAGTTATCATTTCTAACTGTGCAGGTCTGTGAATTGCAGTGCCCCTGAGCTCCATTTCTCAACTCGCTTTCTTGGGAGCTGGCCGCAAAAGCGCAGGATTGCTTCAGGCCCTATTCTGGCTCCGGGCGGCAGGCTGAGCCTGTGGTTAATTTTTCTTCCTGATGGGAAAATAGAGTGACGTGTGCCTGTCCCAACACCTAGAGCTAGTCTCTCATTGGTTCCCCCTCTTCCCGTTCATCCTCAGGACAAATTGCAACCTGTACGGAACAGGAGGTTAAAGGTGCTGATTCTCCAAGGAGGGAGATTGCTAGTAAAGCGGCTGAAATGGCGAACCGGAGCACAAGGAGATGAGAAATGAGGTGCGTTTTAGAAACCTTTCCCGATCACACGGTGTACCATCTTCTGGGTTTCTCATGCATGTTTTCGATGTAGGAAGATGCCCTTGAACCTGGAGATTTGCGACCCATGGCAAGGGTACCACGCCGTACTACTTTAAAGGGTCTGCGTTAGCTCACCCAACCTCACCAAACCTCTCAGCCCCAAGAGTGTCCACCCTTATGGCTCAGTCAGCTGTGGGTCTAGATATGGTCAATCCAGGTGGCATCGCAGCCCCTGAACGAATTTTGTAAGAATTTCTCTTTCACTGACTTTGTTTCACGGGTTTTTAAAAGTAATTGATTTTTATAATGGGGTTTAGCTGCTTTGCACTGCTGTGTTTATGCCGCTTTACACCCACTTGACTCACTTACAGAGAGATAGCAATACATAGGTTTTAAGATTCTTACTAGTCAGATATATTCTTGGGCGGTGAATAGGGGGTGTTGAGTCCAGTAAACTGAGCAAGGAGTAGGTCTTGTCTATTACATATTGGGTTTATGGAACGGTATCTGAGCTAATTTGAAACCCTTGTTTTATGCATCACCCCACCTCACCTTTCCCGTTAAGCAGCCATAGTGTGTTTTCTAAACGTGCGACTCTGTTCTGTTTTGTAATTCAGTTCAAGGGTAGCGGTTTTTACATTCCCTCTATAAGTGATATCTTATGATAAGTGTCTTTTTCTGTGTGACTTATTTCACTTAGAATCGTTATACCTAAATCCACTCATCATGCTGCTCCTAGCCTTAGGACGTTGATTTCATGGCTGAGTGATATTCCATTGTACATAAGGCCCACAACTTCTTATCCATTCTTCTCTTTCCTGGGATGTTTCAGGTGTAACGAAGTGGAGGTTCTTGTCAACAGAGCAGCCCTAAACTTTGGGGTGCCTGTGTCTTGCTGATTTTTAGTTTTCCCAATTTATACGCCCATGAGTGGAAGTGCCCTATGCTCTCTAAGCTGAGTTTTTTAGATGTTTCAGGACACACCGTACACTTCTCCAGAGTGGCTGTTGGCCATTTACAGCCCGCCCATCAGCGTAGCAAGGCTCCCATTTCTCCATGGCCTGTCCTGCATTTCTGGTTTTGACACTTTATTCAGCATGGCCCTTTGGACCGATGGGAAGCGAGACTTCTTTGTAGCGCTGATTTGCCTTTCCAGGTTGCTTGGTTGGCCAAAAAGGGCGTATGCGTTTTTTCCTGAATATATTCAGGAAAAAACGCATACGCCCTTTTTGGCCAAGGGCATCATTGTCGAGGTTTTGCCGCTTTTCCTGTGCTTTAAAGGCGATTCGAATCTACCTCCTGAAATCTGTTTCCTGCAATTCTGCCTTGCTTTCAAATCCTCTTCGTTGCCTTCCCTCAATATACTTGTGGACGAGAGTTATCATTTCTAACTGTGCAGGTCTGTGAATTGCAGTGCCCCTGAGCTCCACTTCTCAACTCGCTTTCTTGGGAGCTGGCCGCAAAAGCGCAGGATTGCTTCAGGCCCTATTCTGGCTCCGGGCGGCAGGCTGAGCCTGTGGTTAATTCTTCTTTCTGATGGGAAAATAGAGTGACGTGTGCCTGTCCCAACACCTAGAGCTAGTCTCTCATTGGTTCCCCCTCTTCCCGTTCATCCTCAGGACAGATTGCAACCTGTAAGGAACAGGAGGTTAAAGGTGCTGATTCTCCAAGGAGGGAGATTGCTAGTAAAGTGGCTGGAATGGCGAACCGGAGCACAAGGAGATGAGAAATGAGGTGCGTTTTAGAAACCTTTCCCTATCACACGGTGTACCATCTTTTGGGTTTCTCATGCATGTTTTCGATGTAGGAAGATGCCCTTGAACCTGGAGATTTGGGACCCATGGGATGGGTACCACGCTGTATTATTTTACAGGGTCTGCGTTAGCTCACCCAACCTCACCAAACCTCTCAGCCCCAAGAGTGTCCACCCTTATGGCTCAGTCAGCTGTGGGTCTAGATATGGTCAATCCAGGTGGCATCGCAGCCCCTGAACGAATTTTGTAAGAATTTCTCTTTCACTGTCTTTGTTTCACGGGTTTTTAAAAGTAATTGATTTTTATAATGGGGTTTAGCTGCTTTGCACTGCTGTGTTTATGCCGCTTTACACCCACTTGACTCACTTACAGAGAGATAGCAATACATAGGTTTTAAGATTCTTACTAGTCAAATATGTTCTTGGGCGGTGAATAGGGGGTGTTGAGTCCAGTTCACTGAGCAAGGAGTAGGTCTTGTCTATTACATATTGGGTTTATGGAATGGCATCTGAGCTAATTTGAAACCCTTGTTTTATGCATCACCCCACCTCACCTTTCCCGTTAAGCAGCCATAGTGTGTTTTCTAAACGTGTGACTCTGTTCTGTTTTGTAATTCAGTTCAAGGGTAGCGGTTTTTACATTCCCTCTATAAGTGATATCTTATGATAAGTGTCTTTTTCTGTGTGACTTATTTCACTTAGAATCGTAGTACCTAAATCCACTCATCATGCTGCTCGTAGCCTTAGGACGTTGATTTCATGGCTGAGTGATATTCCATTGTACATAAGGACCACAACTTCTTTATCCATTCTTCTCTTTCCTGGGATGTTTCAGGTGTAACGAAGTGGAGGTTCTTGTCAACAGAGCAGCCCTAAACTTTGGGGTGCCTGTGTCTTGCTGATTTTTAGTTTTCCCAATTTATACGCCCATGAGTGGAACTGCCCTATGCTCTCTAAGCTGAGTTTTTTAGATGTTTCAGGACACACCATACACTTCTCCAGAGTGGCTGTTGGCAATTTACAGCCCGCCCATCAGCGTAGCAAGGCTCCCATTTCTCCATGGCCTGTCCTGCATTTCTGGTTTTGACACTTTATTCAGCATGGCCCTTTTGACCGATGGGAAGCGAGACTTCTTTGTAGCGCTGATTTGCCTTTGCAGGTTGCTTGGTTGGCCAAAAAGGGCGTATGCGTTTTTTCCTGAATATATTCAGGAAAAAACGCATACGCCCTTTTTGGCCAAGGGCATCATTGTCGAGGTTTTGCCGCTTTTCCTGTGCTTTAAAGGCGATTCGAATCTACCTCCTGAAATATGTTTCCTGCAATTCTGCCTTGCTTTCAAATCCTCTTCGTTGCCTTCCCTCAATATACTTGTGGACGAGAGTTATCATTTCTAACTGTGCAGGTCTGTGAATTGCAGTGCCCCTGAGCTCCACTTCTCAACTCGCTTTCTTGGGAGCTGGCCGCAAAAGCGCAGGATTGCTTCAGGCCCTATTCTGGCTCCGGGCGGCAGGCTGAGCCTGTGGTTAATTCTTCTTTCTGATGGGAAAATAGAGTGACGTGTGCCTGTCCCAACACCTAGAGCTAGTCTCTCATTGGTTCCCCCTCTTCCCGTTCATCCTCAGGACAGATTGCAACCTGTAAGGAACAGGAGGTTAAAGGTGCTGATTCTCCAAGGAGGGAGATTGCTAGTAAAGTGGCTGGAATGGCGAACCGGAGCACAAGGAGATGAGAAATGAGGTGCGTTTTAGAAACCTTTCCCTATCACACGGTGTACCATCTTCTGGGTTTCTCATGCATGTTTTCGATGTAGGAAGATGCCCTTGAACCTGGAGATTTGGGACCCATGGGATGGGTACCACGCTGTATTATTTTACAGGGTCTGCGTTAGCTCACCCAACCTCACCAAACCTCTCAGCCCCAAGAGTGTCCACCCTTATGGCTCAGTCAGCTGTGGGTCTAGATATGGTCAATCCAGGTGGCATCGCAGCCCCTGAACGAATTTTGTAAGAATTTCTCTTTCACTGTCTTTGTTTCACGGGTTTTTAAAAGTAATTGATTTTTATAATGGGGTTTAGCTGCTTTGCACTGCTGTGTTTATGCCGCTTTACACCCACTTGACTCACTTACAGAGAGATAGCAATACATAGGTTTTAAGATTCTTACTAGTCAAATATGTTCTTGGGCGGTGAATAGGGGGTGTTGAGTCCAGTTCACTGAGCAAGGAGTAGGTCTTGTCTATTACATATTGGGTTTATGGAATGGCATCTGAGCTAATTTGAAACCCTTGTTTTATGCATCACCCCACCTCACCTTTCCCGTTAAGCAGCCATAGTGTGTTTTCTAAACGTGTGACTCTGTTCTGTTTTGTAATTCAGTTCAAGGGTAGCGGTTTTTACATTCCCTCTATAAGTGATATCTTATGATAAGTGTCTTTTTCTGTGTGACTTATTTCACTTAGAATCGTAGTACCTAAATCCACTCATCATGCTGCTCGTAGCCTTAGGACGTTGATTTCATGGCTGAGTGATATTCCATTGTACATAAGGACCACAACTTCTTTATCCATTCTTCTCTTTCCTGGGATGTTTCAGGTGTAACGAAGTGGAGGTTCTTGTCAACAGAGCAGCCCTAAACTTTGGGGTGCCTGTGTCTTGCTGATTTTTAGTTTTCCCAATTTATACGCCCATGAGTGGAACTGCCCTATGCTCTCTAAGCTGAGTTTTTTAGATGTTTCAGGACACACCATACACTTCTCCAGAGTGGCTGTTGGCAATTTACAGCCCGCCCATCAGCGTAGCAAGGCTCCCATTTCTCCATGGCCTGTCCTGCATTTCTGGTTTTGACACTTTATTCAGCATGGCCCTTTTGACCGATGGGAAGCGAGACTTCTTTGTAGCGCTGATTTGCCTTTGCAGGTTGCTTGGTTGGCCAAAAAGGGCGTATGCGTTTTTTCCTGAATATATTCAGGAAAAAACGCATACGCCCTTTTTGGCCAAGGGCATCATTGTCGAGGTTTTGCCGCTTTTCCTGTGCTTTAAAGGCGATTCGAATCTACCTCCTGAAATATGTTTCCTGCAATTCTGCCTTGCTTTCAAATCCTCTTCGTTGCCTTCCCTCAATATATTTGTGGACGAGAGTTATCATTTCTAACTGTGCAGGTCTGTGAATTGCAGTGCCCCTGAGCTCCATTTCTCAACTCGCTTTCTTGGGAGCTGGCCGCAAAAGCGCAGGATTGCTTCAGGCCCTATTCTGGCTCCGGGCGGCAGGCTGAGCCTGTGGTTAATTCTTCTTCCTGATGGGAAAATAGAGTGACCTGTGCCTGTCCCAACACCTAGAGCTAGTCTCTCATTGGTTCCCCCTCTTCCCGTTCATCCTCAGGACAGATTGCAACCTGTAAGGAACAGGAGGTTAAAGGTGCTGATTCTCCAAGGAGGGAGATTGCTAGTAAAGTGGCTGGAATGGCGAACCGGAGCCCAAGGAGATGAGAAATGAGGTGCGTTTTAGAAACCTTTCCCTATCACACGGTGTACCATCTTCTGGGTTTCTCATGCATGTTTTCGATGTAGGAAGATGCCCTTGAACCTGGAGATTTGGGACCCATGGGATGGGTACCACGCTGTATTATTTTACAGGGTCTGCGTTAGCTCACCCAACCTCACCAAACCTCTCAGCCCCAAGAGTGTCCACCCTTATGGCTCAGTCAGCTGTGGGTCTAGATATGGTCAATCCAGGTGGCATCGCAGCCCCTGAACGAATTTTGTAAGAATTTCTCTTTCACTGTCTTTGTTTCACGGGTTTTTAAAAGTAATTGATTTTTATAATGGGGTTTAGCTGCTTTGCACTGCTGTGTTTATGCCGCTTTACACCCACTTGACTCACTTACAGAGAGATAGCAATACATAGGTTTTAAGATTCTTACTAGTCAGATATATTCTTGGGCGGTGAATAGGGGGTGTTGAGTCCAGTAAACTGAGCAAGGAGTAGGTCTTGTCTATTACATATTGGGTTTATGGAACGGTATCTGAGCTAATTTGAAACCCTTGTTTTATGCATCACCCCACCTCACCTTTCCCGTTAAGCAGCCATAGTGTGTTTTCTAAACGTGCGACTCTGTTCTGTTTTGTAATTCAGTTCAAGGGTAGCGGTTTTTACATTAGCCTCTATAAGTGATATCTTATGATAAGTGTCTTTTTCTGTGTGACTTATTTCACTTAGAATCGTTGTACCTATATCCACTCATCATGCTGCTCCTAGCCTTATGACGTTGATTTCATGGCTGAGTGATATTCCATTGTACATAAGGACCACAACTTCTTTATCCATTCTTCTCTTTCCTTGGATGTTTCAGGTGTAATGAAGTGGAGGTTCTTGTCAACAGAGCAGCCCTAAACTTTGGGGTGCCTGTGTCTTGCTGATTTTTAGTTTTCCCAATTTATACGCCCATGAGTGGAACTGCCCTATGCTCTCTAAGCTGAGTTTTTTAGATGTTTCAGGACACACCGTACACTTCTCCAGAGTGGCTGTTGGCAATTTACAGCCCGCCCATCAGCGTAGCAAGGCTCCCATTTCTCCATGGCCTGTCCTGCATTTTTGGTTTTGACAATTTATTCAGCATGGCCCTTTTGACCGATGGGAAGCGAGACTTCTTTGTAGCGCTGATTTGCCTTTCCAGGTTGCTTGGTTGGCCAAAAAGGGCGTATGCGTTTTTTCCTGAATATATTCAGGAAAAAACGCATACGCCCTTTTTGGCCAAGGGCATCATTGTCGAGGTTTTGCCGCTTTTCCTGTGCTTTAAAGGCGATTCGAATCTACCTCCTGAAATCGGTTTCCTGCAATTCTGCCTTGCTTTCAAATCCTCTTCGTTGCCTTCCCTCAATATATTTGTGGACGAGAGTTATCATTTCTAACTGTGCAGGTCTGTGAATTGCAGTGCCCCTGAGCTCCATTTCTCAACTCGCTTTCTTGGGAGCTGGCCGCAAAAGCGCAGGATTGCTTCAGGCCCTATTCTGGCTCCGGGCGGCAGGCTGAGCCTGTGGTTAATTCTTCTTCCTGATGGGAAAATAGAGTGACCTGTGCCTGTCCCAACACCTAGAGCTAGTCTCTCATTGGTTCCCCCTCTTCCCGTTCATCCTCAGGACAGATTGCAACCTGTAAGGAACAGGAGGTTAAAGGTGCTGATTCTCCAAGGAGGGAGATTGCTAGTAAAGTGGCTGGAATGGCGAACCGGAGCACAAGGAGATGAGAAATGAGGTGCGTTTTAGAAACCTTTCCCTATCACACGGTGTACCATCTTCTGGGTTTCTCATGCATGTTTTCGATGTAGGAAGATGCCCTTGAACCTGGAGATTTGGGACCCATGGGATGGGTACCACGCTGTATTATTTTACAGGGTCTGCGTTAGCTCACCCAACCTCACCAAACCTCTCAGCCCCAAGAGTGTCCACCCTTATGGCTCAGTCAGCTGTGGGTCTAGATATGGTCAATCCAGGTGGCATCGCAGCCCCTGAACGAATTTTGTAAGAATTTCTCTTTCACTGTCTTTGTTTCACGGGTTTTTAAAAGTAATTGATTTTTATAATGGGGTTTAGCTGCTTTGCACTGCTGTGTTTATGCCTCTTTACACCCACTTGACTCACTTACAGAGAGATAGCAATACATAGGTTTTAAGATTCTTACTAGTCAGATATATTCTTGGGCGGTGAATAGGGGGTGTTGAGTCCAGTAAACTGAGCAAGGAGTAGGTCTTGTCTATTACATATTGGGTTTATGGAACGGTATCTGAGCTAATTTGAAACCCTTGTTTTATGCATCACCCCACCTCACCTTTCCCGTTAAGCAGCCATAGTGTGTTTTCTAAACGTGCGACTCTGTTCTGTTTTGTAATTCAGTTCAAGGGTAGCGGTTTTTACATTAGCCTCTATAAGTGATATCTTATGATAAGTGTCTTTTTCTGTGTGACTTATTTCACTTAGAATCGTTGTACCTATATCCACTCATCATGCTGCTCCTAGCCTTATGACGTTGATTTCATGGCTGAGTGATATTCCATTGTACATAAGGACCACAACTTCTTTATCCATTCTTCTCTTTCCTTGGATGTTTCAGGTGTAATGAAGTGGAGGTTCTTGTCAACAGAGCAGCCCTAAACTTTGGGGTGCCTGTGTCTTGCTGATTTTTAGTTTTCCCAATTTATACGCCCATGAGTGGAACTGCCCTATGCTCTCTAAGCTGAGTTTTTTAGATGTTTCAGGACACACCGTACACTTCTCCAGAGTGGCTGTTGGCAATTTACAGCCCGCCCATCAGCGTAGCAAGGCTCCCATTTCTCCATGGCCTGTCCTGCATTTTTGGTTTTGACAATTTATTCAGCATGGCCCTTTTGACCGATGGGAAGCGAGACTTCTTTGTAGCGCTGATTTGCCTTTCCAGGTTGCTTGGTTGGCCAAAAAGGGCGTATGCGTTTTTTCCTGAATATATTCAGGAAAAAACGCATACGCCCTTTTTGGCCAAGGGCATCATTGTCGAGGTTTTGCCGCTTTTCCTGTGCTTTAAAGGCGATTCGAATCTACCTCCTGAAATCGGTTTCCTGCAATTCTGCCTTGCTTTCAAATCCTCTTCGTTGCCTTCCCTCAATATATTTGTGGACGAGAGTTATCATTTCTAACTGTGCAGGTCTGTGAATTGCAGTGCCCCTGAGCTCCATTTCTCAACTCGCTTTCTTGGGAGCTGGCCGCAAAAGCGCAGGATTGCTTCAGGCCCTATTCTGGCTCCGGGCGGCAGGCTGAGCCTGTGGTTAATTCTTCTTCCTGATGGGAAAATAGAGTGACCTGTGCCTGTCCCAACACCTAGAGCTAGTCTCTCATTGGTTCCCCCTCTTCCCGTTCATCCTCAGGACAGATTGCAACCTGTAAGGAACAGGAGGTTAAAGGTGCTGATTCTCCAAGGAGGGAGATTGCTAGTAAAGTGGCTGGAATGGCGAACCGGAGCCCAAGGAGATGAGAAATGAGGTGCGTTTTAGAAACCTTTCCCTATCACACGGTGTACCATCTTCTGGGTTTCTCATGCATGTTTTCGATGTAGGAAGATGCCCTTGAACCTGGAGATTTGGGACCCATGGGATGGGTACCACGCTGTATTATTTTACAGGGTCTGCGTTAGCTCACCCAACCTCACCAAACCTCTCAGCCCCAAGAGTGTCCACCCTTATGGCTCAGTCAGCTGTGGGTCTAGATATGGTCAATCCAGGTGGCATCGCAGCCCCTGAACGAATTTTGTAAGAATTTCTCTTTCACTGTCTTTGTTTCACGGGTTTTTAAAAGTAATTGATTTTTATAATGGGGTTTAGCTGCTTTGCACTGCTGTGTTTATGCCGCTTTACACCCACTTGACTCACTTACAGAGAGATAGCAATACATAGGTTTTAAGATTCTTACTAGTCAGATATATTCTTGGGCGGTGAATAGGGGGTGTTGAGTCCAGTAAACTGAGCAAGGAGTAGGTCTTGTCTATTACATATTGGGTTTATGGAACGGTATCTGAGCTAATTTGAAACCCTTGTTTTATGCATCACCCCACCTCACCTTTCCCGTTAAGCAGCCATAGTGTGTTTTCTAAACGTGCGACTCTGTTCTGTTTTGTAATTCAGTTCAAGGGTAGCGGTTTTTACATTAGCCTCTATAAGTGATATCTTATGATAAGTGTCTTTTTCTGTGTGACTTATTTCACTTAGAATCGTTGTACCTATATCCACTCATCATGCTGCTCCTAGCCTTATGACGTTGATTTCATGGCTGAGTGATATTCCATTGTACATAAGGACCACAACTTCTTTATCCATTCTTCTCTTTCCTTGGATGTTTCAGGTGTAATGAAGTGGAGGTTCTTGTCAACAGAGCAGCCCTAAACTTTGGGGTGCCTGTGTCTTGCTGATTTTTAGTTTTCCCAATTTATACGCCCATGAGTGGAACTGCCCTATGCTCTCTAAGCTGAGTTTTTTAGATGTTTCAGGACACACCGTACACTTCTCCAGAGTGGCTGTTGGCAATTTACAGCCCGCCCATCAGCGTAGCAAGGCTCCCATTTCTCCATGGCCTGTCCTGCATTTTTGGTTTTGACAATTTATTCAGCATGGCCCTTTTGACCGATGGGAAGCGAGACTTCTTTGTAGCGCTGATTTGCCTTTCCAGGTTGCTTGGTTGGCCAAAAAGGGCGTATGCGTTTTTTCCTGAATATATTCAGGAAAAAACGCATACGCCCTTTTTGGCCAAGGGCATCATTGTCGAGGTTTTGCCGCTTTTCCTGTGCTTTAAAGGCGATTCGAATCTACCTCCTGAAATCGGTTTCCTGCAATTCTGCCTTGCTTTCAAATCCTCTTCGTTGCCTTCCCTCAATATATTTGTGGACGAGAGTTATCATTTCTAACTGTGCAGGTCTGTGAATTGCAGTGCCCCTGAGCTCCATTTCTCAACTCGCTTTCTTGGGAGCTGGCCGCAAAAGCGCAGGATTGCTACAGGCCCTATTCTGGCTCCGGGCGGCAGGCTGAGCCTGTGGTTAATTCTTCTTCCTGATGGGAAAATAGAGTGACCTGTGCCTGTCCCAACACCTAGAGCTAGTCTCTCATTGGTTCCCCCTCTTCCCGTTCATCCTCAGGACAGATTGCAACCTGTAAGGAACAGGAGGTTAAAGGTGCTGATTCTCCAAGGAGGGAGATTGCTAGTAAAGTGGCTGGAATGGCGAACCGGAGCACAAGGAGATGAGAAATGAGGTGCGTTTTAGAAACCTTTCCCTATCACACGGTGTACCATCTTCTGGGTTTCTCATGCATGTTTTCGATGTAGGAAGATGCCCTTGAACCTGGAGATTTGGGACCCATGGGATGGGTACCACGCTGTATTATTTTACAGGGTCTGCGTTAGCTCACCCAACCTCACCAAACCTCTCAGCCCCAAGAGTGTCCACCCTTATGGCTCAGTCAGCTGTGGGTCTAGATATGGTCAATCCAGGTGGCATCGCAGCCCCTGAACGAATTTTGTAAGAATTTCTCTTTCACTGTCTTTGTTTCACGGGTTTTTAAAAGTAATTGATTTTTATAATGGGGTTTAGCTGCTTTGCACTGCTGTGTTTATGCCGCTTTACACCCACTTGACTCACTTACAGAGAGATAGCAATACATAGGTTTTAAGATTCTTACTAGTCAGATATATTCTTGGGCGGTGAATAGGGGGTGTTGAGTCCAGTAAACTGAGCAAGGAGTAGGTCTTGTCTATTACATATTGGGTTTATGGAACGGTATCTGAGCTAATTTGAAACCCTTGTTTTATGCATCACCCCACCTCACCTTTCCCGTTAAGCAGCCATAGTGTGTTTTCTAAACGTGCGACTTTGTTCTGTTTTGTAATTCAGTTCAAGGGTAGCGGTTTTTACATTAGCCTCTATAAGTGATATCTTATGATAAGTGTATTTTTCTGTGTGACTTATTTCACTTAGAATCGTTGTACCTATATCCACTCATCATGCTGCTCCTAGCCTTATGACGTTGATTTCATGGCTGAGTGATATTCCATTGTACATAAGGACCACAACTTCTTTATCCATTCTTCTCTTTCCTGGGATGTTTAAGGTGTAACGAAGTGGAGGTTCTTGTCAACAGAGCAGCCCTAAACTTTGGGGTGCCTGTGTCTTGCTGATTTTTAGTTTTCCCAATTTATACGCCCATGAGTGGAACTGCCCTATGCTCTCTAAGCTGAGTTTTTTAGATGTTTCAGGACACACCGTACACTTCTCCAGAGTGGCTGTTGGCAATTTACAGCCCGCCCATCAGCGTAGCAAGGCTCCCATTTCTCCATGGCCTGTCCTGCATTTCTGGTTTTGACACTTTATTCAGCATGGCCCTTTTGACCGATGGGAAGCGAGACTTCTTTGTAGCGCTGATTTGCCTTTGCAGGTTGCTTGGTTGGCCAAAAAGGGCGTATGCGTTTTTTCCTGAATATATTCAGGAAAAAACGCATACGCCCTTTTTGGCCAAGGGCATCATTGTCGAGGTTTTGCCGCTTTTCCTGTGCTTTAAAGGCGATTCGAATCTACCTCCTGAAATCTGTTTCCTGCAATTCTGCCTTGCTTTCAAATCCTCTTCGTTGCCTTCCCTCAATATATTTGTGGACGAGAGTTATCATTTCTAACTGTGCAGGTCTGTGAATTGCAGTGCCCCTGAGCTCCATTTCTCAACTCGCTTTCTTGGGAGCTGGCCGCAAAAGCGCAGGATTGCTTCAGGCCCTATTCTGGCTCCGGGCGGCAGGCTGAGCCTGTGGTTAATTCTTCTTCCTGATGGGAAAATAGAGTGACCTGTGCCTGTCCCAACACCTAGAGCTAGTCTCTCATTGGTTCCCCCTCTTCCCGTTCATCCTCAGGACAGTTTGCAACCTGTAAGGAACAGGAGGTTAAAGGTGCTGATTCTCCAAGGAGGGAGATTGCTAGTAAAGTGGCTGGAATGGCGAACCGGAGCACAAGGAGATGAGAAATGAGGTGCGTTTTAGAAACCTTTCCCTATCACACGGTGTACCATCTTCTGGGTTTCTCATGCATGTTTTCGATGTAGGAAGATGCCCTTGAACCTGGAGATTTGCGACCCATGGCAAGGGTACCACGCCGTACTACTATAAAGGGTCTGCGTTAGCTCACCCAACCTCACCAAACCTCTCAGCCCCAAGAGTGTCCACCCTTATGGCTCAGTCAGCTGTGGGTCTAGATATGGTCAATCCAGGTGGCATCGCAGCCCCTGAACGAATTTTGTAAGAATTTCTCTTTCACTGTCTTTGTTTCACGGGTTTTTAAAAGTAATTGATTTTTATAATGGGGTTTAGCTGCTTTGCACTGCTGTGTTTATGCCGCTTTACACCCACTTGACTCACTTACAGAGAGATAGCAATACATAAGTTTTAAGATTCTTACTAGTCAGATATATTCTTGGGCGGTGAATAGGGGGTGTTGAGTCCAGTTCACTGAGCAAGGAGTAGGTCTTGTCTATTACATATTGGGTTTATTGAACGGTATCTGAGCTAATTTGAAACCCTTGTTTTATGCATCACCCCACCTCACCTTTCCCGTTAAGCAGCCATAGTGTGTTTTCTAAAAGTGTGACTCTGTTCTGTTTTGTAATTCAGTTCAAGGGTAGCGGTTTTTACATTCCCTCTATAAGTGATATCTTATGATAAGTGTCTTTTTCTGTGTGACTTATTTCACTTAGAATCGTCGTACGTAAATCCACTCATCATGCTGCTCCTAGCCTTAGGACGTTGATTTCATGGCTGAGTGATATTCCATTGTACATAAGGACCACAACTTCTTTATCCATTCTTCTCTTTCCTTGGATGTTTCAGGTGTAACGAAGTGGAGGTTCTTGTCAACAGAGCAGCCCTAAACTTTGGGGTGCCTGTGTCTTGCTGATGTTTAGTTTTCCCAATTTATACGCCCATGAGTGGAACTGCCCTATGCTCTGTAAGCTGAGTTTTTTAGATGTTTCAGGACACACCGTACACTTCTCCAGAGTGGCTGTTGGCCATTTACAGCCCGCCCATCAGCGTAGCAAGGCTCCCATTTCTCCATGGCCTGTCCTGCATTTCTGGTTTTGACACTTTATTCAGCATGGCCCTTTTGACCGATGGGAAGCGAGACTTCTTTGTAGCGCTGATTTGCCTTTGCAGGTTGCTTGGTTGGCCAAAAAGGGCGTATGCGTTTTTTACTGAATATATTCAGGAAAAAACGCATACGCCCTTTTTGGCCAAGGGCATCATTGTCGAGGTTTTGCCGCTTTTCCTGTGCTTTAAAGGCGATTCGAATCTACCTCCTGAAATCGGTCTCCTGCAATTCTGCCTTGCTTTCAAATTCTCTTCGTTGCCTTCCCTCAATATATTTGTGGACGGGAGTTATCATTTCTAACTGTGCAGGTCTGTGAATTGCAGTGCCCCTGAGCTCCATTTCTCAACTCGCTTTCTTGGGAGCTGGCCGCAAAAGCGCAGGATTGCTTCAGGCCCTATTCTGGCTCCGGGCGGCAGGCTGAGCCTGTGGTTAATTTTTCTTCCTGATGGGAAAATAGAGTGACGTGTGCCTGTCCCAACACCTAGAGCTAGTCTCTCATTGGTTCCCCCTCTTCCCGTTCATCCTCAGGACAAATTGCAACCTGTACGGAACAGGAGGTTAAAGGTGCTGATTCTCCAAGGAGGGAGATTGCTAGTAAAGCGGCTGAAATGGCGAACCGGAGCACAAGGAGATGAGAAATGAGGTGCGTTTTAGAAACCTTTCCCGATCACACGGTGTACCATCTTCTGGGTTTCTCATGCATGTTTTCGATGTAGGAAGATGCCCTTGAACCTGGAGATTTGCGACCCATGGCAAGGGTACCACGCCGTACTACTTTAAAGGGTCTGCGTTAGCTCACCCAACCTCACCAAACCTCTCAGCCCCAAGAGTGTCCACCCTTATGGCTCAGTCAGCTGTGGGTCTAGATATGGTCAATCCAGGTGGCATCGCAGCCCCTGAACGAATTTTGTAAGAATTTCTCTTTCACTGACTTTGTTTCACGGGTTTTTAAAAGTAATTGATTTTTATAATGGGGTTTAGCTGCTTTGCACTGCTGTGTTTATGCCGCTTTACACCCACTTGACTCACTTACAGAGAGATAGCAATACATAGGTTTTAAGATTCTTACTAGTCAGATATATTCTTGGGCGGTGAATAGGGGGTGTTGAGTCCAGTAAACTGAGCAAGGAGTAGGTCTTGTCTATTACATATTGGGTTTATGGAACGGTATCTGAGCTAATTTGAAACCCTTGTTTTATGCATCACCCCACCTCACCTTTCCCGTTAAGCAGCCATAGTGTGTTTTCTAAACGTGCGACTCTGTTCTGTTTTGTAATTCAGTTCAAGGGTAGCGGTTTTTACATTCCCTCTATAAGTGATATCTTATGATAAGTGTCTTTTTCTGTGTGACTTATTTCACTTAGAATCGTTATACCTAAATCCACTCATCATGCTGCTCCTAGCCTTAGGACGTTGATTTCATGGCTGAGTGATATTCCATTGTACATAAGGCCCACAACTTCTTTATCCATTCTTCTCTTTCCTGGGATGTTTCAGGTGTAACGAAGTGGAGGTTCTTGTCAACAGAGCAGCCCTAAACTTTGGGGTGCCTGTGTCTTGCTGATTTTTAGTTTTCCCAATTTATACGCCCATGAGTGGAACTGCCCTATGCTCTCTAAGCTGAGTTTTTTAGATGTTTCAGGACACACCATACACTTCTCCAGAGTGGCTGTTGGCAATTTACAGCCCGCCCATCAGCGTAGCAAGGCTCCCATTTCTCCATGGCCTGTCCTGCATTTCTGGTTTTGACACTTTATTCAGCATGGCCCTTTTGACCGATGGGAAGCGAGACTTCTTTGTAGCGCTGATTTGCCTTTGCAGGTTGCTTGGTTGGCCAAAAAGGGCGTATGCGTTTTTTCCTGAATATATTCAGGAAAAAACGCATACGCCCTTTTTGGCCAAGGGCATCATTGTCGAGGTTTTGCCGCTTTTCCTGTGCTTTAAAGGCGATTCGAATCTACCTCCTGAAATATGTTTCCTGCAATTCTGCCTTGCTTTCAAATCCTCTTCGTTGCCTTCCCTCAATATATTTGTGGACGAGAGTTATCATTTCTAACTGTGCAGGTCTGTGAATTGCAGTGCCCCTGAGCTCCATTTCTCAACTCGCTTTCTTGGGAGCTGGCCGCAAAAGCGCAGGATTGCTTCAGGCCCTATTCTGGCTCCGGGCGGCAGGCTGAGCCTGTGGTTAATTCTTCTTCCTGATGGGAAAATAGAGTGACCTGTGCCTGTCCCAACACCTAGAGCTAGTCTCTCATTGGTTCCCCCTCTTCCCGTTCATCCTCAGGACAGATTGCAACCTGTAAGGAACAGGAGGTTAAAGGTGCTGATTCTCCAAGGAGGGAGATTGCTAGTAAAGTGGCTGGAATGGCGAACCGGAGCCCAAGGAGATGAGAAATGAGGTGCGTTTTAGAAACCTTTCCCTATCACACGGTGTACCATCTTCTGGGTTTCTCATGCATGTTTTCGATGTAGGAAGATGCCCTTGAACCTGGAGATTTGGGACCCATGGGATGGGTACCACGCTGTATTATTTTACAGGGTGTGCGTTAGCTCACCCAACCTCACCAAACCTCTCAGCCCCAAGAGTGTCCACCCTTATGGCTCAGTCAGCTGTGGGTCTAGATATGGTCAATCCAGGTGGCATCGCAGCCCCTGAACGAATTTTGTAAGAATTTCTCTTTCACTGTCTTTGTTTCACGGGTTTTTAAAAGTAATTGATTTTTATAATGGGGTTTAGCTGCTTTGCACTGCTGTGTTTATGCCGCTTTACACCCACTTGACTCACTTACAGAGAGATAGCAATACATAGGTTTTAAGATTCTTACTAGTCAGATATATTCTTGGGCGGTGAATAGGGGGTGTTGAGTCCAGTAAACTGAGCAAGGAGTAGGTCTTGTCTATTACATATTGGGTTTATGGAACGGTATCTGAGCTAATTTGAAACCCTTGTTTTATGCATCACCCCACCTCACCTTTCCCGTTAAGCAGCCATAGTGTGTTTTCTAAACGTGCGACTCTGTTCTGTTTTGTAATTCAGTTCAAGGGTAGCGGTTTTTACATTAGCCTCTATAAGTGATATCTTATGATAAGTGTCTTTTTCTGTGTGACTTATTTCACTTAGAATCGTTGTACCTATATCCACTCATCATGCTGCTCCTAGCCTTATGACGTTGATTTCATGGCTGAGTGATATTCCATTGTACATAAGGACCACAACTTCTTTATCCATTCTTCTCTTTCCTTGGATGTTTCAGGTGTAATGAAGTGGAGGTTCTTGTCAACAGAGCAGCCCTAAACTTTGGGGTGCCTGTGTCTTGCTGATTTTTAGTTTTCCCAATTTATACGCCCATGAGTGGAACTGCCCTATGCTCTCTAAGCTGAGTTTTTTAGATGTTTCAGGACACACCGTACACTTCTCCAGAGTGGCTGTTGGCAATTTACAGCCCGCCCATCAGCGTAGCAAGGCTCCCATTTCTCCATGGCCTGTCCTGCATTTTTGGTTTTGACAATTTATTCAGCATGGCCCTTTTGACCGATGGGAAGCGAGACTTCTTTGTAGCGCTGATTTGCCTTTCCAGGTTGCTTGGTTGGCCAAAAAGGGCGTATGCGTTTTTTCCTGAATATATTCAGGAAAAAACGCATACGCCCTTTTTGGCCAAGGGCATCATTGTCGAGGTTTTGCCGCTTTTCCTGTGCTTTAAAGGCGATTCGAATCTACCTCCTGAAATCGGTTTCCTGCAATTCTGCCTTGCTTTCAAATCCTCTTCGTTGCCTTCCCTCAATATATTTGTGGAGGAGAGTTATCATTTCTAACTGTGCAGGTCTGTGAATTGCAGTGCCCCTGAGCTCCATTTCTCAACTCGCTTTCTTGGGAGCTGGCCGCAAAAGCGCAGGATTGCTTCAGGCCCTATTCTGGCTCCGGGCGGCAGGCTGAGCCTGTGGTTAATTCTTCTTCCTGATGGGAAAATAGAGTGACCTGTGCCTGTCCCAACACCTAGAGCTAGTCTCTCATTGGTTCCCCCTCTTCCCGTTCATCCTCAGGACAGATTGCAACCTGTAAGGAACAGGAGGTTAAAGGTGCTGATTCTCCAAGGAGGGAGATTGCTAGTAAAGTGGCTGGAATGGCGAACCGGAGCCCAAGGAGATGAGAAATGAGGTGCGTTTTAGAAACCTTTCCCTATCACACGGTGTACCATCTTCTGGGTTTCTCATGCATGTTTTCGATGTAGGAAGATGCCCTTGAACCTGGAGATTTGGGACCCATGGGATGGGTACCACGCTGTATTATTTTACAGGGTCTGCGTTAGCTCACCCAACCTCACCAAACCTCTCAGCCCCAAGAGTGTCCACCCTTATGGCTCAGTCAGCTGTGGGTCTAGATATGGTCAATCCAGGTGGCATCGCAGCCCCTGAACGAATTTTGTAAGAATTTCTCTTTCACTGTCTTTGTTTCACGGGTTTTTAAAAGTAATTGATTTTTATAATGGGGTTTAGCTGCTTTGCACTGCTGTGTTTATGCCGCTTTACACCCACTTGACTCACTTACAGAGAGATAGCAATACATAGGTTTTAAGATTCTTACTAGTCAGATATATTCTTGGGCGGTGAATAGGGGGTGTTGAGTCCAGTAAACTGAGCAAGGAGTAGGTCTTGTCTATTACATATTGGGTTTATGGAACGGTATCTGAGCTAATTTGAAACCCTTGTTTTATGCATCACCCCACCTCACCTTTCCCGTTAAGCAGCCATAGTGTGTTTTCTAAACGTGCGACTCTGTTCTGTTTTGTAATTCAGTTCAAGGGTAGCGGTTTTTACATTAGCCTCTATAAGTGATATCTTATGATAAGTGTCTTTTTCTGTGTGACTTATTTCACTTAGAATCGTTGTACCTATATCCACTCATCATGCTGCTCCTAGCCTTATGACGTTGATTTCATGGCTGAGTGATATTCCATTGTACATAAGGACCACAACTTCTTTATCCATTCTTCTCTTTCCTTGGATGTTTCAGGTGTAATGAAGTGGAGGTTCTTGTCAACAGAGCAGCCCTAAACTTTGGGGTGCCTGTGTCTTGCTGATTTTTAGTTTTCCCAATTTATACGCCCATGAGTGGAACTGCCCTATGCTCTCTAAGCTGAGTTTTTTAGATGTTTCAGGACACACCGTACACTTCTCCAGAGTGGCTGTTGGCAATTTACAGCCCGCCCATCAGCGTAGCAAGGCTCCCATTTCTCCATGGCCTGTCCTGCATTTTTGGTTTTGACAATTTATTCAGCATGGCCCTTTTGACCGATGGGAAGCGAGACTTCTTTGTAGCGCTGATTTGCCTTTCCAGGTTGCTTGGTTGGCCAAAAAGGGCGTATGCGTTTTTTCCTGAATATATTCAGGAAAAAACGCATACGCCCTTTTTGGCCAAGGGCATCATTGTCGAGGTTTTGCCGCTTTTCCTGTGCTTTAAAGGCGATTCGAATCTACCTCCTGAAATCGGTTTCCTGCAATTCTGCCTTGCTTTCAAATCCTCTTCGTTGCCTTCCCTCAATATATTTGTGGACGAGAGTTATCATTTCTAACTGTGCAGGTCTGTGAATTGCAGTGCCCCTGAGCTCCATTTCTCAACTCGCTTTCTTGGGAGCTGGCCGCAAAAGCGCAGGATTGCTTCAGGCCCTATTCTGGCTCCGGGCGGCAGGCTGAGCCTGTGGTTAATTCTTCTTCCTGATGGGAAAATAGAGTGACCTGTGCCTGTCCCAACACCTAGAGCTAGTCTCTCATTGGTTCCCCCTCTTCCCGTTCATCCTCAGGACAGATTGCAACCTGTAAGGAACAGGAGGTTAAAGGTGCTGATTCTCCAAGGAGGGAGATTGCTAGTAAAGTGGCTGGAATGGCGAACCGGAGCACAAGGAGATGAGAAATGAGGTGCGTTTTAGAAACCTTTCCCTATCACACGGTGTACCATCTTCTGGGTTTCTCATGCATGTTTTCGATGTAGGAAGATGCCCTTGAACCTGGAGATTTGGGACCCATGGGATGGGTACCACGCTGTATTATTTTACAGGGTCTGCGTTAGCTCACCCAACCTCACCAAACCTCTCAGCCCCAAGAGTGTCCACCCTTATGGCTCAGTCAGCTGTGGGTCTAGATATGGTCAATCCAGGTGGCATCGCAGCCCCTGAACGAATTTTGTAAGAATTTCTCTTTCACTGTCTTTGTTTCACGGGTTTTTAAAAGTAATTGATTTTTATAATGGGGTTTAGCTGCTTTGCACTGCTGTGTTTATGCCGCTTTACACCCACTTGACTCACTTACAGAGAGATAGCAATACATAGGTTTTAAGATTCTTACTAGTCAGATATATTCTTGGGCGGTGAATAGGGGGTGTTGAGTCC
This sequence comes from Balaenoptera borealis, assembly GCF_965194805.1. Lineage (NCBI taxonomy): Eukaryota > Metazoa > Chordata > Mammalia > Artiodactyla > Balaenopteridae > Balaenoptera > Balaenoptera borealis. The sequence continues at coordinate 42,471,247 of NC_138874.1, forward strand.
AGTAAACTGAGCAAGGAGTAGGTCTTGTCTATTACATATTGGGTTTATGGAACGGTATCTGAGCTAATTTGAAACCCTTGTTTTATGCATCACCCCACCTCACCTTTCCCGTTAAGCAGCCATAGTGTGTTTTCTAAACGTGCGACTCTGTTCTGTTTTGTAATTCAGTTCAAGGGTAGCGGTTTTTACATTAGCCTCTATAAGTGATATCTTATGATAAGTGTCTTTTTCTGTGTGACTTATTTCACTTAGAATCGTTGTACCTATATCCACTCATCATGCTGCTCCTAGCCTTATGACGTTGATTTCATGGCTGAGTGATATTCCATTGTACATAAGGACCACAACTTCTTTATCCATTCTTCTCTTTCCTTGGATGTTTCAGGTGTAATGAAGTGGAGGTTCTTGTCAACAGAGCAGCCCTAAACTTTGGGGTGCCTGTGTCTTGCTGATTTTTAGTTTTCCCAATTTATACGCCCATGAGTGGAACTGCCCTATGCTCTCTAAGCTGAGTTTTTTAGATGTTTCAGGACACACCGTACACTTCTCCAGAGTGGCTGTTGGCAATTTACAGCCCGCCCATCAGCGTAGCAAGGCTCCCATTTCTCCATGGCCTGTCCTGCATTTCTGGTTTTGACAATTTATTCAGCATGGCCCTTTTGACCGATGGGAAGCGAGACTTCTTTGTAGCGCTGATTTGCCTTTCCAGGTTGCTTGGTTGGCCAAAAAGGGCGTATGCGTTTTTTCCTGAATATATTCAGGAAAAAACGCATACGCCCTTTTTGGCCAAGGGCATCATTGTCGAGGTTTTGCCGCTTTTCCTGTGCTTTAAAGGCGATTCGAATCTACCTCCTGAAATCTGTTTCCTGCAATTCTGCCTTGCTTTCAAATCCTCTTCGTTGCCTTCCCTCAATATATTTGTGGACGAGAGTTATCATTTCTAACTGTGCAGGTCTGTGAATTGCAGTGCCCCTGAGCTCCATTTCTCAACTCGCTTTCTTGGGAGCTGGCCGCAAAAGCGCAGGATTGCTTCAGGCCCTATTCTGGCTCCGGGCGGCAGGCTGAACCTGTGGTTAATTCTTCTTCCTGATGGGAAAATAGAGTGACCTGTGCCTGTCCCAACACCTAGAGCTAGTCTCTCATTGGTTCCCCCTCTTCCCGTTCATCCTCAGGACAGATTGCAACCTGTAAGGAACAGGAGGTTAAAGGTGCTGATTCTCCAAGGAGGGAGATTGCTAGTAAAGTGGCTGGAATGGCGAACCGGAGCACAAGGAGATGAGAAATGAGGTGCGTTTTAGAAACCTTTCCCTATCACACGGTGTACCATCTTCTGGGTTTCTCATGCATGTTTTCGATGTAGGAAGATGCCCTTGAACCTGGAGATTTGGGACCCATGGGATGGGTACCACGCTGTATTATTTTACAGGGTCTGCGTTAGCTCACCCAACCTCACCAAACCTCTCAGCCCCAAGAGTGTCCACCCTTATGGCTCAGTCAGCTGTGGGTCTAGATATGGTCAATCCAGGTGGCATCGCAGCCCCTGAACGAATTTTGTAAGAATTTCTCTTTCACTGTCTTTGTTTCACGAGTTTTTAAAAGTAATTGATTTTTATAATGGGGTTTAGCTGCTTTGCACTGCTGTGTTTATGCCGCTTTACACCCACTTGACTCACTTACAGAGAGATAGCAATACATAGGTTTTAAGATTCTTACTAGTCAGATATATTCTTGGGCGGTGAATAGGGGGTGTTGAGTCCAGTTCACTGAGCAAGGAGTAGGTCTTGTCTATTACATATTGGGTTTATGGAACGGTATCTGAGCTAATTTGAAACCCTTGTTTTATGCATCACCCCACCTCACCTTTCCCGTTAAGCAGCCATAGTGTGTTTTCTAAACGTGTGACTCTGTTCTGTTTTGTAATTCAGTTCAAGGGTAGCGGTTTTTACATTCCCTCTATAAGTGATATCTTATGATAAGTGTCTTTTTCTGTGTGACTTATTTCACTTAGAATCATCGTACCTAAATCCACTCATCATGCTGCTCGTAGCCTTAGGACGTTGATTTCATGGCTGAGTGATATTCCATTGTACATAAGGACCACAACTTCTTTATCCATTCTTCTCTTTCCTGGGATGTTTAAGGTGTAACGAAGTGGAGGTTCTTGTCAACAGAGCAGCCCTAAACTTTGGGGTGCCTGTGTCTTGCTGATTTTTAGTTTTCCCAATTTATACGCCCATGAGTGGAACTGCCCTATGCTCTCTAAGCTGAGTTTTTTAGATGTTTCAGGACACACCGTACACTTCTCCAGAGTGGCTGTTGGCAATTTACAGCCCGCCCATCAGCGTAGCAAGGCTCCCATTTCTCCATGGCCTGTCCTGCATTTCTGGTTTTGACACTTTATTCAGCATGGCCCTTTTGACCGATGGGAAGCGAGACTTCTTTGTAGCGCTGATTTGCCTTTGCAGGTTGCTTGGTTGGCCAAAAAGGGCGTATGCGTTTTTTCCTGAATATATTCAGGAAAAAACGCATACGCCCTTTTTGGCCAAGGGCATCATTGTCGAGGTTTTGCCGCTTTTCCTGTGCTTTAAAGGCGATTCGAATCTACCTCCTGAAATCTGTTTCCTGCAATTCTGCCTTGCTTTCAAATCCTCTTCGTTGCCTTCCCTCAATATATTTGTGGACGAGAGTTATCATTTCTAACTGTGCAGGTCTGTGAATTGCAGTGCCCCTGAGCTCCATTTCTCAACTCGCTTTCTTGGGAGCTGGCCGCAAAAGCGCAGGATTGCTTCAGGCCCTATTCTGGCTCCGGGCGGCAGGCTGAGCCTGTGGTTAATTCTTCTTCCTGATGGGAAAATAGAGTGACCTGTGCCTGTCCCAACACCTAGAGCTAGTCTCTCATTGGTTCCCCCTCTTCCCGTTCATCCTCAGGACAGTTTGCAACCTGTAAGGAACAGGAGGTTAAAGGTGCTGATTCTCCAAGGAGGGAGATTGCTAGTAAAGTGGCTGGAATGGCGAACCGGAGCCCAAGGAGATGAGAAATGAGGTGCGTTTTAGAAACCTTTCCCTATCACACGGTGTACCATCTTCTGGGTTTCTCATGCATGTTTTCGATGTAGGAAGATGCCCTTGAACCTGGAGATTTGCGACCCATGGCAAGGGTACCACGCCGTACTACTTTAAAGGGTCTGCGTTAGCTCACCCAACCTCACCAAACCTCTCAGCCCCAAGAGTGTCCACCCTTATGGCTCAGTCAGCTGTGGGTCTAGATATGGTCAATCCAGGTGGCATCGCAGCCCCTGAACGAATTTTGTAAGAATTTCTCTTTCACTGTCTTTGTTTCACGGGTTTTTAAAAGTAATTGATTTTTATAATGGGGTTTAGCTGCTTTGCACTGCTGTGTTTATGCCGCTTTACACCCACTTGACTCACTTACAGAGAGATAGCAATACATAAGTTTTAAGATTCTTACTAGTCAGATATATTCTTGGGCGGTGAATAGGGGGTGTTGAGTCCAGTTCACTGAGCAAGGAGTAGGTCTTGTCTATTACATATTGGGTTTATTGAACGGTATCTGAGCTAATTTGAAACCCTTGTTTTATGCATCACCCCACCTCACCTTTCCCGTTAAGCAGCCATAGTGTGTTTTCTAAACGTGTGACTCTGTTCTGTTTTGTAATTCAGTTCAAGGGTAGCGGTTTTTACATTCCCTCTATAAGTGATATCTTATGATAAGTGTCTTTTTCTGTGTGACTTATTTCACTTAGAATCGTCGTACGTAAATCCACTCATCATGCTGCTCCTAGCCTTAGGACGTTGATTTCATGGCTGAGTGATATTCCATTGTACATAAGGACCACAACTTCTTTATCCATTCTTCTCTTTCCTTGGATGTTTAAGGTGTAACGAAGTGGAGGTTCTTGTCAACAGAGCAGCCCTAAACTTTGGGGTGCCTGTGTCTTGCTGATGTTTAGTTTTCCCAATTTATACGCCCATGAGTGGAACTGCCCTATGCTCTGTAAGCTGAGTTTTTTAGATGTTTCAGGACACACCGTACACTTCTCCAGAGTGGCTGTTGGCAATTTACAGCCCGCCCATCAGCGTAGCAAGGCTCCCATTTCTCCATGGCCTGTCCTGCATTTCTGGTTTTGACACTTTATTCAGCATGGCCCTTTTGACCGATGGGAAGCGAGACTTCTTTGTAGCGCTGATTTGCCTTTGCAGGTTGCTTGGTTGGCCAAAAAGGGCGTATGCGTTTTTTCCTGAATATATTCAGGAAAAAACGCATACGCCCTTTTTGGCCAAGGGCATCATTGTCGAGGTTTTGTCGCTTTTCCTGTGCTTTAAAGGCGATTCGAATCTACCTCCTGAAATCGGTCTCCTGCAATTCTGCCTTGCTTTCAAATTCTCTTCGTTGCCTTCCCTCAATATATTTGTGGACGGGAGTTATCATTTCTAACTGTGCAGGTCTGTGAATTGCAGTGCCCCTGAGCTCCATTTCTCAACTCGCTTTCTTGGGAGCTGGCCGCAAAAGCGCAGGATTGCTTCAGGCCCTATTCTGGCTCCGGGCGGCAGGCTGAGCCTGTGGTTAATTTTTCTTCCTGATGGGAAAATAGAGTGACGTGTGCCTGTCCCAACACCTAGAGCTAGTCTCTCATTGGTTCCCCCTCTTCCCGTTCATCCTCAGGACAAATTGCAACCTGTACGGAACAGGAGGTTAAAGGTGCTGATTCTCCAAGGAGGGAGATTGCTAGTAAAGCGGCTGAAATGGCGAACCGGAGCACAAGGAGATGAGAAATGAGGTGCGTTTTAGAAACCTTTCCCGATCACACGGTGTACCATCTTCTGGGTTTCTCATGCATGTTTTCGATGTAGGAAGATGCCCTTGAACCTGGAGATTTGCGACCCATGGCAAGGGTACCACGCCGTACTACTTTAAAGGGTCTGCGTTAGCTCACCCAACCTCACCAAACCTCTCAGCCCCAAGAGTGTCCACCCTTATGGCTCAGTCAGCTGTGGGTCTAGATATGGTCAATCCAGGTGGCATCGCAGCCCCTGAACGAATTTTGTAAGAATTTCTCTTTCACTGACTTTGTTTCACGGGTTTTTAAAAGTAATTGATTTTTATAATGGGGTTTAGCTGCTTTGCACTGCTGTGTTTATGCCGCTTTACACCCACTTGACTCACTTACAGAGAGATAGCAATACATAGGTTTTAAGATTCTTACTAGTCAGATATATTCTTGGGCGGTGAATAGGGGGTGTTGAGTCCAGTAAACTGAGCAAGGAGTAGGTCTTGTCTATTACATATTGGGTTTATGGAACGGTATCTGAGCTAATTTGAAACCCTTGTTTTATGCATCACCCCACCTCACCTTTCCCGTTAAGCAGCCATAGTGTGTTTTCTAAACGTGCGACTCTGTTCTGTTTTGTAATTCAGTTCAAGGGTAGCGGTTTTTACATTCCCTCTATAAGTGATATCTTATGATAAGTGTCTTTTTCTGTGTGACTTATTTCACTTAGAATCGTTATACCTAAATCCACTCATCATGCTGCTCCTAGCCTTAGGACGTTGATTTCATGGCTGAGTGATATTCCATTGTACATAAGGCCCACAACTTCTTTATCCATTCTTCTCTTTCCTGGGATGTTTCAGGTGTAACGAAGTGGAGGTTCTTGTCAACAGAGCAGCCCTAAACTTTGGGGTGCCTGTGTCTTGCTGATGTTTAGTTTTCCCAATTTATACGCCCATGAGTGGAACTGCCCTATGCTCTCTAAGCTGAGTTTTTTAGATGTTTCAGGACACACCGTACACTTCTCCAGAGTGGCTGTTGGCCATTTACAGCCCGCCCATCAGCGTAGCAAGGCTCCCATTTCTCCATGGCCTGTCCTGCATTTCTGGTTTTGACACTTTATTCAGCATGGCCCTTTTGACCGATGGGAAGCGAGACTTCTTTGTAGCGCTGATTTGCCTTTGCAGGTTGCTTGGTTGGCCAAAAAGGGCGTATGCGTTTTTTCCTGAATATATTCAGGAAAAAACGCATACGCCCTTTTTGGCCAAGGGCATCATTGTCGAGGTTTTGCCGCTTTTCCTGTGCTTTAAAGGCGATTCGAATCTACCTCCTGAAATCGGTTTCCTGCAATTCTGCCTTGCTTTCAAATTCTCTTCGTTGCCTTCCCTCAATATATTTGTGGACGGGAGTTATCATTTCTAACTGTGCAGGTCTGTGAATTGCAGTGCCCCTGAGCTCCATTTCTCAACTCGCTTTCTTGGGAGCTGGCCGCAAAAGCGCAGGATTGCTTCAGGCCCTATTCTGGCTCCGGGCGGCAGGCTGAGCCTGTGGTTAATTTTTCTTCCTGATGGGAAAATAGAGTGACGTGTGCCTGTCCCAACACCTAGAGCTAGTCTCTCATTGGTTCCCCCTCTTCCCGTTCATCCTCAGGACAAATTGCAACCTGTACGGAACAGGAGGTTAAAGGTGCTGATTCTCCAAGGAGGGAGATTGCTAGTAAAGCGGCTGGAATGGCGAACCGGAGCACAAGGAGATGAGAAATGAGGTGCGTTTTAGAAACCTTTCCCGATCACACGGTGTACCATCTTCTGGGTTTCTCATGCATGTTTTCGATGTAGGAAGATGCCCTTTAACCTGGAGATTTGGGACCCATGGGATGGGTACCACGTCGTATTACTTTAAAGGGTCTGCGTTAGCTCACCCAACCTCACCAAACCTCTCAGCCCCAAGAGTGTCCACCCTTATGGCTCAGTCAGCTGTGGGTCTAGATATGGTCAATCCAGGTGGCATCGCAGCCCCTGAACGAATTTTGTAAGAATTTCTCTTTCACTGTCTTTGTTTCACGGGTTTTTAAAAGTAATTGATTTTTATAATGGGGTTTAGCTGCTTTGCACTGCTGTGTTTATGCCGCTTTACACCCACTTGACTCACTTACAGAGAGATAGCAATACATAGGTTTTAAGATTCTTACTAGTCAAATATATTCTTGGGCGGTGAATAGGGGGTGTTGAGTCCAGTTCACTGAGCAAGGAGTAGGTCTTTTCTATTACATATTGGGTTTATGGAACGGTATCTGAGCTAATTTGAAACCCTTGTTTTATGCATCACCCCACCTCACCTTTCCCGTTAAGCAGCCATAGTGTGTTTTCTAAACGTGCGACTCTGTTCTGTTTTGTAATTCAGTTCAAGGGTAGCGGTTTTTACATTAGCCTCTGTAAGTGATATCTTATGATAAGTGTCTTTTTCTGTGTGACTTATTTCACTTAGAATCGTTATACCTATATCCACTCATCATGCTGCTCCTAGCCTTATGACGTTGATTTCATGGCTGAGTGATATTCCATTGTACATAAGGACCACAACTTCTTTATCCATTCTTCTCTTTCCTTGGATGTTTCAGGTGTAACGAAGTGGAGGTTCTTGTCAACAGAGCAGCCCTAAACTTTGGGGTGCCTGTGTCTTGCTGATTTTTAGTTTTCCCAATTTATACGCCCATGAGTGGAACTGCCCTATGCTCTCTAAGCTGAGTTTTTTAGATGTTTCAGGACACACCGTACACTTCTCCAGAGTGGCTGTTGGCCATTTACAGCCCGCCCATCAGCGTAGCAAGGCTCCCATTTCTCCATGGCCTGTCCTGCATTTCTGGTTTTGACACTTTATTCAGCATGGCCCTTTTGACCGATGGGAAGCGAGACTTCTTTGTAGCGCTGATTTGCCTTTCCAGGTTGCTTGGTTGGCCAAAAAGGGCGTATGCGTTTTTTCCTGAATATATTCAGGAAAAAACGCATACGCCCTTTTTGGCCAAGGGCATCATTGTCGAGGTTTTGCCGCTTTTCCTGTGCTTTAAAGGCGATTCGAATCTACCTCCTGAAATCGGTTTCCTGCAATTCTGCCTTGCTTTCAAATTCTCTTCGTTGCCTTCCCTCAATATATTTGTGGACGGGAGTTATCATTTCTAACTGTGCAGGTCTGTGAATTGCAGTGCCCCTGAGCTCCATTTCTCAACTCGCTTTCTTGGGAGCTGGCCGCAAAAGCGCAGGATTGCTTCAGGCCCTATTCTGGCTCCGGGCGGCAGGCTGAGCCTGTGGTTAATTTTTCTTCCTGATGGGAAAATAGAGTGACGTGTGCCTGTCCCAACACCTAGAGCTAGTCTCTCATTGGTTCCCCCTCTTCCCGTTCATCCTCAGGACAAATTGCAACCTGTACGGAACAGGAGGTTAAAGGTGCTGATTCTCCAAGGAGGGAGATTGCTAGTAAAGCGGCTGGAATGGCGAACTGGAGCACAAGGAGATGAAAAATGAGGTGCGTTTTAGAAACCTTTCCCGATCACACGGTGTACCATCTTCTGGGTTTCTCATGCATGTTTTCGATGTAGGAAGATGCCCTTGAACCTGGAGATTTGGGACCCATGGCATGGGTACCACGCTGTATTATTTTACAGGGTCTGCGTTAGCTCACCCAACCTCACCAAACCTCTCAGCCCCAAGAGTGTCCACCCTTATGGCTCAGTCAGCTGTGGGTCTAGATATGGTCAATCCAGGTGGCATCGCAGCCCCTGAACGAATTTTGTAAGAATTTCTCTTTCACTGTCTTTGTTTCACGGGTTTTTAAAAGTAATTGATTTTTATAATGGGGTTTAGCTGCTTTGCACTGCTGTGTTTATGCCGCTTTACACCCACTTGACTCACTTACAGAGAGATAGCAATACATAGGTTTTAAGATTCTTACTAGTCAGATATATTCTTGGGCGGTGAATAGGGGGTGTTGAGTCCAGTAAACTGAGCAAGGAGTAGGTCTTGTCTATTACATATTGGGTTTATGGAACGGTATCTGAGCTAATTTGAAACCCTTGTTTTATGCATCACCCCACCTCACCTTTCCCGTTAAGCAGCCATAGTGTGTTTTCTAAACGTGCGACTCTGTTCTGTTTTGTAATTCAGTTCAAGGGTAGCGGTTTTTACATTAGCCTCTATAAGTGATATCTTATGATAAGTGTCTTTTTCTGTGTGACTTATTTCACTTAGAATCGTTGTACCTATATCCACTCATCATGCTGCTCCTAGCCTTATGACGTTGATTTCATGGCTGAGTGATATTCCATTGTACATAAGGACCACAACTTCTTTATCCATTCTTCTCTTTCCTTGGATGTTTCAGGTGTAATGAAGTGGAGGTTCTTGTCAACAGAGCAGCCCTAAACTTTGGGGTGCCTGTGTCTTGCTGATTTTTAGTTTTCCCAATTTATACGCCCATGAGTGGAACTGCCCTATGCTCTCTAAGCTGAGTTTTTTAGATGTTTCAGGACACACCGTACACTTCTCCAGAGTGGCTGTTGGCAATTTACAGCCCGCCCATCAGCGTAGCAAGGCTCCCATTTCTCCATGGCCTGTCCTGCATTTCTGGTTTTGACAATTTATTCAGCATGGCCCTTTTGACCGATGGGAAGCGAGACTTCTTTGTAGCGCTGATTTGCCTTTCCAGGTTGCTTGGTTGGCCAAAAAGGGCGTATGCGTTTTTTCCTGAATATATTCAGGAAAAAACGCATACGCCCTTTTTGGCCAAGGGCATCATTGTCGAGGTTTTGCCGCTTTTCCTGTGCTTTAAAGGCGATTCGAATCTACCTCCTGAAATATGTTTCCTGCAATTCTGCCTTGCTTTCAAATCCTCTTCGTTGCCTTCCCTCAATATATTTGTGGACGAGAGTTATCATTTCTAACTGTGCAGGTCTGTGAATTGCAGTGCCCCTGAGCTCCATTTCTCAACTCGCTTTCTTGGGAGCTGGCCGCAAAAGCGCAGGATTGCTTCAGGCCCTATTCTGGCTCCGGGCGGCAGGCTGAGCCTGTGGTTAATTCTTCTTCCTGATGGGAAAATAGAGTGACCTGTGCCTGTCCCAACACCTAGAGCTAGTCTCTCATTGGTTCCCCCTCTTCCCGTTCATCCTCAGGACAGATTGCAACCTGTAAGGAACAGGAGGTTAAAGGTGCTGATTCTCCAAGGAGGGAGATTGCTAGTAAAGTGGCTGGAATGGCGAACCGGAGCACAAGGAGATGAGAAATGAGGTGCGTTTTAGAAACCTTTCCCTATCACACGGTGTACCATCTTCTGGGTTTCTCATGCATGTTTTCGATGTAGGAAGATGCCCTTGAACCTGGAGATTTGGGACCCATGGGATGGGTACCACGCTGTATTATTTTACAGGGTCTGCGTTAGCTCACCCAACCTCACCAAACCTCTCAGCCCCAAGAGTGTCCACCCTTATGGCTCAGTCAGCTGTGGGTCTAGATATGGTCAATCCAGGTGGCATCGCAGCCCCTGAACGAATTTTGTAAGAATTTCTCTTTCACTGTCTTTGTTTCACGAGTTTTTAAAAGTAATTGATTTTTATAATGGGGTTTAGCTGCTTTGCACTGCTGTGTTTATGCCGCTTTACACCCACTTGACTCACTTACAGAGAGATAGCAATACATAGGTTTTAAGATTCTTACTAGTCAGATATATTCTTGGGCGGTGAATAGGGGGTGTTGAGTCCAGTTCACTGAGCAAGGAGTAGGTCTTGTCTATTACATATTGGGTTTATGGAACGGTATCTGAGCTAATTTGAAACCCTTGTTTTATGCATCACCCCACCTCACCTTTCCCGTTAAGCAGCCATAGTGTGTTTTCTAAACGTGCGACTCTGTTCTGTTTTGTAATTCAGTTCAAGGGTAGCGGTTTTTACATTAGCCTCTGTAAGTGATATCTTATGATAAGTGTCTTTTTCTGTGTGACTTATTTCACTTAGAATCGTCGTACCTAAATCCACTCATCATGCTGCTCCTAGCCTTAGGACGTTGATTTCATGGCTGAGTGATATTCCATTGTACATAAGGACCACAACTTCTTTATCCATTCTTCTCTTTCCTGGGATGTTTCAGGTGTAACGAAGTGGAGGTTCTTGTCAACAGAGCAGCCCTAAACTTTGGGGTGCCTGTGTCTTGCTGATTTTTAGTTTTCCCAATTTATACGCCCATGAGTGGAAGTGCCCTATGCTCTCTAAGCTGAGTTTTTTCGATGTTTCAGGACACACCGTACACTTCTCCAGAGTGGCTGTTGGCAATTTACAGCCCGCCCATCAGCGTAGCAAGGCTCCCATTTCTCCATGGCCTGTCCTGCATTTCTGGTTTTGACACTTTATTCAGCATGGCCCTTTGGACCGATGGGAAGCGAGACTTCTTTGTAGCGCTGATTTGCCTTTGCAGGTTGCTTGGTTGGCCAAAAAGGGCGTATGCGTTTTTTCCTGAATATATTCAGGAAAAAACGCATACGCCCTTTTTGGCCAAGGGCATCATTGTCGAGGTTTTGCCGCTTTTCCTGTGCTTTAAAGGCGATTCGAATCTACCTCCTGAAATCTGTTTCCTGCAATTCTGCCTTGCTTTCAAATCCTCTTCGTTGCCTTCCCTCAATATATTTGTGGACGAGAGTTATCATTTCTAACTGTGCAGGTCTGTGAATTGCAGTGCCCCTGAGCTCCATTTCTCAACTCGCTTTCTTGGGAGCTGGCCGCAAAAGCGCAGGATTGCTTCAGGCCCTATTCTGGCTCCGGGCGGCAGGCTGAGCCTGTGGTTAATTCTTCTTCCTGATGGGAAAATAGAGTGACGTGTGCCTGTCCCAACACCTAGAGCTAGTCTCTCATTGGTTCCCCCTCTTCCCGTTCATCCTCAGGACAGTTTGCAACCTGTAAGGAACAGGAGGTTAAAGGTGCTGATTCTCCAAGGAGGGAGATTGCTAGTAAAGTGGCTGGAATGGCGAACCGGAGCCCAAGGAGATGAGAAATGAGGTGCGTTTTAGAAACCTTTCCCTATCACACGGTGTACCATCTTCTGGGTTTCTCATGCATGTTTTCGATGTAGGAAGATGCCCTTGAACCTGGAGATTTGGGACCCATGGGATGGGTACCACGCTGTATTATTTTACAGGGTCTGCGTTAGCTCACCCAACCTCACCAAACCTCTCAGCCCCAAGAGTGTCCACCCTTATGGCTCAGTCAGCTGTGGGTCTAGATATGGTCAATCCAGGTGGCATCGCAGCCCCTGAACGAATTTTGTAAGAATTTCTCTTTCACTGTCTTTGTTTCACGGGTTTTTAAAAGTAATTGATTTTTATAATGGGGTTTAGCTGCTTTGCACTGCTGTGTTTATGCCGCTTTACACCCACTTGACTCACTTACAGAGAGATAGCAATACATAGGTTTTAAGATTCTTACTAGTCAGATATATTCTTGGGCGGTGAATAGGGGGTGTTGAGTCCAGTAAACTGAGCAAGGAGTAGGTCTTGTCTATTACATATTGGGTTTATGGAACGGTATCTGAGCTAATTTGAAACCCTTGTTTTATGCATCACCCCACCTCACCTTTCCCGTTAAGCAGCCATAGTGTGTTTTCTAAACGTGTGACTCTGTTCTGTTTTGTAATTCAGTTCAAGGGTAGCGGTTTTTACATTCCCTCTATAAGTGATATCTTATGATAAGTGTCTTTTTCTGTGTGACTTATTTCACTTAGAATCGTTGTACCTAAATCCACTCATCATGCTGCTCCTAGCCTTAGGACGTTGATTTCATGGCTGAGTGATATTCCATTGTACATAAGGACCACAACTTCTTTATCCATTCTTCTCTTTCCTTGGATGTTTCAGGTGTAACGAAGTGGAGGTTCTTGTCAACAGAGCAGCCCTAAACTTTGGGGTGCCTGTGTCTTGCTGATGTTTAGTTTTCCCAATTTATACGCCCATGAGTGGAACTGCCCTATGCTCTCTAAGCTGAGTTTTTTAGATGTTTCAGGACACACCGTACACTTCTCCAGAGTGGCTGTTGGCCATTTACAGCCCGCCCATCAGCGTAGCAAGGCTCCCATTTCTCCATGGCCTGTCCTGCATTTCTGGTTTTGACACTTTATTCAGCATGGCCCTTTTGACCGATGGGAAGCGAGACTTCTTTGTAGCGCTGATTTGCCTTTCCAGGTTGCTTGGTTGGCCAAAAAGGGCGTATGCGTTTTTTCCTGAATATATTCAGGAAAAAACGCATACGCCCTTTTTGGCCAAGGGCATCATTGTCGAGGTTTTGCCGCTTTTCCTGTGCTTTAAAGGCGATTCGAATCTACCTCCTGAAATCTGTTTCCTGCAATTCTGCCTTGCTTTCAAATCCTCTTCGTTGCCTTCCCTCAATATATTTGTGGACGAGAGTTATCATTTCTAACTGTGCAGGTCTGTGAATTGCAGTGCCCCTGAGCTCCATTTTTCAACTCGCTTTCTTGGGAGCTGGCCGCAAAAGCGCAGGATTGCTTCAGGCCCTATTCTGGCTCCGGGCGGTAGGCTGAGCCTGTGGTTAATTCTACTTTCTGATGGGAAAATAGAGTGACCTGTGCCTGTCCCAACACCTAGAGCTAGTCTCTCATTGGTTCCCCCTCTTCCCGTTCATCCTCAGGACAAATTGCAACCTGTACGGAACAGGAGGTTAAAGGTGCTGATTCTCCAAGGAGGGAGATTGCTAGTAAAGCGGCTGGAATGGCGAACCGGAGCACAAGGAGATGAAAAATGAGGTGCGTTTTAGAAACCTTTCCCGATCACACGGTGTACCATCTTCTGGGTTTCTCATGCATGTTTTCGATGTAGGAAGATGCCCTTGAACCTGGAGATTTGGGACCATGGCATGGGTACCACGCCGTACTACTTTAAAGGGTCTGCGTTAGCTCACCCAACCTCACCAAACCTCTCAGCCCCAAGAGTGTCCACCCTTATGGCTCAGTCAGCTGTGGGTCTAGATATGGTCAATCCAGGTGGCATCGCAGCCCCTGAACGAATTTTGTAAGAATTTCTCTTTCACTGTCTTTGTTTCACGGGTTTTTAAAAGTAATTGATTTTTAGAATGGGGTTTAGCTGCTTTGCACTGCTGTGTTTATGCCGCTTTACACCCACTTGACTCACTTACAGAGAGATAGCAATACATAGGTTTTAAGATTCTTACTAGTCAAATATATTCTTGGGCGGTGAATAGGGGGTGTTGAGTCCAGTTCACTGAGCAAGGAGTAGGTCTTTTCTATTACATATTGGGTTTATGGAACGGTATCTGAGCTAATTTGAAACCCTTGTTTTATGCATCACCCCACCTCACCTTTCCCGTTAAGCAGCCATAGTGTGTTTTCTAAACGTGCGACTCTGTTCTGTTTTGTAATTCAGTTCAAGGGTAGCGGTTTTTACATTAGCCTCTGTAAGTGATATCTTATGATAAGTGTCTTTTTCTGTGTGACTTATTTCACTTAGAATCGTTGTACCTATATCCACTCATCATGCTGCTCCTAGCCTTATGACGTTGATTTCATGGCTGAGTGATATTCCATTGTACATAAGGACCACAACTTCTTTATCCATTCTTCTCTTTCCTTGGATGTTTCAGGTGTAACGAAGTGGAGGTTCTTGTCAACAGAGCAGCCCTAAACTTTGGGGTGCCTGTGTCTTGCTGATTTTTAGTTTTCCCAATTTATACGCCCATGAGTGGAAGTGCCCTATGCTCTGTAAGCTGAGTTTTTTAGATGTTTCAGGACACACCGTACACTTCTCCAGAGTGGCTGTTGGCCATTTACAGCCCGCCCATCAGCGTAGCAAGGCTCCCATTTCTCCATGGCCTGTCCTGCATTTCTGGTTTTGACACTTTATTCAGCATGGCCCTTTTGACCGATGGGAAGCGAGACTTCTTTGTAGCGCTGATTTGCCTTTCCAGGTTGCTTGGTTGGCCAAAAAGGGCGTATGCGTTTTTTCCTGAATATATTCAGGAAAAAACGCATACGCCCTTTTTGGCCAAGGGCATCATTGTCGAGGTTTTGCCGCTTTTCCTGTGCTTTAAAGGCGATTCGAATCTACCTCCTGAAATCGGTTTCCTGCAATTCTGCCTTGCTTTCAAATTCTCTTCGTTGCCTTCCCTCAATATATTTGTGGACGGGAGTTATCATTTCTAACTGTGCAGGTCTGTGAATTGCAGTGCCCCTGAGCTCCATTTCTCAACTCGCTTTCTTGGGAGCTGGCCGCAAAAGCGCAGGATTGCTTCAGGCCCTATTCTGGCTCCGGGCGGCAGGCTGAGCCTGTGGTTAATTTTTCTTCCTGATGGGAAAATAGAGTGACGTGTGCCTGTCCCAACACCTAGAGCTAGTCTCTCATTGGTTCCCCCTCTTCCCGTTCATCCTCAGGACAAATTGCAACCTGTACGGAACAGGAGGTTAAAGGTGCTGATTCTCCAAGGAGGGAGATTGCTAGTAAAGCGGCTGAAATGGCGAACCGGAGCACAAGGAGATGAGAAATGAGGTGCGTTTTAGAAACCTTTCCCGATCACACGGTGTACCATCTTCTGGGTTTCTCATGCATGTTTTCGATGTAGGAAGATGCCCTTGAACCTGGAGATTTGGGACCCATGGCATGGGTACCACGCTGTATTATTTTACAGGGTCTGCGTTAGCTCACCCAACCTCACCAAACCTCTCAGCCCCAAGAGTGTCCACCCTTATGGCTCAGTCAGCTGTGGGTCTAGATATGGTCAATCCAGGTGGCATCGCAGCCCCTGAACGAATTTTGTAAGAATTTCTCTTTCACTGTCTTTGTTTCACGGGTTTTTAAAAGTAATTGATTTTTATAATGGGGTTTAGCTGCTTTGCACTGCTGTGTTTATGCCGCTTTACACCCACTTGACTCACTTACAGAGAGATAGCAATACATAGGTTTTAAGATTCTTACTAGTCAGATATATTCTTGGGTGGTGAATAGGGGGTGTTGAGTCCAGTTCACTGAGCAAGGAGTAGGTCTTGTCTATTACATATTGGGTTTATGGAACGGTATCTGAGCTAATTTGAAACCCTTGTTTTATGCATCACCCCACCTCACCTTTCCCGTTAAGCAGCCATAGTGTGTTTTCTAAACGTGCGACTCTGTTCTGTTTTGTAATTCAGTTCAAGGGTAGCGGTTTTTACATTAGCCTCTATAAGTGATATCTTATGATAAGTGTCTTTTTCTGTGTGACTTATTTCACTTAGAATCGTTGTACCTATATCCACTCATCATGCTGCTCCTAGCCTTATGACGTTGATTTCATGGCTGAGTGATATTCCATTGTACATAAGGACCACAACTTCTTTATCCATTCTTCTCTTTCCTTGGATGTTTCAGGTGTAATGAAGTGGAGGTTCTTGTCAACAGAGCAGCCCTAAACTTTGGGGTGCCTGTGTCTTGCTGATTTTTAGTTTTCCCAATTTATACGCCCATGAGTGGAACTGCCCTATGCTCTCTAAGCTGAGTTTTTTAGATGTTTCAGGACACACCGTACACTTCTCCAGAGTGGCTGTTGGCAATTTACAGCCCGCCCATCAGCGTAGCAAGGCTCCCATTTCTCCATGGCCTGTCCTGCATTTCTGGTTTTGACAATTTATTCAGCATGGCCCTTTTGACCGATGGGAAGCGAGACTTCTTTGTAGCGCTGATTTGCCTTTCCAGGTTGCTTGGTTGGCCAAAAAGGGCGTATGCGTTTTTTCCTGAATATATTCAGGAAAAAACGCATACGCCCTTTTTGGCCAAGGGCATCATTGTCGAGGTTTTGCCGCTTTTCCTGTGCTTTAAATGCGATTCGAATCTACCTCCTGAAATCTGTTTCCTGCAATTCTGCCTTGCTTTCAAATCCTCTTCGTTGCCTTCCCTCAATATATATGTGGACGAGAGTTATCATTTCTAACTGTGCAGGTCTGTGAATTGCAGTGCCCCTGAGCTCCATTTCTCAACTCGCTTTCTTGGGAGCTGGCCGCAAAAGCGCAGGATTGCTTCAGGCCCTATTCTGGCTCCGGGCGGCAGGCTGAGCCTGTGGTTAATTCTTCTTCCTGATGGGAAAATAGAGTGACCTCTGCCTGTCCCAACACCTAGAGCTAGTCTCTCATTGGTTCCCCCTCTTCCCGTTCATCCTCAGGACAGATTGCAACCTGTAAGGAACAGGAGGTTAAAGGTGCTGATTCTCCAAGGAGGGAGATTGCTAGTAAAGTGGCTGGAATGGCGAACCGGAGCACAAGGAGATGAGAAATGAGGTGCGTTTTAGAAACCTTTCCCTATCACACGGTGTACCATCTTCTGGGTTTCTCATGCATGTTTTCGATGTAGGAAGATGCCCTTGAACCTGGAGATTTGGGACCCATGGGATGGGTACCACGCTGTATTATTTTACAGGGTCTGCGTTAGCTCACCCAACCTCACCAAACCTCTCAGCCCCAAGAGTGTCCACCCTTATGGCTCAGTCAGCTGTGGGTCTAGATATGGTCAATCCAGGTGGCATCGCAGCCCCTGAACGAATTTTGTAAGAATTTCTCTTTCACTGTCTTTGTTTCACGAGTTTTTAAAAGTAATTGATTTTTATAATGGGGTTTAGCTGCTTTGCACTGCTGTGTTTATGCCGCTTTACACCCACTTGACTCACTTACAGAGAGATAGCAATACATAGGTTTTAAGATTCTTACTAGTCAGATATATTCTTGGGCGGTGAATAGGGGGTGTTGAGTCCAGTTCACTGAGCAAGGAGTAGGTCTTGTCTATTACATATTGGGTTTATGGAACGGTATCTGAGCTAATTTGAAACCCTTGTTTTATGCATCACCCCACCTCACCTTTCCCGTTAAGCAGCCATAGTGTGTTTTCTAAACGTGCGACTCTGTTCTGTTTTGTAATTCAGTTCAAGGGTAGCGGTTTTTACATTAGCCTCTGTAAGTGATATCTTATGATAAGTGTCTTTTTCTGTGTGACTTATTTCACTTAGAATCGTCGTACCTAAATCCACTCATCATGCTGCTCCTAGCCTTAGGACGTTGATTTCATGGCTGAGTGATATTCCATTGTACATAAGGACCACAACTTCTTTATCCATTCTTCTCTTTCCTGGGATGTTTCAGGTGTAACGAAGTGGAGGTTCTTGTCAACAGAGCAGCCCTAAACTTTGGGGTGCCTGTGTCTTGCTGATTTTTAGTTTTCCCAATTTATACG
Organism: Balaenoptera borealis; assembly: GCF_965194805.1. Classification (NCBI taxonomy): domain Eukaryota; kingdom Metazoa; phylum Chordata; class Mammalia; order Artiodactyla; family Balaenopteridae; genus Balaenoptera; species Balaenoptera borealis. The sequence continues at coordinate 42,489,288 of NC_138874.1, forward strand.
CCCATGAGTGGAAGTGCCCTATGCTCTCTAAGCTGAGTTTTTTCGATGTTTCAGGACACACCGTACACTTCTCCAGAGTGGCTGTTGGCAATTTACAGCCCGCCCATCAGCGTAGCAAGGCTCCCATTTCTCCATGGCCTGTCCTGCATTTCTGGTTTTGACACTTTATTCAGCATGGCCCTTTTGACCGATGGGAAGCGAGACTTCTTTGTAGCGCTGATTTGCCTTTGCAGGTTGCTTGGTTGGCCAAAAAGGGCGTATGCGTTTTTTCCTGAATATATTCAGGAAAAAACGCATACGCCCTTTTTGGCCAAGGGCATCATTGTCGAGGTTTTGCCGCTTTTCCTGTGCTTTAAAGGCGATTCGAATCTACCTCCTGAAATCTGTTTCCTGCAATTCTGCCTTGCTTTCAAATCCTCTTCGTTGCCTTCCCTCAATATATTTGTGGACGAGAGTTATCATTTCTAACTGTGCAGGTCTGTGAATTGCAGTGCCCCTGAGCTCCATTTCTCAACTCGCTTTCTTGGGAGCTGGCCGCAAAAGCGCAGGATTGCTTCAGGCCCTATTCTGGCTCCGGGCGGCAGGCTGAGCCTGTGGTTAATTCTTCTTCCTGATGGGAAAATAGAGTGACCTGTGCCTGTCCCAACACCTAGAGCTAGTCTCTCATTGGTTCCCCCTCTTCCCGTTCATCCTCAGGACAGTTTGCAACCTGTAAGGAACAGGAGGTTAAAGGTGCTGATTCTCCAAGGAGGGAGATTGCTAGTAAAGTGGCTGGAATGGCGAACCGGAGCCCAAGGAGATGAGAAATGAGGTGCGTTTTAGAAACCTTTCCCTATCACACGGTGTACCATCTTCTGGGTTTCTCATGCATGTTTTCGATGTAGGAAGATGCCCTTGAACCTGGAGATTTGGGACCCATGGGATGGGTACCACGCTGTATTATTTTACAGGGTCTGCGTTAGCTCACCCAACCTCACCAAACCTCTCAGCCCCAAGAGTGTCCACCCTTATGGCTCAGTCAGCTGTGGGTCTAGATATGGTCAATCCAGGTGGCATCGCAGCCCCTGAACGAATTTTGTAAGAATTTCTCTTTCACTGTCTTTGTTTCACGGGTTTTTAAAAGTAATTGATTTTTATAATGGGGTTTAGCTGCTTTGCACTGCTGTGTTTATGCCGCTTTACACCCACTTGACTCACTTACAGAGAGATAGCAATACATAGGTTTTAAGATTCTTACTAGTCAGATATATTCTTGGGCGGTGAATAGGGGGTGTTGAGTCCAGTAAACTGAGCAAGGAGTAGGTCTTGTCTATTACATATTGGGTTTATGGAACGGTATCTGAGCTAATTTGAAACCCTTGTTTTATGCATCACCCCACCTCACCTTTCCCGTTAAGCAGCCATAGTGTGTTTTCTAAACGTGTGACTCTGTTCTGTTTTGTAATTCAGTTCAAGGGTAGCGGTTTTTACATTCCCTCTATAAGTGATATCTTATGATAAGTGTCTTTTTCTGTGTGACTTATTTCACTTAGAATCGTTGTACCTAAATCCACTCATCATGCTGCTCCTAGCCTTAGGACGTTGATTTCATGGCTGAGTGATATTCCATTGTACATAAGGACCACAACTTCTTTATCCATTCTTCTCTTTCCTTGGATGTTTCAGGTGTAACGAAGTGGAGGTTCTTGTCAACAGAGCAGCCCTAAACTTTGGGGTGCCTGTGTCTTGCTGATGTTTAGTTTTCCCAATTTATACGCCCATGAGTGGAACTGCCCTATGCTCTCTAAGCTGAGTTTTTTAGATGTTTCAGGACACACCGTACACTTCTCCAGAGTGGCTGTTGGCCATTTACAGCCCGCCCATCAGCGTAGCAAGGCTCCCATTTCTCCATGGCCTGTCCTGCATTTCTGGTTTTGACACTTTATTCAGCATGGCCCTTTTGACCGATGGGAAGCGAGACTTCTTTGTAGCGCTGATTTGCCTTTCCAGGTTGCTTGGTTGGCCAAAAAGGGCGTATGCGTTTTTTCCTGAATATATTCAGGAAAAAACGCATACGCCCTTTTTGGCCAAGGGCATCATTGTCGAGGTTTTGCCGCTTTTCCTGTGCTTTAAAGGCGATTCGAATCTACCTCCTGAAATCTGTTTCCTGCAATTCTGCCTTGCTTTCAAATCCTCTTCGTTGCCTTCCCTCAATATATTTGTGGACGAGAGTTATCATTTCTAACTGTGCAGGTCTGTGAATTGCAGTGCCCCTGAGCTCCATTTTTCAACTCGCTTTCTTGGGAGCTGGCCGCAAAAGCGCAGGATTGCTTCAGGCCCTATTCTGGCTCCGGGCGGTAGGCTGAGCCTGTGGTTAATTCTACTTTCTGATGGGAAAATAGAGTGACCTGTGCCTGTCCCAACACCTAGAGCTAGTCTCTCATTGGTTCCCCCTCTTCCCGTTCATCCTCAGGACAAATTGCAACCTGTACGGAACAGGAGGTTAAAGGTGCTGATTCTCCAAGGAGGGAGATTGCTAGTAAAGCGGCTGGAATGGCGAACCGGAGCACAAGGAGATGAAAAATGAGGTGCGTTTTAGAAACCTTTCCCGATCACACGGTGTACCATCTTCTGGGTTTCTCATGCATGTTTTCGATGTAGGAAGATGCCCTTGAACCTGGAGATTTGGGACCATGGCATGGGTACCACGCCGTACTACTTTAAAGGGTCTGCGTTAGCTCACCCAACCTCACCAAACCTCTCAGCCCCAAGAGTGTCCACCCTTATGGCTCAGTCAGCTGTGGGTCTAGATATGGTCAATCCAGGTGGCATCGCAGCCCCTGAACGAATTTTGTAAGAATTTCTCTTTCACTGTCTTTGTTTCACGGGTTTTTAAAAGTAATTGATTTTTAGAATGGGGTTTAGCTGCTTTGCACTGCTGTGTTTATGCCGCTTTACACCCACTTGACTCACTTACAGAGAGATAGCAATACATAGGTTTTAAGATTCTTACTAGTCAAATATATTCTTGGGCGGTGAATAGGGGGTGTTGAGTCCAGTTCACTGAGCAAGGAGTAGGTCTTTTCTATTACATATTGGGTTTATGGAACGGTATCTGAGCTAATTTGAAACCCTTGTTTTATGCATCACCCCACCTCACCTTTCCCGTTAAGCAGCCATAGTGTGTTTTCTAAACGTGCGACTCTGTTCTGTTTTGTAATTCAGTTCAAGGGTAGCGGTTTTTACATTAGCCTCTGTAAGTGATATCTTATGATAAGTGTCTTTTTCTGTGTGACTTATTTCACTTAGAATCGTTGTACCTATATCCACTCATCATGCTGCTCCTAGCCTTATGACGTTGATTTCATGGCTGAGTGATATTCCATTGTACATAAGGACCACAACTTCTTTATCCATTCTTCTCTTTCCTTGGATGTTTCAGGTGTAACGAAGTGGAGGTTCTTGTCAACAGAGCAGCCCTAAACTTTGGGGTGCCTGTGTCTTGCTGATTTTTAGTTTTCCCAATTTATACGCCCATGAGTGGAAGTGCCCTATGCTCTCTAAGCTGAGTTTTTTAGATGTTTCAGGACACACCGTACACTTCTCCAGAGTGGCTGTTGGCCATTTACAGCCCGCCCATCAGCGTAGCAAGGCTCCCATTTCTCCATGGCCTGTCCTGCATTTCTGGTTTTGACACTTTATTCAGCATGGCCCTTTTGACCGATGGGAAGCGAGACTTCTTTGTAGCGCTGATTTGCCTTTCCAGGTTGCTTGGTTGGCCAAAAAGGGCGTATGCGTTTTTTCCTGAATATATTCAGGAAAAAACGCATACGCCCTTTTTGGCCAAGGGCATCATTGTCGAGGTTTTGCCGCTTTTCCTGTGCTTTAAAGGCGATTCGAATCTACCTCCTGAAATCGGTTTCCTGCAATTCTGCCTTGCTTTCAAATTCTCTTCGTTGCCTTCCCTCAATATATTTGTGGACGGGAGTTATCATTTCTAACTGTGCAGGTCTGTGAATTGCAGTGCCCCTGAGCTCCATTTCTCAACTCGCTTTCTTGGGAGCTGGCCGCAAAAGCGCAGGATTGCTTCAGGCCCTATTCTGGCTCCGGGCGGCAGGCTGAGCCTGTGGTTAATTTTTCTTCCTGATGGGAAAATAGAGTGACGTGTGCCTGTCCCAACACCTAGAGCTAGTCTCTCATTGGTTCCCCCTCTTCCCGTTCATCCTCAGGACAAATTGCAACCTGTACGGAACAGGAGGTTAAAGGTGCTGATTCTCCAAGGAGGGAGATTGCTAGTAAAGCGGCTGAAATGGCGAACCGGAGCACAAGGAGATGAGAAATGAGGTGCGTTTTAGAAACCTTTCCCGATCACACGGTGTACCATCTTCTGGGTTTCTCATGCATGTTTTCGATGTAGGAAGATGCCCTTGAACCTGGAGATTTGGGACCCATGGCATGGGTACCACGCTGTATTATTTTACAGGGTCTGCGTTAGCTCACCCAACCTCACCAAACCTCTCAGCCCCAAGAGTGTCCACCCTTATGGCTCAGTCAGCTGTGGGTCTAGATATGGTCAATCCAGGTGGCATCGCAGCCCCTGAACGAATTTTGTAAGAATTTCTCTTTCACTGTCTTTGTTTCACGGGTTTTTAAAAGTAATTGATTTTTATAATGGGGTTTAGCTGCTTTGCACTGCTGTGTTTATGCCGCTTTACACCCACTTGACTCACTTACAGAGAGATAGCAATACATAGGTTTTAAGATTCTTACTAGTCAAATATATTCTTGGGCGGTGAATAGGGGGTGTTGAGTCCAGTTCACTGAGCAAGGAGTAGGTCTTGTCTATTACATATTGGGTTTATGGAACGGTATCTGAGCTAATTTGAAACCCTTGTTTTATGCATCACCCCACCTCACCTTTCCCGTTAAGCAGCCATAGTGTGTTTTCTAAACGTGCGACTCTGTTCTGTTTTGTAATTCAGTTCAAGGGTAGCGGTTTTTACATTCCCTCTATAAGTGATATCTTATGATAAGTGTCTTTTTCTGTGTGACTTATTTCACTTAGAATCGTTATACCTAAATCCACTCATCATGCTGCTCCTAGCCTTAGGACGTTGATTTCATGGCTGAGTGATATTCCATTGTACATAAGGACCACAACTTCTTTATCCATTCTTCTCTTTCCTGGGATGTTTCAGGTGTAACGAAGTGGAGGTTCTTGTCAACAGAGCAGCCCTAAACTTTGGGGTGCCTGTGTCTTGCTGATGTTTAGTTTTCCCAATTTATACGCCCATGAGTGGAACTGCCCTATGCTCTCTAAGCTGAGTTTTTTAGATGTTTCAGGACACACCGTACACTTCTCCAGAGTGGCTGTTGGCCATTTACAGCCCGCCCATCAGCGTAGCAAGGCTCCCATTTCTCCATGGCCTGTCCTGCATTTCTGGTTTTGACACTTTATTCAGCATGGCCCTTTTGACCGATGGGAAGCGAGACTTCTTTGTAGCGCTGATTTGCCTTTCCAGGTTGCTTGGTTGGCCAAAAAGGGCGTATGCGTTTTTTCCTGAATATATTCAGGAAAAAACGCATACGCCCTTTTTGGCCAAGGGCATCATTGTCGAGGTTTTGCCGCTTTTCCTGTGCTTTAAAGGCGATTCGAATCTACCTCCTGAAATCTGTTTCCTGCAATTCTGCCTTGCTTTCACATCCTCTTCGTTGCCTTCCCTCAATATATTTGTGGACGAGAGTTATCATTTCTAACTGTGCAGGTCTGTGAATTGCAGTGCCCCTGAGCTCCATTTTTCAACTCGCTTTCTTGGGAGCTGGCCGCAAAAGCGCAGGATTGCTTCAGGCCCTATTCTGGCTCCGGGCGGTAGGCTGAGCCTGTGGTTAATTCTACTTTCTGATGGGAAAATAGAGTGACGTGTGCCTGTCCCAACACCTAGAGCTAGTCTCTCATTGGTTCCCCCTCTTCCCGTTCATCCTCAGGACAAATTGCAACCTGTACGGAACAGGAGGTTAAAGGTGCTGATTCTCCAAGGAGGGAGATTGCTAGTAAAGCGGCTGGAATGGCGAACCGGAGCACAAGGAGATGAAAAATGAGGTGCGTTTTAGAAACCTTTCCCGATCACACGGTGTACCATCTTCTGGGTTTCTCATGCATGTTTTCGATGTAGGAAGATGCCCTTGAACCTGGAGATTTGGGACCATGGCATGGGTACCACGCCGTACTACTTTAAAGGGTCTGCGTTAGCTCACCCAACCTCACCAAACCTCTCAGCCCCAAGAGTGTCCACCCTTATGGCTCAGTCAGCTGTGGGTCTAGATATGGTCAATCCAGGTGGCATCGCAGCCCCTGAACGAATTTTGTAAGAATTTCTCTTTCACTGTCTTTGTTTCACGGGTTTTTAAAAGTAATTGATTTTTATAATGGGGTTTAGCTGCTTTGCACTGCTGTGTTTATGCCGCTTTACACCCACTTGACTCACTTACAGAGAGATAGCAATACATAGGTTTTAAGATTCTTACTAGTCAAATATATTCTTGGGCGGTGAATAGGGGGTGTTGAGTCCAGTTCACTGAGCAAGGAGTAGGTCTTTTCTATTACATATTGGGTTTATGGAACGGTATCTGAGCTAATTTGAAACCCTTGTTTTATGCATCACCCCACCTCACCTTTCCCGTTAAGCAGCCATAGTGTGTTTTCTAAACGTGCGACTCTGTTCTGTTTTGTAATTCAGTTCAAGGGTAGCGGTTTTTACATTAGCCTCTGTAAGTGATATCTTATGATAAGTGTCTTTTTCTGTGTGACTTATTTCACTTAGAATCGTTGTACCTATATCCACTCATCATGCTGCTCCTAGCCTTATGACGTTGATTTCATGGCTGAGTGATATTCCATTGTACATAAGGACCACAACTTCTTTATCCATTCTTCTCTTTCCTTGGATGTTTCAGGTGTAACGAAGTGGAGGTTCTTGTCAACAGAGCAGCCCTAAACTTTGGGGTGCCTGTGTCTTGCTGATTTTTAGTTTTCCCAATTTATACGCCCATGAGTGGAACTGCCCTATGCTCTCTAAGCTGAGTTTTTTAGATGTTTCAGGACACACCGTACACTTCTCCAGAGTGGCTGTTGGCCATTTACAGCCCGCCCATCAGCGTAGCAAGGCTCCCATTTCTCCATGGCCTGTCCTGCATTTCTGGTTTTGACACTTTATTCAGCATGGCCCTTTGGACCGATGGGAAGCGAGACTTCTTTGTAGTGCTGATTTGCCTTTCCAGGTTGCTTGGTTGGCCAAAAAGGGCGTATGCGTTTTTTCCTGAATATATTCAGGAAAAAACGCATACGCCCTTTTTGGCCAAGGGCATCATTGTCGAGGTTTTGCCGCTTTTCCTGTGCTTTAAAGGCGATTCGAATCTACCTCCTGAAATCGGTTTCCTGCAATTCTGCCTTGCTTTCAAATTCTCTTCGTTGCCTTCCCTCAATATATTTGTGGACGGGAGTTATCATTTCTAACTGTGCAGGTCTGTGAATTGCAGTGCCCCTGAGCTCCATTTCTCAACTCGCTTTCTTGGGAGCTGGCCGCAAAAGCGCAGGATTGCTTCAGGCCCTATTCTGGCTCCGGGCGGCAGGCTGAGCCTGTGGTTAATTTTTCTTCCTGATGGGAAAATAGAGTGACGTGTGCCTGTCCCAACACCTAGAGCTAGTCTCTCATTGGTTCCCCCTCTTCCCGTTCATCCTCAGGACAAATTGCAACCTGTACGGAACAGGAGGTTAAAGGTGCTGATTCTCCAAGGAGGGAGATTGCTAGTAAAGCGGCTGAAATGGCGAACCGGAGCACAAGGAGATGAGAAATGAGGTGCGTTTTAGAAACCTTTCCCGATCACACGGTGTACCATCTTCTGGGTTTCTCATGCATGTTTTCGATGTAGGAAGATGCCCTTGAACCTGGAGATTTGGGACCCATGGCATGGGTACCACGCTGTATTATTTTACAGGGTCTGCGTTAGCTCACCCAACCTCACCAAACCTCTCAGCCCCAAGAGTGTCCACCCTTATGGCTCAGTCAGCTGTGGGTCTAGATATGGTCAATCCAGGTGGCATCGCAGCCCCTGAACGAATTTTGTAAGAATTTCTCTTTCACTGTCTTTGTTTCACGGGTTTTTAAAAGTAATTGATTTTTAGAATGGGGTTTAGCTGCTTTGCACTGCTGTGTTTATGCCGCTTTACACCCACTTGACTCACTTACAGAGAGATAGCAATACATAGGTTTTAAGATTCTTACTAGTCAAATATATTCTTGGGCGGTGAATAGGGGGTGTTGAGTCCAGTTCACTGAGCAAGGAGTAGGTCTTGTCTATTACATATTGGGTTTATGGAACGGTATCTGAGCTAATTTGAAACCCTTGTTTTATGCATCACCCCACCTCACCTTTCCCGTTAAGCAGCCATAGTGTGTTTTCTAAACGTGCGACTCTGTTCTGTTTTGTAATTCAGTTCAAGGGTAGCGGTATTTACATTCCCTCTATAAGTGATATCTTATGATAAGTGTCTTTTTCTGTGTGACTTATTTCACTTAGAATCGTTATACCTAAATCCACTCATCATGCTGCTCCTAGCCTTAGGACGTTGATTTCATGGCTGAGTGATATTCCATTGTACATAAGGACCACAACTTCTTTATCCATTCTTCTCTTTCCTGGGATGTTTCAGGTGTAACGAAGTGGAGGTTCTTGTCAACAGAGCAGCCCTAAACTTTGGGGTGCCTGTGTCTTGCTGATGTTTAGTTTTCCCAATTTATACGCCCATGAGTGGAAGTGCCCTATGCTCTGTAAGCTGAGTTTTTTAGATGTTTCAGGACACACCGTACACTTCTCCAGAGTGGCTGTTGGCCATTTACAGCCCGCCCATCAGCGTAGCAAGGCTCCCATTTCTCCATGGCCTGTCCTGCATTTCTGGTTTTGACACTTTATTCAGCATGGCCCTTTTGACCGATGGGAAGCGAGACTTCTTTGTAGCGCTGATTTGCCTTTCCAGGTTGCTTGGTTGGCCAAAAAGGGCGTATGCGTTTTTTCCTGAATATATTCAGGAAAAAACGCATACGCCCTTTTTGGCCAAGGGCATCATTGTCGAGGTTTTGCCGCTTTTCCTGTGCTTTAAAGGCGATTCGAATCTACCTCCTGAAATCGGTTTCCTGCAATTCTGCCTTGCTTTCAAATTCTCTTCGTTGCCTTCCCTCAATATATTTGTGGACGGGAGTTATCATTTCTAACTGTGCAGGTCTGTGAATTGCAGTGCCCCTGAGCTCCATTTCTCAACTCGCTTTCTTGGGAGCTGGCCGCAAAAGCGCAGGATTGCTTCAGGCCCTATTCTGGCTCCGGGCGGCAGGCTGAGCCTGTGGTTAATTTTTCTTCCTGATGGGAAAATAGAGTGACGTGTGCCTGTCCCAACACCTAGAGCTAGTCTCTCATTGGTTCCCCCTCTTCCCGTTCATCCTCAGGACAAATTGCAACCTGTACGGAACAGGAGGTTAAAGGTGCTGATTCTCCAAGGAGGGAGATTGCTAGTAAAGCGGCTGGAATGGCGAACCGGAGCACAAGGAGATGAAAAATGAGGTGCGTTTTAGAAACCTTTCCCGATCACACGGTGTACCATCTTCTGGGTTTCTCATGCATGTTTTCGATGTAGGAAGATGCCCTTGAACCTGGAGATTTGGGACCCATGGCATGGGTACCACGCCGTACTACTTTAAAGGGTCTGCGTTAGCTCACCCAACCTCACCAAAACTCTCAGCCCCAAGAGTGTCCACCCTTATGGCTCAGTCAGCTGTGGGTCTAGATATGGTCAATCCAGGTGGCATCGCAGCCCCTGAACGAATTTTGTAAGAATTTCTCTTTCACTGTCTTTGTTTCACGGGTTTTTAAAAGTAATTGATTTTTATAATGGGGTTTAGCTGCTTTGCACTGCTGTGTTTATGCCGCTTTACACCCACTTGACTCACTTACAGAGAGATAGCAATACATAGGTTTTAAGATTCTTACTAGTCAAATATATTCTTGGGCGGTGAATAGGGGGTGTTGAGTCCAGTTCACTGAGCAAGGAGTAGGTCTTGTCTATTACATATTGGGTTTATGGAACGGTATCTGAGCTAATTTGAAACCCTTGTTTTATGCATCACCCCACCTCACCTTTCCCGTTAAGCAGCCATAGTGTGTTTTCTAAACGTGCGACTCTGTTCTGTTTTGTAATTCAGTTCAAGGGTTGCGGTTTTTACATTAGCCTCTGTAAGTGATATCTTATGATAAGTGTCTTTTTCTGTGTGACTTATTTCACTTAGAATCGTTGTACCTATATCCACTCATCATGCTGCTCCTAGCCTTATGACGTTGATTTCATGGCTGAGTGATATTCCATTGTACATAAGGACCACAACTTCTTTATCCATTCTTCTCTTTCCTTGGATGTTTCAGGTGTAACGAAGTGGAGGTTCTTGTCAACAGAGCAGCCCTAAACTTTGGGGTGCCTGTGTCTTGCTGATTTTTAGTTTTCCCAATTTATACGCCCATGAGTGGAACTGCCCTATGCTCTCTAAGCTGAGTTTTTTAGATATTTCAGGACACACCGTACACTTCTCCAGAGTGGCTGTTGGCCATTTACAGCCCGCCCATCAGCGTAGCAAGGCTCCCATTTCTCCATGGCCTGTCCTGCATTTCTGGTTTTGACACTTTATTCAGCATGGCCCTTTTGACCGATGGGAAGCGAGACTTCTTTGTAGCGCTGATTTGCCTTTCCAGGTTGCTTGGTTGGCCAAAAAGGGCGTATGCGTTTTTTCCTGAATATATTCAGGAAAAAACGCATACGCCCTTTTTGGCCAAGGGCATCATTGTCGAGGTTTTGCCGCTTTTCCTGTGCTTTAAAGGCGATTCGAATCTACCTCCTGAAATCGGTTTCCTGCAATTCTGCCTTGCTTTCAAATTCTCTTCGTTGCCTTCCCTCAATATATTTGTGGACGGGAGTTATCATTTCTAACTGTGCAGGTCTGTGAATTGCAGTGCCCCTGAGCTCCATTTCTCAACTCGCTTTCTTGGGAGCTGGCCGCAAAAGCGCAGGATTGCTTCAGGCCCTATTCTGGCTCCGGGCGGCAGGCTGAGCCTGTGGTTAATTTTTCTTCCTGATGGGAAAATAGAGTGACGTGTGCCTGTCCCAACACCTAGAGCTAGTCTCTCATTGGTTCCCCCTCTTCCCGTTCATCCTCAGGACAAATTGCAACCTGTACGGAACAGGAGGTTAAAGGTGCTGATTCTCCAAGGAGGGAGATTGCTAGTAAAGCGGCTGGAATGGCGAACCGGAGCACAAGGAGATGAAAAATGAGGTGCGTTTTAGAAACCTTTCCCGATCACATGGTGTACCATCTTCTGGGTTTCTCATGCATGTTTTCGATGTAGGAAGATGCCCTTGAACCTGGAGATTTGGGACCCATGGCATGGGTACCACGCCGTACTACTTTAAAGGGTCTGCGTTAGCTCACCCAACCTCACCAAACCTCTCAGCCCCAAGAGTGTCCACCCTTATGGCTCAGTCAGCTGTGGGTCTAGATATGGTCAATCCAGGTGGCATCGCAGCCCCTGAACGAATTTTGTAAGAATTTCTCTTTCACTGTCTTTGTTTCACGGGTTTTTAAAAGTAATTGATTTTTATAATGGGGTTTAGCTGCTTTGCACTGCTGTGTTTATGCCGCTTTACACCCACTTGACTCACTTACAGAGAGATAGCAATACATAGGTTTTAAGATTCTTACTAGTCAGATATATTCTTGGGCGGTGAATAGGGGGTGTTGAGTCCAGTTCACTGAGCAAGGAGTAGGTCTTGTCTATTACATATTGGGTTTATGGAACGGTATCTGAGCTAATTTGAAACCCTTGTTTTATGCATCACCCCACCTCTCCTTTCCCGTTAAGCAGCCATAGTGTGTTTTCTAAACGTGCGACTCTGTTCTGTTTTGTAATTCAGTTCAAGGGTAGCGGTTTTTACATTCCCTCTATAAGTGATATCTTATGATAAGTGTCTTTTTCTGTGTGACTTATTTCACTTAGAATCGTCGTACCTAAATCCACTCATCATGCTGCTCCTAGCCTTATGACGTTGATTTCATGGCTGAGTGATATTCCATTGTACATAAGGACCACAACTTCTTTATCCATTCTTTTCTTTCCTGGGATGTTTCAGGTGTAACGAAGTGGAGGTTCTTGTCAACAGAGCAGCCCTAAACTTTGGGGTGCCTGTGTCTTGCTGATTTTTAGTTTTCCCAATTTATCCGCCCATGAGTGGAAGTGCCCTATGCTCTCTAAGCTGAGTTTTTTCGATGTTTCAGGACACACCGTACACTTCTCCAGAGTGGCTGTTGGCCATTTACAGCCCGCCCATCAGCGTAGCAAGGCTCCCATTTCTCCATGGCCTGTCCTGCATTTCTGGTTTTGACCCTTTATTCAGCATGGCCCTTTTGACCGATGGGAAGCGAGACTTCTTTGTAGCGCTGATTTGCCTTTCCAGGTTGCTTGGTTGGCCAAAAAGGGCGTATGCGTTTTTTCCTGAATATATTCAGGAAAAAACGCATACGCCCTTTTTGGCCAAGGGCATCATTGTCGAGGTTTTGCCGCTTTTCCTGTGCTTTAAAGGCGATTCGAATCTACCTCCTGAAATCTGTTTCCTGCAATTCTGCCTTGCTTTCAAATCCTCTTCGTTGCCTTCCCTCAATATATTTGTGGACGAGAGTTATCATTTCTAACTGTGCAGGTCTGTGAATTGCAGTGCCCATGAGCTCAATTTTTCAACTTGCTTTCTTGGGAGCTGGCCGCAAAAGCGCAGGATTGCTTCAGGCCCTATTCTGGCTCCGGGCGGTAGGCTAAGCCTGTGGTTAATTCTACTTTCTGATGGGAAAATAGAGTGACCTGTGCCTGTCCCAACACCTAGAGCTAGTCTCTCATTGGTTCCCCCTCTTCCCGTTCATCCTCAGGACAAATTGCAACCTGTACGGAACAGGAGGTTAAAGGTGCTGATTCTCCAAAGAGGGAGATTGCTAGTAAAGTGGCTGGAATGGCGAACCGGAGCACAAGGAGATGAGAAATGAGGTGCGTTTTAGAAACCTTTCCCGATCACACGGTGTACCATCTTCTGGGTTTCTCATGCATGTTTTCGATGTAGGAAGATGCCCTTGAACCTGGAGATTTGGGACCCATGGGATGGGTACCACGCCGTATTATTTTACAGGGTCTGCGTTAGCTCACCCAACCTCACCAAACCTCTCAGCCCCAAGAGTGTCCACCCTTATGTATCAATCAGCTGTGGGTTTAGATATGGTCAATCCAGGTGGCATCGCAGCCCCTGAAAGAATTTTGTAAGAATTTCTCTTTCTTTCACTGTCTTTGTTTCACGAATTTTTAAAAGTATTTGATTTTTATAATGGGGTTTAGCTGCTTTGCACTGCTGTGTTTATGCCGCTTTACACCCACTTGACTCACTTACAGAGAGATATCAGTACATAGGTTTTAAGATTCTTACTAGTCAGATATATTCTTGGGCGGTGAATAGGGGGTGTTGAGTCCAGTTCACTGAGCAAGGAGTAGGTCTTGTCTATTACATATTGGGTTTATGGAACGATATCTGAGCTAATTTGAAACCCTTGTTTTATGCATCACCCCACCTCACCTTTCCCGTTAAGCAGCCATAGTGTGTTTTCTAAACGTGCGACTCTGTTCTGTTTTGTAATTCAGTTCAAGGGTAGCGGTTTTTACATTCCCTCTATAAGTGATATCTTATGATAAGTGTCTTTTTCTGTGTGACCTATTTCACTTAGAATCGTCGTAACTAAATCCACTCATCATGCTGCTCCTAGCCTTATGACGTTGATTTCATGGCTGAGTGATATTCCATTGTACATAAGGACCACAACTTCTTTATCCATTCTTCTCTTTCCTGGGATGTTTCAGGTGTAACGAAGTGGAGGTTCTTGTCAACAGAGCAGCCCTAAACTTTGGGGTGCCTGTGTCTTGCTGATTTTTAGTTTTCCCAATTTATACGCCCATGAGTGGAAGTGCCCTATGCTCTCTAAGCTGAGTTTTTTCAATGTTTCAGGACACACCGTACACTTCTCCAGAGTGGCTGTTGGCAATTTACAGCCCGCCCATCAGCGTAGCAAGGCTCCCATTTCTCCATGGCCTGTCCTGCATTTCTGGTTTTGACCCTTTATTCAGCATGGCCCTTTTGACCGATGGGAAGCGAGACTTCTTTGTAGCGCTGATTTGCCTTTCCAGGTTGCTTGGTTGGCCAAAAAGGGCGTATGCGTTTTTTCCTGAATATATTCAGGAAAAAACGCATACGCCCTTTTTGGCCAAGGGCATCATTGTCGAGGTTTTGCCGCTTTTCCTGTGCTTTAAAGGCGATTCGAATCTACCTCCTGAAATCGGTTTCCTGCAATTCTGCCTTGCTTTCAAATTCTCTTCGTTGCCTTCCCGCAATATATTTGTGGACGAGAGTTATCATTTCTAACTGTGCAGGTCTGTGAATTGCAGTGCCCCTGAGCTCCATTTCTCAACTCGCTTTCTTGGGAGCTGGCCGCAAAAGCGCAAGATTGCTTTAGGCCCTATTCTGCCTCCGGGCGGCAGGCTGATCCTGTGGTTAATTCTTCTTCCTGATGGGAAAATAGAGTGACCTCTGCCTGTTCCAACACCTAGAGCTAGTCTCTCATTGGTTCCCCCTCTTCCCGTTCATCCTCAGGACAAATTGCAACCTGTACGGAACAGGAGGTTAAAGGTGCTGATTCTCCAAGGAGGGAGATTGCTAGTAAAGCGGCTGGAATGGCGAACCGGAGCACAAGGAGATGAGAAATGAGGTGCGTTTTAGAAACCTTTCCCGATCACACGGTGTACCATCTTCTGGGTTTCTCATGCATGTTTTCGATGTAGGAAGATGTCCTTGAACCTGGAGATTTGGGACCCATGGGATGGGTACCACGCCGTATTACTTTAAAGGGTCTGCGTTAGCTCACCCAACCTCACCAAACCTCTCAGCCCCAAGAGTGTCCACCCTTATGGCTCAGTCAGCTGTGGGTCTAGATATGGTCAATCCAGGTGGCATCGCAGCCCCTGAACGAATTTTGTAAGAATTTCTCTTTCACTGTCTTTGTTTCACGAGTTTTTAAAAGTAATTGATTTTTATAATGGGGTTTAGCTGCTTTGCACTGCTGTGTTTATGCCGCTTTACACCCACTTGACTCACTTACAGAGAGATAGCAATACATAGGTTTTAAGATTCTTACTAGTCAGATATATTCTTGGGCGGTGAATAGGGGGTGTTGAGTCCAGTTCACTGAGCAAGGAGTAGGTCTTGTCTATTACATATTGGGTTTATGGAACGGTATCTGAGCTAATTTGAAACCCTTGTTTTATGCATCACCCCACCTCACCTTTCCCGTTAAGCAGCCATAGTGTGTTTTCTAAACGTGTGACTCTGTTCTGTTTTGTAATTCAGTTCAAGGGTAGCGGTTTTTACATTCCCTCTATAAGTGATATCTTATGATAAGTGTCTTTTTCTGTGTGACTTATTTCACTTAGAATCGTCGTACCTAAATCCACTCATCATGCTGCTCCTAGCCTTAGGACGTTGATTTCATGGCTGAGTGATATTCCATTGTACATAAGGACCACAACTTCTTTATCCATTCTTCTCTTTCCTGGGATGTTTCAGGTGTAACGAAGTGGAGGTTCTTGTCAACAGAGCAGCCCTAAACTTTGGGGTGCCTGTGTCTTGCTGATTTTTAGTTTTCCCAATTTATCCGCCCATGAGTGGAAGTGCCCTATGCTCTCTAAGCTGAGTTTTTTCGATGTTTCAGGACACACCGTACACTTCTCCAGAGTGGCTGTTGGCCATTTACAGCCCGCCCATCAGCGTAGCAAGGCTCCCATTTCTCCATGGCCTGTCCTGCATTTCTGGTTTTGACCCTTTATTCAGCATGGCCCTTTTGACCGATGGGAAGCGAGACTTCTTTGTAGCGCTGATTTGCCTTTCCAGGTTGCTTGGTTGGCCAAAAAGGGCGTATGCGTTTTTTCCTGAATATATTCAGGAAAAAACGCATACGCCCTTTTTGGCCAAGGGCATCATTGTCGAGGTTTTGCCGCTTTTCCTGTGCTTTAAAGGCGATTCGAATCTACCTCCTGAAATCTGTTTCCTGCAATTCTGCCTTGCTTTCAAATCCTCTTCGTTGCCTTCCCTCAATATATTTGTGGACGAGAGTTATCATTTCTAACTGTGCAGGTCTGTGAATTGCAGTGCCCATGAGCTCAATTTTTCAACTTGCTTTCTTGGGAGCTGGCCGCAAAAGCGCAGGATTGCTTCAGGCCCTATTCTGGCTCCGGGCGGTAGGCTAAGCCTGTGGTTAATTCTACTTTCTGATGGGAAAATAGAGTGACCTGTGCCTGTCCCAACACCTAGAGCTAGTCTCTCATTGGTTCCCCCTCTTCCCGTTCATCCTCAGGACAAATTGCAACCTGTACGGAACAGGAGGTTAAAGGTGCTGATTCTCCAAAGAGGGAGATTGCTAGTAAAGGGGCTGGAATGGCGAACCGGAGCACAAGGAGATTAGAAATGAGGTGCGTTTTAGAAACCTTTCCCGATCACACGGTGTACCATCTTCTGGGTTTCTCATGCATGTTTTCGATGTAGGAAGATGCCCTTGAACCTGGAGATTTGGGACCCATGGGATGGGTACCACGCCGTATTATTTTACAGGGTCTGCGTTAGCTCACCCAACCTCACCAAACCTCTCAGCCCCAAGAGTGTCCACCCTTATGTATCAATCAGCTGTGGGTTTAGATATGGTCAATCCAGGTGGCATCGCAGCCCCTGAAAGAATTTTGTAAGAATTTCTCTTTCTTTCACTGTCTTTGTTTCACGAGTTTTTAAAAGTATTTGATTTTTATAATGGGGTTTAGCTGCTTTGCACTGCTGTGTTTATGCCGCTTTACACCCACTTGACTCACTTACAGAGAGATATCAGTACATAGGTTTTAAGATTCTTACTAGTCAGATATATTCTTGGGCGGTGAATAGGGGGTGTTGAGTCCAGTTCACTGAGCAAGGAGTAGGTCTTGTCTATTACATATTGGGTTTATGGAACGATATCTGAGCTAATTTGAAACCCTTGTTTTATGCATCACCCCACCTCACCTTTCCCGTTAAGCAGCCATAGTGTGTTTTCTAAACGTGCGACTCTGTTCTGTTTTGTAATTCAGTTCAAGGGTAGCGGTTTTTACATTCCCTCTATAAGTGATATCTTATGATAAGTGTCTTTTTCTGTGTGACCTATTTCACTTAGAATCGTCGTAACTAAATCCACTCATCATGCTGCTCCTAGCCTTATGACGTTGATTTCATGGCTGAGTGATATTCCATTGTACATAAGGACCACAACTTCTTTATCCATTCTTCTCTTTCCTGGGATGTTTCAGGTGTAACGAAGTGGAGATTCTTGTCAACAGAGCAGCCCTAAACTTTGGGGTGCCTGTGTCTTGCTGATTTTTAGTTTTCCCAATTTATACGCCCATGAGTGGAAGTGCCCTATGCTCTCTAAGCTGAGTTTTTTCAATGTTTCAGGACACACCGTACACTTCTCCAGAGTGGCTGTTGGCAATTTACAGCCCGCCCATCAGCGTAGCAAGGCTCCCATTTCTCCATGGCCTGTCCTGCATTTCTGGTTTTGACACTTTATTCAGCATGGCCCTTTTGACCGATGGGAAGCGAGACTTCTTTGTAGCGCTGATTTGCCTTTGCAGGTTGCTTGGTTGGCCAAAAAGGGCGTATGCGTTTTTTCCTGAATATATTCAGGAAAAAACGCATACGCCCTTTTTGGCCAAGGGCATCATTGTCGAGGTTTTGCCGCTTTTCCTGTGCTTTAAAGGCGATTCGAATCTACCTCCTGAAATCGGTTTCCTGCAATTCTGCCTTGCTTTCAAATTCTCTTCGTTGCCTTCCCGCAATATATTTGTGGACGAGAGTTATCATTTCTAACTGTGCAGGTCTGTGAATTGCAGTGCCCCTGAGCTCCATTTCTCAACTCGCTTTCTTGGGAGCTGGCCGCAAAAGCGCAAGATTGCTTCAGGCCCTATTCTGCCTCCGGGCGGCAGGCTGATCCTGTGGTTAATTCTTCTTCCTGATGGGAAAATAGAGTGACCTCTGCCTGTTCCAACACCTAGAGCTAGTCTCTCATTGGTTCCCCCTCTTCCCGTTCATCCTCAGGACAAATTGCAACCTGTACGGAACAGGAGGTTAAAGGTGCTGATTCTCCAAGGAGGGAGATTGCTAGTAAAGCGGCTGGAATGGCGAACCGGAGCACAAGGAGATGAGAAATGAGGTGCGTTTTAGAAACCTTTCCCGATCACACGGTGTACCATCTTCTGGGTTTCTCATGCATGTTTTCGATGTAGGAAGATGTCCTTGAACCTGGAGATTTGGGACCCATGGGATGGGTACCACGCCGTATTACTTTAAAGGGTCTGCGTTAGCTCACCCAACCTCACCAAACCTCTCAGCCCCAAGAGTGTCCACCCTTATGGCTCAGTCAGCTGTGGGTCTAGATATGGTCAATCCAGGTGGCATCGCAGCCCCTGAACGAATTTTGTAAGAATTTCTCTTTCACTGTCTTTGTTTCACGAGTTTTTAAAAGTAATTGATTTTTATAATGGGGTTTAGCTGCTTTGCACTGCTGTGTTTATGCCGCTTTACACCCACTTGACTCACTTACAGAGAGATAGCAATACATAGGTTTTAAGATTCTTACTAGTCAGATATATTCTTGGGCGGTGAATAGGGGGTGTTGAGTCCAGTTCACTGAGCAAGGAGTAGGTCTTGTCTATTACATATTGGGTTTATGGAACGGTATCTGAGCTAATTTGAAACCCTTGTTTTATGCATCACCCCACCTCACCTTTCCCGTTAAGCAGCCATAGTGTGTTTTCTAAACGTGTGACTCTGTTCTGTTTTGTAATTCAGTTCAAGGGTAGCGGTTTTTACATTCCCTCTATAAGTGATATCTTATGATAAGTGTCTTTTTCTGTGTGACTTATTTCACTTAGAATCGTCGTACCTAAATCCACTCATCATGCTGCTCCTAGCCTTAGGACGTTGATTTCATGGCTGAGTGATATTCCATTGTACATAAGGACCACAACTTCTTTATCCATTCTTCTCTTTCCTGGGATGTTTCAGGTGTAACGAAGTGGAGGTTCTTGTCAACAGAGCAGCCCTAAACTTTGGGGTGCCTGTGTCTTGCTGATTTTTAGTTTTCCCAATTTATACGCCCATGAGTGGAAGTGCCCTATGCTCTCTAAGCTGAGTTTTTTAGATGTTTCAGGACACACCGTACACTTCTCCAGAGTGGCTGTTGGCAATTTACAGCCCGCCCATCAGCGTAGCAAGGCTCCCATTTCTCCATGGCCTGTCCTGCATTTCTGGTTTTGACACTTTATTCAGCATGGCCCTTTTGACCGATGGGAAGCGAGACTTCTTTGTAGCGCTGATTTGCCTTTCCAGGTTGCTTGGTTGGCCAAAAAGGGCGTATGCGTTTTTTCCTGAATATATTCAGGAAAAAACGCATACGCCCTTTTTGGCCAAGGGCATCATTGTCGAGGTTTTGCCGCTTTTCCTGTGCTTTAAAGGCGATTCGAATCTACCTCCTGAAATCTGTTTCCTGCAATTCTGCCTTGCTTTCAAATCCTCTTCGTTGCCTTCCCTCAATATATTTGTGGACGAGAGTTATCATTTCTAACTGTGCAGGTCTGTGAATTGCAGTGCCCCTGAGCTCCATTTCTCAACTCGATTTCTTGGGAGCTGGCCGCAAAAGCGCAGGATTGCTTCAGGCCCTCTTCTGGCTCCGGGCGGCAGGCTGAGCCTGTGGTTAATTCTTCTTCCTGATGGGAAAATAGAGTGACCTGTGCCTGTCCCAACACCTAGAGCTAGTCTCTCATTGGTTCCCCCTCTTCCCGTTCATCCTCAGGACAGTTTGCAACCTGTAAGGAACAGGAGGTTAAAGGTGCTGATTCTCCAAGGAGGGAGATTGCTAGTAAAGTGGCTGGAATGGCGAACCGGAGCACAAGGAGATGAGAAATGAGGTGCGTTTTAGAAACCTTTCCCTATCACACGGTGTACCATCTTCTGGGTTTCTCATGCATGTTTTCGATGTAGGAAGATGCCCTTGAACCTGGAGATTTGGGACCCATGGGATGGGTACCACGCTGTATTATTTTACAGGGTCTGCGTTAGGTCACCCAACCTCACCAAACCTCTCAGCCCCAAGAGTGTCCACCCTTATGGCTCAGTCAGCTGTGGGTCTAGATATGGTCAATCCAGGTGGCATCGCAGCCCCTGAACGAATTTTGTAAGAATTTCTCTTTCACTGTCTTTGTTTCACGGGTTTTTAAAAGTAATTGATTTTTATAATGGGGTTTAGCTGCTTTGCACTGCTGTGTTTATGCCGCTTTACACCCACTTGACTCACTTACAGAGAGATAGCAATACATAGGTTTTAAGATTCTTACTAGTCAGATATATTCTTGGGCGGTGAATAGGGGGTGTTGAGTCCAGTTCACTGAGCAAGGAGTAGGTCTTGTCTATTACATATTGGGTTTATGGAACGGTATCTGAGCTAATTTGAAACCCTTGTTTTATGCATCACCCCACCTCACCTTTCCCGTTAAGCAGCCATAGTGTGTTTTCTAAACGTGTGACTCTGTTCTGTTTTGTAATTCAGTTCAAGGGTAGCGGTTTTTACATTCCCTCTATAAGTGATATCTTATGATAAGTGTCTTTTTCTGTGTGACTTATTTCACTTAGAATCCTCGTACCTAAATCCACTCATCATGCTGCTCCTAGCCTTAGGACGTTGATTTCATGGCTGAGTGATATTCCATTGTACATAAGGACCACAACTTCTTTATCCATTCTTCTCTTTCCTGGGATGTTTAAGGTGTAACGAAGTGGAGGTTCTTGTCAACAGAGCAGCCCTAAACTTTGGGGTGCCTGTGTCTTGCTGATGTTTAGTTTTCCCAATTTATACGCCCATGAGTGGAACTGCCCTATGCTCTCTAAGCTGAGGTTTTTGGATGTTTCAGGACACACCGTACACTTCTCCAGAGTGGCTGTTGGCAATTTACAGCCCGCCCATCAGCGTAGCAAGGCTCCCATTTCTCCATGGCCTGTCCTGCATTTCTGGTTTTGACCCTTTATTCAGCATGGCCCTTTTGACCGATGGGAAGCGAGACTTCTTTGTAGCGCTGATTTGCCTTTCCAGGTTGCTTGGTTGGCCAAAATGGGCGTATGCGTTTTTTCCTGAATATATTCAGAAAAAACGCATACGCCCATTTTGGCCAAGGGCATCATTGTCGAGGTTTTGCCGCTTTTCCTGTGCTTTAAAGGCGATTCGAATCTACCTCCTGAAATCTGTTTCCTGCAATTCTGCCTTGCTTTCACATCCTCTTCGTTGCCTTCCCTCAATATATTTGTGGACGAGAGTTATCATTTCTAACTGTGCAGGTCTGTGAATTGCAGTGCCCCTGAGCTCCATTTTTCAACTCGCTTTCTTGGGAGCTGGCCGCAAAAGCGCAAGATTGCTTCAGGCCCTATTCTGGCTCCGGGCGGTAGGCTGAGCCTGTGGTTAATTCTACTTTCTGATGGGAAAATAGAGTGACCTGTGCCTGTCCCAACACCTAGAGCTAGTCTCTCATTGGTTCCCCCTCTTCCCGTTCATCCTCAGGACAAATTGCAACCTGTACGGAACAGGAGGTTAAAGGTGCTGATTCTCCAAGGAGGGAGATTGCTAGTAAAGCGGCTGGAATGGCGAACCGGAGCACAAGGAGATGAAAAATGAGGTGCGTTTTAGAAACCTTTCCCGATCACATGGTGTACCATCTTCTGGGTTTCTCATGCATGTTTTCGATGTAGGAAGATGCCCTTGAACCTGGAGATTTGGGACCCATGGCATGGGTACCACGCCGTACTACTTTAAAGGGTCTGCGTTAGCTCACCCAACCTCACCAAACCTCTCAGCCCCAAGAGTGTCCACCCTTATGGCTCAGTCAGCTGTGGGTCTAGATATGGTCAATCCAGGTGGCATCGCAGCCCCTGAACGAATTTTGTAAGAATTTCTCTTTCACTGTCTTTGTTTCACGGGTTTTTAAAAGTAATTGATTTTTATAATGGGGTTTAGCTGCTTTGCACTGCTGTGTTTATGCCGCTTTACACCCACTTGACTCACTTACAGAGAGATAGCAATACATAGGTTTTAAGATTCTTACTAGTCAGATATATTCTTGGGCGGTGAATAGGGGGTGTTGAGTCCAGTTCACTGAGCAAGGAGTAGGTCTTGTCTATTACATATTGGGTTTATGGAACGGTATCTGAGCTAATTTGAAACCCTTGTTTTATGCATCACCCCACCTCTCCTTTCCCGTTAAGCAGCCATAGTGTGTTTTCTAAACGTGCGACTCTGTTCTGTTTTGTAATTCAGTTCAAGGGTAGCGGTTTTTACATTCCCTCTATAAGTGATATCTTATGATAAGTGTCTTTTTCTGTGTGACTTATTTCACTTAGAATCGTCGTACCTAAATCCACTCATCATGCTGCTCCTAGCCTTATGACGTTGATTTCATGGCTGAGTGATATTCCATTGTACATAAGGACCACAACTTCTTTATCCATTCTTTTCTTTCCTGGGATGTTTCAGGTGTAACGAAGTGGAGGTTCTTGTCAACAGAGCAGCCCTAAACTTTGGGGTGCCTGTGTCTTGCTGATTTTTAGTTTTCCCAATTTATCCGCCCATGAGTGGAAGTGCCCTATGCTCTCTAAGCTGAGTTTTTTCGATGTTTCAGGACACACCGTACACTTCTCCAGAGTGGCTGTTGGCCATTTACAGCCCGCCCATCAGCGTAGCAAGGCTCCCATTTCTCCATGGCCTGTCCTGCATTTCTGGTTTTGACCCTTTATTCAGCATGGCCCTTTTGACCGATGGGAAGCGAGACTTCTTTGTAGCGCTGATTTGCCTTTCCAGGTTGCTTGGTTGGCCAAAAAGGGCGTATGCGTTTTTTCCTGAATATATTCAGGAAAAAACGCATACGCCCTTTTTGGCCAAGGGCATCATTGTCGAGGTTTTGCCGCTTTTCCTGTGCTTTAAAGGCGATTCGAATCTACCTCCTGAAATCTGTTTCCTGCAATTCTGCCTTGCTTTCAAATCCTCTTCGTTGCCTTCCCTCAATATATTTGTGGACGAGAGTTATCATTTCTAACTGTGCAGGTCTGTGAATTGCAGTGCCCATGAGCTCAATTTTTCAACTTGCTTTCTTGGGAGCTGGCCGCAAAAGCGCAGGATTGCTTCAGGCCCTATTCTGGCTCCGGGCGGTAGGCTAAGCCTGTGGTTAATTCTACTTTCTGATGGGAAAATAGAGTGACCTGTGCCTGTCCCAACACCTAGAGCTAGTCTCTCATTGGTTCCCCCTCTTCCCGTTCATCCTCAGGACAAATTGCAACCTGTACGGAACAGGAGGTTAAAGGTGCTGATTCTCCAAAGAGGGAGATTGCTAGTAAAGTGGCTGGAATGGCGAACCGGAGCACAAGGAGATTAGAAATGAGGTGCGTTTTAGAAACCTTTCCCGATCACACGGTGTACCATCTTCTGGGTTTCTCATGCATGTTTTCGATGTAGGAAGATGCCCTTGAACCTGGAGATTTGGGACCCATGGGATGGGTACCACGCCGTATTATTTTACAGGGTCTGCGTTAGCTCACCCAACCTCACCAAACCTCTCAGCCCCAAGAGTGTCCACCCTTATGTATCAATCAGCTGTGGGTTTAGATATGGTGAATCCAGGTGGCATCGCAGCCCCTGAAAGAATTTTGTAAGAATGTCTCTTTCTTTCACTGTCTTTGTTTCACGAATTTTTAAAAGTATTTGATTTTTATAATGGGGTTTAGCTGCTTTGCACTGCTGTGTTTATGCCGCTTTACACCCACTTGACTCACTTACAGAGAGATATCAGTACATAGGTTTTAAGATTCTTACTAGTCAGATATATTCTTGGGCGGTGAATAGGGGGTGTTGAGTCCAGTTCACTGAGCAAGGAGTAGGTCTTGTCTATTACATATTGGGTTTATGGAACGATATCTGAGCTAATTTGAAACCCTTGTTTTATGCATCACCCCACCTCACCTTTCCCGTTAAGCAGCCATAGTGTGTTTTCTAAACGTGCGACTCTGTTCTGTTTTGTAATTCAGTTCAAGGGTAGCGGTTTTTACATTCCCTCTATAAGTGATATCTTATGATAAGTGTCTTTTTCTGTGTGACCTATTTCACTTAGAATCGTCGTAACTAAATCCACTCATCATGCTGCTCCTAGCCTTATGACGTTGATTTCATGGCTGAGTGATATTCCATTGTACATAAGGACCACAACTTCTTTATCCATTCTTCTCTTTCCTGGGATGTTTCAGGTGTAACGAAGTGGAGGTTCTTGTCAACAGAGCAGCCCTAAACTTTGGGGTGCCTGTGTCTTGCTGATTTTTAGTTTTCCCAATTTATACGCCCATGAGTGGAAGTGCCCTATGCTCTCTAAGCTGAGTTTTTTCAATGTTTCAGGACACACCGTACACTTCTCCAGAGTGGCTGTTGGCAATTTACAGCCCGCCCATCAGCGTAGCAAGGCTCCCATTTCTCCATGGCCTGTCCTGCATTTCTGGTTTTGACACTTTATTCAGCATGGCCCTTTTGACCGATGGGAAGCGAGACTTCTTTGTAGCGCTGATTTGCCTTTCCAGGTTGCTTGGTTGGCCAAAAAGGGCGTATGCGTTTTTTCCTGAATATATTCAGGAAAAAACGCATACGCCCTTTTTGGCCAAGGGCATCATTGTCGAGGTTTTGCCGCTTTTCCTGTGCTTTAAAGGCGATTCGAATCTACCTCCTGAAATCGGTTTCCTGCAATTCTGCCTTGCTTTCAAATTCTCTTCGTTGCCTTCCCGCAATATATTTGTGGACGAGAGTTATCATTTCTAACTGTGCAGGTCTGTGAATTGCAGTGCCCCTGAGCTCCATTTCTCAACTCGCTTTCTTGGGAGCTGGCCGCAAAAGCGCAAGATTGCTTTAGGCCCTATTCTGCCTCCGGGCGGCAGGCTGATCCTGTGGTTAATTCTTCTTCCTGATGGGAAAATAGAGTGACCTCTGCCTGTTCCAACACCTAGAGCTAGTCTCTCATTGGTTCCCCCTCTTCCCGTTCATCCTCAGGACAAATTGCAACCTGTACGGAACAGGAGGTTAAAGGTGCTGATTCTCCAAGGAGGGAGATTGCTAGTAAAGCGGCTGGAATGGCGAACCGGAGCACAAGGAGATGAGAAATGAGGTGCGTTTTAGAAACCTTTCCCGATCACACGGTGTACCATCTTCTGGGTTTCTCATGCATGTTTTCGATGTAGGAAGATGTCCTTGAACCTGGAGATTTGGGACCCATGGGATGGGTACCACGCCGTATTACTTTAAAGGGTCTGCGTTAGCTCACCCAACCTCACCAAACCTCTCAGCCCCAAGAGTGTCCACCCTTATGGCTCAGTCAGCTGTGGGTCTAGATATGGTCAATCCAGGTGGCATCGCAGCCCCTGAACGAATTTTGTAAGAATTTCTCTTTCACTGTCTTTGTTTCACGAGTTTTTAAAAGTAATTGATTTTTATAATGGGGTTTAGCTGCTTTGCACTGCTGTGTTTATGCCGCTTTACACCCACTTGACTCACTTACAGAGAGATAGCAATACATAGGTTTTAAGATTCTTACTAGTCAGATATATTCTTGGGCGGTGAATAGGGGGTGTTGAGTCCAGTTCACTGAGCAAGGAGTAGGTCTTGTCTATTACATATTGGGTTTATGGAACGGTATCTGAGCTAATTTGAAACCCTTGTTTTATGCATCACCCCACCTCACCTTTCCCGTTAAGCAGCCATAGTGTGTTTTCTAAACGTGTGACTCTGTTCTGTTTTGTAATTCAGTTCAAGGGTAGCGGTTTTTACATTCCCTCTATAAGTGATATCTTATGATAAGTGTCTTTTTCTGTGTGACTTATTTCACTTAGAATCGTCGTACCTAAATCCACTCATCATGCTGCTCCTAGCCTTAGGACGTTGATTTCATGGCTGAGTGATATTCCATTGTACATAAGGACCACAACTTCTTTATCCATTCTTCTCTTTCCTGGGATGTTTCAGGTGTAACGAAGTGGAGGTTCTTGTCAACAGAGCAGCCCTAAACTTTGGGGTGCCTGTGTCTTGCTGATTTTTAGTTTTCCCAATTTATCCGCCCATGAGTGGAAGTGCCCTATGCTCTCTAAGCTGAGTTT
Source organism: Balaenoptera borealis (assembly GCF_965194805.1). Classification (NCBI taxonomy): domain Eukaryota; kingdom Metazoa; phylum Chordata; class Mammalia; order Artiodactyla; family Balaenopteridae; genus Balaenoptera; species Balaenoptera borealis. The sequence goes on from NC_138874.1 coordinate 42,515,680, forward strand.
TTTCGATGTTTCAGGACACACCGTACACTTCTCCAGAGTGGCTGTTGGCCATTTACAGCCCGCCCATCAGCGTAGCAAGGCTCCCATTTCTCCATGGCCTGTCCTGCATTTCTGGTTTTGACCCTTTATTCAGCATGGCCCTTTTGACCGATGGGAAGCGAGACTTCTTTGTAGCGCTGATTTGCCTTTCCAGGTTGCTTGGTTGGCCAAAAAGGGCGTATGCGTTTTTTCCTGAATATATTCAGGAAAAAACGCATACGCCCTTTTTGGCCAAGGGCATCATTGTCGAGGTTTTGCCGCTTTTCCTGTGCTTTAAAGGCGATTCGAATCTACCTCCTGAAATCTGTTTCCTGCAATTCTGCCTTGCTTTCAAATCCTCTTCGTTGCCTTCCCTCAATATATTTGTGGACGAGAGTTATCATTTCTAACTGTGCAGGTCTGTGAATTGCAGTGCCCATGAGCTCAATTTTTCAACTTGCTTTCTTGGGAGCTGGCCGCAAAAGCGCAGGATTGCTTCAGGCCCTATTCTGGCTCCGGGCGGTAGGCTAAGCCTGTGGTTAATTCTACTTTCTGATGGGAAAATAGAGTGACCTGTGCCTGTCCCAACACCTAGAGCTAGTCTCTCATTGGTTCCCCCTCTTCCCGTTCATCCTCAGGACAAATTGCAACCTGTACGGAACAGGAGGTTAAAGGTGCTGATTCTCCAAAGAGGGAGATTGCTAGTAAAGGGGCTGGAATGGCGAACCGGAGCACAAGGAGATTAGAAATGAGGTGCGTTTTAGAAACCTTTCCCGATCACACGGTGTACCATCTTCTGGGTTTCTCATGCATGTTTTCGATGTAGGAAGATGCCCTTGAACCTGGAGATTTGGGACCCATGGGATGGGTACCACGCCGTATTATTTTACAGGGTCTGCGTTAGCTCACCCAACCTCACCAAACCTCTCAGCCCCAAGAGTGTCCACCCTTATGTATCAATCAGCTGTGGGTTTAGATATGGTCAATCCAGGTGGCATCGCAGCCCCTGAAAGAATTTTGTAAGAATTTCTCTTTCTTTCACTGTCTTTGTTTCACGAGTTTTTAAAAGTATTTGATTTTTATAATGGGGTTTAGCTGCTTTGCACTGCTGTGTTTATGCCGCTTTACACCCACTTGACTCACTTACAGAGAGATATCAGTACATAGGTTTTAAGATTCTTACTAGTCAGATATATTCTTGGGCGGTGAATAGGGGGTGTTGAGTCCAGTTCACTGAGCAAGGAGTAGGTCTTGTCTATTACATATTGGGTTTATGGAACGATATCTGAGCTAATTTGAAACCCTTGTTTTATGCATCACCCCACCTCACCTTTCCCGTTAAGCAGCCATAGTGTGTTTTCTAAACGTGCGACTCTGTTCTGTTTTGTAATTCAGTTCAAGGGTAGCGGTTTTTACATTCCCTCTATAAGTGATATCTTATGATAAGTGTCTTTTTCTGTGTGACCTATTTCACTTAGAATCGTCGTAACTAAATCCACTCATCATGCTGCTCCTAGCCTTATGACGTTGATTTCATGGCTGAGTGATATTCCATTGTACATAAGGACCACAACTTCTTTATCCATTCTTCTCTTTCCTGGGATGTTTCAGGTGTAACGAAGTGGAGGTTCTTGTCAACAGAGCAGCCCTAAACTTTGGGGTGCCTGTGTCTTGCTGATTTTTAGTTTTCCCAATTTATACGCCCATGAGTGGAAGTGCCCTATGCTCTCTAAGCTGAGTTTTTTCAATGTTTCAGGACACACCGTACACTTCTCCAGAGTGGCTGTTGGCAATTTACAGCCCGCCCATCAGCGTAGCAAGGCTCCCATTTCTCCATGCCCTGTCCTGCATTTCTGGTTTTGACACTTTATTCAGCATGGCCCTTTTGACCGATGGGAAGCGAGACTTCTTTGTAGCGCTGATTTGCCTTTGCAGGTTGCTTGGTTGGCCAAAAAGGGCGTATGCGTTTTTTCCTGAATATATTCAGGAAAAAACGCATACGCCCTTTTTGGCCAAGGGCATCATTGTCGAGGTTTTGCCGCTTTTCCTGTGCTTTAAAGGCGATTCGAATCTACCTCCTGAAATCGGTTTCCTGCAATTCTGCCTTGCTTTCAAATTCTCTTCGTTGCCTTCCCGCAATATATTTGTGGACGAGAGTTATCATTTCTAACTGTGCAGGTCTGTGAATTGCAGTGCCCCTGAGCTCCATTTCTCAACTCGCTTTCTTGGGAGCTGGCCGCAAAAGCGCAAGATTGCTTCAGGCCCTATTCTGCCTCCGGGCGGCAGGCTGATCCTGTGGTTAATTCTTCTTCCTGATGGGAAAATAGAGTGACCTCTGCCTGTTCCAACACCTAGAGCTAGTCTCTCATTGGTTCCCCCTCTTCCCGTTCATCCTCAGGACAAATTGCAACCTGTACGGAACAGGAGGTTAAAGGTGCTGATTCTCCAAGGAGGGAGATTGCTAGTAAAGCGGCTGGAATGGCGAACCGGAGCACAAGGAGATGAGAAATGAGGTGCGTTTTAGAAACCTTTCCCGATCACACGGTGTACCATCTTCTGGGTTTCTCATGCATGTTTTCGATGTAGGAAGATGTCCTTGAACCTGGAGATTTGGGACCCATGGGATGGGTACCACGCCGTATTACTTTAAAGGGTCTGCGTTAGCTCACCCAACCTCACCAAACCTCTCAGCCCCAAGAGTGTCCACCCTTATGGCTCAGTCAGCTGTGGGTCTAGATATGGTCAATCCAGGTGGCATCGCAGCCCCTGAACGAATTTTGTAAGAATTTCTCTTTCACTGTCTTTGTTTCACGAGTTTTTAAAAGTAATTGATTTTTATAATGGGGTTTAGCTGCTTTGCACTGCTGTGTTTATGCCGCTTTACACCCACTTGACTCACTTACAGAGAGATAGCAATACATAGGTTTTAAGATTCTTACTAGTCAGATATATTCTTGGGCGGTGAATAGGGGGTGTTGAGTCCAGTTCACTGAGCAAGGAGTAGGTCTTGTCTATTACATATTGGGTTTATGGAACGGTATCTGAGCTAATTTGAAACCCTTGTTTTATGCATCACCCCACCTCACCTTTCCCGTTAAGCAGCCATAGTGTGTTTTCTAAACGTGTGACTCTGTTCTGTTTTGTAATTCAGTTCAAGGGTAGCGGTTTTTACATTCCCTCTATAAGTGATATCTTATGATAAGTGTCTTTTTCTGTGTGACTTATTTCACTTAGAATCGTCGTACCTAAATCCACTCATCATGCTGCTCCTAGCCTTAGGACGTTGATTTCATGGCTGAGTGATATTCCATTGTACATAAGGACCACAACTTCTTTATCCATTCTTCTCTTTCCTGGGATGTTTCAGGTGTAACGAAGTGGAGGTTCTTGTCAACAGAGCAGCCCTAAACTTTGGGGTGCCTGTGTCTTGCTGATTTTTAGTTTTCCCAATTTATACGCCCATGAGTGGAAGTGCCCTATGCTCTCTAAGCTGAGTTTTTTAGATGTTTCAGGACACACCGTACACTTCTCCAGAGTGGCTGTTGGCAATTTACAGCCCGCCCATCAGCGTAGCAAGGCTCCCATTTCTCCATGGCCTGTCCTGCATTTCTGGTTTTGACACTTTATTCAGCATGGCCCTTTTGACCGATGGGAAGCGAGACTTCTTTGTAGCGCTGATTTGCCTTTCCAGGTTGCTTGGTTGGCCAAAAAGGGCGTATGCGTTTTTTCCTGAATATATTCAGGAAAAAACGCATACGCCCTTTTTGGCCAAGGGCATCATTGTCGAGGTTTTGCCGCTTTTCCTGTGCTTTAAAGGCGATTCGAATCTACCTCCTGAAATCTGTTTCCTGCAATTCTGCCTTGCTTTCAAATCCTCTTCGTTGCCTTCCCTCAATATATTTGTGGACGAGAGTTATCATTTCTAACTGTGCAGGTCTGTGAATTGCAGTGCCCCTGAGCTCCATTTCTCAACTCGCTTTCTTGGGAGCTGGCCGCAAAAGCGCAGGATTGCTTCAGGCCCTCTTCTGGCTCCGGGCGGCAGGCTGAGCCTGTGGTTAATTCTTCTTCCTGATGGGAAAATAGAGTGACCTGTGCCTGTCCCAACACCTAGAGCTAGTCTCTCATTGGTTCCCCCTCTTCCCGTTCATCCTCAGGACAGTTTGCAACCTGTAAGGAACAGGAGGTTAAAGGTGCTGATTCTCCAAGGAGGGAGATTGCTAGTAAAGTGGCTGGAATGGCGAACCGGAGCACAAGGAGATGAGAAATGAGGTGCGTTTTAGAAACCTTTCCCTATCACACGGTGTACCATCTTCTGGGTTTCTCATGCATGTTTTCGATGTAGGAAGATGCCCTTGAACCTGGAGATTTGGGACCCATGGGATGGGTACCACGCTGTATTATTTTACAGGGTCTGCGTTAGGTCACCCAACCTCACCAAACCTCTCAGCCCCAAGAGTGTCCACCCTTATGGCTCAGTCAGCTGTGGGTCTAGATATGGTCAATCCAGGTGGCATCGCAGCCCCTGAACGAATTTTGTAAGAATTTCTCTTTCACTGTCTTTGTTTCACGGGTTTTTAAAAGTAATTGATTTTTATAATGGGGTTTAGCTGCTTTGCACTGCTGTGTTTATGCCGCTTTACACCCACTTGACTCACTTACAGAGAGATAGCAATACATAGGTTTTAAGATTCTTACTAGTCAGATATATTCTTGGGCGGTGAATAGGGGGTGTTGAGTCCAGTTCACTGAGCAAGGAGTAGGTCTTGTCTATTACATATTGGGTTTATGGAACGGTATCTGAGCTAATTTGAAACCCTTGTTTTATGCATCACCCCACCTCACCTTTCCCGTTAAGCAGCCATAGTGTGTTTTCTAAACGTGTGACTCTGTTCTGTTTTGTAATTCAGTTCAAGGGTAGCGGTTTTTACATTCCCTCTATAAGTGATATCTTATGATAAGTGTCTTTTTCTGTGTGACTTATTTCACTTAGAATCCTCGTACCTAAATCCACTCATCATGCTGCTCCTAGCCTTAGGACGTTGATTTCATGGCTGAGTGATATTCCATTGTACATAAGGACCACAACTTCTTTATCCATTCTTCTCTTTCCTGGGATGTTTAAGGTGTAACGAAGTGGAGGTTCTTGTCAACAGAGCAGCCCTAAACTTTGGGGTGCCTGTGTCTTGCTGATGTTTAGTTTTCCCAATTTATACGCCCATGAGTGGAACTGCCCTATGCTCTCTAAGCTGAGGTTTTTGGATGTTTCAGGACACACCGTACACTTCTCCAGAGTGGCTGTTGGCCATTTACAGCCCGCCCATCAGCGTAGCAAGGCTCCCATTTCTCCATGGCCTGTCCTGCATTTCTGGTTTTGACACTTTATTCAGCATGGCCCTTTTGACCGATGGGAAGCGAGACTTCTTTGTAGCGCTGATTTGCCTTTCCAGGTTGCTTGGTTGGCCAAAATGGGCGTATGCGTTTTTTCCTGAATATATTCAGGAAAAAACGCATACGCCCATTTTGGCCAAGGGCATCATTGTCGAGGTTTTGCCGCTTTTCCTGTGCTTTAAAGGCGATTCGAATCTACCTCCTGAAATCTGTTTCCTGCAATTCTGCCTTGCTTTCACATCCTCTTCGTTGCCTTCCCTCAATATATTTGTGGACGAGAGTTATCATTTCTAACTGTGCAGGTCTGTGAATTGCAGTGCCCCTGAGCTCCATTTTTCAACTCGCTTTCTTGGGAGCTGGCCGCAAAAGCGCAAGATTGCTTCAGGCCCTATTCTGGCTCCGGGCGGTAGGCTGAGCCTGTGGTTAATTCTACTTTCTGATGGGAAAATAGAGTGACCTGTGCCTGTCCCAACACCTAGAGCTAGTCTCTCATTGGTTCCCCCTCTTCCCGTTCATCCTCAGGACAAATTGCAACCTGTACGGAACAGGAGGTTAAAGGTGCTGATTCTCCAAGGAGGGAGATTGCTAGTAAAGCGGCTGGAATGGCGAACCGGAGCACAAGGAGATGAAAAATGAGGTGCGTTTTAGAAACCTTTCCCGATCACACGGTGTACCATCTTCTGGGTTTCTCATGCATGTTTTCGATGTAGGAAGATGCCCTTGAACCTGGAGATTTGGGACCATGGCATGGGTACCACGCCGTACTACTTTAAAGGGTCTGCGTTAGCTCACCCAACCTCACCAAACCTCTCAGCCCCAAGAGTGTCCACCCTTATGGCTCAGTCAGCTGTGGGTCTAGATATGGTCAATCCAGGTGGCATCGCAGCCCCTGAACGAATTTTGTAAGAATTTCTCTTTCACTGTCTTTGTTTCACGGGTTTTTAAAAGTAATTGATTTTTATAATGGGGTTTAGCTGCTTTGCACTGCTGTGTTTATGCCGCTTTACACCCACTTGACTCACTTACAGGGAGATAGCAATACATAGGTTTTAAGATTCTTACTAGTCAAATATATTCTTGGGCGGTGAATAGGGGGTGTTGAGTCCAGTTCACTGAGCAAGGAGTAGGTCTTGTCTATTACATATTGGGTTTATGGAACGGTATCTGAGCTAATTTGAAACCCTTGTTTTATGCATCAACCCACCTCACCTTTCCCGTTAAGCAGCCATAGTGTGTTTTCTAAACGTGCGACTCTGTTCTGTTTTGTAATTCAGTTCAAGGGTAGCGGTTTTTACATTAGCCTCTGTAAGTGATATCTTATGATAAGTGTCTTTTTCTGTGTGACTTATTTCACTTAGAATCGTTGTACCTATATCCACTCATCATGCTGCTCCTAGCCTTATGACGTTGATTTCATGGCTGAGTGATATTCCATTGTACATAAGGACCACAACTTCTTTATCCATTCTTCTCTTTCCTTGGATGTTTCAGGTGTAACGAAGTGGAGGTTCTTGTCAACAGAGCAGCCCTAAACTTTGGGGTGCCTGTGTCTTGCTGATTTTTAGTTTTCCCAATTTATACGCCCATGAGTGGAACTGCCCTATGCTCTCTAAGCTGAGTTTTTTAGATGTTTCAGGACACACCGTACACTTCTCCAGAGTGGCTGTTGGCCATTTACAGCCCGCCCATCAGCGTAGCAAGGCTCCCATTTCTCCATGGCCTGTCCTGCATTTCTGGTTTTGACACTTTATTCAGCATGGCCCTTTTGACCGATGGGAAGCGAGACTTCTTTGTAGCGCTGATTTGCCTTTCCAGGTTGCTTGGTTGGCCAAAAAGGGCGTATGCGTTTTTTCCTGAATATATTCAGGAAAAAACGCATACGCCCTTTTTGGCCAAGGGCATCATTGTCGAGGTTTTGCCGCTTTTCCTGTGCTTTAAAGGCGATTCGAATCTACCTCCTGAAATCGGTTTCCTGCAATTCTGCCTTGCTTTCAAATTCTCTTCGTTGCCTTCCCTCAATATATTTGTGGACGGGAGTTATCATTTCTAACTGTGCAGGTCTGTGAATTGCAGTGCCCCTGAGCTCCATTTCTCAACTCGCTTTCTTGGGAGCTGGCCGCAAAAGCGCAGGATTGCTTCAGGCCCTATTCTGGCTCCGGGCGGCAGGCTGAGCCTGTGGTTAATTTTTCTTCCTGATGGTAAAATAGAGTGACGTGTGCCTGTCCTAACACCTAGAGCTAGTCTCTCATTGGTTCCCCCTCTTCCCGTTCATCCTCAGGACAAATTGCAACCTGTACGGAACAGGAGGTTAAAGGTGCTGATTCTCCAAGGAGGGAGATTGCTAGTAAAGCGGCTGAAATGGCGAACCGGAGCACAAGGAGATGAGAAATGAGGTGCGTTTTAGAAACCTTTCCCGATCACACGGTGTACCATCTTCTGGGTTTCTCATGCATGTTTTCGATGTAGGAAGATGCCCTTGAACCTGGAGATTTGGGACCCATGGCATGGGTACCACGCCGTACTACTTTAAAGGGTCTGCGTTAGCTCACCCAACCTCACCAAACCTCTCAGCCCCAAGAGTGTCCACCCTTATGGCTCAGTCAGCTGTGGGTCTAGATATGGTCAATCCAGGTGGCATCGCAGCCCCTGAACGAATTTTGTAAGAATTTCTCTTTCACTGTCTTTGTTTCACGGGTTTTTAAAAGTAATTGATTTTTATAATGGGGTTTAGCTGCTTTGCACTGCTGTGTTTATGCCGCTTTACACCCACTTGACTCACTTACAGAGAGATAGCAATACATAGGTTTTAAGATTCTTACTAGTCAAATATATTCTTGGGCGGTGAATAGGGGGTGTTGAGTCCAGTTCACTGAGCAAGGAGTAGGTCTTGTCTATTACATATTGGGTTTATGGAACGGTATCTGAGCTAATTTGAAACCCTTGTTTTATGCATCACCCCACCTCACCTTTCCCGTTAAGCAGCCATAGTGTGTTTTCTAAACGTGCGACTCTGTTCTGTTTTGTAATTCAGTTCAAGGGTAGCGGTTTTTACATTCCCTCTATAAGTGATATCTTATGATAAGTGTCTTTTTCTGTGTGACTTATTTCACTTAGAATCCTTGTACCTAAATCCACTCATCATGCTGCTCCTAGCCTTAGGACGTTGATTTCATGGCTGAGTGATATTCCATTGTACATAAGGACCACAACTTCTTTATCCATTCTTCTCTTTCCTGGGATGTTTCAGGTGTAACGAAGTGGAGGTTCTTGTCAACAGAGCAGCCCTAAACTTTGGGGTGCCTGTGTCTTGCTGATTTTTAGTTTTCCCAATTTATACGCCCATGAGTGGAACTGCCCTATGCTCTCTAAGCTGAGTTTTTTAGATATTTCAGGACACACCGTACACTTCTCCAGAGTGGCTGTTGGCCATTTACAGCCCGCCCATCAGCGTAGCAAGGCTCCCATTTCTCCATGGCCTGTCCTGCATTTCTGGTTTTGACACTTTATTCAGCATGGCCCTTTTGACCGATGGGAAGCGAGACTTCTTTGTAGCGCTGATTTGCCTTTCCAGGTTGCTTGGTTGGCCAAAAAGGGCGTATGCGTTTTTTCCTGAATATATTCAGGAAAAAACGCATACGCCCTTTTTGGCCAAGGGCATCATTGTCGAGGTTTTGCCGCTTTTCCTGTGCTTTAAAGGCGATTCGAATCTACCTCCTGAAATCGGTTTCCTGCAATTCTGCCTTGCTTTCAAATTCTCTTCGTTGCCTTCCCTCAATATATTTGTGGACGGGAGTTATCATTTCTAACTGTGCAGGTCTGTGAATTGCAGTGCCCCTGAGCTCCATTTCTCAACTCGCTTTCTTGGGAGCTGGCCGCAAAAGCGCAGGATTGCTTCAGGCCCTATTCTGGCTCCGGGCGGCAGGCTGAGCCTGTGGTTAATTTTTCTTCCTGATGGGAAAATAGAGTGACGTGTGCCTGTCCCAACACCTAGAGCTAGTCTCTCATTGGTTCCCCCTCTTCCCGTTCATCCTCAGGACAAATTGCAACCTGTACGGAACAGGAGGTTAAAGGTGCTGATTCTCCAAGGAGGGAGATTGCTAGTAAAGCGGCTGGAATGGCGAACCGGAGCACAAGGAGATGAAAAATGAGGTGCGTTTTAGAAACCTTTCCCGATCACATGGTGTACCATCTTCTGGGTTTCTCATGCATGTTTTCGATGTAGGAAGATGCCCTTGAACCTGGAGATTTGGGACCCATGGCATGGGTACCACGCCGTACTACTTTAAAGGGTCTGCGTTAGCTCACCCAACCTCACCAAACCTCTCAGCCCCAAGAGTGTCCACCCTTATGGCTCAGTCAGCTGTGGGTCTAGATATGGTCAATCCAGGTGGCATCGCAGCCCCTGAACGAATTTTGTAAGAATTTCTCTTTCACTGTCTTTGTTTCACGGGTTTTTAAAAGTAATTGATTTTTATAATGGGGTTTAGCTGCTTTGCACTGCTGTGTTTATGCCGCTTTACACCCACTTGACTCACTTACAGAGAGATAGCAATACATAGGTTTTAAGATTCTTACTAGTCAGATATATTCTTGGGCGGTGAATAGGGGTTGTTGAGTCCAGTTCACTGAGCAAGGAGTAGGTCTTGTCTATTACATATTGGGTTTATGGAACGGTATCTGAGCTAATTTGAAACCCTTGTTTTATGCATCACCCCACCTCTCCTTTCCCGTTAAGCAGCCATAGTGTGTTTTCTAAACGTGTGACTCTGTTCTGTTTTGTAATTCAGTTCAAGGGTAGCGGTTTTTACATTCCCTCTATAAGTGATATCTTATGATAAGTGTCTTTTTCTGTGTGACTTATTTCACTTAGAATCGTCGTACCTAAATCCACTCATCATGCTGCTCCTAGCCTTATGACGTTGATTTCATGGCTGAGTGATATTCCATTGTACATAAGGACCACAACTTCTTTATCCATTCTTTTCTTTCCTGGGATGTTTCAGGTGTAACGAAGTGGAGGTTCTTGTCAACAGAGCAGCCCTAAACTTTGGGGTGCCTGTGTCTTGCTGATTTTTAGTTTTCCCAATTTATCCGCCCATGAGTGGAAGTGCCCTATGCTCTCTAAGCTGAGTTTTTTCGATGTTTCAGGACACACCGTACACTTCTCCAGAGTGGCTGTTGGCCATTTACAGCCCGCCCATCAGCGTAGCAAGGCTCCCATTTCTCCATGGCCTGTCCTGCATTTCTGGTTTTGACCCTTTATTCAGCATGGCCCTTTTGACCGATGGGAAGCGAGACTTCTTTGTAGCGCTGATTTGCCTTTCCAGGTTGCTTGGTTGGCCAAAAAGGGCGTATGCGTTTTTTCCTGAATATATTCAGGAAAAAACGCATACGCCCTTTTTGGCCAAGGGCATCATTGTCGAGGTTTTGCCGCTTTTCCTGTGCTTTAAAGGCGATTCGAATCTACCTCCTGAAATCTGTTTCCTGCAATTCTGCCTTGCTTTCAAATCCTCTTCGTTGCCTTCCCTCAATATATTTGTGGACGAGAGTTATCATTTCTAACTGTGCAGGTCTGTGAATTGCAGTGCCCATGAGCTCAATTTTTCAACTTGCTTTCTTGGGAGCTGGCCGCAAAAGCGCAGGATTGCTTCAGGCCCTAATCTGGCTCCGGGCGGTAGGCTAAGCCTGTGGTTAATTCTACTTTCTGATGGGAAAATAGAGTGACCTGTGCCTGTCCCAACACCTAGAGCTAGTCTCTCATTGGTTCCCCTTCTTCCCGTTCATCCTCAGGACAAATTGCAACCTGTACGGAACAGGAGGTTAAAGGTGCTGATTCTCCAAAGAGGGAGATTGCTAGTAAAGGGGCTGGAATGGCGAACCGGAGCACAAGGAGATGAGAAATGAGGTGCGTTTTAGAAACCTTTCCCGATCACACGGTGTACCATCTTCTGGGTTTCTCATGCATGTTTTCGATGTAGGAAGATGCCCTTGAACCTGGAGATTTGGGACCCATGGGATGGGTACCACGCCGTATTATTTTACAGGGTCTGCGTTAGCTCACCCAACCTCACCAAACCTCTCAGCCCCAAGAGTGTCCACCCTTATGTATCAATCAGCTGTGGGTTTAGATATGGTCAATCCAGGTGGCATCGCAACCCCTGAAAGAATTTTGTAAGAATTTCTCTTTCTTTCACTGTCTTTGTTTCACGAGTTTTTAAAAGTATTTGATTTTTATAATGGGGTTTAGCTGCTTTGCACTGCTGTGTTTATGCCGCTTTACACCCACTTGACTCACTTACAGAGAGATATCAGTACATAGGTTTTAAGATTCTTACTAGTCAGATATATTCTTGGGCGGTGAATAGGGGGTGTTGAGTCCAGTTCACTGAGCAAGGAGTAGGTCTTGTCTATTACATATTGGGTTTATGGAACGATATCTGAGCTAATTTGAAACCCTTGTTTTATGCATCACCCCACCTCACCTTTCCCGTTAAGCAGCCATAGTGTGTTTTCTAAACGTGCGACTCTGTTCTGTTTTGTAATTCAGTTCAAGGGTAGCGGTTTTTACATTCCCTGTATAAGTGATATCTTATGATAAGTGTCTTTTTCTGTGTGACCTATTTCACTTAGAATCGTCGTAACTAAATCCACTCATCATGCTGCTCCTAGCCTTATGACGTTGATTTCATGGCTGAGTGATATTCCATTGTACATAAGGACCACAACTTCTTTATCCATTCTTCTCTTTCCTGGGATGTTTCAGGTGTAACGAAGTGGAGGTTCTTGTCAACAGAGCAGCCCTAAACTTTGGGGTGCCTGTGTCTTGCTGATTTTTAGTTTTCCCAATTTATACGCCCATGAGTGGAAGTGCCCTATGCTCTCTAAGCTGAGTTTTTTCAATGTTTCAGGACACACCGTACACTTCTCCAGAGTGGCTGTTGGCCATTTACAGCCCGCCCATCAGCGTAGCAAGGCTCCCATTTCTCCATGGCCTGTCCTGCATTTCTGGTTTTGACACTTTATTCAGCATGGCCCTTTTGACCGATGGGAAGCGAGACTTCTTTGTAGCGCTGATTTGCCTTTGCAGGTTGCTTGGTTGGCCAAAAAGGGCGTATGCGTTTTTTCCTGAATATATTCAGGAAAAAACGCATACGCCCTTTTTGGCCAAGGGCATCATTGTCGAGGTTTTGCCGCTTTTCCTGTGCTTTAAAGGCGATTCGAATCTACCTCCTGAAATCGGTTTCCTGCAATTCTGCCTTGCTTTCAAATTCTCTTCGTTGCCTTCCCGCAATATATTTGTGGACGAGAGTTATCATTTCTAACTGTGCAGGTCTGTGAATTGCAGTGCCCCTGAGCTCCATTTCTCAACTCGCTTTCTTGGGAGCTGGCCGCAAAAGCGCAAGATTGCTTCAGGCCCTATTCTGCCTCCGGGCGGCAGGCTGATCCTGTGGTTAATTCTTCTTCCTGATGGGAAAATAGAGTGGCCTCTGCCTGTTCCAACACCTAGAGCTAGTCTCTCATTGGTTCCCCCTCTTCCCGTTCATCCTCAGGACAAATTGCAACCTGTACGGAACAGGAGGTTAAAGGTGCTGATTCTCCAAGGAGGGAGATTGCTAGTAAAGCGGCTGGAATGGCGAACCGGAGCACAAGGAGATGAGAAATGAGGTGCGTTTTAGAAACCTTTCCCGATCACACGGTGTACCATCTTCTGGGTTTCTCATGCATGTTTTCGATGTAGGAAGATGTCCTTGAACCTGGAGATTTGGGACCCATGGGATGGGTACCACGCTGTATTACTTTAAAGGGTCTGCGTTAGCTCACCCAACCTCACCAAACCTCTCAGCCCCAAGAGTGTCCACCCTTATGGCTCAGTCAGCTGTGGGTCTAGATATGGTCAATCCAGGTGGCATCGCAGCCCCTGAACGAATTTTGTAAGAATTTCTCTTTCACTGTCTTTGTTTCACGAGTTTTTAAAAGTAATTGATTTTTATAATGGGGTTTAGCTGCTTTGCACTGCTGTGTTTATGCCGCTTTACACCCACTTGACTCACTTACAGAGAGATAGCAATACATAGGTTTTAAGATTCTTACTAGTCAGATATATTCTTGGGCGGTGAATAGGGGGTGTTGAGTCCAGTTCACTGAGCAAGGAGTAGGTCTTGTCTATTACATATTGGGTTTATGGAACGGTATCTGAGCTAATTTGAAACCCTTGTTTTATGCATCACCCCACCTCACCTTTCCCGTTAAGCAGCCATAGTGTGTTTTCTAAACGTGTGACTCTGTTCTGTTTTGTAATTCAGTTCAAGGGTAGCGGTTTTTACATTCCCTCTATAAGTGATATCTTATGATAAGTGTCTTTTTCTGTGTGACTTATTTCACTTAGAATCGTCGTACCTAAATCCACTCATCATGCTGCTCCTAGCCTTAGGACGTTGATTTCATGGCTGAGTGATATTCCATTGTACATAAGGACCACAACTTCTTTATCCATTCTTCTCTTTCCTGGGATGTTTCAGGTGTAACGAAGTGGAGGTTCTTGTCAACAGAGCAGCCCTAAACTTTGGGGTGCCTGTGTCTTGCTGATTTTTAGTTTTCCCAATTTATCCGCCCATGAGTGGAAGTGCCCTATGCTCTCTAAGCTGAGTTTTTTCGATGTTTCAGGACACACCGTACACTTCTCCAGAGTGGCTGTTGGCCATTTACAGCCCGCCCATCAGCGTAGCAAGGCTCCCATTTCTCCATGGCCTGTCCTGCATTTCTGGTTTTGACCCTTTATTCAGCATGGCCCTTTTGACCGATGGGAAGCGAGACTTCTTTGTAGCGCTGATTTGCCTTTCCAGGTTGCTTGGTTGGCCAAAAAGGGCGTATGCGTTTTTTCCTGAATATATTCAGGAAAAAACGCATACGCCCTTTTTGGCCAAGGGCATCATTGTCGAGGTTTTGCCGCTTTTCCTGTGCTTTAAAGGCGATTCGAATCTACCTCCTGAAATCTGTTTCCTGCAATTCTGCCTTGCTTTCAAATCCTCTTCGTTGCCTTCCCTCAATATATTTGTGGACGAGAGTTATCATTTCTAACTGTGCAGGTCTGTGAATTGCAGTGCCCATGAGCTCAATTTTTCAACTTGCTTTCTTGGGAGCTGGCCGCAAAAGCGCAGGATTGCTTCAGGCCCTAATCTGGCTCCGGGCGGTAGGCTAAGCCTGTGGTTAATTCTACTTTCTGATGGGAAAATAGAGTGACCTGTGCCTGTCCCAACACCTAGAGCTAGTCTCTCATTGGTTCCCCCTCTTCCCGTTCATCCTCAGGACAAATTGCAACCTGTACGGAACAGGAGGTTAAAGGTGCTGATTCTCCAAGGAGGGAGATTGCTAGTAAAGGGGCTGGAATGGCGAACCGGAGCACAAGGAGATTAGAAATGAGGTGCGTTTTAGAAACCTTTCCCGATCACACGGTGTACCATCTTCTGGGTTTCTCATGCATGTTTTCGATGTAGGAAGATGCCCTTGAACCTGGAGATTTGGGACCCATGGGATGGGTACCACGCCGTATTATTTTACAGGGTCTGCGTTAGCTCACCCAACCTCACCAAACCTCTCAGCCCCAAGAGTGTCCACCCTTATGTATCAATCAGCTGTGGGTTTAGATATGGTCAATCCAGGTGGCATCGCAGCCCCTGAAAGAATTTTGTAAGAATTTCTCTTTCTTTCACTGTCTTTGTTTCACGAGTTTTTAAAAGTATTTGACTTTTATAATGGGGTTTAGCTGCTTTGCACTGCTGTGTTTATGCCGCTTTACACCCACTTGACTCACTTACAGAGAGATATCAGTACATAGGTTTTAAGATTCTTACTAGTCAGATATATTCTTGGGCGGTGAATAGGGTGTGTTGAGTCCAGTTCACTGAGCAAGGAGTAGGTCTTGTCTATTACATATTGGGTTTATGGAACGATATCTGAGCTAATTTGAAACCCTTGTTTTATGCATCACCCCACCTCACCTTTCCCGTTAAGCAGCCATAGTGTGTTTTCTAAACGTGCGACTCTGTTCTGTTTTGTAATTCAGTTCAAGGGTAGCGGTTTTTACATTCCCTCTATAAGTGATATCTTATGATAAGTGTCTTTTTCTGTGTGACCTATTTCACTTAGAATCGTCGTAACTAAATCCACTCATCATGCTGCTCCTAGCCTTATGACGTTGATTTCATGGCTGAGTGATATTCCATTGTACATAAGGACCACAACTTCTTTATCCATTCTTCTCTTTCCTGGGATGTTTCAGGTGTAACGAAGTGGAGGTTCTTGTCAACAGAGCAGCCCTAAACTTTGGGGTGCCTGTGTCTTGCTGATTTTTAGTTTTCCCAATTTATACGCCCATGAGTGGAAGTGCCCTATGCTCTCTAAGCTGAGTTTTTTCAATGTTTCAGGACACACCGTACACTTCTCCAGAGTGGCTGTTGGCAATTTACAGCCCGCCCATCAGCGTAGCAAGGCTCCCATTTCTCCATGGCCTGTCCTGCATTTCTGGTTTTGACACTTTATTCAGCATGGCCCTTTTGACCGATGGGAAGCGAGACTTCTTTGTAGCGCTGATTTGCCTTTGCAGGTTGCTTGGTTGGCCAAAAAGGGCGTATGCGTTTTTTCCTGAATATATTCAGGAAAAAACGCATACGCCCTTTTTGGCCAAGGGCATCATTGTCGAGGTTTTGCCGCTTTTCCTGTGCTTTAAAGGCGATTCGAATCTACCTCCTGAAATCGGTTTCCTGCAATTCTGCCTTGCTTTCAAATTCTCTTCGTTGCCTTCCCGCAATATATTTGTGGACGAGAGTTATCATTTCTAACTGTGCAGGTCTGTGAATTGCAGTGCCCCTGAGCTCCATTTCTCAACTCGCTTTCTTGGGAGCTGGCCGCAAAAGCGCAAGATTGCTTCAGGCCCTATTCTGCCTCCGGGCGGCAGGCTGATCCTGTGGTTAATTCTTCTTCCTGATGGGAAAATAGAGTGACCTCTGCCTGTTCCAACACCTAGAGCTAGTCTCTCATTGGTTCCCCCTCTTCCCGTTCATCCTCAGGACAAATTGCAACCTGTACGGAACAGGAGGTTAAAGGTGCTGATTCTCCAAGGAGGGAGATTGCTAGTAAAGCGGCTGGAATGGCGAACCGGAGCACAAGGAGATGAGAAATGAGGTGCGTTTTAGAAACCTTTCCCGATCACACGGTGTACCATCTTCTGGGTTTCTCATGCATGTTTTCGATGTAGGAAGATGTCCTTGAACCTGGAGATTTGGGACCCATGGGATGGGTACCACGCCGTATTACTTTAAAGGGTCTGCGTTAGCTCACCCAACCTCACCAAACCTCTCAGCCCCAAGAGTGTCCACCCTTATGGCTCAGTCAGCTGTGGGTCTAGATATGGTCAATCCAGGTGGCATCGCAGCCCCTGAACGAATTTTGTAAGAATTTCTCTTTCACTGTCTTTGTTTCACGAGTTTTTAAAAGTAATTGATTTTTATAATGGGGTTTAGCTGCTTTGCACTGCTGTGTTTATGCCGCTTTACACCCACTTGACTCACTTACAGAGAGATAGCAATACATAGGTTTTAAGATTCTTACTAGTCAGATATATTCTTGGGCGGTGAATAGGGGGTGTTGAGTCCAGTTCACTGAGCAAGGAGTAGGTCTTGTCTATTACATATTGGGTTTATGGAACGGTATCTGAGCTAATTTGAAACCCTTGTTTTATGCATCACCCCACCTCACCTTTCCCGTTAAGCAGCCATAGTGTGTTTTCTAAACGTGTGACTCTGTTCTGTTTTGTAATTCAGTTCAAGGGTAGCGGTTTTTACATTCCCTCTATAAGTGATATCTTATGATAAGTGTCTTTTTCTGTGTGACTTATTTCACTTAGAATCGTCGTACCTAAATCCACTCATCATGCTGCTCCTAGCCTTAGGACGTTGATTTCATGGCTGAGTGATATTCCATTGTACATAAGGACCACAACTTCTTTATCCATTCTTCTCTTTCCTGGGATGTTTCAGGTGTAACGAAGTGGAGATTCTTGTCAACAGAGCAGCCCTAAACTTTGGGGTGCCTGTGTCTTGCTGATTTTTAGTTTTCCCAATTTATACGCCCATGAGTGGAAGTGCCCTATGCTCTCTAAGCTGAGTTTTTTCAATGTTTCAGGACACACCGTACACTTCTCCAGAGTGGCTGTTGGCAATTTACAGCCCGCCCATCAGCGTAGCAAGGCTCCCATTTCTCCATGGCCTGTCCTGCATTTCTGGTTTTGACACTTTATTCAGCATGGCCCTTTTGACCGATGGGAAGCGAGACTTCTTTGTAGCGCTGATTTGCCTTTGCAGGTTGCTTGGTTGGCCAAAAAGGGCGTATGCGTTTTTTCCTGAATATATTCAGGAAAAAACGCATACGCCCTTTTTGGCCAAGGGCATCATTGTCGAGGTTTTGCCGCTTTTCCTGTGCTTTAAAGGCGATTCGAATCTACCTCCTGAAATCGGTTTCCTGCAATTCTGCCTTGCTTTCAAATTCTCTTCGTTGCCTTCCCGCAATATATTTGTGGACGAGAGTTATCATTTCTAACTGTGCAGGTCTGTGAATTGCAGTGCCCCTGAGCTCCATTTCTCAACTCGCTTTCTTGGGAGCTGGCCGCAAAAGCGCAAGATTGCTTCAGGCCCTATTCTGCCTCCGGGCGGCAGGCTGATCCTGTGGTTAATTCTTCTTCCTGATGGGAAAATAGAGTGACCTCTGCCTGTTCCAACACCTAGAGCTAGTCTCTCATTGGTTCCCCCTCTTCCCGTTCATCCTCAGGACAAATTGCAACCTGTACGGAACAGGAGGTTAAAGGTGCTGATTCTCCAAGGAGGGAGATTGCTAGTAAAGCGGCTGGAATGGCGAACCGGAGCACAAGGAGATGAGAAATGAGGTGCGTTTTAGAAACCTTTCCCGATCACACGGTGTACCATCTTCTGGGTTTCTCATGCATGTTTTCGATGTAGGAAGATGTCCTTGAACCTGGAGATTTGGGACCCATGGGATGGGTACCACGCCGTATTACTTTAAAGGGTCTGCGTTAGCTCACCCAACCTCACCAAACCTCTCAGCCCCAAGAGTGTCCACCCTTATGGCTCAGTCAGCTGTGGGTCTAGATATGGTCAATCCAGGTGGCATCGCAGCCCCTGAACGAATTTTGTAAGAATTTCTCTTTCACTGTCTTTGTTTCACGAGTTTTTAAAAGTAATTGATTTTTATAATGGGGTTTAGCTGCTTTGCACTGCTGTGTTTATGCCGCTTTACACCCACTTGACTCACTTACAGAGAGATAGCAATACATAGGTTTTAAGATTCTTACTAGTCAGATATATTCTTGGGCGGTGAATAGGGGGTGTTGAGTCCAGTTCACTGAGCAAGGAGTAGGTCTTGTCTATTACATATTGGGTTTATGGAACGGTATCTGAGCTAATTTGAAACCCTTGTTTTATGCATCACCCCACCTCACCTTTCCCGTTAAGCAGCCATAGTGTGTTTTCTAAACGTGTGACTCTGTTCTGTTTTGTAATTCAGTTCAAGGGTAGCGGTTTTTACATTCCCTCTATAAGTGATATCTTATGATAAGTGTCTTTTTCTGTGTGACTTATTTCACTTAGAATCGTCGTACCTAAATCCACTCATCATGCTGCTCCTAGCCTTAGGACGTTGATTTCATGGCTGAGTGATATTCCATTGTACATAAGGACCACAACTTCTTTATCCATTCTTCTCTTTCCTGGGATGTTTCAGGTGTAACGAAGTGGAGGTTCTTGTCAACAGAGCAGCCCTAAACTTTGGGGTGCCTGTGTCTTGCTGATTTTTAGTTTTCCCAATTTATACGCCCATGAGTGGAAGTGCCCTATGCTCTCTAAGCTGAGTTTTTTAGATGTTTCAGGACACACCATACACTTCTCCAGAGTGGCTGTTGGCAATTTACAGCCCGCCCATCAGCGTAGCAAGGCTCCCTTTTCTCCATGGCCTGTCCTGCATTTCTGGTTTTGACACTTTATTCAGCATGGCCCTTTTGACCGATGGGAAGCGAGACTTCTTTGTAGCGCTGATTTGCCTTTCCAGGTTGCTTGGTTGGCCAAAAAGGGCGTATGCGTTTTTTCCTGAATATATTCAGGAAAAAACGCATACGCCCTTTTTGGCCAAGGGCATCATTGTCGAGGTTTTGCCGCTTTTCCTGTGCTTTAAAGGCGATTCGAATCTACCTCCTGAAATCTGTTTCCTGCAATTCTGCCTTGCTTTCAAATCCTCTTCGTTGCCTTCCCTCAATATATTTGTGGACGAGAGTTATCATTTCTAACTGTGCAGGTCTGTGAATTGCAGTGCCCCTGAGCTCCATTTCTCAACTCGCTTTCTTGGGAGCTGGCCGCAAAAGCGCAGGATTGCTTCAGGCCCTCTTCTGGCTCCGGGCGGCAGGCTGAGCCTGTGGTTAATTCTTCTTCCTGATGGGAAAATAGAGTGACCTGTGCCTGTCCCAACACCTAGAGCTAGTCTCTCATTGGTTCCCCCTCTTCCCGTTCATCCTCAGGACAGTTTGCAACCTGTAAGGAACAGGAGGTTAAAGGTGCTGATTCTCCAAGGAGGGAGATTGCTAGTAAAGTGGCTGGAATGGCGAACCGGAGCACAAGGAGATGAGAAATGAGGTGCGTTTTAGAAACCTTTCCCTATCACACGGTGTACCATCTTCTGGGTTTCTCATGCATGTTTTCGATGTAGGAAGATGCCCTTGAACCTGGAGATTTGGGACCCATGGGATGGGTACCACGCTGTATTATTTTACAGGGTCTGCGTTAGGTCACCCAACCTCACCAAACCTCTCAGCCCCAAGAGTGTCCACCCTTATGGCTCAGTCAGCTGTGGGTCTA
Source organism: Balaenoptera borealis (assembly GCF_965194805.1). NCBI lineage: Eukaryota > Metazoa > Chordata > Mammalia > Artiodactyla > Balaenopteridae > Balaenoptera > Balaenoptera borealis. The sequence continues at coordinate 42,536,001 of NC_138874.1, forward strand.
GATATGGTCAATCCAGGTGGCATCGCAGCCCCTGAACGAATTTTGTAAGAATTTCTCTTTCACTGTCTTTGTTTCACGGGTTTTTAAAAGTAATTGATTTTTATAATGGGGTTTAGCTGCTTTGCACTGCTGTGTTTATGCCGCTTTACACCCACTTGACTCACTTACAGAGAGATAGCAATACATAGGTTTTAAGATTCTTACTAGTCAGATATATTCTTGGGCGGTGAATAGGGGGTGTTGAGTCCAGTTCACTGAGCAAGGAGTAGGTCTTGTCTATTACATATTGGGTTTATGGAACGGTATCTGAGCTAATTTGAAACCCTTGTTTTATGCATCACCCCACCTCACCTTTCCCGTTAAGCAGCCATAGTGTGTTTTCTAAACGTGTGACTCTGTTCTGTTTTGTAATTCAGTTCAAGGGTAGCGGTTTTTACATTCCCTCTATAAGTGATATCTTATGATAAGTGTCTTTTTCTGTGTGACTTATTTCACTTAGAATCCTCGTACCTAAATCCACTCATCATGCTGCTCCTAGCCTTAGGACGTTGATTTCATGGCTGAGTGATATTCCATTGTACATAAGGACCACAACTTCTTTATCCATTCTTCTCTTTCCTGGGATGTTTCAGGTGTAACGAAGTGGAGGTTCTTGTCAACAGAGCAGCCCTAAACTTTGGGGTGCCTGTGTCTTGCTGATTTTTAGTTTTCCCAATTTATACGCCCATGAGTGGAAGTGCCCTATGCTCTCTAAGCTGAGTTTTTTCGATGTTTCAGGACACACCGTACACTTCTCCAGAGTGGCTGTTGGCCATTTACAGCCCGCCCATCAGCGTAGCAAGGCTCCCATTTCTCCATGGCCTGTCCTGCATTTCTGGTTTTGACACTTTATTCAGCATGGCCCTTTTGACCGATGGGAAGCGAGACTTCTTTGTAGCGCTGATTTGCCTTTCCAGGTTGCTTGGTTGGCCAAAAAGGGCGTATGCGTTTTTTCCTGAATATATTCAGGAAAAAATGCATACGCCCTTTTTGGCCAAGGGCATCATTGTCGAGGTTTTGCCGCTTTTCCTGTGCTTTAAAGGCGATTCGAATCTACCTCCTGAAATCGGTTTCCTGCAATTCTGCCTTGCTTTCAAATTCTCTTCGTTGCCTTCCCTCAATATATTTGTGGACGGGAGTTATCATTTCTAACTGTGCAGGTCTGTGAATTGCAGTGCCCCTGAGCTCCATTTCTCAACTCGCTTTCTTGGGAGCTGGCCGCAAAAGCGCAGGATTGCTTCAGGCCCTATTCTGGCTCCGGGCGGCAGGCTGAGCCTGTGGTTAATTTTTCTTCCTGATGGGAAAATAGAGTGACGTGTGCCTGTCCCAACACCTAGAGCTAGTCTCTCATTGGTTCCCCCTCTTCCCGTTCATCCTCAGGACAAATTGCAACCTGTACGGAACAGGAGGTTAAAGGTGCTGATTCTCCAAGGAGGGAGATTGCTAGTAAAGCGGCTGGAATGGCGAACCGGAGCACAAGGAGATGAAAAATGAGGTGCGTTTTAGAAACCTTTCCCGATCACACGGTGTACCATCTTCTGGGTTTCTCATGCATGTTTTCGATGTAGGAAGATGCCCTTGAACCTGGAGATTTGGGACCCATGGCATGGGTACCACGCCGTACTACTTTAAAGGGTCTGCGTTAGCTCACCCAACCTCACCAAACCTCTCAGCCCCAAGAGTGTCCACCCTTATGGCTCAGTCAGCTGTGGGTCTAGATATGGTCAATCCAGGTGGCATCGCAGCCCCTGAACGAATTTTGTAAGAATTTCTCTTTCACTGTCTTTGTTTCACGGGTTTTTAAAAGTAATTGATTTTTATAATGGGGTTTAGCTGCTTTGCACTGCTGTGTTTATGCCGCTTTACACCCACTTGACTCACTTACAGAGAGATAGCAATACATAGGTTTTAAGATTCTTACTAGTCAAATATATTCTTGGACGGTGAATAGGGGGTGTTGAGTCCAGTTTACTGAGCAAGGAGTAGGTCTTGTCTATTACATATTGGGTTTATGGAACGGTATCTGAGCTAATTTGAAACCCTTGTTTTATGCATCACCCCACCTCTCCTTTCCCGTTAAGCAGCCATAGTGTGTTTTCTAAACGTGCGACTCTGTTCTGTTTTGTAATTCAGTTCAAGGGTAGCGGTTTTTACATTCCCTTTATAAATGATATCTTATGATAAGTGTCTTTTTCTGTGTGACTTATTTCACTTAGAATCGTCGTACCTAAATCCACTCATCATGCTGCTCCTAGCCTTAGGACGTTGATTTCATGGCTGAGTGATATTCCATTGTACATAAGGACCACAACTTCTTTATCCATTCTTCTCTTTCCTGGGATGTTTCAGGTGTAACGAAGTGGAGGTTCTTGTCAACAGAGCAGCCCTAAACTTAGGGGTGCCTGTGTCTTGCTGATTTTTAGTTTTCCCAATTTATACGCCCATGAGTGGAACTGCCCTATGCTCTCTAAGCTGAGTTTTTTAGATGTTTCAGGACACACCGTACACTTCTCCAGAGTGGCTGTTGGCAATTTACAGCCTGCCCATCAGCGTAGCAAGGCTCCCATTTCTCCATGGCCTGTCCTGCATTTCTGGTTTTGACACTTTATTCAGCATGGCCCTTTTGACCGATGGGAAGCGAGACTTCTTTGTAGCGCTGATTTGCCTTTCCAGGTTGCTTGGTTGGCCAAAAAGGGCGTATGCGTTTTTTCCTGAATATATTCAGGAAAAAACGCATACGCCCTTTTTGGCCAAGGGCATCATTGTCGAGGTTTTGCCGCTTTTCCTGTGCTTTAAAGGCGATTCGAATCTACCTCCTGAAATCGGTTTCCTGCAATTCTGCCTTGCTTTCAAATCCTCTTCGTAGCCTTCCCTCCATATATTTGTGGACGAGAGTTATCATTTCTAACTCTGCAGGTTTGTGAATTGCAGTGCCCCTGAGCTCCATTTCTCAACTCGCTTTCTTGGGAGCTGGCCGCAAAAGCGCAGGATTGCTTCAGGCCCTATTCTGGCTCCGGGCGGCAGGCTGAGCCTGTGGTTAATTTTTCTTCCTGATGGGAAAATAGAGTGACGTGTGCCTGTCCCAACACCTAGAGCTAGTCTCTCATTGGTTCCCCCTCTTCCCGTTCATCCTCAGGACAAATTGCAACCTGTACGGAACAGGAGGTTAAAGGTGCTGATTCTCCAAGGAGGGAGATTGCTAGTAAAGCGGCTGGAATGGCGAACCGGAGCACAAGGAGATGAGAAATGAGGTGCGTTTTAGAAACCTTTCCCGATCACACGGTGTACCATCTTCCCATCTTCTGGGTTTCTCATGCATGTTTTCGATGTAGGAAGATGCCCTTGAACCTGGAGATTTGGGACCCATGGCATGGGTACCACGCCGTACTACTTTAAAGGGTCTGCGTTAGCTCACCCAACCTCACCAAACCTCTCAGCCCCAAGAGTGTCCACCCTTATGGCTCAGTCAGCTGTGGGTCTAGATATGGTCAATCCAGGTGGCATCGCAGCCCCTGAACGAATTTTGTAAGAATTTCTCTTTCACTGTCTTTGTTTCACGGGTTTTTAAAAGTAATTGATTTTTATAATGGGGTTTAGCTGCTTTGCACTGCTGTGTTTATGCCGCTTTACACCCACTTGACTCACTTACAGAGAGATAGCAATACATAGGTTTTAAGATTCTTACTAGTCAGATATATTCTTGGGCGGTGAATAGGGGGTGTTGAGTCCAGTTCACTGAGCAAGGAGTAGGTCTTGTCTATTACATATTGGGTTTATGGAACGGTATCTGAGCTAATTTGAAACCCTTGTTTTATGCATCACCCCACCTCACCTTTCCCGTTAAGCAGCCATAGTGTGTTTTCTAAACGTGCGACTCTGTTCTGTTTTGTAATTCAGTTCAAGGGTAGCGGTTTTTACATTAGCCTCTGTAAGTGATATCTTATGATAAGTGTCTTTTTCTGTGTGACTTATTTCACTTAGAATCGTCGTACCTATATCCACTCATCATGCTGCTCCTAGCCTTATGACGTTGATTTCATGGCTGAGTGATATTCCATTGTACATAAGGACCACAACTTCTTTATCCATTCTTCTCTTTCCTTGGATGTTTCAGGTGTAACGAAGTGGAGGTTCTTGTCAACAGAGCAGCCCTAAACTTTGGGGTGCCTGTGTCTTGCTGATTTTTAGTTTTCCCAATTTATACGCCCATGAGTGGAAGTGCCCTATGCTCTCTAAGCTGAGTTTTTTAGATGTTTCAGGACACACCGTACACTTCTCCAGAGTGGCTGTTGGCCATTTACAGCCCGCCCATCAGCGTAGCAAGGCTCCCATTTCTCCATGGCCTGTCCTGCATTTCTGGTTTTGACACTTTATTCAGCATGGCCCTTTTGACCGATGGGAAGCGAGACTTCTTTGTAGCGCTGATTTGCCTTTCCAGGTTGCTTGGTTGGCCAAAAAGGGCGTATGCGTTTTTTCCTGAATATATTCAGGAAAAAACGCATACGCCCTTTTTGGCCAAGGGCATCATTGTCGAGGTTTTGCCGCTTTTCCTGTGCTTTAAAGGCGATTCGAATCTACCTCCTGAAATCGGTTTCCTGCAATTCTGCCTTGCTTTCAAATTCTCTTCGTTGCCTTCCCTCAATATATTTGTGGACGGGAGTTATCATTTCTAACTGTGCAGGTCTGTGAATTGCAGTGCCCCTGAGCTCCATTTCTCAACTCGCTTTCTTGGGAGCTGGCCGCAAAAGCGCAGGATTGCTTCAGGCCCTATTCTGGCTCCGGGCGGCAGGCTGAGCCTGTGGTTAATTTTTCTTCCTGATGGGAAAATAGAGTGACGTGTGCCTGTCCCAACACCTAGAGCTAGTCTCTCATTGGTTCCCCCTCTTCCCGTTCATCCTCAGGACAAATTGCAACCTGTACGGAACAGGAGGTTAAAGGTGCTGATTCTCCAAGGAGGGAGATTGCTAGTAAAGCGGCTGAAATGGCGAACCGGAGCACAAGGAGATGAGAAATGAGGTGCGTTTTAGAAACCTTTCCCGATCACACGGTGTACCATCTTCTGGGTTTCTCATGCATGTTTTCGATGTAGGAAGATGCCCTTGAACCTGGAGATTTGGGACCCATGGCATGGGTACCACGCCGTACTACTTTAAAGGGTCTGCGTTAGCTCACCCAACCTCACCAAACCTCTCAGCCCCAAGAGTGTCCACCCTTATGGCTCAGTCAGCTGTGGGTCTAGATATGGTCAATCCAGGTGGCATCGCAGCCCCTGAACGAATTTTGTAAGAATTTCTCTTTCACTGTCTTTGTTTCACGGGTTTTTAAAAGTAATTGATTTTTATAATGGGGTTTAGCTGCTTTGCACTGCTGTGTTTATGCCGCTTTACACCCACTTGACTCACTTACAGAGAGATAGCAATACATAGGTTTTAAGATTCTTACTAGTCAAATATATTCTTGGGCGGTGAATAGGGGGTGTTGAGTCCAGTTCACTGAGCAAGGAGTAGGTCTTGTCTATTACATATTGGGTTTATGGAACGGTATCTGAGCTAATTTGAAACCCTTGTTTTATGCATCACCCCACCTCACCTTTCCCGTTAAGCAGCCATAGTGTGTTTTCTAAACGTGCGACTCTGTTCTGTTTTGTAATTCAGTTCAAGGGTAGCGGTTTTTACATTCCCTCTATAAGTGATATCTTATGATAAGTGTCTTTTTCTGTGTGACTTATTTCACTTAGAATCGTTGTACCTAAATCCACTCATCATGCTGCTCCTAGCCTTAGGACGTTGATTTCATGGCTGAGTGATATTCCATTGTACATAAGGACCACAACTTCTTTATCCATTCTTCTCTTTCCTGGGATGTTTCAGGTGTAACGAAGTGGAGGTTCTTGTCAACAGAGCAGCCCTAAACTTTGGGGTGCCTGTGTCTTGCTGATTTTTAGTTTTCCCAATTTATACGCCCATGAGTGGAAGTGCCCTATGCTCTCTAAGCTGAGTTTTTTCGATGTTTCAGGACACACCGTACACTTCTCCAGAGTGGCTGTTGGCAATTTACAGCCCGCCCATCAGTGTAGCAAGGCTCCCATTTCTCCATGGCCTGTCCTGCATTTCTGGTTTTGACACTTTATTCAGCATGGCCCTTTTGACCGATGGGAAGCGAGACTTCTTTGTAGCGCTGATTTGCCTTTCCAGGTTGCTTGGTTGGCCAAAAAGGGCGTATGCGTTTTTTCCTGAATATATTCAGGAAAAAACGCATACGCCCTTTTTGGCCAAGGGCATCATTGTCGAGGTTTTGCCGCTTTTCCTGTGCTTTAAAGGCGATTCGAATCTACCTCCTGAAATCGGTTTCCTGCAATTCTGCCTTGCTTTCAAATCCTCTTCGTTGCCTTCCCTCAATATATTTGTGGACGAGAGTTATCATTTCTAACTGTGCAGGTCTGTGAATTGCAGTGCCCCTGAGCTCCATTTCTCAACTCGCTTTCTTGGGAGCTGGCCGCAAAAGCGCAGGATTGCTTCAGGCCCTATTCTGGCTCCGGGCGGCAGGCTGAGCCTGTGGTTAATTCTTCTTCCTGATGGGAAAATAGAGTGACGTGTGCCTGTCCCAACACCTAGAGCTAGTCTCTCATTGGTTCCCCCTCTTCCCGTTCATCCTCAGGACAAATTGCAACCTGTACGGAACAGGAGGTTAAAGGTGCTGATTCTCCAAGGAGGGAGATTGCTAGTAAAGCGGCTGGAATGGCGAACCGGAGCACAAGGAGATGAGAAATGAGGTGCGTTTTAGAAACCTTTCCCGATCACACGGTGTACCATCTTCTGGGTTTCTCATGCATGTTTTCGATGTAGGAAGATGCCCTTTAACCTGGAGATTTGGGACCCATGGGATGGGTACCACGTCGTATTACTTTAAAGGGTCTGCGTTAGCTCACCCAACCTCACCAAACCTCTCAGCCCCAAGAGTGTCCACCCTTATGGCTCAGTCAGCTGTGGGTCTAGATATGGTCAATCCAGGTGGCATCGCAGCCCCTGAACGAATTTTGTAAGAATTTCTCTCTCTTTCACTGTCTTTGTTTCACGGGTTTTTAAAAGTAATTGATTTTTATAATGGGGTTTAGCTGCTTTGCACTGCTGTGTTTATGCCGCTTTACACCCACTTGACTCACTTACAGAGAGATAGCAATACATAGGTTTTAAGATTCTTACTAGTCAAATATATTCTTGGGCGGTGAATAGGGGGTGTTGAGTCCAGTTCACTGAGCAAGGAGTAGGTCTTGTCTATTACATATTGGGTTTATGGAACGGTATCTGAGATAATTTGAAACCCTTGTTTTATGCATCACCCCACCTCACCTTTCCCGTTAAGCAGCCATAGTGTGTTTTCTAAACGTGCGACTCTGTTCTGTTTTGTAATTCAGTTCAAGGGTAGCGGTTTTTACATTAGCCTCTGTAAGTGATATCTTATGATAAGTGTCTTTTTCTGTGTGACTTATTTCACTTAGAATCGTTGTACCTATATCCACTCATCATGCTGCTCCTAGCCTTATGACGTTGATTTCATGGCTGAGTGATATTCCATTGTACATAAGGACCACAACTTCTTTATCCATTCTTCTCTTTCCTTGGATGTTTCAGGTGTAACGAAGTGGAGGTTCTTGTCAACAGAGCAGCCCTAAACTTTGGGGTGCCTGTGTCTTGCTGATTTTTAGTTTTCCCAACTTATACGCCCATGAGTGGAAGTGCCCTATGCTCTCTAAGCTGAGTTTTTTAGATGTTTCAGGACACACCGTACACTTCTCCAGAGTGGCTGTTGGCAATTTACAGCCCGCCCATCAGTGTAGCAAGGCTCCCATTTCTCCATGGCCTGTCCTGCATTTCTGGTTTTGACACTTTATTCAGCATGGCCCTTTTGACCGATGGGAAGCGAGACTTCTTTGTAGCGCTGATTTGCCTTTCCAGGTTGCTTGGTTGGCCAAAAAGGGCGTATGCGTTTTTTCCTGAATATATTCAGGAAAAAACGCATACGCCCTTTTTGGCCAAGGGCATCATTGTCGAGGTTTTGCCGCTTTTCCTGTGCTTTAAAGGCGATTCGAATCTACCTCCTGAAATCGGTTTCCTGCAATTCTGCCTTGCTTTCAAATTCTCTTCGTTGCCTTCCCTCAATATATTTGTGGACGGGAGTTATCATTTCTAACTGTGCAGGTCTGTGAATTGCAGTGCCCCTGAGCTCCATTTCTCAACTCGCTTTCTTGGGAGCTGGCCGCAAATGCGCAGGATTGCTTCAGGCCCTATTCTGGCTCCGGGCGGCAGGCTGAGCCTGTGGTTAATTTTTCTTCCTGATGGGAAAATAGAGTGACGTGTGCCTGTCCCAACACCTAGAGCTAGTCTCTCATTGGTTCCCCCTCTTCCCGTTCATCCTCAGGACAAATTGCAACCTGTACGGAACAGGAGGTTAAAGGTGCTGATTCTCCAAGGAGGGAGATTGCTAGTAAAGCGGCTGGAATGGCGAACCGGAGCACAAGGAGATGAAAAATGAGGTGCGTTTTAGAAACCTTTCCCGATCACACGGTGTACCATCTTCTGGGTTTCTCATGCATGTTTTCGATGTAGGAAGATGCCCTTGAACCTGGAGATTTGGGACCCATGGCATGGGTACCACGCCGTACTACTTTAAAGGGTCTGCGTTAGCTCACCCAACCTCACCAAACCTTTCAGCCCCAAGAGTGTCCACCCTTATGGCTCAGTCAGCTGTGGGTCTAGATATGGTCAATCCAGGTGGCATCGCAGCCCCTGAACGAATTTTGTAAGAATTTCTCTTTCACTGTCTTTGTTTCACGGGTTTTTAAAAGTAATTGATTTTTATAATGGGGTTTAGCTGCTTTGCACTGCTGTGTTTATGCCGCTTTACACCCACTTGACTCACTTACAGAGAGATAGCAATACATAGGTTTTAAGATTCTTACTAGTCAAATATATTCTTGGACGGTGAATAGGGGGTGTAGAGTCCAGTTTACTGAGCAAGGAGTAGGTCTTGTCTATTACATATTGGGTTTATGGAACGGTATCTGAGCTAATTTGAAACCCTTGTTTTATGCATCACCCCACCTCTCCTTTCCCGTTAAGCAGCCATAGTGTGTTTTCTAAACGTGCGACTCTGTTCTGTTTTGTAATTCAGTTCAAGGGTAGCGGTTTTTACATTCCCTCTATAAGTGATATCTTATGATAAGTGTCTTTTTCTGTGTGACTTATTTCACTTAGAATCGTCGTACCTAAATCCACTCATCATGCTGCTCCTAGCCTTATGACGTTGATTTCATGGCTGAGTGATATTCCATTGTACATAAGGACCACAACTTCTTTATCCATTCTTCTCCTTCCTGGGATGTTTCAGGTGTAACGAAGTGGAGGTTCTTGTCAACAGAGCAGCCCTAAACTTTGGGGTGCCTGTGTCTTGCTGATTTTTAGTTTTCCCAATTTATACGCCCATGAGTGGAAGTGCCCTATGCTCTCTAAGCTGAGTTTTTTAGATGTTTCAGGACACACCGTACACTTCTCCAGAGTGGCTGTTGGCAATTTACAGCCTGCCCATCAGCGTAGCAAGGCTCCCATTTCTCCATGGCCTGTCCTGCATTTCTGGTTTTGACACTTTATTCAGCATGGCCCTTTTGACCGATGGGAAGCGAGACTTCTTTGTAGCGCTGATTTGCCTTTGCAGATTGCTTGGTTGGCCAAAAAGGGCGTATGCGTTTTTTCCTGAATATATTCAGGAAAAAACGCATACGCCCTTTTTGGCCAAGGGCATCATAGTCGAGGTTTTGCCGCTTTTCCTGTGCTTTAAAGGCGATTCGAATCTACCTCCTGAAATCGGTTTCCTGCAATTCTGCCTTGCTTTCAAATTCTCTTCGTTGCCTTCCCTCAATATATTTGTGGACGAGAGTTATCATTTCTAACTGTGCAGGTCTGTGAATTGCAGTGCCCCTGAGCTCCATTTCTCAACTCGCTTTCTTGGGAGCTGGCCGCAAAAGCGCAGGATTGCTTCAGGCCCTATTCTGGCTCCGGGCGGCAGGCTGAGCCTGTGGTTAATTTTTCTTCCTGATGGGAAAATAGAGTGACGTGTGCCTGTCCCAACACCTAGAGCTAGTCTCTCATTGGTTCCCCCTCTTCCCGTTCATCCTCAGGACAAATTGCAACCTGTACGGAACAGGAGGTTAAAGGTGCTGATTCTCCAAGGAGGGAGATTGCTAGTAAAGCGGCTGGAATGGCGAACCGGAGCACAAGGAGATGAGAAATGAGGTGCGTTTTAGAAACCTTTCCCGATCACACGGTGTACCATCTTCTGTGTTTCTCATGCATGTTTTCGATGTAGGAAGATGCCCTTGAACCTGGAGATTTGGGACCCATGGCATGGGTACCACGCCGTACTACTTTAAAGGGTCTGCGTTAGCTCACCCAACCTCACCAAAACTCTCAGCCCCAAGAGTGTCCACCATTATGGCTCAGTCAGCTGTGGGTCTAGATATGGTCAATCCAGGTGGCATCGCAGCCCCTGAACGAATTTTGTAAGAATTTCTCTTTCACTGTCTTTGTTTCACGGGTTTTTAAAAGTAATTGATTTTTATAATGGGGTTTAGCTGCTTTGCACTGCTGTGTTTATGCCGCTTTACACCCACTTGACTCACTTACAGAGAGATAGCAATACATAGGCTTTAAGATTCTTACTAGTCAAATATATTCTTGGGCGGTGAATAGGGGGTGTTGAGTCCAGTTCACTGAGCAAGGAGTAGGTCTTGTCTATTACATATTGGGTTTATGGAACGGTATCTGAGATAATTTGAAACCCTTGTTTTATGCATCACCCCACCTCACCTTTCCCGTTAAGCAGCCATAGTGTGTTTTCTAAACGTGCGACTCTGTTCTGTTTTGTAATTCAGTTCAAGGGTAGCGGTTTTTACATTAGCCTCTGTAAGTGATATCTTATGATAAGTGTCTTTTTCTGTGTGACTTATTTCACTTAGAATCGTTGTACCTATATCCACTCATCATGCTGCTCCTAGCCTTATGACGTTGATTTCATGGCTGAGTGATATTCCATTGTACATAAGGACCACAACTTCTTTATCCATTCTTCTCTTTCCTTGGATGTTTCAGGTGTAACGAAGTGGAGGTTCTTGTCAACAGAGCAGCCCTAAACTTTGGGGTGCCTGTGTCTTGCTGATTTTTAGTTTTCCCAATTTATACGCCCATGAGTGGAACTGCCCTATGCTCTCTAAGCTGAGTTTTTTAGATATTTCAGGACACACCGTACACTTCTCCAGAGTGGCTGTTGGCCATTTACAGCCCGCCCGTCAGCGTAGCAAGGCTCCCATTTCTCCATGGCCTGTCCTGCATTTCTGGTTTTGACACTTTATTCAGCATGGCCCTTTTGACCGATGGGAAGCGAGACTTCTTTGTAGCGCTGATTTGCCTTTCCAGGTTGCTTGGTTGGCCAAAAAGGGCGTATGCGTTTTTTCCTGAATATATTCAGGAAAAAACGCATACGCCCTTTTTGGCCAAGGGCATCATTGTCGAGGTTTTGCCGCTTTTCCTGTGCTTTAAAGGCGATTCGAATCTACCTCCTGAAATCGGTTTCCTGCAATTCTGCCTTGCTTTCAAATTCTCTTCGTTGCCTTCCCTCAATATATTTGTGGACGGGAGTTATCATTTCTAACTGTGCAGGTCTGTGAATTGCAGTGCCCCTGAGCTCCATTTCTCAACTCGCTTTCTTGGGAGCTGGCCGCAAAAGCGCAGGATTGCTTCAGGCCCTATTCTGGCTCCGGGCGGCAGGCTGAGCCTGTGGTTAATTTTTCTTCCTGATGGGAAAATAGAGTGACGTGTGCCTGTCCCAACACCTAGAGCTAGTCTCTCATTGGTTCCCCCTCTTCCCGTTCATCCTCAGGACAAATTGCAACCTGTACGGAACAGGAGGTTAAAGGTGCTGATTCTCCAAGGAGGGAGATTGCTAGTAAAGCGGCTGGAATGGCGAACCGGAGCACAAGGAGATGAAAAATGAGGTGCGTTTTAGAAACCTTTCCCGATCACACGGTGTACCATCTTCTGGGTTTCTCATGCATGTTTTCGATGTAGGAAGATGCCCTTGAACCTGGAGATTTGGGACCCATGGCATGGGTACCACGCCGTACTACTTTAAAGGGTCTGCGTTAGCTCACCCAACCTCACCAAACCTCTCAGCCCCAAGAGTGTCCACCCTTATGGCTCAGTCAGCTGTGGGTCTAGATATGGTCAATCCAGGTGGCATCGCAGCCCCTGAACGAATTTTGTAAGAATTTCTCTTTCACTGTCTTTGTTTCACGGGTTTTTAAAAGTAATTGATTTTTATAATGGGGTTTAGCTGCTTTGCACTGCTGTGTTTATGCCGCTTTACACCCACTTGACTCACTTACAGAGAGATAGCAATACATAGGTTTTAAGATTCTTACTAGTCAAATATGTTCTTGGGCGGTGAATAGGGGGTGTTGAGTCCAGTTCACTGAGCAAGGAGTAGGTCTTGTCTATTACATATTGGGTTTATGGAACGGTATCTGAGCTAATTTGAAACCCTTGTTTTATGCATCACCCCACCTCACCTTTCCCGTTAAGCAGCCATAGTGTGTTTTCTAAACGTGCGACTCTGTTCTGTTTTGTAATTCAGTTCAAGGGTAGCGGTTTTTACATTCCCTCTATAAGTGATATCTTATGATAAGTGTCTTTTTCTGTGTGACTTATTTCACTTAGAATCGTTGTACCTAAATCCACTCATCATGCTGCTCCTAGCCTTAGGACGTTGATTTCATGGCTGAGTGATATTCCATTGTACATAAGGACCACAACTTCTTTATCCATTCTTCTCTTTCCTGGGATGTTTCAGGTGTAACGAAGTGGAGGTTCTTGTCAACAGAGCAGCCCTAAACTTTGGGGTGCCTGTGTCTTGCTGATTTTTTAGTTTTCCCAATTTATACGCCCATGAGTGGAAGTGCCCTATGCTCTGTAAGCTGAGTTTTTTAGATGTTTCAGGACACACCGTACACTTCTCCAGAGTGGCTGTTGGCCATTTACAGCCCGCCCATCAGCGTAGCAAGGCTCCCATTTCTCCATGGCCTGTCCTGCATTTCTGGTTTTGACACTTTATTCAGCATGGCCCTTTTGACCGATGGGAAGCGAGACTTCTTTGTAGCGCTGATTTGCCTTTCCAGGTTGCTTGGTTGGCCAAAAAGGGCGTATGCGTTTTTTCCTGAATATATTCAGGAAAAAACGCATACGCCCTTTTTGGCCAAGGGCAGCATTGTCGAGGTTTTGCCGCTTTTCCTGTGCTTTAAAGGCGATTCGAATCTACCTCCTGAAATCTGTTTCCTGCAATTCTGCCTTGCTTTCAAATCCTCTTCGTTGCCTTCCCTCAATATATTTGTGGACGAGAGTTATCATTTCTAACTGTGCAGGTCTGTGAATTGCAGTGCCCCTGAGCTCCATTTCTCAACTCGCTTTCTTGGGAGCTGGCCGCAAAAGCGCAGGATTGCTTCAGGCCCTATTCTGGCTCCGGGCGGCAGGCTGAGCCTGTGGTTAATTTTTCTTCCTGATGGGAAAATAGACTGACGTGTGCCTGTCCCAACACCTAGAGCTAGTCTCTCATTGGTTCCCCCTCTTCCCGTTCATCCTCAGGACAGATTGCAACCTGTAAGGAACAGGAGGTTAAAGGTGCTGATTCTCCAAGGAGGGAGATTGCTAGTAAAGTGGCTGGAATGGCGAACCGGAGCACAAGGAGATGAGAAATGAGGTGCGTTTTAGAAACCTTTCCCTATCACACGGTGTACCATCTTTTGGGTTTCTCATGCATGTTTTCGATGTAGGAAGATGCCCTTGAACCTGGAGATTTGGGACCCATGGGATGGGTACCACGCTGTATTATTTTACAGGGTCTGCGTTAGCTCACCCAACCTCACCAAACCTCTCAGCCCCAAGAGTGTCCACCCTTATGGCTCAGTCAGCTGTGGGTCTAGATATGGTCAATCCAGGTGGCATCGCAGCCCCTGAACGAATTTTGTAAGAATTTCTCTCTCTTTCACTGTCTTTGTTTCACGGGTTTTTAAAAGTAATTGATTTTTATAATGGGGTTTAGCTGCTTTGCACTGCTGTGTTTATGCCGCTTTACACCCACTTGACTCACTTACAGAGAGATAGCAATACATAGGTTTTAAGATTCTTACTAGTCAAATATATTCTTGGGCGGTGAATAGGGGGTGTTGAGTCCAGTTCACTGAGCAAGGAGTAGGTCTTGTCTATTACATATTGGGTTTATGGAACGGTATCTGAGATAATTTGAAACCCTTGTTTTATGCATCACCCCACCTCACCTTTCCCGTTAAGCAGCCATAGTGTGTTTTCTAAACGTGCGACTCTGTTCTGTTTTGTAATTCAGTTCAAGGGTAGCGGTTTTTACATTAGCCTCTGTAAGTGATATCTTATGATAAGTGTCTTTTTCTGTGTGACTTATTTCACTTAGAATCGTTGTACCTATATCCACTCATCATGCTGCTCCTAGCCTTATGACGTTGATTTCATGGCTGAGTGATATTCCATTGTACATAAGGACCACAACTTCTTTATCCATTCTTCTCTTTCCTTGGATGTTTCAGGTGTAACGAAGTGGAGGTTCTTGTCAACAGAGCAGCCCTAAACTTTGGGGTGCCTGTGTCTTGCTGATTTTTAGTTTTCCCAATTTATACGCCCATGAGTGGAACTGCCCTATGCTCTCTAAGCTGAGTTTTTTAGATGTTTCAGGACACACCGTACACTTCTCCAGAGTGGCTGTTGGCCATTTACAGCCCGCCCATCAGCGTAGCAAGGCTCCCATTTCTCCATGGCCTGTCCTGCATTTCTGGTTTTGACACTTTATTCAGCATGGCCCTTTTGACCGATGGGAAGCGAGACTTCTTTGTAGCGCTGATTTGCCTTTCCAGGTTGCTTGGTTGGCCAAAAAGGGCGTATGCGTTTTTTCCTGAATATATTCAGGAAAAAACGCATACGCCCTTTTTGGCCAAGGGCATCATTGTCGAGGTTTTGCCGCTTTTCCTGTGCTTTAAAGGCGATTCGAATCTACCTCCTGAAATCGGTTTCCTGCAATTCTGCCTTGCTTTCAAATCCTCTTCGTTGCCTTCCCTCAATATATTTGTGGACGGGAGTTATCATTTCTAACTGTGCAGGTCTGTGAATTGCAGTGCCCCTGAGCTCCATTTCTCAACTCGCTTTCTTGGGAGCTGGCCGCAAAAGCGCAGGATTGCTTCAGGCCCTATTCTGGCTCCGGGCGGCAGGCTGAGCCTGTGGTTAATTTTTCTTCCTGATGGGAAAATAGAGTGACGTGTGCCTGTCCCAACACCTAGAGCTAGTCTCTCATTGGTTCCCCCTCTTCCCGTTCATCCTCAGGACAAATTGCAACCTGTACGGAACAGGAGGTTAAAGGTGCTGATTCTCCAAGGAGGGAGATTGCTAGTAAAGCGGCTGAAATGGCGAACCGGAGCACAAGGAGATGAGAAATGAGGTGCGTTTTAGAAACCTTTCCCGATCACACGGTGTACCATCTTCTGGGTTTCTCATGCATGTTTTCGATGTAGGAAGATGCCCTTGAACCTGGAGATTTGGGACCCATGGCATGGGTACCACGCCGTACTACTTTAAAGGGTCTGCGTTAGCTCACCCAACCTCACCAAACCTCTCAGCCCCAAGAGTGTCCACCCTTATGGCTCAGTCAGCTGTGGGTCTAGATATGGTCAATCCAGGTGGCATCGCAGCCCCTGAACGAATTTTGTAAGAATTTCTCTTTCACTGTCTTTGTTTCACGGGTTTTTAAAAGTAATTGATTTTTATAATGGGGTTTAGCTGCTTTGCACTGCTGTGTTTATGCCGCTTTACACCCACTTGACTCACTTACAGAGAGATAGCAATACATAGGTTTTAAGATTCTTACTAGTCAAATATATTCTTGGGCGGTGAATAGGGGGTGTTGAGTCCAGTTCACTGAGCAAGGAGTAGGTCTTGTCTATTACATATTGGGTTTATGGAACGGTATCTGAGCTAATTTGAAACCCTTGTTTTATGCATCACCCCACCTCACCTTTCCCGTTAAGCAGCCATAGTGTGTTTTCTAAACGTGCGACTCTGTTCTGTTTTGTAATTCAGTTCAAGGGTAGCGGTTTTTACATTCCCTCTATAAGTGATATCTTATGATAAGTGTCTTTTTCTGTGTGACTTATTTCACTTAGAATCGTTGTACCTAAATCCACTCATCATGCTGCTCCTAGCCTTAGGACGTTGATTTCATGGCTGAGTGATATTCCATTGTACATAAGGACCACAACTTCTTTATCCATTCTTCTCTTTCCTGGGATGTTTCAGGTGTAACGAAGTGGAGGTTCTTGTCAACAGAGCAGCCCTAAACTTTGGGGTGCCTGTGTCTTGCTGATTTTTAGTTTTCCCAATTTATACGCCCATGAGTGGAAGTGCCCTATGCTCTCTAAGCTGAGTTTTTTCGATGTTTCAGGACACACCGTACACTTCTCCAGAGTGGCTGTTGGCAATTTACAGCCCGCCCATCAGCGTAGCAAGGCTCCCATTTCTCCATGGCCTGTCCTGCATTTCTGGTTTTGACACTTTATTCAGCATGGCCCTTTTGACCGATGGGAAGCGAGACTTCTTTGTAGCGCTGATTTGCCTTTCCAGGTTGCTTGGTTGGCCAAAAAGGGCGTATGCGTTTTTTCCTGAATATATTCAGGAAAAAACGCATACGCCCTTTTTGGCCAAGGGCATCATTGTCGAGGTTTTGCCGCTTTTCCTGTGCTTTAAAGGCGATTCGAATCTACCTCCTGAAATCGGTTTCCTGCAATTCTGCCTTGCTTTCAAATCCTCTTCGTTGCCTTCCCTCAATATATTTGTGGACGAGAGTTATCATTTCTAACTGTGCAGGTCTGTGAATTGCAGTGCCCCTGAGCTCCATTTCTCAACTCGCTTTCTTGGGAGCTGGCCGCAAAAGCGCAGGATTGCTTCAGGCCCTATTCTGGCTCCGGGCGGCAGGCTGAGCCTGTGGTTAATTCTTCTTCCTGATGGGAAAATAGAGTGACGTGTGCCTGTCCCAACACCTAGAGCTAGTCTCTCATTGGTTCCCCCTCTTCCCGTTCATCCTCAGGACAAATTGCAACCTGTACGGAACAGGAGGTTAAAGGTGCTGATTCTCCAAGGAGGGAGATTGCTAGTAAAGCGGCTGGAATGGCGAACCGGAGCACAAGGAGATGAGAAATGAGGTGCGTTTTAGAAACCTTTCCCGATCACACGGTGTACCATCTTCTGGGTTTCTCATGCATGTTTTCGATGTAGGAAGATGCCCTTTAACCTGGAGATTTGGGACCCATGGGATGGGTACCACGTCGTATTACTTTAAAGGGTCTGCGTTAGCTCACCCAACCTCACCAAACCTCTCAGCCCCAAGAGTGTCCACCCTTATGGCTCAGTCAGCTGTGGGTCTAGATATGGTCAATCCAGGTGGCATCGCAGCCCCTGAACGAATTTTGTAAGAATTTCTCTCTCTTTCACTGTCTTTGTTTCACGGGTTTTTAAAAGTAATTGATTTTTATAATGGGGTTTAGCTGCTTTGCACTGCTGTGTTTATGCCGCTTTACACCCACTTGACTCACTTACAGAGAGATAGCAATACATAGGTTTTAAGATTCTTACTAGTCAAATATATTCTTGGGCGGTGAATAGGGGGTGTTGAGTCCAGTTCACTGAGCAAGGAGTAGGTCTTGTCTATTACATATTGGGTTTATGGAACGGTATCTGAGATAATTTGAAACCCTTGTTTTATGCATCACCCCACCTCACCTTTCCCGTTAAGCAGCCATAGTGTGTTTTCTAAACGTGCGACTCTGTTCTGTTTTGTAATTCAGTTCAAGGGTAGCGGTTTTTACATTAGCCTCTGTAAGTGATATCTTATGATAAGTGTCTTTTTCTGTGTGACTTATTTCACTTAGAATCGTTGTACCTATATCCACTCATCATGCTGCTCCTAGCCTTATGACGTTGATTTCATGGCTGAGTGATATTCCATTGTACATAAGGACCACAACTTCTTTATCCATTCTTCTCTTTCCTTGGATGTTTCAGGTGTAACGAAGTGGAGGTTCTTGTCAACAGAGCAGCCCTAAACTTTGGGGTGCCTGTGTCTTGCTGATTTTTAGTTTTCCCAACTTATACGCCCATGAGTGGAAGTGCCCTATGCTCTCTAAGCTGAGTTTTTTAGATGTTTCAGGACACACCGTACACTTCTCCAGAGTGGCTGTTGGCAATTTACAGCCCGCCCATCAGTGTAGCAAGGCTCCCATTTCTCCATGGCCTGTCCTGCATTTCTGGTTTTGACACTTTATTCAGCATGGCCCTTTTGACCGATGGGAAGCGAGACTTCTTTGTAGCGCTGATTTGCCTTTCCAGGTTGCTTGGTTGGCCAAAAAGGGCGTATGCGTTTTTTCCTGAATATATTCAGGAAAAAACGCATACGCCCTTTTTGGCCAAGGGCATCATTGTCGAGGTTTTGCCGCTTTTCCTGTGCTTTAAAGGCGATTCGAATCTACCTCCTGAAATCGGTTTCCTGCAATTCTGCCTTGCTTTCAAATTCTCTTCGTTGCCTTCCCTCAATATATTTGTGGACGGGAGTTATCATTTCTAACTGTGCAGGTCTGTGAATTGCAGTGCCCCTGAGCTCCATTTCTCAACTCGCTTTCTTGGGAGCTGGCCGCAAAAGCGCAGGATTGCTTCAGGCCCTATTCTGGCTCCGGGCGGCAGGCTGAGCCTGTGGTTAATTTTTCTTCCTGATGGGAAAATAGAGTGACGTGTGCCTGTCCCAACACCTAGAGCTAGTCTCTCATTGGTTCCCCCTCTTCCCGTTCATCCTCAGGACAAATTGCAACCTGTACGGAACAGGAGGTTAAAGGTGCTGATTCTCCAAGGAGGGAGATTGCTAGTAAAGCGGCTGGAATGGCGAACCGGAGCACAAGGAGATGAAAAATGAGGTGCGTTTTAGAAACCTTTCCCGATCACACGGTGTACCATCTTCTGGGTTTCTCATGCATGTTTTCGATGTAGGAAGATGCCCTTGAACCTGGAGATTTGGGACCCATGGCATGGGTACCACGCCGTACTACTTTAAAGGGTCTGCGTTAGCTCACCCAACCTCACCAAACCTTTCAGCCCCAAGAGTGTCCACCCTTATGGCTCAGTCAGCTGTGGGTCTAGATATGGTCAATCCAGGTGGCATCGCAGCCCCTGAACGAATTTTGTAAGAATTTCTCTTTCACTGTCTTTGTTTCACGGGTTTTTAAAAGTAATTGATTTTTATAATGGGGTTTAGCTGCTTTGCACTGCTGTGTTTATGCCGCTTTACACCCACTTGACTCACTTACAGAGAGATAGCAATACATAGGTTTTAAGATTCTTACTAGTCAAATATATTCTTGGACGGTGAATAGGGGGTGTAGAGTCCAGTTTACTGAGCAAGGAGTAGGTCTTGTCTATTACATATTGGGTTTATGGAACGGTATCTGAGCTAATTTGAAACCCTTGTTTTATGCATCACCCCACCTCTCCTTTCCCGTTAAGCAGCCATAGTGTGTTTTCTAAACGTGCGACTCTGTTCTGTTTTGTAATTCAGTTCAAGGGTAGCGGTTTTTACATTCCCTCTATAAGTGATATCTTATGATAAGTGTCTTTTTCTGTGTGACTTATTTCACTTAGAATCGTCGTACCTAAATCCACTCATCATGCTGCTCCTAGCCTTATGACGTTGATTTCATGGCTGAGTGATATTCCATTGTACATAAGGACCACAACTTCTTTATCCATTCTTCTCTTTCCTGGGATGTTTAAGGTGTAACGAAGTGGAGGTTCTTGTCAACAGAGCAGCCCTAAACTTTGGGGTGCCTGTGTCTTGCTGATTTTTAGTTTTCCCAATTTATACGCCCATGAGTGGAACTGCCCTATGCTCTCTAAGCTGAGTTTTTTAGATGTTTCAGGACACACCGTACACTTCTCCAGAGTGGCTGTTGGCAATTTACAGCCCGCCCATCAGCGTAGCAAGGCTCCCATTTCTCCATGGCCTGTCCTGCATTTCTGGTTTTGACACTTTATTCAGCATGGCCCTTTTGACCGATGGGAAGCGAGACTTCTTTGTAGCGCTGATTTGCCTTTGCAGGTTGCTTGGTTGGCCAAAAAGGGCGTATGCGTTTTTTCCTGAATATATTCAGGAAAAAACGCATACGCCCTTTTTGGCCAAGGGCATCATAGTCGAGGTTTTGCCGCTTTTCCTGTGCTTTAAAGGCGATTCGAATCTACCTCCTGAAATCGGTTTCCTGCAATTCTGCCTTGCTTTCAAATTCTCTTCGTTGCCTTCCCTCAATATATTTGTGGACGAGAGTTATCATTTCTAACTGTGCAGGTCTGTGAATTGCAGTGCCCCTGAGCTCCATTTCTCAACTCGCTTTCTTGGGAGCTGGCCGCAAAAGCGCAGGATTGCTTCAGGCCCTATTCTGGCTCCGGGCGGCAGGCTGAGCCTGTGGTTAATTTTTCTTCCTGATGGGAAAATAGAGTGACGTGTGCCTGTCCCAACACCTAGAGCTAGTCTCTCATTGGTTCCCCCTCTTCCCGTTCATCCTCAGGACAAATTGCAACCTGTACGGAACAGGAGGTTAAAGGTGCTGATTCTCCAAGGAGGGAGATTGCTAGTAAAGCGGCTGGAATGGCGAACCGGAGCACAAGGAGATGAGAAATGAGGTGCGTTTTAGAAACCTTTCCCGATCACACGGTGTACCATCTTCTGTGTTTCTCATGCATGTTTTCGATGTAGGAAGATGCCCTTGAACCTGGAGATTTGGGACCCATGGCATGGGTACCACGCCGTACTACTTCAAAGGGTCTGCGTTAGCTCACCCAACCTCACCAAAACTCTCAGCCCCAAGAGTGTCCACCATTATGGCTCAGTCAGCTGTGGGTCTAGATATGGTCAATCCAGGTGGCATCGCAGCCCCTGAACGAATTTTGTAAGAATTTCTCTTTCACTGTCTTTGTTTCACGGGTTTTTAAAAGTAATTGATTTTTATAATGGGGTTTAGCTGCTTTGCACTGCTGTGTTTATGCCGCTTTACACCCACTTGACTCACTTACAGAGAGATAGCAATACATAGGCTTTAAGATTCTTACTAGTCAAATATATTCTTGGGCGGTGAATAGGGGGTGTTGAGTCCAGTTCACTGAGCAAGGAGTAGGTCTTGTCTATTACATATTGGGTTTATGGAACGGTATCTGAGATAATTTGAAACCCTTGTTTTATGCATCACCCCACCTCACCTTTCCCGTTAAGCAGCCATAGTGTGTTTTCTAAACGTGCGACTCTGTTCTGTTTTGTAATTCAGTTCAAGGGGAGCGGTTTTTACATTAGCCTCTGTAAGTGATATCTTATGATAAGTGTCTTTTTCTGTGTGACTTATTTCACTTAGAATCGTTGTACCTATATCCACTCATCATGCTGCTCCTAGCCTTAGGACGTTGATTTCATGGCTGAGTGATATTCCATTGTACATAAGGACCACAACTTCTTTATCCATTCTTCTCTTTCCTTGGATGTTTCAGGTGTAACGAAGTGGAGGTTCTTGTCAACAGAGCAGCCCTAGACTTTGGGGTGCCTGTGTCTTGCTGATTTTTAGTTTTCCCAATTTATACGCCCATGAGTGGAACTGCCCTATGCTCTCTAAGCTGAGTTTTTTAGATATTTCAGGACACACCGTACACTTCTCCAGAGTGGCTGTTGGCCATTTACAGCCCGCCCGTCAGCGTAGCAAGGCTCCCATTTCTCCATGGCCTCTCCTGCATTTCTGGTTTTGACACTTTATTCAGCATGGCCCTTTTGACCGATGGGAAGCGAGACTTCTTTGTAGCGCTGATTTGCCTTTCCAGGTTGCTTGGTTGGCCAAAAAGGGCGTATGCGTTTTTTCCTGAATATATTCAGGAAAAAACGCATACGCCCTTTTTGGCCAAGGGCATCATTGTCGAGGTTTTGCCGCTTTTCCTGTGCTTTAAAGGCGATTCGAATCTACCTCCTGAAATCGGTTTCCTGCAATTCTGCCTTGCTTTCAAATTCTCTTCGTTGCCTTCCCTCAATATATTTGTGGACGGGAGTTATCATTTCTAACTGTGCAGGTCTGTGAATTGCAGTGCCCCTGAGCTCCATTTCTCAACTCGCTTTCTTGGGAGCTGGCCGCAAAAGCGCAGGATTGCTTCAGGCCCTATTCTGGCTCCGGGCGGCAGGCTGAGCCTGTGGTTAATTTTTCTTCCTGATGGGAAAATAGAGTGACGTGTGCCTGTCCCAACACCTAGAGCTAGTCTCTCATTGGTTCCCCCTCTTCCCGTTCATCCTCAGGACAAATTGCAACCTGTACGGAACAGGAGGTTAAAGGTGCTGATTCTCCAAGGAGGGAGATTGCTAGTAAAGCGGCTGGAATGGCGAACCGGAGCACAAGGAGATGAAAAATGAGGTGCGTTTTAGAAACCTTTCCCGATCACACGGTGTACCATCTTCTGGGTTTCTCATGCATGTTTTCGATGTAGGAAGATGCCCTTGAACCTGGAGATTTGGGACCCATGGCATGGGTACCACGCCGTACTACTTTAAAGGGTCTGCGTTAGCTCACCCAACCTCACCAAACCTTTCAGCCCCAAGAGTGTCCACCCTTATGGCTCAGTCAGCTGTGGGTCTAGATATGGTCAATCCAGGTGGCATCGCAGCCCCTGAACGAATTTTGTAAGAATTTCTCTTTCACTGTCTTTGTTTCACGGGTTTTTAAAAGTAATTGATTTTTATAATGGGGTTTAGCTGCTTTGCACTGCTGTGTTTATGCCGCTTTACACCCACTTGACTCACTTACAGAGAGATAGCAATACATAGGTTTTAAGATTCTTACTAGTCAAATATATTCTTGGACGGTGAATAGGGGGTGTAGAGTCCAGTTTACTGAGCAAGGAGTAGGTCTTGTCTATTACATATTGGGTTTATGGAACGGTATCTGAGCTAATTTGAAACCCTTGTTTTATGCATCACCCCACCTCTCCTTTCCCGTTAAGCAGCCATAGTGTGTTTTCTAAACGTGCGACTCTGTTCTGTTTTGTAATTCAGTTCAAGGGTAGCGGTTTTTACATTCCCTCTATAAGTGATATCTTATGATAAGTGTCTTTTTCTGTGTGACTTATTTCACTTAGAATCGTCGTACCTAAATCCACTCATCATGCTGCTCCTAGCCTTATGACGTTGATTTCATGGCTGAGTGATATTCCATTGTACATAAGGACCACAACTTCTTTATCCATTCTTCTCTTTCCTGGGATGTTTCAGGTGTAACGAAGTGGAGGTTCTTGTCAACAGAGCAGCCCTAAACTTTGGGGTGCCTGTGTCTTGCTGATTTTTAGTTTTCCCAATTTATACGCCCATGAGTGGAAGTGCCCTATGCTCTCTAAGCTGAGTTTTTTAGATGTTTCAGGACACACCGTACACTTCTCCAGAGTGGCTGTTGGCAATTTACAGCCCGCCCATCAGCGTAGCAAGGCTCCCATTTCTCCATGGCCTGTCCTGCATTTCTGGTTTTGACACTTTATTCAGCATGGCCCTTTTGACCGATGGGAAGCGAGACTTCTTTGTAGCGCTGATTTGCCTTTGCAGGTTGCTTGGTTGGCCAAAAAGGGCGTATGCGTTTTTTCCTGAATATATTCAGGAAAAAACGCATACGCCCTTTTTGGCCAAGGGCATCATAGTCGAGGTTTTGCCGCTTTTCCTGTGCTTTAAAGGCGATTCGAATCTACCTCCTGAAATCGGTTTCCTGCAATTCTGCCTTGCTTTCAAATTCTCTTCGTTGCCTTCCCTCAATATATTTGTGGACGAGAGTTATCATTTCTAACTGTGCAGGTCTGTGAATTGCAGTGCCCCTGAGCTCCATTTCTCAACTCGCTTTCTTGGGAGCTGGCCGCAAAAGCGCAGGATTGCTTCAGGCCCTATTCTGGCTCCGGGCGGCAGGCTGAGCCTGTGGTTAATTTTTCTTCCTGATGGGAAAATAGAGTGACGTGTGCCTGTCCCAACACCTAGAGCTAGTCTCTCATTGGTTCCCCCTCTTCCCGTTCATCCTCAGGACAAATTGCAACCTGTACGGAACAGGAGGTTAAAGGTGCTGATTCTCCAAGGAGGGAGATTGCTAGTAAAGCGGCTGGAATGGCGAACCGGAGCACAAGGAGATGAGAAATGAGGTGCGTTTTAGAAACCTTTCCCGATCACACGGTGTACCATCTTCTGTGTTTCTCATGCATGTTTTCGATGTAGGAAGATGCCCTTGAACCTGGAGATTTGGGACCCATGGCATGGGTACCACGCCGTAGTACTTTAAAGGGTCTGCGTTAGCTCACCCAACCTCACCAAAACTCTCAGCCCCAAGAGTGTCCACCATTATGGCTCAGTCAGCTGTGGGTCTAGATATGGTCAATCCAGGTGGCATCGCAGCCCCTGAACGAATTTTGTAAGAATTTCTCTTTCACTGTCTTTGTTTCACGGGTTTTTAAAAGTAATTGATTTTTATAATGGGGTTTAGCTGCTTTGCACTGCTGTGTTTATGCCGCTTTACACCCACTTGACTCACTTACAGAGAGATAGCAATACATAGGTTTTAAGATTCTTACTAGTCAAATATATTCTTGGGCGGTGAATAGGGGGTGTTGAGTCCAGTTCACTGAGCAAGGAGTAGGTCTTGTCTATTACATATTGGGTTTATGGAACGGTATCTGAGATAATTTGAAACCCTTGTTTTATGCATCACCCCACCTCACCTTTCCCGTTAAGCAGCCATAGTGTGTTTTCTAAACGTGCGACTCTGTTCTGTTTTGTAATTCAGTTCAAGGGTAGCGGTTTTTACATTAGCCTCTGTAAGTGATATCTTATGATAAGTGTCTTTTTCTGTGTGACTTATTTCACTTAGAATCGTTGTACCTATATCCACTCATCATGCTGCTCCTAGCCTTATGACGTTGATTTCATGGCTGAGTGATATTCCATTGTACATAAGGACCACAACTTCTTTATCCATTCTTCTCTTTCCTTGGATGTTTCAGGTGTAACGAAGTGGAGGTTCTTGTCAACAGAGCAGCCCTAAACTTTGGGGTGCCTGTGTCTTGCTGATTTTTAGTTTTCCCAATTTATACGCCCATGAGTGGAACTGCCCTATGCTCTCTAAGCTGAGTTTTTTAGATATTTCAGGACACACCGTACACTTCTCCAGAGTGGCTGTTGGCCATTTACAGCCCGCCCGTCAGCGTAGCAAGGCTCCCATTTCTCCATGGCCTGTCCTGCATTTCTGGTTTTGACACTTTATTCAGCATGGCCCTTTTGACCGATGGGAAGCGAGACTTCTTTGTAGCGCTGATTTGCCTTTCCAGGTTGCTTGGTTGGCCAAAAAGGGCGTATGCGTTTTTTCCTGAATATATTCAGGAAAAAACGCATACGCCCTTTTTGGCCAAGGGCATCATTGTCGAGGTTTTGCCGCTTTTCCTGTGCTTTAAAGGCGATTCGAATCTACCTCCTGAAATCGGTTTCCTGCAATTCTGCCTTGCTTTCAAATTCTCTTCGTTGCCTTCCCTCAATATATTTGTGGACGGGAGTTATCATTTCAAACTGTGCAGGTCTGTGAATTGCAGTGCCCCTGAGCTCCATTTCTCAACTCGCTTTCTTGGGAGCTGGCCGCAAAAGCGCAGGATTGCTTCAGGCCCTATTCTGGCTCCGGGCGGCAGGCTGAGCCTGTGGTTAATTTTTCTTCCTGATGGGAAAATAGAGTGACGTGTGCCTGTCCCAACACCTAGAGCTAGTCTCTCATTGGTTCCCCCTCTTCCCGTTCATCCTCAGGACAAATTGCAACCTGTACGGAACAGGAGGTTAAAGGTGCTGATTCTCCAAGGAGGGAGATTGCTAGTAAAGCGGCTGGAATGGCGAACCGGAGCACAAGGAGATGAAAAATGAGGTGCGTTTTAGAAACCTTTCCCGATCACACGGTGTACCATCTTCTGGGTTTCTCATGCATGTTTTCGATGTAGGAAGATGCCCTTGAACCTGGAGATTTGGGACCCATGGCATGGGTACCACGCCGTACTACTTTAAAGGGTCTGCGTTAGCTCACCCAACCTCACCAAACCTCTCAGCCCCAAGAGTGTCCACCCTTATGGCTCAGTCAGCTGTGGGTCTAGATATGGTCAATCCAGGTGGCATCGCAGCCCCTGAACGAATTTTGTAAGAATTTCTCTTTCACTGTCTTTGTTTCACGGGTTTTTAAAAGTAATTGATTTTTATAATGGGGTTTAGCTGCTTTGCACTGCTGTGTTTATGCCGCTTTACACCCACTTGACTCACTTACAGAGAGATAGCAATACATAGGTTTTAAGATTCTTACTAGTCAAATATGTTCTTGGGCGGTGAATAGGGGGTGTTGAGTCCAGTTCACTGAGCAAGGAGTAGGTCTTGTCTATTACATATTGGGTTTATGGAACGGTATCTGAGCTAATTTGAAACCCTTGTTTTATGCATCAACCCACCTCACCTTTCCCGTTAAGCAGCCATAGTGTGTTTTCTAAACGTGCGACTCTGTTCTGTTTTGTAATTCAGTTCAAGGGTAGCGGTTTTTACATTCCCTCTATAAGTGATATCTTATGATAAGTGTCTTTTTCTGTGTGACTTATTTCACTTAGAATCGTTGTACCTAAATCCACTCATCATGCTGCTCCTAGCCTTAGGACGTTGATTTCATGGCTGAGTGATATTCCATTGTACATAAGGACCACAACTTCTTTATCCATTCTTCTCTTTCCTGGGATGTTTCAGGTGTAACGAAGTGGAGGTTCTTGTCAACAGAGCAGCCCTAAACTTTGGGGTGCCTGTGTCTTGCTGATTTTTTAGTTTTCCCAATTTATACGCCCATGAGTGGAAGTGCCCTATGCTCTGTAAGCTGAGTTTTTTAGATGTTTCAGGACACACCGTACACTTCTCCAGAGTGGCTGTTGGCCATTTACAGCCCGCCCATCAGCGTAGCAAGGCTCCCATTTCTCCATGGCCTGTCCTGCATTTCTGGTTTTGACACTTTATTCAGCATGGCCCTTTTGACCGATGGGAAGCGAGACTTCTTTGTAGCGCTGATTTGCCTTTCCAGGTTGCTTGGTTGGCCAAAAAGGGCGTATGCGTTTTTTCCTGAATATATTCAGGAAAAAACGCATACGCCCTTTTTGGCCAAGGGCAGCATTGTCGAGGTTTTGCCGCTTTTCCTGTGCTTTAAAGGCGATTCGAATCTACCTCCTGAAATCGGTTTCCTGCAATTCTGCCTTGCTTTCAAATCCTCTTCGTTGCCTTCCCTCAATATATTTGTGGACGAGAGTTATCATTTCTAACTGTGCAGGTCTGTGAATTGCAGTGCCCCTGAGCTCCATTTCTCAACTCGCTTTCTTGGGAGCTGGCCGCAAAAGCGCAGGATTGCTTCAGGCCCTATTCTGGCTCCGGGCGGCAGGCTGAGCCTGTGGTTAATTCTTCTTCCTGATGGGAAAATAGAGTGACGTGTGCCTGTCCCAACACCTAGAGCTAGTCTCTCATTGGTTCCCCCTCTTCCCGTTCATCCTCAGGACAGATTGCAACCTGTAAGGAACAGGAGGTTAAAGGTGCTGATTCTCCAAGGAGGGAGATTGCTAGTAAAGTGGCTGGAATGGCGAACCGGAGCACAAGGAGATGAGAAATGAGGTGCGTTTTAGAAACCTTTCCCTATCACACGGTGTACCATCTTTTGGGTTTCTCATGCATGTTTTCGATGTAGGAAGATGCCCTTGAACCTGGAGATTTGGGACCCATGGGATGGGTACCACGCTGTATTATTTTACAGGGTCTGCGTTAGCTCACCCAACCTCACCAAACCTCTCAGCCCCAAGAGTGTCCACCCTTATGGCTCAGTCAGCTGTGGGTCTAGATATGGTCAATCCAGGTGGCATCGCAGCCCCTGAACGAATTTTGTAAGAATTTCTCTCTCTTTCACTGTCTTTGTTTCACGGGTTTTTAAAAGTAATTGATTTTTATAATGGGGTTTAGCTGCTTTGCACTGCTGTGTTTATGCCGCTTTACACCCACTTGACTCACTTACAGAGAGATAGCAATACATAGGTTTTAAGATTCTTACTAGTCAAATATATTCTTGGGCGGTGAATAGGGGGTGTTGAGTCCAGTTCACTGAGCAAGGAGTAGGTCTTGTCTATTACATATTGGGTTTATGGAACGGTATCTGAGATAATTTGAAACCCTTGTTTTATGCATCACCCCACCTCACCTTTCCCGTTAAGCAGCCATAGTGTGTTTTCTAAACGTGCGACTCTGTTCTGTTTTGTAATTCAGTTCAAGGGTAGCGGTTTTTACATTAGCCTCTGTAAGTGATATCTTATGATAAGTGTCTTTTTCTGTGTGACTTATTTCACTTAGAATCGTTGTACCTATATCCACTCATCATGCTGCTCCTAGCCTTATGACGTTGATTTCATGGCTGAGTGATATTCCATTGTACATAAGGACCACAACTTCTTTATCCATTCTTCTCTTTCCTTGGATGTTTCAGGTGTAACGAAGTGGAGGTTCTTGTCAACAGAGCAGCCCTAAACTTTGGGGTGCCTGTGTCTTGCTGATGTTTAGTTTTCCCAATTTATACGCCCATGAGTGGAACTGCCCTATGCTCTCTAAGCTGAGTTTTTTAGATGTTTCAGGACACACCGTACACTTCTCCAGAGTGGCTGTTGGCCATTTACAGCCCGCCCATCAGCGTAGCAAGGCTCCCATTTCTCCATGGCCTGTCCTGCATTTCTGGTTTTGACACTTTATTCAGCATGGCCCTTTTGACCGATGGGAAGCGAGACTTCTTTGTAGCGCTGATTTGCCTTTGCAGGTTGCTTGGTTGGCCAAAAAGGGCGTATGCGTTTTTTCCTGAATATATTCAGGAAAAAACGCATACGCCCTTTTTGGCCAAGGGCATCATTGTCGAGGTTTTGCCGCTTTTCCTGTGCTTTAAAGGCGATTCGAATCTACCTCCTGAAATCTGTTTCCTGCAATTCTGCCTTGCTTTCAAATCCTCTTCGTTGCCTTCCCTCAATATATTTGTGGACGAGAGTTATCATTTCTAACTGTGCAGGTCTGTGAATTGCAGTGCCCCTGAGCTCCATTTCTCAACTCGCTTTCTTGGGAGCTGGCCGCAAAAGCGCAGGATTGCTTCAGGCCCTATTCTGGCTCCGGGCGGTAGGCTGAGCCTGTGGTTAATTCTACTTTCTGATGGGAAAATAGAGTGACCTGTGCCTGTCCCAACACCTAGAGCTAGTCTCTCATTGGTTCCCCCTCTTCCCGTTCATCCTCAGGACAAATTGCAACCTGTACGGAACAGGAGGTTAAAGGTGCTGATTCTCCAAGGAGGGAGATTGCTAGTAAAGCGGCTGGAATGGCGAACCGGAGCACAAGGAGATGAAAAATGAGGTGCGTTTTAGAAACCTTTCCCGATCACACGGTGTACCATCTTCTGGGTTTCTCATGCATGTTTTCGATGTAGGAAGATGCCCTTGAACCTGGAGATTTGGGACCATGGCATGGGTACCACGCCGTACTACTTTAAAGGGTCTGCGTTAGCTCACCCAACCTCACCAAACCTCTCAGCCCCAAGAGTGTCCACCCTTATGGCTCAGTCAGCTGTGGGTCTAGATATGGTCAATCCAGGTGGCATCGCAGCCCCTGAACGAATTTTGTAAGAATTTCTCTTTCACTGTCTTTGTTTCACGGGTTTTTAAAAGTAATTGATTTTTATAATGGGGTTTAGCTGCTTTGCACTGCTGTGTTTATGCCGCTTTACACCCACTTGACTCACTTACAGAGAGATAGCAATACATAGGTTTTAAGATTCTTACTAGTCAAATATATTCTTGGGCGGTGAATAGGGGGTGTTGAGTCCAGTTCACTGAGCAAGGAGTAGGTCTTGTCTATTACATATTGGGTTTATGGAACGGTATCTGAGCTAATTTGAAACCCTTGTTTTATGCATCACCCCACCTCACCTTTCCCGTTAAGCAGCCATAGTGTGTTTTCTAAACGTGCGACTCTGTTCTGTTTTGTAATTCAGTTCAAGGGTAGCGGTTTTTACATTAGCCTCTTTAAGTGATATCTTATGATAAGTGTCTTTTTCTGTGTGACTTATTTCACTTAGAATCGTTGTACCTATATCCACTCATCATGCTGCTCCTAGCCTTATGACGTTGATTTCATGGCTGAGTGACATTCCATTGTACATAAGGACCACAACTTCTTTATCCATTCTTCTCTTTCCTTGGATGTTTCAGGTGTAACGAAGTGGAGGTTCTTGTCAACAGAGCAGCCCTAAACTTTGGGGTGCCTGTGTCTTGCTGATTTTTAGTTTTCCCAATTTATACGCCCATGAGTGGAACTGCCCTATGCTCTCTAAGCTGAGTTTTTTAGATGTTTCAGGACACACCGTACACTTCTCCAGAGTGGCTGTTGGCCATTTACAGCCCGCCCATCAGCGTAGCAAGGCTCCCATTTCTCCATGGCCTGTCCTGCATTTCTGGTTTTGACACTTTATTCAGCATGGCCCTTTTGACCGATGGGAAGCGAGACTTCTTTGTAGCGCTGATTTGCCTTTCCAGGTTGCTTGGTTGGCCAAAAAGGGCGTATGCGTTTTTTCCTGAATATATTCAGGAAAAAACGCATACGCCCTTTTTGGCCAAGGGCATCATTGTCGAGGTTTTGCCGCTTTTCCTGTGCTTTAAAGGCGATTCGAATCTACCTCCTGAAATCGGTTTCCTGCAATTCTGCCTTGCTTTCAAATTCTCTTCGTTGCCTTCCCTCAATATATTTGTGGACGGGAGTTATCATTTCTAACTGTGCAGGTCTGTGAATTGCAGTGCCCCTGAGCTCCATTTCTCAACTCGCTTTCTTGGGAGCTGGCCGCAAAAGCGCAGGATTGCTTCAGGCCCTATTCTGGCTCCGGGCGGCAGGCTGAGCCTGTGGTTAATTCTACTTTCTGATGGGAAAATAGAGTGACCTGTGCCTGTCCCAACACCTAGAGCTAGTCTCTCATTGGTTCCCCCTCTTCCCGTTCATCCTCAGGACAAATTGCAACCTGTACGGAACAGGAGGTTAAAGGTGCTGATTCTCCAAGGAGGGAGATTGCTAGTAAAGCGGCTGGAATGGCGAACCGGAGCACAAGGAGATGAAAAATGAGGTGCGTTTTAGAAACCTTTCCCGATCACACGGTGTACCATCTTCTGGGTTTCTCATGCATGTTTTCGATGTAGGAAGATGCCCTTGAACCTGGAGATTTGGGACCATGGCATGGGTACCACGCCGTACTACTTTAAAGGGTCTGCGTTAGCTCACCCAACCTCACCAAACCTCTCAGCCCCAAGAGTGTCCACCCTTATGGCTCAGTCAGCTGTGGGTCTAGATATGGTCAATCCAGGTGGCATCGCAGCCCCTGAACGAATTTTGTAAGAATTTCTCTTTCACTGTCTTTGTTTCACGGGTTTTTAAAAGTAATTGATTTTTATAATGGGGTTTAGCTGCTTTGCACTGCTGTGTTTATGCCGCTTTACACCCACTTGACTCACTTACAGAGAGATAGCAATACATAGGTTTTAAGATTCTTACTAGTCAAATATATTCTTGGGCGGTGAATAGGGGGTGTTGAGTCCAGTTCACTGAGCAAGGAGTAGGTCTTGTCTATTACATATTGGGTTTATGGAACGGTATCTGAGCTAATTTGAAACCCTTGTTTTATGCATCACCCCACCTCACCTTTCCCGTTAAGCAGCCATAGTGTGTTTTCTAAACGTGCGACTCTGTTCTGTTTTGTAATTCAGTTCAAGGGTAGCGGTTTTTACATTAGCCTCTGTAAGTGATATCTTATGATAAGTGTCTTTTTCTGTGTGACTTATTTCACTTAGAATCGTTGTACCTATATCCACTCATCATGCTGCTCCTAGCCTTATGACGTTGATTTCATGGCTGAGTGACATTCCATTGTACATAAGGACCACAACTTCTTTATCCATTCTTCTCTTTCCTTGGATGTTTCAGGTGTAACGAAGTGGAGGTTCTTGTCAACAGAGCAGCCCTAAACTTTGGGGTGCCTGTGTCTTGCTGATTTTTAGTTTTCCCAATTTATACGCCCATGAGTGGAACTGCCCTATGCTCTCTAAGCTGAGTTTTTTAGATGTTTCAGGACACACCGTACACTTCTCCAGAGTGGCTGTTGGCCATTTACAACCCGCCCATCAGCGTAGCAAGGCTCCCATTTCTCCATGGCCTGTCCTGCATTTCTGGTTTTGACACTTTATTCAGCATGGCCCTTTTGACCGATGGGAAGCGAGACTTCTTTGTAGCGCTGATTTGCCTTTCCAGGTTGCTTGGTTGGCCAAAAAGGGCGTATGCGTTTTTTCCTGAATATATTCAGGAAAAAACGCATACGCACTTTTTGGCCAAGGGCATCATTGTCGAGGTTTTGCCGCTTTTCCTGTGCTTTAAAGGCGATTCGAATCTACCTCCTGAAATCGGTTTCCTGCCATTCTGCCTTGCTTTCAAATTCTCTTCGTTGCCTTCCCTCAATATATTTGTGGACGGGAGTTATCATTTCTAACTGTGCAGGTCTGTGAATTGCAGTGCCCCTGAGCTCCATTTCTCAACTCGCTTTCTTGGGAGCTGGCCGCAAAAGCGCAGGATTGCTTCAGGCCCTATTCTGGCTCCGGGCGGCAGGCTGAGCCTGTGGTTAATTTTTCTTCCTGATGGGAAAATAGAGTGACGTGTGCCTGTCCCAACACCTAGAGCTAGTCTCTCATTGGTTCCCCCTCTTCCCGTTCATCCTCAGGACAAATTGCAACCTGTACGGAACAGGAGGTTAAAGGTGCTGATTCTCCAAGGAGGGAGATTGCTAGTAAAGCGGCTGAAATGGCGAACCGGAGCACAAGGAGATGAGAAATGAGGTGCGTTTTAGAAACCTTTCCCGATCACACGGTGTACCATCTTCTGGGTTTCTCATGCATGTTTTCGATGTAGGAAGATGCCCTTGAACCTGGAGATTTGGGACCCATGGCATGGGTACCACGCCGTACTACTTTAAAGGGTCTGCGTTAGCTCACCCAACCTCACCAAACCTCTCAGCCCCAAGAGTGTCCACCCTTATGGCTCAGTCAGCTGTGGGTCTAGATATGGTCAATCCAGGTGGCATCGCAGCCCCTGAACGAATTTTGTAAGAATTTCTCTTTCACTGTCTTTGTTTCACGGGTTTTTAAAAGTAATTGATTTTTATAATGGGGTTTAGCTGCTTTGCACTGCTGTGTTTATGCCGCTTTACACCCACTTGACTCACTTACAGAGAGATAGCAATACATAGGTTTTAAGATTCTTACTAGTCAAATATATTCTTGGACGGTGAATAGGGGGTGTAGAGTCCAGTTTACTGAGCAAGGAGTAGGTCTTGTCTATTACATATTGGGTTTATGGAACGGTATCTGAGCTAATTTGAAACCCTTGTTTTATGCATCACCCCACCTCTCCTTTCCCGTTAAGCAGCCATAGTGTGTTTTCTAAACGTGCGACTCTGTTCTGTTTTGTAATTCAGTTCAAGGGTAGCGGTTTTTACATTCCCTCTATAAGTGATATCTTATGATAAGTGTCTTTTTCTGTGTGACTTATTTCACTTAGAATCGTCGTACCTAAATCCACTCATCATGCTGCTCCTAGCCTTATGACGTTGATTTCATGGCTGAGTGATATTCCATTGTACATAAGGACCACAACTTCTTTATCCATTCTTCTCTTTCCTGGGATGTTTCAGGTGTAACGAAGTGGAGGTTCTTGTCAACAGAGCAGCCCTAAACTTTGGGGTGCCTGTGTCTTGCTGATTTTTAGTTTTCCCAATTTATACGCCCATGAGTGGAAGTGCCCTATGCTCTCTAAGCTGAGTTTTTTAGATGTTTCAGGACACACCGTACACTTCTCCAGAGTGGCTGTTGGCAATTTACAGCCCGCCCATCAGCGTAGCAAGGCTCCCATTTCTCCATGGCCTGTCCTGCATTTCTGGTTTTGACACTTTATTCAGCATGGCCCTTTTGACCGATGGGAAGCGAGACTTCTTTGTAGCGCTGATTTGCCTTTGCAGGTTGCTTGGTTGGCCAAAAAGGGCGTATGCGTTTTTTCCTGAATATATTCAGGAAAAAACGCATACGCCCTTTTTGGCCAAGGGCATCATAGTCGAGGTTTTGCCGCTTTTCCTGTGCTTTAAAGGCGATTCGAATCTACCTCCTGAAATCGGTTTCCTGCAATTCTGCCTTGCTTTCAAATTCTCTTCGTTGCCTTCCCTCAATATATTTGTGGACGAGAGTTATCATTTCTAACTGTGCAGGTCTGTGAATTGCAGTGCCCCTGAGCTCCATTTCTCAACTCGCTTTCTTGGGAGCTGGCCGCAAAAGCGCAGGATTGCTTCAGGCCCTATTCTGGCTCCGGGCGGCAGGCTGAGCCTGTGGTTAATTCTACTTTCTGATGGGAAAATAGAGTGACCTGTGCCTGTCCCAACACCTAGAGCTAGTCTCTCATTGGTTCCCCCTCTTCCCGTTCATCCTCAGGACAAATTGCAACCTGTACGGAACAGGAGGTTAAAGGTGCTGATTCTCCAAGGAGGGAGATTGCTAGTAAAGCGGCTGGAATGGCGAACCGGAGCACAAGGAGATGAAAAATGAGGTGCGTTTTAGAAACCTTTCCCGATCACACGGTGTACCATCTTCTGGGTTTCTCCTGCATGTTTTCGATGTAGGAAGATGCCCTTGAACCTTGAGATTTGGGACCATGGCATGGGTACCACGCCGTACTACTTTAAAGGGTCTGCGTTAGCTCACCCAACCTCACCAAACCTCTCAGCCCCAAGAGTGTCCACCCTTATGGCTCAGTCAGCTGTGGGTCTAGATATGGTCAATCCAGGTGGCATCGCAGCCCCTGAACGAATTTTGTAAGAATTTCTCTTTCACTGTCTTTGTTTCACGGGTTTTTAAAAGTAATTGATTTTTATAATGGGGTTTAGCTGCTTTGCACTGCTGTGTTTATGCCGCTTTACACCCACTTGACTCACTTACAGAGAGATAGCAATACATAGGTTTTAAGATTCTTACTAGTCAAATATATTCTTGGGCGGTGAATAGGGGGTGTTGAGTCCAGTTCACTGAGCAAGGAGTAGGTCTTGTCTATTACATATTGGGTTTATGGAACGGTATCTGAGCTAATTTGAAACCCTTGTTTTATGCATCACCCCACCTCACCTTTCCCGTTAAGCAGCCATAGTGTGTTTTCTAAACGTGCGACTCTGTTCTGTTTTGTAATTCAGTTCAAGGGTAGCGGTTTTTACATTAGCCTCTTTAAGTGATATCTTATGATAAGTGTCTTTTTCTGTGTGACTTATTTCACTTAGAATCGTTGTACCTATATCCACTCATCATGCTGCTCCTAGCCTTATGACGTTGATTTCATGGCTGAGTGACATTCCATTGTACATAAGGACCACAACTTCTTTATCCATTCTTCTCTTTCCTTGGATGTTTCAGGTGTAACGAAGTGGAGGTTCTTGTCAACAGAGCAGCCCTAAACTTTGGGGTGCCTGTGTCTTGCTGATTTTTAGTTTTCCCAATTTATACGCCCATGAGTGGAACTGCCCTATGCTCTCTAAGCTGAGTTTTTTAGATGTTTCAGGACACACCGTACACTTCTCCAGAGTGGCTGTTGGCCATTTACAGCCCGCCCATCAGCGTAGCAAGGCTCCCATTTCTCCATGGCCTGTCCTGCATTTCTGGTTTTGACACTTTATTCAGCATGGCCCTTTTGACCGATGGGAAGCGAGACTTCTTTGTAGCGCTGATTTGCCTTTCCAGGTTGCTTGGTTGGCCAAAAAGGGCGTATGCGTTTTTTCCTGAATATATTCAGGAAAAAACGCATACGCCCTTTTTGGCCAAGGGCATCATTGTCGAGGTTTTGCCGCTTTTCCTGTGCTTTAAAGGCGATTCGAATCTACCTCCTGAAATCGGTTTCCTGCAATTCTGCCTTGCTTTCAAATTCTCTTCGTTGCCTTCCCTCAATATATTTGTGGACGGGAGTTATCATTTCTAACTGTGCAGGTCTGTGAATTGCAGTGCCCCTGAGCTCCATTTCTCAACTCGCTTTCTTGGGAGCTGGCCGCAAAAGCGCAGGATTGCTTCAGGCCCTATTCTGGCTCCGGGCGGCAGGCTGAGCCTGTGGTTAATTCTACTTTCTGATGGGAAAATAGAGTGACCTGTGCCTGTCCCAACACCTAGAGCTAGTCTCTCATTGGTTCCCCCTCTTCCCGTTCATCCTCAGGACAAATTGCAACCTGTACGGAACAGGAGGTTAAAGGTGCTGATTCTCCAAGGAGGGAGATTGCTAGTAAAGCGGCTGGAATGGCGAACCGGAGCACAAGGAGATGAAAAATGAGGTGCGTTTTAGAAACCTTTCCCGATCACACGGTGTACCATCTTCTGGGTTTCTCATGCATGTTTTCGATGTAGGAAGATGCCCTTGAACCTTGAGATTTGGGACCATGGCATGGGTACCACGCCGTACTACTTTAAAGGGTCTGCGTTAGCTCACCCAACCTCACCAAACCTCTCAGCCCCAAGAGTGTCCACCCTTATGGCTCAGTCAGCTGTGGGTCTAGATATGGTCAATCCAGGTGGCATCGCAGCCCCTGAACGAATTTTGTAAGAATTTCTCTTTCACTGTCTTTGTTTCACGGGTTTTTAAAAGTAATTGATTTTTATAATGGGGTTTAGCTGCTTTGCACTGCTGTGTTTATGCCGCTTTACACCCACTTGACTCACTTACAGAGAGATAGCAATACATAGGTTTTAAGATTCTTACTAGTCAAATATATTCTTGGGCGGTGAATAGGGGGTGTTGAGTCCAGTTCACTGAGCAAGGAGTAGGTCTTGTCTATTACATATTGGGTTTATGGAACGGTATCTGAGCTAATTTGAAACCCTTGTTTTATGCATCACCCCACCTCACCTTTCCCGTTAAGCAGCCATAGTGTGTTTTCTAAACGTGCGACTCTGTTCTGTTTTGTAATTCAGTTCAAGGGTAGCGGTTTTTACATTAGCCTCTTTAAGTGATATCTTATGATAAGTGTCTTTTTCTGTGTGACTTATTTCACTTAGAATCGTTGTACCTATATCCACTCATCATGCTGCTCCTAGCCTTATGACGTTGATTTCATGGCTGAGTGACATTCCATTGTACATAAGGACCACAACTTCTTTATCCATTCTTCTCTTTCCTTGGATGTTTCAGGTGTAACGAAGTGGAGGTTCTTGTCAACAGAGCAGCCCTAAACTTTGGGGTGCCTGTGTCTTGCTGATTTTTAGTTTTCCCAATTTATACGCCCATGAGTGGAACTGCCCTATGCTCTCTAAGCTGAGTTTTTTAGATGTTTCAGGACACACCGTACACTTCTCCAGAGTGGCTGTTGGCCATTTACAGCCCGCCCATCAGCGTAGCAAGGCTCCCATTTCTCCATGGCCTGTCCTGCATTTCTGGTTTTGACACTTTATTCAGCATGGCCCTTTTGACCGATGGGAAGCGAGACTTCTTTGTAGCGCTGATTTGCCTTTCCAGGTTGCTTGGTTGGCCAAAAAGGGCGTATGCGTTTTTTCCTGAATATATTCAGGAAAAAACGCATACGCCCTTTTTGGCCAAGGGCATCATTGTCGAGGTTTTGCCGCTTTTCCTGTGCTTTAAAGGCGATTCGAATCTACCTCCTGAAATCGGTTTCCTGCAATTCTGCCTTGCTTTCAAATTCTCTTCGTTGCCTTCCCTCAATATATTTGTGGACGGGAGTTATCATTTCTAACTGTGCAGGTCTGTGAATTGCAGTGCCCCTGAGCTCCATTTCTCAACTCGCTTTCTTGGGAGCTGGCCGCAAAAGCGCAGGATTGCTTCAGGCCCTATTCTGGCTCCGGGCGGCAGGCTGAGCCTGTGGTTAATTTTTCTTCCTGATGGGAAAATAGAGTGACGTGTGCCTGTCCCAACACCTAGAGCTAGTCTCTCATTGGTTCCCCCTCTTCCCGTTCATCCTCAGGACAAATTGCAACCTGTACGGAACAGGAGGTTAAAGGTGCTGATTCTCCAAGGAGGGAGATTGCTAGTAAAGCGGCTGAAATGGCGAACCGGAGCACAAGGAGATGAGAAATGAGGTGCGTTTTAGAAACCTTTCCCGATCACACGGTGTACCATCTTCTGGGTTTCTCATGCATGTTTTCGATGTAGGAAGATGCCCTTGAACCTGGAGATTTGGGACCCATGGCATGGGTACCACGCCGTACTACTTTAAAGGGTCTGCGTTAGCTCACCCAACCTCACCAAACCTCTCAGCCCCAAGAGTGTCCACCCTTATGGCTCAGTCAGCTGTGGGTCTAGATATGGTCAATCCAGGTGGCATCGCAGCCCCTGAACGAATTTTGTAAGAATTTCTCTTTCACTGTCTTTGTTTCATGGGTTTTTAAAAGTAATTGATTTTTATAATGGGGTTTAGCTGCTTTGCACTGCTGTGTTTATGCCGCTTTACACCCACTTGACTCACTTACAGAGAGATAGCAATACATAGGTTTTAAGATTCTTACTAGTCAAATATATTCTTGGGCGGTGAATAGGGGGTGTTGAGTCCAGTTCACTGAGCAAGGAGTAGGTCTTGTCTATTACATATTGGGTTTATGGAACGGTATCTGAGCTAATTTGAAACCCTTGTTTTATGCATCACCCCACCTCACCTTTCCCGTTAAGCAGCCATAGTGTGTTTTCTAAACGTGCGACTCTGTTCTGTTTTGTAATTCAGTTCAAGGGTAGCGGTTTTTACATTCCCTCTATAAGTGATATCTTATGATAAGTGTCTTTTTCTGTGTGACTTATTTCACTTAGAATCGTTGTACCTAAATCCACTCATCATGCTGCTCCTAGCCTTAGGACATTGATTTCATGGCTGAGTGATATTCCATTGTACATAAGGACCACAACTTCTTTATCCATTCTTCTCTTTCCTGGGATGTTTCAGGTGTAAAGAAGTGGAGGTTCTTGTCAACAGAGCAGCCCTAAACTTTGGGGTGCCTGTGTCTTGCTGATTTTTAGTTTTCCCAATTTATACGCCCATGAGTGGAAGTGCCCTATGCTCTCTAAGCTGAGTTTTTTCGATGTTTCAGGACACACCGTACACTTCTCCAGAGTGGCTGTTGGCCATTTACAGCCCGCCCATCAGCGTAGCAAGGCTCCCATTTCTCCATGGCCTGTCCTGCATTTCTGGTTTTGACACTTTATTCAGCATGGCCCTTTTGACCGATGGGAAGCGAGACTTCTTTGTAGCGCTGATTTGCCTTTCCAGGTTGCTTGGTTGGCCAAAAAGGGCGTATGCGTTTTTTCCTGAATATATTCAGGAAAAAACGCATACGCCCTTTTTGGCCAAGAGCATCATTGTCGAGGTTTTGCCGCTTTTCCTGTGCTTTAAAGGCGATTCGAATCTATCTCCTGAAATCGGTTTCCTGCAATTCTGCCTTGCTTTCAAATTCTCTTCGTTGCCTTCCCTCAATATATTTGTGGACGAGAGTTATCATTTCTAACTGTGCAGGTCTGTGAATTGCAGTGCCCCTGAGCTCCATTTCTCAACTCGCTTTCTTGGGAGCTGGCCGCAAAAGCGCAGGATTGCTTCAGGCCCTATTCTGGCTCCGGGCGGCAGGCTGAGCCTGTGGTTAATTCTTCTTCCTGATGGGAAAATAGAGTGACGTGTGCCTGTCCCAACACCTAGAGCTAGTCTCTCATTGGTTCCCCCTCTTCCCGTTCATCCTCAGGACAAATTGCAACCTGTACGGAACAGGAGGTTAAAGGTGCTGATTCTCCAAGGAGGGAGATTGCTAGTAAAGCGGCTGGAATGGCGAACTGGAGCACAAGGAGATGAGAAATGAGGTGCGTTTTAGAAACCTTTCCCGATCACACGGTGTACCATCTTCTGGGTTTCTCATGCATGTTTTCGATGTAGGAAGATGCCCTTTGACCTGGAGATTTGGGACCCATGGGATGGGTACCACGTCGTATTACTTTAAAGGGTCTGCGTTAGCTCACCCAACCTCACCAAACCTCTCAGCCCCAAGAATGTCCACCCTTATGGCTCAGTCAGCTGTGGGTCTAGATATGGTCAATCCAGGTGGCATCGCAGCCCCTGAAAGAATTTTGTAACAATTTCTCTCTCTTTCACTGTCTTTGTTTCACGGGTTTTTAAAAGTAATTGATTTTTATAATGGGGTTTAGCTGCTTTGCACTGCTGTGTTTATGCCGCTTTACACCCACTTGACTCACTTACAGAGAGATAGCAATACATAGGTTTTAAGATTCTTACTAGTCAGATATATTCTTGGGCGGTGAATAGGGGGTGTTGAGTCCAGTTCACTGAGCAAGGAGTAGGTCTTGTCTATTACATATTGGGTTTATGGAACGGTATCTGAGCTAATTTGAAACCCTTGTTTTATGCATCACCCCACCTCACCTTTCCCGTTAAGCAGCCATAGTGTGTTTTCTAAACGTGTGACTCTGTTCTGCTTTGTAATTCAGTTCAAGGGTAGCGGTTTTTACATTCCCTCTATAAGTGATATCTTATGATAAGTGTCTTTTTCTGTGTGACTTATTTCACTTAGAATCCTCGTACCTAAATCCACTCATCATGCTGCTCCTAGCCTTAGGACGTTGATTTCATGGCTGAGTGATATTCCATTGTACATAAGGACCACAACTTCTTTATCCATTCTTCTCTTTCCTTGGATGTTTCAGGTGTAACGAAGTGGAGGTTCTTATCAACAGAGCAGCCCTAAACTTTATGGTGCCTGTGTCTTGCTGATGTTTAGTTTTCCCAATTTATACGCCCATGAGTGGAACTGCCCTATGCTCTCTAAGCTGAGTTTTTTCGATGTTTCAGGACACACCGTACACTTCTCCAGAGTGGCTGTTGGCCATTTACAGCCCGCCCATCAGCGTAGCAAGGCTCCCATTTCTCCATGGCCTGTCCTGCATTTCTGGTTTTGACACTTTATTCAGCATGGCCCTTTTGACCGATGGGAAGCGAGACTTCTTTGTAGCGCTGATTTGCCTTTGCAGGTTGCTTGGTTGGCCAAAAAGGGCGTATGCGTTTTTTCCTGAATATATTCAGGAAAAAACGCATACGCCCTTTTTGGCCAAGGGCATCATTGTCGAGGTTTTGCCGCTTTTCCTGTGCTTTAAAGGCGATTCGAATCTACCTCCTGAAATCTGTTTCCTGCAATTCTGCCTTGCTTTCAAATCCTCTTCGTTGCCTTCCCTCAATATATTTGTGGACGAGAGTTATCATTTCTAACTGTGCAGGTCTGTGAATTGCAGTGCCCCTGAGCTCCATTTCTCAACTCGCTTTCTTGGGAGCTGGCCGCAAAAGCGCAGGATTGCTTCAGGCCCTATTCTGGCTCCGGGCGGTAGGCTGAGCCTGTGGTTAATTCTACTTTCTGATGGGAAAATAGAGTGACCTGTGCCTGTCCCAACACCTAGAGCTAGTCTC
Organism: Balaenoptera borealis; assembly: GCF_965194805.1. Lineage (NCBI taxonomy): Eukaryota > Metazoa > Chordata > Mammalia > Artiodactyla > Balaenopteridae > Balaenoptera > Balaenoptera borealis. The sequence continues at coordinate 42,577,813 of NC_138874.1, forward strand.
TCATTGGTTCCCCCTCTTCCCGTTCATCCTCAGGACAAATTGCAACCTGTACGGAACAGGAGGTTAAAGGTGCTGATTCTCCAAGGAGGGAGATTGCTAGTAAAGTGGCTGGAATGGCGAACCGGAGCACAAGGAGATGAAAAATGAGGTGCGTTTTAGAAACCTTTCCCGATCACACGGTGTACCATCTTCTGGGTTTCTCATGCATGTTTTCGATGTAGGAAGATGCCCTTGAACCTGGAGATTTGGGACCATGGCATGGGTACCACGCCGTACTACTTTAAAGGGTCTGCGTTAGCTCACCCAACCTCACCAAACCTCTCAGCCCCAAGAGTGTCCACCCTTATGGCTCAGTCAGCTGTGGGTCTAGATATGGTCAATCCAGGTGGCATCGCAGCCCCTGAACGAATTTTGTAAGAATTTCTCTTTCACTGTCTTTGTTTCACGGGTTTTTAAAAGTAATTGATTTTTATAATGGGGTTTAGCTGCTTTGCACTGCTGTGTTTATGCCGCTTTACACCCACTTGACTCACTTACAGAGAGATAGCAATACATAGGTTTTAAGATTCTTACTAGTCAAATATATTCTTGGGCGGTGAATAGGGGGTGTTGAGTCCAGTTCACTGAGCAAGGAGTAGGTCTTGTCTATTACATATTGGGTTTATGGAACGGTATCTGAGCTAATTTGAAACCCTTGTTTTATGCATCACCCCACCTCACCTTTCCCGTTAAGCAGCCATAGTGTGTTTTCTAAACGTGCGACTCTGTTCTGTTTTGTAATTCAGTTCAAGGGTAGCGGTTTTTACATTAGCCTCTTTAAGTGATATCTTATGATAAGTGTCTTTTTCTGTGTGACTTATTTCACTTAGAATCGTTGTACCTATATCCACTCATCATGCTGCTCCTAGCCTTATGACGTTGATTTCATGGCTGAGTGACATTCCATTGTACATAAGGACCACAACTTCTTTATCCATTCTTCTCTTTCCTTGGATGTTTCAGGTGTAACGAAGTGGAGGTTCTTGTCAACAGAGCAGCCCTAAACTTTGGGGTGCCTGTGTCTTGCTGATTTTTAGTTTTCCCAATTTATACGCCCATGAGTGGAAGTGCCCTATGCTCTCTAAGCTGAGTTTTTTCGATGTTTCAGGACACACCGTACACTTCTCCAGAGTGGCTGTTGGCAATTTACAGCCCGCCCATCAGTGTAGCAAGGCTCCCATTTCTCCATGGCCTGTCCTGCATTTCTGGTTTTGACACTTTATTCAGCATGGCCCTTTTGACCGATGGGAAGCGAGACTTCTTTGTAGCGCTGATTTGCCTTTCCAGGTTGCTTGGTTGGCCAAAAAGGGCGTATGCGTTTTTTCCTGAATATATTCAGGAAAAAACGCATACGCCCTTTTTGGCCAAGGGCATCATTGTCGAGGTTTTGCCGCTTTTCCTGTGCTTTAAAGGCGATTCGAATCTACCTCCTGAAATCTGTTTCCTGCAATTCTGCCTTGCTTTCAAATCCTCTTCGTTGCCTTCCCTCAATATATTTGTGGACGAGAGTTATCATTTCTAACTGTGCAGGTCTGTGAATTGCAGTGCCCCTGAGCTCCATTTCTCAACTCGCTTTCTTGGGAGCTGGCCGCAAAAGCGCAGGATTGCTTCAGGCCCTATTCTGGCTCCGGGCGGCAGGCTGAGCCTGTGGTTAATTCTTCTTCCTGATGGGAAAATAGAGTGACGTGTGCCTGTCCCAACACCTAGAGCTAGTCTCTCATTGGTTCCCCCTCTTCCCGTTCATCCTCAGGACAAATTGCAACCTGTACGGAACAGGAGGTTAAAGGTGCTGATTCTCCAAGGAGGGAGATTGCTAGTAAAGCGGCTGGAATGGCGAACCGGAGCACAAGGAAATGAGAAATGAGGTGCGTTTTAGAAACCTTTCCCGATCACACGGTGTACCATCTTCTGGGTTTCTCATGCATGTTTTCGATGTAGGAAGATGCCCTTTAACCTGGAGATTTGGGACCCATGGGATGGGTACCACGTCGTATTACTTTAAACGGTCTGCGTTAGCTCACCCAACCTCACCAAACCTCTCAGCCCCAAGAGTGTCCACCCTTATGGCTCAGTCAGCTGTGGGTCTAGATATGGTCAATCCAGGTGGCATCGCAGCCCCTGAACGAATTTTGTAAGAATTTCTCTCTCTTTCACTGTCTTTGTTTCACGGGTTTTTAAAAGTAATTGATTTTTATAATGGGGTTTAGCTGCTTTGCACTGCTGTGTTTATGCCGCTTTACACCCACTTGACTCACTTACAGAGAGATAGCAATACATAGGTTTTAAGATTCTTACTAGTCAAATATATTCTTGGGCGGTGAATAGGGGGTGTTGAGTCCAGTTCACTGAGCAAGGAGTAGGTCTTGTCTATTACATATTGGGTTTATGGAACGGTATCTGAGCTAATTTGAAACCCTTGTTTTATGCATCACCCCACCTCACCTTTCCCGTTAAGCAGCCATAGTGTGTTTTCTAAACGTGCGACTCTGTTCTGTTTTGTAATTCAGTTCAAGGGTAGCGGTTTTTACATTAGCCTCTGTAAGTGATATCTTATGATAAGTGTCTTTTTCTGTGTGACTTATTTCACTTAGAATCGTTGTACCTATATCCACTCATCATGCTGCTCCTAGCCTTATGACGTTGATTTCATGGCTGAGTGATATTCCATTGTACATAAGGACCACAACTTCTTTATCCATTCTTCTCTTTCCTTGGATGTTTCAGGTGTAACGAAGTGGAGGTTCTTGTCAACAGAGCAGCCCTAAACTTTGGGGTGCCTGTGTCTTGCTGATTTTTAGTTTTCCCAATTTATACGCCCATGAGTGGAACTGCCCTATGCTCTCTAAGCTGAGTTTTTTAGATGTTTCAGGACACACCGTACACTTCTCCAGAGTGGCTGTTGGCCATTTACAGCCCGCCCGTCAGCGTAGCAAGGCTCCCATTTCTCCATGGCCTGTCCTGCATTTCTGGTTTTGACACTTTATTCAGCATGGCCCTTTTGACCGATGGGAAGCGAGACTTCTTTGTAGCGCTGATTTGCCTTTCCAGGTTGCTTGGTTGGCCAAAAAGGGCGTATGCGTTTTTTCCTGAATATATTCAGGAAAAAACGCATACGCCCTTTTTGGCCAAGGGCATCATTGTCGAGGTTTTGCCGCTTTTCCTGTGCTTTAAAGGCGATTCGAATCTACCTCCTGAAATCGGTTTCCTGCAATTCTGCCTTGCTTTCAAATTCTCTTCGTTGCCTTCCCTCAATATATTTGTGGACGGGAGTTATCATTTCTAACTGTGCAGGTCTGTGAATTGCAGTGCCCCTGAGCTCCATTTCTCAACTCGCTTTCTTGGGAGCTGGCCGCAAAAGCGCAGGATTGCTTCAGGCCCTATTCTGGCTCCGGGCGGCAGGCTGAGCCTGTGGTTAATTTTTCTTCCTGATGGGAAAATAGAGTGACGTGTGCCTGTCCCAACACCTAGAGCTAGTCTCTCATTGGTTCCCCCTCTTCCCGTTCATCCTCAGGACAAATTGCAACCTGTACGGAACAGGAGGTTAAAGGTGCTGATTCTCCAAGGAGGGAGATTGCTAGTAAAGCGGCTGGAATGGCGAACCGGAGCACAAGGAGATGAAAAATGAGGTGCGTTTTAGAAACCTTTCCCGATCACACGGTGTACCATCTTCTGGGTTTCTCATGCATGTTTTCGATGTAGGAAGATGCCCTTGAACCTGGAGATTTGGGACCCATGGCATGGGTACCACGCCGTACTACTTTAAAGGGTCTGCGTTAGCTCACCCAACCTCACCAAACCTCTCAGCCCCAAGAGTGTCCACCCTTATGGCTCAGTCAGCTGTGGGTCTAGATATGGTCAATCCAGGTGGCATCGCAGCCCCTGAACGAATTTTGTAAGAATTTCTCTTTCACTGTCTTTGTTTCACGGGTTTTTAAAAGTAATTGATTTTTATAATGGGGTTTAGCTGCTTTGCACTGCTGTGTTTATGCCGCTTTACACCCACTTGACTCACTTACAGAGAGATAGCAATACATAGGTTTTAAGATTCTTACTAGTCAAATATATTCTTGGGCGGTGAATAGGGGGTGTTGAGTCCAGTTTACTGAGCAAGGAGTAGGTCTTGTCTATTACATATTGGGTTTATGGAACGGTATCTGAGCTAATTTGAAACCCTTGTTTTATGCATCACCCCACCTCTCTTTTCCCGTTAAGCAGCCATAGTGTGTTTTCTAAACGTGCGACTCTGTTCTGTTTTGTAATTCAGTTCAAGGGTAGCGGTTTTTACATTCCCTCTATAAGTGATATCTTATGATAAGTGTCTTTTTCTGTGTGACTTATTTCACTTAGAATCGTCGTACCTATATCCACTCATCATGCTGCTCCTAGCCTTATGACGTTGATTTCATGGCTGAGTGATATTCCATTGTACATAAGGACCACAACTTCTTTATCCATTCTTCTCTTTCCTGGGATGTTTCAGGTGTAACGAAGTGGAGGTTCTTGTCAACAGAGCAGCCCTAAACTTTGGGGTGCCTGTGTCTTGCTGATTTTTAGTTTTCCCAATTTATACGCCCATGAGTGGAAGTGCCCTATGCTCTCTAAGCTGAGTTTTTTCGATGTTTCAGGACACACCGTACACTTCTCCAGAGTGGCTGTTGGCAATTTACAGCCCGCCCATCAGCGTAGCAAGGCTCCCATTTCTCCATGGCCTGTCCTGCATTTCTGGTTTTGACACTTTATTCAGCATGGCCCTTTTGACCGATGGGAAGCGAGACTTCTTTGTAGCGCTGATTTGCCTTTCCAGGTTGCTTGGTTGGCCAAAAAGGGCGTATGCGTTTTTTCCTGAATATATTCAGGAAAAAACGCATACGCCCTTTTTGGCCAAGGGCATCATTGTCGAGGTTTTGCCGCTTTTCCTGTGCTTTAAAGGCGATTCGAATCTACCTCCTGAAATCGGTTTCCTGCAATTCTGCCTTGCTTTCAAATTCTCTTCGTTGCCTTCCCTCAATATATTTGTGGACGGGAGTTATCATTTCTAACTGTGCAGGTCTGTGAATTGCAGTGCCCCTGAGCTCCATTTCTCAACTCGCTTTCTTGGGAGCTGGCCGCAAAAGCGCAGGATTGCTTCAGGCCCTATTCTGGCTCCGGGCGGCAGGCTGAGCCTGTGGTTAATTTTTCTTCCTGATGGGAAAATAGAGTGACGTGTGCCTGTCCCAACACCTAGAGCTAGTCTCTCATTGGTTCCCCCTCTTCCCGTTCATCCTCAGGACAAATTGCAACGTGTACGGAACAGGAGGTTAAAGGTGCTGATTCTCCAAGGAGGGAGATTGCTAGTAAAGCGGCTGGAATGGCGAACCGGAGCACAAGGTGATGAAAAATGAGGTGCGTTTTAGAAACCTTTCCCGATCACACGGTGTACCATCTTCTGGGTTTCTCATGCATGTTTTCGATGTAGGAAGATGCCCTTGAACCTGGAGATTTGGGACCCATGGCATGGGTACCACGCCGTACTACTTTAAAGGGTCTGCGTTAGCTCACCCAACCTCACCAAACCTCTCAGCCCCAAGAGTGTCCACCCTTATGGCTCAGTCAGCTGTGGGTCTAGATATGGTCAATCCAGGTGGCATCGCAGCCCCTGAACGAATTTTGTAAGAATTTCTCTTTCACTGTCTTTGTTTCACGGGTTTTTAAAAGTAATTGATGTTTATAATGGGGTTTAGCTGCTTTGCACTGCTGTGTTTATGCCGCTTTACACCCACTTGACTCACTTACAGAGAGATAGCAATACATAGGTTTTAAGATTCTTACTAGTCAAATATATTCTTGGGCGGTGAATAGGGGGTGTTGAGTCCAGTTCACTGAGCAAGGAGTAGGTCTTGTCTATTACATATTGGGTTTATGGAACGGTATCTGAGCTAATTTGAAACCCTTGTTTTATGCATCACCCCACCTCTCCTTTTCCGTTAAGCAGCCATAGTGTGTTTTCTAAACGTGCGACTCTGTTCTGTTTTGTAATTCAGTTCAAGGGTAGCGGTTTTTACATTCCCTCTATAAGTGATATCTTATGATAAGTGTCTTTTTCTGTGTGACTTATTTCACTTAGAATCGTCGTACCTAAATCCACTCATCATGCTGCTCCTAGCCTTATGACGTTGATTTCATGGCTGAGTGATATTCCATTGTACATAAGGACCACAACTTCTTTATCCATTCTTCTCTTTCCTGGGATGTTTCAGGTGTAACGAAGTGGAGGTTCTTGTCAACAGAGCAGCCCTAAACTTTGGGGTGCCTGTGTCTTGCTGATTTTTAGTTTTCCCAATTTATCCGCCCATGAGTGGAAGTGCCCTATGCTCTCTAAGCTGAGTTTTTTCGATGTTTCAGGACACACCGTACACTTCTCCAGAGTGGCTGTTGGCAATTTACAGCCCGCCCATCAGCGTAGCAAGGCTCCCATTTCTCCATGGCCTGTCCTGCATTTCTGGTTTTGACCCTTTATTCAGCATGGCCCTTTTGACCGATGGGAAGCGAGACTTCTTTGTAGCGCTGATTTGCCTTTCCAGGTTGCTTGGTTGGCCAAAAAGGGCGTATGCGTTTTTTCCTGAATATATTCAGGAAAAAACGCATACACCCTTTTTGGCCAAGGGCATCATTGTCGAGGTTTTGCCGCTTTTCCTGTGCTTTAAAGGCGATTCGAATCTACCTCCTGAAATCTGTTTCCTGCAATTCTGCCTTGCTTTCAAATCCTCTTCGTTGCCTTCCCTCAATATATTTGTGGACGAGAGTTATCATTTCTAACTGTGCAGGTCTGTGAATTGCAGTGCCCATGAGCTCAATTTTTCAACTCGCTTTCTTGGGAGCTGGCCGCAAAAGCGCAGGATTGCTTCAGGCCCTATTCTGGCTGCGGGCGGTAGGCTAAGCCTGTGGTTAATTCTACTTTCTGATGGGAAAATAGAGTGACCTGTGCCTGTCCCAACACCTAGAGCTAGTCTCTCATTGGTTCCCCCTCTTCCCGTTCATCCTCAGGACAAATTGCAACCTGTACGGAACAGGAGGTTAAAGGTGCTGATTCTCCAAAGAGGGAGATTGCTAGTAAAGGGGCTGGAATGGCGAACCGGAGCACAAGGAGATTAGAAATGAGGTGCGTTTTAGAAACCTTTCCCGATCACACGGTGTACCATCTTCTGGGTTTCTCATGCATGTTTTCGATGTAGGAAGATGCCCTTGAACCTGGAGATTTGGGACCCATGGGATGGGTACCACGCCGTATTATTTTACAGGGTCTGCGTTAGCTCACCCAACCTCACCAAACCTCTCAGCCCCAAGAGTGTCCACCCTTATGTATCAATCAGCTGTGGGTTTAGATATGGTCAATCCAGGTGGCATCGCAGCCCCTGAAAGAATTTTGTAAGAATTTCTCTTTCTTTCACTGTCTTTGTTTCACGAGTTTTTAAAAGTATTTGATTTTTATAATGGGGTTTAGCTGCTTTGCACTGCTGTGTTTATGCCGCTTTACACCCACTTGACTCACTTACAGAGAGATATCAGTACATAGGTTTTAAGATTCTTACTAGTCAGATATATTCTTGGGCGGTGAATAGGGGGTGTTGAGTCCAGTTCACTGAGCAAGGAGTAGGTCTTGTCTATTACATATTGGGTTTATGGAACGGTATCTGAGCTAATTTGAAACCCTTGTTTTATGCATCACCCCACCTCACCTTTCCCGTTAAGCAGCCATAGTGTGTTTTCTAAACGTGCGACTCTGTTCTGTTTTGTAATTCAGTTCAAGGGTAGCGGTTTTTACATTCCCTCTATAAGTGATATCTTATGATAAGTGTCTTTTTCTGTGTGACCTATTTCACTTAGAATCGTCGTACCTAAATCCACTCATCATGCTGCTCCTAGCCTTATGACGTTGATTTCATGGCTGAGTGATATTCCATTGTACATAAGGACCACAACTTCTTTATCCATTCTTCTCTTTCCTGGGATGTTTCAGGTGTAACGAAGTGGAGGTTCTTGTCAACAGAGCAGCCCTAAACTTTGGGGTGCCTGTGTCTTGCTGATTTTTAGTTTTCCCAATTTATACGCCCATGAGTGGAAGTGCCCTATGCTCTCTAAGCTGAGTTTTTTCGATGTTTCAGGACACACCGTACACTTCTCCAGAGTGGCTGTTGGCAATTTACAGCCCGCCCATCAGCGTAGCAAGGCTCCCATTTCTCCATGGCCTGTCCTGCATTTCTGGTTTTGACACTTTATTCAGCATGGCCCTTTTGACCGATGGGAAGCGAGACTTCTTTGTAGCGCTGATTTGCCTTTCCAGGTTGCTTGGTTGGCCAAAAAGGGCGTATGCGTTTTTTCCTGAATATATTCAGGAAAAAACGCATACGCCCTTTTTGGCCAAGGGCATCATTGTCGAGGTTTTGCCGCTTTTCCTGTGCTTTAAAGGCGATTCGAATCTACCTCCTGAAATCGGTTTCCTGCAATTCTGCCTTGCTTTCAAATTCTCTTCGTTGCCTTCCCGCAATATATTTGTGGACGAGAGTTATCATTTCTAACTGTGCAGGTCTGTGAATTGCAGTGCCCCTGAGCTCCATTTCTCAACTCGCTTTCTTGGGAGCTGGCCGCAAAAGCGCAGGATTGCTTCAGGCCCTATTCTGGCTCCGGGCGGCAGGCTGAGCCTGTGGTTAATTTTTCTTCCTGATGGGAAAATAGAGTGACGTGTGCCTGTCCCAACACCTAGAGCTAGTCTCTCATTGGTTCCCCCTCTTCCCGTTCATCCTCAGGACAAATTGCAACCTGTACGGAACAGGAGGTTAAAGGTGCTGATTCTCCAAGGAGGGAGATTGCTAGTAAAGCGGCTGGAATGGCGAACCGGAGCACAAGGAGATGAGAAATGAGGTGCGTTTTAGAAACCTTTCCCGATCACACGGTGTACCATCTTCTGGGTTTCTCATGCATGTTTTCGATGTAGGAAGATGCCCTTGAACCTGGAGATTTGGGACCCATGGCATGGGTACCACGCCGTACTACTTTAAAGGGTCTGCGTTAGCTCACCCAACCTCACCAAAACTCTCAGCCCCAAGAGTGTCCACCCTTATGGCTCAGTCAGCTGTGGGTCTAGATATGGTCAATCCAGGTGGCATCGCAGCCCCTGAACGAATTTTGTAAGAATTTCTCTTTCACTGTCTTTGTTTCACGGGTTTTTAAAAGTAATTGATTTTTATAATGGGGTTTAGCTGCTTTGCACTGCTGTGTTTATGCCGCTTTACACCCACTTGACTCACTTACAGAGAGATAGCAATACATAGGTTTTAAGATTCTTACTAGTCAAATATATTCTTGGGCGGTGAATAGGGGGTGTTGAGTCCAGTTCACTGAGCAAGGAGTAGGTCTTGTCTATTACATATTGGGTTTATGGAACGGTATCTGAGCTAATTTGAAACCCTTGTTTTATGCATCACCCCACCTCACCTTTCCCGTTAAGCAGCCATAGTGTGTTTTCTAAACGTGCGACTCTGTTCAGTTTTGTAATTCAGTTCAAGGGTAGCGGTTTTTACATTAGCCTCTGTAAGTGATATCTTATGATAAGTGTCTTTTTCTGTGTGACTTATTTCACTTAGAATCGTTGTACCTATATCCACTCATCATGCTGCTCCTAGCCTTATGACGTTGATTTCATGGCTGAGTGATATTCCATTGTACATAAGGACCACAACTTCTTTATCCATTCTTCTCTTTCCTTGGATGTTTCAGGTGTAACGAAGTGGAGGTTCTTGTCAACAGAGCAGCCCTAAACTTTGGGGTGCCTGTGTCTTGCTGATTTTTAGTTTTCCCAATTTATACGCCCATGAGTGGAACTGCCCTATGCTCTCTAAGCTGAGTTTTTTAGATGTTTCAGGACACACCGTACACTTCTCCAGAGTGGCTGTTGGCCATTTACAGCCCGCCCATCAGTGTAGCAAGGCTCCCATTTCTCCATGGCCTGTCCTGCATTTCTGGTTTTGACACTTTATTCAGCATGGCCCTTTTGACCGATGGGAAGCGAGACTTCTTTGTAGCGCTGATTTGCCTTTCCAGGTTGCTTGGTTGGCCAAAAAGGGCGTATGCGTTTTTTCCTGAATATATTCAGGAAAAAACGCATACGCCCTTTTTGGCCAAGGGCATCATTGTCGAGGTTTTGCCGCTTTTCCTGTGCTTTAAAGGCGATTCGAATCTACCTCCTGAAATCGGTTTCCTGCAATTCTGCCTTGCTTTCAAATTCTCTTCGTTGCCTTCCCTCAATATATTTGTGGACGGGAGTTATCATTTCTAACTGTGCAGGTCTGTGAATTGCAGTGCCCCTGAGCTCCATTTCTCAACTCGCTTTCTTGGGAGCTGGCCGCAAAAGCGCAGGATTGCTTCAGGCCCTATTCTGGCTCCGGGCGGCAGGCTGAGCCTGTGGTTAATTTTTCTTCCTGATGGGAAAATAGAGTGACGTGTGCCTGTCCCAACACCTAGAGCTAGTCTCTCATTGGTTCCCCCTCTTCCCGTTCATCCTCAGGACAAATTGCAACCTGTACGGAACAGGAGGTTAAAGGTGCTGATTCTCCAAGGAGGGAGATTGCTAGTAAAGCGGCTGGAATGGCGAACCGGAGCACAAGGAGATGAAAAATGAGGTGCGTTTTAGAAACCTTTCCCGATCACACGGTGTACCATCTTCTGGGTTTCTCATGCATGTTTTCGATGTAGGAAGATGCCCTTGAACCTGGAGATTTGGGACCCATGGCATGGGTACCACGCCGTACTACTTTAAAGGGTCTGCGTTAGATCACCCAACCTCACCAAACCTCTCAGCCCCAAGAGTGTCCACCCTTATGGCTCAGTCAGCTGTGGGTCTAGATATGGTCAATCCAGGTGGCATCGCAGCCCCTGAACGAATTTTGTAAGAATTTCTCTTTCACTGTCTTTGTTTCACGGGTTTTTAAAAGTAATTGATTTTTATAATGGGGTTTAGCTGCTTTGCACTGCTGTGTTTATGCCGCTTTACACCCACTTGACTCACTTACAGAGAGATAGCAATACATAGGTTTTAAGATTCTTACTAGTCAAATATATTCTTGGGCGGTGAATAGGGGGTGTTGAGTCCAGTTCACTGAGCAAGGAGTAGGTCTTGTCTATTACATATTGGGTTTATGGAACGGTATCTGCGCTAATTTGACACCCTTGTTTTATGCATCACCCCACCTCTCCTTTCCCGTTAAGCAGCCATAGTGTGTTTTCTAAACGTGCGACTCTGTTCTGTTTTGTAATTCAGTTCAAGGGTAGCGGTTTTTACATTCCCTCTATAAGTGATATCTTATGATAAGTGTCTTTTTCTGTGTGACTTATTTCACTTAGAATCGTCGTACCTAAATCCACTCATCATGCTGCTCCTAGCCTTATGACGTTGATTTCATGGCTGAGTGATATTCCATTGTACATAAGGACCACAACTTCTTTATCCATTCTTCTCTTTCCTGGGATGTTTCAGGTGTAACGAAGTGGAGGTTCTTGTCAACAGAGCAGCCCTAAACTTTGGGGTGCCTGTGTCTTGCTGATTTTTAGTTTTCCCAATTTATCCGCCCATGAGTGGAAGTGCCCTATGCTCTCTAAGCTGAGTTTTTTCGATGTTTCAGGACACACCGTACACTTCTCCAGAGTGGCTGTTGGCAATTTACAGCCCGCCCATCAGCGTAGCAAGGCTCCCATTTCTCCATGGCCTGTCCTGCATTTCTGGTTTTGACCCTTTATTCAGCATGGCCCTTTTGACCGATGGGAAGCGAGACTTCTTTGTAGCGCTGATTTGCCTTTCCAGGTTGCTTGGTTGGCCAAAAAGGGCGTATGCGTTTTTTCCTGAATATATTCAGGAAAAAACGCATACGCCCTTTTTGGCCAAGGGCATCATTGTCGAGGTTTTGCCGCTTTTCCTGTGCTTTAAAGGCGATTCGAATCTACCTCCTGAAATCGGTTTCCTGCAATTCTGCCTTGCTTTCAAATTCTCTTCGTTGCCTTCCCGCAATATATTTGTGGACGAGAGTTATCATTTCTAACTGTGCAGTTCTGTGAATTGCAGTGCCCCTGAGCTCCATTTCTCAACTCGCTTTCTTGGGAGCTGGCCGCAAAAGCGCAGGATTGCTTCAGGGCCTATTCTGCCTCCGGGCGGCAGGCTGATCCTGTGGTTAATTCTTCTTCCTGATGGGAAAATAGAGTGACCTCTGCCTGTTCCAACACCTAGAGCTAGTCTCTCATTGGTTCCCCCTCTTCCCGTTCATCCTCAGGACAAATTGCAACCTGTACGGAACAGGAGGTTAAAGGTGCTGATTCTCCAAAGAGGGAGATTGCTAGTAAAGCGGCTGGAATGGCGAACCGGAGCACAAGGAGATGAGAAATGAGGTGCGTTTTAGAAACCTTTCCCGATCACACGGTGTACCATCTTCTGGGTTTCTCATGCATGTTTTCGATGTAGGAAGATGTCCTTGAACCTGGAGATTTGGGACCCATGGGATGGGTACCACGCCGTATTACTTTAAAGGGTCTGCGTTAGCTCACCCAACCTCACCAAACCTCTCAGCCCCAAGAGTGTCCACCCTTATGGCTCAGTCAGCTGTGGGTCTAGATATGGTCAATCCAGGTGGCATCGCAGCCCCTGAACGAATTTTGTAAGAATTTCTCTTTCACTGTCTTTGTTTCACGAGTTTTTAAAAGTAATTGATTTTTATAATGGGGTTTAGCTGCTTTGCACTGCTGTGTTTATGCCGCTTTACACCCACTTGACTCACTTACAGAGAGATAGCAATACATAGGTTTTAAGATTCTTACTAGTCAGATATATTCTTGGGCGGTGAATAGGGGGTGTTGAGTCCAGTTCACTGAGCAAGGAGTAGGTCTTGTCTATTACATATTGGGTTTATGGAACGGTATCTGAGCTAATTTGAAACCCTTGTTTTATGCATCACCCCACCTCACCTTTCCCGTTAAGCAGCCATAGTGTGTTTTCTAAACGTGTGACTCTGTTCTGTTTTGTAATTCAGTTCAAGGGTAGCGGTTTTTACATTCCCTCTATAAGTGATATCTTATGATAAGTGTCTTTTTCTGTGTGACTTATTTCACTTAGAATCCTCGTACCTAAATCCACTCATCATGCTGCTCCTAGCCTTAGGACGTTGATTTCATGGCTGAGTGATATTCCATTGTACATAAGGACCACAACTTCTTTATCCATTCTTCTCTTTCCTTGGATGTTTCAGGTGTAACGAAGTGGAGGTTCTTATCAACAGAGCAGCCCTAAACTTTGGGGTGCCTGTGTCTTGCTGATGTTTAGTTTTCCCAATTTATACGCCCATGAGTGGAACTGCCCTATGCTCTCTAAGCTGAGTTTTTTAGATGTTTCAGGACACACCGTACACTTCTCCAGAGTGGCTGTTGGCCATTTACAGCCCGCCCATCAGCGTAGCAAGGCTCCCATTTCTCCATGGCCTGTCCTGCATTTCTGGTTTTGACACTTTATTCAGCATGGCCCTTTTGACCGATGGGAAGCGAGACTTCTTTGTAGCGCTGATTTGCCTTTCCAGGTTGCTTGGTTGGCCAAAAAGGGCGTATGCGTTTTTTCCTGAATATATTCAGGAAAAAACGCATACGCCCTTTTTGGCCAAGAGCATCATTGTCGAGGTTTTGCCGCTTTTCCTGTGCTTTAAAGGCGATTCGAATCTATCTCCTGAAATCGGTTTCCTGCAATTCTGCCTTGCTTTCAAATTCTCTTCGTTGCCTTCCCTCAATATATTTGTGGACGAGAGTTATCATTTCTAACTGTGCAGGTCTGTGAATTGCAGTGCCCCTGAGCTCCATTTCTCAACTCGCTTTCTTGGGAGCTGGCCGCAAAAGCGCAGGATTGCTTCAGGCCCTATTCTGGCTCCGGGCGGCAGGCTGAGCCTGTGGTTAATTCTTCTTCCTGATGGGAAAATAGAGTGACGTGTGCCTGTCCCAACACCTAGAGCTAGTCTCTCATTGGTTCCCCCTCTTCCCGTTCATCCTCAGGACAAATTGCAACCTGTACGGAACAGGAGGTTAAAGGTGCTGATTCTCCAAGGAGGGAGATTGCTAGTAAAGCGGCTGGAATGGCGAACTGGAGCACAAGGAGATGAGAAATGAGGTGCGTTTTAGAAACCTTTCCCGATCACACGGTGTACCATCTTCTGGGTTTCTCATGCATGTTTTCGATGTAGGAAGATGCCCTTTAACCTGGAGATTTGGGACCCATGGGATGGGTACCACGTCGTATTACTTTAAAGGGTCTGCGTTAGCTCACCCAACCTCACCAAACCTCTCAGCCCCAAGAATGTCCACCCTTATGGCTCAGTCAGCTGTGGGTCTAGATATGGTCAATCCAGGTGGCATCGCAGCCCCTGAAAGAATTTTGTAACAATTTCTCTCTCTTTCACTGTCTTTGTTTCACGGGTTTTTAAAAGTAATTGATTTTTATAATGGGGTTTAGCTGCTTTGCACTGCTGTGTTTATGCCGCTTTACACCCACTTGACTCACTTACAGAGAGATAGCAATACATAGGTTTTAAGATTCTTACTAGTCAGATATATTCTTGGGCGGTGAATAGGGGGTGTTGAGTCCAGTTCACTGAGCAAGGAGTAGGTCTTGTCTATTACATATTGGGTTTATGGAACGGTATCTGAGCTAATTTGAAACCCTTGTTTTATGCATCACCCCACCTCACCTTTCCCGTTAAGCAGCCATAGTGTGTTTTCTAAACGTGTGACTCTGTTCTGTTTTGTAATTCAGTTCAAGGGTAGCGGTTTTTACATTCCCTCTATAAGTGATATCTTATGATAAGTGTCTTTTTCTGTGTGACTTATTTCACTTAGAATCCTCGTACCTAAATCCACTCATCATGCTGCTCCTAGCCTTAGGACGTTGATTTCATGGCTGAGTGATATTCCATTGTACATAAGGACCACAACTTCTTTATCCATTCTTCTCTTTCCTTGGATGTTTCAGGTGTAACGAAGTGGAGGTTCTTATCAACAGAGCAGCCCTAAACTTTGGGGTGCCTGTGTCTTGCTGATGTTTAGTTTTCCCAATTTATACGCCCATGAGTGGAACTGCCCTATGCTCTCTAAGCTGAGTTTTTTAGATGTTTCAGGACACACCGTACACTTCTCCAGAGTGGCTGTTGGCCATTTACAGCCCGCCCATCAGCGTAGCAAGGCTCCCATTTCTCCATGGCCTGTCCTGCATTTCTGGTTTTGACACTTTATTCAGCATGGCCCTTTTGACCGATGGGAAGCGAGACTTCTTTGTAGCGCTGATTTGCCTTTGCAGGTTGCTTGGTTGGCCAAAAAGGGCGTATGCGTTTTTTCCTGAATATATTCAGGAAAAAACGCATACGCCCTTTTTGGCCAAGGGCATCATTGTCGAGGTTTTGCCGCTTTTCCTGTGCTTTAAAGGCGATTCGAATCTACCTCCTGAAATCTGTTTCCTGCAATTCTGCCTTGCTTTCAAATCCTCTTCGTTGCCTTCCCTCAATATATTTGTGGACGAGAGTTATCATTTCTAACTGTGCAGGTCTGTGAATTGCAGTGCCCCTGAGCTCCATTTCTCAACTCGCTTTCTTGGGAGCTGGCCGCAAAAGCGCAGGATTGCTTCAGGCCCTATTCTGGCTCCGGGTGGTAGGCTGAGCCTGTGGTTAATTCTACTTTCTGATGGGAAAATAGAGTGACCTGTGCCTGTCCCAACACCTAGAGCTAGTCTCTCATTGGTTCCCCCTCTTCCCGTTCATCCTCAGGACAAATTGCAACCTGTACGGAACAGGAGGTTAAAGGTGCTGATTCTCCAAGGAGGGAGATTGCTAGTAAAGCGGCTGGAATGGCGAACCGGAGCACAAGGAGATGAAAAATGAGGTGCGTTTTAGAAACCTTTCCCGATCACACGGTGTACCATCTTCTGGGTTTCTCATGCATGTTTTCGATGTAGGAAGATGCCCTTGAACCTGGAGATTTGGGACCATGGCATGGGTACCACGCCGTACTACTTTAAAGGGTCTGCGTTAGCTCACCCAACCTCACCAAACCTCTCAGCCCCAAGAGTGTCCACCCTTATGGCTCAGTCAGCTGTGGGTCTAGATATGGTCAATCCAGGTGGCATCGCAGCCCCTGAACGAATTTTGTAAGAATTTCTCTTTCACTGTCTTTGTTTCACGGGTTTTTAAAAGTAATTGATTTTTATAATGGGGTTTAGCTGCTTTGCACTGCTGTGTTTATGCTGCTTTACACCCACTTGACTCACTTACAGAGAGATAGCAATACATAGGTTTTAAGATTCTTACTAGTCAAATATATTCTTGGGCGGTGAATAGGGGGTGTTGAGTCCAGTTCACTGAGCAAGGAGTAGGTCTTGTCTATTACATATTGGGTTTATGGAACGGTATCTGAGCTAATTTGAAACCCTTGTTTTATGCATCACCCCACCTCACCTTTCCCGTTAAGCAGCCATAGTGTGTTTTCTAAACGTGCGACTCTGTTCTGTTTTGTAATTCAGTTCAAGGGTAGCGGTTTTTACATTAGCCTCTTTAAGTGATATCTTATGATAAGTGTCTTTTTCTGTGTGACTTATTTCACTTAGAATCGTTGTACCTATATCCACTCATCATGCTGCTCCTAGCCTTATGACGTTGATTTCATGGCTGAGTGACATTCCATTGTACATAAGGACCACAACTTCTTTATCCATTCTTCTCTTTCCTTGGATGTTTCAGGTGTAACGAAGTGGAGGTTCTTGTCAACAGAGCAGCCCTAAACTTTGGGGTGCCTGTGTCTTGCTGATTTTTAGTTTTCCCAATTTATACGCCCATGAGTGGAAGTGCCCTATGCTCTCTAAGCTGAGTTTTTTCGATGTTTCAGGACACACCGTACACTTCTCCAGCGTGGCTGTTGGCAATTTACAGCCCGCCCATCAGTGTAGCAAGGCTCCCATTTCTCCATGGCCTGTCCTGCATTTCTGGTTTTGACACTTTATTCAGCATGGCCCTTTTGACCGATGGGAAGCGAGACTTCTTTGTAGCGCTGATTTGCCTTTCCAGGTTGCTTGGTTGGCCAAAAAGGGCGTATGCGTTTTTTCCTGAATATATTCAGGAAAAAACGCATACGCCCTTTTTGGCCAAGGGCATCATTGTCGAGGTTTTGCCGCTTTTCCTGTGCTTTAAAGGCGATTCGAATCTACCTCCTGAAATCTGTTTCCTGCAATTCTGCCTTGCTTTCAAATCCTCTTCGTTGCCTTCCCTCAATATATTTGTGGACGAGAGTTATCATTTCTAACTGTGCAGGTCTGTGAATTGCAGTGCCCCTGAGCTCCATTTCTCAACTCGCTTTCTTGGGAGCTGGCCGCAAAAGCGCAGGATTGCTTCAGGCCCTATTCTGGCTCCGGGCGGCAGGCTGAGCCTGTGGTTAATTCTTCTTCCTGATGGGAAAATAGAGTGACGTGTGCCTGTCCCAACACCTAGAGCTAGTCTCTCATTGGTTCCCCCTCTTCCCGTTCATCCTCAGGACAAATTGCAACCTGTACGGAACAGGAGGTTAAAGGTGCTGATTCTCCAAGGAGGGAGATTGCTAGTAAAGCGGCTGGAATGGCGAACCGGAGCACAAGGAGATGAGAAATGAGGTGCGTTTTAGAAACCTTTCCCGATCACACGGTGTACCATCTTCTGGGTTTCTCATGCATGTTTTCGATGTAGGAAGATGCCCTTGAACCTGGAGATTTGGGACCCATGGGATGGGTACCACGTCGTATTACTTTAAACGGTCTGCGTTAGCTCACCCAACCTCACCAAACCTCTCAGCCCCAAGAGTGTCCACCCTTATGGCTCAGTCAGCTGTGGGTCTAGATATGGTCAATCCAGGTGGCATCGCAGCCCCTGAACGAATTTTGTAAGAATTTCTCTCTCTTTCACTGTCTTTGTTTCACGGGTTTTTAAAAGTAATTGATTTTTATAATGGGGTTTAGCTGCTTTGCACTGCTGTGTTTATGCCGCTTTACACCCACTTGACTCACTTACAGAGAGATAGCAATACATAGGTTTTAAGATTCTTACTAGTCAAATATATTCTTGGGCGGTGAATAGGGGGTGTTGAGTCCAGTTCACTGAGCAAGGAGTAGGTCTTGTCTATTACATATTGGGTTTATGGAACGGTATCTGAGCTAATTTGAAACCCTTGTTTTATGCATCACCCCACCTCACCTTTCCCGTTAAGCAGCCATAGTGTGTTTTCTAAACGTGCGACTCTGTTCTGTTTTGTAATTCAGTTCAAGGGTAGCGGTTTTTACATTAGCCTCTGTAAGTGATATCTTATGATAAGTGTCTTTTTCTGTGTGACTTATTTCACTTAGAATCGTTGTACCTATATCCACTCATCATGCTGCTCCTAGCCTTATGACGTTGATTTCATGGCTGAGTGATATTCCATTGTACATAAGGACCACAACTTCTTTATCCATTCTTCTCTTTCCTTGGATGTTTCAGGTGTAACGAAGTGGAGGTTCTTGTCAACAGAGCAGCCCTAAACTTTGGGGTGCCTGTGTCTTGCTGATTTTTAGTTTTCCCAATTTATACGCCCATGAGTGGAACTGCCCTATGCTCTCTAAGCTGAGTTTTTTAGATGTTTCAGGACACACCGTACACTTCTCCAGAGTGGCTGTTGGCCATTTACAGCCCGCCCATCAGCGTAGCAAGGCTCCCATTTCTCCATGGCCTGTCCTGCATTTCTGGTTTTGACACTTTATTCAGCATGGCCCTTTTGACCGATGGGAAGCGAGACTTCTTTGTAGCGCTGATTTGCCTTTCCAGGTTGCTTGGTTGGCCAAAAAGGGCGTATGCGTTTTTTCCTGAATATATTCAGGAAAAAACGCATACGCCCTTTTTGGCCAAGGGCATCATTGTCGAGGTTTTGCCGCTTTTCCTGTGCTTTAAAGGCGATTCGAATCTACCTCCTGAAATCGGTTTCCTGCAATTCTGCCTTGCTTTCAAATTCTCTTCGTTGCCTTCCCTCAATATATTTGTGGACGGGAGTTATCATTTCTAACTGTGCAGGTCTGTGAATTGCAGTGCCCCTGAGCTCCATTTCTCAACTCGCTTTCTTGGGAGCTGGCCGCAAAAGCGCAGGATTGCTACAGGCCCTATTCTGGCTCCGGGCGGCAGGCTGAGCCTGTGGTTAATTTTTCTTCCTGATGGGAAAATAGAGTGACGTGTGCCTGTCCCAACACCTAGAGCTAGTCTCTCATTGGTTCCCCCTCTTCCCGTTCATCCTCAGGACAAATTGCAACCTGTACGGAACAGGAGGTTAAAGGTGCTGATTCTCCAAGGAGGGAGATTGCTAGTAAAGCGGCTGGAATGGCGAACCGGAGCACAAGGAGATGAAAAATGAGGTGCGTTTTAGAAACCTTTCCCGATCACACGGTGTACCATCTTCTGGGTTTCTCATGCATGTTTTCGATGTAGGAAGATGCCCTTGAACCTGGAGATTTGGGACCCATGGCATGGGTACCACGCCGTACTACTTTAAAGGGTCTGCGTTAGCTCACCCAACCTCACCAAACCTCTCAGCCCCAAGAGTGTCCACCCTTATGGCTCAGTCAGCTGTGGGTCTAGATATGGTCAATCCAGGTGGCATCGCAGCCCCTGAACGAATTTTGTAAGAATTTCTCTTTCACTGTCTTTGTTTCACGGGTTTTTAAAAGTAATTGATTTTTATAATGGGGTTTAGCTGCTTTGCACTGCTGTGTTTATGCCGCTTTACACCCACTTGACTCACTTACAGAGAGATAGCAATACATAGGTTTTAAGATTCTTACTAGTCAAATATATTCTTGGGCGGTGAATAGGGGGTGTTGAGTCCAGTTTACTGAGCAAGGAGTAGGTCTTGTCTATTACATATTGGGTTTATGGAACGGTATCTGAGCTAATTTGAAACCCTTGTTTTATGCATCACCCCACCTCTCTTTTCCCGTTAAGCAGCCATAGTGTGTTTTCTAAACGTGCGACTCTGTTCTGTTTTGTAATTCAGTTCAAGGGTAGCGGTTTTTACATTCCCTCTATAAGTGATATCTTATGATAAGTGTCTTTTTCTGTGTGACTTATTTCACTTAGAATCGTCGTACCTATATCCACTCATCATGCTGCTCCTAGCCTTATGACGTTGATTTCATGGCTGAGTGATATTCCATTGTACATAAGGACCACAACTTCTTTATCCATTCTTCTCTTTCCTGGGATGTTTCAGGTGTAACGAAGTGGAGGTTCTTGTCAACAGAGCAGCCCTAAACTTTGGGGTGCCTGTGTCTTGCTGATTTTTAGTTTTCCCAATTTATACGCCCATGAGTGGAAGTGCCCTATGCTCTCTAAGCTGAGTTTTTTAGATGTTTCAGGACACACCGTACACTTCTCCAGAGTGGCTGTTGGCAATTTACAGCCCGCCCATCAGCGTAGCAAGGCTCCCATTTCTCCATGGCCTGTCCTGCATTTCTGGTTTTGACACTTTATTCAGCATGGCCCTTTTGACCGATGGGAAGCGAGACTTCTTTGTAGCGCTGATTTGCCTTTCCAGGTTGCTTGGTTGGCCAAAAAGGGCGTATGCGTTTTTTCCTGAATATATTCAGGAAAAAACGCATACGCCCTTTTTGGCCAAGGGCATCATTGTCGAGGTTTTGCCGCTTTTCCTGTGCTTTAAAGGCGATTCGAATCTACCTCCTGAAATCGGTTTCCTGCAATTCTGCCTTGCTTTCAAATTCTCTTCGTTGCCTTCCCTCAATATATTTGTGGACGGGAGTTATCATTTCTAACTGTGCAGGTCTGTGAATTGCAGTGCCCCTGAGCTCCATTTCTCAACTCGCTTTCTTGGGAGCTGGCCGCAAAAGCGCAGGATTGCTTCAGGCCCTATTCTGGCTCCGGGCGGCAGGCTGAGCCTGTGGTTAATTTTTCTTCCTGATGGGAAAATAGAGTGACGTGTGCCTGTCCCAACACCTAGAGCTAGTCTCTCATTGGTTCCCCCTCTTCCCGTTCATCCTCAGGACAAATTGCAACCTGTACGGAACAGGAGGTTAAAGGTGCTGATTCTCCAAGGAGGGAGATTGCTAGTAAAGCGGCTGGAATGGCGAACCGGAGCACAAGGAGATGAAAAATGAGGTGCGTTTTAGAAACCTTTCCCGATCACACGGTGTACCATCTTCTGGGTTTCTCATGCATGTTTTCGATGTAGGAAGATGCCCTTGAACCTGGAGATTTGGGACCCATGGCATGGGTACCACGCCGTACTACTTTAAAGGGTCTGCGTTAGCTCACCCAACCTCACCAAACCTCTCAGCCCCAAGAGTGTCCACCCTTATGGCTCAGTCAGCTGTGGGTCTAGATATGGTCAATCCAGGTGGCATCGCAGCCCCTGAACGAATTTTGTAAGAATTTCTCTTTCACTGTCTTTGTTTCACGGGTTTTTAAAAGTAATTGATGTTTATAATGGGGTTTAGCTGCTTTGCACTGCTGTGTTTATGCCGCTTTACACCCACTTGACTCACTTACAGAGAGATAGCAATACATAGGTTTTAAGATTCTTACTAGTCAAATATATTCTTGGGCGGTGAATAGGGGGTGTTGAGTCCAGTTCACTGAGCAAGGAGTAGGTCTTGTCTATTACATATTGGGTTTATGGAACGGTATCTGAGCTAATTTGAAACCCTTGTTTTATGCATCACCCCACCTCTCCTTTTCCGTTAAGCAGCCATAGTGTGTTTTCTAAACGTGCGACTCTGTTCTGTTTTGTAATTCAGTTCAAGGGTAGCGGTTTTTACATTCCCTCTATAAGTGATATCTTATGATAAGTGTCTTTTTCTGTGTGACTTATTTCACTTAGAATCGTCGTACCTAAATCCACTCATCATGCTGCTCCTAGCCTTATGACGTTGATTTCATGGCTGAGTGATATTCCATTGTACATAAGGACCACAACTTCTTTATCCATTCTTCTCTTTCCTGGGATGTTTCAGGTGTAACGAAGTGGAGGTTCTTGTCAACAGAGCAGCCCTAAACTTTGGGGTGCCTGTGTCTTGCTGATTTTTAGTTTTCCCAATTTATCCGCCCATGAGTGGAAGTGCCCTATGCTCTCTAAGCTGAGTTTTTTCGATGTTTCAGGACACACCGTACACTTCTCCAGAGTGGCTGTTGGCAATTTACAGCCCGCCCATCAGCGTAGCAAGGCTCCCATTTCTCCATGGCCTGTCCTGCATTTCTGGTTTTGACCCTTTATTCAGCATGGCCCTTTTGACCGATGGGAAGCGAGACTTCTTTGTAGCGCTGATTTGCCTTTCCAGGTTGCTTGGTTGGCCAAAAAGGGCGTATGCGTTTTTTCCTGAATATATTCAGGAAAAAACGCATACGCCCTTTTTGGCCAAGGGCATCATTGTCGAGGTTTTGCCGCTTTTCCTGTGCTTTAAAGGCGATTCGAATCTACCTCCTGAAATCTGTTTCCTGCAATTCTGCCTTGCTTTCAAATCCTCTTCGTTGCCTTCCCTCAATATATTTGTGGACGAGAGTTATCATTTCTAACTGTGCAGGTCTGTGAATTGCAGTGCCCATGAGCTCAATTTTTCAACTCGCTTTCTTGGGAGCTGGCCGCAAAAGCGCAGGATTGCTTCAGGCCCTATTCTGGCTGCGGGCGGTAGGCTAAGCCTGTGGTTAATTCTACTTTCTGATGGGAAAATAGAGTGACCTGTGCCTGTCCCAACACCTAGAGCTAGTCTCTCATTGGTTCCCCCTCTTCCCGTTCATCCTCAGGACAAATTGCAACCTGTACGGAACAGGAGGTTAAAGGTGCTGATTCTCCAAAGAGGGAGATTGCTAGTAAAGGGGCTGGAATGGCGAACCGGAGCACAAGGAGATTAGAAATGAGGTGCGTTTTAGAAACCTTTCCCGATCACACGGTGTACCATCTTCTGGGTTTCTCATGCATGTTTTCGATGTAGGAAGATGCCCTTGAACCTGGAGATTTGGGACCCATGGGATGGGTACCACGCCGTATTATTTTACAGGGTCTGCGTTAGCTCACCCAACCTCACCAAACCTCTCAGCCCCAAGAGTGTCCACCCTTATGTATCAATCAGCTGTGGGTTTAGATATGGTCAATCCAGGTGGCATCGCAGCCCCTGAAAGAATTTTGTAAGAATTTCTCTTTCTTTCACTGTCTTTGTTTCACGAGTTTTTAAAAGTATTTGATTTTTATAATGGGGTTTAGCTGCTTTGCACTGCTGTGTTTATGCCGCTTTACACCCACTTGACTCACTTACAGAGAGATATCAGTACATAGGTTTTAAGATTCTTACTAGTCAGATATATTCTTGGGCGGTGAATAGGGGGTGTTGAGTCCAGTTCACTGAGCAAGGAGTAGGTCTTGTCTATTACATATTGGGTTTATGGAACGGTATCTGAGCTAATTTGAAACCCTTGTTTTATGCATCACCCCACCTCACCTTTCCCGTTAAGCAGCCATAGTGTGTTTTCTAAACGTGCGACTCTGTTCTGTTTTGTAATTCAGTTCAAGGGTAGCGGTTTTTACATTCCCTCTATAAGTGATATCTTATGATAAGTGTCTTTTTCTGTGTGACCTATTTCACTTAGAATCGTCGTACCTAAATCCACTCATCATGCTGCTCCTAGCCTTATGACGTTGATTTCATGGCTGAGTGATATTCCATTGTACATAAGGACCACAACTTCTTTATCCATTCTTCTCTTTCCTGGGATGTTTCAGGTGTAACGAAGTGGAGGTTCTTGTCAACAGAGCAGCCCTAAACTTTGGGGTGCCTGTGTCTTGCTGATTTTTAGTTTTCCCAATTTATACGCCCATGAGTGGAAGTGCCCTATGCTCTCTAAGCTGAGTTTTTTCGATGTTTCAGGACACACCGTACACTTCTCCAGAGTGGCTGTTGGCAATTTACAGCCCGCCCATCAGCGTAGCAAGGCTCCCATTTCTCCATGGCCTGTCCTGCATTTCTGGTTTTGACACTTTATTCAGCATGGCCCTTTTGACCGATGGGAAGCGAGACTTCTTTGTAGCGCTGATTTGCCTTTGCAGGTTGCTTGGTTGGCCAAAAAGGGCGTATGCGTTTTTTCCTGAATATATTCAGGAAAAAACGCATACGCCCTTTTTGGCCAAGGGCATCATTGTCGAGGTTTTGCCGCTTTTCCTGTGCTTTAAAGGCGATTCGAATCTACCTCCTGAAATCGGTTTCCTGCAATTCTGCCTTGCTTTCAAATTCTCTTCGTTGCCTTCCCGCAATATATTTGTGGACGAGAGTTATCATTTCTAACTGTGCAGGTCTGTGAATTGCAGTGCCCCTGAGCTCCATTTCTCAACTCGCTTTCTTGGGAGCTGGCCGCAAAAGCGCAGGATTGCTTCAGGCCCTATTCTGGCTCCGGGCGGCAGGCTGAGCCTGTGGTTAATTTTTCTTCCTGATGGGAAAATAGAGTGACGTGTGCCTGTCCCAACACCTAGAGCTAGTCTCTCATTGGTTCCCCCTCTTCCCGTTCATCCTCAGGACAAATTGCAACCTGTACGGAACAGGAGGTTAAAGGTGCTGATTCTCCAAGGAGGGAGATTGCTAGTAAAGCGGCTGGAATGGCGAACCGGAGCACAAGGAGATGAGAAATGAGGTGCGTTTTAGAAACCTTTCCCGATCACACGGTGTACCATCTTCTGGGTTTCTCATGCATGTTTTCGATGTAGGAAGATGCCCTTGAACCTGGAGATTTGGGACCCATGGCATGGGTACCACGCCGTACTACTTTAAAGGGTCTGCGTTAGCTCACCCAACCTCACCAAAACTCTCAGCCCCAAGAGTGTCCACCCTTATGGCTCAGTCAGCTGTGGGTCTAGATATGGTCAATCCAGGTGGCATCGCAGCCCCTGAACGAATTTTGTAAGAATTTCTCTTTCACTGTCTTTGTTTCACGGGTTTTTAAAAGTAATTGATTTTTATAATGGGGTTTAGCTGCTTTGCACTGCTGTGTTTATGCCGCTTTACACCCACTTGACTCACTTACAGAGAGATAGCAATACATAGGTTTTAAGATTCTTACTAGTCAAATATATTCTTGGGCGGTGAATAGGGGGTGTTGAGTCCAGTTCACTGAGCAAGGAGTAGGTCTTGTCTATTACATATTGGGTTTATGGAACGGTATCTGAGCTAATTTGAAACCCTTGTTTTATGCATCACCCCACCTCACCTTTCCCGTTAAGCAGCCATAGTGTGTTTTCTAAACGTGCGACTCTGTTCAGTTTTGTAATTCAGTTCAAGGGTAGCGGTTTTTACATTAGCCTCTGTAAGTGATATCTTATGATAAGTGTCTTTTTCTGTGTGACTTATTTCACTTAGAATCGTTGTACCTATATCCACTCATCATGCTGCTCCTAGCCTTATGACGTTGATTTCATGGCTGAGTGATATTCCATTGTACATAAGGACCACAACTTCTTTATCCATTCTTCTCTTTCCTTGGATGTTTCAGGTGTAACGAAGTGGAGGTTCTTGTCAACAGAGCAGCCCTAAACTTTGGGGTGCCTGTGTCTTGCTGATTTTTAGTTTTCCCAATTTATACGCCCATGAGTGGAACTGCCCTATGCTCTATAAGCTGAGTTTTTTAGATGTTTCAGGACACACCGTACACTTCTCCAGAGTGGCTGTTGGCCATTTACAGCCCGCCCATCAGCGTAGCAAGGCTCCCATTTCTCCATGGCCTGTCCTGCATTTCTGGTTTTGACACTTTATTCAGCATGGCCCTTTTGACCGATGGGAAGCGAGACTTCTTTGTAGCGCTGATTTGCCTTTCCAGGTTGCTTGGTTGGCCAAAAAGGGCGTATGCGTTTTTTCCTGAATATATTCAGGAAAAAACGCATACGCCCTTTTTGGCCAAGGGCATCATTGTCGAGGTTTTGCCGCTTTTCCTGTGCTTTAAAGGCGATTCGAATCTACCTCCTGAAATCGGTTTCCTGCAATTCTGCCTTGCTTTCAAATTCTCTTCGTTGCCTTCCCTCAATATATTTGTGGACGGGAGTTATCATT
Organism: Balaenoptera borealis; assembly: GCF_965194805.1. NCBI lineage: Eukaryota > Metazoa > Chordata > Mammalia > Artiodactyla > Balaenopteridae > Balaenoptera > Balaenoptera borealis. Next base: position 42,603,977 of record NC_138874.1, read on the forward strand.
TCTAACTGTGCAGGTCTGTGAATTGCAGTGCCCCTGAGCTCCATTTCTCAACTCGCTTTCTTGGGAGCTGGCCGCAAAAGCGCAGGATTGCTTCAGGCCCTATTCTGGCTCCGGGCGGCAGGCTGAGCCTGTGGTTAATTTTTCTTCCTGATGGGAAAATAGAGTGACGTGTGCCTGTCCCAACACCTAGAGCTAGTCTCTCATTGGTTCCCCCTCTTCCCGTTCATCCTCAGGACAAATTGCAACCTGTACGGAACAGGAGGTTAAAGGTGCTGATTCTCCAAGGAGGGAGATTGCTAGTAAAGCGGCTGGAATGGCGAACCGGAGCACAAGGAGATGAAAAATGAGGTGCGTTTTAGAAACCTTTCCCGATCACACGGTGTACCATCTTCTGGGTTTCTCATGCATGTTTTCGATGTAGGAAGATGCCCTTGAACCTGGAGATTTGGGACCCATGGCATGGGTACCACGCCGTACTACTTTAAAGGGTCTGCGTTAGATCACCCAACCTCACCAAACCTCTCAGCCCCAAGAGTGTCCACCCTTATGGCTCAGTCAGCTGTGGGTCTAGATATGGTCAATCCAGGTGGCATCGCAGCCCCTGAACGAATTTTGTAAGAATTTCTCTTTCACTGCCTTTGTTTCACGGGTTTTTAAAAGTAATTGATTTTTATAATGGGGTTTAGCTGCTTTGCACTGCTGTGTTTATGCCGCTTTACACCCACTTGACTCACTTACAGAGAGATAGCAATACATAGGTTTTAAGATTCTTACTAGTCAAATATATTCTTGGGCGGTGAATAGGGGGTGTTGAGTCCAGTTCACTGAGCAAGGAGTAGGTCTTGTCTATTACATATTGGGTTTATGGAACGGTATCTGCGCTAATTTGACACCCTTGTTTTATGCATCACCCCACCTCTCCTTTCCCGTTAAGCAGCCATAGTGTGTTTTCTAAACGTGCGACTCTGTTCTGTTTTGTAATTCAGTTCAAGGGTAGCGGTTTTTACATTCCCTCTATAAGTGATATCTTATGATAAGTGTCTTTTTCTGTGTGACTTATTTCACTTAGAATCGTCGTACCTAAATCCACTCATCATGCTGCTCCTAGCCTTATGACGTTGATTTCATGGCTGAGTGATATTCCATTGTACATAAGGACCACAACTTCTTTATCCATTCTTCTCTTTCCTGGGATGTTTCAGGTGTAACGAAGTGGAGGTTCTTGTCAACAGAGCAGCCCTAAACTTTGGGGTGCCTGTGTCTTGCTGATTTTTAGTTTTCCCAATTTATCCGCCCATGAGTGGAAGTGCCCTATGCTCTCTAAGCTGAGTTTTTTCGATGTTTCAGGACACACCGTACACTTCTCCAGAGTGCCTGTTGGCAATTTACAGCCCGCCCATCAGCGTAGCAAGGCTCCCATTTCTCCATGGCCTGTCCTGCATTTCTGGTTTTGACCCTTTATTCAGCATGGCCCTTTTGACCGATGGGAAGCGAGACTTCTTTGTAGCGCTGATTTGCCTTTCCAGGTTGCTTGGTTGGCCAAAAAGGGCGTATGCGTTTTTTCCTGAATATATTCAGGAAAAAACGCATACGCCCTTTTTGGCCAAGGGCATCATTGTCGAGGTTTTGCCGCTTTTCCTGTGCTTTAAAGGCGATTCGAATCTACCTCCTGAAATCGGTTTCCTGCAATTCTGCCTTGCTTTCAAATTCTCTTCGTTGCCTTCCCGCAATATATTTGTGGACGAGAGTTATCATTTCTAACTGTGCAGGTCTGTGAATTGCAGTGCCCCTGAGCTCCATTTCTCAACTCGCTTTCTTGGGAGCTGGCCGCAAAAGCGCAGGATTGCTTCAGGCCCTATTCTGCCTCCGGGCGGCAGGCTGATCCTGTGGTTAATTCTTCTTCCTGATGGGAAAATAGAGTGACCTCTGCCTGTTCCAACACCTAGAGCTAGTCTCTCATTGGTTCCCCCTCTTCCCGTTCATCCTCAGGACAAATTGCAACCTGTACGGAACAGGAGGTTAAAGGTGCTGATTCTCCAAGGAGGGAGATTGCTAGTAAAGCGGCTGGAATGGCGAACCGGAGCACAAGGAGATGAGAAATGAGGTGCGTTTTAGAAACCTTTCCCGATCACACGGTGTACCATCTTCTGGGTTTCTCATGCATGTTTTCGATGTAGGAAGATGTCCTTGAACCTGGAGATTTGGGACCCATGGGATGGGTACCACGCCGTATTACTTTAAAGGGTCTGCGTTAGCTCACCCAACCTCACCAAACCTCTCAGCCCCAAGAGTGTCCACCCTTATGGCTCAGTCAGCTGTGGGTCTAGATATGGTCAATCCAGGTGGCATCGCAGCCCCTGAACGAATTTTGTAAGAATTTCTCTTTCACTGTCTTTGTTTCACGAGTTTTTAAAAGTAATTGATTTTTATAATGGGGTTTAGCTGCTTTGCACTGCTGTGTTTATGCCGCTTTACACCCACTTGACTCACTTACAGAGAGATAGCAATACATAGGTTTTAAGATTCTTACTAGTCAGATATATTCTTGGGCGGTGAATAGGGGGTGTTGAGTCCAGTTCACTGAGCAAGGAGTAGGTCTTGTCTATTACATATTGGGTTTATGGAACGGTATCTGAGCTAATTTGAAACCCTTGTTTTATGCATCACCCCACCTCACCTTTCCCGTTAAGCAGCCATAGTGTGTTTTCTAAACGTGTGACTCTGTTCTGTTTTGTAATTCAGTTCAAGGGTAGCGGTTTTTACATTCCCTCTATAAGTGATATCTTATGATAAGTGTCTTTTTCTGTGTGACTTATTTCACTTAGAATCCTCGTACCTAAATCCACTCATCATGCTGCTCCTAGCCTTAGGACGTTGATTTCATGGCTGAGTGATATTCCATTGTACATAAGGACCACAACTTCTTTATCCATTCTTCTCTTTCCTTGGATGTTTCAGGTGTAACGAAGTGGAGGTTCTTATCAACAGAGCAGCCCTAAACTTTGGGGTGCCTGTGTCTTGCTGATGTTTAGTTTTCCCAATTTATACGCCCATGAGTGGAACTGCCCTATGCTCTCTAAGCTGAGTTTTTTAGATGTTTCAGGACACACCGTACACTTCTCCAGAGTGGCTGTTGGCCATTTACAGCCCGCCCATCAGCGTAGCAAGGCTCCCATTTCTCCATGGCCTGTCCTGCATTTCTGGTTTTGACACTTTATTCAGCATGGCCCTTTTGACCGATGGGAAGCGAGACTTCTTTGTAGCGCTGATTTGCCTTTGCAGGTTGCTTGGTTGGCCAAAAAGGGCGTATGCGTTTTTTCCTGAATATATTCAGGAAAAAACGCATACGCCCTTTTTGGCCAAGGGCATCATTGTCGAGGTTTTGCCGCTTTTCCTGTGCTTTAAAGGCGATTCGAATCTACCTCCTGAAATCTGTTTCCTGCAATTCTGCCTTGCTTTCAAATCCTCTTCGTTGCCTTCCCTCAATATATTTGTGGACGAGAGTTATCATTTCTAACTGTGCAGGTCTGTGAATTGCAGTGCCCCTGAGCTCCATTTCTCAACTCGCTTTCTTGGGAGCTGGCCGCAAAAGCGCAGGATTGCTTCAGGCCCTATTCTGGCTCCGGGCGGTAGGCTGAGCCTGTGGTTAATTCTACTTTCTGATGGGAAAATAGAGTGACCTGTGCCTGTCCCAACACCTAGAGCTAGTCTCTCATTGGTTCCCCCTCTTCCCGTTCATCCTCAGGACAAATTGCAACCTGTACGGAACAGGAGGTTAAAGGTGCTGATTCTCCAAGGAGGGAGATTGCTAGTAAAGCGGCTGGAATGGCGAACCGGAGCACAAGGAGATGAAAAATGAGGTGCGTTTTAGAAACCTTTCCCGATCACACGGTGTACCATCTTCTGGGTTTCTCATGCATGTTTTCGATGTAGGAAGATGCCCTTGAACCTGGAGATTTGGGACCATGGCATGGGTACCACGCCGTACTACTTTAAAGGGTCTGCGTTAGCTCACCCAACCTCACCAAACCTCTCAGCCCCAAGAGTGTCCACCCTTATGGCTCAGTCAGCTGTGGGTCTAGATATGGTCAATCCAGGTGGCATCGCAGCCCCTGAACGAATTTTGTAAGAATTTCTCTTTCACTGTCTTTGTTTCACGGGTTTTTAAAAGTAATTGATTTTTATAATGGGGTTTAGCTGCTTTGCACTGCTGTGTTTATGCCGCTTTACACCCACTTGACTCACTTACAGAGAGATAGCAATACATAGGTTTTAAGATTCTTACTAGTCAAATATATTCTTGGGCGGTGAATAGGGGGTGTTGAGTCCAGTTCACTGAGCAAGGAGTAGGTCTTGTCTATTACATATTGGGTTTATGGAACGGTATCTGAGCTAATTTGAAACCCTTGTTTTATGCATCACCCCACCTCACCTTTCCCGTTAAGCAGCCATAGTGTGTTTTCTAAACGTGCGACTCTGTTCTGTTTTGTAATTCAGTTCAAGGGTAGCGGTTTTTACATTAGCCTCTTTAAGTGATATCTTATGATAAGTGTCTTTTTCTGTGTGACTTATTTCACTTAGAATCGTTGTACCTATATCCACTCATCATGCTGCTCCTAGCCTTATGACGTTGATTTCATGGCTGAGTGACATTCCATTGTACATAAGGACCACAACTTCTTTATCCATTCTTCTCTTTCCTTGGATGTTTCAGGTGTAACGAAGTGGAGGTTCTTGTCAACAGAGCAGCCCTAAACTTTGGGGTGCCTGTGTCTTGCTGATTTTTAGTTTTCCCAATTTATACGCCCATGAGTGGAACTGCCCTATGCTCTCTAAGCTGAGTTTTTTAGATGTTTCAGGACACACCGTACACTTCTCCAGAGTGGCTGTTGGCCATTTACAGCCCGCCCATCAGCGTAGCAAGGCTCCCATTTCTCCATGGCCTGTCCTGCATTTCTGGTTTTGACACTTTATTCAGCATGGCCCTTTTGACCGATGGGAAGCGAGACTTCTTTGTAGCGCTGATTTGCCTTTCCAGGTTGCTTGGTTGGCCAAAAAGGGCGTATGCGTTTTTTCCTGAATATATTCAGGAAAAAACGCATACGCCCTTTTTGGCCAAGGGCATCATTGTCGAGGTTTTGCCGCTTTTCCTGTGCTTTAAAGGCGATTCGAATCTACCTCCTGAAATCGGTTTCCTGCAATTCTGCCTTGCTTTCAAATTCTCTTCGTTGCCTTCCCTCAATATATTTGTGGACGGGAGTTATCATTTCTAACTGTGCAGGTCTGTGAATTGCAGTGCCCCTGAGCTCCATTTCTCAACTCGCTTTCTTGGGAGCTGGCCGCAAAAGCGCAGGATTGCTTCAGGCCCTATTCTGGCTCCGGGCGGCAGGCTGAGCCTGTGGTTAATTTTTCTTCCTGATGGGAAAATAGAGTGACGTGTGCCTGTCCCAACACCTAGAGCTAGTCTCTCATTGGTTCCCCCTCTTCCCGTTCATCCTCAGGACAAATTGCAACCTGTACGGAACAGGAGGTTAAAGGTGCTGATTCTCCAAGGAGGGAGATTGCTAGTAAAGCGGCTGAAATGGCGAACCGGAGCACAAGGAGATGAGAAATGAGGTGCGTTTTAGAAACCTTTCCCGATCACACGGTGTACCATCTTCTGGGTTTCTCATGCATGTTTTCGATGTAGGAAGATGCCCTTGAACCTGGAGATTTGGGACCCATGGCATGGGTACCACGCCGTACTACTTTAAAGGGTCTGCGTTAGCTCACCCAACCTCACCAAACCTCTCAGCCCCAAGAGTGTCCACCCTTATGGCTCAGTCAGCTGTGGGTCTGGATATGGTCAATCCAGGTGGCATCGCAGCCCCTGAACGAATTTTGTAAGAATTTCTCTTTCACTGTCTTTGTTTCATGGGTTTTTAAAAGTAATTGATTTTTATAATGGGGTTTAGCTGCTTTGCACTGCTGTGTTTATGCCGCTTTACACCCACTTGACTCACTTACAGAGAGATAGCAATACATAGGTTTTAAGATTCTTACTAGTCAAATATATTCTTGGGCGGTGAATAGGGGGTGTTGAGTCCAGTTCACTGAGCAAGGAGTAGGTCTTGTCTATTACATATTGGGTTTATGGAACGGTATCTGAGCTAATTTGAAACCCTTGTTTTATGCATCACCCCACCTCTCCTTTCCCGTTAAGCAGCCATAGTGTGTTTTCTAAACGTGCGACTCTGTTCTGTTTTGTAATTCAGTTCAAGGGTAGCGGTTTTTACATTCCCTCTATAAGTGATATCTTATGATAAGTGTCTTTTTCTGTGTGACTTATTTCACTTAGAATCGTCGTACCTAAATCCACTCATCATGCTGCTCCTAGCCTTATGACGTTGATTTCATGGCTGAGTGATATTCCATTGTACATAAGGACCACAACTTCTTTATCCATTCTTCTCTTTCCTGGGATGTTTCAGGTGTAACGAAGTGGAGGTTCTTGTCAACAGAGCAGCCCTAAACTTTGGGGTGCCTGTGTCTTGCTGATTTTTAGTTTTCCCAATTTATCCGCCCATGAGTGGAAGTGCCCTATGCTCTCTAAGCTGAGTTTTTTCGATGTTTCAGGACACACCGTACACTTCTCCAGAGTGGCTGTTGGCAATTTACAGCCCGCCCATCAGCGTAGCAAGGCTCCCATTTCTCCATGGCCTGTCCTGCATTTCTGGTTTTGACCCTTTATTCAGCATGGCCCTTTTGACCGATGGGAAGCGAGACTTCTTTGTAGCGCTGATTTGCCTTTCCAGGTTGCTTGGTTGGCCAAAAAGGGCGTATGCGTTTTTTCCTGAATATATTCAGGAAAAAACGCATACGCCCTTTTTGGCCAAGGGCATCATTGTCGAGGTTTTGCCGCTTTTCCTGTGCTTTAAAGGCGATTCGAATCTACCTCCTGAAATCTGTTTCCTGCAATTCTGCCTTGCTTTCAAATCCTCTTCGTTGCCTTCCCTCAATATATTTGTGGACGAGAGTTATCATTTCTAACTGTGCAGGTCTGTGAATTGCAGTGCCCATGAGCTCAATTTTTCAACTCGCTTTCTTGGGAGCTGGCCGCAAAAGCGCAGGATTGCTTCAGGCCCTATTCTGGCTGCGGGCGGTAGGCTAAGCCTGTGGTTAATTCTACTTTATGATGGGAAAATAGAGTGACCTGTGCCTGTCCCAACACCTAGAGCTAGTCTCTCATTGGTTCCCCCTCTTCCCGTTCATCCTCAGGACAAATTGCAACCTGTACGGAACAGGAGGTTAAAGGTGCTGATTCTCCAAAGAGGGAGATTGCTAGTAAAGGGGCTGGAATGGCGAACCGGAGCACAAGGAGATTAGAAATGAGGTGCGTTTTAGAAACCTTTCCCGATCACACGGTGTACCATCTTCTGGGTTTCTCATGCATGTTTTCGATGTAGGAAGATGCCCTTGAACCTGGAGATTTGGGACCCATGGGATGGGTACCACGCCGTATTATTTTACAGGGTCTGCGTTAGCTCACCCAACCTCACCAAACCTCTCAGCCCCAAGAGTGTCCACCCTTATGTATCAATCAGCTGTGGGTTTAGATATGGTCAATCCAGGTGGCATCGCAGCCCCTGAAAGAATTTTGTAAGAATTTCTCTTTCTTTCACTGTCTTTGTTTCACGAGTTTTTAAAAGTATTTGATTTTTATAATGGGGTTTAGCTGCTTTGCACTGCTGTGTTTATGCCGCTTTACACCCACTTGACTCACTTACAGAGAGATATCAGTACATAGGTTTTAAGATTCTTACTAGTCAGATATATTCTTGGGCGGTGAATAGGGGGTGTTGAGTCCAGTTCACTGAGCAAGGAGTAGGTCTTGTCTATTACATATTGGGTTTATGGAACGGTATCTGAGCTAATTTGAAACCCTTGTTTTATGCATCACCCCACCTCACCTTTCCCGTTAAGCAGCCATAGTGTGTTTTCTAAACGTGCGACTCTGTTCTGTTTTGTAATTCAGTTCAAGGGTAGCGGTTTTTACATTCCCTCTATAAGTGATATCTTATGATAAGTGTCTTTTTCTGTGTGACCTATTTCACTTAGAATCGTCGTACCTAAATCCACTCATCATGCTGCTCCTAGCCTTATGACGTTGATTTCATGGCTGAGTGATATTCCATTGTACATAAGGACCACAACTTCTTTATCCATTCTTCTCTTTCCTGGGATGTTTCAGGTGTAACGAAGTGGAGGTTCTTGTCAACAGAGCAGCCCTAAACTTTGGGGTGCCTGTGTCTTGCTGATTTTTAGTTTTCCCAATTTATACGCCCATGAGTGGAAGTGCCCTATGCTCTCTAAGCTGAGTTTTTTTGATGTTTCAGGACACACCGTACACTTCTCCAGAGTGGCTGTTGGCAATTTACAGCCCGCCCATCAGCGTAGCAAGGCTCCCATTTCTCCATGGCCTGTCCTGCATTTCTGGTTTTGACACTTTATTCAGCATGGCCCTTTTGACCGATGGGAAGCGAGACTTCTTTGTAGCGCTGATTTGCCTTTGCAGGTTGCTTGGTTGGCCAAAAAGGGCGTATGCGTTTTTTCCTGAATATATTCAGGAAAAAACGCATACGCCCTTTTTGGCCAAGGGCATCATTGTCGAGGTTTTGCCGCTTTTCCTGTGCTTTAAAGGCGATTCGAATCTACCTCCTGAAATCGGTTTCCTGCAATTCTGCCTTGCTTTCAAATTCTCTTCGTTGCCTTCCCTCAATATATTTGTGGACGGGAGTTATCATTTCTAACTGTGCAGGTCTGTGAATTGCAGTGCCCCTGAGCTCCATTTCTCAACTCGCTTTCTTGGGAGCTGGCCGCAAAAGCGCAGGATTGCTTCAGGCCCTATTCTGGCTCCGGGCGGCAGGCTGAGCCTGTGGTTAATTTTTCTTCCTGATGGGAAAATAGAGTGACGTGTGCCTGTCCCAACACCTAGAGCTAGTCTCTCATTGGTTCCCCCTCTTCCCGTTCATCCTCAGGACAAATTGCAACCTGTACGGAACAGGAGGTTAAAGGTGCTGATTCTCCAAGGAGGGAGATTGCTAGTAAAGCGGCTGGAATGGCGAACCGGAGCACAAGGAGATGAAAAATGAGGTGCGTTTTAGAAACCTTTCCCGATCACACGGTGTACCATCTTCTGGGTTTCTCATGCATGTTTTCGATGTAGGAAGATGCCCTTGAACCTGGAGATTTGGGACCCATGGCATGGGTACCACGCCGTACTACTTTAAAGGGTCTGCGTTAGATCACCCAACCTCACCAAACCTCTCAGCCCCAAGAGTGTCCACCCTTATGGCTCAGTCAGCTGTGGGTCTAGATATGGTCAATCCAGGTGGCATCGCAGCCCCTGAACGAATTTTGTAAGAATTTCTCTTTCACTGTCTTTGTTTCACGGGTTTTTAAAAGTAATTGATTTTTATAATGGGGTTTAGCTGCTTTGCACTGCTGTGTTTATGCCACTTTACACCCACTTGACTCACTTACAGAGAGATAGCAATACATAGGTTTTAAGATTCTTACTAGTCAAATATATTCTTGGGCGGTGAATAGGGGGTGTTGAGTCCAGTTCACTGAGCAAGGAGTAGGTCTTGTCTATTACATATTGGGTTTATGGAACGGTATCTGAGCTAATTTGAAACCCTTGTTTTATGCATCACCCCACCTCTCCTTTCCCGTTAAGCAGCCATAGTGTGTTTTCTAAACGTGCGACTCTGTTCTGTTTTGTAATTCAGTTCAAGGGTAGCGGTTTTTACATTCCCTCTATAAGTGATATCTTATGATAAGTGTCTTTTTCTGTGTGACTTATTTCACTTAGAATCGTCGTACCTAAATCCACTCATCATGCTGCTCCTAGCCTTATGACGTTGATTTCATGGCTGAGTGATATTCCATTGTACATAAGGACCACAACTTCTTTATCCATTCTTCTCTTTCCTGGGATGTTTCAGGTGTAACGAAGTGGAGGTTCTTGTCAACAGAGCAGCCCTAAACTTTGGGGTGCCTGTGTCTTGCTGATTTTTAGTTTTCCCAATTTATCCGCCCATGAGTGGAAGTGCCCTATGCTCTCTAAGCTGAGTTTTTTCGATGTTTCAGGACACACCGTACACTTCTCCAGAGTGGCTGTTGGCAATTTACAGCCCGCCCATCAGCGTAGCAAGGCTCCCATTTCTCCATGGCCTGTCCTGCATTTCTGGTTTTGACACTTTATTCAGCATGGCCCTTTTGACCGATGGGAAGCGAGACTTCTTTGTAGCGCTGATTTGCCTTTCCAGGTTGCTTGGTTGGCCAAAAAGGGCGTATGCGTTTTTTCCTGAATATATTCAGGAAAAAACGCATACGCCCTTTTTGGCCAAGGGCATCATTGTCGAGGTTTTGCCGCTTTTCCTGTGCTTTAAAGGCGATTCGAATCTACCTCCTGAAATCGGTTTCCTGCAATTCTGCCTTGCTTTCAAATTCTCTTCGTTGCCTTCCCGCAATATATTTGTGGACGAGAGTTATCATTTCTAACTGTGCAGGTCTGTGAATTGCAGTGCCCCTGAGCTCCATTTCTCAACTCGCTTTCTTGGGAGCTGGCCGCAAAAGCGCAGGATTGCTTCAGGCCCTATTCTGCCTCCGGGCGGCAGGCTGATCCTGTGGTTAATTCTTCTTCCTGATGGGAAAATAGAGTGACCTCTGCCTGTTCCAACACCTAGAGCTAGTCTCTCATTGGTTCCCCCTCTTCCCGTTCATCCTCAGGACAAATTGCAACCTGTACGGAACAGGAGGTTAAAGGTGCTGATTCTCCAAGGAGGGAGATTGCTAGTAAAGCGGCTGGAATGGCGAACCGGAGCACAAGGAGATGAGAAATGAGGTGCGTTTTAGAAACCTTTCCCGATCACACGGTGTACCATCTTCTGGGTTTCTCATGCATGTTTTCGATGTAGGAAGATGTCCTTGAACCTGGAGATTTGGGACCCATGGGATGGGTACCACGCCGTATTACTTTAAAGGGTCTGCGTTAGCTCACCCAACCTCACCAAACCTCTCAGCCCCAAGAGTGTCCACCCTTATGGCTCAGTCAGCTGTGGGTCTAGATATGGTCAATCCAGGTGGCATCGCAGCCCCTGAACGAATTTTGTAAGAATTTCTCTTTCACTGTCTTTGTTTCACGAGTTTTTAAAAGTAATTGATTTTTATAATGGGGTTTAGCTGCTTTGCACTGCTGTGTTTATGCCGCTTTACACCCACTTGACTCACTTACAGAGAGATAGCAATACATAGGTTTTAAGATTCTTACTAGTCAGATATATTCTTGGGCGGTGAATAGGGGGTGTTGAGTCCAGTTCACTGAGCAAGGAGTAGGTCTTGTCTATTACATATTGGGTTTATGGAACGGTATCTGAGCTAATTTGAAACCCTTGTTTTATGCATCACCCCACCTCACCTTTCCCGTTAAGCAGCCATAGTGTGTTTTCTAAACGTGTGACTCTGTTCTGTTTTGTAATTCAGTTCAAGGGTAGCGGTTTTTACATTCCCTCTATAAGTGATATCTTATGATAAGTGTCTTTTTCTGTGTGACTTATTTCACTTAGAATCCTCGTACCTAAATCCACTCATCATGCTGCTCCTAGCCTTAGGACGTTCATTTCATGGCTGAGTGATATTCCATTGTACATAAGGACCACAACTTCTTTATCCATTCTTCTCTTTCCTTGGATGTTTCAGGTGTAACGAAGTGGAGGTTCTTATCAACAGAGCAGCCCTAAACTTTGGGGTGCCTGTGTCTTGCTGATGTTTAGTTTTCCCAATTTATACGCCCATGAGTGGAACTGCCCTATGCTCTCTAAGCTGAGTTTTTTAGATGTTTCAGGACACACCGTACACTTCTCCAGAGTGGCTGTTGGCCATTTACAGCCCGCCCATCAGCGTAGCAAGGCTCCCATTTCTCCATGGCCTGTCCTGCATTTCTGGTTTTGACACTTTATTCAGCATGGCCCTTTTGACCGATGGGAAGCGAGACTTCTTTGTAGCGCTGATTTGCCTTTGCAGGTTGCTTGGTTGGCCAAAAAGGGCGTATGCGTTTTTTCCTGAATATATTCAGGAAAAAACGCATACGCCCTTTTTGGCCAAGGGCATCATTGTCGAGGTTTTGCCGCTTTTCCTGTGCTTTAAAGGCGATTCGAATCTACCTCCTGAAATCTGTTTCCTGCAATTCTGCCTTGCTTTCAAATCCTCTTCGTTGCCTTCCCTCAATATATTTGTGGACGAGAGTTATCATTTCTAACTGTGCAGGTCTGTGAATTGCAGTGCCCCTGAGCTCCATTTCTCAACTCGCTTTCTTGGGAGCTGGCCGCAAAAGCGCAGGATTGCTTCAGGCCCTATTCTGGCTCCGGGCGGTAGGCTGAGCCTGTGGTTAATTCTACTTTCTGATGGGAAAATAGAGTGACCTGTGCCTGTCCCAACACCTAGAGCTAGTCTCTCATTGGTTCCCCCTCTTCCCGTTCATCCTCAGGACAAATTGCAACCTGTACGGAACAGGAGGTTAAAGGTGCTGATTCTCCAAGGAGGGAGATTGCTAGTAAAGCGGCTGGAATGACGAACCGGAGCACAAGGAGATGAAAAATGAGGTGCGTTTTAGAAACCTTTCCCGATCACACGGTGTACCATCTTCTGGGTTTCTCATGCATGTTTTCGATGTAGGAAGATGCCCTTGAACCTGGAGATTTGGGACCATGGCATGGGTACCACGCCGTACTACTTTAAAGGGTCTGCGTTAGCTCACCCAACCTCACCAAACCTCTCAGCCCCAAGAGTGTCCACCCTTATGGCTCAGTCAGCTGTGGGTCTAGATATGGTCAATCCAGGTGGCATCGCAGCCCCTGAACGAATTTTGTAAGAATTTCTCTTTCACTGTCTTTGTTTCACGGGTTTTTAAAAGTAATTGATTTTTATAATGGGGTTTAGCTGCTTTGCACTGCTGTGTTTATGCCGCTTTACACCCACTTGACTCACTTACAGAGAGATAGCAATACATAGGTTTTAAGATTCTTACTAGTCAAATATATTCTTGGGCGGTGAATAGGGGGTGTTGAGTCCAGTTCACTGAGCAAGGAGTAGGTCTTGTCTATTACATATTGGGTTTATGGAACGGTATCTGAGCTAATTTGAAACCCTTGTTTTATGCATCACCCCACCTCACCTTTCCCGTTAAGCAGCCATAGTGTGTTTTCTAAACGTGCGACTCTGTTCTGTTTTGTAATTCAGTTCAAGGGTAGCGGTTTTTACATTAGCCTCTTTAAGTGATATCTTATGATAAGTGTCTTTTTCTGTGTGACTTATTTCACTTAGAATCGTTGTACCTATATCCACTCATCATGCTGCTCCTAGCCTTATGACGTTGATTTCATGGCTGAGTGACATTCCATTGTACATAAGGACCACAACTTCTTTATCCATTCTTCTCTTTCCTTGGATGTTTCAGGTGTAACGAAGTGGAGGTTCTTGTCAACAGAGCAGCCCTAAACTTTGGGGTGCCTGTGTCTTGCTGATTTTTAGTTTTCCCAATTTATACGCCCATGAGTGGAACTGCCCTATGCTCTCTAAGCTGAGTTTTTTAGATGTTTCAGGACACACCGTACACTTCTCCAGAGTGGCTGTTGGCCATTTACAGCCCGCCCATCAGCGTAGCAAGGCTCCCATTTCTCCATGGCCTGTCCTGCATTTCTGGTTTTGACACTTTATTCAGCATGGCCCTTTTGACCGATGGGAAGCGAGACTTCTTTGTAGCGCTGATTTGCCTTTCCAGGTTGCTTGGTTGGCCAAAAAGGGCGTATGCGTTTTTTCCTGAATATATTCAGGAAAAAACGCATACGCCCTTTTTGGCCAAGGGCATCATTGTCGAGGTTTTGCCGCTTTTCCTGTGCTTTAAAGGCGATTCGAATCTACCTCCTGAAATCGGTTTCCTGCAATTCTGCCTTGCTTTCAAATTCTCTTCGTTGCCTTCCCTCAATATATTTGTGGACGGGAGTTATCATTTCTAACTGTGCAGGTCTGTGAATTGCAGTGCCCCTGAGCTCCATTTCTCAACTCGCTTTCTTGGGAGCTGGCCGCAAAAGCGCAGGATTGCTTCAGGCCCTATTCTGGCTCCGGGCGGCAGGCTGAGCCTGTGGTTAATTTTTCTTCCTGATGGGAAAATAGAGTGACGTGTGCCTGTCCCAACACCTAGAGCTAGTCTCTCATTGGTTCCCCCTCTTCCCGTTCATCCTCAGGACAAATTGCAACCTGTACGGAACAGGAGGTTAAAGGTGCTGATTCTCCAAGGAGGGAGATTGCTAGTAAAGCGGCTGAAATGGCGAACCGGAGCACAAGGAGATGAGAAATGAGGTGCGTTTTAGAAACCTTTCCCGATCACACGGTGTACCATCTTCTGGGTTTCTCATGCATGTTTTCGATGTAGGAAGATGCCCTTGAACCTGGAGATTTGGGACCCATGGCATGGGTACCACGCCGTACTACTTTAAAGGGTCTGCGTTAGCTCACCCAACCTCACCAAACCTCTCAGCCCCAAGAGTGTCCACCCTTATGGCTCAGTCAGCTGTGGGTCTGGATATGGTCAATCCAGGTGGCATCGCAGCCCCTGAACGAATTTTGTAAGAATTTCTCTTTCACTGTCTTTGTTTCATGGGTTTTTAAAAGTAATTGATTTTTATAATGGGGTTTAGCTGCTTTGCACTGCTGTGTTTATGCCGCTTTACACCCACTTGACTCACTTACAGAGAGATAGCAATACATAGGTTTTAAGATTCTTACTAGTCAAATATATTCTTGGGCGGTGAATAGGGGGTGTTGAGTCCAGTTCACTGAGCAAGGAGTAGGTCTTGTCTATTACATATTGGGTTTATGGAACGGTATCTGAGCTAATTTGAAACCCTTGTTTTATGCATCACCCCACCTCTCCTTTCCCGTTAAGCAGCCATAGTGTGTTTTCTAAACGTGCGACTCTGTTCTGTTTTGTAATTCAGTTCAAGGGTAGCGGTTTTTACATTCCCTCTATAAGTGATATCTTATGATAAGTGTCTTTTTCTGTGTGACTTATTTCACTTAGAATCGTCGTACCTAAATCCACTCATCATGCTGCTCCTAGCCTTATGACGTTGATTTCATGGCTGAGTGATATTCCATTGTACATAAGGACCACAACTTCTTTATCCATTCTTCTCTTTCCTGGGATGTTTCAGGTGTAACGAAGTGGAGGTTCTTGTCAACAGAGCAGCCCTAAACTTTGGGGTGCCTGTGTCTTGCTGATTTTTAGTTTTCCCAATTTATCCGCCCATGAGTGGAAGTGCCCTATGCTCTCTAAGCTGAGTTTTTTCGATGTTTCAGGACACACCGTACACTTCTCCAGAGTGGCTGTTGGCAATTTACAGCCCGCCCATCAGCGTAGCAAGGCTCCCATTTCTCCATGGCCTGTCCTGCATTTCTGGTTTTGACCCTTTATTCAGCATGGCCCTTTTGACCGATGGGAAGCGAGACTTCTTTGTAGCGCTGATTTGCCTTTCCAGGTTGCTTGGTTGGCCAAAAAGGGCGTATGCGTTTTTTCCTGAATATATTCAGGAAAAAACGCATACGCCCTTTTTGGCCAAGGGCATCATTGTCGAGGTTTTGCCGCTTTTCCTGTGCTTTAAAGGCGATTCGAATCTACCTCCTGAAATCTGTTTCCTGCAATTCTGCCTTGCTTTCAAATCCTCTTCGTTGCCTTCCCTCAATATATTTGTGGACGAGAGTTATCATTTCTAACTGTGCAGGTCTGTGAATTGCAGTGCCCATGAGCTCAATTTTTCAACTCGCTTTCTTGGGAGCTGGCCGCAAAAGCGCAGGATTGCTTCAGGCCCTATTCTGGCTGCGGGCGGTAGGCTAAGCCTGTGGTTAATTCTACTTTATGATGGGAAAATAGAGTGACCTGTGCCTGTCCCAACACCTAGAGCTAGTCTCTCATTGGTTCCCCCTCTTCCCGTTCATCCTCAGGACAAATTGCAACCTGTACGGAACAGGAGGTTAAAGGTGCTGATTCTCCAAAGAGGGAGATTGCTAGTAAAGGGGCTGGAATGGCGAACCGGAGCACAAGGAGATTAGAAATGAGGTGCGTTTTAGAAACCTTTCCCGATCACACGGTGTACCATCTTCTGGGTTTCTCATGCATGTTTTCGATGTAGGAAGATGCCCTTGAACCTGGAGATTTGGGACCCATGGGATGGGTACCACGCCGTATTATTTTACAGGGTCTGCGTTAGCTCACCCAACCTCACCAAACCTCTCAGCCCCAAGAGTGTCCACCCTTATGTATCAATCAGCTGTGGGTTTAGATATGGTCAATCCAGGTGGCATCGCAGCCCCTGAAAGAATTTTGTAAGAATTTCTCTTTCTTTCACTGTCTTTGTTTCACGAGTTTTTAAAAGTATTTGATTTTTATAATGGGGTTTAGCTGCTTTGCACTGCTGTGTTTATGCCGCTTTACACCCACTTGACTCACTTACAGAGAGATATCAGTACATAGGTTTTAAGATTCTTACTAGTCAGATATATTCTTGGGCGGTGAATAGGGGGTGTTGAGTCCAGTTCACTGAGCAAGGAGTAGGTCTTGTCTATTACATATTGGGTTTATGGAACGGTATCTGAGCTAATTTGAAACCCTTGTTTTATGCATCACCCCACCTCACCTTTCCCGTTAAGCAGCCATAGTGTGTTTTCTAAACGTGCGACTCTGTTCTGTTTTGTAATTCAGTTCAAGGGTAGCGGTTTTTACATTCCCTCTATAAGTGATATCTTATGATAAGTGTCTTTTTCTGTGTGACCTATTTCACTTAGAATCGTCGTACCTAAATCCACTCATCATGCTGCTCCTAGCCTTATGACGTTGATTTCATGGCTGAGTGATATTCCATTGTACATAAGGACCACAACTTCTTTATCCATTCTTCTCTTTCCTGGGATGTTTCAGGTGTAACGAAGTGGAGGTTCTTGTCAACAGAGCAGCCCTAAACTTTGGGGTGCCTGTGTCTTGCTGATTTTTAGTTTTCCCAATTTATACGCCCATGAGTGGAAGTGCCCTATGCTCTCTAAGCTGAGTTTTTTTGATGTTTCAGGACACACCGTACACTTCTCCAGAGTGGCTGTTGGCAATTTACAGCCCGCCCATCAGCGTAGCAAGGCTCCCATTTCTCCATGGCCTGTCCTGCATTTCTGGTTTTGACACTTTATTCAGCATGGCCCTTTTGACCGATGGGAAGCGAGACTTCTTTGTAGCGCTGATTTGCCTTTGCAGGTTGCTTGGTTGGCCAAAAAGGGCGTATGCGTTTTTTCCTGAATATATTCAGGAAAAAACGCATACGCCCTTTTTGGCCAAGGGCATCATTGTCGAGGTTTTGCCGCTTTTCCTGTGCTTTAAAGGCGATTCGAATCTACCTCCTGAAATCGGTTTCCTGCAATTCTGCCTTGCTTTCAAATTCTCTTCGTTGCCTTCCCGCAATATATTTGTGGACGGGAGTTATCATTTCTAACTGTGCAGGTCTGTGAATTGCAGTGCCCCTGAGCTCCATTTCTCAACTCGCTTTCTTGGGAGCTGGCCGCAAAAGCGCAGGATTGCTTCAGGCCCTATTCTGGCTCCGGGCGGCAGGCTGAGCCTGTGGTTAATTTTTCTTCCTGATGGGAAAATAGAGTGACGTGTGCCTGTCCCAACACCTAGAGCTAGTCTCTCATTGGTTCCCCCTCTTCCCGTTCATCCTCAGGACAAATTGCAACCTGTACGGAACAGGAGGTTAAAGGTGCTGATTCTCCAAGGAGGGAGATTGCTAGTAAAGCGGCTGGAATGGCGAACCGGAGCACAAGGAGATGAAAAATGAGGTGCGTTTTAGAAACCTTTCCCGATCACACGGTGTACCATCTTCTGGGTTTCTCATGCATGTTTTCGATGTAGGAAGATGCCCTTGAACCTGGAGATTTGGGACCCATGGCATGGGTACCACGCCGTACTACTTTAAAGGGTCTGCGTTAGATCACCCAACCTCACCAAACCTCTCAGCCCCAAGAGTGTCCACCCTTATGGCTCAGTCAGCTGTGGGTCTAGATATGGTCAATCCAGGTGGCATCGCAGCCCCTGAACGAATTTTGTAAGAATTTCTCTTTCACTGTCTTTGTTTCACGGGTTTTTAAAAGTAATTGATTTTTATAATGGGGTTTAGCTGCTTTGCACTGCTGTGTTTATGCCGCTTTACACCCACTTGACTCACTTACAGAGAGATAGCAATACATAGGTTTTAAGATTCTTACTAGTCAAATATATTCTTGGGCGGTGAATAGGGGGTGTTGAGTCCAGTTCACTGAGCAAGGAGTAGGTCTTGTCTATTACATATTGGGTTTATGGAACGGTATCTGAGCTAATTTGAAACCCTTGTTTTATGCATCACCCCACCTCTCCTTTCCCGTTAAGCAGCCATAGTGTGTTTTCTAAACGTGCGACTCTGTTCTGTTTTGTAATTCAGTTCAAGGGTAGCGGTTTTTACATTCCCTCTATAAGTGATATCTTATGATAAGTGTCTTTTTCTGTGTGACTTATTTCACTTAGAATCGTCGTACCTAAATCCACTCATCATGCTGCTCCTAGCCTTATGACGTTGATTTCATGGCTGAGTGATATTCCATTGTACATAAGGACCACAACTTCTTTATCCATTCTTCTCTTTCCTGGGATGTTTCAGGTGTAACGAAGTGGAGGTTCTTGTCAACAGAGCAGCCCTAAACTTTGGGGTGCCTGTGTCTTGCTGATTTTTAGTTTTCCCAATTTATCCGCCCATGAGTGGAAGTGCCCTATGCTCTCTAAGCTGAGTTTTTTCGATGTTTCAGGACACACCGTACACTTCTCCAGAGTGGCTGTTGGCAATTTACAGCCCGCCCATCAGCGTAGCAAGGCTCCCATTTCTCCATGGCCTGTCCTGCATTTCTGGTTTTGACCCTTTATTCAGCATGGCCCTTTTGACCGATGGGAAGCGAGACTTCTTTGTAGCGCTGATTTGCCTTTCCAGGTTGCTTGGTTGGCCAAAAAGGGCGTATGCGTTTTTTCCTGAATATATTCAGGAAAAAACGCATACGCCCTTTTTGGCCAAGGGCATCATTGTCGAGGTTTTGCCGCTTTTCCTGTGCTTTAAAGGCGATTCGAATCTACCTCCTGAAATCGGTTTCCTGCAATTCTGCCTTGCTTTCAAATTCTCTTCGTTGCCTTCCCGCAATATATTTGTGGACGAGAGTTATCATTTCTAACTGTGCAGGTCTGTGAATTGCAGTGCCCCTGAGCTCCATTTCTCAACTCGCTTTCTTGGGAGCTGGCCGCAAAAGCGCAGGATTGCTTCAGGCCCTATTCTGCCTCCGGGCGGCAGGCTGATCCTGTGGTTAATTCTTCTTCCTGATGGGAAAATAGAGTGACCTCTGCCTGTTCCAACACCTAGAGCTAGTCTCTCATTGGTTCCCCCTCTTCCCGTTCATCCTCAGGACAAATTGCAACCTGTACGGAACAGGAGGTTAAAGGTGCTGATTCTCCAAGGAGGGAGATTGCTAGTAAAGCGGCTGGAATGGCGAACCGGAGCACAAGGAGATGAGAAATGAGGTGCGTTTTAGAAACCTTTCCCGATCACACGGTGTACCATCTTCTGGGTTTCTCATGCATGTTTTCGATGTAGGAAGATGTCCTTGAACCTGGAGATTTGGGACCCATGGGATGGGTACCACGCCGTATTACTTTAAAGGGTCTGCGTTAGCTCACCCAACCTCACCAAACCTCTCAGCCCCAAGAGTGTCCACCCTTATGGCTCAGTCAGCTGTGGGTCTAGATATGGTCAATCCAGGTGGCATCGCAGCCCCTGAACGAATTTTGTAAGAATTTCTCTTTCACTGTCTTTGTTTCACGAGTTTTTAAAAGTAATTGATTTTTATAATGGGGTTTAGCTGCTTTGCACTGCTGTGTTTATGCCGCTTTACACCCACTTGACTCACTTACAGAGAGATAGCAATACATAGGTTTTAAGATTCTTACTAGTCAGATATATTCTTGGGCGGTGAATAGGGGGTGTTGAGTCCAGTTCACTGAGCAAGGAGTAGGTCTTGTCTATTACATATTGGGTTTATGGAACGGTATCTGAGCTAATTTGAAACCCTTGTTTTATGCATCACCCCACCTCACCTTTCCCGTTAAGCAGCCATAGTGTGTTTTCTAAACGTGTGACTCTGTTCTGTTTTGTAATTCAGTTCAAGGGTAGCGGTTTTTACATTCCCTCTATAAGTGATATCTTATGATAAGTGTCTTTTTCTGTGTGACTTATTTCACTTAGAATCCTCGTACCTAAATCCACTCATCATGCTGCTCCTAGCCTTAGGACGTTGATTTCATGGCTGAGTGATATTCCATTGTACATAAGGACCACAACTTCTTTATCCATTCTTCTCTTTCCTGGGATGTTTCAGGTGTAACGAAGTGGAGGTTCTTGTCAACAGAGCAGCCCTAAACTTTGGGGTGCCTGTGTCTTGCTGATTTTTAGTTTTCCCAATTTATACGCCCATGAGTGGAAGTGCCCTATGCTCTCTAAGCTGAGTTTTTTCGATGTTTCAGGACACACCGTACACTTCTCCAGAGTGGCTGTTGGCAATTTACAGCCCGCCCATCAGCGTAGCAAGGCTCCCATTTCTCCATGGCCTGTCCTGCATTTCTGGTTTTGACACTTTATTCAGCATGGCCCTTTTGACCGATGGGAAGCGAGACTTCTTTGTAGCGCTGATTTGCCTTTGCAGGTTGCTTGGTTGGCCAAAAAGGGCGTATGCGTTTTTTCCTGAATATATTCAGGAAAAAACGCATACGCCCTTTTTGGCCAAGGGCATCATTGTCGAGGTTTTGCCGCTTTTCCTGTGCTTTAAAGGCGATTCGAATCTACCTCCTGAAATCGGTTTCCTGCAATTCTGCCTTGCTTTCAAATTCTCTTCGTTGCCTTCCCGCAATATATTTGTGGACGAGAGTTATCATTTCTAACTGTGCAGGTCTGTGAATTGCAGTGCCCCTGAGCTCCATTTCTCAACTCGCTTTCTTGGGAGCTGGCCACAAAAGCGCAGGATTGCTTCAGGCCCTATTCTGGCTCCGGGCGGCAGGCTGAGCCTGTGGTTAATTTTTCTTCCTGATGGGAAAATAGAGTGACGTGTGCCTGTCCCAACACCTAGAGCTAGTCTCTCATTGGTTCCCCCTCTTCCCGTTCATCCTCAGGACAAATTGCAACCTGTACGGAACAGGAGGTTAAAGGTGCTGATTCTCCAAGGAGGGAGATTGCTAGTAAAGTGGCTGGAATGGCGAACCGGAGCACAAGGAGATGAGAAATGAGGTGCGTTTTAGAAACCTTTCCCGATCACACGGTGTACCATCTTCTGGGTTTCTCATGCATGTTTTCGATGTAGGAAGATGCCCTTGAACCTGGAGATTTGGGACCCATGGCATGGGTACCACGCCGTACTACTTTAAAGGGTCTGCGTTAGCTCACCCAACCTCACCAAAACTCTCAGCCCCAAGAGTGTCCACCCTTATGGCTCAGTCAGCTGTGGGTCTAGATATGGTCAATCCAGGTGGCATCGCAGCCCCTGAACGAATTTTGTAAGAATTTCTCTTTCACTGTCTTTGTTTCACGGGTTTTTAAAAGTACTTGATTTTTATAATGCGGTTTAGCTGCTTTGCACTGCTGTGTTTATGCCGCTTTACACCCACTTGACTCACTTACAGAGAGATAGCAATACATAGGTTTTAAGATTCTTACTAGTCAAATATATTCTTGGGCGGTGAATAGGGGGTGTTGAGTCCAGTTCACTGAGCAAGGAGTAGGTCTTGTCTATTACATATTGGGTTTATGGAACGGTATCTGAGCTAATTTGAAACCCTTGTTTTATGCATCACCCCACCTCACCTTTCCCGTTAAGCAGCCATAGTGTGTTTTCTAAACGTGCGACTCTGTTCTGTTTTGTAATTCAGTTCAAGGGTAGCGGTTTTTACATTAGCCTCTTTAAGTGATATCTTATGATAAGTGTCTTTTTCTGTGTGACTTATTTCACTTAGAATCGTTGTACCTATATCCACTCATCATGCTGCTCCTAGCCTTATGACGTTGATTTCATGGCTGAGTGATATTCCATTGTACATAAGGACCACAACTTCTTTATCCATTCTTCTCTTTCCTTGGATGTTTCAGGTGTAACGAAGTGGAGGTTCTTGTCAACAGAGCAGCCCTAAACTTTGGGGTGCCTGTGTCTTGCTGATTTTTAGTTTTCCCAATTTATACGCCCATGAGTGGAACTGCCCTATGCTCTCTAAGCTGAGTTTTTTAGATGTTTCAGGACACACCGTACACTTCTCCAGAGTGGCTGTTGGCCATTTACAGCCCGCCCATCAGCGTAGCAAGGCTCCCATTTCTCCATGGCCTGTCCTGCATTTCTGGTTTTGACACTTTATTCAGCATGGCCCTTTTGACCGATGGGAAGCGAGACTTCTTTGTAGCGCTGATTTGCCTTTCCAGGTTGCTTGGTTGGCCAAAAAGGGCGTATGCGTTTTTTCCTGAATATATTCAGGAAAAAACGCATACGCCCTTTTTGGCCAAGGGCATCATTGTCGAGGTTTTGCCGCTTTTCCTGTGCTTTAAAGGCGATTCGAATCTACCTCCTGAAATCGGTTTCCTGCAATTCTGCCTTGCTTTCAAATTCTCTTCGTTGCCTTCCCTCAATATATTTGTGGACGGGAGTTATCATTTCTAACTGTGCAGGTCTGTGAATTGCAGTGCCCCTGAGCTCCATTTCTCAACTCGCTTTCTTGGGAGCTGGCCGCAAAAGCGCAGGATTGCTTCAGGCCCTATTCTGGCTCCGGGCGGCAGGCTGAGCCTGTGGTTAATTTTTCTTCCTGATGGGAAAATAGAGTGACGTGTGCCTGTCCCAACACCTAGAGCTAGTCTCTCATTGGTTCCCCCTCTTCCCGTTCATCCTCAGGACAAATTGCAACCTGTACGGAACAGGAGGTTAAAGGTGCTGATTCTCCAAGGAGGGAGATTGCTAGTAAAGCGGCTGGAATGGCGAACCGGAGCACAAGGAGATGAAAAATGAGGTGCGTTTTAGAAACCTTTCCCGATCACACGGTGTACCATCTTCTGGGTTTCTCATGCATGTTTTCGATGTAGGAAGATGCCCTTGAACCTGGAGATTTGGGACCCATGGCATGGATACCACGCCGTACTACTTTAAAGGGTCTGCGTTAGATCACCCAACCTCACCAAACCTCTCAGCCCCAAGAGTGTCCACCCTTATGGCTCAGTCAGCTGTGGGTCTAGATATGGTCAATCCAGGTGGCATCGCAGCCCCTGAACGAATTTTGTAAGAATTTCTCTTTCACTGTCTTTGTTTCACGGGTTTTTAAAAGTAATTGATTTTTATAATGGGGTTTAGCTGCTTTGCACTGCTGTGTTTATGCCGCTTTACACCCACTTGACTCACTTACAGAGAGATAGCAATACATAGGTTTTAAGATTCTTACTAGTCAAATATATTCTTGGGCGGTGAATAGGGGGTGTTGAGTCCAGTTCACTGAGCAAGGAGTAGGTCTTGTCTATTACATATTGGGTTTATGGAACGGTATCTGAGCTAATTTGAAACCCTTGTTTTATGCATCACCCCACCTCTCCTTTCCCGTTAAGCAGCCATAGTGTGTTTTCTAAACGTGCGACTCTGTTCTGTTTTGTAATTCAGTTCAAGGGTAGCGGTTTTTACATTCCCTCTATAAGTGATATCTTATGATAAGTGTCTTTTTCTGTGTGACTTATTTCACTTAGAATCGTCGTACCTAAATCCACTCATCATGCTGCTCCTAGCCTTATGACGTTGATTTCATGGCTGAGTGATATTCCATTGTACATAAGGACCACAACTTCTTTATCCATTCTTCTCTTTCCTGGGATGTTTAAGGTGTAACGAAGTGGAGGTTCTTGTCAACAGAGCAGCCCTAAACTTTGGGGTGCCTGTGTCTTGCTGATTTTTAGTTTTCCCAATTTATCCGCCCATGAGTGGAAGTGCCCTATGCTCTCTAAGCTGAGTTTTTTCGATGTTTCAGGACACACCGTACACTTCTCCAGAGTGGCTGTTGGCAATTTACAGCCCGCCCATCAGCGTAGCAAGGCTCCCATTTCTCCATGGCCTGTCCTGCATTTCTGGTTTTGACCCTTTATTCAGCATGGCCCTTTTGACCGATGGGAAGCGAGACTTCTTTGTAGCGCTGATTTGCCTTTCCAGGTTGCTTGGTTGGCCAAAAAGGGCGTATGCGTTTTTTCCTGAATATATTCAGGAAAAAACGCATACGCCCTTTTTGGCCAAGGGCATCATTGTCGAGGTTTTGCCGCTTTTCCTGTGCTTTAAAGGCGATTCGAATCTACCTCCTGAAATCGGTTTCCTGCAATTCTGCCTTGCTTTCAAATTCTCTTCGTTGCCTTCCCGCAATATATTTGTGGACGAGAGTTATCATTTCTAACTGTGCAGGTCTGTGAATTGCAGTGCCCCTGAGCTCCATTTCTCAACTCGCTTTCTTGGGAGCTGGCCGCAAAAGCGCAGGATTGCTTCAGGCCCTATTCTGCCTCCGGGCGGCAGGCTGATCCTGTGGTTAATTCTTCTTCCTGATGGGAAAATAGAGTGACCTCTGCCTGTTCCAACACCTAGAGCTAGTCTCTCATTGGTTCCCCCTCTTCCCGTTCATCCTCAGGACAAATTGCAACCTGTACGGAACAGGAGGTTAAAGGTGCTGATTCTCCAAGGAGGGAGATTGCTAGTAAAGCGGCTGGAATGGCGAACCGGAGCACAAGGAGATGAGAAATGAGGTGCGTTTTAGAAACCTTTCCCGATCACACGGTGTACCATCTTCTGGGTTTCTCATGCATGTTTTCGATGTAGGAAGATGTCCTTGAACCTGGAGATTTGGGACCCATGGGATGGGTACCACGCCGTATTACTTTAAAGGGTCTGCGTTAGCTCACCCAACCTCACCAAACCTCTCAGCCCCAAGAGTGTCCACCCTTATGGCTCAGTCAGCTGTGGGTCTAGATATGGTCAATCCAGGTGGCATCGCAGCCCCTGAACGAATTTTGTAAGAATTTCTCTTTCACTGTCTTTGTTTCACGAGTTTTTAAAAGTAATTGATTTTTATAATGGGGTTTAGCTGCTTTGCACTGCTGTGTTTATGCCGCTTTACACCCACTTGACTCACTTACAGAGAGATAGCAATACATAGGTTTTAAGATTCTTACTAGTCAGATATATTCTTGGGCGGTGAATAGGGGGTGTTGAGTCCAGTTCACTGAGCAAGGAGTAGGTCTTGTCTATTACATATTGGGTTTATGGAACGGTATCTGAGCTAATTTGAAACCCTTGTTTTATGCATCACCCCACCTCACCTTTCCCGTTAAGCAGCCATAGTGTGTTTTCTAAACGTGTGACTCTGTTCTGTTTTGTAATTCAGTTCAAGGGTAGCGGTTTTTACATTCCCTCTATAAGTGATATCTTATGATAAGTGTCTTTTTCTGTGTGACTTATTTCACTTAGAATCCTCGTACCTAAATCCACTCATCATGCTGCTCCTAGCCTTAGGACGTTGATTTCATGGCTGAGTGATATTCCATTGTACATAAGGACCACAACTTCTTTATCCATTCTTCTCTTTCCTTGGATGTTTCAGGTGTAACGAAGTGGAGGTTCTTATCAACAGAGCAGCCCTAAACTTTGGGGTGCCTGTGTCTTGCTGATGTTTAGTTTTCCCAATTTATACGCCCATGAGTGGAACTGCCCTATGCTCTCTAAGCTGAGTTTTTTAGATGTTTCAGGACACACCGTACACTTCTCCAGAGTGGCTGTTGGCCATTTACAGCCCGCCCATCAGCGTAGCAAGGCTCCCATTTCTCCATGGCCTGTCCTGCATTTCTGGTTTTGACACTTTATTCAGCATGGCCCTTTTGACCGATGGGAAGCGAGACTTCTTTGTAGCGCTGATTTGCCTTTGCAGGTTGCTTGGTTGGCCAAAAAGGGCGTATGCGTTTTTTCCTGAATATATTCAGGAAAAAACGCATACGCCCTTTTTGGCCAAGGGCAGCATTGTCGAGGTTTTGCCGCTTTTCCTGTGCTTTAAAGGCGATTCGAATCTACCTCCTGAAATCGGTTTCCTGCAATTCTGCCTTGCTTTCAAATTCTCTTCGTTGCCTTCCCTCAATATATTTGTGGACGGGAGTTATCATTTCTAACTGTGCAGGTCTGTGAATTGCAGTGCCCCTGAGCTCCATTTCTCAACTCGCTTTCTTGGGAGCTGGCCGCAAAAGCGCAGGATTGCTTCAGGCCCTATTCTGGCTCCGGGCGGCAGGCTGAGCCTGTGGTTAATTCTACTTTCTGATGGGAAAATAGAGTGACCTGTGCCTGTCCCAACACCTAGAGCTAGTCTCTCATTGGTTCCCCCTCTTCCCGTTCATCCTCAGGACAAATTGCAACCTGTACGGAACAGGAGGTTAAAGGTGCTGATTCTCCAAGGAGGGAGATTGCTAGTAAAGCGGCTGGAATGGCGAACCGGAGCACAAGGAGATGAAAAATGAGGTGCGTTTTAGAAACCTTTCCCGATCACACGGTGTACCATCTTCTGGGTTTCTCATGCATGTTTTCGATGTAGGAAGATGCCCTTGAACCTGGAGATTTGGGACCATGGCATGGGTACCACGCCGTACTACTTTAAAGGGTCTGCGTTAGCTCACCCAACCTCACCAAACCTCTCAGCCCCAAGAGTGTCCACCCTTATGGCTCAGTCAGCTGTGGGTCTAGATATGGTCAATCCAGGTGGCATCGCAGCCCCTGAACGAATTTTGTAAGAATTTCTCTTTCACTGTCTTTGTTTCACGGGTTTTTAAAAGTAATTGATTTTTATAATGGGGTTTAGCTGCTTTGCACTGCTGTGTTTATGCCGCTTTACACCCACTTGACTCACTTACAGAGAGATAGCAATACATAGGTTTTAAGATTCTTACTAGTCAAATATATTCTTGGGCGGTGAATAGGGGGTGTTGAGTCCAGTTCACTGAGCAAGGAGTAGGTCTTGTCTATTACATATTGGGTTTATGGAACGGTATCTGAGCTAATTTGAAACCCTTGTTTTATGCATCACCCCACCTCACCTTTCCCGTTAAGCAGCCATAGTGTGTTTTCTAAACGTGCGACTCTGTTCTGTTTTGTAATTCAGTTCAAGGGTAGCGGTTTTTACATTAGCCTCTTTAAGTGATATCTTATGATAAGTGTCTTTTTCTGTGTGACTTATTTCACTTAGAATCGTTGTACCTATATCCACTCATCATGCTGCTCCTAGCCTTATGACGTTGATTTCATGGCTGAGTGACATTCCATTGTACATAAGGACCACAACTTCTTTATCCATTCTTCTCTTTCCTTGGATGTTTCAGGTGTAACGAAGTGGAGGTTCTTGTCAACAGAGCAGCCCTAAACTTTGGGGTGCCTGTGTCTTGCTGATTTTTAGTTTTCCCAATTTATACGCCCATGAGTGGAACTGCCCTATGCTCTCTAAGCTGAGTTTTTTAGATGTTTCAGGACACACCGTACACTTCTCCAGAGTGGCTGTTGGCCATTTACAGCCCGCCCATCAGCGTAGCAAGGCTCCCATTTCTCCATGGCCTGTCCTGCATTTCTGGTTTTGACACTTTATTCAGCATGGCCCTTTTGACCGATGGGAAGCGAGACTTCTTTGTAGCGCTGATTTGCCTTTCCAGGTTGCTTGGTTGGCCAAAAAGGGCGTATGCGTTTTTTCCTGAATATATTCAGGAAAAAACGCATACGCCCTTTTTGGCCAAGGGCATCATTGTCGAGGTTTTGCCGCTTTTCCTGTGCTTTAAAGGCGATTCGAATCTACCTCCTGAAATCGGTTTCCTGCAATTCTGCCTTGCTTTCAAATTCTCTTCGTTGCCTTCCCGCAATATATTTGTGGACGGGAGTTATCATTTCTAACTGTGCAGGTCTGTGAATTGCAGTGCCCCTGAGCTCCATTTCTCAACTCGCTTTCTTGGGAGCTGGCCGCAAAAGCGCAGGATTGCTTCAGGCCCTATTCTGGCTCCGGGCGGCAGGCTGAGCCTGTGGTTAATTTTTCTTCCTGATGGGAAAATAGAGTGACGTGTGCCTGTCCCAACACCTAGAGCTAGTCTCTCATTGGTTCCCCCTCTTCCCGTTCATCCTAAGGACAAATTGCAACCTGTACGGAACAGGAGGTTAAAGGTGCTGATTCTCCAAGGAGGGAGATTGCTAGTAAAGCGGCTGAAATGGCGAACCGGAGCACAAGGAGATGAGAAATGAGGTGCGTTTTAGAAACCTTTCCCGATCACACGGTGTACCATCTTCTGGGTTTCTCATGCATGTTTTCGATGTAGGAAGATGCCCTTGAACCTGGAGATTTGGGACCCATGGCATGGGTACCACGCCGTACTACTTTAAAGGGTCTGCGTTAGCTCACCCAACCTCACCAAACCTCTCAGCCCCAAGAGTGTCCACCCTTATGGCTCAGTCAGCTGTGGGTCTAGATATGGTCAATCCAGGTGGCATCGCAGCCCCTGAACGAATTTTGTAAGAATTTCTCTTTCACTGTCTTTGTTTCATGGGTTTTTAAAAGTAATTGATTTTTATAATGGGGTTTAGCTGCTTTGCACTGCTGTGTTTATGCCGCTTTACACCCACTTGACTCACTTACAGAGAGATAGCAATACATAGGTTTTAAGATTCTTACTAGTCAAATATATTCTTGGGCGGTGAATAGGGGGTGTTGAGTCCAGTTCACTGAGCAAGGAGTAGGTCTTGTCTATTACATATTGGGTTTATGGAACGGTATCTGAGCTAATTTGAAACCCTTGTTTTATGCATCACCCCACCTCACCTTTCCCGTTAAGCAGCCA
This sequence comes from Balaenoptera borealis, assembly GCF_965194805.1. Classification (NCBI taxonomy): domain Eukaryota; kingdom Metazoa; phylum Chordata; class Mammalia; order Artiodactyla; family Balaenopteridae; genus Balaenoptera; species Balaenoptera borealis. The sequence goes on from NC_138874.1 coordinate 42,633,022, forward strand.
TAGTGTGTTTTCTAAACGTGCGACTCTGTTCTGTTTTGTAATTCAGTTCAAGGGTAGCGGTTTTTACATTCCCTCTATAAGTGATATCTTATGATAAGTGTCTTTTTCTGTGTGACTTATTTCACTTAGAATCGTTGTACCTAAATCCACTCATCATGCTGCTCCTAGCCTTAGGACGTTGATTTCATGGCTGAGTGATATTCCATTGTACATAAGGACCACAACTTCTTTATCCATTCTTCTCTTTCCTGGGATGTTTCAGGTGTAACGAAGTGGAGGTTCTTGTCAACAGAGCAGCCCTAAACTTTGGGGTGCCTGTGTCTTGCTGATTTTTAGTTTTCCCAATTTATACGCCCATGAGTGGAAGTGCCCTATGCTCTCTAAGCTGAGTTTTTTCGATGTTTCAGGACACACCGTACACTTCTCCAGAGTGGCTGTTGGCAATTTACAGCCCGCCCATCAGTGTAGCAAGGCTCCCATTTCTCCATGGCCTGTCCTGCATTTCTGGTTTTGACACTTTATTCAGCATGGCCCTTTTGACCGATGGGAAGCGAGACTTCTTTGTAGCGCTGATTTGCCTTTCCAGGTTGCTTGGTTGGCCAAAAAGGGCGTATGCGTTTTTTCCTGAATATATTCAGGAAAAAACGCATACGCCCTTTTTGGCCAAGAGCATCATTGTCGAGGTTTTGCCGCTTTTCCTGTGCTTTAAAGGCGATTCGAATCTATCTCCTGAAATCGGTTTCCTGCAATTCTGCCTTGCTTTCAAATTCTCTTCGTTGCCTTCCCTCAATATATTTGTGGACGAGAGTTATCATTTCTAACTGTGCAGGTCTGTGAATTGCAGTGCCCCTGAGCTCCATTTCTCAACTCGCTTTCTTGGGAGCTGGCCGCAAAAGCGCAGGATTGCTTCAGGCCCTATTCTGGCTCCGGGCGGCAGGCTGAGCCTGTGGTTAATTCTTCTTCCTGATGGGAAAATACAGTGACGTGTGCCTGTCCCAACACCTAGAGCTAGTCTCTCATTGGTTCCCCCTCTTCCCGTTCATCCTCAGGACAAATTGCAACCTGTACGGAACAGGAGGTTAAAGGTGCTGATTCTCCAAGGAGGGAGATTGCTAGTAAAGCGGCTGGAATGGCGAACCGGAGCACAAGGAGATGAAAAATGAGGTGCGTTTTAGAAACCTTTCCCGATCACACGGTGTACCATCTTCTGGGTTTCTCATGCATGTTTTCGATGTAGGAAGATGCCCTTGAACCTGGAGATTTGGGACCATGGCATGGGTACCACGCCGTACTACTTTAAAGGGTCTGCGTTAGCTCACCCAACCTCACCAAACCTCTCAGCCCCAAGAGTGTCCACCCTTATGGCTCAGTCAGCTGTGGGTCTAGATATGGTCAATCCAGGTGGCATCGCAGCCCCTGAACGAATTTTGTAAGAATTTCTCTTTCACTGTCTTTGTTTCACGGGTTTTTAAAAGTAATTGATTTTTATAATGGGGTTTAGCTGCTTTGCACTGCTGTGTTTATGCCGCTTTACACCCACTTGACTCACTTACAGAGAGATAGCAATACATAGGTTTTAAGATTCTTACTAGTCAAATATATTCTTGGGCGGTGAATAGGGGGTGTTGAGTCCAGTTCACTGAGCAAGGAGTAGGTCTTGTCTATTACATATTGGGTTTATGGAACGGTATCTGAGCTAATTTGAAACCCTTGTTTTATGCATCACCCCACCTCACCTTTCCCGTTAAGCAGCCATAGTGTGTTTTCTAAACGTGCGACTCTGTTCTGTTTTGTAATTCAGTTCAAGGGTAGCGGTTTTTACATTAGCCTCTTTAAGTGATATCTTATGATAAGTGTCTTTTTCTGTGAGACTTATTTCACTTAGAATCGTTGTACCTATATCCACTCATCATGCTGCTCCTAGCCTTATGACGTTGATTTCATGGCTGAGTGACATTCCATTGTACATAAGGACCACAACTTCTTTATCCATTCTTCTCTTTCCTTGGATGTTTCAGGTGTAACGAAGTGGAGGTTCTTGTCAACAGAGCAGCCCTAAACTTTGGGGTGCCTGTGTCTTGCTGATTTTTAGTTTTCCCAATTTATACGCCCATGAGTGGAACTGCCCTATGCTCTCTAAGCTGAGTTTTTTAGATGTTTCAGGACACACCGTACACTTCTCCAGAGTGGCTGTTGGCCATTTACAGCCCGCCCATCAGCGTAGCAAGGCTCCCATTTCTCCATGGCCTGTCCTGCATTTCTGGTTTTGACACTTTATTCAGCATGGCCCTTTTGACCGATGGGAAGCGAGACTTCTTTGTAGCGCTGATTTGCCTTTCCAGGTTGCTTGGTTGGCCAAAAAGGGCGTATGCGTTTTTTCCTGAATATATTCAGGAAAAAACGCATACGCCCTTTTTGGCCAAGGGCATCATTGTCGAGGTTTTGCCGCTTTTCCTGTGCTTTAAAGGCGATTCGAATCTACCTCCTGAAATCGGTTTCCTGCAATTCTGCCTTGCTTTCAAATTCTCTTCGTTGCCTTCCCTCAATATATTTGTGGACGGGAGTTATCATTTCTAACTGTGCAGGTCTGTGAATTGCAGTGCCCCTGAGCTCCATTTCTCAACTCGCTTTCTTGGGAGCTGGCCGCAAAAGCGCAGGATTGCTTCAGGCCCTATTCTGGCTCCGGGCGGCAGGCTGAGCCTGTGGTTAATTTTTCTTCCTGATGGGAAAATAGAGTGACGTGTGCCTGTCCCAACACCTAGAGCTAGTCTCTCATTGGTTCCCCCTCTTCCCGTTCATCCTCAGGACAAATTGCAACCTGTACGGAACAGGAGGTTAAAGGTGCTGATTCTCCAAGGAGGGAGATTGCTAGTAAAGCGGCTGGAATGGCGAACCGGAGCACAAGGAGATGAGAAATGAGGTGCGTTTTAGAAACCTTTCCCGATCACACGGTGTACCATCTTCTGGGTTTCTCATGCATGTTTTCGATGTAGGAAGATGCCCTTGAACCTGGAGATTTGGGACCCATGGCATGGGTACCACGCCGTACTACTTTAAAGGGTCTGCGTTAGCTCACCCAACCTCACCAAACCTCTCAGCCCCAAGAGTGTCCACCCTTATGGCTCAGTCAGCTGTGGGTCTAGATATGGTCAATCCAGGTGGCATCACAGCCCCTGAACGAATTTTGTAAGAATTTCTCTTTCACTGTCTTTGTTTCATGGGTTTTTAAAAGTAATTGATTTTTATAATGGGGTTTAGCTGCTTTGCACTGCTGTGTTTATGCCGCTTTACACCCACTTGACTCACTTACAGAGAGATAGCAATACATAGGTTTTAAGATTCTTACTAGTCAAATATATTCTTGGGCGGTGAATAGGGGGTGTTGAGTCCAGTTCACTGAGCAAGGAGTAGGTCTTGTCTATTACATATTGGGTTTATGAAACGGTATCTGAGCTAATTTGAAACCCTTGTTTTATGCATCACCCCACCTCACCTTTCCCGTTAAGCAGCCATAGTGTGTTTTCTAAACGTGCGACTCTGTTCTGTTTTGTAATTCAGTTCAAGGGTAGCGGTTTTTACATTAGCCTCTTTAAGTGATATCTTATGATAAGTGTCTTTTTCTGTGTGACTTATTTCACTTAGAATCGTTGTACCTATATCCACTCATCATGCTGCTCCTAGCCTTATGACGTTGATTTCATGGCTGAGTGACATTCCATTGTACATAAGGACCACAACTTCTTTATCCATTCTTCTCTTTCCTTGGATGTTTCAGGTGTAACGAAGTGGAGGTTCTTGTCAACAGAGCAGCCCTAAACTTTGGGGTGCCTGTGTCTTGCTGATTTTTAGTTTTCCCAATTTATACGCCCATGAGTGGAACTGCCCTATGCTCTCTAAGCTGAGTTTTTTAGATGTTTCAGGACACACCGTACACTTCTCCAGAGTGGCTGTTGGCCATTTACAGCCCGCCCATCAGCGTAGCAAGGCTCCCATTTCTCCATGGCCTGTCCTGCATTTCTGGTTTTGACACTTTATTCAGCATGGCCCTTTTGACCGATGGGAAGCGAGACTTCTTTGTAGCGCTGATTTGCCTTTCCAGGTTGCTTGGTTGGCCAAAAAGGGCGTATGCGTTTTTTCCTGAATATATTCAGGAAAAAACGCATACGCCCTTTTTGGCCAAGGGCATCATTGTCGAGGTTTTGCCGCTTTTCCTGTGCTTTAAAGGCGATTCGAATCTACCTCCTGAAATCGGTTTCCTGCAATTCTGCCTTGCTTTCAAATTCTCTTCGTTGCCTTCCCGCAATATATTTGTGGACGGGAGTTATCATTTCTAACTGTGCAGGTCTGTGAATTGCAGTGCCCCTGAGCTCCATTTCTCAACTCGCTTTCTTGGGAGCTGGCCGCAAAAGCGCAGGATTGCTTCAGGCCCTATTCTGGCTCCGGGCGGCAGGCTGAGCCTGTGGTTAATTTTTCTTCCTGATGGGAAAATAGAGTGACGTGTGCCTGTCCCAACACCTAGAGCTAGTCTCTCATTGGTTCCCCCTCTTCCCGTTCATCCTAAGGACAAATTGCAACCTGTACGGAACAGGAGGTTAAAGGTGCTGATTCTCCAAGGAGGGAGATTGCTAGTAAAGCGGCTGAAATGGCGAACCGGAGCACAAGGAGATGAGAAATGAGGTGCGTTTTAGAAACCTTTCCCGATCACACGGTGTACCATCTTCTGGGTTTCTCATGCATGTTTTCGATGTAGGAAGATGCCCTTGAACCTGGAGATTTGGGACCCATGGCATGGGTACCACGCCGTACTACTTTAAAGGGTCTGCGTTAGCTCACCCAACCTCACCAAACCTCTCAGCCCCAAGAGTGTCCACCCTTATGGCTCAGTCAGCTGTGGGTCTAGATATGGTCAATCCAGGTGGCATCGCAGCCCCTGAACGAATTTTGTAAGAATTTCTCTTTCACTGTCTTTGTTTCATGGGTTTTTAAAAGTAATTGATTTTTATAATGGGGTTTAGCTGCTTTGCACTGCTGTGTTTATGCCGCTTTACACCCACTTGACTCACTTACAGAGAGATAGCAATACATAGGTTTTAAGATTCTTACTAGTCAAATATATTCTTGGGCGGTGAATAGGGGGTGTTGAGTCCAGTTCACTGAGCAAGGAGTAGGTCTTGTCTATTACATATTGGGTTTATGGAACGGTATCTGAGCTAATTTGAAACCCTTGTTTTATGCATCACCCCACCTCACCTTTCCCGTTAAGCAGCCATAGTGTGTTTTCTAAACGTGCGACTCTGTTCTGTTTTGTAATTCAGTTCAAGGGTAGCGGTTTTTACATTCCCTCTATAAGTGATATCTTATGATAAGTGTCTTTTTCTGTGTGACTTATTTCACTTAGAATCGTTGTACCTAAATCCACTCATCATGCTGCTCCTAGCCTTAGGACGTTGATTTCATGGCTGAGTGATATTCCATTGTACATAAGGACCACAACTTCTTTATCCATTCTTCTCTTTCCTGGGATGTTTCAGGTGTAACGAAGTGGAGGTTCTTGTCAACAGAGCAGCCCTAAACTTTGGGGTGCCTGTGTCTTGCTGATTTTTAGTTTTCCCAATTTATACGCCCATGAGTGGAAGTGCCCTATGCTCTCTAAGCTGAGTTTTTTCGATGTTTCAGGACACACCGTACACTTCTCCAGAGTGGCTGTTGGCAATTTACAGCCCGCCCATCAGTGTAGCAAGGCTCCCATTTCTCCATGGCCTGTCCTGCATTTCTGGTTTTGACACTTTATTCAGCATGGCCCTTTTGACCGATGGGAAGCGAGACTTCTTTGTAGCGCTGATTTGCCTTTCCAGGTTGCTTGGTTGGCCAAAAAGGGCGTATGCGTTTTTTCCTGAATATATTCAGGAAAAAACGCATACGCCCTTTTTGGCCAAGAGCATCATTGTCGAGGTTTTGCCGCTTTTCCTGTGCTTTAAAGGCGATTCGAATCTATCTCCTGAAATCGGTTTCCTGCAATTCTGCCTTGCTTTCAAATTCTCTTCGTTGCCTTCCCTCAATATATTTGTGGACGAGAGTTATCATTTCTAACTGTGCAGGTCTGTGAATTGCAGTGCCCCTGAGCTCCATTTCTCAACTCGCTTTCTTGGGAGCTGGCCGCAAAAGCGCAGGATTGCTTCAGGCCCTATTCTGTCTCCGGGCGGCAGGCTGAGCCTGTGGTTAATTCTTCTTCCTGATGGGAAAATAGAGTGACGTGTGCCTGTCCCAACACCTAGAGCTAGTCTCTCATTGGTTCCCCCTCTTCCCGTTCATCCTCAGGACAAATTGCAACCTGTACGGAACAGGAGGTTAAAGGTGCTGATTCTCCAAGGAGGGAGATTGCTAGTAAAGCGGCTGGAATGGCGAACCGGAGCACAAGGAGATGAAAAATGAGGTGCGTTTTAGAAACCTTTCCCGATCACACGGTGTACCATCTTCTGGGTTTCTCATGCATGTTTTCGATGTAGGAAGATGCCCTTGAACCTGGAGATTTGGGACCATGGCATGGGTACCACGCCGTACTACTTTAAAGGGTCTGCGTTAGCTCACCCAACCTCACCAAACCTCTCAGCCCCAAGAGTGTCCACCCTTATGGCTCAGTCAGCTGTGGGTCTAGATATGGTCAATCCAGGTGGCATCGCAGCCCCTGAACGAATTTTGTAAGAATTTCTCTTTCACTGTCTTTCTTTCACGGGTTTTTAAAAGTAATTGATTTTTATAATGGGGTTTAGCTGCTTTGCACTGCTGTGTTTATGCCGCTTTACACCCACTTGACTCACTTACAGAGAGATAGCAATACATAGGTTTTAAGATTCTTACTAGTCAAATATATTCTTGGGCGGTGAATAGGGGGTGTTGAGTCCAGTTCACTGAGCAAGGAGTAGGTCTTGTCTATTACATATTGGGTTTATGGAACGGTATCTGAGCTAATTTGAAACCCTTGTTTTATGCATCACCCCACCTCACCTTTCCCGTTAAGCAGCCATAGTGTGTTTTCTAAACGTGCGACTCTGTTCTGTTTTGTAATTCAGTTCAAGGGTAGCGGTTTTTACATTAGCCTCTTTAAGTGATATCTTATGATAAGTGTCTTTTTCTGTGAGACTTATTTCACTTAGAATCGTTGTACCTATATCCACTCATCATGCTGCTCCTAGCCTTATGACGTTGATTTCATGGCTGAGTGACATTCCATTGTACATAAGGACCACAACTTCTTTATCCATTCTTCTCTTTCCTTGGATGTTTCAGGTGTAACGAAGTGGAGGTTCTTGTCAACAGAGCAGCCCTAAACTTTGGGGTGCCTGTGTCTTGCTGATTTTTAGTTTTCCCAATTTATACGCCCATGAGTGGAACTGCCCTATGCTCTCTAAGCTGAGTTTTTTAGATGTTTCAGGACACACCGTACACTTCTCCAGAGTGGCTGTTGGCCATTTACAGCCCGCCCATCAGCGTAGCAAGGCTCCCATTTCTCCATGGCCTGTCCTGCATTTCTGGTTTTGACACTTTATTCAGCATGGCCCTTTTGACCGATGGGAAGCGAGACTTCTTTGTAGCGCTGATTTGCCTTTCCAGGTTGCTTGGTTGGCCAAAAAGGGCGTATGCGTTTTTTCCTGAATATATTCAGGAAAAAACGCATACGCCCTTTTTGGCCAAGGGCATCATTGTCGAGGTTTTGCCGCTTTTCCTGTGCTTTAAAGGCGATTCGAATCTACCTCCTGAAATCGGTTTCCTGCAATTCTGCCTTGCTTTCAAATTCTCTTCGTTGCCTTCCCTCAATATATTTGTGGACGGGAGTTATCATTTCTAACTGTGCAGGTCTGTGAATTGCAGTGCCCCTGAGCTCCATTTCTCAACTCGCTTTCTTGGGAGCTGGCCGCAAAAGCGCAGGATTGCTTCAGGCCCTATTCTGGCTCCGGGCGGCAGGCTGAGCCTGTGGTTAATTTTTCTTCCTGATGGGAAAATAGAGTGACGTGTGCCTGTCCCAACACCTAGAGCTAGTCTCTCATTGGTTCCCCCTCTTCCCGTTCATCCTCAGGACAAATTGCAACCTGTACGGAACAGGAGGTTAAAGGTGCTGATTCTCCAAGGAGGGAGATTGCTAGTAAAGCGGCTGGAATGGCGAACCGGAGCACAAGGAGATGAGAAATGAGGTGCGTTTTAGAAACCTTTCCCGATCACACGGTGTACCATCTTCTGGGTTTCTCATGCATGTTTTCGATGTAGGAAGATGCCCTTGAACCTGGAGATTTGGGACCCATGGCATGGGTACCACGCCGTACTACTTTAAAGGGTCTGCGTTAGCTCACCCAACCTCACCAAACCTCTCAGCCCCAAGAGTGTCCACCCTTATGGCTCAGTCAGCTGTGGGTCTAGATATGGTCAATCCAGGTGGCATCACAGCCCCTGAACGAATTTTGTAAGAATTTCTCTTTCACTGTCTTTGTTTCATGGGTTTTTAAAAGTAATTGATTTTTATAATGGGGTTTAGCTGCTTTGCACTGCTGTGTTTATGCCGCTTTACACCCACTTGACTCACTTACAGAGAGATAGCAATACATAGGTTTTAAGATTCTTACTAGTCAAATATATTCTTGGGCGGTGAATAGGGGGTGTTGAGTCCAGTTCACTGAGCAAGGAGTAGGTCTTGTCTATTACATATTGGGTTTATGGAACGGTATCTGAGCTAATTTGAAACCCTTGTTTTATGCATCACCCCACCTCACCTTTCCCGTTAAGCAGCCATAGTGTGTTTTCTAAACGTGCGACTCTGTTCTGTTTTGTAATTCAGTTCAAGGGTAGCGGTTTTTACATTCCCTCTATAAGTGATATCTTATGATAAGTGTCTTTTTCTGTGTGACTTATTTCACTTAGAATCGTTGTACCTAAATCCACTCATCATGCTGCTCCTAGCCTTAGGACGTTGATTTCATGGCTGAGTGATATTCCATTGTACATAAGGACCACAACTTCTTTATCCATTCTTCTCTTTCCTGGGATGTTTCAGGTGTAACGAAGTGGAGGTTCTTGTCAACAGAGCAGCCCTAAACTTTGGGGTGCCTGTGTCTTGCTGATTTTTAGTTTTCCCAATTTATACGCCCATGAGTGGAAGTGCCCTATGCTCTCTAAGCTGAGTTTTTTCGATGTTTCAGGACACACCGTACACTTCTCCAGAGTGGCTGTTGGCAATTTACAGCCCGCCCATCAGTGTAGCAAGGCTCCCATTTCTCCATGGCCTGTCCTGCATTTCTGGTTTTGACACTTTATTCAGCATGGCCCTTTTGACCGATGGGAAGCGAGACTTCTTTGTAGCGCTGATTTGCCTTTCCAGGTTGCTTGGTTGGCCAAAAAGGGCGTATGCGTTTTTTCCTGAATATATTCAGGAAAAAACGCATACGCCCTTTTTGGCCAAGAGCATCATTGTCGAGGTTTTGCCGCTTTTCCTGTGCTTTAAAGGCGATTCGAATCTATCTCCTGAAATCGGTTTCCTGCAATTCTGCCTTGCTTTCAAATCCTCTTCGTTGCCTTCCCTCAATATATTTGTGGACGAGAGTTATCATTTCTAACTGTGCAGGTCTGTGAATTGCAGTGCCCCTGAGCTCCATTTCTCAACTCGCTTTCTTGGGAGCTGACCGCAAAAGCGCAGGATTGCTTCAGGCCCTATTCTGGCTCCGGGCGGCAGGCTGAGCCTGTGGTTAATTCTTCTTCCTGATGGGAAAATAGAGTGACGTGTGCCTGTCCCAACACCTAGAGCTAGTCTCTCATTGGTTCCCCCTCTTCCCGTTCATCCTCAGGACAAATTGCAACCTGTACGGAACAGGAGGTTAAAGGTGCTGATTCTCCAAGGAGGGAGATTGCTAGTAAAGCGGCTGGAATGGCGAACTGGAGCACAAGGAGATGAGAAATGAGGTGCGTTTTAGAAACCTTTCCCGATCACACGGTGTACCATCTTCTGGGTTTCTCATGCATGTTTTCGATGTAGGAAGATGCCCTTTAACCTGGAGATTTGGGACCCATGGGATGGGTACCACGTCGTATTACTTTAAAGGGTCTGCGTTAGCTCACCCAACCTCACCAAACCTCTCAGCCCCAAGAATGTCCACCCTTATGGCTCAGTCAGCTGTGGGTCTAGATATGGTCAATCCAGGTGGCATCGCAGCCCCTGAACGAATTTTGTAAGAATTTCTCTCTCTTTCACTGTCTTTGTTTCACGGGTTTTTAAAAGTAATTGATTTTTATAATGGGGTTTAGCTGCTTTGCACTGCTGTGTTTATGCCGCTTTACACCCACTTGACTCACTTACAGAGAGATAGCAATACATAGGTTTTAAGATTCTTACTAGTCAAATATATTCTTGGGCGGTGAATAGGGGGTGTTGAGTCCAGTTCACTGAGCAAGGAGTAGGTCTTGTCTATTACATATTGGGTTTATGGAACGGTATCTGAGATAATTTGAAACCCTTGTTTTATGCATCACCCCACCTCACCTTTCCCGTTAAGCAGCCATAGTGTGTTTTCTAAACGTGCGACTCTGTTCTGTTTTGTAATTCAGTTCAAGGGTAGCGGTTTTTACATTAGCCTCTGTAAGTGATATCTTATGATAAGTGTCTTTTTCTGTGTGACTTATTTCACTTAGAATCGTTGTACCTATATCCACTCATCATGCTGCTCCTAGCCTTATGACGTTGATTTCATGGCTGAGTGATATTCCATTGTACATAAGGACCACAACTTCTTTATCCATTCTTCTCTTTCCTTGGATGTTTCAGGTGTAACGAAGTGGAGGTTCTTGTCAACAGAGCAGCCCTAAACTTTGGGGTGCCTGTGTCTTGCTGATTTTTAGTTTTCCCAATTTATACGCCCATGAGTGGAACTGCCCTATGCTCTCTAAGCTGAGTTTTTTAGATGTTTCAGGACACACCGTACACTTCTCCAGAGTGGCTGTTGGCCATTTACAGCCCGCCCATCAGTGTAGCAAGGCTCCCATTTCTCCATGGCCTGTCCTGCATTTCTGGTTTTGACACTTTATTCAGCATGGCCCTTTTGACCGATGGGAAGCGAGACTTCTTTGTAGCGCTGATTTGCCTTTCCAGGTTGCTTGGTTGGCCAAAAAGGGCGTATGCGTTTTTTCCTGAATATATTCAGGAAAAAACGCATACGCCCTTTTTGGCCAAGGGCATCATTGTCGAGGTTTTGCCGCTTTTCCTGTGCTTTAAAGGCGATTCGAATCTACCTCCTGAAATCTGTTTCCTGCAATTCTGCCTTGCTTTCAAATCCTCTTCGTTGCCTTCCCTCAATATATTTGTGGACGAGAGTTATCATTTCTAACTGTGCAGGTCTGTGAATTGCAGTGCCCATGAGCTCAATTTTTCAACTTGCTTTCTTGGGAGCTGGCCGCAAAAGCGCAGGATTGCTTCAGGCCCTATTCTGGCTCCGGGCGGTAGGCTAAGCCTGTGGTTAATTCTACTTTCTGATGGGAAAATAGAGTGACCTGTGCCTGTCCCAACACCTAGAGCTAGTCTCTCATTGGTTCCCCCTCTTCCCGTTCATCCTCAGGACAAATTGCAACCTGTACGGAACAGGAGGTTAAAGGTGCTGATTCTCCAAAGAGGGAGATTGCTAGTAAAGGGGCTGGAATGGCGAACCGGAGCACAAGGAGATTAGAAATGAGGTGCGTTTTAGAAACCTTTCCCGATCACACGGTGTACCATCTTCTGGGTTTCTCATGCATGTTTTCGATGTAGGAAGATGCCCTTGAACCTGGAGATTTGGGACCCATGGGATGGGTACCACGCCGTATTATTTTACAGGGTCTGCGTTAGCTCACCCAACCTCACCAAACCTCTCAGCCCCAAGAGTGTCCACCCTTATGTATCAATCAGCTGTGGGTTTAGATATGGTCAATCCAGGTGGCATCGCAGCCCCTGAAAGAATTTTGTAAGAATTTCTCTTTCTTTCACTGTCTTTGTTTCACGAGTTTTTAAAAGTATTTGATTTTTATAATGGGGTTTAGCTGCTTTGCACTGCTGTGTTTATGCCGCTTTACACCCACTTGACTCACTTACAGAGAGATATCAGTACATAGGTTTTAAGATTCTTACTAGTCAGATATATTCTTGGGCGGTGAATAGGGGGTGTTGAGTCCAGTTCACTGAGCAAGGAGTAGGTCTTGTCTATTACATATTGGGTTTATGGAACGGTATCTGAGCTAATTTGAAACCCTTGTTTTATGCATCACCCCACCTCACCTTTCCCGTTAAGCAGCCATAGTGTGTTTTCTAAACGTGCGACTCTGTTCTGTTTTGTAATTCAGTTCAAGGGTAGCGGTTTTTACATTCCCTCTATAAGTGATATCTTATGATAAGTGTCTTTTTCTGTGTGACCTATTTCACTTAGAATCGTCGTACCTAAATCCACTCATCATGCTGCTCCTAGCCTTATGACGTTGATTTCATGGCTGAGTGATATTCCATTGTACATAAGGACCACAACTTCTTTATCCATTCTTCTCTTTCCTGGGATGTTTCAGGTGTAACGAAGTGGAGGTTCTTGTCAACAGAGCAGCCCTAAACTTTGGGGTGCCTGTGTCTTGCTGATTTTTAGTTTTCCCAATTTATACGCCCATGAGTGGAAGTGCCCTATGCTCTCTAAGCTGAGTTTTTTTGATGTTTCAGGACACACCGTACACTTCTCCAGAGTGGCTGTTGGCAATTTACAGCCCGCCCATCAGCGTAGCAAGGCTCCCATTTCTCCATGGCCTGTCCTGCATTTCTGGTTTTGACACTTTATTCAGCATGGCCCTTTTGACCGATGGGAAGCGAGACTTCTTTGTAGCGCTGATTTGCCTTTGCAGGTTGCTTGGTTGGCCAAAAAGGGCGTATGCGTTTTTTCCTGAATATATTCAGGAAAAAACGCATACGCCCTTTTTGGCCAAGGGCATCATTGTCGAGGTTTTGCCGCTTTTCCTGTGCTTTAAAGGCGATTCGAATCTACCTCCTGAAATCGGTTTCCTGCAATTCTGCCTTGCTTTCAAATTCTCTTCGTTGCCTTCCCGCAATATATTTGTGGACGGGAGTTATCATTTCTAACTGTGCAGGTCTGTGAATTGCAGTGCCCCTGAGCTCCATTTCTCAACTCGCTTTCTTGGGAGCTGGCCGCAAAAGCGCAGGATTGCTTCAGGCCCTATTCTGGCTCCGGGCGGCAGGCTGAGCCTGTGGTTAATTTTTCTTCCTGATGGGAAAATAGAGTGACGTGTGCCTGTCCCAACACCTAGAGCTAGTCTCTCATTGGTTCCCCCTCTTCCCGTTCATCCTCAGGACAAATTGCAACCTGTACGGAACAGGAGGTTAAAGGTGCTGATTCTCCAAGGAGGGAGATTGCTAGTAAAGCGGCTGGAATGGCGAACCGGAGCACAAGGAGATGAAAAATGAGGTGCGTTTTAGAAACCTTTCCCGATCACACGGTGTACCATCTTCTGGGTTTCTCATGCATGTTTTCGATGTAGGAAGATGCCCTTGAACCTGGAGATTTGGGACCCATGGCATGGGTACCACGCCGTACTACTTTAAAGGGTCTGCGTTAGATCACCCAACCTCACCAAACCTCTCAGCCCCAAGAGTGTCCACCCTTATGGCTCAGTCAGCTGTGGGTCTAGATATGGTCAATCCAGGTGGCATCGCAGCCCCTGAACGAATTTTGTAAGAATTTCTCTTTCACTGTCTTTGTTTCACGGGTTTTTAAAAGTAATTGATTTTTATAATGGGGTTTAGCTGCTTTGCACTGCTGTGTTTATGCCGCTTTACACCCACTTGACTCACTTACAGAGAGATAGCAATACATAGGTTTTAAGATTCTTACTAGTCAAATATATTCTTGGGCGGTGAATAGGGGGTGTTGAGTCCAGTTCACTGAGCAAGGAGTAGGTCTTGTCTATTACATATTGGGTTTATGGAACGGTATCTGAGCTAATTTGAAACCCTTGTTTTATGCATCACCCCACCTCTCCTTTCCCGTTAAGCAGCCATAGTGTGTTTTCTAAACGTGCGACTCTGTTCTGTTTTGTAATTCAGTTCAAGGGTAGCGGTTTTTACATTCCCTCTATAAGTGATATCTTATGATAAGTGTCTTTTTCTGTGTGACTTATTTCACTTAGAATCGTCGTACCTAAATCCACTCATCATGCTGCTCCTAGCCTTATGACGTTGATTTCATGGCTGAGTGATATTCCATTGTACATAAGGACCACAACTTCTTTATCCATTCTTCTCTTTCCTGGGATGTTTCAGGTGTAACGAAGTGGAGGTTCTTGTCAACAGAGCAGCCCTAAACTTTGGGGTGCCTGTGTCTTGCTGATTTTTAGTTTTCCCAATTTATCCGCCCATGAGTGGAAGTGCCCTATGCTCTCTAAGCTGAGTTTTTTCGATGTTTCAGGACACACCGTACACTTCTCCAGAGTGGCTGTTGGCAATTTACAGCCCGCCCATCAGCGTAGCAAGGCTCCCATTTCTCCATGGCCTGTCCTGCATTTCTGGTTTTGACCCTTTATTCAGCATGGCCCTTTTGACCGATGGGAAGCGAGACTTCTTTGTAGCGCTGATTTGCCTTTCCAGGTTGCTTGGTTGGCCAAAAAGGGCGTATGCGTTTTTTCCTGAATATATTCAGGAAAAAACGCATACGCCCTTTTTGGCCAAGGGCATCATTGTCGAGGTTTTGCCGCTTTTCCTGTGCTTTAAAGGCGATTCGAATCTACCTCCTGAAATCGGTTTCCTGCAATTCTGCCTTGCTTTCAAATTCTCTTCGTTGCCTTCCCGCAATATATTTGTGGACGAGAGTTATCATTTCTAACTGTGCAGGTCTGTGAATTGCAGTGCCCCTGAGCTCCATTTCTCAACTCGCTTTCTTGGGAGCTGGCCGCAAAAGCGCAGGATTGCTTCAGGCCCTATTCTGCCTCCGGGCGGCAGGCTGATCCTGTGGTTAATTCTTCTTCCTGATGGGAAAATAGAGTGACCTCTGCCTGTTCCAACACCTAGAGCTAGTCTCTCATTGGTTCCCCCTCTTCCCGTTCATCCTCAGGACAAATTGCAACCTGTACGGAACAGGAGGTTAAAGGTGCTGATTCTCCAAGGAGGGAGATTGCTAGTAAAGCGGCTGGAATGGCGAACCGGAGCACAAGGAGATGAGAAATGAGGTGCGTTTTAGAAACCTTTCCCGATCACACGGTGTACCATCTTCTGGGTTTCTCATGCATGTTTTCGATGTAGGAAGATGTCCTTGAACCTGGAGATTTGGGACCCATGGGATGGGTACCACGCCGTATTACTTTAAAGGGTCTGCGTTAGCTCACCCAACCTCACCAAACCTCTCAGCCCCAAGAGTGTCCACCCTTATGGCTCAGTCAGCTGTGGGTCTAGATATGGTCAATCCAGGTGGCATCGCAGCCCCTGAACGAATTTTGTAAGAATTTCTCTTTCACTGTCTTTGTTTCACGAGTTTTTAAAAGTAATTGATTTTTATAATGGGGTTTAGCTGCTTTGCACTGCTGTGTTTATGCCGCTTTACACCCACTTGACTCACTTACAGAGAGATAGCAATACATAGGTTTTAAGATTCTTACTAGTCAGATATATTCTTGGGCGGTGAATAGGGGGTGTTGAGTCCAGTTCACTGAGCAAGGAGTAGGTCTTGTCTATTACATATTGGGTTTATGGAACGGTATCTGAGCTAATTTGAAACCCTTGTTTTATGCATCACCCCACCTCACCTTTCCCGTTAAGCAGCCATAGTGTGTTTTCTAAACGTGTGACTCTGTTCTGTTTTGTAATTCAGTTCAAGGGTAGCGGTTTTTACATTCCCTCTATAAGTGATATCTTATGATAAGTGTCTTTTTCTGTGTGACTTATTTCACTTAGAATCCTCGTACCTAAATCCACTCATCATGCTGCTCCTAGCCTTAGGACGTTGATTTCATGGCTGAGTGATATTCCATTGTACATAAGGACCACAACTTCTTTATCCATTCTTCTCTTTCCTGGGATGTTTCAGGTGTAACGAAGTGGAGGTTCTTGTCAACAGAGCAGCCCTAAACTTTGGGGTGCCTGTGTCTTGCTGATTTTTAGTTTTCCCAATTTATACGCCCATGAGTGGAAGTGCCCTATGCTCTCTAAGCTGAGTTTTTTCGATGTTTCAGGACACACCGTACACTTCTCCAGAGTGGCTGTTGGCAATTTACAGCCCGCCCATCAGCGTAGCAAGGCTCCCATTTCTCCATGGCCTGTCCTGCATTTCTGGTTTTGACACTTTATTCAGCATGGCCCTTTTGACCGATGGGAAGCGAGACTTCTTTGTAGCGCTGATTTGCCTTTGCAGGTTGCTTGGTTGGCCAAAAAGGGCGTATGCGTTTTTTCCTGAATATATTCAGGAAAAAACGCATACGCCCTTTTTGGCCAAGGGCATCATTGTCGAGGTTTTGCCGCTTTTCCTGTGCTTTAAAGGCGATTCGAATCTACCTCCTGAAATCGGTTTCCTGCAATTCTGCCTTGCTTTCAAATTCTCTTCGTTGCCTTCCCGCAATATATTTGTGGACGAGAGTTATCATTTCTAACTGTGCAGGTCTGTGAATTGCAGTGCCCCTGAGCTCCATTTCTCAACTCGCTTTCTTGGGAGCTGGCCGCAAAAGCGCAGGATTGCTTCAGGCCCTATTCTGGCTCCGGGCGGCAGGCTGAGCCTGTGGTTAATTTTTCTTCCTGATGGGAAAATAGAGTGACGTGTGCCTGTCCCAACACCTAGAGCTAGTCTCTCATTGGTTCCCCCTCTTCCCGTTCATCCTCAGGACAAATTGCAACCTGTACGGAACAGGAGGTTAAAGGTGCTGATTCTCCAAGGAGGGAGATTGCTAGTAAAGTGGCTGGAATGGCGAACCGGAGCACAAGGAGATGAGAAATGAGGTGCGTTTTAGAAACCTTTCCCGATCACACGGTGTACCATCTTCTGGGTTTCTCATGCATGTTTTCGATGTAGGAAGATGCCCTTGAACCTGGAGATTTGGGACCCATGGCATGGGTACCACGCCGTACTACTTTAAAGGGTCTGCGTTAGCTCACCCAACCTCACCAAAACTCTCAGCCCCAAGAGTTTCCACCCTTATGGCTCAGTCAGCTGTGGGTCTAGATATGGTCAATCCAGGTGGCATCGCAGCCCCTGAACGAATTTTGTAAGAATTTCTCTTTCACTGTCTTTGTTTCACGGGTTTTTAAAAGTAATTGATTTTTATAATGCGGTTTAGCTGCTTTGCACTGCTGTGTTTATGCCGCTTTACACCCACTTGACTCACTTACAGAGAGATAGCAATACATAGGTTTTAAGATTCTTACTAGTCAAATATATTCTTGGGCGGTGAATAGGGGGTGTTGAGTCCAGTTCACTGAGCAAGGAGTAGGTCTTGTCTATTACATATTGGGTTTATGGAACGGTATCTGAGCTAATTTGAAACCCTTGTTTTATGCATCACCCCACCTCACCTTTCCCGTTAAGCAGCCATAGTGTGTTTTCTAAACGTGCGACTCTGTTCAGTTTTGTAATTCAGTTCAAGGGTAGCGGTTTTTACATTAGCCTCTGTAAGTGATATCTTATGATAAGTGTCTTTTTCTGTGTGACTTATTTCACTTAGAATCGTTGTACCTATATCCACTCATCATGCTGCTCCTAGCCTTATGACGTTGATTTCATGGCTGAGTGATATTCCATTGTACATAAGGACCACAACTTCTTTATCCATTCTTCTCTTTCCTTGGATGTTTCAGGTGTAACGAAGTGGAGGTTCTTGTCAACAGAGCAGCCCTAAACTTTGGGGTGCCTGTGTCTTGCTGATTTTTAGTTTTCCCAATTTATACGCCCATGAGTGGAACTGCCCTATGCTCTCTAAGCTGAGTTTTTTAGATGTTTCAGGACACACCGTACACTTCTCCAGAGTGGCTGTTGGCCATTTACAGCCCGCCCATCAGCGTAGCAAGGCTCCCATTTCTCCATGGCCTGTCCTGCATTTCTGGTTTTGACACTTTATTCAGCATGGCCCTTTTGACCGATGGGAAGCGAGACTTCTTTGTAGCGCTGATTTGCCTTTGCAGGTTGCTTGGTTGGCCAAAAAGGGCGTATGCGTTTTTTCCTGAATATATTCAGGAAAAAACGCATACGCCCTTTTTGGCCAAGGGCATCATTGTCGAGGTTTTGCCGCTTTTCCTGTGCTTTAAAGGCGATTCGAATCTACCTCCTGAAATCGGTTTCCTGCAATTCTGCCTTGCTTTCAAATTCTCTTCGTTGCCTTCCCTCAATATATTTGTGGACGGGAGTTATCATTTCTAACTGTGCAGGTCTGTGAATTGCAGTGCCCCTGAGCTCCATTTCTCAACTCGCTTTCTTGGGAGCTGGCCGCAAAAGCGCAGGATTGCTTCAGGCCCTATTCTGGCTCCGGGCGGCAGGCTGAGCCTGTGGTTAATTTTTCTTCCTGATGGGAAAATAGAGTGACGTGTGCCTGTCCCAACACCTAGAGCTAGTCTCTCATTGGTTCCCCCTCTTCCCGTTCATCCTCAGGACAAATTGCAACCTGTACGGAACAGGAGGTTAAAGGTGCTGATTCTCCAAGGAGGGAGATTGCTAGTAAAGCGGCTGGAATGGCGAACCGGAGCACAAGGAGATGAAAAATGAGGTGCGTTTTAGAAACCTTTCCCGATCACACGGTGTACCATCTTCTGGGTTTCTCATGCATGTTTTCGATGTAGGAAGATGCCCTTGAACCTGGAGATTTGGGACCCATGGCATGGGTACCACGCCGTACTACTTTAAAGGGTCTGCGTTAGATCACCCAACCTCACCAAACCTCTCAGCCCCAAGAGTGTCCACCCTTATGGCTCAGTCAGCTGTGGGTCTAGATATGGTCAATCCAGGTGGCATCGCAGCCCCTGAACGAATTTTGTAAGAATTTCTCTTTCACTGTCTTTGTTTCACGGGTTTTTAAAAGTAATTGATTTTTATAATGGGGTTTAGCTGCTTTGCACTGCTGTGTTTATGCCGCTTTACACCCACTTGACTCACTTACAGAGAGATAGCAATACATAGGTTTTAAGATTCTTACTAGTCAAATATATTCTTGGGCGGTGAATAGGGGGTGTTGAGTCCAGTTCACTGAGCAAGGAGTAGGTCTTGTCTATTACATATTGGGTTTATGGAACGGTATCTGAGCTAATTTGAAACCCTTGTTTTATGCATCACCCCACCTCTCCTTTCCCGTTAAGCAGCCATAGTGTGTTTTCTAAACGTGCGACTCTGTTCTGTTTTGTAATTCAGTTCAAGGGTAGCGGTTTTTACATTCCCTCTATAAGTGATATCTTATGATAAGTGTCTTTTTCTGTGTGACTTATTTCACTTAGAATCGTCGTACCTAAATCCACTCATCATGCTGCTCCTAGCCTTATGACGTTGATTTCATGGCTGAGTGATATTCCATTGTACATAAGGACCACAACTTCTTTATCCATTCTTCTCTTTCCTGGGATGTTTCAGGTGTAACGAAGTGGAGGTTCTTGTCAACAGAGCAGCCCTAAACTTTGGGGTGCCTGTGTCTTGCTGATTTTTAGTTTTCCCAATTTATCCGCCCATGAGTGGAAGTGCCCTATGCTCTCTAAGCTGAGTTTTTTAGATGTTTCAGGACACACCGTACACTTCTCCAGAGTGGCTGTTGGCAATTTACAGCCCGCCCATCAGCGTAGCAAGGCTCCCATTTCTCCATGGCCTGTCCTGCATTTCTGGTTTTGACCCTTTATTCAGCATGGCCCTTTTGACCGATGGGAAGCGAGACTTCTTTGTAGCGCTGATTTGCCTTTCCAGGTTGCTTGGTTGGCCAAAAAGGGCGTATGTGTTTTTTCCTGAATATATTCAGGAAAAAACGCATACGCCCTTTTTGGCCAAGGGCATCATTGTCGAGGTTTTGCCGCTTTTCCTGTGCTTTAAAGGCGATTCGAATCTACCTCCTGAAATCGGTTTCCTGCAATTCTGCCTTGCTTTCAAATTCTCTTCGTTGCCTTCCCGCAATATATTTGTGGACGAGAGTTATCATTTCTAACTGTGCAGGTCTGTGAATTGCAGTGCCCCTGAGCTCCATTTCTCAACTCGCTTTCTTGGGAGCTGGCCGCAAAAGCGCAGGATTGCTTCAGGCCCTATTCTGCCTCCGGGTGGCAGGCTGATCCTGTGGTTAATTCTTCTTCCTGATGGGAAAATAGAGTGACCTCTGCCTGTTCCAACACCTAGAGCTAGTCTCTCATTGGTTCCCCCTCTTCCCGTTCATCCTCAGGACAAATTGCAACCTGTACGGAACAGGAGGTTAAAGGTGCTGATTCTCCAAGGAGGGAGATTGCTAGTAAAGCGGCTGGAATGGCGAACCGGAGCACAAGGAGATGAGAAATGAGGTGCGTTTTAGAAACCTTTCCCGATCACACGGTGTACCATCTTCTGGGTTTCTCATGCATGTTTTCGATGTAGGAAGATGTCCTTGAACCTGGAGATTTGGGACCCATGGGATGGGTACCACGCCGTATTACTTTAAAGGGTCTGCGTTAGCTCACCCAACCTCACCAAACCTCTCAGCCCCAAGAGTGTCCACCCTTATGGCTCAGTCAGCTGTGGGTCTAGATATGGTCAATCCAGGTGGCATCGCAGCCCCTGAACGAATTTTGTAAGAATTTCTCTTTCACTGTCTTTGTTTCACGAGTTTTTAAAAGTAATTGATTTTTATAATGGGGTTTAG
This sequence comes from Balaenoptera borealis, assembly GCF_965194805.1. Lineage (NCBI taxonomy): Eukaryota > Metazoa > Chordata > Mammalia > Artiodactyla > Balaenopteridae > Balaenoptera > Balaenoptera borealis. The sequence continues at coordinate 42,653,851 of NC_138874.1, forward strand.
CTGCTTTGCACTGCTGTGTTTATGCCGCTTTACACCCACTTGACTCACTTACAGAGAGATAGCAATACATAGGTTTTAAGATTCTTACTAGTCAGATATATTCTTGGGCGGTGAATAGGGGGTGTTGAGTCCAGTTCACTGAGCAAGGAGTAGGTCTTGTCTATTACATATTGGGTTTATGGAACGGTATCTGAGCTAATTTGAAACCCTTGTTTTATGCATCACCCCACCTCACCTTTCCCGTTAAGCAGCCATAGTGTGTTTTCTAAACGTGCGACTCTGTTCTGTTTTGTAATTCAGTTCAAGGGTAGCGGTTTTTACATTCCCTCTATAAGTGATATCTTATGATAAGTGTCTTTTTCTGTGTGACTTATTTCACTTAGAATCCTCGTACCTAAATCCACTCATCATGCTGCTCCTAGCCTTAGGACGTTGATTTCATGGCTGAGTGATATTCCATTGTACATAAGGACCACAACTTCTTTATCCATTCTTCTCTTTCCTTGGATGTTTCAGGTGTAACGAAGTGGAGGTTCTTATCAACAGAGCAGCCCTAAACTTTGGGGTGCCTGTGTCTTGCTGATGTTTAGTTTTCCCAATTTATACGCCCATGAGTGGAACTGCCCTATGCTCTCTAAGCTGAGTTTTTTAGATGTTTCAGGACACACCGTACACTTCTCCAGAGTGGCTGTTGGCCATTTACAGCCCGCCCATCAGCGTAGCAAGGCTCCCATTTCTCCATGGCCTGTCCTGCATTTCTGGTTTTGACACTTTATTCAGCATGGCCCTTTTGACCGATGGGAAGCGAGACTTCTTTGTAGCGCTGATTTGCCTTTGCAGGTTGCTTGGTTGGCCAAAAAGGGCGTATGCGTTTTTTCCTGAATATATTCAGGAAAAAACGCATACGCCCTTTTTGGCCAAGGGCATCATTGTCGAGGTTTTGCCGCTTTTCCTGTGCTTTAAAGGCGATTCGAATCTACCTCCTGAAATCTGTTTCCTGCAATTCTGCCTTGCTTTCAAATCCTCTTCGTTGCCTTCCCTCAATATATTTGTGGACGAGAGTTATCATTTCTAACTGTGCAGGTCTGTGAATTGCAGTGCCCCTGAGCTCCATTTCTCAACTCGCTTTCTTGGGAGCTGGCCGCAAAAGCGCAGGATTGCTTCAGGCCCTATTCTGGCTCCGGGCGGTAGGCTGAGCCTGTGGTTAATTCTACTTTCTGATGGGAAAATAGAGTGACCTGTGCCTGTCCCAACACCTAGAGCTAGTCTCTCATTGGTTCCCCCTCTTCCCGTTCATCCTCAGGACAAATTGCAACCTGTACGGAACAGGAGGTTAAAGGTGCTGATTCTCCAAGGAGGGAGATTGCTAGTAAAGCGGCTGGAATGGCGAACCGGAGCACAAGGAGATGAAAAATGAGGTGCGTTTTAGAAACCTTTCCCGATCACACGGTGTACCATCTTCTGGGTTTCTCATGCATGTTTTCGATGTAGGAAGATGCCCTTGAACCTGGAGATTTGGGACCATGGCATGGGTACCACGCCGTACTACTTTAAAGGGTCTGCGTTAGCTCACCCAACCTCACCAAACCTCTCAGCCCCAAGAGTGTCCACCCTTATGGCTCAGTCAGCTGTGGGTCTAGATATGGTCAATCCAGGTGGCATCGCAGCCCCTGAACGAATTTTGTAAGAATTTCTCTTTCACTGTCTTTGTTTCACGGGTTTTTAAAAGTAATTGATTTTTATAATGGGGTTTAGCTGCTTTGCACTGCTGTGTTTATGCCGCTTTACACCCACTTGACTCACTTACAGAGAGATAGCAATACATAGGTTTTAAGATTCTTACTAGTCAAATATATTCTTGGGCGGTGAATAGGGGGTGTTGAGTCCAGTTCACTGAGCAAGGAGTAGGTCTTGTCTATTACATATTGGGTTTATGGAACGGTATCTGAGCTAATTTGAAACCCTTGTTTTATGCATCACCCCACCTCACCTTTCCCGTTAAGCAGCCATAGTGTGTTTTCTAAACGTGCGACTCTGTTCTGTTTTGTAATTCAGTTCAAGGGTAGCGGTTTTTACATTAGCCTCTTTAAGTGATATCTTATGATAAGTGTCTTTTTCTGTGAGACTTATTTCACTTAGAATCGTTGTACCTATATCCACTCATCATGCTGCTCCTAGCCTTATGACGTTGATTTCATGGCTGAGTGACATTCCATTGTACATAAGGACCACAACTTCTTTATCCATTCTTCTCTTTCCTTGGATGTTTCAGGTGTAACGAAGTGGAGGTTCTTGTCAACAGAGCAGCCCTAAACTTTGGGGTGCCTGTGTCTTGCTGATTTTTAGTTTTCCCAATTTATACGCCCATGAGTGGAACTGCCCTATGCTCTCTAAGCTGAGTTTTTTAGATGTTTCAGGACACACCGTACACTTCTCCAGAGTGGCTGTTGGCCATTTACAGCCCGCCCATCAGCGTAGCAAGGCTCCCATTTCTCCATGGCCTGTCCTGCATTTCTGGTTTTGACACTTTATTCAGCATGGCCCTTTTGACCGATGGGAAGCGAGACTTCTTTGTAGCGCTGATTTGCCTTTCCAGGTTGCTTGGTTGGCCAAAAAGGGCGTATGCGTTTTTTCCTGAATATATTCAGGAAAAAACGCATACGCCCTTTTTGGCCAAGGGCATCATTGTCGAGGTTTTGCCGCTTTTCCTGTGCTTTAAAGGCGATTCGAATCTACCTCCTGAAATCGGTTTCCTGCAATTCTGCCTTGCTTTCAAATTCTCTTCGTTGCCTTCCCTCAATATATTTGTGGACGGGAGTTATCATTTCTAACTGTGCAGGTCTGTGAATTGCAGTGCCCCTGAGCTCCATTTCTCAACTCGCTTTCTTGGGAGCTGGCCGCAAAAGCGCAGGATTGCTTCAGGCCCTATTCTGGCTCTGGGCGGCAGGCTGAGCCTGTGGTTAATTCTACTTTCTGATGGGAAAATAGAGTGACCTGTGCCTGTCCCAACACCTAGAGCTAGTCTCTCATTGGTTCCCCCTCTTCCCGTTCATCCTCAGGACAAATTGCAACCTGTACGGAACAGGAGGTTAAAGGTGCTGATTCTCCAAGGAGGGAGATTGCTAGTAAAGCGGCTGGAATGGCGAACCGGAGCACAAGGAGATGAAAAATGAGGTGCGTTTTAGAAACCTTTCCCGATCACACGGTGTACCATCTTCTGGGTTTCTCATGCATGTTTTCGATGTAGGAAGATGCCCTTGAACCTGGAGATTTGGGACCATGGCATGGGTACCACGCCGTACTACTTTAAAGGGTCTGCGTTAGCTCACCCAACCTCACCAAACCTCTCAGCCCCAAGAGTGTCCACCCTTATGGCTCAGTCAGCTGTGGGTCTAGATATGGTCAATCCAGGTGGCATCGCAGCCCCTGAACGAATTTTGTAAGAATTTCTCTTTCACTGTCTTTGTTTCACGGGTTTTTAAAAGTAATTGATTTTTATAATGGGGTTTAGCTGCTTTGCACTGCTGTGTTTATGCCGCTTTACACCCACTTGACTCACTTACAGAGAGATAGCAATACATAGGTTTTAAGATTCTTACTAGTCAAATATATTCTTGGGCGGTGAATAGGGGGTGTTGAGTCCAGTTCACTGAGCAAGGAGTAGGTCTTGTCTATTACATATTGGGTTTATGGAACGGTATCTGAGCTAATTTGAAACCCTTGTTTTATGCATCACCCCACCTCACCTTTCCCGTTAAGCAGCCATAGTGTGTTTTCTAAACGTGCGACTCTGTTCTGTTTTGTAATTCAGTTCAAGGGTAGCGGTTTTTACATTCCCTCTATAAGTGATATCTTATGATAAGTGTCTTTTTCTGTGTGACTTATTTCACTTAGAATCGTCGTACCTAAATCCACTCATCATGCTGCTCCTAGCCTTATGACGTTGATTTCATGGCTGAGTGATATTCCATTGTACATAAGGACCACAACTTCTTTATCCATTCTTCTCTTTCCTGGGATGTTTCAGGTGTAACGAAGTGGAGGTTCTTGTCAACAGAGCAGCCCTAAACTTTGGGGTGCCTGTGTCTTGCTGATTTTTAGTTTTCCCAATTTATCCGCCCATGAGTGGAAGTGCCCTATGCTCTCTAAGCTGAGTTTTTTCGATGTTTCAGGACACACCGTACACTTCTCCAGAGTGGCTGTTGGCAATTTACAGCCCGCCCATCAGCGTAGCAAGGCTCCCATTTCTCCATGGCCTGTCCTGCATTTCTGGTTTTGACCCTTTATTCAGCATGGCCCTTTTGACCGATGGGAAGCGAGACTTCTTTGTAGCGCTGATTTGCCTTTCCAGGTTGCTTGGTTGGCCAAAAAGGGCGTATGTGTTTTTTCCTGAATATATTCAGGAAAAAACGCATACGCCCTTTTTGGCCAAGGGCATCATTGTCGAGGTTTTGCCGCTTTTCCTGTGCTTTAAAGGCGATTCGAATCTACCTCCTGAAATCGGTTTCCTGCAATTCTGCCTTGCTTTCAAATTCTCTTCGTTGCCTTCCCGCAATATATTTGTGGACGAGAGTTATCATTTCTAACTGTGCAGGTCTGTGAATTGCAGTGCCCCTGAGCTCCATTTCTCAACTCGCTTTCTTGGGAGCTGGCCGCAAAAGCGCAGGATTGCTTCAGGCCCTATTCTGCCTCCGGGTGGCAGGCTGATCCTGTGGTTAATTCTTCTTCCTGATGGGAAAATAGAGTGACCTCTGCCTGTTCCAACACCTAGAGCTAGTCTCTCATTGGTTCCCCCTCTTCCCGTTCATCCTCAGGACAAATTGCAACCTGTACGGAACAGGAGGTTAAAGGTGCTGATTCTCCAAGGAGGGAGATTGCTAGTAAAGCGGCTGGAATGGCGAACCGGAGCACAAGGAGATGAGAAATGAGGTGCGTTTTAGAAACCTTTCCCGATCACACGGTGTACCATCTTCTGGGTTTCTCATGCATGTTTTCGATGTAGGAAGATGTCCTTGAACCTGGAGATTTGGGACCCATGGGATGGGTACCACGCCGTATTACTTTAAAGGGTCTGCGTTAGCTCACCCAACCTCACCAAACCTCTCAGCCCCAAGAGTGTCCACCCTTATGGCTCAGTCAGCTGTGGGTCTAGATATGGTCAATCCAGGTGGCATCGCAGCCCCTGAACGAATTTTGTAAGAATTTCTCTTTCACTGTCTTTGTTTCACGAGTTTTTAAAAGTAATTGATTTTTATAATGGGGTTTAGCTGCTTTGCACTGCTGTGTTTATGCCGCTTTACACCCACTTGACTCACTTACAGAGAGATAGCAATACATAGGTTTTAAGATTCTTACTAGTCAGATATATTCTTGGGCGGTGAATAGGGGGTGTTGAGTCCAGTTCACTGAGCAAGGAGTAGGTCTTGTCTATTACATATTGGGTTTATGGAACGGTATCTGAGCTAATTTGAAACCCTTGTTTTATGCATCACCCCACCTCACCTTTCCCGTTAAGCAGCCATAGTGTGTTTTCTAAACGTGTGACTCTGTTCTGTTTTGTAATTCAGTTCAAGGGTAGCGGTTTTTACATTCCCTCTATAAGTGATATCTTATGATAAGTGTCTTTTTCTGTGTGACTTATTTCACTTAGAATCCTCGTACCTAAATCCACTCATCATGCTGCTCCTAGCCTTAGGACGTTGATTTCATGGCTGAGTGATATTCCATTGTACATAAGGACCACAACTTCTTTATCCATTCTTCTCTTTCCTTGGATGTTTCAGGTGTAACGAAGTGGAGGTTCTTATCAACAGAGCAGCCCTAAACTTTGGGGTGCCTGTGTCTTGCTGATGTTTAGTTTTCCCAATTTATACGCCCATGAGTGGAACTGCCCTATGCTCTCTAAGCTGAGTTTTTTAGATGTTTCAGGACACACCGTACACTTCTCCAGAGTGGCTGTTGGCCATTTACAGCCCGCCCATCAGCGTAGCAAGGCTCCCATTTCTCCATGGCCTGTCCTGCATTTCTGGTTTTGACACTTTATTCAGCATGGCCCTTTTGACCGATGGGAAGCGAGACTTCTTTGTAGCGCTGATTTGCCTTTGCAGGTTGCTTGGTTGGCCAAAAAGGGCGTATGCGTTTTTTCCTGAATATATTCAGGAAAAAACGCATACGCCCTTTTTGGCCAAGGGCATCATTGTCGAGGTTTTGCCGCTTTTCCTGTGCTTTAAAGGCGATTCGAATCTACCTCCTGAAATCTGTTTCCTGCAATTCTGCCTTGCTTTCAAATCCTCTTCGTTGCCTTCCCTCAATATATTTGTGGACGAGAGTTATCATTTCTAACTGTGCAGGTCTGTGAATTGCAGTGCCCCTGAGCTCCATTTCTCAACTCGCTTTCTTGGGAGCTGGCCGCAAAAGCGCAGGATTGCTTCAGGCCCTATTCTGGCTCCGGGCGGTAGGCTGAGCCTGTGGTTAATTCTACTTTCTGATGGGAAAATAGAGTGACCTGTGCCTGTCCCAACACCTAGAGCTAGTCTCTCATTGGTTCCCCCTCTTCCCGTTCATCCTCAGGACAAATTGCAACCTGTACGGAACAGGAGGTTAAAGGTGCTGATTCTCCAAGGAGGGAGATTGCTAGTAAAGCGGCTGGAATGGCGAACCGGAGCACAAGGAGATGAAAAATGAGGTGCGTTTTAGAAACCTTTCCCGATCACACGGTGTACCATCTTCTGGGTTTCTCATGCATGTTTTCGATGTAGGAAGATGCCCTTGAACCTGGAGATTTGGGACCATGGCATGGGTACCACGCCGTACTACTTTAAAGGGTCTGCGTTAGCTCACCCAACCTCACCAAACCTCTCAGCCCCAAGAGTGTCCACCCTTATGGCTCAGTCAGCTGTGGGTCTAGATATGGTCAATCCAGGTGGCATCGCAGCCCCTGAACGAATTTTGTAAGAATTTCTCTTTCACTGTCTTTGTTTCACGGGTTTTTAAAAGTAATTGATTTTTATAATGGGGTTTAGCTGCTTTGCACTGCTGTGTTTATGCCGCTTTACACCCACTTGACTCACTTACAGAGAGATAGCAATACATAGGTTTTAAGATTCTTACTAGTCAAATATATTCTTGGGCGGTGAATAGGGGGTGTTGAGTCCAGTTCACTGAGCAAGGAGTAGGTCTTGTCTATTACATATTGGGTTTATGGAACGGTATCTGAGCTAATTTGAAACCCTTGTTTTATGCATCACCCCACCTCACCTTTCCCGTTAAGCAGCCATAGTGTGTTTTCTAAACGTGCGACTCTGTTCTGTTTTGTAATTCAGTTCAAGGGTAGCGGTTTTTACATTAGCCTCTTTAAGTGATATCTTATGATAAGTGTCTTTTTCTGTGAGACTTATTTCACTTAGAATCGTTGTACCTATATCCACTCATCATGCTGCTCCTAGCCTTATGACGTTGATTTCATGGCTGAGTGACATTCCATTGTACATAAGGACCACAACTTCTTTATCCATTCTTCTCTTTCCTTGGATGTTTCAGGTGTAACGAAGTGGAGGTTCTTGTCAACAGAGCAGCCCTAAACTTTGGGGTGCCTGTGTCTTGCTGATTTTTAGTTTTCCCAATTTATACGCCCATGAGTGGAACTGCCCTATGCTCTCTAAGCTGAGTTTTTTAGATGTTTCAGGACACACCGTACACTTCTCCAGAGTGGCTGTTGGCCATTTACAGCCCGCCCATCAGCGTAGCAAGGCTCCCATTTCTCCATGGCCTGTCCTGCATTTCTGGTTTTGACACTTTATTCAGCATGGCCCTTTTGACCGATGGGAAGCGAGACTTCTTTGTAGCGCTGATTTGCCTTTCCAGGTTGCTTGGTTGGCCAAAAAGGGCGTATGCGTTTTTTCCTGAATATATTCAGGAAAAAACGCATACGCCCTTTTTGGCCAAGGGCATCATTGTCGAGGTTTTGCCGCTTTTCCTGTGCTTTAAAGGCGATTCGAATCTACCTCCTGAAATCGGTTTCCTGCAATTCTGCCTTGCTTTCAAATTCTCTTCGTTGCCTTCCCTCAATATATTTGTGGACGGGAGTTATCATTTCTAACTGTGCAGGTCTGTGAATTGCAGTGCCCCTGAGCTCCATTTCTCAACTCGCTTTCTTGGGAGCTGGCCGCAAAAGCGCAGGATTGCTTCAGGCCCTATTCTGGCTCCGGGCGGCAGGCTGAGCCTGTGGTTAATTCTACTTTCTGATGGGAAAATAGAGTGACCTGTGCCTGTCCCAACACCTAGAGCTAGTCTCTCATTGGTTCCCCCTCTTCCCGTTCATCCTCAGGACAAATTGCAACCTGTACGGAACAGGAGGTTAAAGGTGCTGATTCTCCAAGGAGGGAGATTGCTAGTAAAGCGGCTGGAATGGCGAACCGGAGCACAAGGAGATGAAAAATGAGGTGCGTTTTAGAAACCTTTCCCGATCACACGGTGTACCATCTTCTGGGTTTCTCATGCATGTTTTCGATGTAGGAAGATGCCCTTGAACCTGGAGATTTGGGACCATGGCATGGGTACCACGCCGTACTACTTTAAAGGGTCTGCGTTAGCTCACCCAACCTCACCAAACCTCTCAGCCCCAAGAGTGTCCACCCTTATGGCTCAGTCAGCTGTGGGTCTAGATATGGTCAATCCAGGTGGCATCGCAGCCCCTGAACGAATTTTGTAAGAATTTCTCTTTCACTGTCTTTGTTTCACGGGTTTTTAAAAGTAATTGATTTTTATAATGGGGTTTAGCTGCTTTGCACTGCTGTGTTTATGCCGCTTTACACCCACTTGACTCACTTACAGAGAGATAGCAATACATAGGTTTTAAGATTCTTACTAGTCAAATATATTCTTGGGCGGTGAATAGGGGGTGTTGAGTCCAGTTCACTGAGCAAGGAGTAGGTCTTGTCTATTACATATTGGGTTTATGGAACGGTATCTGAGCTAATTTGAAACCCTTGTTTTATGCATCACCCCACCTCACCTTTCCCGTTAAGCAGCCATAGTGTGTTTTCTAAACGTGCGACTCTGTTCTGTTTTGTAATTCAGTTCAAGGGTAGCGGTTTTTACATTAGCCTCTTTAAGTGATATCTTATGATAAGTGTCTTTTTCTGTGTGACTTATTTCACTTAGAATCGTTGTACCTATATCCACTCATCATGCTGCTCCTAGCCTTATGACGTTGATTTCATGGCTGAGTGACATTCCATTGTACATAAGGACCACAACTTCTTTATCCATTCTTCTCTTTCCTTGGATGTTTCAGGTGTAACGAAGTGGAGGTTCTTGTCAACAGAGCAGCCCTAAACTTTGGGGTGCCTGTGTCTTGCTGATTTTTAGTTTTCCCAATTTATACGCCCATGAGTGGAACTGCCCTATGCTCTCTAAGCTGAGTTTTTTAGATGTTTCAGGACACACCGTACACTTCTCCAGAGTGGCTGTTGGCCATTTACAGCCCGCCCATCAGCGTAGCAAGGCTCCCATTTCTCCATGGCCTGTCCTGCATTTCTGGTTTTGACACTTTATTCAGCATGGCCCTTTTGACCGATGGGAAGCGAGACTTCTTTGTAGCGCTGATTTGCCTTTCCAGGTTGCTTGGTTGGCCAAAAAGGGCGTATGCGTTTTTTCCTGAATATATTCAGGAAAAAACGCATACGCCCTTTTTGGCCAAGGGCATCATTGTCGAGGTTTTGCCGCTTTTCCTGTGCTTTAAAGGCGATTCGAATCTACCTCCTGAAATCGGTTTCCTGCAATTCTGCCTTGCTTTCAAATTCTCTTCGTTGCCTTCCCTCAATATATTTGTGGACGGGAGTTATCATTTCTAACTGTGCAGGTCTGTGAATTGCAGTGCCCCTGAGCTCCATTTCTCAACTCGCTTTCTTGGGAGCTGGCCGCAAAAGCGCAGGATTGCTTCAGGCCCTATTCTGGCTCCGGGCGGCAGGCTGAGCCTGTGGTTAATTTTTCTTCCTGATGGGAAAATAGAGTGACGTGTGCCTGTCCCAACACCTAGAGCTAGTCTCTCATTGGTTCCCCCTCTTCCCGTTCATCCTAAGGACAAATTGCAACCTGTACGGAACAGGAGGTTAAAGGTGCTGATTCTCCAAGGAGGGAGATTGCTAGTAAAGCGGCTGAAATGGCGAACCGGAGCACAAGGAGATGAGAAATGAGGTGCGTTTTAGAAACCTTTCCCGATCACACGGTGTACCATCTTCTGGGTTTCTCATGCATGTTTTCGATGTAGGAAGATGCCCTTGAACCTGGAGATTTGGGACCCATGGCATGGGTACCACGCCGTACTACTTTAAAGGGTCTGCGTTAGCTCACCCAACCTCACCAAACCTCTCAGCCCCAAGAGTGTCCACCCTTATGGCTCAGTCAGCTGTGGGTCTAGATATGGTCAATCCAGGTGGCATCGCAGCCCCTGAACGAATTTTGTAAGAATTTCTCTTTCACTGTCTTTGTTTCATGGGTTTTTAAAAGTAATTGATTTTTATAATGGGGTTTAGCTGCTTTGCACTGCTGTGTTTATGCCGCTTTACACCCACTTGACTCACTTACAGAGAGATAGCAATACATAGGTTTTAAGATTCTTACTAGTCAAATATATTCTTGGGCGGTGAATAGGGGGTGTTGAGTCCAGTTCACTGAGCAAGGAGTAGGTCTTGTCTATTACATATTGGGTTTATGGAACGGTATCTGAGCTAATTTGAAACCCTTGTTTTATGCATCACCCCACCTCACCTTTCCCGTTAAGCAGCCATAGTGTGTTTTCTAAACGTGCGACTCTGTTCTGTTTTGTAATTCAGTTCAAGGGTAGCGGTTTTTACATTCCCTCTATAAGTGATATCTTATGATAAGTGTCTTTTTCTGTGTGACTTATTTCACTTAGAATCGTCGTACCTAAATCCACTCATCATGCTGCTCCTAGCCTTATGACGTTGATTTCATGGCTGAGTGATATTCCATTGTACATAAGGACCACAACTTCTTTATCCATTCTTCTCTTTCCTGGGATGTTTCAGGTGTAACGAAGTGGAGGTTCTTGTCAACAGAGCAGCCCTAAACTTTGGGGTGCCTGTGTCTTGCTGATTTTTAGTTTTCCCAATTTATACGCCCATGAGTGGAAGTGCCCTATGCTCTCTAAGCTGAGTTTTTTCGATGTTTCAGGACACACCGTACACTTCTCCAGAGTGGCTGTTGGCAATTTACAGCCCGCCCATCAGTGTAGCAAGGCTCCCATTTCTCCATGGCCTGTCCTGCATTTCTGGTTTTGACACTTTATTCAGCATGGCCCTTTTGACCGATGGGAAGCGAGACTTCTTTGTAGCGCTGATTTGCCTTTCCAGGTTGCTTGGTTGGCCAAAAAGGGCGTATGCGTTTTTTCCTGAATATATTCAGGAAAAAACGCATACGCCCTTTTTGGCCAAGAGCATCATTGTCGAGGTTTTGCCGCTTTTCCTGTGCTTTAAAGGCGATTCGAATCTATCTCCTGAAATCGGTTTCCTGCAATTCTGCCTTGCTTTCAAATTCTCTTCGTTGCCTTCCCTCAATATATTTGTGGACGAGAGTTATCATTTCTAACTGTGCAGGTCTGTGAATTGCAGTGCCCCTGAGCTCCATTTCTCAACTCGCTTTCTTGGGAGCTGGCCGCAAAAGCGCAGGATTGCTTCAGGCCCTATTCTGGCTCCGGGCGGCAGGCTGAGCCTGTGGTTAATTCTTCTTCCTGATGGGAAAATAGAGTGACGTGTGCCTGTCCCAACACCTAGAGCTAGTCTCTCATTGGTTCCCCCTCTTCCCGTTCATCCTCAGGACAAGTTGCAACCTGTACGGAACAGGAGGTTAAAGGTGCTGATTCTCCAAGGAGGGAGATTGCTAGTAAAGCGGCTGGAATGGCGAACCGGAGCACAAGGAGATGAAAAATGAGGTGCGTTTTAGAAACCTTTCCCGATCACACGGTGTACCATCTTCTGGGTTTCTCATGCATGTTTTCGATGTAGGAAGATGCCCTTGAACCTGGAGATTTGGGACCATGGCATGGGTACCACGCCGTACTACTTTAAAGGGTCTGCGTTAGCTCACCCAACCTCACCAAACCTCTCAGCCCCAAGAGTGTCCACCCTTATGGCTCAGTCAGCTGTGGGTCTAGATATGGTCAATCCAGGTGGCATCGCAGCCCCTGAACGAATTTTGTAAGAATTTCTCTTTCACTGTCTTTGTTTCACGGGTTTTTAAAAGTAATTGATTTTTATAATGGGGTTTAGCTGCTTTGCACTGCTGTGTTTATGCCGCTTTACACCCACTTGACTCACTTACAGAGAGATAGCAATACATAGGTTTTAAGATTCTTACTAGTCAAATATATTCTTGGGCGGTGAATAGGGGGTGTTGAGTCCAGTTCACTGAGCAAGGAGTAGGTCTTGTCTATTACATATTGGGTTTATGGAACGGTATCTGAGCTAATTTGAAACCCTTGTTTTATGCATCACCCCACCTCACCTTTCCCGTTAAGCAGCCATAGTGTGTTTTCTAAACGTGCGACTCTGTTCTGTTTTGTAATTCAGTTCAAGGGTAGCGGTTTTTACATTAGCCTCTTTAAGTGATATCTTATGATAAGTGTCTTTTTCTGTGAGACTTATTTCACTTAGAATCGTTGTACCTATATCCACTCATCATGCTGCTCCTAGCCTTATGACGTTGATTTCATGGCTGAGTGACATTCCATTGTACATAAGGACCACAACTTCTTTATCCATTCTTCTCTTTCCTTGGATGTTTCAGGTGTAACGAAGTGGAGGTTCTTGTCAACAGAGCAGCCCTAAACTTTGGGGTGCCTGTGTCTTGCTGATTTTTAGTTTTCCCAATTTATACGCCCATGAGTGGAACTGCCCTATGCTCTCTAAGCTGAGTTTTTTAGATGTTTCAGGACACACCGTACACTTCTCCAGAGTGGCTGTTGGCCATTTACAGCCCGCCCATCAGCGTAGCAAGGCTCCCATTTCTCCATGGCCTGTCCTGCATTTCTGGTTTTGACACTTTATTCAGCATGGCCCTTTTGACCGATGGGAAGCGAGACTTCTTTGTAGCGCTGATTTGCCTTTCCAGGTTGCTTGGTTGGCCAAAAAGGGCGTATGCGTTTTTTCCTGAATATATTCAGGAAAAAACGCATACGCCCTTTTTGGCCAAGGGCATCATTGTCGAGGTTTTGCCGCTTTTCCTGTGCTTTAAAGGCGATTCGAATCTACCTCCTGAAATCGGTTTCCTGCAATTCTGCCTTGCTTTCAAATTCTCTTCGTTGCCTTCCCTCAATATATTTGTGGACGGGAGTTATCATTTCTAACTGTGCAGGTCTGTGAATTGCAGTGCCCCTGAGCTCCATTTCTCAACTCGCTTTCTTGGGAGCTGGCCGCAAAAGCGCAGGATTGCTTCAGGCCCTATTCTGGCTCCGGGCGGCAGGCTGAGCCTGTGGTTAATTTTTCTTCCTGATGGGAAAATAGAGTGACGTGTGCCTGTCCCAACACCTAGAGCTAGTCTCTCATTGGTTCCCCCTCTTCCCGTTCATCCTCAGGACAAATTGCAACCTGTACGGAACAGGAGGTTAAAGGTGCTGATTCTCCAAGGAGGGAGATTGCTAGTAAAGCGGCTGGAATGGCGAACCGGAGCACAAGGAGATGAGAAATGAGGTGCGTTTTAGAAACCTTTCCCGATCACACGGTGTACCATCTTCTGGGTTTCTCATGCATGTTTTCGATGTAGGAAGATGCCCTTGAACCTGGAGATTTGGGACCCATGGCATGGGTACCACGCCGTACTACTTTAAAGGGTCTGCGTTAGCTCACCCAACCTCACCAAACCTCTCAGCCCCAAGAGTGTCCACCCTTATGGCTCAGTCAGCTGTGGGTCTAGATATGGTCAATCCAGGTGGCATCACAGCCCCTGAACGAATTTTGTAAGAATTTCTCTTTCACTGTCTTTGTTTCATGGGTTTTTAAAAGTAATTGATTTTTATAATGGGGTTTAGCTGCTTTGCACTGCTGTGTTTATGCCGCTTTACACCCACTTGACTCACTTACAGAGAGATAGCAATACATAGGTTTTAAGATTCTTACTAGTCAAATATATTCTTGGGCGGTGAATAGGGGGTGTTGAGTCCAGTTCACTGAGCAAGGAGTAGGTCTTGTCTATTACATATTGGGTTTATGGAACGGTATCTGAGCTAATTTGAAACCCTTGTTTTATGCATCACCCCACCTCACCTTTCCCGTTAAGCAGCCATAGTGTGTTTTCTAAACGTGCGACTCTGTTCTGTTTTGTAATTCAGTTCAAGGGTAGCGGTTTTTACATTCCCTCTATAAGTGATATCTTATGATAAGTGTCTTTTTCTGTGTGACTTATTTCACTTAGAATCGTTGTACCTAAATCCACTCATCATGCTGCTCCTAGCCTTAGGACGTTGATTTCATGGCTGAGTGATATTCCATTGTACATAAGGACCACAACTTCTTTATCCATTCTTCTCTTTCCTAGGATGTTTCAGGTGTAACGAAGTGGAGGTTCTTGTCAACAGAGCAGCCCTAAACTTTGGGGTGCCTGTGTCTTGCTGATTTTTAGTTTTCCCAATTTATACGCCCATGAGTGGAAGTGCCCTATGCTCTCTAAGCTGAGTTTTTTCGATGTTTCAGGACACACCGTACACTTCTCCAGAGTGGCTGTTGGCAATTTACAGCCCGCCCATCAGTGTAGCAAGGCTCCCATTTCTCCATGGCCTGTCCTGCATTTCTGGTTTTGACACTTTATTCAGCATGGCCCTTTTGACCGATGGGAAGCGAGACTTCTTTGTAGCGCTGATTTGCCTTTCCAGGTTGCTTGGTTGGCCAAAAAGGGCGTATGCGTTTTTTCCTGAATATATTCAGGAAAAAACGCATACGCCCTTTTTGGCCAAGAGCATCATTGTCGAGGTTTTGCCGCTTTTCCTGTGCTTTAAAGGCGATTCGAATCTATCTCCTGAAATCGGTTTCCTGCAATTCTGCCTTGCTTTCAAATCCTCTTCGTTGCCTTCCCTCAATATATTTGTGGACGAGAGTTATCATTTCTAACTGTGCAGGTCTGTGAATTGCAGTGCCCCTGAGCTCCATTTCTCAACTCGCTTTCTTGGGAGCTGACCGCAAAAGCGCAGGATTGCTTCAGGCCCTATTCTGGCTCCGGGCGGCAGGCTGAGCCTGTGGTTAATTCTTCTTCCTGATGGGAAAATAGAGTGACGTGTGCCTGTCCCAACACCTAGAGCTAGTCTCTCATTGGTTCCCCCTCTTCCCGTTCATCCTCAGGACAAATTGCAACCTGTACGGAACAGGAGGTTAAAGGTGCTGATTCTCCAAGGAGGGAGATTGCTAGTAAAGCGGCTGGAATGGCGAACTGGAGCACAAGGAGATGAGAAATGAGGTGCGTTTTAGAAACCTTTCCCGATCACACGGTGTACCATCTTCTGGGTTTCTCATGCATGTTTTCGATGTAGGAAGATGCCCTTTAACCTGGAGATTTGGGACCCATGGGATGGGTACCACGTCGTATTACTTTAAAGGGTCTGCGTTAGCTCACCCAACCTCACCAAACCTCTCAGCCCCAAGAATGTCCACCCTTATGGCTCAGTCAGCTGTGGGTCTAGATATGGTCAATCCAGGTGGCATCGCAGCCCCTGAACGAATTTTGTAACAATTTCTCTCTCTTTCACTGTCTTTGTTTCACGGGTTTTTAAAAGTAATTGATTTTTATAATGGGGTTTAGCTGCTTTGCACTGCTGTGTTTATGCCGCTTTACACCCACTTGACTCACTTACAGAGAGATAGCAATACATAGGTTTTAAGATTCTTACTAGTCAAATATATTCTTGGGCGGTGAATAGGGGGTGTTGAGTCCAGTTCACTGAGCAAGGAGTAGGTCTTGTCTATTACATATTGGGTTTATGGAACGGTATCTGAGATAATTTGAAACCCTTGTTTTATGCATCACCCCACCTCACCTTTCCCGTTAAGCAGCCATAGTGTGTTTTCTAAACGTGCGACTCTGTTCTGTTTTGTAATTCAGTTCAAGGGTAGCGGTTTTTACATTAGCCTCTGTAAGTGATATCTTATGATAAGTGTCTTTTTCTGTGTGACTTATTTCACTTAGAATCGTTGTACCTATATCCACTCATCATGCTGCTCCTAGCCTTATGACGTTGATTTCATGGCTGAGTGATATTCCATTGTACATAAGGACCACAACTTCTTTATCCATTCTTCTCTTTCCTTGGATGTTTCAGGTGTAACGAAGTGGAGGTTCTTGTCAACAGAGCAGCCCTAAACTTTGGGGTGCCTGTGTCTTGCTGATTTTTAGTTTTCCCAATTTATACGCCCATGAGTGGAACTGCCCTATGCTCTCTAAGCTGAGTTTTTTAGATGTTTCAGGACACACCGTACACTTCTCCAGAGTGGCTGTTGGCCATTTACAGCCCGCCCATCAGTGTAGCAAGGCTCCCATTTCTCCATGGCCTGTCCTGCATTTCTGGTTTTGACACTTTATTCAGCATGGCCCTTTTGACCGATGGGAAGCGAGACTTCTTTGTAGCGCTGATTTGCCTTTCCAGGTTGCTTGGTTGGCCAAAAAGGGCGTATGCGTTTTTTCCTGAATATATTCAGGAAAAAATGCATACGCCCTTTTTGGCCAAGGGCATCATTGTCGAGGTTTTGCCGCTTTTCCTGTGCTTTAAAGGCGATTCGAATCTACCTCCTGAAATCGGTTTCCTGCAATTCTGCCTTGCTTTCAAATTCTCTTCGTTGCCTTCCCTCAATATATTTGTGGACGGGAGTTATCATTTCTAACTGTGCAGGTCTGTGAATTGCAGTGCCCCTGAGCTCCATTTCTCAACTCGCTTTCTTGGGAGCTGGCCGCAAAAGCGCAGGATTGCTTCAGGCCCTATTCTGGCTCCGGGCGGCAGGCTGAGCCTGTGGTTAATTTTTCTTCCTGATGGGAAAATAGAGTGACGTGTGCCTGTCCCAACACCTAGAGCTAGTCTCTCATTGGTTCCCCCTCTTCCCGTTCATCCTCAGGACAAATTGCAACCTGTACGGAACAGGAGGTTAAAGGTGCTGATTCTCCAAGGAGGGAGATTGCTAGTAAAGCGGCTGGAATGGCGAACCGGAGCACAAGGAGATGAAAAATGAGGTGCGTTTTAGAAACCTTTCCCGATCACACGGTGTACCATCTTCTGGGTTTCTCATGCATGTTTTCGATGTAGGAAGATGCCCTTGAACCTGGAGATTTGGGACCCATGGGATGGGTACCACGCCGTATTATTTTACAGGGTCTGCGTTAGCTCACCCAACCTCACCAAACCTCTCAGCCCCAAGAGTGTCCACCCTTAAGTATCAATCAGCTGTGGGTTTAGATATGGTCAATCCAGGTGGCATCGCAGCCCCTGAAAGAATTTTGTAAGAATTTCTCTCTCTTTCACTGTCTTTGTTTCACGAGTTTTTAAAAGTATTTGACTTTTATAATGGGGTTTAGCTGCTTTGCACTGCTGTGTTTATGCCGCTTTACACCCACTTGACTCACTTACAGAGAGATATCAGTACATAGCTTTTAAGATTCTTACTAGTCAGATATATTCTTGGACGGTGAATAGGGGTTGTTGAGTCCAGTTCACTGAGCAAGGAGTAGGTCTTGTCTATTACATATTGGGTTTATGGAACGGTATCTGAGCTAATTTGAAACCCTTGTTTTATGCATCACCCCACCTCACCTTTCCCGTTAAGCAGCCATAGTGTGTTTTCTAAACGTGCGACTCTGTTCTGTTTTGTAATTCAGTTCAAGAGTAGCGGTTTTTACATTCCCTCTATAAGTGATATCTTATGATAAGTGTCTTTTTCTGTGTGACCTATTTCACTTAGAATCGTCGTACCTAAATCCACTCATCATGCTGCTCCTAGCCTTATGACGTTGATTTCATGGCTGAGTGATATTCCATTGTACATAAGGACCACAACTTCTTTATCCATTCTTCTCTTTCCTGGGATGTTTCAGGTGTAACGAAGTGGAGGTTCTTGTCAACAGAGCAGCCCTAAACTTTGGGGTGCCTGTGTCTTGCTGATTTTTAGTTTTCCCAATTTATACGCCCATGAGTGGAAGTGCCCTATGCTCTCTAAGCTGAGTTTTTTCGATGTTTCAGGACACACCGTACACTTCTCCAGAGTGGCTGTTGGCCATTTACAGCCCGCCCATCAGCGTAGCAAGGCTCCCATTTCTCCATGGCCTGTCCTGCATTTCTGGTTTTGACACTTTATTCAGCATGGCCCTTTTGACCGATGGGAAGCGAGACTTCTTTGTAGCGCTGATTTGCCTTTGCAGGTTGCTTGGTTGGCCAAAAAGGGCGTATGCGTTTTTTCCTGAATATATTCAGGAAAAAACGCATACGCCCTTTTTGGCCAAGGGCATCATTGTCGAGGTTTTGCCGCTTTTCCTGTGCTTTAAAGGCGATTCGAATCTACCTCCTGAAATCGGTTTCCTGCAATTCTGCCTTGCTTTCAAATTCTCTTCGTTGCCTTCCCTCAATATATTTGTGGACGAGAGTTATCATTTCTAACTGTGCAGGTCTGTGAATTGCAGTGCCCCTGAGCTCCATTTCTCAACTCGCTTTCTTGGGAGCTGGCCGCAAAAGCGCAGGATTGCTTCAGGCCCTATTCTGCCTCCGGGCGGCAGGCTGATCCTGTGGTTAATTCTTCTTCCTGATGGGAAAATAGAGTGACCTGTGCCTGTCCCAACACCTAGAGCTAGTCTCTCATTGGTTCCCCCTCTTCCCGTTCATCCTCAGGACAAATTGCAACCTGTACGGAACAGGAGGTTAAAGGTGCTGATTCTCCAAGGAGGGAGATTGCTAGTAAAGCGGCTGGAATGGCGAACCGGAGCACAAGGAGATGAGAAATGAGGTGCGTTTTAGAAACCTTTCCCGATCACACGGTGTACCATCTTCTGGGTTTCTCATGCATGTTTTCGATGTAGGAAGATGTCCTTGAACCTGGAGATTTGGGACCCAATGGATGGGTACCACGCCGTATTACTTTAAAGGGTCTGCGTTAGCTCACCCAACCTCACCAAACCTCTCAGCCCCAAGAGTGTCCACCCTTATGTCTCAGTCAGCTGTGGGTCTAGATATGGTCAATCCAGGTGGCATCGCAGCCCCTGAACGAATTTTGTAAGAATTTCTCTCTCTTTCACTGTCTTTGTTTCACGGGTTTTTAAAAGTAATTGATTTTTATAATGGGGTTTAGCTGCTTTGCATCTGTGTTTATGCCGCTTTACACACACTTGACTCACTTACAGAGAGATAGCAATACATAGGTTTTAAGATTCTTACTAGTCAGATATATTCTTGGGCGCTGAATAGGGGGTGTTGAGTCCAGTTCACTGAGCAAGGAGTAGGTCTTGTCTATTACATATTGGGTTTATGGAACGGTATCTGAGCTAATTTGAAACCCTTGTTTTATGCATCACCCCACCGCACCTTTCCCGTTAAGCAGCCATAGTGTGTTTTCTAAACGTGCGACTCTGTTCTGTTTTGTAATTCAGTTCAAGGGTAGCGGTTTTTACATTCCCTCTATAAGTGATATCTTATGATAAGTGTCTTTTTCTGTGTGACTTATTTCACTTAGAATCGTCGTACCTAAATCCACTCATCATGCTGCTCCTAGCCTTATGACGTTGATTTCATGGCTGAGTGATATTCCATTGTACATAAGGACCACAACTTCTTTATCCATTCTTCTCTTTCCTGGGATGTTTCAGGTGTAACGAAGTGGAGGTTCTTGTCAACAGAGCAGCCCTAAACTTTGGGGTGCCTGTGTCTTGCTGATTTTTAGTTTTCCCAATTTATCCGCCCATGAGTGGAAGTGCCCTATGCTCTCTAAGCTGAGTTTTTTCGATGTTTCAGGACACACCGTACACTTCTCCAGAGTGGCTGTTGGCAATTTACAGCCCGCCCATCAGCGTAGCAAGGCTCCCATTTCTCCATGGCCTGTCCTGCATTTCTGGTTTTGACCCTTTATTCAGCATGGCCCTTTTGACCGATGGGAAGCGAGACTTCTTTGTAGCGCTGATTTGCCTTTCCAGGTTGCTTGGTTGGCCAAAAAGGGCGTATGCGTTTTTTCCTGAATATATTCAGGAAAAAACGCATACGCCCTTTTTGGCCAAGGGCATCATTGTCGAGGTTTTGCCGCTTTTCCTGTGCTTTAAAGGCGATTCGAATCTACCTCCTGAAATCGGTTTCCTGCAATTCTGCCTTGCTTTCAAATTCTCTTCGTTGCCTTCCCGCAATATATTTGTGGACGAGAGTTATCATTTCTAACTGTGCAGGTCTGTGAATTGCAGTGCCCCTGAGCTCCATTTCTCAACTCGCTTTCTTGGGAGCTGGCCGCAAAAGCGCAGGATTGCTTCAGGCCCTATTCTGCCTCCGGGCGGCAGGCTGATCCTGTGGTTAATTCTTCTTCCTGATGGGAAAATAGAGTGACCTCTGCCTGTTCCAACACCTAGAGCTTGTCTCTCATTGGTTCCCCCTCTTCCCGTTCATCCTCAGGACAAATTGCAACCTGTACGGAACAGGAGGTTAAAGGTGCTGATTCTCCAAGGAGGGAGATTGCTAGTAAAGCGGCTGGAATGGCGAACCGGAGCACAAGGAGATGAGAAATGAGGTGCGTTTTAGAAACCTTTCCCGATCACACGGTGTACCATCTTCTGGGTTTCTCATGCATGTTTTCGATGTAGGAAGATGTCCTTGAACCTGGAGATTTGGGACCCATGGGATGGGTACCACGCCGTATTACTTTAAAGGGTCTGCGTTAGCTCACCCAACCTCACCAAACCTCTCAGCCCCAAGAGTGTCCACCCTTATGGCTCAGTCAGCTGTGGGTCTAGATATGGTCAATCCAGGTGGCATCGCAGCCCCTGAACGAATTTTGTAAGAATTTCTCTTTCACTGTCTTTGTTTCACGAGTTTTTAAAAGTAATTGATTTTTATAATGGGGTTTAGCTGCTTTGCACTGCTGTGTTTATGCCGCTTTACACCCACTTGACTCACTTACAGAGAGATAGCAATACATAGGTTTTAAGATTCTTACTAGTCAGATATATTCTTGGGCGGTGAATAGGGGGTGTTGAGTCCAGTTCACTGAGCAAGGAGTAGGTCTTGTCTATTACATATTGGGTTTATGGAACGGTATCTGAGCTAATTTGAAACCCTTGTTTTATGCATCACCCCACCTCACCTTTCCCGTTAAGCAGCCATAGTGTGTTTTCTAAACGTGTGACTCTGTTCTGTTTTGTAATTCAGTTCAAGGGTAGCGGTTTTTACATTCCCTCTATAAGTGATATCTTATGATAAGTGTCTTTTTCTGTGTGACTTATTTCACTTAGAATCCTCGTACCTAAATCCACTCATCATGCTGCTCCTAGCCTTAGGACGTTGATTTCATGGCTGAGTGATATTCCATTGTACATAAGGACCACAACTTCTTTATCCATTCTTCTCTTTCCTTGGATGTTTCAGGTGTAACGAAGTGGAGGTTCTTATCAACAGAGCAGCCCTAAACTTTGGGGTGCCTGTGTCTTGCTGATGTTTAGTTTTCCCAATTTATACGCCCATGAGTGGAACTGCCCTATGCTCTCTAAGCTGAGTTTTTTAGATGTTTCAGGACACACCGTACACTTCTCCAGAGTGGCTGTTGGCCATTTACAGCCCGCCCATCAGCGTAGCAAGGCTCCCATTTCTCCATGGCCTGTCCTGCATTTCTGGTTTTGACACTTTATTCAGCATGGCCCTTTTGACCGATGGGAAGCGAGACTTCTTTGTAGCGCTGATTTGCCTTTGCAGGTTGCTTGGTTGGCCAAAAAGGGCGTATGCGTTTTTTCCTGAATATATTCAGGAAAAAACGCATACGCCCTTTTTGGCCAAGGGCATCATTGTCGAGGTTTTGCCGCTTTTCCTGTGCTTTAAAGGCGATTCGAATCTACCTCCTGAAATCTGTTTCCTGCAATTCTGCCTTGCTTTCAAATCCTCTTCGTTGCCTTCCCTCAATATATTTGTGGACGAGAGTTATCATTTCTAACTGTGCAGGTCTGTGAATTGCAGTGCCCCTGAGCTCCATTTCTCAACTCGCTTTCTTGGGAGCTGGCCGCAAAAGCGCAGGATTGCTTCAGGCCCTATTCTGGCTCCGGGCGGTAGGCTGAGCCTGTGGTTAATTCTACTTTCTGATGGGAAAATAGAGTGACCTGTGCCTGTCCCAACACCTAGAGCTAGTCTCTCATTGGTTCCCCCTCTTCCCGTTCATCCTCAGGACAAATTGCAACCTGTACGGAACAGGAGGTTAAAGGTGCTGATTCTCCAAGGAGGGAGATTGCTAGTAAAGCGGCTGGAATGGCGAACCGGAGCACAAGGAGATGAAAAATGAGGTGCGTTTTAGAAACCTTTCCCGATCACACGGTGTACCATCTTCTGGGTTTCTCATGCATGTTTTCGATGTAGGAAGATGCCCTTGAACCTGGAGATTTGGGACCATGGCATGGGTACCACGCCGTACTACTTTAAAGGGTCTGCGTTAGCTCACCCAACCTCACCAAACCTCTCAGCCCCAAGAGTGTCCACCCTTATGGCTCAGTCAGCTGTGGGTCTAGATATGGTCAATCCAGGTGGCATCGCAGCCCCTGAACGAATTTTGTAAGAATTTCTCTTTCACTGTCTTTGTTTCACGGGTTTTTAAAAGTAATTGATTTTTATAATGGGGTTTAGCTGCTTTGCACTGCTGTGTTTATGCCGCTTTACACCCACTTGACTCACTTACAGAGAGATAGCAATACATAGGTTTTAAGATTCTTACTAGTCAAATATATTCTTGGGCGGTGAATAGGGGGTGTTGAGTCCAGTTCACTGAGCAAGGAGTAGGTCTTGTCTATTACATATTGGGTTTATGGAACGGTATCTGAGCTAATTTGAAACCCTTGTTTTATGCATCACCCCACCTCACCTTTCCCGTTAAGCAGCCATAGTGTGTTTTCTAAACGTGCGACTCTGTTCTGTTTTGTAATTCAGTTCAAGGGTAGCGGTTTTTACATTAGCCTCTTTAAGTGATATCTTATGATAAGTGTCTTTTTCTGTGTGACTTATTTCACTTAGAATCGTTGTACCTATATCCACTCATCATGCTGCTCCTAGCCTTATGACGTTGATTTCATGGCTGAGTGACATTCCATTGTACATAAGGACCACAACTTCTTTATCCATTCTTCTCTTTCCTTGGATGTTTCAGGTGTAACGAAGTGGAGGTTCTTGTCAACAGAGCAGCCCTAAACTTTGGGGTGCCTGTGTCTTGCTGATTTTTAGTTTTCCCAATTTATACGCCCATGAGTGGAACTGCCCTATGCTCTCTAAGCTGAGTTTTTTAGATGTTTCAGGACACACCGTACACTTCTCCAGAGTGGCTGTTGGCCATTTACAGCCCGCCCATCAGCGTAGCAAGGCTCCCATTTCTCCATGGCCTGTCCTGCATTTCTGGTTTTGACACTTTATTCAGCATGGCCCTTTTGACCGATGGGAAGCGAGACTTCTTTGTAGCGCTGATTTGCCTTTCCAGGTTGCTTGGTTGGCCAAAAAGGGCGTATGCGTTTTTTCCTGAATATATTCAGGAAAAAACGCATACGCCCTTTTTGGCCAAGGGCATCATTGTCGAGGTTTTGCCGCTTTTCCTGTGCTTTAAAGGCGATTCGAATCTACCTCCTGAAATCGGTTTCCTGCAATTCTGCCTTGCTTTCAAATTCTCTTCGTTGCCTTCCCTCAATATATTTGTGGACGGGAGTTATCATTTCTAACTGTGCAGGTCTGTGAATTGCAGTGCCCCTGAGCTCCATTTCTCAACTCGCTTTCTTGGGAGCTGGCCGCAAAAGCGCAGGATTGCTTCAGGCCCTATTCTGGCTCCGGGCGGCAGGCTGAGCCTGTGGTTAATTTTTCTTCCTGATGGGAAAATAGAGTGACGTGTGCCTGTCCCAACACCTAGAGCTAGTCTCTCATTGGTTCTCCCTCTTCCCGTTCATCCTCAGGACAAATTGCAACCTGTACGGAACAGGAGGTTAAAGGTGCTGATTCTCCAAGGAGGGAGATTGCTAGTAAAGCGGCTGGAATGGCGAACCGGAGCACAAGGAGATGAGAAATGAGGTGCGTTTTAGAAACCTTTCCCGATCACACGGTGTACCATCTTCTGGGTTTCTCATGCATGTTTTCGATGTAGGAAGATGCCCTTGAACCTGGAGATTTGGGACCCATGGCATGGGTACCACGCCGTACTACTTTAAAGGGTCTGCGTTAGCTCACCCAACCTCACCAAACCTCTCAGCCCCAAGAGTGTCCACCCTTATGGCTCAGTCAGCTGTGGGTCTAGATATGGTCAATCCAGGTGGCATCACAGCCCCTGAACGAATTTTGTAAGAATTTCTCTTTCACTGTCTTTGTTTCATGGGTTTTTAAAAGTAATTGATTTTTATAATGGGGTTTAGCTGCTTTGCACTGCTGTGTTTATGCCGCTTTACACCCACTTGACTCACTTACAGAGAGATAGCAATACATAGGTTTTAAGATTCTTACTAGTCAAATATATTCTTGGGCGGTGAATAGGGGGTGTTGAGTCCAGTTCACTGAGCAAGGAGTAGGTCTTGTCTATTACATATTGGGTTTATGGAACGGTATCTGAGCTAATTTGAAACCCTTGTTTTATGCATCACCCCACCTCACCTTTCCCGTTAAGCAGCCATAGTGTGTTTTCTAAACGTGCGACTCTGTTCTGTTTTGTAATTCAGTTCAAGGGTAGCGGTTTTTACATTCCCTCTATAAGTGATATCTTATGATAAGTGTCTTTTTCTGTGTGACTTATTTCACTTAGAATCGTTGTACCTAAATCCACTCATCATGCTGCTCCTAGCCTTAGGACGTTGATTTCATGGCTGAGTGATATTCCATTGTACATAAGGACCACAACTTCTTTATCCATTCTTCTCTTTCCTAGGATGTTTCAGGTGTAACGAAGTGGAGGTTCTTGTCAACAGAGCAGCCCTAAACTTTGGGGTGCCTGTGTCTTGCTGATTTTTAGTTTTCCCAATTTATACGCCCATGAGTGGAAGTGCCCTATGCTCTCTAAGCTGAGTTTTTTCGATGTTTCAGGACACACCGTACACTTCTCCAGAGTGGCTGTTGGCAATTTACAGCCCGCCCATCAGTGTAGCAAGGCTCCCATTTCTCCATGGCCTGTCCTGCATTTCTGGTTTTGACACTTTATTCAGCATGGCCCTTTTGACCGATGGGAAGCGAGACTTCTTTGTAGCGCTGATTTGCCTTTCCAGGTTGCTTGGTTGGCCAAAAAGGGCGTATGCGTTTTTTCCTGAATATATTCAGGAAAAAACGCATACGCCCTTTTTGGCCAAGAGCATCATTGTCGAGGTTTTGCCGCTTTTCCTGTGCTTTAAAGGCGATTCGAATCTATCTCCTGAAATCGGTTTCCTGCAATTCTGCCTTGCTTTCAAATCCTCTTCGTTGCCTTCCCTCAATATATTTGTGGACGAGAGTTATCATTTCTAACTGTGCAGGTCTGTGAATTGCAGTGCCCCTGAGCTCCATTTCTCAACTCGCTTTCTTGGGAGCTGACCGCAAAAGCGCAGGATTGCTTCAGGCCCTATTCTGGCTCCGGGCGGCAGGCTGAGCCTGTGGTTAATTCTTCTTCCTGATGGGAAAATAGAGTGACGTGTGCCTGTCCCAACACCTAGAGCTAGTCTCTCATTGGTTCCCCCTCTTCCCGTTCATCCTCAGGACAAATTGCAACCTGTACGGAACAGGAGGTTAAAGGTGCTGATTCTCCAAGGAGGGAGATTGCTAGTAAAGCGGCTGGAATGGCGAACTGGAGCACAAGGAGATGAGAAATGAGGTGCGTTTTAGAAACCTTTCCCGATCACACGGTGTACCATCTTCTGGGTTTCTCATGCATGTTTTCGATGTAGGAAGATGCCCTTTAACCTGGAGATTTGGGACCCATGGGATGGGTACCACGTCGTATTACTTTAAAGGGTCTGCGTTAGCTCACCCAACCTCACCAAACCTCTCAGCCCCAAGAATGTCCACCCTTATGGCTCAGTCAGCTGTGGGTCTAGATATGGTCAATCCAGGTGGCATCGCAGCCCCTGAACGAATTTTGTAACAATTTCTCTCTCTTTCACTGTCTTTGTTTCACGGGTTTTTAAAAGTAATTGATTTTTATAATGGGGTTTAGCTGCTTTGCACTGCTGTGTTTATGCCGCTTTACACCCACTTGACTCACTTACAGAGAGATAGCAATACATAGGTTTTAAGATTCTTACTAGTCAAATATATTCTTGGGCGGTGAATAGGGGGTGTTGAGTCCAGTTCACTGAGCAAGGAGTAGGTCTTGTCTATTACATATTGGGTTTATGGAACGGTATCTGAGATAATTTGAAACCCTTGTTTTATGCATCACCCCACCTCACCTTTCCCGTTAAGCAGCCATAGTGTGTTTTCTAAACGTGCGACTCTGTTCTGTTTTGTAATTCAGTTCAAGGGTAGCGGTTTTTACATTAGCCTCTGTAAGTGATATCTTATGATAAGTGTCTTTTTCTGTGTGACTTATTTCACTTAGAATCGTTGTACCTATATCCACTCATCATGCTGCTCCTAGCCTTATGACGTTGATTTCATGGCTGAGTGATATTCCATTGTACATAAGGACCACAACTTCTTTATCCATTCTTCTCTTTCCTTGGATGTTTCAGGTGTAACGAAGTGGAGGTTCTTGTCAACAGAGCAGCCCTAAACTTTGGGGTGCCTGTGTCTTGCTGATTTTTAGTTTTCCCAATTTATACGCCCATGAGTGGAACTGCCCTATGCTCTCTAAGCTGAGTTTTTTAGATGTTTCAGGACACACCGTACACTTCTCCAGAGTGGCTGTTGGCCATTTACAGCCCGCCCATCAGTGTAGCAAGGCTCCCATTTCTCCATGGCCTGTCCTGCATTTCTGGTTTTGACACTTTATTCAGCATGGCCCTTTTGACCGATGGGAAGCGAGACTTCTTTGTAGCGCTGATTTGCCTTTCCAGGTTGCTTGGTTGGCCAAAAAGGGCGTATGCGTTTTTTCCTGAATATATTCAGGAAAAAACGCATACGCCCTTTTTGGCCAAGGGCATCATTGTCGAGGTTTTGCCGCTTTTCCTGTGCTTTAAAGGCGATTCGAATCTACCTCCTGAAATCGGTTTCCTGCAATTCTGCCTTGCTTTCAAATTCTCTTCGTTGCCTTCCCTCAATATATTTGTGGACGGGAGTTATCATTTCTAACTGTGCAGGTCTGTGAATTGCAGTGCCCCTGAGCTCCATTTCTCAACTCGCTTTCTTGGGAGCTGGCCGCAAAAGCGCAGGATTGCTTCAGGCCCTATTCTGGCTCCGGGCGGCAGGCTGAGCCTGTGGTTAATTTTTCTTCCTGATGGGAAAATAGAGTGACGTGTGCCTGTCCCAACACCTAGAGCTAGTCTCTCATTGGTTCCCCCTCTTCCCGTTCATCCTCAGGACAAATTGCAACCTGTACGGAACAGGAGGTTAAAGGTGCTGATTCTCCAAGGAGGGAGATTGCTAGTAAAGCGGCTGGAATGGCGAACCGGAGCACAAGGAGATGAAAAATGAGGTGCGTTTTAGAAACCTTTCCCGATCACACGGTGTACCATCTTCTGGGTTTCTCATGCATGTTTTCGATGTAGGAAGATGCCCTTGAACCTGGAGATTTGGGACCCATGGAATGGGTACCACGCCGTATTATTTTACAGGGTCTGCGTTAGCTCACCCAACCTCACCAAACCTCTCAGCCCCAAGAGTGTCCACCCTTAAGTATCAATCAGCTGTGGGTTTAGATATGGTCAATCCAGGTGGCATCGCAGCCCCTGAAAGAATTTTGTAAGAATTTCTCTCTCTTTCACTGTCTTTGTTTCACGAGTTTTTAAAAGTATTTGACTTTTATAATGGGGTTTAGCTGCTTTGCACTGCTGTGTTTATGCCGCTTTACACCCACTTGACTCACTTACAGAGAGATATCAGTACATAGCTTTTAAGATTCTTACTAGTCAGATATATTCTTGGACGGTGAATAGGGGTTGTTGAGTCCAGTTCACTGAGCAAGGAGTAGGTCTTGTCTATTACATATTGGGTTTATGGAACGGTATCTGAGCTAATTTGAAACCCTTGTTTTATGCATCACCCCACCTCACCTTTCCCGTTAAGCAGCCATAGTGTGTTTTCTAAACGTGCGACTCTGTTCTGTTTTGTAATTCAGTTCAAGAGTAGCGGTTTTTACATTCCCTCTATAAGTGATATCTTATGATAAGTGTCTTTTTCTGTGTGACCTATTTCACTTAGAATCGTCGTACCTAAATCCACTCATCATGCTGCTCCTAGCCTTATGACGTTGATTTCATGGCTGAGTGATATTCCATTGTACATAAGGACCACAACTTCTTTATCCATTCTTCTCTTTCCTGGGATGTTTCAGGTGTAACGAAGTGGAGGTTCTTGTCAACAGAGCAGCCCTAAACTTTGGGGTGCCTGTGTCTTGCTGATTTTTAGTTTTCCCAATTTATACGCCCATGAGTGGAAGTGCCCTATGCTCTCTAAGCTGAGTTTTTTCGATGTTTCAGGACACACCGTACACTTCTCCAGAGTGGCTGTTGGCCATTTACAGCCCGCCCATCAGCGTAGCAAGGCTCCCATTTCTCCATGGCCTGTCCTGCATTTCTGGTTTTGACACTTTATTCAGCATGGCCCTTTTGACCGATGGGAAGCGAGACTTCTTTGTAGCGCTGATTTGCCTTTGCAGGTTGCTTGGTTGTCCAAAAAGGGCGTATGCGTTTTTTCCTGAATATATTCAGGAAAAAACGCATACGCCCTTTTTGGCCAAGGGCATCATTGTCGAGGTTTTGCCGCTTTTCCTGTGCTTTAAAGGCGATTCGAATCTACCTCCTGAAATCGGTTTCCTGCAATTCTGCCTTGCTTTCAAATTCTCTTCCTTGCCTTCCCGCAATATATTTGTGGACGAGAGTTATCATTTCTAACTGTGCAGGTCTGTGAATTGCAGTGCCCCTGAGCTCCATTTCTCAACTCGCTTTCTTGGGAGCTGGCCGCAAAAGCGCAGGATTGCTTCAGGCCCTATTCTGCCTCCGGGCGGCAGGCTGATCCTGTGGTTAATTCTTCTTCCTGATGGGAAAATAGAGTGACCTGTGCCTGTCCCAACACCTAGAGCTAGTCTCTCATTGGTTCCCCCTCTTCCCGTTCATCCTCAGGACAAATTGCAACCTGTACGGAACAGGAGGTTAAAGGTGCTGATTCTCCAAGGAGGGAGATTGCTAGTAAAGCGGCTGGAATGGCGAACCGGAGCACAAGGAGATGAGAAATGAGGTGCGTTTTAGAAACCTTTCCCGATCACACGGTGTACCATCTTCTGGGTTTCTCATGCATGTTTTCGATGTAGGAAGATGTCCTTGAACCTGGAGATTTGGGACCCAATGGATGGGTACCACGCCGTATTACTTTAAAGGGTCTGCGTTAGCTCACCCAACCTCACCAAACCTCTCAGCCCCAAGAGTGTCCACCCTTATGTCTCAGTCAGCTGTGGGTCTAGATATGGTCAATCCAGGTGGCATCGCAGCCCCTGAACGAATTTTGTAAGAATTTCTCTCTCTTTCACTGTCTTTGTTTCACGGGTTTTTAAAAGTAATTGATTTTTATAATGGGGTTTAGCTGCTTTGCACTGCTGTGTTTATGCCGCTTTACACACACTTGACTCACTTACAGAGAGATAGCAATACATAGGTTTTAAGATTCTTACTAGTCAGATATATTCTTGGGCGCTGAATAGGGGGTGTTGAGTCCAGTTCACTGAGCAAGGAGTAGGTCTTGTCTATTACATATTGGGTTTATGGAACGGTATCTGAGCTAATTTGAAACCCTTGTTTTATGCATCACCCCACCTCACCTTTCCCGTTAAGCAGCCATAGTGTGTTTTCTAAACGTGCGACTCTGTTCTGTTTTGTAATTCAGTTCAAGGGTAGCGGTTTTTACATTCCCTCTATAAGTGATATCTTATGATAAGTGTCTTTTTCTGTGTGACTTATTTCACTTAGAATCGTCGTACCTAAATCCACTCATCATGCTGCTCCTAGCCTTATGACGTTGATTTCATGGCTGAGTGATATTCCATTGTACATAAGGACCACAACTTCTTTATCCATTCTTCTCTTTCCTGGGATGTTTCAGGTGTAACGAAGTGGAGTTTCTTGTCAACAGAGCAGCCCTAAACTTTGGGGTGCCTGTGTCTTGCTGATTTTTAGTTTTCCCAATTTATACGCCCATGAGTGGAAGTGCCCTATGCTCTCTAAGCTGAGTTTTTTAGATGTTTCAGGACACACCGTACACTTCTCCAGAGTGGCTGTTGGTAATTTACAGCCCGCCCATCAGCGTAGCAAGGCTCCCATTTCTCCATGGCCTGTCCTGCATTTCTGGTTTTGACACTTTATTCAGCATGGCCCTTTTGACCGATGGGAAGCGAGACTTCTTTGTAGCGCTGATTTGCCTTTCCAGGTTGCTTGGTTGGCCAAAAAGGGCGTATGCGTTTTTTCCTGAATATATTCAGGAAAAAACGCATACGCCCTTTTTGGCCAAGGGCATCATTGTCGAGGTTTTGCCGCTTTTCCTCTGCTTTAAAGGCGATTCGAATCTACCTCCTGAAATCTGTTTCCTGCAATTCTGCCTTGCTTTCAAATTCTCTTCGTTGCCTTCCCTCAATATATTTGTGGACGAGAGTTATCATTTCTAACTGTGCAGGTCTGTGAATTGCAGTGCCCCTGAGCTCCATTTCTCAACTCGCTTTCTTGGGAGCTGGCCGCAAAAGCGCAGGATTGCTTCAGGCCCTCTTCTGGCTCCGGGCGGCAGGCTGAGCCTGTGGTTAATTCTTCTTCCTGATGGGAAAATAGAGTGACCTGTGCCTGTCCCAACACCTAGAGCTAGTCTCTCATTGGTTCCCCCTCTTCCCGTTCATCCTCAGGACAAATTGCAACCTGTACGGAACAGGAGGTTAAAGGTGCTGATTCTCCAAGGAGGGAGATTGCTAGTAAAGCGGCTGGAATGGCGAACTGGAGCACAAGGAGATGAGAAATGAGGTGCGTTTTAGAAACCTTTCCCGATCACACGGTGTACCATCTTCTGGGTTTCTCATGCATGTTTTCGATGTAGGAATATGCCCTTGAACCTGGAGATTTGGGGATTTGGGACCCATGGGATGGGTACCACGCCGTAATACTTTAAAGGGTCTGCATTAGCTCACCCAACCTCACCAAACCTCTCAGCCCCAAGAGTGTCCACCCTTATGGCTCAGTCAGCTGTGGGTCTAGATATGGTCAATCCAGGTGGCATCGCAGCCCCTGAACGAATTTTGTAAGAATTTCTCTCTCTTTCACTGTCTTTGTTTCACGGGTTTTTAAAAGTAATTGATTTTTATAATGGGGTTTAGCTGCTTTGCACTGCTGTGTTTATGCCGCTTTACACCTACTTGACTCACTTACAGAGAGATAGCAATACATAGGTTTTAAGATTCTTACTAGTCAAATATATTCTTGAGCGGTGAATAGGGGGTGTTGAGTCCAGTTCACTGAGCAAGGAGTAGGTCTTGTCTATTACATATTGGGTTTATGGAACGGTAGCTGAGCTAAATTGAAACCCTTGTTTTATGCATCACCCCACCTCACCTTTCCCGTTAAGCAGCCATAGTGTGTTTTCTAAACGTGCGACTCTGTTCTGTTTTGTAATTCAGTTCAAGGGTAGCAGTTTTTACATTCCCTCTGTAAGTGATATCTTATGATAAGGGTCTTTTTCTGTGTGACCTATTTCACTTAGAATCGTCGTACCTATATCCACTCATCATGCTGCTCCTAGCCTTATGACGTTGATTTCATGGCTGAGTGATATTCCATTGTACATAAGGACCACAACTTCTTTATCCATTCTTCTCTTTCCTGGGATGTTTCAGGTGTAACGAAGTGGAGGTTCTTGTCAACAGAGCAGCCCTAAACTTTGGGGTGCCTGTGTCTTGCTGATTTTTAGTTTTCCCAATTTATACGCCCATGAGTGGAAGTGCCCTATGCTCTCTAAGCTGAGTTTTTTAGATGTTTCAGGACACACCGTACACTTCTCCAGAGTGGCTGTTGGCAATTTACAGCCCGCCCATCAGCGTAGCAAGGCTCCCATTTCTCCATGGCCTGTCCTGCATTTCTGGTTTTGACACTTTATTCAGCATGGCCCTTTTGACCGATGGGAAGCGAGACTTCTTTGTAGCACTGATTTGCCTTTGCAGGTTGCTTGGTTGGCCAAAAAGGGCGTATGCGTTTTTTCCTGAATATATTCAGGAAAAAACGCATACGCCCTTTTTGGCCAAGGGCATCATTGTCGAGGTTTTGCCGCTTTTCCTGTGCTTTAAAGGCGATTCGAATCTACCTCCTGAAATCTGTTTCCTGCAATTCTGCCTTGCTTTCAAATTCTCTTCGTTGCCTTCCCTCAATATATTTGTGGACGAGAGTTATCATTTCTAACTGTGCAGGTCTGTGAATTGCAGTGCCCCTGCGCTCCATTTCTCAACTCGCTTTCTTGGGAGCTGGCCGCAAAAGCGCAGGATTGCTTCAGGCCCTATTCTGGCTCGGGGCAGCAGGCTGAGCCTGTGGTTAATTCTTCTTCCTGTTGGGAAAATAGAGTGACCTGTGCCTGTCCCAACACCTAGAGCTAGTCTCTCATTGGTTCCCCCTCTTCCCGTTCATCCTCAGGACAAATTGCAACCTGTACGGAACAGGAGGTTAAAGGTGCTGATTCTCCAAGGAGGGAGATTGCTAGTAAAGCAGCTGGAATGGCGAACCGGAGCACTAGGAGATGAGAGATGAGGTGCGTTTTAGAAACCTTTCCCGATCACACGGTGTACCATCTTCTGGGTTTCTCATGCATGTTTTCGATGTAGGAAGATGCCCTTGAACCTGGAGATTTGGGACCCATGGGATGGGTACCACGCCGTATTACTTTAAAGGGTCTGCGTTAGCTCACCCAACCTCACCAAACCTCTCAGCCCCAAGAGTGTCCACCCTTATGTCTCAGTCAGCTGTGGGTCTAGATATGGTCAATCCAGGTGGCATCGCAGCCCCTGAACGAATTTTGTAAGAATTTCTCTCTCTTTCACTGTCTTTGTTTCACGGGTTTTTAAAAGTAATTGATTTTTATAATGGGGTTTAGCTGCTTTGCACTGCTGTGTTTATGCCGCTTTACACCCACTTGACTCACTTACAGAGAGATAGCAATACATAGGTTTTAAGATTCTTACTAGTCAAATATATTCTTGGGCGGTGACTAGGGGGTGTTGAGTCCAGTTCACTGAGCAAGGAGTAGGTCTTGTCTATTACATATTGGGTTTATGGAACGGTATCTGAGCTAATTTGAAACCCTTGTTTTATGCATCACCCCACGTCACCTTTCCCGTTAAGCAGCCATAGTGTGTTTTCTAAACGTGCGACTCTGTTCTGTTTTGTAATTCAGTTCAAGGGTAGCGGTTTTTACATTCCCTCTATAAGTGATATCTTATGATAAGTGTCTTTTTCTGTGTGACTTATTTCACTTAGAATCGTCGTACCTAAATCCACTCATCATGCTGCTCCTAGCCTTATGACGTTGATTTCATGGCTGAGTGATATTCCATTGTACATAAGGACCACAACTTCTTTATCCATTCTTCTCTTTCCTGGGATGTTTAAGGTGTAACGAAGTGGAGTTTCTTGTCAACAGAGCAGCCCTAAACTTTGGGGTGCCTGTGTCTTGCTGATTTTTAGTTTTCCCAATTTATACGCCCATGAGTGGAAGTGCCCTATGCTCTCTAAGCTGAGTTTTTTAGATGTTTCAGGACACACCGTACACTTCTCCAGAGTGGCTGTTGGTAATTTACAGCCCGCCCATCAGCGTAGCAAGGCTCCCATTTCTCCATGGCCTGTCCTGCATTTCTGGTTTTGACACTTTATTCAGCATGGCCCTTTTGACCGATGGGAAGCGAGACTTCTTTGTAGCGCTGATTTGCCTTTCCAGGTTGCTTGGTTGGCCAAAAAGGGCGTATGCGTTTTTTCCTGAATATATTCAGGAAAAAACGCATACGCCCTTTTTGGCCAAGGGCATCATTGTCGAGGTTTTGCCGCTTTTCCTGTGCTTTAAAGGCGATTCGAATCTACCTCCTGAAATCTGTTTCCTGCAATTCTGCCTTGCTTTCAAATCCTCTTCGTTGCCTTCCCTCCATATATTTCTGGACGAGAGTTATCATTTCTAACTCTGCAGGTTTGTGAATTTCAGTGCCCCTGAGCTCCATTTCTCAACTCGCTTTCTTGGGAGCTGGCCGCAAAAGCGCAGGATTGCTTCAGGCCCTCTTCTGGCTCCGGGCGGCAGGCTGAGCCTGTGGTTAATTCTTCTTCCTGATGGGAAAATAGAGTGACCTGTGCCTGTCCCAACACCTAGAGCTAGTCTCTCATTGGTTCCCCCTCTTCCCGTTCATCCTCAGGACAAATTGCAACCTGTACGGAACAGGAGGTTAAAGGTGCTGATTCTCCAAGGAGGGAGATTGCTAGTAAAGCGGCTGGAATGGCGAACTGGAGCACAAGGAGATGAGAAATGAGGTGCGTTTTAGAAACCTTTCCCGATCACACGGTGTACCATCTTCTGGGTTTCTCATGCATGTTTTCGATGTAGGAATATGCCCTTGAACCTGGAGATTTGGGGATTTGGGACCCATGGGATGGGTACCACGCCGTAATACTTTAAAGGGTCTGCATTAGCTCACCCAACCTCACCAAACCTCTCAGCCCCAAGAGTGTCCACCCTTATGGCTCAGTCAGCTGTGGGTCTAGATATGGTCAATCCAGGTGGCATCGCAGCCCCTGAACGAATTTTGTAAGAATTTCTCTCTCTTTCACTGTCTTTGTTTCACGGGTTTTTAAAAGTAATTGATTTTTATAATGGGGTTTAGCTGCTTTGCACTGCTGTGTTTATGCCGCTTTACACCTACTTGACTCACTTACAGAGAGATAGCAATACATAGGTTTTAAGATTCTTACTAGTCAAATATATTCTTGAGCGGTGAATAGGGGGTGTTGAGTCCAGTTCACTGAGCAAGGAGTAGGTCTTGTCTATTACATATTGGGTTTATGGAACGGTAGCTGAGCTAAATTGAAACCCTTGTTTTATGCATCACCCCACCTCACCTTTCCCGTTAAGCAGCCATAGTGTGTTTTCTAAACGTGCGACTCTGTTCTGTTTTGTAATTCAGTTCAAGGGTAGCGGTTTTTACATTCCCTCTGTAAGTGATATCTTATGATAAGGGTCTTTTTCTGTGTGACCTATTTCACTTAGAATCGTCGTACCTATATCCACTCATCATGCTGCTCCTAGCCTTATGACGTTGATTTCATGGCTGAGTGATATTCCATTGTACATAAGGACCACAACTTCTTTATCCATTCTTCTCTTTCCTGGGATGTTTCAGGTGTAACGAAGTGGAGGTTCTTGTCAACAGAGCAGCCCTAAACTTTGGGGTGCCTGTGTCTTGCTGATTTTTAGTTTTCCCAATTTATACGCCCATGAGTGGAAGTGCCCTATGCTCTCTAAGCTGAGTTTTTTAGATGTTTCAGGACACACCGTACACTTCTCCAGAGTGGCTGTTGGCAATTTACAGCCCGCCCATCAGCGAAGCAAGGCTCCATTTCTCCATGGCCTGTCCTGCATTTCTGGTTTTGACACTTTATTCAGCATGGCCCTTTTGACCGATGGGAAGCGAGACTTCTTTGTAGCGCTGATTTGCCTTTCCAGGTTGCTTGGTTGGCCAAAAAGGGCGTATGCGTTTTTTCCTGAATATATTCAGGAAAAAACGCATACGCCCTTTTTGGCCAAGGGCATCATTGTCGAGGTTTTGCCGCTTTTCCTGTGCTTTAAAGGCGATTCGAATCTACCTCCTGAAATCTGTTTCCTGCAATTCTGCCTTGCTTTCAAATTCTCTTCGTTGCCTTCCCTCAATATATTTGTGGACGAGAGTTATCATTTCTAACTGTGCAGGTCTGTGAATTGCAGTGCCCCTGAGCTCCATTTCTCAACTCGCTTTCTTGGGAGCTGGCCGCAAAAGCGCAGGATTGCTTCAGGCCCTCTTCTGGCTCCGGGCGGCAGGCTGAGCCTGTGGTTAATTCTTCTTCCTGATGGGAAAATAGAGTGACCTGTGCCTGTCCCAACACCTAGAGCTAGTCTCTCATTGGTTCCCCCTCTTCCCGTTCATCCTCAGGACAAATTGCAACCTGTACGGAACAGGAGGTTAAAGGTGCTGATTCTCCAAGGAGGGAGATTGCTAGTAAAGCGGCTGGAATGGCGAACTGGAGCACAAGGAGATGAGAAATGAGGTGCGTTTTAGAAACCTTTCCCGATCACACGGTGTACCATCTTCTGGGTTTCTCATGCATGTTTTCGATGTAGGAATATGCCCTTGAACCTGGAGATTTGGGGATTTGGGACCCATGGGATGGGTACCACGCCGTAATACTTTAAAGGGTCTGCGTTAGCTCACCCAACCTCACCAAACCTCTCAGCCCCAAGAGTGTCCACCCTTATGGCTCAGTCAGCTGTGGGTCTAGATATGGTCAATCCAGGTGGCATCGCAGCCCCTGAACGAATTTTGTAAGAATTTCTCTCTCTTTCACTGTCTTTGTTTCACGGGTTTTTAAAAGTAATTGATTTTTATAATGGGGTTTAGCTGCTTTGCACTGCTGTGTTTATGCCGCTTTACACCTACTTGACTCACTTACAGAGAGATAGCAATACATAGGTTTTAAGATTCTTACTAGTCAAATATATTCTTGAGCGGTGAATAGGGGGTGTTGAGTCCAGTTCACTGAGCAAGGAGTAGGTCTTGTCTATTACATATTGGGTTTATGGAACGGTAGCTGAGCTAAATTGAAACCCTTGTTTTATGCATCACCCCACCTCACCTTTCCCGTTAGGCAGCCATAGTGTGTTTTCTAAACGTGCGACTCTGTTCTGTTTTGTAATTCAGTTCAAGGGTAGCGGTTTTTACATTCCCTCTATAAGTGATATCTTATGATAAGTGTCTTTTTCTGTGTGACCTATTTCACTTAGAATCGTCGTACCTATATCCACTCATCATGCTGCTCCTAGCCTTATGACGTTGATTTCATGGCTGAGTGATATTCCATTGTACATAAGGACCACAACTTCTTTATCCATTCTTCTCTTTCCTGGGATGTTTCAGGTGTAACGAAGTGGAGGTTCTTGTCAACAGAGCAGCCCTAAACTTTGGGGTGCCTGTGTCTTGCTGATTTTTAGTTTTCCCAATTTATACGCCCATGAGTGGAAGTGCCCTATGCTCTCTAAGCTGAGTTTTTTCGATGTTTCAGGACACACCGTACACTTCTCCAGAGTGGCTGTTGGCAATTTACAGCCCGCCCATCAGCGTAGCAAGGCTCCCATTTCTCCATGGCCTGTCCTGCATTTCTGGTTTTGACACTTTATTCAGCATGGCCCTTTTGACCGATGGGAAGCGAGACTTCTTTGTAGCGCTGATTTGCCTTTCCAGGTTGCTTGGTTGGCCAAAAAGGGCGTATGCGTTTTTTCCTGAATATATTCAGGAAAAAACGCATACGCCCTTTTTGGCCAAGGGCATCATTGTCGAGGTTTTGCCGCTTTTCCTGTGCTTTAAAGGCGATTCGAATCTACCTCCTGAAATCTGTTTCCTGCAATTCTGCCTTGCTTTCAAATTCTCTTCGTTGCCTTCCCTCAATATATTTGTGGACGAGAGTTATCATTTCTAACTGTGCAGGTCTGTGAATTGCAGTGCCCCTGCGCTCCATTTCTCAACTCGCTTTCTTGGGAGCTGGCCGCAAAAGCGCAGGATTGCTTCAGGCCCTATTCTGGCTCGGGGCGGCAGGCTGAGCCTGTGGTTAATTCTTCTTCCTGATGGGAAAATAGAGTGACCTGTGCCTGTCCCAACACCTAGAGCGAGTCTCTCATTGGTTCCCCCTCTTCCCGTTCATCCTCAGGACAAATTGCAACCTGTACGGAACAGGAGGTTAAAGGTGCTGATTCTCCAAGGAGGGAGATTGCTAGTAAAGCGGCTGGAATGGCGAACCGGAGCACAAGGAGATGAGAAATGAGGTGCGTTTTAGAAACCTTTCCCGATCACACGGTGTACCATCTTTTGGGTTTCTCATGCATGTTTTCGATGTAGGAAGATGCCCTTGAACCTGGAGATTTGGGACCCATGGGATGGGTACCACGCCGTATTACTTTACAGGGTCTGCGTTAGCTCACCCAACCTCACCAAACCTCTCAGCCCCAAGAGTGTCCACCCTTATGTCTCAGTCAGCTGTGGGTCTAGATATGGTCAATCCAGGTGGCATCGCAGCCCCTGAACGAATTTTGTAAGAATTTCTCTCTCTTTCACTGTCTTTGTTTCACGGGTTTTTAAAAGTAATTGATTTTTATAATGGGGTTTAGCTGCTTTGCACTGCTGTGTTTATGCCGCTTTACACCCACTTGACTCACTTACAGAGAGATAGCAATACATAGGTTTTAAGATTCTTACTAGTCAAATATATTCTTGGGCGGTGACTAGGGGGTGTTGAGTCCAGTTCACTGAGCAAGGAGTAGGTCTTGTCTATTACATATTGGGTTTATGGAACGGTATCTGAGCTAATTTGAAACCCTTGTTTTATGCATCACCCCACCTCACCTTTCCCGTTAAGCAGCCATAGTGTGTTTTCTAAACGTGCGACTCTGTTCTGTTTTGTAATTCAGTTCAAGGGTAGCGGTTTTTACATTCCCTCTGTAAGTGATATCTTATGATAAGGGTCTTTTTCTGTGTGACCTATTTCACTTAGAATCGTCGTACCTATATCCACTCATCATGCTGCTCCTAGCCTTATGACGTTGATTTCATGGCTGAGTGATATTCCATTGTACATAAGGACCACAACTTCTTTATCCATTCTTCTCTTTCCTGGGATGTTTCACGTGTAACGAAGTGGAGGTTCTTGTCAACAGAGCAGCCCTAAACTTTGGGGTGCCTGTGTCTTGCTGATTTTTAGTTTTCCCAATTTATACGCCCATGAGTGGAAGTGCCCTATGCTCTCTAAGCTGAGTTTTTTAGATGATTCAGGACACACCGTACACTTCTCCAGAGTGGCTGTTGGCAATTTACAGCCCGCCCATCAGCGTAGCAAGGCTCCCATTTCTCCATGGCCTGTCCGGCATTTCTGGTTTTGACACTTTATTCAGCATGGCCCTTTTGACCGATGGGAAGCGAGACTTCATTGTAGCGCTGATTTGCCTTTCCAGGTTGCTTGGTTGGCCAAAAAGGGCGTATGCTTTTTTTCCTGAATATATTCAGGAAAAAACGCATACGCCCTTTTTGGCCAAGGGCATCATTGTCGAGGTTTTGCCGCTTTTCCTGTGCTTTAAAGGCGATTCGAATCTACCTCCTGAAATCTGTTTCCTGCAATTCTGCCTTGCTTTCAAATCCTCTTCGTTGCCTTCCCTCAATATATTTGTGGACGAGAGTTATCATTTCTAACTGTGCAGGTCTGTGAATTGCAGTGCCCCTGAGCTCCATTTCTCAACTCGCTTTCTTGGGAGCTGGCCGCAAAAGCACAGGATTGCTTCAGGCCCTCTTCTGGCTCCGGGCGGCAGGCTGAGCCTGTGGTTAATTCTTCTTCCTGATGGGAAAATAGAGTGACCTGTGCCTGTCCCAACACCTAGAGCTAGTCTCTCATTGGTTCCCCCTCTTCCCGTTC
Organism: Balaenoptera borealis; assembly: GCF_965194805.1. Classification (NCBI taxonomy): domain Eukaryota; kingdom Metazoa; phylum Chordata; class Mammalia; order Artiodactyla; family Balaenopteridae; genus Balaenoptera; species Balaenoptera borealis. The sequence goes on from NC_138874.1 coordinate 42,693,844, forward strand.
ATCCTCAGGACAAATTGCAACCTGTACGGAACAGGAGGTTAAAGGTGCTGATTCTCCAAGGAGGGAGATTGCTAGTAAAGCGGCTGGAATGGCGAACCGGAGCACAAGGAGATGAGAAATGAGGTGCGTTTTAGAAACCTTTCCCGATCACACGGTGTACCATCTTCTGAGTTTCTCATGCATGTTTTCGATGTAGGAATATGCCCTTGAACCTGGAGATTTGGGACCCATGGGATGGGTACCACGCCGTAATACTTTAAAGGGTCTGCGTTAGCTCACCCAACCTCACCAAACCTCTCAGCCCCAAGAGTGTCCACCCTTATGGCTCAGTCAGCTGTGGGTCTAGATATGGTCAATCCAGGTGGCATCGCAGCCCCTGAACGAATTTTGTAAGAATTTCTCTCTCTTTCACTGTCTTTGTTTCACGGGTCTTTAAAAGTAATTGATTTTTATAATGGGGTTTAGCTGCTTTGCACTGCTGTGTTTATGCCGCTTTACACCCACTTGACTCACTTACAGAGAGATAGCAATACATAGGTTTTAAGATTCTTACTAGTCAAATATATTCTTGGGCGGTGAATAGGGCGTGTTGAGTCCAGTTCACTGAGCAAGGAGTAGGTCTTGTCTATTACATATTGGGTTTATGGAACGGTATCTGAGCTAATTTGAAACCCTTGTTTTATGCATCACCCCACCTCACCTTTCCCGTTAAGCAGCCATAGTGTGTTTTCTAAACGTGCGACTCTGTTCTGTTTTGTAATTCAGTTCAAGGGTAGCGGTTTTTACATTCCCTCTGTAAGTGATATCTTATGATAAGGGTCTTTTTCTGTGTGACCTATTTCACTTAGAATCGTCGCACCTATATCCACTTATCATGCTGCTCCTAGCCTTATGACGTTGATTTCATGGCTGGGTGATATTCCATTGTACATAAGGACCACAACTTCTTTATCCATTCTTCTCTTTCCTGGGATGTTTAAGGTGTAACGAAGTGGAGTTTCTTGTCAACAGAGCAGCCCTAAACTTTGGGGTGCCTGTGTCTTGCTGATTTTTAGTTTTCCCAATTTATACGCCCATGAGTGGAAGTGCCCTATGCTCTCTAAGCTGAGTTTTTTTGATGTTTCAGGACACACCGTACACTTCTCCAGAGTGGCTGTTGGCAATTTACAGCCCGCCCATCAGCGTAGCAAGGCTCCCATTTCTCCATGGCCTGTCCTGCATTTCTGGTTTTGACACTTTATTCAGCATGGCCCTTTGGACCGATGGGAAGCGAGACTTCTTTGTAGCGCTGATTTGCCTTTCCAGGTTGCTTGGTTGGCCAAAAAGGGCGTATGCGTTTTTTCCTGAATATATTCAGGAAAAAACGCATACGCCCTTTTTGGCCAAGGGCATCATTGTCGAGGTTTTGCCGCTTTTCCTGTGCTTTAAAGGCGATTCGAATCTACCTCCTGAAATCTGTTTCCTGCAATTCTGCCTTGCTTTCAAATCCTCTTCGTTGCCTTCCCTCAATATATTTGTGGACGAGAGTTATCCTTTCTAACTGTGCAGGTCTGTGAATTGCAGTGCCCCTGAGCTCCATTTTTCAACTCGCTTTCTTGGGAACTGGCCGCAAAAGCGCAGGATTGCTTCAGGCCCTATTCTGGCTCCGGGCGGCAGGCTGAGCCTGTGGTTAATTCTTCTTCCTGATGGGAAAATAGAGTGACCTGTGCCTGTCCCAACACCTAGAGCTAGTCTCTCATTGGTTCCCCCTCTTCCCGTTCATCCTCAGGACAAATTGCAACCTGTACGGAACAGGAGGTTAAAGGTGCTGATTCTCCAAGGAGGGAGATTGCTAGTAAAGCGGCTGGAATGGCGAACCGGAGCACAAGGAGATGAGAAATGAGGTGCGTTTTAGAAACCTTTCCCGATCACACGGTGTACCATCTTCTGGGTTTCTCATGCATGTTTTCGATGTAGGAAGATGCCCTTGAACCTGGAGATTTGGGGATTTGGGACCCATGGGATGGGTACCACGCCGTAATACTTTAAAGGGTCTGCATTAGCTCACCCAACCTCACCAAACCTCTCAGCCCCAAGAGTGTCCACCCTTATGGCTCAGTCAGCTGTGGGTCTAGATATGGTCAATCCAGGTGGCATCGCAGCCCCTGAACGAATTTTGTAAGAATTTCTCTCTCTTTCACTGTCTTTGTTTCACGGGTTTTTAAAAGTAATTTATTTTTATAATGGGGTTTAGCTGCTTTGCACTGCTGTGTTTATGCCGCTTTACACCTACTTGACTCACTTACAGAGAGATAGCAATACATAGGTTTTAAGATTCTTACTAGTCAAATATATTCTTGAGCGGTGAATAGGGGGTGTTGAGTCCAGTTCACTGAGCAAGGAGTAGGTCTTGTCTATTACATATTGGGTTTATGGAACGGTAGCTGAGCTAAATTGAAACCCTTGTTTTATGCATCACCCCACCTCACCTTTCCCGTTAAGCAGCCATAGTGTGTTTTCTAAACGTGCGACTCTGTTCTGTTTTGTAATTCAGTTCAAGGGTAGCGGTTTTTACATTCCCTCTATAAGTGATATCTTATGATAAGTGTCTTTTTCTGTGTGACCTATTTCACTTAGAATCGTCGTACCTATATCCACTCATCATGCTGCTCCTAGCCTTATGACGTTGATTTCATGGCTGAGTGATATTCCATTGTACATAAGGACCACAACTTCTTTATCCATTCTTCTCTTTCCTGGGATGTTTCAGGTGTAACGAAGTGGAGGTTCTTGTCAACAGAGCAGCCCTAAACTTTGGGGTGCCTGTGTCTTGCTGATTTTTAGTTTTCCCAATTTATACGCCCATGAGTGGAAGTGCCCTATGCTCTCTAAGCTGAGTTTTTTCGATGTTTCAGGACACACCGTACACTTCTCCAGAGTGGCTGTTGGCAATTTACAGCCCGCCCATCAGCGTAGCAAGGCTCCCATTTCTCCATGGCCTGTCCTGCATTTCTGGTTTTGACACTTTATTCAGCATGGCCCTTTTGACCGATGGGAAGCGAGACTTCTTTGTAGCGCTGATTTGCCTTTCCAGGTTGCTTGGTTGGCCAAAAAGGGCGTATGCGTTTTTTCCTGAATATATTCAGGAAAAAACGCATACGCCCTTTTTGGCCAAGGGCATCATTGTCGAGGTTTTGCCGCTTTTCCTGTGCTTTAAAGGCGATTCGAATCTACCTCCTGAAATCTGTTTCCTGCAATTCTGCCTTGCTTTCAAATTCTCTTCGTTGCCTTCCCTCAATATATTTGTGGACGAGAGTTATCATTTCTAACTGTGCAGGTCTGTGAATTGCAGTGCCCCTGCGCTCCATTTCTCAACTCGCTTTCTTGGGAGCTGGCCGCAAAAGCGCAGGATTGCTTCAGGCCCTATTCTGGCTCGGGGCGGCAGGCTGAGCCTGTGGTTAATTCTTCTTCCTGATGGGAAAATAGAGTGACCTGTGCCTGTCCCAACACCTAGAGCGAGTCTCTCATTGGTTCCCCCTCTTCCCGTTCATCCTCAGGACAAATTGCAACCTGTACGGAACAGGAGGTTAAAGGTGCTGATTCTCCAAGGAGGGAGATTGCTAGTAAAGCGGCTGGAATGGCGAACCGGAGCACAAGGAGATGAGAAATGAGGTGCGTTTTAGAAACCTTTCCCGATCACACGGTGTACCATCTTTTGGGTTTCTCATGCATGTTTTCGATGTAGGAAGATGCCCTTGAACCTGGAGATTTGGGACCCATGGGATGGGTACCACGCCGTATTACTTTACAGGGTCTGCGTTAGCTCACCCAACCTCACCAAACCTCTCAGCCCCAAGAGTGTCCACCCTTATGTCTCAGTCAGCTGTGGGTCTAGATATGGTCAATCCAGGTGGCATCGCAGCCCCTGAACGAATTTTGTAAGAATTTCTCTCTCTTTCACTGTCTTTGTTTCACGGGTTTTTAAAAGTAATTGATTTTTATAATGGGGTTTAGCTGCTTTGCACTGCTGTGTTTATGCCGCTTTACACCCACTTGACTCACTTACAGAGAGATAGCAATACATAGGTTTTAAGATTCTTACTAGTCAAATATATTCTTGGGCGGTGACTAGGGGGTGTTGAGTCCAGTTCACTGAGCAAGGAGTAGGTCTTGTCTATTACATATTGGGTTTATGGAACGGTATCTGAGCTAATTTGAAACCCTTGTTTTATGCATCACCCCACCTCACCTTTCCCGTTAAGCAGCCATAGTGTGTTTTCTAAACGTGCGACTCTGTTCTGTTTTGTAATTCAGTTCAAGGGTAGCGGTTTTTACATTCCCTCTGTAAGTGATATCTTATGATAAGGGTCTTTTTCTGTGTGACCTATTTCACTTAGAATCGTCGTACCTATATCCACTCATCATGCTGCTCCTAGCCTTATGACGTTGATTTCATGGCTGAGTGATATTCCATTGTACATAAGGACCACAACTTCTTTATCCATTCTTCTCTTTCCTGGGATGTTTCACGTGTAACGAAGTGGAGGTTCTTGTCAACAGAGCAGCCCTAAACTTTGGGGTGCCTGTGTCTTGCTGATTTTTAGTTTTCCCAATTTATACGCCCATGAGTGGAAGTGCCCTATGCTCTCTAAGCTGAGTTTTTTAGATGTTTCAGGACACACCGTACACTTCTCCAGAGTGGCTGTTGGCAATTTACAGCCCGCCCATCAGCGTAGCAAGGCTCCCATTTCTCCATGGCCTGTCCGGCATTTCTGGTTTTGACACTTTATTCAGCATGGCCCTTTTGACCGATGGGAAGCGAGACTTCATTGTAGCGCTGATTTGCCTTTGCAGGTTGCTTGGTTGGCCAAAAAGGGCGTATGCTTTTTTTCCTGAATATATTCAGGAAAAAACGCATACGCCCTTTTTGGCCAAGGGCATCATTGTCGAGGTTTTGCCGCTTTTCCTGTGCTTTAAAGGCGATTCGAATCTACCTCCTGAAATCTGTTTCCTGCAATTCTGCCTTGCTTTCAAATCCTCTTCGTTGCCTTCCCTCAATATATTTGTGGACGAGAGTTATCATTTCTAACTGTGCAGGTCTGTGAATTGCAGTGCCCCTGAGCTCCATTTCTCAACTCGCTTTCTTGGGAGCTGGCCGCAAAAGCACAGGATTGCTTCAGGCCCTCTTCTGGCTCCGGGCGGCAGGCTGAGCCTGTGGTTAATTCTTCTTCCTGATGGGAAAATAGAGTGACCTGTGCCTGTCCCAACACCTAGAGCTAGTCTCTCATTGGTTCCCCCTCTTCCCGTTCATCCTCAGGACAAATTGCAACCTGTACGGAACAGGAGGTTAAAGGTGCTGATTCTCCAAGGAGGGAGATTGCTAGTAAAGCGGCTGGAATGGCGAACCGGAGCACAAGGAGATGAGAAATGAGGTGCGTTTTAGAAACCTTTCCCGATCACACGGTGTACCATCTTCTGAGTTTCTCATGCATGTTTTCGATGTAGGAATATGCCCTTGAACCTGGAGATTTGGGACCCATGGGATGGGTACCACGCCGTAATACTTTAAAGGGTCTGCGTTAGCTCACCCAACCTCACCAAACCTCTCAGCCCCAAGAGTGTCCACCCTTATGGCTCAGTCAGCTGTGGGTCTAGATATGGTCAATCCAGGTGGCATCGCAGCCCCTGAACGAATTTTGTAAGAATTTCTCTCTCTTTCACTGTCTTTGTTTCACGGGTCTTTAAAAGTAATTGATTTTTATAATGGGGTTTAGCTGCTTTGCACTGCTGTGTTTATGCCGCTTTACACCCACTTGACTCACTTACAGAGAGATAGCAATACATAGGTTTTAAGATTCTTACTAGTCAAATATATTCTTGGGCGGTGAATAGGGCGTGTTGAGTCCAGTTCACTGAGCAAGGAGTAGGTCTTGTCTATTACATATTGGGTTTATGGAACGGTATCTGAGCTAATTTGAAACCCTTGTTTTATGCATCACCCCACCTCACCTTTCCCGTTACGCAGCCATAGTGTGTTTTCTAAACGTGCGACTCTGTTCTGTTTTGTAATTCAGTTCAAGGGTAGCGGTTTTTACATTCCCTCTGTAAGTGATATCTTATGATAAGGGTCTTTTTCTGTGTGACCTATTTCACTTAGAATCGTCGCACCTATATCCACTTATCATGCTGCTCCTAGCCTTATGACGTTGATTTCATGGCTGAGTGATATTCCATTGTACATAAGGACCACAACTTCTTTATCCATTCTTCTCTTTCCTGGGATGTTTAAGGTGTAACGAAGTGGAGTTTCTTGTCAACAGAGCAGCCCTAAACTTTGGGGTGCCTGTGTCTTGCTGATTTTTAGTTTTCCCAATTTATACGCCCATGAGTGGAAGTGCCCTATGCTCTCTAAGCTGAGTTTTTTTGATGTTTCAGGACACACCGTACACTTCTCCAGAGTGGCTGTTGGCAATTTACAGCCCGCCCATCAGCGTAGCAAGGCTCCCATTTCTCCATGGCCTGTCCTGCATTTCTGGTTTTGACACTTTATTCAGCATGGCCCTTTGGACCGATGGGAAGCGAGACTTCTTTGTAGCGCTGATTTGCCTTTCCAGGTTGCTTGGTTGGCCAAAAAGGGCGTATGCGTTTTTTCCTGAATATATTCAGGAAAAAACGCATACGCCCTTTTTGGCCAAGGGCATCATTGTCGAGGTTTTGCCGCTTTTCCTGTGCTTTAAAGGCGATTCGAATCTACCTCCTGAAATCTGTTTCCTGCAATTCTGCCTTGCTTTCAAATCCTCTTCGTTGCCTTCCCTCAATATATTTGTGGACGAGAGTTATCCTTTCTAACTGTGCAGGTCTGTGAATTGCAGTGCCCCTGAGCTCCATTTTTCAACTCGCTTTCTTGGGAACTGGCCGCAAAAGCGCAGGATTGCTTCAGGCCCTATTCTGGCTCCGGGCGGCAGGCTGAGCCTGTGGTTAATTCTTCTTCCTGATGGGAAAATAGAGTGACCTGTGCCTGTCCCAACACCTAGAGCTAGTCTCTCATTGGTTCCCCCTCTTCCCGTTCATCCTCAGGACAAATTGCAACCTGTACGGAACAGGAGGTTAAAGGTGCTGATTCTCCAAGGAGGGAGATTGCTAGTAAAGCGGCTGGAATGGCAAACCGGAGCACAAGGAGATGAGAAATGAGGTGCGTTTTAGAAACCTTTCCCGATCACACGGTGTACCATCTTCTGGGTTTCTCATGCATGTTTTCGATGTAGGAAGATGCCCTTGACCCTGGAGATTTGGGACCCATGGGATGGGTACCACGCCGTATTACTTTACAGGGTCTGCGTTAGCTCACCCAACCTCACCAAACCTCTCAGCCCCAAGAGTGTCCACCCTTATGTCTCAGTCAGCTGTGGGTCTAGATATGGTCAATCCAGGTGGCATCGCAGCCCCTGAACGAATTTTGTAAGAATTTCTCTCTCTTTCACTGTCTTTGTTTCACGGGTCTTTAAAAGTAATTGATTTTTATAATGGGGTTTAGCTGCTTTGCACTGCTGTGTTTATGCCGCTTTACACCCACTTGACTCACTTACAGAGAGATAGCAATACATAGGTTTTAAGATTCTTACTAGTCAAATATATTCTTGGGCGCTGAATAGGGGGTGTTGAGTCCAGTAAACTGAGCAAGGAGTAGGTCTTGTCTATTACATATTGGGTTTATGGAACGGTATCTGAGCTAATTTGAAACCCTTGTTTTATGCATCACCCCACCTCACCTTTCCCGTTAAGCAGCCATAGTGTGTTTTCTAAACGTGCGACTCTGTTCTGTTTTGTAATTCAGTTCAAGGGTAGCGGTTTTTACATTCCCTCTATAAGTGATATCTTATGATAAGTGTCTTTTTCTGTGTGACCTATTTCACTTAGAATCGTCGTACCTATATCCACTCATCATGCTGCTCCTAGCCTTATGACGTTGATTTCATGGCTGAGTGATATTCCATTGTACATAAGGACCACAACTTCTTTATCCATTCTTCTCTTTCCTGGGATGTTTCAGGTGTAACGAAGTGGAGGTTCTTGTCAACAGAGCAGCCCTAAACTTTGGGGTGCCTGTGTCTTGCTGATTTTTAGTTTTCCCAATTTATACGCCCATGAGTGGAAGTGCCCTATGCTCTCTAAGCTGAGTTTTTTCGATGTTTCAGGACACACCGTACACTTCTCCAGAGTGGCTGTTGGCAATTTACAGCCCGCCCATCAGCGTAGCAAGGCTCCCATTTCTCCATGGCCTGTCCTGCATTTCTGGTTTTGACACTTTATTCAGCATGGCCCTTTGGACCGATGGGAAGCGAGCCTTCTTTGTAGCGCTGATTTGCCTTTCCAGGTTGCTTGGTTGGCCAAAAAGGGCGTATGCGTTTTTTCCTGAATATATTCAGGAAAAAACGCATACGCCCTTTTTGGCCAAGGGCATCATTGTCGAGGTTTTGCCGCTTTTCCTGTGCTTTAAAGGCGATTCGAATCTACCTCCTGAAATCTGTTTCCTGCAATTCTGCCTTGCTTTCAAATCCTCTTCGTTGCCTTCCCTCAATATATTTGTGGACGAGAGTTATCCTTTCTAACTGTGCAGGTCTGTGAATTGCAGTGCCCCTGAGCTCCATTTTTCAACTCGCTTTCTTGGGAACTGGCCGCAAAAGCGCAGGATTGCTTCAGGCCCTATTCTGGCTCCGGGCGGCAGGCTGAGCCTGTGGTTAATTCTTCTTCCTGATGGGAAAATAGAGTGACCTGTGCCTGTCCCAACACCTAGAGCTAGTCTCTCATTGGTTCCCCCTCTTCCCGTTCATCCTCAGGACAAATTGCAACCTGTACGGAACAGGAGGTTAAAGGTGCTGATTCTCCAAGGAGGGAGATTGCTAGTAAAGCGGCTGGAATGGCGAACCGGAGCACAAGGAGATGAGAAATGAGGTGCGTTTTAGAAACCTTTCCCGATCACACGGTGTACCATCTTCTGGGTTTCTCATGCATGTTTTCGATGTAGGAAGATGCCCTTGACCCTGGAGATTTGGGACCCTTGGGATGGGTACCACGCCGTATTACTTTACAGGGTCTGCGTTAGCTCACCCAACCTCACCAAACCTCTCAGCCCCAAGAGTGTCCACCCTTATGTCTCAGTCAGCTGTGGGTCTAGATATGGTCAATCCAGGTGGCATCGCAGCCCCTGAACGAATTTTGTAAGAATTTCTCTCTCTTTCACTGTCTTTGTTTCACGGGTCTTTAAAAGTAATTGATTTTTATAATGGGGTTTAGCTGCTTTGCACTGCTGTGTTTATGCCGCTTTACACCCACTTGACTCACTTACAGAGAGATAGCAATACATAGGTTTTAAGATTCTTACTAGTCAAATATATTCTTGGGCGCTGAATAGGGGGTGTTGAGTCCAGTAAACTGAGCAAGGAGTAGGTCTTGTCTATTACATATTGGGTTTATGGAACGGTATCTGAGCTAATTTGAAACCCTTGTTTTATGCATCACCCCACCTCACCTTTCCCGTTAAGCAGCCATAGTGTGTTTTCTAAACGTGCGACTCTGTTCTGTTTTGTAATTCAGTTCAAGGGTAGCGGTTTTTACATTCCCTCTATAAGTGATATCTTATGATAAGTGTCTTTTTCTGTGTGACCTATTTCACTTAGAATCGTCGTACCTATATCCACTCATCATGCTGCTCCTAGCCTTATGACGTTGATTTCATGGCTGAGTGATATTCCATTGTACATAAGGACCACAACTTCTTTATCCATTCTTCTCTTTCCTGGGATGTTTCAGGTGTAACGAAGTGGAGGTTCTTGTCAACAGAGCAGCCCTAAACTTTGGGGTGCCTGTGTCTTGCTGATTTTTAGTTTTCCCAATTTATACGCCCATGAGTGGAAGTGCCCTATGCTCTCTAAGCTGAGTTTTTTAGATGTTTCAGGACACACCGTACACTTCTCCAGAGTGGCTGTTGGCAATATACAGCCCGCCCATCAGCGTAGCAAGGCTCCCATTTCTCCATGGCCTGTCCTGCATTTCTGGTTTTGACACTTTATTCAGCATGGCCCTTTTGACCGATGGGAAGCGAGCCTTCTTTGTAGCGCTGATTTGCCTTTCCAGGTTGCTTGGTTGGCCAAAAAGGGCGTATGCGTTTTTTCCTGAATATATTCAGGAAAAAACGCATACGCCCTTTTTGGCCAAGGGCATCATTGTCGAGGTTTTGCCGCTTTTCCTGTGCTTTAAAGGCGATTCGAATCTACCTCCTGAAATCTGTTTCCTGCAATTCTGCCTTGCTTTCAAATCCTCTTCGTTGCCTTCCCTCAATATATTTGTGGACGAGAGTTATCATTTCTAACTGTGCAGGTCTGTGAATTGCAGGGCACCTGAGCTCCATTTTTCAACTCGCTTTCTTGGGAACTGGCCGCAAAAGCGCAGGATTGCTTCAGGCCCTATTCTGGCTCCGGGCGGCAGGCTGAGCCTGTGGTTAATTCTTCTTCCTGATGGGAGAATAGAGTGACCTGTGCCTGTCCCAACACCTAGAGCTAGTCTCTCATTGGTTCCCCCTCTTCACGTTCATCCTCAGGACAAATTGCAACCTGTACGGAACAGGAGGTTAAAGGTGCTGATTCTCCAAGGAGGGAGATTGCTAGTAAAGCGGCTGGAATAGCGAACCGGAGCACAAGGAGATGAGAAATGAGGTGCGTTTTAGAAACCTTTCCCGATCACACGGTGTACCATCTTCTGGGTTTCTCATGCATGTTTTCGATGTAGGAAGATGCCCTTGACCCTGGAGATTTGGGACCCATGGGATGGGTACCACGCCGTATTACTTTACAGGGTCTGCGTTAGCTCACCCAACCTCACCAAACCTCTCAGCCCCAAGAGTGTCCACCCTTATGTCTCAGTCAGCTGTGGGTCTAGATATGGTCAATCCAGGTGGCATCGCAGCCCCTGAACGAATTTTGTAAGAATTTCTCTCTCTTTCACTGTCTTTGTTTCACGGGTCTTTAAAAGTAATTGATTTTTATAATGGGGTTTAGCTGCTTTGCACTGCTGTGTTTATGCCGCTTTACACCCACTTGACTCACTTACAGAGAGATAGCAATACATAGGTTTTAAGATTCTTACTAGTCAAATATATTCTTGGGCGGTGACTAGGGGGTGTTGAGTCCAGTTCACTGAGCAAGGAGTAGGTCTTGTCTATTACATATTGGGTTTATGGAACGGTATCTGAGCTAATTTGAAACCCTTGTTTTATGCATCACCCCACCTCACCTTTCCCGTTAAGCAGCCATAGTGTGTTTCCTAAACGTGCGACTCTGTTCTGTTTTGTAATTCAGTTCAAGGGTAGCGGTTTTTACATTGCCTCTGTAAGTGATATCTTATGATAAGGGTCTTTTTCTGTGTGACCTATTTCACTTAGAATCGTCGTACCTATATCCACTCATCATGCTGCTCCTAGCCTTATGACGTTGATTTCATGGCTGAGTCATATTCCATTGTACATAAGGACCACAACTTCTTTATCCATTCTTCTCTTTCCTGGGATGTTTCAGGTGTAACGAAGTGGAGGTTCTTGTCAACAGAGCAGCCCTAAACTTTGGGGTGCCTGTGTCTTGCTGATTTTTAGTTTTCCCAATTTATACGCCCATGAGTGGAACTGCCCTATGCTCTCTAAGCTGAGTTTTTTAGATGTTTCAAGACACACCGTACACTTCTCCAGAGTGGCTGTTGGCAATTTACAGCCCGCCCATCAGCGTAGCAAGGCTCCCATTTCTCCATGGCCTGTCCTGCATTTCTGGTTTTGACACTTTATTCAGCATGGCCCTTTGGACCGATGGGAAGCGAGACTTCTTTGTAGCGCTGATTTGCCTTTGCAGGTTGCTTGGTTGGCCAAAAAGGGCGTATGCGTTTTTTCCTGAATATATTCAGGAAAAAACGCATACGCCCTTTTTGGCCAAGGGCATCATAGTCGAGGTTTTGCCGCTTTTCCTGTGCTTTAAAGGCGATTCGAATCTACCTCCTGAAATCGGTTTCCTGCAATTCTGCCTTGCTTTCAAATCCTCTTCGTTGCCTTCCCTCAATATATTTGTGGACGAGAGTTATCATTTCTAACTGTGCAGGTCTGTGAATTGCAGTGCCCCTGAGCTCCATTTCTCAACTCGCTTTCTTGGGAGCTGGCCGCAAAAGCGCAGGATTGCTTCAGGCCCTATTCTGGCTCCGGGCGGCAGGCTGAGCCTGTGGTTAATTCTTCTTCCTGATGGGAAAATAGAGTGACCTGTGCCTGTCCCAACACCTAGAGCTAGTCTCTCATTGGTTCCCCCTCTTCCCGTTCATCCTCAGGACAAATTGCAACCTGTACGGAACAGGAGGTTAAAGGTGCTGATTCTCCAAGGAGGGAGATTGCTAGTAAAGCGGCTGGAATGGCGAACCGGAGCACAAGGAGATGAGAAATGAGGTGCGTTTTAGAAACCTTTCCCGATCACACAGTGTACCATCTTCTGGGTTTCTCATGCATGTTTTCGATGTAGGAAGATGCCCTTGAACCTGGAGATTTGGGACCCATGGGATGGGTACCACGCCGTATTACTTTACAGGGTCTGCGTTAGCTCACCCAACCTCACCAAACCTCTCAGCCCCAAGAGTGTCCACCCTTATGGCTCAGTCAGCTGTGGGTCTAGATATGGTCAATCCAGGTGGCATCGCAGCCCCTGAACGAATTTTGTAAGAATTTCTCTCTCTTTCACTGTCTTTGTTTCACGGGTTTTTAAAAGTAATTGATTTTTATAATGGGGTTTAGCTGCTTTGCACTGCTGTGTTTATGCCGCTTTACACCCACTTGACTCACTTACAGAGAGATAGCAATACATAGGTTTTAAGATTCTTACTATTCAAATATATTCTTGGGCGGTGAATAGGGCGTGTTGAGTCCAGTTCACTGAGCAAGGAGTAGGTCTTGTCTATTACATATTGGGTTTATGGAACGGTATCTGAGCTAATTTGAAACCCTTGTTTTATGCATCACCCCACCTCACCTTTCCCGTTAAGCAGCCATAGTGTGTTTTCTAAACGTGCGACTCTGTTCTGTTTTGTAATTCAGTTCAAGGGTAGCGGTTTTTACATTCCCTCTGTAAGTGATATCTTATGATAAGGGTCTTTTTCTGTGTGACCTATTTCACTTAGAATCGTCGTACCTAAATCCACTCATCATGCTGCTCCTAGCCTTATGACGTTGATTTCATGGCTGAGTGATATTCCATTGTACATAAGGACCACAACTTCTTTATCCATTCTTCTCTTTCCTGGGATGTTTCAGGTGTAACGAAGTGGAGGTTCTTGTCAACAGAGCAGCCCTAAACTTTGGGGTGCCTGTGTCTTGCTGATTTTTAGTTTTCCCAATTTATACGCCCATGAGTGGAAGTGCCCTATGCTCTCTAAGCTGAGTTTTTTAGATGTTTCAGGACACACCGTACACTTCTCCAGAGTGGCTGTTGGCAATTTACAGCCCGCCCATCAGCGTAGCAAGGCTCCCATTTCTCCATGGCCTGTCCTGCATTTCTGGTTTTGACCCTTTATTCAGCATGGCCCTTTTGACCGATGGGAAGCGAGACTTCTTTGTAGCGCTGATTTGCCTTTCCAGGTTGCTTGGTTGGCCAAAAAGGGCGTATGCGTTTTTTCCTGAATATATTCAGGAAAAAACGCATACGCCCTTTTTGGCCAAGGGCATCATTGTCGAGGTTTTGCCGCTTTTCCTGTGCTTTAAAGGCGATTCGAATCTACCTCCTGAAATCTGTTTCCTGCAATTCTGCCTTGCTTTCAAATCCTCTTCGTTGCCTTCCCTCAATATATTTGTGGACGAGAGTTATCATTTCTAACTGTGCAGGTCTGTGAATTGCAGTGCCCATGAGCTCAATTTTTCAACTCGCTTTCTTGGGAGCTGGCCGCAAAAGCGCAGGATTGCTTCAGGCCCTATTCTGGCTCCGTGCGGTAGGCTAAGCCTGTGGTTAATTCTACTTTCTGATGGGAAAATAGAGTGACCTGTGCCTGTCCCAACACCTAGAGCTAGTCTCTCATTGGTTCCCCCTCTTCCCGTTCATCCTCAGGACAAATTGCAACCTGTACGGAACAGGAGGTTAAAGGTGCTGATTCTCCAAAGAGGGAGATTGCTAGTAAAGGGGCTGGAATGGCGAACCGGAGCACAAGGAGATTAGAAATGAGGTGCGTTTTAGAAACCTTTCCCGATCACACGGTGTACCATCTTCTGGGTTTCTCATGCATGTTTTCGATGTAGGAATATGCCCTTGAACCTGGAGATTTGGGGATTTGGGACCCATGGGATGGGTACCACGCCGTAATACTTTAAAGGGTCTGCATTAGCTCACCCAACCTCACCAAACCTCTCAGCCCCAAGAGTGTCCACCCTTATGGCTCAGTCAGCTGTGGGTCTAGATATGGTCAATCCAGGTGGCATCGCAGCCCCTGAACGAATTTTGTAAGAATTTCTCTCTCTTTCACTGTCTTTGTTTCACGGGTTTTTAAAAGTAATTGATTTTTATAATGGGGTTTAGCTGCTTTGCACTGCTGTGTTTATGCCGCTTTACACCTACTTGACTCACTTACAGAGAGATAGCAATACATAGGTTTTAAGATTCTTACTAGTCAAATATATTCTTGAGCAGTGAATAGGGGGTGTTGAGTCCAGTTCACTGAGCAAGGAGTAGGTCTTGTCTATTACATATTGGGTTTATGGAACGGTAGCTGAGCTAAATTGAAACCCTTGTTTTATGCATCACCCCACCTCACCTTTCCCGTTAAGCAGCCATAGTGTGTTTTCTAAACGTGCGACTCTGTTCTGTTTTGTAATTCAGTTCAAGGGTAGCGGTTTTTACATTCCCTCTATAAGTGATATCTTATGATAAGTGTCTTTTTCTGTGTGACTTATTTCACTTAGAATCGTCGTACCTAAATCCACTCATCATGCTGCTCCTAGCCTTATGACGTTGATTTCATGGCTGAGTGATATTCCATTGTACATAAGGACCACAACTTCTTTATCCATTCTTCTCTTTCCTGGGATGTTTCAGGTGTAACGAAGTGGAGTTTCTTGTCAACAGAGCAGCCCTAAACTTTGGGGTGCCTGTGTCTTGCTGATTTTCAGTTTTCCCAATTTATACGCTCATGAGTGGAAGTGCCCTATGCTCTCTAAGCTGAGTTTTTTCGATGTTTCAGGACACACCGTACACTTCTCCAGAGTGGCTGTTGGTAATTTACAGCCCGCCCATCAGCGTAGGAAGGCTCCCATTTCTCCATGGCCTGTCCTGCATTTCTGGTTTTGACACTTTATTCAGCATGGCCCTTTTGACCGATGGGAAGCGAGACTTCTTTGTAGCGCTGATTTGCCTTTCCAGGTTGCTTGGTTGGCCAAAAAGGGCGTATGCGTTTTTTCCTGAATATATTCAGGAAAAAACGCATACGCCCTTTTTGGCCAAGGGCATCATTGTCGAGGTTTTGCCGCTTTTCCTGTGCTTTAAAGGCGATTCGAATCTACCTCCTGAAATCGGTTTCCTGCAATTCTGCCTTGCTTTCAAATTCTCTTCGTTGCCTTCCCTCAATATATTTGTGGACGGGAGTTATCATTTCTAACTGTGCAGGTCTGTGAATTGCAGTGCCCCTGAGCTCCATTTCTCAACTCGCTTTCTTGGGAGCTGGCCGCAAAAGCGCAGGATTGCTTCAGGCCCTATTCTGGCTCCGGGCGGCAGGCTGAGCCTGTGGTTAATTTTTCTTCCTGATGGGAAAATAGAGTGACGTGTGCCTGTCCCAACACCTAGAGCTAGTCTCTCAT
Organism: Balaenoptera borealis; assembly: GCF_965194805.1. Classification (NCBI taxonomy): domain Eukaryota; kingdom Metazoa; phylum Chordata; class Mammalia; order Artiodactyla; family Balaenopteridae; genus Balaenoptera; species Balaenoptera borealis. The sequence continues at coordinate 42,709,679 of NC_138874.1, forward strand.
TGGTTCCCCCTCTTCCCGTTCATCCTCAGGACAAATTGCAACCTGTACGGAACAGGAGGTTAAAGGTGCTGATTCTCCAAGGAGGGAGATTGCTAGTAAAGCGGCTGGAATGGCGAACCGGAGCACAAGGAGATGAAAAATGAGGTGCGTTTTAGAAACCTTTCCCGATCACACGGTGTACCATCTTCTGGGTTTCTCATGCATGTTTTCGATGTAGGAAGATGCCCTTGACCCTGGAGATTTGGGACCCATGGGATGGGTACCACGCCGTATTACTTTACAGGGTCTGCGTTAGCTCACCCAACCTCACCAAACCTCTCAGCCCCAAGAGTGTCCACCCTTATGTCTCAGTCAGCTGTGGGTCTAGATATGGTCAATCCAGGTGGCATCGCAGCCCCTGAACGAATTTTGTAAGAATTTCTCTCTCTTTCACTGTCTTTGTTTCACGGGTCTTTAAAAGTAATTGATTTTTATAATGGGGTTTAGCTGCTTTGCACTGCTGTGTTTATGCCGCTTTACACCCACTTGACTCACTTACAGAGAGATAGCAATACATAGGTTTTAAGATTCTTACTAGTCAAATATATTCTTGGGCGCTGAATAGGGGGTGTTGAGTCCAGTAAACTGAGCAAGGAGTAGGTCTTGTCTATTACATATTGGGTTTATGGAACGGTATCTGAGCTAATTTGAAACCCTTGTTTTATGCATCACCCCACCTCACCTTTCCCGTTAAGCAGCCATAGTGTGTTTTCTAAACGTGCGACTCTGTTCTGTTTTGTAATTCAGTTCAAGGGTAGCGGTTTTTACATTCCCTCTATAAGTGATATCTTATGATAAGTGTCTTTTTCTGTGTGACCTATTTCACTTAGAATCGTCGTACCTATATCCACTCATCATGCTGCTCCTAGCCTTATGACGTTGATTTCATGGCTGAGTGATATTCCATTGTACATAAGGACCACAACTTCTTTATCCATTCTTCTCTTTCCTGGGATGTTTCAGGTGTAACGAAGTGGAGGTTCTTGTCAACAGAGCAGCCCTAAACTTTGGGGTGCCTGTGTCTTGCTGATTTTTAGTTTTCCCAATTTATACGCCCATGAGTGGAAGTGCCCTATGCTCTCTAAGCTGAGTTTTTTCGATGTTTCAGGACACACCGTACACTTCTCCAGAGTGGCTGTTGGCAATTTACAGCCCGCCCATCAGCGTAGCAAGGCTCCCATTTCTCCATGGCCTGTCCTGCATTTCTGGTTTTGACACTTTATTCAGCATGGCCCTTTGGACCGATGGGAAGCGAGCCTTCTTTGTAGCGCTGATTTGCCTTTCCAGGTTGCTTGGTTGGCCAAAAAGGGCGTATGCGTTTTTTCCTGAATATATTCAGGAAAAAACGCATACGCCCTTTTTGGCCAAGGGCATCATTGTCGAGGTTTTGCCGCTTTTCCTGTGCTTTAAAGGCGATTCGAATCTACCTCCTGAAATCGGTTTCCTGCAATTCTGCCTTGCTTTCAAATCCTCTTCGTTGCCTTCCCTCAATATATTTGTGGACGAGAGTTATCCTTTCTAACTGTGCAGGTCTGTGAATTGCAGTGCCCCTGAGCTCCATTTTTCAACTCGCTTTCTTGGGAACTGGCCGCAAAAGCGCAGGATTGCTTCAGGCCCTATTCTGGCTCCGGGCGGCAGGCTGAGCCTGTGGTTAATTCTTCTTCCTGATGGGAAAATAGAGTGACCTGTGCCTGTCCCAACACCTAGAGCTAGTCTCTCATTGGTTCCCCCTCTTCCCGTTCATCCTCAGGACAAATTGCAACCTGTACGGAACAGGAGGTTAAAGGTGCTGATTCTCCAAGGAGGGAGATTGCTAGTAAAGCGGCTGGAATGGCGAACCGGAGCACAAGGAGATGAGAAATGAGGTGCGTTTTAGAAACCTTTCCCGATCACACGGTGTACCATCTTCTGGGTTTCTCATGCATGTTTTCGATGTAGGAAGATGCCCTTGACCCTGGAGATTTGGGACCCTTGGGATGGGTACCACGCCGTATTACTTTACAGGGTCTGCGTTAGCTCACCCAACCTCACCAAACCTCTCAGCCCCAAGAGTGTCCACCCTTATGTCTCAGTCAGCTGTGGGTCTAGATATGGTCAATCCAGGTGGCATCGCAGCCCCTGAACGAATTTTGTAAGAATTTCTCTCTCTTTCACTGTCTTTGTTTCACGGGTCTTTAAAAGTAATTGATTTTTATAATGGGGTTTAGCTGCTTTGCACTGCTGTGTTTATGCCGCTTTACACCCACTTGACTCACTTACAGAGAGATAGCAATACATAGGTTTTAAGATTCTTACTAGTCAAATATATTCTTGGGCGCTGAATAGGGGGTGTTGAGTCCAGTAAACTGAGCAAGGAGTAGGTCTTGTCTATTACATATTGGGTTTATGGAACGGTATCTGAGCTAATTTGAAACCCTTGTTTTATGCATCACCCCACCTCACCTTTCCCGTTAAGCAGCCATAGTGTGTTTTCTAAACGTGCGACTCTGTTCTGTTTTGTAATTCAGTTCAAGGGTAGCGGTTTTTACATTCCCTCTATAAGTGATATCTTATGATAAGTGTCTTTTTCTGTGTGACCTATTTCACTTAGAATCGTCGTACCTATATCCACTCATCATGCTGCTCCTAGCCTTATGACGTTGATTTCATGGCTGAGTGATATTCCATTGTACATAAGGACCACAACTTCTTTATCCATTCTTCTCTTTCCTGGGATGTTTCAGGTGTAACGAAGTGGAGGTTCTTGTCAACAGAGCAGCCCTAAACTTTGGGGTGCCTGTGTCTTGCTGATTTTTAGTTTTCCCAATTTATACGCCCATGAGTGGAAGTGCCCTATGCTCTCTAAGCTGAGTTTTTTAGATGTTTCAGGACACACCGTACACTTCTCCAGAGTGGCTGTTGGCAATTTACAGCCCGCCCATCAGCGTAGCAAGGCTCCCATTTCTCCATGGCCTGTCCGGCATTTCTGGTTTTGACACTTTATTCAGCATGGCCCTTTTGACCGATGGGAAGCGAGACTTCATTGTAGCGCTGATTTGCCTTTGCAGGTTGCTTGGTTGGCCAAAAAGGGCGTATGCTTTTTTTCCTGAATATATTCAGGAAAAAACGCATACGCCCTTTTTGGCCAAGGGCATCATTGTCGAGGTTTTGCCGCTTTTCCTGTGCTTTAAAGGCGATTCGAATCTACCTCCTGAAATCTGTTTCCTGCAATTCTGCCTTGCTTTCAAATCCTCTTCGTTGCCTTCCCTCAATATATTTGTGGACGAGAGTTATCATTTCTAACTGTGCAGGTCTGTGAATTGCAGTGCCCCTGAGCTCCATTTCTCAACTCGCTTTCTTGGGAGCTGGCCGCAAAAGCACAGGATTGCTTCAGGCCCTCTTCTGGCTCCGGGCGGCAGGCTGAGCCTGTGGTTAATTCTTCTTCCTGATGGGAAAATAGAGTGACCTGTGCCTGTCCCAACACCTAGAGCTAGTCTCTCATTGGTTCCCCCTCTTCCCGTTCATCCTCAGGACAAATTGCAACCTGTACGGAACAGGAGGTTAAAGGTGCTGATTCTCCAAGGAGGGAGATTGCTAGTAAAGCGGCTGGAATGGCGAACCGGAGCACAAGGAGATGAGAAATGAGGTGCGTTTTAGAAACCTTTCCCGATCACACGGTGTACCATCTTCTGAGTTTCTCATGCATGTTTTCGATGTAGGAATATGCCCTTGAACCTGGAGATTTGGGACCCATGGGATGGGTACCACGCCGTAATACTTTAAAGGGTCTGCGTTAGCTCACCCAACCTCACCAAACCTCTCAGCCCCAAGAGTGTCCACCCTTATGGCTCAGTCAGCTGTGGGTCTAGATATGGTCAATCCAGGTGGCATCGCAGCCCCTGAACGAATTTTGTAAGAATTTCTCTCTCTTTCACTGTCTTTGTTTCACGGGTCTTTAAAAGTAATTGATTTTTATAATGGGGTTTAGCTGCTTTGCACTGCTGTGTTTATGCCGCTTTACACCCACTTGACTCACTTACAGAGAGATAGCAATACATAGGTTTTAAGATTCTTACTAGTCAAATATATTCTTGGGCGGTGAATAGGGCGTGTTGAGTCCAGTTCACTGAGCAAGGAGTAGGTCTTGTCTATTACATATTGGGTTTATGGAACGGTATCTGAGCTAATTTGAAACCCTTGTTTTATGCATCACCCCACCTCACCTTTCCCGTTAAGCAGCCATAGTGTGTTTTCTAAACGTGCGACTCTGTTCTGTTTTGTAATTCAGTTCAAGGGTAGCGGTTTTTACATTCCCTCTGTAAGTGATATCTTATGATAAGGGTCTTTTTCTGTGTGACCTATTTCACTTAGAATCGTCGTACCTATATCCACTCATCATGCTGCTCCTAGCCTTATGACGTTGATTTCATGGCTGAGTGATATTCCATTGTACATAAGGACCACAACTTCTTTATCCATTCTTCTCTTTCCTGGGATGTTTCAGGTGTAACGAAGTGGAGGTTCTTGTCAACAGAGCAGCCCTAAACTTTGGGGTGCCTGTGTCTTGCTGATTTTTAGTTTTCCCAATTTATACGCCCATGAGTGGAAGTGCCCTATGCTCTCTAAGCTGAGTTTTTTCGATGTTTCAGGACACACCGTACACTTCTCCAGAGTGGCTGTTGGCAATTTACAGCCCGCCCATCAGCGTAGCAAGGCTCCCATTTCTCCATGGCCTGTCCTGCATTTCTGGTTTTGACACTTTATTCAGCATGGCCCTTTGGACCGATGGGAAGCGAGCCTTCTTTGTAGCGCTGATTTGCCTTTCCAGGTTGCTTGGTTGGCCAAAAAGGGCGTATGCGTTTTTTCCTGAATATATTCAGGAAAAAACGCATACGCCCTTTTTGGCCAAGGGCATCATTGTCGAGGTTTTGCCGCTTTTCCTGTGCTTTAAAGGCGATTCGAATCTACCTCCTGAAATCGGTTTCCTGCAATTCTGCCTTGCTTTCAAATCCTCTTCGTTGCCTTCCCTCAATATATTTGTGGACGAGAGTTATCCTTTCTAACTGTGCAGGTCTGTGAATTGCAGTGCCCCTGAGCTCCATTTTTCAACTCGCTTTCTTGGGAACTGGCCGCAAAAGCGCAGGATTGCTTCAGGCCCTATTCTGGCTCCGGGCGGCAGGCTGAGCCTGTGGTTAATTCTTCTTCCTGATGGGAAAATAGAGTGACCTGTGCCTGTCCCAACACCTAGAGCTAGTCTCTCATTGGTTCCCCCTCTTCCCGTTCATCCTCAGGACAAATTGCAACCTGTACGGAACAGGAGGTTAAAGGTGCTGATTCTCCAAGGAGGGAGATTGCTAGTAAAGCGGCTGGAATGGCGAACCGGAGCACAAGGAGATGAGAAATGAGGTGCGTTTTAGAAACCTTTCCCGATCACACGGTGTACCATCTTCTGGGTTTCTCATGCATGTTTTCGATGTAGGAAGATGCCCTTGACCCTGGAGATTTGGGACCCTTGGGATGGGTACCACGCCGTATTACTTTACAGGGTCTGCGTTAGCTCACCCAACCTCACCAAACCTCTCAGCCCCAAGAGTGTCCACCCTTATGTCTCAGTCAGCTGTGGGTCTAGATATGGTCAATCCAGGTGGCATCGCAGCCCCTGAACGAATTTTGTAAGAATTTCTCTCTCTTTCACTGTCTTTGTTTCACGGGTCTTTAAAAGTAATTGATTTTTATAATGGGGTTTAGCTGCTTTGCACTGCTGTGTTTATGCCGCTTTACACCCACTTGACTCACTTACAGAGAGATAGCAATACATAGGTTTTAAGATTCTTACTAGTCAAATATATTCTTGGGCGCTGAATAGGGGGTGTTGAGTCCAGTAAACTGAGCAAGGAGTAGGTCTTGTCTATTACATATTGGGTTTATGGAACGGTATCTGAGCTAATTTGAAACCCTTGTTTTATGCATCACCCCACCTCACCTTTCCCGTTAAGCAGCCATAGTGTGTTTTCTAAACGTGCGACTCTGTTCTGTTTTGTAATTCAGTTCAAGGGTAGCGGTTTTTACATTCCCTCTATAAGTGATATCTTATGATAAGTGTCTTTTTCTGTGTGACCTATTTCACTTAGAATCGTCGTACCTATATCCACTCATCATGCTGCTCCTAGCCTTATGACGTTGATTTCATGGCTGAGTGATATTCCATTGTACATAAGGACCACAACTTCTTTATCCATTCTTCTCTTTCCTGGGATGTTTCAGGTGTAACGAAGTGGAGGTTCTTGTCAACAGAGCAGCCCTAAACTTTGGGGTGCCTGTGTCTTGCTGATTTTTAGTTTTCCCAATTTATACGCCCATGAGTGGAAGTGCCCTATGCTCTCTAAGCTGAGTTTTTTAGATGTTTCAGGACACACCGTACACTTCTCCAGAGTGGCTGTTGGCAATTTACAGCCCGCCCATCAGCGTAGCAAGGCTCCCATTTCTCCATGGCCTGTCCGGCATTTCTGGTTTTGACACTTTATTCAGCATGGCCCTTTTGACCGATGGGAAGCGAGACTTCATTGTAGCGCTGATTTGCCTTTGCAGGTTGCTTGGTTGGCCAAAAAGGGCGTATGCTTTTTTTCCTGAATATATTCAGGAAAAAACGCATACGCCCTTTTTGGCCAAGGGCATCATTGTCGAGGTTTTGCCGCTTTTCCTGTGCTTTAAAGGCGATTCGAATCTACCTCCTGAAATCTGTTTCCTGCAATTCTGCCTTGCTTTCAAATCCTCTTCGTTGCCTTCCCTCAATATATTTGTGGACGAGAGTTATCATTTCTAACTGTGCAGGTCTGTGAATTGCAGTGCCCCTGAGCTCCATTTCTCAACTCGCTTTCTTGGGAGCTGGCCGCAAAAGCACAGGATTGCTTCAGGCCCTCTTCTGGCTCCGGGCGGCAGGCTGAGCCTGTGGTTAATTCTTCTTCCTGATGGGAAAATAGAGTGACCTGTGCCTGTCCCAACACCTAGAGCTAGTCTCTCATTGGTTCCCCCTCTTCCCGTTCATCCTCAGGACAAATTGCAACCTGTACGGAACAGGAGGTTAAAGGTGCTGATTCTCCAAGGAGGGAGATTGCTAGTAAAGCGGCTGGAATGGCGAACCGGAGCACAAGGAGATGAGAAATGAGGTGCGTTTTAGAAACCTTTCCCGATCACACGGTGTACCATCTTCTGAGTTTCTCATGCATGTTTTCGATGTAGGAATATGCCCTTGAACCTGGAGATTTGGGACCCATGGGATGGGTACCACGCCGTAATACTTTAAAGGGTCTGCGTTAGCTCACCCAACCTCACCAAACCTCTCAGCCCCAAGAGTGTCCACCCTTATGGCTCAGTCAGCTGTGGGTCTAGATATGGTCAATCCAGGTGGCATCGCAGCCCCTGAACGAATTTTGTAAGAATTTCTCTCTCTTTCACTGTCTTTGTTTCACGGGTCTTTAAAAGTAATTGATTTTTATAATGGGGTTTAGCTGCTTTGCACTGCTGTGTTTATGCCGCTTTACACCCACTTGACTCACTTACAGAGAGATAGCAATACATAGGTTTTAAGATTCTTACTAGTCAAATATATTCTTGGGCGGTGAATAGGGCGTGTTGAGTCCAGTTCACTGAGCAAGGAGTAGGTCTTGTCTATTACATATTGGGTTTATGGAACGGTATCTGAGCTAATTTGAAACCCTTGTTTTATGCATCACCCCACCTCACCTTTCCCGTTAAGCAGCCATAGTGTGTTTTCTAAACGTGCGACTCTGTTCTGTTTTGTAATTCAGTTCAAGGGTAGCGGTTTTTACATTCCCTCTGTAAGTGATATCTTATGATAAGGGTCTTTTTCTGTGTGACCTATTTCACTTAGAATCGTCGTACCTATATCCACTCATCATGCTGCTCCTAGCCTTATGACGTTGATTTCATGGCTGAGTGATATTCCATTGTACATAAGGACCACAACTTCTTTATCCATTCTTCTCTTTCCTGGGATGTTTCAGGTGTAACGAAGTGGAGGTTCTTGTCAACAGAGCAGCCCTAAACTTTGGGGTGCCTGTGTCTTGCTGATTTTTAGTTTTCCCAATTTATACGCCCATGAGTGGAAGTGCCCTATGCTCTCTAAGCTGAGTTTTTTTGATGTTTCAGGACACACCGTACACTTCTCCAGAGTGGCTGTTGGCAATTTACAGCCCGCCCATCAGCGTAGCAAGGCTCCCATTTCTCCATGGCCTGTCCTGCATTTCTGGTTTTGACACTTTATTCAGCATGGCCCTTTGGACCGATGGGAAGCGAGACTTCTTTGTAGCGCTGATTTGCCTTTCCAGGTTGCTTGGTTGGCCAAAAAGGGCGTATGCGTTTTTTCCTGAATATATTCAGGAAAAAACGCATACGCCCTTTTTGGCCAAGGGCATCATTGTCGAGGTTTTGCTGCTTTTCCTGTGCTTTAAAGGCGATTCGAATCTACCTCCTGAAATCTGTTTCCTGCAATTCTGCCTTGCTTTCAAATCCTCTTCGTTGCCTTCCCTCAATATATTTGTGGACGAGAGTTATCCTTTCTAACTGTGCAGGTCTGTGAATTGCAGTGCCCCTGAGCTCCATTTTTCAACTCGCTTTCTTGGGAACTGGCCGCAAAAGCGCAGGATTGCTTCAGGCCCTATTCTGGCTCCGGGCGGCAGGCTGAGCCTGTGGTTAATTCTTCTTCCTGATGGGAAAATAGAGTGACCTGTGCCTGTCCCAACACCTAGAGCTAGTCTCTCATTGGTTCCCCCTCTTCCCGTTCATCCTCAGGACAAATTGCAACCTGTACGGAACAGGAGGTTAAAGGTGCTGATTCTCCAAGGAGGGAGATTGCTAGTAAAGCGGCTGGAATGGCGAACCGGAGCACAAGGAGATGAGAAATGAGGTGCGTTTTAGAAACCTTTCCCGATCACACGGTGTACCATCTTCTGGGTTTCTCATGCATGTTTTCGATGTAGGAAGATGCCCTTGACCCTGGAGATTTGGGACCCATGGGATGGGTACCACGCCGTATTACTTTACAGGGTCTGCGTTAGCTCACCCAACCTCACCAAACCTCTCAGCCCCAAGAGTGTCCACCCTTATGTCTCAGTCAGCTGTGGGTCTAGATATGGTCAATCCAGGTGGCATCGCAGCCCCTGAACGAATTTTGTAAGAATTTCTCTCTCTTTCACTGTCTTTGTTTCACGGGTCTTTAAAAGTAATTGATTTTTATAATGGGGTTTAGCTGCTTTGCACTGCTGTGTTTATGCCGCTTTACACCCACTTGACTCACTTACAGAGAGATAGCAATACATAGGTTTTAAGATTCTTACTAGTCAAATATATTCTTGGGCGCTGAATAGGGGGTGTTGAGTCCAGTAAACTGAGCAAGGAGTAGGTCTTGTCTATTACATATTGGGTTTATGGAACGGTATCTGAGCTAATTTGAAACCCTTGTTTTATGCATCACCCCACCTCACCTTTCCCGTTAAGCAGCCATAGTGTGTTTTCTAAACGTGCGACTCTGTTCTGTTTTGTAATTCAGTTCAAGGGTAGCGGTTTTTACATTCCCTCTATAAGTGATATCTTATGATAAGTGTCTTTTTCTGTGTGACCTATTTCACTTAGAATCGTCGTACCTATATCCACTCATCATGCTGCTCCTAGCCTTATGACGTTGATTTCATGGCTGAGTGATATTCCATTGTACATAAGGACCACAACTTCTTTATCCATTCTTCTCTTTCCTGGGATGTTTCAGGTGTAACGAAGTGGAGGTTCTTGTCAACAGAGCAGCCCTAAACTTTGGGGTGCCTGTGTCTTGCTGATTTTTAGTTTTCCCAATTTATACGCCCATGAGTGGAAGTGCCCTATGCTCTCTAAGCTGAGTTTTTTCGATGTTTCAGGACACACCGTACACTTCTCCAGAGTGGCTGTTGGCAATTTACAGCCCGCCCATCAGCGTAGCAAGGCTCCCATTTCTCCATGGCCTGTCCTGCATTTCTGGTTTTGACACTTTATTCAGCATGGCCCTTTGGACCGATGGGAAGCGAGCCTTCTTTGTAGCGCTGATTTGCCTTTCCAGGTTGCTTGGTTGGCCAAAAAGGGCGTATGCGTTTTTTCCTGAATATATTCAGGAAAAAACGCATACGCCCTTTTTGGCCAAGGGCATCATTGTCGAGGTTTTGCCGCTTTTCCTGTGCTTTAAAGGCGATTCGAATCTACCTCCTGAAATCTGTTTCCTGCAATTCTGCCTTGCTTTCAAATCCTCTTCGTTGCCTTCCCTCAATATATTTGTGGACGAGAGTTATCCTTTCTAACTGTGCAGGTCTGTGAATTGCAGTGCCCCTGAGCTCCATTTTTCAACTCGCTTTCTTGGGAACTGGCCGCAAAAGCGCAGGATTGCTTCAGGCCCTATTCTGGCTCCGGGCGGCAGGCTGAGCCTGTGGTTAATTCTTCTTCCTGATGGGAAAATAGAGTGACCTGTGCCTGTCCCAACACCTAGAGCTAGTCTCTCATTGGTTCCCCCTCTTCCCGTTCATCCTCAGGACAAATTGCAACCTGTACGGAACAGGAGGTTAAAGGTGCTGATTCTCCAAGGAGGGAGATTGCTAGTAAAGCGGCTGGAATGGCGAACCGGAGCACAAGGAGATGAGAAATGAGGTGCGTTTTAGAAACCTTTCCCGATCACACGGTGTACCATCTTCTGGGTTTCTCATGCATGTTTTCGATGTAGGAAGATGCCCTTGACCCTGGAGATTTGGGACCCTTGGGATGGGTACCACGCCGTATTACTTTACAGGGTCTGCGTTAGCTCACCCAACCTCACCAAACCTCTCAGCCCCAAGAGTGTCCACCCTTATGGCTCAGTCAGCTGTGGGTCTAGATATGGTCAATCCAGGTGGCATCGCAGCCCCTGAACGAATTTTGTAAGAATTTCTCTCTCTTTCACTGTCTTTGTTTCACGGGTCTTTAAAAGTAATTGATTTTTATAATGGGGTTTAGCTGCTTTGCACTGCTGTGTTTATGCCGCTTTACACCCACTTGACTCACTTACAGAGAGATAGCAATACATAGGTTTTAAGATTCTTACTAGTCAAATATATTCTTGGGCGCTGAATAGGGGGTGTTGAGTCCAGTAAACTGAGCAAGGAGTAGGTCTTGTCTATTACATATTGGGTTTATGGAACGGTATCTGAGCTAATTTGAAACCCTTGTTTTATGCATCACCCCACCTCACCTTTCCCGTTAAGCAGCCATAGTGTGTTTTCTAAACGTGCGACTCTGTTCTGTTTTGTAATTCAGTTCAAGGGTAGCGGTTTTTACATTCCCTCTATAAGTGATATCTTATGATAAGTGTCTTTTTCTGTGTGACCTATTTCACTTAGAATCGTCGTACCTATATCCACTCATCATGCTGCTCCTAGCCTTATGACGTTGATTTCATGGCTGAGTGATATTCCATTGTACATAAGGACCACAACTTCTTTATCCATTCTTCTCTTTCCTGGGATGTTTCAGGTGTAACGAAGTGGAGGTTCTTGTCAACAGAGCAGCCCTAAACTTTGGGGTGCCTGTGTCTTGCTGATTTTTAGTTTTCCCAATTTATACGCCCATGAGTGGAAGTGCCCTATGCTCTCTAAGCTGAGTTTTTTAGATGTTTCAGGACACACCGTACACTTCTCCAGAGTGGCTGTTGGCAATATACAGCCCGCCCATCAGCGTAGCAAGGCTCCCATTTCTCCATGGCCTGTCCTGCATTTCTGGTTTTGACACTTTATTCAGCATGGCCCTTTTGACCGATGGGAAGCGAGCCTTCTTTGTAGCGCTGATTTGCCTTTCCAGGTTGCTTGGTTGGCCAAAAAGGGCGTATGCGTTTTTTCCTGAATATATTCAGGAAAAAACGCATACGCCCTTTTTGGCCAAGGGCATCATTGTCGAGGTTTGGCCGCTTTTCCTGTGCTTTAAAGGCGATTCGAATCTACCTCCTGAAATCTGTTTCCTGCAATTCTGCCTTGCTTTCAAATCCTCTTCGTTGCCTTCCCTCAATATATTTGTGGACGAGAGTTATCATTTCTAACTGTGCAGGTCTGTGAATTGCAGGGCACCTGAGCTCCATTTTTCAACTCGCTTTCTTGGGAACTGGCCGCAAAAGCGCAGGATTGCTTCAGGCCCTATTCTGGCTCCGGGCGGCAAGCTGAGCCTGTGGTTAATTCTTCTTCCTGATGGGAGAATAGAGTGACCTGTGCCTGTCCCAACACCTAGAGCTAGTCTCTCATTGGTTCCCCCTCTTCCCGTTCATCCTCAGGACAAATTGCAACCTGTACGGAACAGGAGGTTAAAGGTGCTGATTCTCCAAGGAGGGAGATTGCTAGTAAAGCGGCTGGAATAGCGAACCGGAGCACAAGGAGATGAGAAATGAGGTGCGTTTTAGAAACCTTTCCCGATCACACGGTGTACCATCTTCTGGGTTTCTCATGCATGTTTTCGATGTAGGAAGATGCCCTTGAACCTGGAGATTTGGGACCCATGGGATGGGTACCACGCCGTATTACTTTACAGGGTCTGCGTTAGCTCACCCAACCTCACCAAACCTCTCAGCCCCAAGAGTGTCCACCCTTATGTCTCAGTCAGCTGTGGGTCTAGATATGGTCAATCCAGGTGGCATCGCAGCCCCTGAACGAATTTTGTAAGAATTTCTCTCTCTTTCACTGTCTTTGTTTCACGGGTTTTTAAAAGTAATTGATTTTTATAATGGGGTTTAGCTGCTTTGCACTGCTGTGTTTATGCCGCTTTACACCTACTTGACTCACTTACAGAGAGATAGCAATACATAGGTTTTAAGATTCTTACTAGTCAAATATATTCTTGGGCGGTGACTAGGGGGTGTTGAGTCCAGTTCACTGAGCAAGGAGTAGGTCTTGTCTATTACATATTGGGTTTATGGAACGGTATCTGAGCTAATTTGAAACCCTTGTTTTATGCATCACCCCACCTCACCTTTCCCGTTAAGCAGCCATAGTGTGTTTTCTAAACGTGCGACTCTGTTCTGTTTTGTAATTCAGTTCAAGGGTAGCGGTTTTTACATTCCCTCTATAAGTGATATCTTATGATAAGTGTCTTTTTCTGTGTGACTTATTTCACTTAGAATCGTCGTACCTAAATCCACTCATCATGCTGCTCCTAGCCTTATGACGTTGATTTCATGGCTGAGTGATATTCCATTGTACATAAGGACCACAACTTCTTTATCCATTCTTCTCTTTCCTGGGATGTTTAAGGTGTAACGAAGTGGAGTTTCTTGTCAACAGAGCAGCCCTAAACTTTGGGGTGCCTGTGTCTTGCTGATTTTTAGTTTTCCCAATTTATACGCCCATGAGTGGAAGTGCCCTATGCTCTCTAAGCTGAGTTTTTTAGATGTTTCAGGACACACCGTACACTTCTCCAGATTGGCTGTTGGTAATTTACAGCCCGCCCATCAGCGTAGCAAGGCTCCCATTTCTCCATGGCCTGTCCTGCATTTCTGGTTTTGACACTTTATTCAGCATGGCCCTTTTGACCGATGGGAAGCGAGACTTCTTTGTAGCGCTGATTTGCCTTTCCAGGTTGCTTGGTTGGCCAAAAAGGGCGTATGCGTTTTTTCCTGAATATATTCAGGAAAAAACGCATACGCCCTTTTTGGCCAAGGGCATCATTGTCGAGGTTTTGCCGCTTTTCCTCTGCTTTAAAGGCGATTCGAATCTACCTCCTGAAATCTGATTCCTGCAATTCTGCCTTGCTTTCAAATTCTCTTCGTTGCCTTCCCTCAATATATTTGTGGACGAGAGTTATCATTTCTAACTGTGCAGGTCTGTGAATTGCAGTGCCCCTGAGCTCCATTTCTCAACTCGCTTTCTTGGGAGCTGGCCGCAAAAGCGCAGGATTGCTTCAGGCCCTCTTCTGGCTCCGGGCGGCAGGCTGAGCCTGTGGTTAATTCTTCTTCCTGATGGGAAAATAGAGTGACCTGTGCCTGTCCCAACACCTAGAGCTAGTCTCTCATTGGTTCCCCCTCTTCCCGTTCATCCTCAGGACAAATTGCAACCTGTACGGAACAGGAGGTTAAAGGTGCTGATTCTCCAAGGAGGGAGATTGCTAGTAAAGCGGCTGGAATGGCGAACTGGAGCACAAGGAGATGAGAAATGAGGTGCGTTTTAGAAACCTTTCCCGATCACACGGTGTACCATCTTCTGGGTTTCTCATGCATGTTTTCGATGTAGGAATATGCCCTTGAACCTGGAGATTTGGGGATTTGGGACCCATGGGATGGGTACCACGCCGTAATACTTTAAAGGGTCTGCATTAGCTCACCCAACCTCACCAAACCTCTCAGCCCCAAGAGTGTCCACCCTTATGGCTCAGTCAGCTGTGGGTCTAGATATGGTCAATCCAGGTGGCATCGCAGCCCCTGAACGAATTTTGTAAGAATTTCTCTCTCTTTCACTGTCTTTGTTTCACGGGTTTTTAAAAGTAATTGATTTTTATAATGGGGTTTAGCTGCTTTGCACTGCTGTGTTTATGCCGCTTTACACCTACTTGACTCACTTACAGAGAGATAGCAATACATAGGTTTTAAGATTCTTACTAGTCAAATATATTCTTGAGCGGTGAATAGGGGGTGTTGAGTCCAGTTCACTGAGCAAGGAGTAGGTCTTGTCTATTACATATTGGGTTTATGGAACGGTAGCTGAGCTAAATTGAAACCCTTGTTTTATGCATCACCCCACCTCACCTTTCCCGTTAAGCAGCCATAGTGTGTTTTCTAAACGTGCGACTCTGTTCTGTTTTGTAATTCAGTTCAAGGGTAGCGGTTTTTACATTCCCTCTGTAAGTGATATCTTATGATAAGGGTCTTTTTCTGTGTGACCTATTTCACTTAGAATCGTCGTACCTATATCCACTCATCATGCTGCTCCTAGCCTTATGACGTTGATTTCATGGCTGAGTGATATTCCATTGTACATAAGGACCACAACTTCTTTATCCATTCTTCTCTTTCCTGGGATGTTTCAGGTGTAACGAAGTGGAGGTTCTTGTCAACAGAGCAGCCCTAAACTTTGGGGTGCCTGTGTCTTGCTGATTTTTAGTTTTCCCAATTTATACGCCCATGAGTGGAAGTGCCCTATGCTCTCTAAGCTGAGTTTTTTAGATGTTTCAGGACACACCGTACACTTCTCCAGAGTGGCTGTTGGCAATTTACAGCCCGCCCATCAGCGTAGCAAGGCTCCATTTCTCCATGGCCTGTCCTGCATTTCTGGTTTTGACACTTTATTCAGCATGGCCCTTTTGACCGATGGGAAGCGAGACTTCTTTGTAGCGCTGATTTGCCTTTGCAGGTTGCTTGGTTGGCCAAAAAGGGCGTATGCGTTTTTTCCTGAATATATTCAGGAAAAAACGCATACGCCCTTTTTGGCCAAGGGCATCATTGTCGAGGTTTTGCCGCTTTTCCTGTGCTTTAAAGGCGATTCGAATCTACCTCCTGAAATCTGTTTCCTGCAATTCTGCCTTGCTTTCAAATTCTCTTCGTTGCCTTCCCTCAATATATTTGTGGACGAGAGTTATCCTTTCTAACTGTGCAGGTCTGTGAATTGCAGTGCCCCTGCGCTCCATTTCTCAACTCGCTTTCTTGGGAGCTGGCCGCAAAAGCGCAGGATTGCTTCAGGCCCTATTCTGGCTCGGGGCGGCAGGCTGAGCCTGTGGTTAATTCTTCTTCCTGATGGGAAAATAGAGTGACCTGTGCCTGTCCCAACACCTAGAGCGAGTCTCTCATTGGTTCCCCCTCTTCCCGTTCATCCTCAGGACAAATTGCAACCTGTACGGAACAGGAGGTTAAAGGTGCTGATTCTCCAAGGAGGGAGATTGCTAGTAAAGCGGCTGGAATGGCGAACCGGAGCACAAGGAGATGAGAAATGAGGTGCGTTTTAGAAACCTTTCCCGATCACACGGTGTACCATCTTTTGGGTTTCTCATGCATGTTTTCGATGTAGGAAGATGCCCTTGAACCTGGAGATTTGGGACCCATGGGATGGGTACCACGCCGTATTACTTTACAGGGTCTGCGTTAGCTCACCCAACCTCACCAAACCTCTCAGCCCCAAGAGTGTCCACCCTTATGGCTCAGTCAGCTGTGGGTCTAGATATGGTCAATCCAGGTGGCATCGCAGCCCCTGAACGAATTTTGTAAGAATTTCTCTCTCTTTCACTGTCTTTGTTTCACGGGTCTTTAAAAGTAATTGATATTTATAATGGGGTTTAGCTGCTTTGCACTGCTGTGTTTATGCCGCTTTACACACACTTGACTCACTTACAGAGAGATATCAATACATAGGTTTTAAGATTCTTACTAGTCAGATATATTCTTGGGCGGTGAATAGGGGGTGTTGAGTCCAGTTCACTGAGCAAGGAGTAGGTCTTGTCTATTACATATTGGGTTTATGGAACGGTATCTGAGCTAATTTGAAACCCTTGTTTTATGCATCACCCCACCTCACCTTTCCCGTTAAGCAGCCATAGTGTGTTTTCTAAACGTGCGACTCTGTTCTGTTTTGTAATTCAGTTCAAGGGTAGCGGTTTTTACATTCCCTCTATAAGTGATATCTTATGATAAGTGTCTTTTTCTGTGTGACTTATTTCACTTAGAATCGTCGTACCTAAATCCACTCATCATGCTGCTCCTAGCCTTATGACGTTGATTTCATGGCTGAGTGATATTCCATTGTACATAAGGACCACAACTTCTTTATCCATTCTTCTCTTTCCTGGGATGTTTAAGGTGTAACGAAGTGGAGTTTCTTGTCAACAGAGCAGCCCTAAACTTTGGGGTGCCTGTGTCTTGCTGATTTTTAGTTTTCCCAATTTATACGCCCATGAGTGGACGTGCCCTATGCTCTCTAAGCTGAGTTTTTAGATGTTTCAGGACACACCGTACACTTCTCCAGAGTGGCTGTTGGTAATTTACAGCCCGCCCATCAGCGTAGCAAGGCTCCCATTTCTCCATGGCCTGTCCTGCATTTCTGGTTTTGACACTTTATTCAGCATGGCCCTTTTGACCGATGGGAAGCGAGACTTCTTTGTAGCGCTGATTTGCCTTTCCAGGTTGCTTGGTTGGCCAAAAAGGGCGTATGCGTTTTTTCCTGAATATATTCAGGAAAAAACGCATACGCCCTTTTTGGCCAAGGGCATCATTGTCGAGGTTTTGCCGCTTTTCCTGTGCTTTAAAGGCGATTCGAATCTACCTCCTGAAATCGGTTTCCTGCAATTCTGCCTTGCTTTCAAATTCTCTTCGTTGCCTTCCCTCAATATATTTGTGGACGAGAGTTATCATTTCTAACTGTGCAGGTCTGTGAATTGCAGTGCCCCTGAGCTCCATTTCTCAACTCGCTTTCTTGGGAGCTGGCCGCAAAAGCGCAGGATTGCTTCAGGCCCTCTTCTGGCTCCGGGCGGCAGGCTGAGCCTGTGGTTAATTCTTCTTCCTGATGGGAAAATAGAGTGACCTGTGCCTGTCCCAACACCTAGAGCTAGTCTCTCATTGGTTCCCCCTCTTCCCGTTCATCCTCAGGACAAATTGCAACCTGTACGGAACAGGAGGTTAAAGGTGCTGATTCTCCAAGGAGGGAGATTGCTAGTAAAGCAGCTGGAATGGCGAACTGGAGCACAAGGAGATGAGAAATGAGGTGCGTTTTAGAAACCTTTCCCGATCACACGGTGTACCATCTTCTGGGTTTCTCATGCATGTTTTCGATGTAGGAATATGCCCTTGAACCTGGAGATTTGGGGATTTGGGACCCATGGGATGGGTACCACGCCGTAATACTTTAAAGGGTCTGCGTTAGCTCACCCAACCTCACCAAACCTCTCAGCCCCAAGAGTGTCCACCCTTATGGCTCAGTCAGCTGTGGGTCTAGATATGGTCAATCCAGGTGGCATCGCAGCCCCTGAACGAATTTTGTAAGAATTTCTCTCTCTTTCACTGTCTTTGTTTCACGGGTTTTTAAAAGTAATTGATTTTTATAATGGGGTTTAGCTGCTTTGCACTGCTGTGTTTATGCCGCTTTACACCTACTTGACTCACTTACAGAGAGATAGCAATACATAGGTTTTAAGATTCTTACTAGTCAAATATATTCTTGAGCGGTGAATAGGGGGTGTTGAGTCCAGTTCACTGAGCAAGGAGTAGGTCTTGTCTATTACATATTGGGTTTATGGAACGGTAGCTGAGCTAAATTGAAACCCTTGTTTTATGCATCACCCCACCTCACCTTTCCCGTTAAGCAGCCATAGTGTGTTTTCTAAACGTGCGACTCTGTTCTGTTTTGTAATTCAGTTCAAGGGTAGCGGTTTTTACATTCCCTCTATAAGTGATATCTTATGATAAGTGTCTTTTTCTGTGTGACCTATTTCACTTAGAATCGTCGTACCTATATCCACTCATCATGCTGCTCCTAGCCTTATGACGTTGATTTCATGGCTGAGTGATATTCCATTGTACATAAGGACCACAACTTCTTTATCCATTCTTCTCTTTCCTGGGATGTTTCAGGTGTAACGAAGTGGAGGTTCTTGTCAACAGAGCAGCCCTAAACTTTGGGGTGCCTGTGTCTTGCTGATTTTTAGTTTTCCCAATTTATACGCCCATGAGTGGAAGTGCCCTATGCTCTCTAAGCTGAGTTTTTTCGATGTTTCAGGACACACCGTACACTTCTCCAGAGTGGCTGTTGGCAATTTACAGCCCGCCCATCAGCGTAGCAAGGCTCCCATTTCTCCATGGCCTGTCCTGCATTTCTGGTTTTGACACTTTATTCAGCATGGCCCTTTGGACCGATGGGAAGCGAGACTTCTTTGTAGCGCTGATTTGCCTTTCCAGGTTGCTTGGTTGGCCAAAAAGGGCGTATGCGTTTTTTCCTGAATATATTCAGGAAAAAACGCATACGCCCTTTTTGGCCAAGGGCATCATTGTCGAGGTTTTGCCGCTTTTCCTGTGCTTTAAAGGCGATTCGAATCTGCCTCCTGAAATCTGTTTCCTGCAATTCTGCCTTGCTTTCAAATTCTCTTCGTTGCCTTCCCTCAATATATTTGTGGACGAGAGTTATCATTTCTAACTGTGCAGGTCTGTGAATTGCAGTGCCCCTGCGCTCCATTTCTCAACTCGCTTTCTTGGGAGCTGGCCGCAAAAGCGCAGGATTGCTTCAGGCCCTATTCTGGCTCGGGGCGGCAGGCTGAGCCTGTGGTTAATTCTTCTTCCTCATGGGAAAATAGAGTGACCTGTGCCTGTCCCAACACCTAGAGCGAGTCTCTCATTGGTTCCCCCTCTTCCCGTTCATCCTCAGGACAAATTGCAACCTGTACGGAACAGGAGGTTAAAGGTGCTGATTCTCCAAGGAGGGAGATTGCTAGTAAAGCGGCTGGAATGGCGAACCGGAGCACAAGGAGATGAGAAATGAGGTGCGTTTTAGAAACCTTTCCCGATCACACGGTGTACCATCTTTTGGGTTTCTCATGCATGTTTTCGATGTAGGAAGATGCCCTTGAACCTGGAGATTTGGGACCCATGGGATGGGTACCACGCCGTATTACTTTACAGGGTCTGCGTTAGCTCACCCAACCTCACCAAACCTCTCAGCCCCAAGAGTGTCCACCCTTATGTCTCAGTCAGCTGTGGGTCTAGATATGGTCAATCCAGGTGGCATCGCAGCCCCTGAACGAATTTTGTAAGAATTTCTCTCTCTTTCACTGTCTTTGTTTCACGGGTTTTTAAAAGTAATTGATTTTTATAATGGGGTTTAGCTGCTTTGCACTGCTGTGTTTATGCCGCTTTACACCCACTTGACTCACTTACAGAGAGATAGCAATACATAGGTTTTAAGATTCTTACTAGTCAAATATATTCTTGGGCGGTGACTAGGGGGTGTTGAGTCCAGTTCACTGAGCAAGGAGTAGGTCTTGTCTATTACATATTGGGTTTATGGAACGGTATCTGAGCTAATTTGAAACCCTTGTTTTATGCATAACCCCACCTCACCTTTCCCGTTAAGCAGCCATAGTGTGTTTTCTAAACGTGCGACTCTGTTCTGTTTTGTAATTCAGTTCAAGGGTAGCGGTTTTTACATTCCCTCTGTAAGTGATATCTTATGATAAGGGTCTTTTTCTGTGTGACTTATTTCACTTAGAATCGTCGTACCTATATCCACTCATCATGCTGCTCCTAGCCTTATGACGTTGATTTCATGGCTGAGTGATATTCCATTGTACATAAGGACCACAACTTCTTTATCCATTCTTCTCTTTCCTGGGATGTTTCAGGTGTAACGAAGTGGAGGTTCTTGTCAACAGAGCAGCCCTAAACTTTGGGGTGCCTGTGTCTTGCTGATTTTTAGTTTTCCCAATTTATACGCCCATGAGTGGAAGTGCCCTATGCTCTCTAAGCTGAGTTTTTTAGATGTTTCAGGACACACCGTACACTTCTCCAGAGTGGCTGTTGGCAATTTACAGCCCGCCCATCAGCGTAGCAAGGCTCCCATTTCTCCATGGCCTGTCCGGCATTTCTGGTTTTGACACTTTATTCAGCATGGCCCTTTTGACCGATGGGAAGCGAGACTTCTTTGTAGCGCTGATTTGCCTTTGCAGGTTGCTTGGTTGGCCAAAAAGGGCGTATGCGTTTTTTCCTGAATATATTCAGGAAAAAACGCATACGCCCTTTTTGGCCAAGGGCATCATTGTCGAGGTTTTGCCGCTTTTCCTGTGCTTTAAAGGCGATTCGAATCTACCTCCTGAAATCTGTTTCCTGCAATTCTGCCTTGCTTTCAAATCCTCTTCGTTGCCTTCCCTCAATATATTTGTGGACGAGAGTTATCATTTCTAACTGTGCAGGTCTGTGAATTGCAGTGCCCCTGAGCTCCATTTCTCAACTCGCTTTCTTGGGAGCTGGCCGCAAAAGCACAGGATTGCTTCAGGCCCTATTCTGGCTCCGGGCGGCAGGCTGAGCCTGTGGTTAATTCTTCTTCCTGATGGGAAAATAGAGTGACCTGTGCCTGTCCCAACACCTAGAGCTAGTCTCTCATTGGTTCCCCCTCTTCCCGTTCATCCTCAGGACAAATTGCAACCTGTACGGAACAGGAGGTTAAAGGTGCTGATTCTCCAAGGAGGGAGATTGCTAGTAAAGCGGCTGGAATGGCGAACCGGAGCACAAGGAGATGAGAAATGAGGTGCGTTTTAGAAACCTTTCCCGATCACACGGTGTACCATCTTCTGAGTTTCTCATGCATGTTTTCGATATAGGAATATGCCCTTGAACCTGGAGATTTGGGACCCATGGGATGGGTACCACGCCGTAATACTTTAAAGGGTCTGCGTTAGCTCACCCAACCTCACCAAACCTCTCAGCCCCAAGAGTGTCCACCCTTATGGCTCAGTCAGCTGTGGGTCTAGATATGGTCAATCCAGCTGGCATCGCAGCCCCTGAACGAATTTTGTAAGAATTTCTCTCTCTTTCACTGTCTTTGTTTCACGGGTCTTTAAAAGTAATTGATTTTTATAATGGGGTTTAGCTGCTTTGCACTGCTGTGTTTATGCCGCTTTACACCCACTTGACTCACTTACAGAGAGATAGCAATACATAGGTTTTAAGATTCTTACTAGTCAAATATATTCTTGGGCGGTGAATAGGGCGTGTTGAGTCCAGTTCACTGAGCAAGGAGTAGGTCTTGTCTATTACATATTGGGTTTATGGAACGGTATCTGAGCTAATTTGAAACCCTTGTTTTATGCATCACCCCACCTCACCTTTCCCGTTAAGCAGCCATAGTGTGTTTTCTAAACGTGCGACTCTGTTCTGTTTTGTAATTCACTTCAAGGGTAGCGGTTTTTACATTCCCTCTGTAAGTGATATCTTATGATAAGGGTCTTTTTCTGTGTGACCTATTTCACTTAGAATCGTCGCACCTATATCCACTTATCATGCTGCTCCTAGCCTTATGACGTTGATTTCATGGCTGAGTGATATTCCATTGTACATAAGGACCACAACTTCTTTATCCATTCTTCTCTTTCCTGGGATGTTTAAGGTGTAACGAAGTGGAGTTTCTTGTCAACAGAGCAGCCCTAAACTTTGGGGTGCCTGTGTCTTGCTGATTTTTAGTTTTCCCAATTTATACGCCCATGAGTGGAAGTGCCCTATGCTCTCTAAGCTGAGTTTTTTTGATGTTTCAGGACACACCGTACACTTCTCCAGAGTGGCTGTTGGCAATTTACAGCCCGCCCATCAGCGTAGCAAGGCTCCCATTTCTCCATGGCCTGTCCTGCATTTCTGGTTTTGACACTTTATTCAGCATGGCCCTTTGGACCGATGGGAAGCGAGACTTCTTTGTAGCGCTGATTTGCCTTTCCAGGTTGCTTGGTTGGCCAAAAAGGGCGTATGCGTTTTTTCCTGAATATATTCAGGAAAAAACGCATACGCCCTTTTTGGCCAAGGGCATCATTGTCGAGGTTTTGCCGCTTTTCCTGTGCTTTAAATGCGATTCGAATCTACCTCCTGAAATCTGTTTCCTGCAATTCTGCCTTGCTTTCAAATCCTCTTCGTTGCCTTCCCTCAATATATTTGTGGACGAGAGTTATCCTTTCTAACTGTGCAGGTCTGTGAATTGCAGTGCCCCTGAGCTCCATTTTTCAACTCGCTTTCTTGGGAACTGGCCGCAAAAGCGCAGGATTGCTTCAGGCCCTATTCTGGCTCCGGGCGGCAGGCTGAGCCTGTGGTTAATTCTTCTTCCTGATGGGAAAATAGAGTGACCTGTGCCTGTCCCAACACCTAGAGCTAGTCTCTCATTGGTTCCCCCTCTTCCCGTTCATCCTCAGGACAAATTGTAACCTGTATGGAACAGGAGGTTAAAGGTGCTGATTCTCCAAGGAGGGAGATTGCTAGTAAAGCGGCTGGAATGGCGAACCGGAGCACAAGGAGATGAGAAATGAGGTGCGTTTTAGAAACCTTTCCCGATCACACGGTGTACCATCTTCTGGGTTTCTCATGCATGTTTTCGATGTAGGAAGATGCCCTTGACCCTGGAGATTTGGGACCCATGGGATGGGTACCACGCCGTATTACTTTACAGGGTCTGCGTTAGCTCACCCAACCTCACCAAACCTCTCAGCCCCAAGAGTGTCCACCCTTATGTCTCAGTCAGCTGTGGGTCTAGATATGGTCAATCCAGGTGGCATCGCAGCCCCTGAACGAATTTTGTAAGAATTTCTCTCTCTTTCACTGTCTTTGTTTCACGGGTCTTTAAAAGTAATTGATTTTTATAATGGGGTTTAGCTGCTTTGCACTGCTGTGTTTATGCCGCTTTACACCCACTTGACTCACTTACAGAGAGATAGCAATACATAGGTTTTAAGATTCTTACTAGTCAAATATATTCTTGGGCGCTGAATAGGGGGTGTTGAGTCCAGTAAACTGAGCAAGGAGTAGGTCTTGTCTATTACATATTGGGTTTATGGAACGGTATCTGAGCTAATTTGAAACCCTTGTTTTATGCATCACCCCACCTCACCTTTCCCGTTAAGCAGCCATAGTGTGTTTTCTAAGCGTGCGACTCTGTTCTGTTTTGTAATTCAGTTCAAGGGTAGCGGTTTTTACATTCCCTCTATAAGTGATATCTTATGATAAGTGTCTTTTTCTGTGTGACCTATTTCACTTAGAATCGTCGTACCTATATCCACTCATCATGCTGCTCCTAGCCTTATGACGTTGATTTCATGGCTGAGTGATATTCCATTGTACATAAGGACCACAACTTCTTTATCCATTCTTCTCTTTCCTGGGATGTTTCAGGTGTAACGAAGTGGAGGTTCTTGTCAACAGAGCAGCCCTAAACTTTGGGGTGCCTGTGTCTTGCTGATTTTTAGTTTTCCCAATTTATACGCCCATGAGTGGAAGTGCCCTATGCTCTCTAAGCTGAGTTTTTTAGATGTTTCAGGACACACCGTACACTTCTCCAGAGTGGCTGTTGGCAATTTACAGCCCGCCCATCAGCGTAGCAAGGCTCCCATTTCTCCATGGCCTGTCCTGCATTTCTGGTTTTGACACTTTATTCAGCATGGCCCTTTGGACCGATGGGAAGCGAGCCTTCTTTGTAGCGCTGATTTGCCTTTCCAGGTTGCTTGGTTGGCCAAAAAGGGCGTATGCGTTTTTTCCTGAATATATTCAGGAAAAAACGCATACGCCCTTTTTGGCCAAGGGCATCATTGTCGAGGTTTTGCCGCTTTTCCTGTGCTTTAAAGGCGATTCGAATCTACCTCCTGAAATCTGTTTCCTGCAATTCTGCCTTGCTTTCAAATCCTCTTCGTTGCCTTCCCTCAATATATTTGTGGACGAGAGTTATCCTTTCTAACTGTGCAGGTCTGTGAATTGCAGGGCCCCTGAGCTCCATTTTTCAACTCGCTTTCTTGGGAACTGGCCGCAAAAGCGCAGGATTGCTTCAGGCCCTATTCTGGCTCCGGGCGGCAGGCTGAGCCTGTGGTTAATTCTTCTTCCTGATGGGAGAATAGAGTGACCTGTGCCTGTCCCAACACCTAGAGCTAGTCTCTCATTGGTTCCCCCTCTTCCCGTTCATCCTCAGGACAAATTGCAACCTGTACGGAACAGGAGGTTAAAGGTGCTGATTCTCCAAGGAGGGAGATTGCTAGTAAAGCGGCTGGAATAGCGAACCGGAGCACAAGGAGATGAGAAATGAGGTGCGTTTTAGAAACCTTTCCCGATCACACGGTGTACCATCTTCTGGGTTTCTCATGCATGTTTTCGATGTAGGAAGATGCCCTTGAACCTGGAGATTTGGGACCCATGGGATTGGTACCACGCCGTATTACTTTACAGGGTCTGCGTTAGCTCACCCAACCTCACCAAACCTCTCTGCCCCAAGAGTGTCCACCCTTATGTCTCAGTCAGCTGTGGGTCTAGATATGGTCAATCCAGGTGGCATCGCAGCCCCTGAACGAATTTTGTAAGAATTTCTCTCTCTTTCACTGTCTTTGTTTCACGGGTTTTTAAAAGTAATTGATTTTTATAATGGGGTTTAGCTGCTTTGCACTGCTGTGTTTATGCCGCTTTACACCCACTTGACTCACTTACAGAGAGATAGCAATACATAGGTTTTAAGATTCTTACTAGTCAAATATATTCTTGGGCGGTGACTAGGGGGTGTTGAGTCCAGTTCACTGAGCAAGGAGTAGGTCTTGTCTATTACATATTGGGTTTATGGAACGGTATCTGAGCTAATTTGAAACCCTTGTTTTATGCATCACCCCACCTCACCTTTCCCGTTAAGCAGCCATAGTGTGTTTCCTAAACGTGCGACTCTGTTCTGTTTTGTAATTCAGTTCAAGGGTAGCGGTTTTTACATTGCCTCTGTAAGTGATATCTTATGATAAGGGTCTTTTTCTGTGTGACCTATTTCACTTAGAATCGTCGTACCTATATCCACTCATCATGCTGCTCCTAGCCTTATGACGTTGATTTCATGGCTGAGTCATATTCCATTGTACATAAGGACCACAACTTCTTTATCCATTCTTCTCTTTCCTGGGATGTTTCAGGTGTAACGAAGTGGAGGTTCTTGTCAACAGAGCAGCCCTAAACTTTGGGGTGCCTGTGTCTTGCTGATTTTTAGTTTTCCCAATTTATACGCCCATGAGTGGAAGTGCCCTATGCTCTCTAAGCTGAGTTTTTTAGATGTTTCAGGACACACCGTACACTTCTCCAGAGTGGCTGTTGGCAATTTACAGCCCGCCCATCAGCGTAGCAAGGCTCCCATTTCTCCATGGCCTGTCCTGCATTTCTGGTTTTGACACTTTATTCAGCATGGCCCTTTTGACCGATGGGAAGCGAGACTTCTTTGTAGCGCTGATTTGCCTTTGCAGGTTGCTTGGTTGGCCAAAAAGGGCGTATGCGTTTTTTCCTGAATATATTCAGGAAAAAACGCATACGCCCTTTTTGGCCAAGGGCATCATAGTCGAGGTTTTGCCGCTTTTCCTGTGCTTTAAAGGCGATTCGAATCTACCTCCTGAAATCTGTTTCCTGCAATTCTGCCTTGCTTTCAAATCCTCTTCGTTGCCTTCCCTCAATATATTTATGGACGAGAGTTATCATTTCTAACTGTGCAGGTCTGTGAATTGCAGTGCCCCTGAGCTCCATTTCTCAACTCGCTTTCTTGGGAGCTGGCCGCAAAAGCGCAGGATTGCTTCAGGCCCTATTCTGGCTCCGGGCGGCAGGCTGAGCCTGTGGTTAATTTTTCTTCCTGATGGGAAAATAGAGTGACGTGTGCCTGTCCCAACACCTAGAGCTATTTTCTCATTGGTTCCCCCTCTTCCCGTTCATCCTCAGGACAAATTGCAACCTGTACGGAACAGGAGGTTAAAGGTGCTGATTCTCCAAGGAGGGAGATTGCTAGTAAAGCGGCTGGAATGGCGAACCGGAGCACAAGGAGATGAGAAATGAGGTGCGTTTTAGAAACCTTTCCCGATCACACGGTGTACCATCTTCTGGGTTTCTCATGCATGTTTTCGATGTAGAAAGATGCCCTTGAACCTGGAGATTTGGGACCCATGGGATGGGTACCACGCCGTATTACTTTACAGGGTCTGCGTTAGCTCACCCAACCTCACCAAACCTCTCAGCCCCAAGAGTGTCCACCCTTATGGCTCAGTCAGCTGTGGGTCTAGATATGGTCAATCCAGGTGGCATCGCAGCCCCTGAACGAATTTTGTAAGAATTTCTCTCTCTTTCACTGTCTTTGTTTCACGGGTTTTTAAAAGTAATTGATTTTTATAATGGGGTTTAGCTGCTTTGCACTGCTGTGTTTATGCCGCTTTACACCCACTTGACTCACTTACAGAGAGATAGCAATACATAGGTTTTAAGATTCTTA
Organism: Balaenoptera borealis; assembly: GCF_965194805.1. Lineage (NCBI taxonomy): Eukaryota > Metazoa > Chordata > Mammalia > Artiodactyla > Balaenopteridae > Balaenoptera > Balaenoptera borealis. The sequence goes on from NC_138874.1 coordinate 42,736,666, forward strand.
CTAGTCAAATATATTCTTGGGCGGTGAATAGGGCGTGTTGAGTCCAGTTCACTGAGCAAGGAGTAGGTCTTGTCTATTACATATTGGGTTTATGGAACGGTATCTGAGCTAATTTGAAACCCTTGTTTTATGCATCACCCCACGTCACCTTTCCCGTTAAGCAGCCATAGTGTGTTTTCTAAACGTGCGACTCTGTTCTGTTTTGTAATTCAGTTCAAGGGTAGCGGTTTTTACATTCCCTCTGTAAGTGATATCTTATGATAAGGGTCTTTTTCTGTGTGACCTATTTCACTTAGAATCGTCGTACCTAAATCCACTCATCATGCTGCTCCTAGCCTTATGACGTTGATTTCATGGCTGAGTGATATTCCATTGTACATAAGGACCACAACTTCTTTATCCATTCTTCTCTTTCCTGGGATGTTTCAGGTGTAACGAAGTGGAGGTTCTTGTCAACAGAGCAGCCCTAAACTTTGGGGTGCCTGTGTCTTGCTGATTTTTAGTTTTCCCAATTTATACGCCCATGAGTGGAACTGCCCTATGCTCTCTAAGCTGAGTTTTTTAGATGTTTCAGGACACACCGTACACTTCTCCAGAGTGGCTGTTGGCAATTTACAGCCCGCCCATCAGCGTAGCAAGGCTCCCATTTCTCCATGGCCTGTCCTGCATTTCTGGTTTTGACCCTTTATTCAGCATGGCCCTTTTGACCGATGGGAAGCGAGACTTCTTTGTAGCGCTGATTTGCCTTTCCAGGTTGCTTGGTTGGCCAAAAAGGGCGTATGCGTTTTTTCCTGAATATATTCAGGAAAAAACGCATACGCCCTTTTTGGCCAAGGGCATCATTGTCGAGGTTTTGCCGCTTTTCCTGTGCTTTAAAGGCGATTCGAATCTACCTCCTGAAATCTGTTTCCTGCAATTCTGCCTTGCTTTCAAATCCTCTTCGTTGCCTTCCCTCAATATATTTGTGGACGAGAGTTATCATTTCTAACTGTGCAGGTCTGTGAATTGCAGTGCCCATGAGCTCAATTTTTCAACTCGCTTTCTTGGGAGCTGGCCGCAAAAGCGCAGGATTGCTTCAGGCCCTATTCTGGCTCCGGGCGGTAGGCTAAGCCTGTGGTTAATTCTGCTTTCTGATGGGAAAATAGAGTGACCTGTGCCTGTCCCAACACCTAGAGCTAGTCTCTCATTGGTTCCCCCTCTTCCCGTTCATCCTCAGGACAAATTGCAACCTGTACGGAACAGGAGGTTAAAGGTGCTGATTCTCCAAAGAGGGAGATTGCTAGTAAAGGGGCTGGAATGGCGAACCGGAGCACAAGGAGATTAGAAATGAGGTGCGTTTTAGAAACCTTTCCCGATCACACGGTGTACCATCTTCTGGGTTTCTCATGCATGTTTTCGATGTAGGAATATGCCCTTGAACCTGGAGATTTGGGGATTTGGGACCCATGGGATGGGTACCACGCCGTAATACTTTAAAGGGTCTGCGTTAGCTCACCCAACCTCACCAAACCTCTCAGCCCCAAGAGTGTCCACCCTTATGGCTCAGTCAGCTGTGGGTCTAGATATGGTCAATCCAGGTGGCATCGCAGCCCCTGAACGAATTTTGTAAGAATTTCTCTCTCTTTCACTGTCTTTGTTTCACGGGTTTTTAAAAGTAATTGATTTTTATAATAGGGTTTAGCTGCTTTGCACTGCTGTGTTTATGCCGCTTTACACCTACTTGACTCACTTACAGAGAGATAGCAATACATAGGTTTTAAGATTCTTACTAGTCAAATATATTCTTGGGCGGTGACTAGGGGGTGTTGAGTCCAGTTCACTGAGCAAGGAGTAGGTCTTGTCTATTACATATTGGGTTTATGGAACGGTATCTGAGCTAATTTGAAACCCTTGTTTTATGCATCACCCCACGTCACCTTTCCCGTTAAGCAGCCATAGTGTGTTTTCTAAACGTGCGACTCTGTTCTGTTTTGTAATTCAGTTCAAGGGTAGCGGTTTTTACATTCCCTCTATAAGTGATATCTTATGATAAGTGTCTTTTTCTGTGTGACTTATTTCACTTAGAATCGTCGTACCTAAATCCACTCATCATGCTGCTCCTAGCCTTATGACGTTGATTTCATGGCTGAGTGATATTCCATTGTACATAAGGACCACAACTTCTTTATCCATTCTTCTCTTTCCTGGGATGTTTAAGGTGTAACGAAGTGGAGTTTCTTGTCAACAGAGCAGCCCTAAACTTTGGGGTGCCTGTGTCTTGCTGATTTTTAGTTTTCCCAATTTATACGCCCATGAGTGGAAGTGCCCTATGCTCTCTAAGCTGAGTTTTTTAGATGTTTCAGGACACACCGTACACTTCTCCAGAGTGGCTGTTGGTAATTTACAGCCCGCCCATCAGCGTAGCAAGGCTCCCATTTCTCCATGGCCTGTCCTGCATTTCTGGTTTTGACACTTTATTCAGCATGGCCCTTTTGACCGATGGGAAGCGAGACTTCTTTGTAGCGCTGATTTGCCTTTCCAGGTTGCTTGGTTGGCCAAAAAGGGCGTATGCGTTTTTTCCTGAATATATTCAGGAAAAAACGCATACGCCCTTTTTGGCCAAGGGCATCATTGTCGAGGTTTTGCCGCTTTTCCTCTGCTTTAAAGGCGATTCGAATCTACCTCCTGAAATCTGTTTCCTGCAATTCTGCCTTGCTTTCAAATTCTCTTCGTTGCCTTCCCTCAATATATTTGTGGACGAGAGTTATCATTTCTAACTGTGCAGGTCTGTGAATTGCAGTGCCCCTGAGCTCCATTTCTCAACTCGCTTTCTTGGGAGCTGGCCGCAAAAGCGCAGGATTGCTTCAGGCCCTCTTCTGGCTCCGGGCGGCAGGCTGAGCCTGTGGTTAATTCTTCTTCCTGATGGGAAAATAGAGTGACCTGTGCCTGTCCCAACACCTAGAGCTAGTCTCTCATTGGTTCCCCCTCTTCCCGTTCATCCTCAGGACAAATTGCAACCTGTACGGAACAGGAGGTTAAAGGTGCTGATTCTCCAAGGAGGGAGATTGCTAGTAAAGCGGCTGGAATGGCGAACCGGAGCACAAGGAGATGAGAAATTAGGTGCGTTTTAGAAACCTTTCCCGATCACACGGTGTACCATCTTCTGGGTTTCTCATGCATGTTTTCGATGTAGGAATATGCCCTTGAACCTGGAGATTTGGGGATTTGGGACCCATGGGATGGGTACCACGCCGTAATACTTTAAAGGGTCTGCGTTAGCTCACCCAACCTCACCAAACCTCTCAGCCCCAAGAGTGTCCACCCTTATGGCTCAGTCAGCTGTGGGTCTAGATATGGTCAATCCAGGTGGCATCGCAGCCCCTGAACGAATTTTGTAAGAATTTCTCTCTCTTTCACTGTCTTTGTTTCACGGGTTTTTAAAAGTAATTGATTTTTATAATGGGGTTTAGCTGCTTTGCACTGCTGTGTTTATGCCGCTTTACACCTACTTGACTCACTTACAGAGAGATAGCAATACATAGGTTTTAAGATTCTTACTAGTCAAATATATTCTTGAGCGGTGAATAGGGGGTGTTGAGTCCAGTTCACTGAGCAAGGAGTAGGTCTTGTCTATTACATATTGGGTTTATGGAACGGTATCTGAGCTAATTTGAAACCCTTGTTTTATGCATCACCCCACGTCACCTTTCCCGTTAAGCAGCCATAGTGTGTTTTCTAAACGTGCGACTCTGTTCTGTTTTGTAATTCAGTTCAAGGGTAGCGGTTTTTACATTCCCTCTATAAGTGATATCTTATGATAAGTGTCTTTTTCTGTGTGACTTATTTCACTTAGAATCGTCGTACCTAAATCCACTCATCATGCTGCTCCTAGCCTTATGACGTTGATTTCATGGCTGAGTGATATTCCATTGTACATAAGGACCACAACTTCTTTATCCATTCTTCTCTTTCCTGGGATGTTTCAGGTGTAACGAAGTGGAGGTTCTTGTCAACAGAGCAGCCCTAAACTTTGGGGTGCCTGTGTCTTGCTGATTTTTAGTTTTCCCAATTTATACGCCCATGAGTGGAAGTGCCCTATGCTCTCTAAGCTGAGTTTTTTAGATGTTTCAGGACACACCGTACACTTCTCCAGAGTGGCTGTTGGTAATTTACAGCCCGCCCATCAGCGTAGCAAGGCTCCCATTTCTCCATGGCCTGTCCTGCATTTCTGGTTTTGACACTTTATTCAGCATGGCCCTTTTGACCGATGGGAAGCGAGACTTCTTTGTAGCGCTGATTTGCCTTTCCAGGTTGCTTGGTTGGCCAAAAAGGGCGTATGCGTTTTTTCCTGAATATATTCAGGAAAAAACGCATACGCCCTTTTTGGCCAAGGGCATCATTGTCGAGGTTTTGCCGCTTTTCCTCTGCTTTAAAGGCGATTCGAATCTACCTCCTGAAATCTGATTCCTGCAATTCTGCCTTGCTTTCAAATTCTCTTCGTTGCCTTCCCTCAATATATTTGTGGACGAGAGTTATCATTTCTAACTGTGCAGGTCTGTGAATTGCAGTGCCCCTGAGCTCCATTTCTCAACTCGCTTTCTTGGGAGCTGGCCGCAAAAGCGCAGGATTGCTTCAGGCCCTCTTCTGGCTCCGGGCGGCAGGCTGAGCCTGTGGTTAATTCTTCTTCCTGATGGGAAAATAGAGTGACCTGTGCCTGTCCCAACACCTAGAGCTAGTCTCTCATTGGTTCCCCCTCTTCCCGTTCATCCTCAGGACAAATTGCAACCTGTACGGAACAGGAGGTTAAAGGTGCTGATTCTCCAAGGAGGGAGATTGCTAGTAAAGCGGCTGGAATGGCGAACTGGAGCACAAGGAGATGAGAAATGAGGTGCGTTTTAGAAACCTTTCCCGATCACACGGTGTACCATCTTCTGGGTTTCTCATGCATGTTTTCGATGTAGGAATATGCCCTTGAACCTGGAGATTTGGGGATTTGGGACCCATGGGATGGGTACCACGCCGTAATACTTTAAAGGGTCTGCATTAGCTCACCCAACCTCACCAAACCTCTCAGCCCCAAGAGTGTCCACCCTTATGGCTCAGTCAGCTGTGGGTCTAGATATGGTCAATCCAGGTGGCATCGCAGCCCCTGAACGAATTTTGTAAGAATTTCTCTCTCTTTCACTGTCTTTGTTTCACGGGTTTTTAAAAGTAATTGATTTTTATAATGGGGTTTAGCTGCTTTGCACTGCTGTGTTTATGCCGCTTTACACCTACTTGACTCACTTACAGAGAGATAGCAATACATAGGTTTTAAGATTCTTACTAGTCAAATATATTCTTGAGCGGTGAATAGGGGGTGTTGAGTCCAGTTCACTGAGCAAGGAGTAGGTCTTGTCTATTACATATTGGGTTTATGGAACGGTAGCTGAGCTAAATTGAAACCCTTGTTTTATGCATCACCCCACCTCACCTTTCCCGTTAAGCAGCCATAGTGTGTTTTCTAAACGTGCGACTCTGTTCTGTTTTGTAATTCAGTTCAAGGGTAGCGGTTTTTACATTCCCTCTGTAAGTGATATCTTATGATAAGGGTCTTTTTCTGTGTGACCTATTTCACTTAGAATCGTCGTACCTATATCCACTCATCATGCTGCTCCTAGCCTTATGACGTTGATTTCATGGCTGAGTGATATTCCATTGTACATAAGGACCACAACTTCTTTATCCATTCTTCTCTTTCCTGGGATGTTTCAGGTGTAACGAAGTGGAGGTTCTTGTCAACAGAGCAGCCCTAAACTTTGGGGTGCCTGTGTCTTGCTGATTTTTAGTTTTCCCAATTTATACGCCCATGAGTGGAAGTGCCCTATGCTCTCTAAGCTGAGTTTTTTAGATGTTTCAGGACACACCGTACACTTCTCCAGAGTGGCTGTTGGCAATTTACAGCCCGCCCATCAGCGTAGCAAGGCTCCATTTCTCCATGGCCTGTCCTGCATTTCTGGTTTTGACACTTTATTCAGCATGGCCCTTTTGACCGATGGGAAGCGAGACTTCTTTGTAGCGCTGATTTGCCTTTGCAGGTTGCTTGGTTGGCCAAAAAGGGCGTATGCGTTTTTTCCTGAATATATTCAGGAAAAAACGCATACGCCCTTTTTGGCCAAGGGCATCATTGTCGAGGTTTTGCCGCTTTTCCTCTGCTTTAAAGGCGATTCGAATCTACCTCCTGAAATCTGTTTCCTGCAATTCTGCCTTGCTTTCAAATTCTCTTCGTTGCCTTCCCTCAATATATTTGTGGACGAGAGTTATCCTTTCTAACTGTGCAGGTCTGTGAATTGCAGTGCCCCTGCGCTCCATTTCTCAACTCGCTTTCTTGGGAGCTGGCCGCAAAAGCGCAGGATTGCTTCAGGCCCTATTCTGGCTCGGGGCGGCAGGCTGAGCCTGTGGTTAATTCTTCTTCCTGATGGGAAAATAGAGTGACCTGTGCCTGTCCCAACACCTAGAGCGAGTCTCTCATTGGTTCCCCCTCTTCCCGTTCATCCTCAGGACAAATTGCAACCTGTACGGAACAGGAGGTTAAAGGTGCTGATTCTCCAAGGAGGGAGATTGCTAGTAAAGCGGCTGGAATGGCGAACCGGAGCACAAGGAGATGAGAAATGAGGTGCGTTTTAGAAACCTTTCCCGATCACACGGTGTACCATCTTTTGGGTTTCTCATGCATGTTTTCGATGTAGGAAGATGCCCTTGAACCTGGAGATTTGGGACCCATGGGATGGGTACCACGCCGTATTACTTTACAGGGTCTGCGTTAGCTCACCCAACCTCACCAAACCTCTCAGCCCCAAGAGTGTCCACCCTTATGGCTCAGTCAGCTGTGGGTCTAGATATGGTCAATCCAGGTGGCATCGCAGCCCCTGAACGAATTTTGTAAGAATTTCTCTCTCTTTCACTGTCTTTGTTTCACGGGTCTTTAAAAGTAATTGATATTTATAATGGGGTTTAGCTGCTTTGCACTGCTGTGTTTATGCCGCTTTACACACACTTGACTCACTTACAGAGAGATATCAATACATAGGTTTTAAGATTCTTACTAGTCAGATATATTCTTGGGCGGTGAATAGGGGGTGTTGAGTCCAGTTCACTGAGCAAGGAGTAGGTCTTGTCTATTACATATTGGGTTTATGGAACGGTATCTGAGCTAATTTGAAACCCTTGTTTTATGCATCACCCCACCTCACCTTTCCCGTTAAGCAGCCATAGTGTGTTTTCTAAACGTGCGACTCTGTTCTGTTTTGTAATTCAGTTCAAGGGTAGCGGTTTTTACATTCCCTCTATAAGTGATATCTTATGATAAGTGTCTTTTTCTGTGTGACTTATTTCACTTAGAATCGTCGTACCTAAATCCACTCATCATGCTGCTCCTAGCCTTATGACGTTGATTTCATGGCTGAGTGATATTCCATTGTACATAAGGACCACAACTTCTTTATCCATTCTTCTCTTTCCTGGGATGTTTAAGGTGTAACGAAGTGGAGTTTCTTGTCAACAGAGCAGCCCTAAACTTTGGGGTGCCTGTGTCTTGCTGATTTTTAGTTTTCCCAATTTATACGCCCATGAGTGGACGTGCCCTATGCTCTCTAAGCTGAGTTTTTAGATGTTTCAGGACACACCGTACACTTCTCCAGAGTGGCTGTTGGTAATTTACAGCCCGCCCATCAGCGTAGCAAGGCTCCCATTTCTCCATGGCCTGTCCTGCATTTCTGGTTTTGACACTTTATTCAGCATGGCCCTTTTGACCGATGGGAAGCGAGACTTCTTTGTAGCGCTGATTTGCCTTTCCAGGTTGCTTGGTTGGCCAAAAAGGGCGTATGCGTTTTTTCCTGAATATATTCAGGAAAAAACGCATACGCCCTTTTTGGCCAAGGGCATCATTGTCGAGGTTTTGCCGCTTTTCCTGTGCTTTAAAGGCGATTCGAATCTACCTCCTGAAATCGGTTTCCTGCAATTCTGCCTTGCTTTCAAATTCTCTTCGTTGCCTTCCCTCAATATATTTGTGGACGAGAGTTATCATTTCTAACTGTGCAGGTCTGTGAATTGCAGTGCCCCTGAGCTCCATTTCTCAACTCGCTTTCTTGGGAGCTGGCCGCAAAAGCGCAGGATTGCTTCAGGCCCTCTTCTGGCTCCGGGCGGCAGGCTGAGCCTGTGGTTAATTCTTCTTCCTGATGGGAAAATAGAGTGACCTGTGCCTGTCCCAACACCTAGAGCTAGTCTCTCATTGGTTCCCCCTCTTCCCGTTCATCCTCAGGACAAATTGCAACCTGTACGGAACAGGAGGTTAAAGGTGCTGATTCTCCAAGGAGGGAGATTGCTAGTAAAGCAGCTGGAATGGCGAACTGGAGCACAAGGAGATGAGAAATGAGGTGCGTTTTAGAAACCTTTCCCGATCACACGGTGTACCATCTTCTGGGTTTCTCATGCATGTTTTCGATGTAGGAATATGCCCTTGAACCTGGAGATTTGGGGATTTGGGACCCATGGGATGGGTACCACGCCGTAATACTTTAAAGGGTCTGCGTTAGCTCACCCAACCTCACCAAACCTCTCAGCCCCAAGAGTGTCCACCCTTATGGCTCAGTCAGCTGTGGGTCTAGATATGGTCAATCCAGGTGGCATCGCAGCCCCTGAACGAATTTTGTAAGAATTTCTCTCTCTTTCACTGTCTTTGTTTCACGGGTTTTTAAAAGTAATTGATTTTTATAATGGGGTTTAGCTGCTTTGCACTGCTGTGTTTATGCCGCTTTACACCTACTTGACTCACTTACAGAGAGATAGCAATACATAGGTTTTAAGATTCTTACTAGTCAAATATATTCTTGAGCGGTGAATAGGGGGTGTTGAGTCCAGTTCACTGAGCAAGGAGTAGGTCTTGTCTATTACATATTGGGTTTATGGAACGGTAGCTGAGCTAAATTGAAACCCTTGTTTTATGCATCACCCCACCTCACCTTTCCCGTTAAGCAGCCATAGTGTGTTTTCTAAACGTGCGACTCTGTTCTGTTTTGTAATTCAGTTCAAGGGTAGCGGTTTTTACATTCCCTCTATAAGTGATATCTTATGATAAGTGTCTTTTTCTGTGTGACCTATTTCACTTAGAATCGTCGTACCTATATCCACTCATCATGCTGCTCCTAGCCTTATGACGTTGATTTCATGGCTGAGTGATATTCCATTGTACATAAGGACCACAACTTCTTTATCCATTCTTCTCTTTCCTGGGATGTTTCAGGTGTAACGAAGTGGAGGTTCTTGTCAACAGAGCAGCCCTAAACTTTGGGGTGCCTGTGTCTTGCTGATTTTTAGTTTTCCCAATTTATACGCCCATGAGTGGAAGTGCCCTATGCTCTCTAAGCTGAGTTTTTTCGATGTTTCAGGACACACCGTACACTTCTCCAGAGTGGCTGTTGGCAATTTACAGCCCGCCCATCAGCGTAGCAAGGCTCCCATTTCTCCATGGCCTGTCCTGCATTTCTGGTTTTGACACTTTATTCAGCATGGCCCTTTGGACCGATGGGAAGCGAGACTTCTTTGTAGCGCTGATTTGCCTTTCCAGGTTGCTTGGTTGGCCAAAAAGGGCGTATGCGTTTTTTCCTGAATATATTCAGGAAAAAACGCATACGCCCTTTTTGGCCAAGGGCATCATTGTCGAGGTTTTGCCGCTTTTCCTGTGCTTTAAAGGCGATTCGAATCTACCTCCTGAAATCTGTTTCCTGCAATTCTGCCTTGCTTTCAAATTCTCTTCGTTGCCTTCCCTCAATATATTTGTGGACGAGAGTTATCATTTCTAACTGTGCAGGTCTGTGAATTGCAGTGCCCCTGCGCTCCATTTCTCAACTCGCTTTCTTGGGAGCTGGCCGCAAAAGCGCAGGATTGCTTCAGGCCCTATTCTGGCTCGGGGCGGCAGGCTGAGCCTGTGGTTAATTCTTCTTCCTCATGGGAAAATAGAGTGACCTGTGCCTGTCCCAACACCTAGAGCGAGTCTCTCATTGGTTCCCCCTCTTCCCGTTCATCCTCAGGACAAATTGCAACCTGTACGGAACAGGAGGTTAAAGGTGCTGATTCTCCAAGGAGGGAGATTGCTAGTAAAGCGGCTGGAATGGCGAACCGGAGCACAAGGAGATGAGAAATGAGGTGCGTTTTAGAAACCTTTCCCGATCACACGGTGTACCATCTTTTGGGTTTCTCATGCATGTTTTCGATGTAGGAAGATGCCCTTGAACCTGGAGATTTGGGACCCATGGGATGGGTACCACGCCGTATTACTTTACAGGGTCTGCGTTAGCTCACCCAACCTCACCAAACCTCTCAGCCCCAAGAGTGTCCACCCTTATGTCTCAGTCAGCTGTGGGTCTAGATATGGTCAATCCAGGTGGCATCGCAGCCCCTGAACGAATTTTGTAAGAATTTCTCTCTCTTTCACTGTCTTTGTTTCACGGGTTTTTAAAAGTAATTGATTTTTATAATGGGGTTTAGCTGCTTTGCACTGCTGTGTTTATGCCGCTTTACACCCACTTGACTCACTTACAGAGAGATAGCAATACATAGGTTTTAAGATTCTTACTAGTCAAATATATTCTTGGGCGGTGACTAGGGGGTGTTGAGTCCAGTTCACTGAGCAAGGAGTAGGTCTTGTCTATTACATATTGGGTTTATGGAACGGTATCTGAGCTAATTTGAAACCCTTGTTTTATGCATAACCCCACCTCACCTTTCCCGTTAAGCAGCCATAGTGTGTTTTCTAAACGTGCGACTCTGTTCTGTTTTGTAATTCAGTTCAAGGGTAGCGGTTTTTACATTCCCTCTGTAAGTGATATCTTATGATAAGGGTCTTTTTCTGTGTGACTTATTTCACTTAGAATCGTCGTACCTATATCCACTCATCATGCTGCTCCTAGCCTTATGACGTTGATTTCATGGCTGAGTGATATTCCATTGTACATAAGGACCACAACTTCTTTATCCATTCTTCTCTTTCCTGGGATGTTTCAGGTGTAACGAAGTGGAGGTTCTTGTCAACAGAGCAGCCCTAAACTTTGGGGTGCCTGTGTCTTGCTGATTTTTAGTTTTCCCAATTTATACGCCCATGAGTGGAAGTGCCCTATGCTCTCTAAGCTGAGTTTTTTAGATGTTTCAGGACACACCGTACACTTCTCCAGAGTGGCTGTTGGCAATTTACAGCCCGCCCATCAGCGTAGCAAGGCTCCCATTTCTCCATGGCCTGTCCGGCATTTCTGGTTTTGACACTTTATTCAGCATGGCCCTTTTGACCGATGGGAAGCGAGACTTCTTTGTAGCGCTGATTTGCCTTTGCAGGTTGCTTGGTTGGCCAAAAAGGGCGTATGCGTTTTTTCCTGAATATATTCAGGAAAAAACGCATACGCCCTTTTTGGCCAAGGGCATCATTGTCGAGGTTTTGCCGCTTTTCCTGTGCTTTAAAGGCGATTCGAATCTACCTCCTGAAATCTGTTTCCTGCAATTCTGCCTTGCTTTCAAATCCTCTTCGTTGCCTTCCCTCAATATATTTGTGGACGAGAGTTATCATTTCTAACTGTGCAGGTCTGTGAATTGCAGTGCCCCTGAGCTCCATTTCTCAACTCGCTTTCTTGGGAGCTGGCCGCAAAAGCACAGGATTGCTTCAGGCCCTATTCTGGCTCCGGGCGGCAGGCTGAGCCTGTGGTTAATTCTTCTTCCTGATGGGAAAATAGAGTGACCTGTGCCTGTCCCAACACCTAGAGCTAGTCTCTCATTGGTTCCCCCTCTTCCCGTTCATCCTCAGGACAAATTGCAACCTGTACGGAACAGGAGGTTAAAGGTGCTGATTCTCCAAGGAGGGAGATTGCTAGTAAAGCGGCTGGAATGGCGAACCGGAGCACAAGGAGATGAGAAATGAGGTGCGTTTTAGAAACCTTTCCCGATCACACGGTGTACCATCTTCTGGGTTTCTCATGCATGTTTTCGATGTAGGAATATGCCCTTGAACCTGGAGATTTGGGGATTTGGGACCCATGGGATGGGTACCACGCCGTAATACTTTAAAGGGTCTGCGTTAGCTCACCCAACCTCACCAAACCTCTCAGCCCCAAGAGTGTCCACCCTTATGGCTCAGTCAGCTGTGGGTCTAGATATGGTCAATCCAGCTGGCATCGCAGCCCCTGAACGAATTTTGTAAGAATTTCTCTCTCTTTCACTGTCTTTGTTTCACGGGTCTTTAAAAGTAATTGATTTTTATAATGGGGTTTAGCTGCTTTGCACTGCTGTGTTTATGCCGCTTTACACCCACTTGACTCACTTACAGAGAGATAGCAATACATAGGTTTTAAGATTCTTACTAGTCAAATATATTCTTGGGCGGTGAATAGGGCGTGTTGAGTCCAGTTCACTGAGCAAGGAGTAGGTCTTGTCTATTACATATTGGGTTTATGGAACGGTATCTGAGCTAATTTGAAACCCTTGTTTTATGCATCACCCCACCTCACCTTTCCCGTTAAGCAGCCATAGTGTGTTTTCTAAACGTGCGACTCTGTTCTGTTTTGTAATTCAGTTCAAGGGTAGCGGTTTTTACATTCCCTCTGTAAGTGATATCTTATGATAAGGGTCTTTTTCTGTGTGACCTATTTCACTTAGAATCGTCGCACCTATATCCACTTATCATGCTGCTCCTAGCCTTATGACGTTGATTTCATGGCTGAGTGATATTCCATTGTACATAAGGACCACAACTTCTTTATCCATTCTTCTCTTTCCTGGGATGTTTAAGGTGTAACGAAGTGGAGTTTCTTGTCAACAGAGCAGCCCTAAACTTTGGGGTGCCTGTGTCTTGCTGATTTTTAGTTTTCCCAATTTATACGCCCATGAGTGGAAGTGCCCTATGCTCTCTAAGCTGAGTTTTTTTGATGTTTCAGGACACACCGTACACTTCTCCAGAGTGGCTGTTGGCAATTTACAGCCCGCCCATCAGCGTAGCAAGGCTCCCATTTCTCCATGGCCTGTCCTGCATTTCTGGTTTTGACACTTTATTCAGCATGGCCCTTTGGACCGATGGGAAGCGAGACTTCTTTGTAGCGCTGATTTGCCTTTCCAGGTTGCTTGGTTGGCCAAAAAGGGCGTATGCGTTTTTTCCTGAATATATTCAGGAAAAAACGCATACGCCCTTTTTGGCCAAGGGCATCATTGTCGAGGTTTTGCCGCTTTTCCTGTGCTTTAAATGCGATTCGAATCTACCTCCTGAAATCTGTTTCCTGCAATTCTGCCTTGCTTTCAAATCCTCTTCGTTGCCTTCCCTCAATATATTTGTGGACGAGAGTTATCCTTTCTAACTGTGCAGGTCTGTGAATTGCAGTGCCCCTGAGCTCCATTTTTCAACTCGCTTTCTTGGGAACTGGCCGCAAAAGCGCAGGATTGCTTCAGGCCCTATTCTGGCTCCGGGCGGCAGGCTGAGCCTGTGGTTAATTCTTCTTCCTGATGGGAAAATAGAGTGACCTGTGCCTGTCCCAACACCTAGAGCTAGTCTCTCATTGGTTCCCCCTCTTCCCGTTCATCCTCAGGACAAATTGCAACCTGTATGGAACAGGAGGTTAAAGGTGCTGATTCTCCAAGGAGGGAGATTGCTAGTAAAGCGGCTGGAATGGCGAACCGGAGCACAAGGAGATGAGAAATGAGGTGCGTTTTAGAAACCTTTCCCGATCACACGGTGTACCATCTTCTGGGTTTCTCATGCATGTTTTCGATGTAGGAAGATGCCCTTGACCCTGGAGATTTGGGACCCATGGGATGGGTACCACGCCGTATTACTTTACAGGGTCTGCGTTAGCTCACCCAACCTCACCAAACCTCTCAGCCCCAAGAGTGTCCACCCTTATGTCTCAGTCAGCTGTGGGTCTAGATATGGTCAATCCAGGTGGCATCGCAGCCCCTGAACGAATTTTGTAAGAATTTCTCTCTCTTTCACTGTCTTTGTTTCACGGGTCTTTAAAAGTAATTGATTTTTATAATGGGGTTTAGCTGCTTTGCACTGCTGTGTTTATGCCGCTTTACACCCACTTGACTCACTTACAGAGAGATAGCAATACATAGGTTTTAAGATTCTTACTAGTCAAATATATTCTTGGGCGCTGAATAGGGGGTGTTGAGTCCAGTAAACTGAGCAAGGAGTAGGTCTTGTCTATTACATATTGGGTTTATGGAACGGTATCTGAGCTAATTTGAAACCCTTGTTTTATGCATCACCCCACCTCACCTTTCCCGTTAAGCAGCCATAGTGTGTTTTCTAAGCGTGCGACTCTGTTCTGTTTTGTAATTCAGTTCAAGGGTAGCGGTTTTTACATTCCCTCTATAAGTGATATCTTATGATAAGTGTCTTTTTCTGTGTGACCTATTTCACTTAGAATCGTCGTACCTATATCCACTCATCATGCTGCTCCTAGCCTTATGACGTTGATTTCATGGCTGAGTGATATTCCATTGTACATAAGGACCACAACTTCTTTATCCATTCTTCTCTTTCCTGGGATGTTTCAGGTGTAACGAAGTGGAGGTTCTTGTCAACAGAGCAGCCCTAAACTTTGGGGTGCCTGTGTCTTGCTGATTTTTAGTTTTCCCAATTTATACGCCCATGAGTGGAAGTGCCCTATGCTCTCTAAGCTGAGTTTTTTAGATGTTTCAGGACACACCGTACACTTCTCCAGAGTGGCTGTTGGCAATTTACAGCCCGCCCATCAGCGTAGCAAGGCTCCCATTTCTCCATGGCCTGTCCTGCATTTCTGGTTTTGACACTTTATTCAGCATGGCCCTTTGGACCGATGGGAAGCGAGCCTTCTTTGTAGCGCTGATTTGCCTTTCCAGGTTGCTTGGTTGGCCAAAAAGGGCGTATGCGTTTTTTCCTGAATATATTCAGGAAAAAACGCATACGCCCTTTTTGGCCAAGGGCATCATTGTCGAGGTTTTGCCGCTTTTCCTGTGCTTTAAAGGCGATTCGAATCTACCTCCTGAAATCTGTTTCCTGCAATTCTGCCTTGCTTTCAAATCCTCTTCGTTGCCTTCCCTCAATATATTTGTGGACGAGAGTTATCCTTTCTAACTGTGCAGGTCTGTGAATTGCAGGGCCCCTGAGCTCCATTTTTCAACTCGCTTTCTTGGGAACTGGCCGCAAAAGCGCAGGATTGCTTCAGGCCCTATTCTGGCTCCGGGCGGCAGGCTGAGCCTGTGGTTAATTCTTCTTCCTGATGGGAGAATAGAGTGACCTGTGCCTGTCCCAACACCTAGAGCTAGTCTCTCATTGGTTCCCCCTCTTCCCGTTCATCCTCAGGACAAATTGCAACCTGTACGGAACAGGAGGTTAAAGGTGCTGATTCTCCAAGGAGGGAGATTGCTAGTAAAGCGGCTGGAATAGCGAACCGGAGCACAAGGAGATGAGAAATGAGGTGCGTTTTAGAAACCTTTCCCGATCACACGGTGTACCATCTTCTGGGTTTCTCATGCATGTTTTCGATGTAGGAAGATGCCCTTGAACCTGGAGATTTGGGACCCATGGGATTGGTACCACGCCGTATTACTTTACAGGGTCTGCGTTAGCTCACCCAACCTCACCAAACCTCTCTGCCCCAAGAGTGTCCACCCTTATGTCTCAGTCAGCTGTGGGTCTAGATATGGTCAATCCAGGTGGCATCGCAGCCACTGAACGAATTTTGTAAGAATTTCTCTCTCTTTCACTGTCTTTGTTTCACGGGTTTTTAAAAGTAATTGATTTTTATAATGGGGTTTAGCTGCTTTGCACTGCTGTGTTTATGCCGCTTTACACCCACTTGACTCACTTACAGAGAGATAGCAATACATAGGTTTTAAGATTCTTACTAGTCAAATATATTCTTGGGCGGTGACTAGGGGGTGTTGAGTCCAGTTCACTGAGCAAGGAGTAGGTCTTGTCTATTACATATTGGGTTTATGGAACGGTATCTGAGCTAATTTGAAACCCTTGTTTTATGCATCACCCCACCTCACCTTTCCCGTTAAGCAGCCATAGTGTGTTTCCTAAACGTGCGACTCTGTTCTGTTTTGTAATTCAGTTCAAGGGTAGCGGTTTTTACATTGCCTCTGTAAGTGATATCTTATGATAAGGGTCTTTTTCTGTGTGACCTATTTCACTTAGAATCGTCGTACCTATATCCACTCATCATGCTGCTCCTAGCCTTATGACGTTGATTTCATGGCTGAGTCATATTCCATTGTACATAAGGACCACAACTTCTTTATCCATTCTTCTCTTTCCTGGGATGTTTCAGGTGTAACGAAGTGGAGGTTCTTGTCAACAGAGCAGCCCTAAACTTTGGGGTGCCTGTGTCTTGCTGATTTTTAGTTTTCCCAATTTATACGCCCATGAGTGGAAGTGCCCTATGCTCTCTAAGCTGAGTTTTTTAGATGTTTCAGGACACACCGTACACTTCTCCAGAGTGGCTGTTGGCAATTTACAGCCCGCCCATCAGCGTAGCAAGGCTCCCATTTCTCCATGGCCTGTCCTGCATTTCTGGTTTTGACACTTTATTCAGCATGGCCCTTTTGACCGATGGGAAGCGAGACTTCTTTGTAGCGCTGATTTGCCTTTGCAGGTTGCTTGGTTGGCCAAAAAGGGCGTATGCGTTTTTTCCTGAATATATTCAGGAAAAAACGCATACGCCCTTTTTGGCCAAGGGCATCATAGTCGAGGTTTTGCCGCTTTTCCTGTGCTTTAAAGGCGATTCGAATCTACCTCCTGAAATCTGTTTCCTGCAATTCTGCCTTGCTTTCAAATCCTCTTCGTTGCCTTCCCTCAATATATTTGTGGACGAGAGTTATCATTTCTAACTGTGCAGGTCTGTGAATTGCAGTGCCCCTGAGCTCCATTTCTCAACTCGCTTTCTTGGGAGCTGGCCGCAAAAGCGCAGGATTGCTTCAGGCCCTATTCTGGCTCCGGGCGGCAGGCTGAGCCTGTGGTTAATTTTTCTTCCTGATGGGAAAATAGAGTGACGTGTGCCTGTCCCAACACCTAGAGCTAGTCTCTCATTGGTTCCCCCTCTTCCCGTTCATCCTCAGGACAAATTGCAACCTGTACGGAACAGGAGGTTAAAGGTGCTGATTCTCCAAGGAGGGAGATTGCTAGTAAAGCGGCTGGAATGGCGAACCGGAGCACAAGGAGATGAGAAATGAGGTGCGTTTTAGAAACCTTTCCCGATCACACGGTGTACCATCTTCTGGGTTTCTCATGCATGTTTTCGATGTAGAAAGATGCCCTTGAACCTGGAGATTTGGGACCCATGGGATGGGTACCACGCCGTATTACTTTACAGGGTCTGCGTTAGCTCACCCAACCTCACCAAACCTCTCAGCCCCAAGAGTGTCCACCCTTATGGCTCAGTCAGCTGTGGGTCTAGATATGGTCAATCCAGGTGGCATCGCAGCCCCTGAACGAATTTTGTAAGAATTTCTCTCTCTTTCACTGTCTTTGTTTCACGGGTTTTTAAAAGTAATTGATTTTTATAATGGGGTTTAGCTGCTTTGCACTGCTGTGTTTATGCCGCTTTACACCCACTTGACTCACTTACAGAGAGATAGCAATACATAGGTTTTAAGATTCTTACTAGTCAAATATATTCTTGGGCGGTGAATAGGGCGTGTTGAGTCCAGTTCACTGAGCAAGGAGTAGGTCTTGTCTATTACATATTGGGTTTATGGAACGGTATCTGAGCTAATTTGAAACCCTTGTTTTATGCATCACCCCACGTCACCTTTCCCGTTAAGCAGCCATAGTGTGTTTTCTAAACGTGCGACTCTGTTCTGTTTTGTAATTCAGTTCAAGGGTAGCGGTTTTTACATTCCCTCTGTAAGTGATATCTTATGATAAGGGTCTTTTTCTGTGTGACCTATTTCACTTAGAATCGTCGTACCTAAATCCACTCATCATGCTGCTCCTAGCCTTATGACGTTGATTTCATGGCTGAGTGATATTCCATTGTACATAAGGACCACAACTTCTTTATCCATTCTTCTCTTTCCTGGGATGTTTCAGGTGTAACGAAGTGGAGGTTCTTGTCAACAGAGCAGCCCTAAACTTTGGGGTGCCTGTGTCTTGCTGATTTTTAGTTTTCCCAATTTATACGCCCATGAGTGGAAGTGCCCTATGCTCTCTAAGCTGAGTTTTTTTGATGTTTCAGGACACACCGTACACTTCTCCAGAGTGGCTGTTGGCAATTTACAGCCCGCCCATCAGCGTAGCAAGGCTCCCATTTCTCCATGGCCTGTCCTGCATTTCTGGTTTTGACACTTTATTCAGCATGGCCCTTTGGACCGATGGGAAGCGAGACTTCTTTGTAGCGCTGATTTGCCTTTCCAGGTTGCTTGGTTGGCCAAAAAGGGCGTATGCGTTTTTTCCTGAATATATTCAGGAAAAAACGCATACGCCCTTTTTGGCCAAGGGCATCATTGTCGAGGTTTTGCCGCTTTTCCTGTGCTTTAAATGCGATTCGAATCTACCTCCTGAAATCTGTTTCCTGCAATTCTGCCTTGCTTTCAAATCCTCTTCGTTGCCTTCCCTCAATATATTTGTGGACGAGAGTTATCCTTTCTAACTGTGCAGGTCTGTGAATTGCAGTGCCCCTGAGCTCCATTTTTCAACTCGCTTTCTTGGGAACTGGCCGCAAAAGCGCAGGATTGCTTCAGGCCCTATTCTGGCTCCGGGCGGCAGGCTGAGCCTGTGGTTAATTCTTCTTCCTGATGGGAAAATAGAGTGACCTGTGCCTGTCCCAACACCTAGAGCTAGTCTCTCATTGGTTCCCCCTCTTCCCGTTCATCCTCAGGACAAATTGCAACCTGTATGGAACAGGAGGTTAAAGGTGCTGATTCTCCAAGGAGGGAGATTGCTAGTAAAGCGGCTGGAATGGCGAACCGGAGCACAAGGAGATGAGAAATGAGGTGCGTTTTAGAAACCTTTCCCGATCACACGGTGTACCATCTTCTGGGTTTCTCATGCATGTTTTCGATGTAGGAAGATGCCCTTGACCCTGGAGATTTGGGACCCATGGGATGGGTACCACGCCGTATTACTTTACAGGGTCTGCGTTAGCTCACCCAACCTCACCAAACCTCTCAGCCCCAAGAGTGTCCACCCTTATGTCTCAGTCAGCTGTGGGTCTAGATATGGTCAATCCAGGTGGCATCGCAGCCCCTGAACGAATTTTGTAAGAATTTCTCTCTCTTTCACTGTCTTTGTTTCACGGGTCTTTAAAAGTAATTGATTTTTATAATGGGGTTTAGCTGCTTTGCACTGCTGTGTTTATGCCGCTTTACACCCACTTGACTCACTTACAGAGAGATAGCAATACATAGGTTTTAAGATTCTTACTAGTCAAATATATTCTTGGGCGCTGAATAGGGGGTGTTGAGTCCAGTAAACTGAGCAAGGAGTAGGTCTTGTCTATTACATATTGGGTTTATGGAACGGTATCTGAGCTAATTTGAAACCCTTGTTTTATGCATCACCCCACCTCACCTTTCCCGTTAAGCAGCCATAGTGTGTTTTCTAAGCGTGCGACTCTGTTCTGTTTTGTAATTCAGTTCAAGGGTAGCGGTTTTTACATTCCCTCTATAAGTGATATCTTATGATAAGTGTCTTTTTCTGTGTGACCTATTTCACTTAGAATCGTCGTACCTATATCCACTCATCATGCTGCTCCTAGCCTTATGACGTTGATTTCATGGCTGAGTGATATTCCATTGTACATAAGGACCACAACTTCTTTATCCATTCTTCTCTTTCCTGGGATGTTTCAGGTGTAACGAAGTGGAGGTTCTTGTCAACAGAGCAGCCCTAAACTTTGGGGTGCCTGTGTCTTGCTGATTTTTAGTTTTCCCAATTTATACGCCCATGAGTGGAAGTGCCCTATGCTCTCTAAGCTGAGTTTTTTAGATGTTTCAGGACACACCGTACACTTCTCCAGAGTGGCTGTTGGCAATTTACAGCCCGCCCATCAGCGTAGCAAGGCTCCCATTTCTCCATGGCCTGTCCTGCATTTCTGGTTTTGACACTTTATTCAGCATGGCCCTTTGGACCGATGGGAAGCGAGCCTTCTTTGTAGCGCTGATTTGCCTTTCCAGGTTGCTTGGTTGGCCAAAAAGGGCGTATGCGTTTTTTCCTGAATATATTCAGGAAAAAACGCATACGCCCTTTTTGGCCAAGGGCATCATTGTCGAGGTTTTGCCGCTTTTCCTGTGCTTTAAAGGCGATTCGAATCTACCTCCTGAAATCTGTTTCCTGCAATTCTGCCTTGCTTTCAAATCCTCTTCGTTGCCTTCCCTCAATATATTTGTGGACGAGAGTTATCCTTTCTAACTGTGCAGGTCTGTGAATTGCAGGGCCCCTGAGCTCCATTTTTCAACTCGCTTTCTTGGGAACTGGCCGCAAAAGCGCAGGATTGCTTCAGGCCCTATTCTGGCTCCGGGCGGCAGGCTGAGCCTGTGGTTAATTCTTCTTCCTGATGGGAGAATAGTGTGACCTGTGCCTGTCCCAACACCTAGAGCTAGTCTCTCATTGGTTCCCCCTCTTCCCGTTCATCCTCAGGACAAATTGCAACCTGTACGGAACAGGAGGTTAAAGGTGCTGATTCTCCAAGGAGGGAGATTGCTAGTAAAGCGGCTGGAATAGCGAACCGGAGCACAAGGAGATGAGAAATGAGGTGCGTTTTAGAAACCTTTCCCGATCACACGGTGTACCATCTTCTGGGTTTCTCATGCATGTTTTCGATGTAGGAAGATGCCCTTGAACCTGGAGATTTGGGACCCATGGGATTGGTACCACGCCGTATTACTTTACAGGGTCTGCGTTAGCTCACCCAACCTCACCAAACCTCTCTGCCCCAAGAGTGTCCACCCTTATGTCTCAGTCAGCTGTGGGTCTAGATATGGTCAATCCAGGTGGCATCGCAGCCACTGAACGAATTTTGTAAGAATTTCTCTCTCTTTCACTGTCTTTGTTTCACGGGTTTTTAAAAGTAATTGATTTTTATAATGGGGTTTAGCTGCTTTGCACTGCTGTGTTTATGCCGCTTTACACCCACTTGACTCACTTACAGAGAGATAGCAATACATAGGTTTTAAGATTCTTACTAGTCAAATATATTCTTGGGCGGTGACTAGGGGGTGTTGAGTCCAGTTCACTGAGCAAGGAGTAGGTCTTGTCTATTACATATTGGGTTTATGGAACGGTATCTGAGCTAATTTGAAACCCTTGTTTTATGCATCACCCCACCTCACCTTTCCCGTTAAGCAGCCATAGTGTGTTTCCTAAACGTGCGACTCTGTTCTGTTTTGTAATTCAGTTCAAGGGTAGCGGTTTTTACATTGCCTCTGTAAGTGATATCTTATGATAAGGGTCTTTTTCTGTGTGACCTATTTCACTTAGAATCGTCGTACCTATATCCACTCATCATGCTGCTCCTAGCCTTATGACGTTGATTTCATGGCTGAGTCATATTCCATTGTACATAAGGACCACAACTTCTTTATCCATTCTTCTCTTTCCTGGGATGTTTCAGGTGTAACGAAGTGGAGGTTCTTGTCAACAGAGCAGCCCTAAACTTTGGGGTGCCTGTGTCTTGCTGATTTTTAGTTTTCCCAATTTATACGCCCATGAGTGGAAGTGCCCTATGCTCTCTAAGCTGAGTTTTTTAGATGTTTCAGGACACACCGTACACTTCTCCAGAGTGGCTGTTGGCAATTTACAGCCCGCCCATCAGCGTAGCAAGGCTCCCATTTCTCCATGGCCTGTCCTGCATTTCTGGTTTTGACACTTTATTCAGCATGGCCCTTTTGACCGATGGGAAGCGAGACTTCTTTGTAGCGCTGATTTGCCTTTGCAGGTTGCTTGGTTGGCCAAAAAGGGCGTATGCGTTTTTTCCTGAATATATTCAGGAAAAAACGCATACGCCCTTTTTGGCCAAGGGCATCATAGTCGAGGTTTTGCCGCTTTTCCTGTGCTTTAAAGGCGATTCGAATCTACCTCCTGAAATCTGTTTCCTGCAATTCTGCCTTGCTTTCAAATCCTCTTCGTTGCCTTCCCTCAATATATTTGTGGACGAGAGTTATCATTTCTAACTGTGCAGGTCTGTGAATTGCAGTGCCCCTGAGCTCCATTTCTCAACTCGCTTTCTTGGGAGCTGGCCGCAAAAGCGCAGGATTGCTTCAGGCCCTATTCTGGCTCCGGGCGGCAGGCTGAGCCTGTGGTTAATTTTTCTTCCTGATGGGAAAATAGAGTGACGTGTGCCTGTCCCAACACCTAGAGCTAGTCTCTCATTGGTTCCCCCTCTTCCCGTTCATCCTCAGGACAAATTGCAACCTGTACGGAACAGGAGGTTAAAGGTGCTGATTCTCCAAGGAGGGAGATTGCTAGTAAAGCGGCTGGAATGGCGAACCGGAGCACAAGGAGATGAGAAATGAGGTGCGTTTTAGAAACCTTTCCCGATCACACGGTGTACCATCTTCTGGGTTTCTCATGCATGTTTTCGATGTAGAAAGATGCCCTTGAACCTGGAGATTTGGGACCCATGGGATGGGTACCACGCCGTATTACTTTACAGGGTCTGCGTTAGCTCACCCAACCTCACCAAACCTCTCAGCCCCAAGAGTGTCCACCCTTATGGCTCAGTCAGCTGTGGGTCTAGATATGGTCAATCCAGGTGGCATCGCAGCCCCTGAACGAATTTTGTAAGAATTTCTCTCTCTTTCACTGTCTTTGTTTCACGGGTTTTTAAAAGTAATTGATTTTTATAATGGGGTTTAGCTGCTTTGCACTGCTGTGTTTATGCCGCTTTACACCCACTTGACTCACTTACAGAGAGATAGCAATACATAGGTTTTAAGATTCTTACTAGTCAAATATATTCTTGGGCGGTGAATAGGGCGTGTTGAGTCCAGTTCACTGAGCAAGGAGTAGGTCTTGTCTATTACATATTGGGTTTATGGAACGGTATCTGAGCTAATTTGAAACCCTTGTTTTATGCATCACCCCACGTCACCTTTCCCGTTAAGCAGCCATAGTGTGTTTTCTAAACGTGCGACTCTGTTCTGTTTTGTAATTCAGTTCAAGGGTAGCGGTTTTTACATTCCCTCTGTAAGTGATATCTTATGATAAGGGTCTTTTTCTGTGTGACCTATTTCACTTAGAATCGTCGTACCTAAATCCACTCATCATGCTGCTCCTAGCCTTATGACGTTGATTTCATGGCTGAGTGATATTCCATTGTACATAAGGACCACAACTTCTTTATCCATTCTTCTCTTTCCTGGGATGTTTCAGGTGTAACGAAGTGGAGGTTCTTGTCAACAGAGCAGCCCTAAACTTTGGGGTGCCTGTGTCTTGCTGATTTTTAGTTTTCCCAATTTATACGCCCATGAGTGGAACTGCCCTATGCTCTCTAAGCTGAGTTTTTTAGATGTTTCAGGACACACCGTACACTTCTCCAGAGTGGCTGTTGGCAATTTACAGCCCGCCCATCAGCGTAGCAAGGCTCCCATTTCTCCATGGCCTGTCCTGCATTTCTGGTTTTGACCCTTTATTCAGCATGGCCCTTTTGACCGATGGGAAGCGAGACTTCTTTGTAGCGCTGATTTGCCTTTCCAGGTTGCTTGGTTGGCCAAAAAGGGCGTATGCGTTTTTTCCTGAATATATTCAGGAAAAAACGCATACGCCCTTTTTGGCCAAGGGCATCATTGTCGAGGTTTTGCCGCTTTTCCTGTGCTTTAAAGGCGATTCGAATCTACCTCCTGAAATCTGTTTCCTGCAATTCTGCCTTGCTTTCAAATCCTCTTCGTTGCCTTCCCTCAATATATTTGTGGACGAGAGTTATCATTTCTAACTGTGCAGGTCTGTGAATTGCAGTGCCCATGAGCTCAATTTTTCAACTCGCTTTCTTGGGAGCTGGCCGCAAAAGCGCAGGATTGCTTCAGGCCCTATTCTGGCTCCGGGCGGTAGGCTAAGCCTGTGGTTAATTCTGCTTTCTGATGGGAAAATAGAGTGACCTGTGCCTGTCCCAACACCTAGAGCTAGTCTCTCATTGGTTCCCCCTCTTCCCGTTCATCCTCAGGACAAATTGCAACCTGTACGGAACAGGAGGTTAAAGGTGCTGATTCTCCAAAGAGGGAGATTGCTAGTAAAGGGGCTGGAATGGCGAACCGGAGCACAAGGAGATTAGAAATGAGGTGCGTTTTAGAAACCTTTCCCGATCACACGGTGTACCATCTTCTGGGTTTCTCATGCATGTTTTCGATGTAGGAATATGCCCTTGAACCTGGAGATTTGGGGATTTGGGACCCATGGGATGGGTACCACGCCGTAATACTTTAAAGGGTCTGCGTTAGCTCACCCAACCTCACCAAACCTCTCAGCCCCAAGAGTGTCCACCCTTATGGCTCAGTCAGCTGTGGGTCTAGATATGGTCAATCCAGGTGGCATCGCAGCCCCTGAACGAATTTTGTAAGAATTTCTCTCTCTTTCACTGTCTTTGTTTCACGGGTTTTTAAAAGTAATTGATTTTTATAATAGGGTTTAGCTGCTTTGCACTGCTGTGTTTATGCCGCTTTACACCTACTTGACTCACTTACAGAGAGATAGCAATACATAGGTTTTAAGATTCTTACTAGTCAAATATATTCTTGGGCGGTGACTAGGGGGTGTTGAGTCCAGTTCACTGAGCAAGGAGTAGGTCTTGTCTATTACATATTGGGTTTATGGAACGGTATCTGAGCTAATTTGAAACCCTTGTTTTATGCATCACCCCACGTCACCTTTCCCGTTAAGCAGCCATAGTGTGTTTTCTAAACGTGCGACTCTGTTCTGTTTTGTAATTCAGTTCAAGGGTAGCGGTTTTTACATTCCCTCTATAAGTGATATCTTATGATAAGTGTCTTTTTCTGTGTGACTTATTTCACTTAGAATCGTCGTACCTAAATCCACTCATCATGCTGCTCCTAGCCTTATGACGTTGATTTCATGGCTGAGTGATATTCCATTGTACATAAGGACCACAACTTCTTTATCCATTCTTCTCTTTCCTGGGATGTTTAAGGTGTAACGAAGTGGAGTTTCTTGTCAACAGAGCAGCCCTAAACTTTGGGGTGCCTGTGTCTTGCTGATTTTTAGTTTTCCCAATTTATACGCCCATGAGTGGAAGTGCCCTATGCTCTCTAAGCTGAGTTTTTTAGATGTTTCAGGACACACCGTACACTTCTCCAGAGTGGCTGTTGGTAATTTACAGCCCGCCCATCAGCGTAGCAAGGCTCCCATTTCTCCATGGCCTGTCCTGCATTTCTGGTTTTGACACTTTATTCAGCATGGCCCTTTTGACCGATGGGAAGCGAGACTTCTTTGTAGCGCTGATTTGCCTTTCCAGGTTGCTTGGTTGGCCAAAAAGGGCGTATGCGTTTTTTCCTGAATATATTCAGGAAAAAACGCATACGCCCTTTTTGGCCAAGGGCATCATTGTCGAGGTTTTGCCGCTTTTCCTCTGCTTTAAAGGCGATTCGAATCTACCTCCTGAAATCTGTTTCCTGCAATTCTGCCTTGCTTTCAAATTCTCTTCGTTGCCTTCCCTCAATATATTTGTGGACGAGAGTTATCATTTCTAACTGTGCAGGTCTGTGAATTGCAGTGCCCCTGAGCTCCATTTCTCAACTCGCTTTCTTGGGAGCTGGCCGCAAAAGCGCAGGATTGCTTCAGGCCCTCTTCTGGCTCCGGGCGGCAGGCTGAGCCTGTGGTTAATTCTTCTTCCTGATGGGAAAATAGAGTGACCTGTGCCTGTCCCAACACCTAGAGCTAGTCTCTCATTGGTTCCCCCTCTTCCCGTTCATCCTCAGGACAAATTGCAACCTGTACGGAACAGGAGGTTAAAGGTGCTGATTCTCCAAGGAGGGAGATTGCTAGTAAAGCGGCTGGAATGGCGAACCGGAGCACAAGGAGATGAGAAATGAGGTGCGTTTTAGAAACCTTTCCCGATCACACGGTGTACCATCTTTTGGGTTTCTCATGCATGTTTTCGATGTAGGAAGATGCCCTTGAACCTGGAGATTTGGGACCCATGGGATGGGTACCACGCCGTATTACTTTACAGGGTCTGCGTTAGCTCACCCAACCTCACCAAACCTCTCAGCCCCAAGAGTGTCCACCCTTATGTCTCAGTCAGCTGTGGGTCTAGATATGGTCAATCCAGGTGGCATCGCAGCCCCTGAACGAATTTTGTAAGAATTTCTCTCTCTTTCACTGTCTTTGTTTCACGGGTCTTTAAAAGTAATTGATATTTATAATGGGGTTTAGCTGCTTTGCACTGCTGTGTTTATGCCGCTTTACACACACTTGACTCACTTACAGAGAGATATCAATACATAGGTTTTAAGATTCTTACTAGTCAGATATATTCTTGCGCGGTGAATAGGGGGTGTTGAGTCTAGTTCACTGAGCAAGGAGTAGGTCTTGTCTATTACATATTGGGTTTATGGAACGGTATCTGAGCTAATTTGAAACCCTTGTTTTATGCATCACCCCACCTCACCTTTCCCGTTAAGCAGCCATAGTGTGTTTTCTAAACGTGCGACTCTGTTCTGTTTTGTAATTCAGTTCAAGGGTAGCGGTTTTTACATTCCCTCTCTAAGTGATATCTTATGATAAGTGTCTTTTTCTGTGTGACTTATTTCACTTAGAATCGTCGTACCTAAATCCACTCATCATGCTGCTCCTAGCCTTATGACGTTGATTTCATGGCTGAGTGATATTCCATTGTACATAAGGACCACAACTTCTTTATCCATTCTTCTCTTTCCTGGGATGTTTAAGGTGTAACGAAGTGGAGTTTCTTGTCAACAGAGCAGCCCTAAACTTTGGGGTGCCTGTGTCTTGCTGATTTTTAGTTTTCCCAATTTATACGCCCATGAGTGGAAGTGCCCTATGCTCTCTAAGCTGTGTTTTTAGATGTTTCAGGACACACCGTACACTTCTCCAGAGTGGCTGTTGGTAATTTACAGCCCGCCCATCAGCGTAGCAAGGCTCCCATTTCTCCATGGCCTGTCCTGCATTTCTGGTTTTGACACTTTATTCAGCATGGCCCTTTTGACCGATGGGAAGCGAGACTTCTTTGTAGCGCTGATTTGCCTTTCCAGGTTGCTTGGTTGGCCAAAAAGGGCGTATGCGTTTTTTCCTGAATATATTTAGGAAAAAACGCATATGCCCTTTTTGGCAAAGGGCATCATTGTCGAGGTTTTGCCGCTTTTCCTGTGCTTTAAAGGCGATTCGAATCTACCTCCTGAAATCGGTTTCCTGCAATTCTGCCTTGCTTTCAAATTCTCTTCGTTGCCTTCCCTCAATATATTTGTGGACGAGAGTTATCATTTCTAACTGTGCAGGTCTGTGAATTGCAGTGCCCCTGAGCTCCATTTCTCAACTCGCTTTCTTGGGAGCTGGCCGCAAAAGCGCAGGATTGCTTCAGGCCCTCTTCTGGCTCCGGGCGGCAGGCTGAGCCTGTGGTTAATTCTTCTTCCTGATGGGAAAATAGAGTGACCTGTGCCTGTCCCAACACCTAGAGCTAGTCTCTCATTGGTTCCCCCTCTTCCCGTTCATCCTCAGGACAAATTGCAACCTGTACGGAACAGGAGGTTAAAGGTGCTGATTCTCCAAGGAGGGAGATTGCTAGTAAAGCGGCTGGAATGGCGAACTGGAGCACAAGGAGATGAGAAATGAGGTGCGTTTTAGAAACCTTTCCCGATCACACGGTGTACCATCTTCTGGGTTTCTCATGCATGTTTTCGATGTAGGAATATGCCCTTGAACCTGGAGATTTGGGGATTTGGGACCCATGGGATGGGTACCACGCCGTAATACTTTAAAGGGTCTGCGTTAGCTCACCCAACCTCACCAAACCTCTCAGCCCCAAGAGTGTCCACCCTTATGGCTCAGTCAGCTGTGGGTCTAGATATCGTCAATCCAGGTGGCATCGCAGCCCCTGAATGAATTTTGTAAGAATTTCTCTCTCTTTCACTGTCTTTGTTTCACGGGTTTTTAAAAGTAATTGATTTTTATAATGGGGTTTAGCTGCTTTGCACTGCTGTGTTTATGCCGCTTTACACCTACTTGACTCACTTACAGAGAGATATCAATACATAGGTTTTAAGATTCTTACTAGTCAAATATATTCTTGAGCGGTGAATAGGGGGTGTTGAGTCCAGTTCACTGAGCAAGGAGTAGGTCTTGTCTATTACATATTGGGTTTATGGAATGGTAGCTGAGCTAAATTGAAACCCTTGTTTTATGCATCACCCCACCTCACCTTTCCCGTTAAGCAGCCATAGTGTGTTTTCTAAACGTGCGACTCTGTTCTCTTTTGTAATTCAGTTCAAGGGTAGCGGTTTTTACATTCCCTCTATAAGTGATATCTTATGATAAGTGTCTTTTTCTGTGTGACTTATTTCACTTAGAATCGTCATACCTAAATCCACTCATCATGCTGCTCCTAGCCTTATGACGTTGATTTCATGGCTGAGTGATATTCCATTGTACATAAGGACCACAACTTCTTTATCCATTCTTCTCTTTCCTGGGATGTTTAAGGTGTAACGAAGTGGAGTTTCTTGTCAACAGAGCAGCCCTAAACTTTGGGGTGCCTGTGTCTTGCTGATTTTTAGTTTTCCCAATTTATACGCCCATGAGTGGAAGTGCCCTATGTTCTCTAAGCTGAGTTTTTTAGATGTTTCAGGACACACCGTACACTTCTCCAGAGTGGCTGTTGGTAATTTACAGCCCGCCCATCAGCGTAGCAAGGCTCCCATTTCTCCATGGCCTGTCCTGCATTTCTGGTTTTGACACTTTATTCAGCATGGCCCTTTTGATCGATGGGAAGCGAGACTTCTTTGTAGCGCTGATTTGCCTTTCCAGGTTGCTTGGTTGGCCAAAAAGGGCGTATGCATTTTTTCCTGAATATATTCAGGAAAAAACGCATACGCCCTTTTTGGCCAAGGGCATCATTGTCGAGGTTTTGCCGCTTTTCCTCTGCTTTAAAGGCGATTCGAATCTACCTCCTGAAATCTGTTTCCTGCAATTCTGCCTTGCTTTCAAATTCTCTTCGTTGCCTTCCCTCAATATATTTGTGGACGAGAGTTATCATTTCTAACTGTGCAGGTCTGTGAATTGCAGTGCCCCTGAGCTCCATTTCTCAACTCGCTTTCTTGGGAGCTGGCCGCAAAAGCGCAGGATTGCTTCAGGCCCTCTTCTGGCTCCGGGCGGCAGGCTGAGCCTGTGGTTAATTCTTCTTCCTGATGGGAAAATAGAGTGACCTGTGCCTGTCCCAACACCTAGAGCTAGTCTCTCATTGGTTCCCCCTCTTCCCGTTCATCCTCAGGACAAATTGCAACCTGTACGGAACAGGAGGTTAAAGGTGCTGATTCTCCAAGGAGGGAGATTGCTAGTAAAGCGGCTGGAATGGCGAACTGGAGCACAAGGAGATGAGAAATGAGGTGCGTTTTAGAAACCTTTCCCGATCACACGGTGTACCATCTTCTGGGTTTCTCATGCATGTTTTCGATGTAGGAATATGCCCTTGAACCTGGAGATTTGGGGATTTGGGACCCATGGGATGGGTACCACGCCGTAATACTTTAAAGGGTCTGCGTTAGCTCACCCAACCTCACCAAACCTCTCAGCCCCAAGAGTGTCCACCCTTATGGCTCAGTCAGCTGTGGGTCTAGATATGGTCAATCCAGGTGGCATCGCAGCCCCTGAACGAATTTTGTAAGAATTTCTCTCTCTTTCACTGTCTTTGTTTCACGGGTTTTTAAAAGTAATTGATTTTTATAATGGGGTTTAGCTGCTTTGCACTGCTGTGTTTATGCCGCTTTACACCTACTTGACTCACTTACAGAGAGATAGCAATACATAGGTTTTAAGATTCTTACTAGTCAAATATATTCTTGAGCGGTGAATAGGGGGTGTTGAGTCCAGTTCACTGAGCAAGGAGTAGGTCTTGTCTATTACATATTGGGTTTATGGAATGGTAGCTGAGCTAAATTGAAACCCTTGTTTTATGCATCACCCCACCTCACCTTTCCCGTTAAGCAGCCATAGTGTGTTTTCTAAACGTGCGACTCTGTTCTGTTTTGTAATTCAGTTCAAGGGTAGCGGTTTTTACATTCCCTCTATAAGTGATATCTTATGATAAGTGTCTTTTTCTGTGTGACCTATTTCACTTAGAATTGTCGTACCTATATCCACTCATCATGCTGCTCCTAGCCTTATGACGTTGATTTCATGGCTGAGTGATATTCCATTGTACATAAGGACCACAACTTCTTTATCCATTCTTCTCTTTCCTGGGATGTTTCAGGTGTAACGAAGTGGAGGTTCTTGTCAACAGAGCAGCCCTAAACTTTGGGGTGCCTGTGTCTTGCTGATTTTTAGTTTTCCCAATTTATACGCCCATGAGTGGAAGTGCCCTATGCTCTCTAAGCTGAGTTTTTTCGATGTTTCAGGACACACCGTACACTTCTCCAGAGTGGCTGTTGGCAATTTACAGCCCGCCCATCAGCGTAGCAAGGCTCCCATTTCTCCATGGCCTGTCCTGCATTTCTGGTTTTGACACTTTATTCAGCATGGCCCTTTTGACCGATGGGAAGCGAGACTTCTTTGTAGCGCTGATTTGCCTTTCCAGGTTGCTTGGTTGGCCAAAAAGGGCGTATGCGTTTTTTCCTGAATATATTCAGGAAAAAACGCATACGCCCTTTTTGGCCAAGGGCATCATTGTCGAGGTTTTGCCGCTTTTCCTGTGCTTTAAAGGCGATTCGAATCTACCTCCTGAAATCTGTTTCCTGCAATTCTGCCTTGCTTTCAAATTCTCTTCGTTGCCTTCCCTCAATATATTTGTGGACGAGAGTTATCATTTCTAACTGTGCAGGTCTGTGAATTGCAGTGCCCCTGCGCTCCATTTCTCAACTCGCTTTCTTGGGAGCTGGCCGCAAAAGCGCAGGATTGCTTCAGGCCCTATTCTGGCTCGGGGCGGCAGGCTGAGCCTGTGGTTAATTCTTCTTCCTGATGGGAAAATAGAGTGACCTGTGCCTGTCCCAACACCTAGAGCGAGTCTCTCATTGGTTCCCCCTCTTCCCGTTCATCCTCAGGACAAATTGCAACCTGTACGGAACAGGAGGTTAAAGGTGCTGATTCTCCAAGGAGGGAGATTGCTAGTAAAGCGGCTGGAATGGCGAACCGGAGCACAAGGAGATGAGAAATGAGGTGCGTTTTAGAAACCTTTCCCGATCACACGGTGTACCATCTTTTGGGTTTCTCATGCATGTTTTCGATGTAGGAAGATGCCCTTGAACCTGGAGATTTGGGACCCATGGGATGGGTACCACGCCGTATTACTTTACAGGGTCTGCGTTAGCTCACCCAACCTCACCAAACCTCTCAGCCCCAAGAGTGTCCACCCTTATGGCTCAGTCAGCTGTGGGTCTAGATATGGTCAATCCAGGTGGCATCGCAGCCCCTGAACGAATTTTGTAAGAATTTCTCTCTCTTTCACTGTCTTTGTTTCACGGGTTTTTAAAAGTAATTGATTTTTATAATGGGGTTTAGCTGCTTTGCACTGCTGTGTTTATGCCGCTTTACACCCACTTGACTCACTTACAGAGAGATAGCAATACATAGGTTTTAAGATTCTTACTAGTCAAATATATTCTTGGGCGGTGACTAGGGGGTGTTGAGTCCAGTTCACTGAGCAAGGAGTAGGTCTTGTCTATTACATATTGGGTTTATGGAACGGTATCTGAGCTAATTTGAAACCCTTGTTTTATGCATCACCCCACCTCACCTTTCCCGTTAAGCAGCCATAGTGTGTTTTCTAAACGTGCGACTCTGTTCTGTTTTGTAATTCAGTTCAAGGGTAGCGGTTTTTACATTCCCTCTGTAAGTGATATCTTATGATAAGGGTCTTTTTCTGTGTGACCTATTTCACTTAGAATCGTCGTACCTATATCCACTCATCATGCTGCTCCTAGCCTTATCACGTTGATTTCATGGCTGAGTGATATTCCATTGTACATAAGGACCACAACTTCTTTATCCATTCTTCTCTTTCCTGGGATGTTTCAGGTGTAACGAAGTGGAGGTTCTTGTCAACAGAGCAGCCCTAAACTTTGGGGTGCCTGTGTCTTGCTGATTTTTAGTTTTCCCAATTTATACGCCCATGAGTGGAAGTGCCCTATGCTCTCTAAGCTGAGTTTTTTCGATGTTTCAGGACACACCGTACACTTCTCCAGAGTGGCTGTTGGCAATTTACAGCCCGCCCATCAGCGTAGCAAGGCTCCCATTTCTCCATGGCCTGTCCTGCATTTCTGGTTTTGACACTTTATTCAGCATGGCCCTTTTGACCGATGGGAAGCGAGACTTCTTTGTAGCGCTGATTTGCCTTTGCAGGTTGCTTGGTTGGCCAAAAAGGGCGTATGCGTTTTTTCCTGAATATATTCAGGAAAAAACGCATACGCCCTTTTTGGCCAAGGGCATCATTGTCGAGGTTTTGCCGCTTTTCCTGTGCTTTAAAGGCGATTCGAATCTACCTCCTGAAATCTGTTTCCTGCAATTCTGCCTTGCTTTCAAATCCTCTTCGTTGCCTTCCCTCAATATATTTGTGGACGAGAGTTATCATTTCTAACTGTGCAGGTCTGTGAATTGCAGTGCCCCTGAGCTCCATTTCTCAACTCGCTTTCTTGGGAGCTGGCCGCAAAAGCACAGGATTGCTTCAGGCCCTATTCTGGCTCCGGGCGGCAGGCTGAGCCTGTGGTTAATTCTTCTTCCTGATGGGAAAATAGAGTGACCTGTGCCTGTCCCAACACCTAGAGCTAGTCTCTCATTGGTTCCCCCTCTTCCCGTTCATCCTCAGGACAAATTGCAACCTGTACGGAACAGGAGGTTAAAGGTGCTGATTCTCCAAGGAGGGAGATTGCTAGTAAAGCGGCTGGAATGGCGAACCGGAGCACAAGGAGATGAGAAATGAGGTGCGTTTTAGAAACCTTTCCCGATCACACGGTGTACCATCTTCTGAGTTTCTCATGCATGTTTTCGATGTAGGAATATGCCCTTGAACCTGGAGATTTGGGACCCATGGGATGGGTACCACGCCGTAATACTTTAAAGGGTCTGCGTTAGCTCACCCAACCTCACCAAACCTCTCAGCCCCAAGAGTGTCCACCCTTATGGCTCAGTCAGCTGTGGGTCTAGATATGGTCAATCCAGGTGGCATCGCAGCCCCTGAACGAATTTTGTAAGAATTTCTCTCTCTTTCACTGTCTTTGTTTCACGGGTCTTTAAAAGTAATTGATTTTTATAATGGGGTTTAGCTGCTTTGCACTGCTGTGTTTATGCCGCTTTACACCCACTTGACTCACTTACAGAGAGATAGCAATACATAGGTTTTAAGATTCTTACTAGTCAAATATATTCTTGGGCGGTGAATAGGGCGTGTTGAGTCCAGTTCACTGAGCAAGGAGTAGGTCTTGTCTATTACATATTGGGTTTATGGAACGGTATCTGAGCTAATTTGAAACCCTTGTTTTATGCATCACCCCACCTCACCTTTCCCGTTAAGCAGCCATAGTGTGTTTTCTAAACGTGCGACTCTGTTCTGTTTTGTAATTCAGTTCAAGGGTAGCGGTTTTTACATTCCCTCTGTAAGTGATATCTTATGATAAGGGTCTTTTTCTGTGTGACCTATTTCACTTAGAATCGTCGCACCTATATCCACTTATCATGCTGCTCCTAGCCTTATGACGTTGATTTCATGGCTGAGTGATATTCCATTGTACATAAGGACCACAACTTCTTTATCCATTCTTCTCTTTCCTGGGATGTTTAAGGTGTAACGAAGTGGAGTTTCTTGTCAACAGAGCAGCCCTAAACTTTGGGGTGCCTGTGTCTTGCTGATTTTTAGTTTTCCCAATTTATACGCCCATGAGTGGAAGTGCCCTATGCTCTCTAAGCTGAGTTTTTTTGATGTTTCAGGACACACCGTACACTTCTCCAGAGTGGCTGTTGGCAATTTACAGCCCGCCCATCAGCGTAGCAAGGCTCCCATTTCTCCATGGCCTGTC
Source organism: Balaenoptera borealis (assembly GCF_965194805.1). Taxonomy (NCBI): domain Eukaryota; kingdom Metazoa; phylum Chordata; class Mammalia; order Artiodactyla; family Balaenopteridae; genus Balaenoptera; species Balaenoptera borealis. Next base: position 42,770,830 of record NC_138874.1, read on the forward strand.
CTGCATTTCTGGTTTTGACACTTTATTCAGCATGGCCCTTTGGACCGATGGGAAGCGAGACTTCTTTGTAGCGCTGATTTGCCTTTCCAGGTTGCTTGGTTGGCCAAAAAGGGCGTATGCGTTTTTTCCTGAATATATTCAGGAAAAAACGCATACGCCCTTTTTGGCCAAGGGCATCATTGTCGAGGTTTTGCCGCTTTTCCTCTGCTTTAAAGGCGATTCGAATCTACCTCCTGAAATCGGTTTCCTGCAATTCTGCCTTGCTTTCAAATTCTCTTCGTTGCCTTCCCTCAATATATTTGTGGACGAGAGTTATCATTTCTAACTGTGCAGGTCTGTGAATTGCAGTGCCCCTGAGCTCCATTTCTCAACTCGCTTTCTTGGGAGCTGGCCGCAAAAGCGCAGGATTGCTTCAGGCCCTCTTCTGGCTCCGGGCGGCAGGCTGAGCCTGTGGTTAATTCTTCTTCCTGATGGGAAAATAGAGTGACCTGTGCCTGTCCCAACACCTAGAGCTAGTCTCTCATTGGTTCCCCCTCTTCCCGTTCATCCTCAGGACAAATTGCAACCTGTACGGAACAGGAGGTTAAAGGTGCTGATTCTCCAAGGAGGGAGATTGCTAGTAAAGCGGCTGGAATGGCGAACTGGAGCACAAGGAGATGAGAAATGAGGTGCGTTTTAGAAACCTTTCCCGATCACACGGTGTACCATCTTCTGGGTTTCTCATGCATGTTTTCGATGTAGGAATATGCCCTTGAACCTGGAGATTTGGGGATTTGGGACCCATGGGATGGGTACCACGCCGTAATACTTTAAAGGGTCTGCGTTAGCTCACCCAACCTCACCAAACCTCTCAGCCCCAAGAGTGTCCACCCTTATGGCTCAGTCAGCTGTGGGTCTAGATATGGTCAATCCAGGTGGCATCGCAGCCCCTGAACGAATTTTGTAAGAATTTCTCTCTCTTTCACTGTCTTTGTTTCACGGGTTTTTAAAAGTAATTGATTTTTATAATGGGGTTTAGCTGCTTTGCACTGCTGTGTTTATGCCGCTTTACACCTACTTGACTCACTTACAGAGAGATAGCAATACATAGGTTTTAAGATTCTTACTAGTCAAATATATTCTTGAGCGGTGAATAGGGGGTGTTGAGTCCAGTTCACTGAGCAAGGAGTAGGTCTTGTCTATTACATATTGGGTTTATGGAATGGTAGCTGAGCTAAATTGAAACCCTTGTTTTATGCATCACCCCACCTCACCTTTCCCGTTAAGCAGCCATAGTGTGTTTTCTAAACGTGCGACTCTGTTCTGTTTTGTAATTCAGTTCAAGGGTAGCGGTTTTTACATTCCCTCTATAAGTGATATCTTATGATAAGTGTCTTTTTCTGTGTGACCTATTTCACTTAGAATTGTCGTACCTATATCCACTCATCATGCTGCTCCTAGCCTTATGACGTTGATTTCATGGCTGAGTGATATTCCATTGTACATAAGGACCACAACTTCTTTATCCATTCTTCTCTTTCCTGGGATGTTTCAGGTGTAACGAAGTGGAGGTTCTTGTCAACAGAGCAGCCCTAAACTTTGGGGTGCCTGTGTCTTGCTGATTTTTAGTTTTCCCAATTTATACGCCCATGAGTGGAAGTGCCCTATGCTCTCTAAGCTGAGTTTTTTCGATGTTTCAGGACACACCGTACACTTCTCCAGAGTGGCTGTTGGCAATTTACAGCCCGCCCATCAGCGTAGCAAGGCTCCCATTTCTCCATGGCCTGTCCTGCATTTCTGGTTTTGACACTTTATTCAGCATGGCCCTTTTGACCGATGGGAAGCGAGACTTCTTTGTAGCGCTGATTTGCCTTTCCAGGTTGCTTGGTTGGCCAAAAAGGGCGTATGCGTTTTTTCCTGAATATATTCAGGAAAAAACGCATACGCCCTTTTTGGCCAAGGGCATCATTGTCGAGGTTTTGCCGCTTTTCCTGTGCTTTAAAGGCGATTCGAATCTACCTCCTGAAATCTGTTTCCTGCAATTCTGCCTTGCTTTCAAATTCTCTTCGTTGCCTTCCCTCAATATATTTGTGGACGAGAGTTATCATTTCTAACTGTGCAGGTCTGTGAATTGCAGTGCCACTGCGCTCCATTTCTCAACTCGCTTTCTTGGGAGCTGGCCGCAAAAGCGCAGGATTGCTTCAGGCCCTATTCTGGCTCGGGGCGGCAGGCTGAGCCTGTGGTTAATTCTTCTTCCTGATGGGAAAATAGAGTGACCTGTGCCTGTCCCAACACCTAGAGCGAGTCTCTCATTGGTTCCCCCTCTTCCCGTTCATCCTCAGGACAAATTGCAACCTGTACGGAACAGGAGGTTAAAGGTGCTGATTCTCCAAGGAGGGAGATTGCTAGTAAAGCGGCTGGAATGGCGAACCGGAGCACAAGGAGATGAGAAATGAGGTGCGTTTTAGAAACCTTTCCCGATCACACGGTGTACCATCTTTTGGGTTTCTCATGCATGTTTTCGATGTAGGAAGATGCCCTTGAACCTGGAGATTTGGGACCCATGGGATGGGTACCACGCCGTATTACTTTACAGGGTCTGCGTTAGCTCACCCAACCTCACCAAACCTCTCAGCCCCAAGAGTGTCCACCCTTATGGCTCAGTCAGCTGTGGGTCTAGATATGGTCAATCCAGGTGGCATCGCAGCCCCTGAACGAATTTTGTAAGAATTTCTCTCTCTTTCACTGTCTTTGTTTCACGGGTTTTTAAAAGTAATTGATTTTTATAATGGGGTTTAGCTGCTTTGCACTGCTGTGTTTATGCCGCTTTACACCCACTTGACTCACTTACAGAGAGATAGCAATACATAGGTTTTAAGATTCTTACTAGTCAAATATATTCTTGGGCGGTGACTAGGGGGTGTTGAGTCCAGTTCACTGAGCAAGGAGTAGGTCTTGTCTATTACATATTGGGTTTATGGAACGGTATCTGAGCTAATTTGAAACCCTTGTTTTATGCATCACCCCACCTCACCTTTCCCGTTAAGCAGCCATAGTGTGTTTTCTAAACGTGCGACTCTGTTCTGTTTTGTAATTCAGTTCAAGGGTAGCGGTTTTTACATTCCCTCTGTAAGTGATATCTTATGATAAGGGTCTTTTTCTGTGTGACCTATTTCACTTAGAATCGTCGTACCTATATCCACTCATCATGCTGCTCCTAGCCTTATCACGTTGATTTCATGGCTGAGTGATATTCCATTGTACATAAGGACCACAACTTCTTTATCCATTCTTCTCTTTCCTGGGATGTTTCAGGTGTAACGAAGTGGAGGTTCTTGTCAACAGAGCAGCCCTAAACTTTGGGGTGCCTGTGTCTTGCTGATTTTTAGTTTTCCCAATTTATACGCCCATGAGTGGAAGTGCCCTATGCTCTCTAAGCTGAGTTTTTTCGATGTTTCAGGACACACCGTACACTTCTCCAGAGTGGCTGTTGGCAATTTACAGCCCGCCCATCAGCGTAGCAAGGCTCCCATTTCTCCATGGCCTGTCCGGCATTTCTGGTTTTGACACTTTATTCAGCATGGCCCTTTTGACCGATGGGAAGCGAGACTTCTTTGTAGCGCTGATTTGCCTTTGCAGGTTGCTTGGTTGGCCAAAAAGGGCGTATGCGTTTTTTCCTGAATATATTCAGGAAAAAACGCATACGCCCTTTTTGGCCAAGGGCATCATTGTCGAGGTTTTGCCGCTTTTCCTGTGCTTTAAAGGCGATTCGAATCTATCTCCTGAAATCTGTTTCCTGCAATTCTGCCTTGCTTTCAAATCCTCTTCGTTGCCTTCCCTCAATATATTTGTGGACGAGAGTTATCATTTCTAACTGTGCAGGTCTGTGAATTGCAGTGCCCCTGAGCTCCATTTCTCAACTCGCTTTCTTGGGAGCTGGCCGCAAAAGCACAGGATTGCTTCAGGCCCTATTCTGGCTCCGGGCGGCAGGCTGAGCCTGTGGTTAATTCTTCTTCCTGATGGGAAAATAGAGTGACCTGTGCCTGTCCCAACACCTAGAGCTAGTCTCTCATTGGTTCCCCCTCTTCCCGTTCATCCTCAGGACAAATTGCAACCTGTACGGAACAGGAGGTTAAAGGTGCTGATTCTCCAAGGAGGGAGATTGCTAGTAAAGCGGCTGGAATGGCGAACCGGAGCACAAGGAGATGAGAAATGAGGTGCGTTTTAGAAACCTTTCCCGATCACACGGTGTACCATCTTCTGAGTTTCTCATGCATGTTTTCGATGTAGGAATATGCCCTTGAACCTGGAGATTTGGGACCCATGGGATGGGTACCACGCCGTAATACTTTAAAGGGTCTGCGTTAGCTCACCCAACCTCACCAAACCTCTCAGCCCCAAGAGTGTCCACCCTTATGGCTCAGTCAGCTGTGGGTCTAGATATGGTCAATCCAGGTGGCATCGCAGCCCCTGAACGAATTTTGTAAGAATTTCTCTCTCTTTCACTGTCTTTGTTTCACGGGTCTTTAAAAGTAATTGATTTTTATAATGGGGTTTAGCTGCTTTGCACTGCTGTGTTTATGCCGCTTTACACCCACTTGACTCACTTACAGAGAGATAGCAATACATAGGTTTTAAGATTCTTACTAGTCAAATATATTCTTGGGCGGTGAATAGGGCGTGTTGAGTCCAGTTCACTGAGCAAGGAGTAGGTCTTGTCTATTACATATTGGGTTTATGGAACGGTATCTGAGCTAATTTGAAACCCTTGTTTTATGCATCACCCCACCTCACCTTTCCCGTTAAGCAGCCATAGTGTGTTTTCTAAACGTGCGACTCTGTTCTGTTTTGTAATTCAGTTCAAGGGTAGCGGTTTTTACATTCCCTCTGTAAGTGATATCTTATGATAAGGGTCTTTTTCTGTGTGACCTATTTCACTTAGAATCGTCGCACCTATATCCACTTATCATGCTGCTCCTAGCCTTATGACGTTGATTTCATGGCTGAGTGATATTCCATTGTACATAAGGACCACAACTTCTTTATCCATTCTTCTCTTTCCTGGGATGTTTAAGGTGTAACGAAGTGGAGTTTCTTGTCAACAGAGCAGCCCTAAACTTTGGGGTGCCTGTGTCTTGCTGATTTTTAGTTTTCCCAATTTATACGCCCATGAGTGGAAGTGCCCTATGCTCTCTAAGCTGAGTTTTTTTGATGTTTCAGGACACACCGTACACTTCTCCAGAGTGGCTGTTGGCAATTTACAGCCCGCCCATCAGCGTAGCAAGGCTCCCATTTCTCCATGGCCTGTCCTGCATTTCTGGTTTTGACACTTTATTCAGCATGGCCCTTTGGACCGATGGGAAGCGAGACTTCTTTGTAGCGCTGATTTGCCTTTCCAGGTTGCTTGGTTGGCCAAAAAGGGCGTATGCGTTTTTTCCTGAATATATTCAGGAAAAAACGCATACGCCCTTTTTGGCCAAGGGCATCATTGTCGAGGTTTTGCCGCTTTTCCTGTGCTTTAAAGGCGATTCGAATCTACCTCCTGAAATCTGTTTCCTGCAATTCTGCCTTGCTTTCAAATCCTCTTCGTTGCCTTCCCTCAATATATTTGTGGACGAGAGTTATCCTTTCTAACTGTGCAGGTCTGTGAATTGCAGTGCCCTTGCGCTCCATTTCTCAACTCGCTTTCTTGGGAGCTGGCCGCAAAAGCGCAGGATTGCTTCAGGCCCTATTCTGGCTCGGGGCGGCAGGCTGAGCCTGTGGTTAATTCTTCTTCCTGATGGGAAAATAGAGTGACCTGTGCCTGTCCCAACACCTAGAGCTAGTCTCTCATTGGTTCCCCCTCTTCCCGTTCATCCTCAGGACAAATTGCAACGTGTTCGGAACAGGAGGTTAAAGGTGCTGATTCTCCAAGGAGGGAGATTGCTAGTAAAGCGGCTGGAATGGCGAACCGGAGCACAAGGAGATGAGAAATGAGGTGCGTTTTAGAAACCTTTCCCGATCACACGGTGTACCATCTTTTGGGTTTCTCATGCATGTTTTCGATGTAGGAAGATGCCCTTGAACCTGGAGATTTGGGACCCATGGGATGGGTACCACGCCGTATTACTTTACAGGGTCTGCGTTAGCTCACCCAACCTCACCAAACCTCTCAGCCCCAAGAGTGTCCACCCTTATGTCTCAGTCAGCTGTGGGTCTAGATATGGTCAATCCAGGTGGCATCGCAGCCCCTGAACGAATTTTGTAAGAATTTCTCTCTCTTTCACTGTCTTTGTTTCACGGGTCTTTAAAAGTAATTGATATATATAATGGGGTTTAGCTGCTTTGCACTGCTGTGTTTATGCCGCTTTACACACACTTGACTCACTTACAGAGAGATATCAATACATAGGTTTTAAGATTCTTACTAGTCAGATATATTCTTGGGCGGTGAATAGGGGGTGTTGAGTCCAGTTCACTGAGCAAGGAGTAGGTCTTGTCTATTACATATTGGGTTTATGGAACGGTATCTGAGCTAATTTGAAACCCTTGTTTTATGCATCACCCCACCTCACCTTTCCCGTTAAGCAGCCATAGTGTGTTTTCTAAACGTGCGACTCTGTTCTGTTTTGTAATTCAGTTCAAGGGTAGCGGTTTTTACATTCCCTCTATAAGTGATATCTTATGATAAGTGTCTTTTTCTGTGTGACTTATTTCACTTAGAATCGTCGTACCTAAATCCACTCATCATGCTGCTCCTAGCCTTATGACGTTGATTTCATGGCTGAGTGATATTCCATTGTACATAAGGACCACAACTTCTTTATCCATTCTTCTCTTTCCTGGGATGTTTAAGGTGTAACGAAGTGGAGTTTATTGTCAACAGAGCAGCCCTAAACTTTGGGGTGCCTGTGTCTTGCTGATTTTTAGTTTTCCCAATTTATACGCCCATGAGTGGAAGTGCCCTATGCTCTCTAAGCTGAGTTTTTAGATGTTTCAGGACACACCGTACACTTCTCCAGAGTGGCTGTTGGTAATTTACAGCCCGCCCATCAGCGTAGCAAGGCTCCCATTTCTCCATGGCCTGTCCTGCATTTCTGGTTTTGACACTTTATTCAGCATGGCCCTTTTGACCGATGGGAAGCGAGACTTCTTTGTAGCGCTGATTTGCCTTTCCAGGTTGCTTGGTTGGCCAAAAAGGGCGTATGCGTTTTTTCCTGAATATATTCAGGAAAAAACGCATACGCCCTTTTTGGCCAAGGGCATCATTGTCGAGGTTTTGCCGCTTTTCCTGTGCTTTAAAGGCGATTCGAATCTACCTCCTGAAATCGGTTTCCTGCAATTCTGCCTTGCTTTCAAATCCTCTTCGTTGCCTTCCCTCAATATATTTGTGGACGAGAGTTATCCTTTCTAACTGTGCAGGTCTGTGAATTGCAGTGCCCCTGCGCTCCATTTCTCAACTCGCTTTCTTGGGAGCTGGCCGCAAAAGCGCAGGATTGCTTCAGGCCCTATTCTGGCTCGGGGCGGCAGGCTGAGCCTGTGGTTAATTCTTCTTCCTGATGGGAAAATAGAGTGACCTGTGCCTGTCCCAACACCTAGAGCGAGTCTCTCATTGGTTCCCCCTCTTCCCGTTCATCCTCAGGACAAATTGCAACCTGTACGGAACAGGAGGTTAAAGGTGCTGATTCTCCAAGGAGGGAGATTGCTAGTAAAGCGGCTGGAATGGCGAACCGGAGCACAAGGAGATGAGAAATGAGGTGCGTTTTAGAAACCTTTCCCGATCACACGGTGTACCATCTTTTGGGTTTCTCATGCATGTTTTCGATGTAGGAAGATGCCCTTGAACCTGGAGATTTGGGACCCATGGGATGGGTACCACGCCGTATTACTTTACAGGGTCTGCGTTAGCTCACCCAACCTCACCAAACCTCTCAGCCCCAAGAGTGTCCACCCTTATGTCTCAGTCAGCTGTGGGTCTAGATATGGTCAATCCAGGTGGCATCGCAGCCCCTGAACGAATTTTGTAAGAATTTCTCTCTCTTTCACTGTCTTTGTTTCACGGGTCTTTAAAAGTAATTGATATTTATAATGGGGTTTAGCTGCTTTGCACTGCTGTGTTTATGCCGCTTTACACACACTTGACTCACTTACAGAGAGATATCAATACATAGGTTTTAAGATTCTTACTAGTCAGATATATTCTTGGGCGGTGAATAGGGGGTGTTGAGTCCAGTTCACTGAGCAAGGAGTAGGTCTTGTCTATTACATATTGGGTTTATGGAACGGTATCTGAGCTAATTTGAAACCCTTGTTTTATGCATCACCCCACCTCACCTTTCCCGTTAAGCAGCCATAGTGTGTTTTCTAAACGTGCGACTCTGTTCTGTTTTGTAATTCAGTTCAAGGGTAGCGGTTTTTACATTCCCTCTATAAGTGATATCTTATGATAAGTGTGTTTTTCTGTGTGACTTATTTCACTTAGAATCGTCGTACCTAAATCCACTCATCATGCTGCTCCTAGCCTTATGACGTTGATTTCATGGCTGAGTGATATTCCATTGTACATAAGGACCACAACTTCTTTATCCATTCTTCTCTTTCCTGGGATGTTTAAGGTGTAACGAAGTGGAGTTTCTTGTCAACAGAGCAGCCCTAAACTTTGGGGTGCCTGTGTCTTGCTGATTTTTAGTTTTCCCAATTTATACGCCCATGAGTGGAAGTGCCCTATGCTCTCTAAGCTGAGTTTTTAGATGTTTCAGGACACACCGTACACTTCTCCAGAGTGGCTGTTGGTAATTTACAGCCCGCCCATCAGCGTAGCAAGGCTCCCATTTCTCCATGGCCTGTCCTGCATTTTTGGTTTTGACACTTTATTCAGCATGGCCCTTTTGACCGATGGGAAGCGAGACTTCTTTGTAGCGCTGATTTGCCTTTCCAGGTTGCTTGGTTGGCCAAAAAGGGCGTATGCGTTTTTTCCTGAATATATTCAGGAAAAAACGCATACGCCCTTTTTGGCCAAGGGCATCATTGTCGAGGTTTTGCCGCTTTTCCTGTGCTTTAAAGGCGATTCGAATCTACCTCCTGAAATCGGTTTCCTGCAATTCTGCCTTGCTTTCAAATTCTCTTCGTTGCCTTCCCTCAATATATTTGTGGACGAGAGTTATCATTTCTAACTGTGCAGGTCTGTGAATTGCAGTGCCCCTGAGCTCCATTTCTCAACTCGCTTTCTTGGGAGCTGGCCGCAAAAGCGCAGGATTGCTTCAGGCCCTCTTCTGGCTCCGGGCGGCAGGCTGAGCCTGTGGTTAATTCTTCTTCCTGATGGGAAAATAGAGTGACCTGTGCCTGTCCCAACACCTAGAGCTAGTCTCTCATTGGTTCCCCCTCTTCCCGTTCATCCTCAGGACAAATTGCAACCTGTACGGAACAGGAGGTTAAAGGTGCTGATTCTCCAAGGAGGGAGATTGCTAGTAAAGCGGCTGGAATGGCGAACTGGAGCACAAGGAGATGAGAAATGAGGTGCGTTTTAGAAACCTTTCCCGGTCACACGGTGTACCATCTTCTGGGTTTCTCGTGCATGTTTTCGACGTAGGACGATGCCCTTGACCCTGGAGATTTGGGACCCATGGGATGGGTACCACGCCGTATTACTTTACAGGGTCTGCGTTAGCTCACCCAACCTCACCAAACCTCTCAGCCCCAAGCGTGTCCTCCCTTATGTCTCAATCAGCTGTGGGTCTAGATATGGTCAATCCAGGTGGCATCGCAGCCCCTGAACGAATTTTGTAAGAATTTCTCTCTCTTTCACTGTCTTTGTTTCACGGGTTTTTAAAAGTAATTGATTTTTATAATAGGGTTTAGCTGCTTTGCACTGCTGTGTTTATGCCGCTTTACACCCACTTGACTCACTTACAGAGAGATATCAATACATAGGTTTTAAGATTCTTACTAGTCAGATATATTCTTGGGCGGTGAATAGGGGGCGTTGAGTCCAGTTCACTGAGCAAGGAGTAGGTCTTGTCTATTACATATTGGGTTTATGGAACGGTATCTGAGCTAATTTGAAACCCTTGTTTTATGCATCACCCCACCTCACCTTTCCCGTTAAGCAGCCATAGTGTGTTTTCTAAACGTGCGACTCTGTTCTGTTTTGTAATTCAGTTCAAGGGTAGCGGTTTTTACATTCCCTCTCTAAGTGATATCTTATGATAAGTGTCTTTTTCTGTGTGACTTATTTCACTTAGAATCGTCGTACCTAAATCCACTCATCATGCTGCTCCTAGCCTTATGACGTTGATTTCATGGCTGAGTGATATTCCATTGTACATAAGGACCACAACTTCTTTATCCATTCTTCTCTTTCCTGGGATGTTTAAGGTGTAACGAAGTGGAGTTTCTTGTCAACAGAGCAGCCCTAAACTTTGGGGTGCCTGTGTCTTGCTGATTTTTAGTTTTCCCAATTTATACGCCCATGAGTGGAACTGCCCTATGCTCTCTAAGCTGAGTTTTTAGATGTTTCAGGACACACCGTACACTTCTCCAGAGTGGCTGTTGGTAATTTACAGCCCGCCCATCAGCGTAGCAAGGCTCCCATTTCTCCATGGCCTGTCCTGCATTTTTGGTTTTGACACTTTATTCAGCATGGCCCTTTTGACCGATGGGAAGCGAGACTTCTTTGTAGCGCTGATTTGCCTTTCCAGGTTGCTTGGTTGGCCAAAAAGGGCGTATGCGTTTTTTCCTGAATATATTCAGGAAAAAACGCATACGCCCTTTTTGGCCAAGGGCATCATTGTCGAGGTTTTGCCGCTTTTCCTGTGCTTTAAAGGCGATTCGAATCTACCTCCTGAAATCGGTTTCCTGCAATTCTGCCTTGCTTTCAAATTCTCTTCGTTGCCTTCCCTCAATATATTTGTGGACGAGAGTTATCATTTCTAACTGTGCAGGTCTGTGAATTGCAGTGCCCCTGAGCTCCATTTCTCAACTCGCTTTCTTGGGAGCTGGCCGCAAAAGCGCAGGATTGCTTCAGGCCCTCTTCTGGCTCCGGGCGGCAGGCTGAGCCTGTGGTTAATTCTTCTTCCTGATGGGAAAATAGAGTGACCTGTGCCTGTCCCAACACCTAGAGCTAGTCTCTCATTGGTTCCCCCTCTTCCCGTTCATCCTCAGGACAAATTGCAACCTGTACGGAACAGGAGGTTAAAGGTGCTGATTCTCCAAGGAGGGAGATTGCTAGTAAAGCGGCTGGAATGGCGAACTGGAGCACAAGGAGATGAGAAATGAGGTGCGTTTTAGAAACCTTTCCCGGTCACACGGTGTACCATCTTCTGGGTTTCTCGTGCATGTTTTCGACGTAGGACGATGCCCTTGACCCTGGAGATTTGGGACCCATGGGATGGGTACCACGCCGTATTACTTTACAGGGTCTGCGTTAGCTCACCCAACCTCACCAAACCTCTCAGCCCCAAGCGTGTCCTCCCTTATGTCTCAATCAGCTGTGGGTCTAGATATGGTCAATCCAGGTGGCATCGCAGCCCCTGAACGAATTTTGTAAGAATTTCTCTCTCTTTCACTGTCTTTGTTTCACGGGTTTTTAAAAGTAATTGATTTTTATAATAGGGTTTAGCTGCTTTGCACTGCTGTGTTTATGCCGCTTTACACCCACTTGACTCACTTACAGAGAGATATCAATACATAGGTTTTAAGATTCTTACTAGTCAGATATATTCTTGGGCGGTGAATAGGGGGCGTTGAGTCCAGTTCACTGAGCAAGGAGTAGGTCTTGTCTATTACATATTGGGTTTATGGAACGGTATCTGAGCTAATTTGAAACCCTTGTTTTATGCATCACCCCACCTCACCTTTCCCGTTAAGCAGCCATAGTGTGTTTTCTAAACGTGCGACTCTGTTCTGTTTTGTAATTCAGTTCAAGGGTAGCGGTTTTTACATTCCCTCTCTAAGTGATATCTTATGATAAGTGTCTTTTTCTGTGTGACTTATTTCACTTAGAATCGTCGTACCTAAATCCACTCATCATGCTGCTCCTAGCCTTATGACGTTGATTTCATGGCTGAGTGATATTCCATTGTACATAAGGACCACAATTTCTTTATCCATTCTTCTCTTTCCTGGGATGTTTAAGGTGTAACGAAGTGGAGGTTCTTGTCAACAGAGCAGCCCTAAACTTTGGGGTGCCTGTGTCTTGCTGATTTTTAGTTTTCCCAATTTATATGCCCATGAGTGGAAGTGCCCTATGCTCTCTAAGCTGAGTTTTTTAGATGTTTCAGGACACACCGTACACTTCTCCAGAGTGGCTGTTGGCAATTTACAGCCCGCCCATCAGCGTAGCAAGGCTCCCATTTCTCCATGGCCTGTCCTGCATTTCTGGTTTTGACACTTTATTCAGCATGGCCCTTTTGACCGATGGGAAGCGAGACTTCTTTGTAGCGCTTATTTGCCTTTCCAGGTTGCTTGGTTGGCCAAAAAGGGCGTATGCGTTTTTTCCTGAATATATTCAGGAAAAAACGCATACGCCCTTTTTGGCCAAGGGCATCATTGTCGAGGTTTTGCCGCTTTTCCTGTGCTTTAAAGGCGATTCGAATCTACCTCCTGAAATCGGTTTCCTGCAATTCTGCCTTGCTTTCAAATCCTCTTCGTTGCCTTCCCTCCATATATTTGTGGACGAGAGTTATCATTTCTAACTCTGCAGGTTTGTGAATTGCAGTGCCCCTGAGCTCCATTTTTCAACTCGCTTTCTTGGGAGCTGGCCGCAAAAGCGCAGGATTGCTTCAGGCCCTATTCTGGCTCCGGGCGGCAGGCTGAGCCTGTGGTTAATTCTGCTTCCTGATGGGAAAATAGAGTGACCTGTGCCTGTCCCAACACCTAGAGCTAGTCTCTCATTGGTTCCCCCTCTTCCCGTTCATCCTCAGGACAAATTGCAACGTGTTCGGAACAGGAGGTTAAAGGTGCTGATTCTCCAAGGAGGGAGATTGCTAGTAAAGCGGCTGGAATGGCGAACCGGAGCACAAGGAGATGAGAAATGAGGTGCGTTTTAGAAACCTTTCCCGGTCACACGGTGTACCATCTTCTGGGTTTCTCGTGCATGTTTTCGACGTAGGAAGATGCCCTTGAACCTGGAGATTTGGGACCCATGGGATGGGTACCACGCCGTATTACTTTACAGGGTCTGCGTTAGCTCACCCAACCTCACCAAACCTCTCAGCCCCAAGAGTGTCCACCCTTATGTCTCAATCAGCTGTGGGTCTAGATATGGTCAATCCAGGTGGCATCGCAGCACCTGAACGAATTTTGTAAGAATTTCTCTCTCTTTCACTGTCTTTGTTTCACGGGTTTTTAAAAGTAATTGATTTTTATAATGGGGTTTAGCTGCTTTGCACTGCTGTGTTTATGCCGCTTTACACCTACTTGACTCACTTACAGAGAGATATCAATACATAGGTTTTAAGATTCTTACTAGTCAGATATATTCTTGGGCGGTGAATAGGGGTTGTTGAGTCCAGTTCACTGAGCAAGGAGTAGGTCTTGTCTATTACATATTGGGTTTATGGAACGGTATCTGAGCTAATTTGAAACCCTTGTTTTATGCATCACCCCACCTCACCTTTCCCGTTAAGCAGCCATAGTGTGTTTTCTAAACGTGCGACTCTGTTCTGTTTTGTAATTCAGTTCAAGGGTAGCGGTTTTTACATTCCCTCTGTAAGTGATATCTTATGATAAGGGTCTTTTTCTGTGTGACCTATTTCACTTAGAATCGTCGCACCTATATCCACTTATCATGCTGCTCCTAGCCTTATGACGTTGATTTCATGGCTGAGTGATATTCCATTGTACATAAGGACCACAACTTCTTTATCCATTCTTCTCTTTCCTGGGATGTTTAAGGTGTAACGAAGTGGAGTTTCTTGTCAACAGAGCAGCCCTAAACTTTGGGGTGCCTGTGTCTTGCTGATTTTTAGTTTTCCCAATTTATACGCCCATGAGTGGAAGTGCCCTATGCTCTCTAAGCTGAGTTTTTTTGATGTTTCAGGACACACCGTACACTTCTCCAGAGTGGCTGTTGGCAATTTACAGCCCGCCCATCAGCGTAGCAAGGCTCCCATTTCTCCATGGCCTGTCCTGCATTTCTGGTTTTGACACTTTATTCAGCATGGCCCTTTGGACCGATGGGAAGCGAGACTTCTTTGTAGCGCTGATTTGCCTTTCCAGGTTGCTTGGTTGGCCAAAAAGGGCGTATGCGTTTTTTCCTGAATATATTCAGGAAAAAACGCATACGCCCTTTTTGGCCAAGGGCATCATTGTCGAGGTTTTGCCGCTTTTCCTGTGCTTTAAAGGCGATTCGAATCTACCTCCTGAAATCTGTTTCCTGCAATTCTGCCTTGCTTTCAAATCCTCTTCGTTGCCTTCCCTCAATATATTTGTGGACGAGAGTTATCCTTTCTAACTGTGCAGGTCTGTGAATTGCAGTGCCCTTGCGCTCCATTTCTCAACTCGCTTTCTTGGGAGCTGGCCGCAAAAGCGCAGGATTGCTTCAGGCCCTATTCTGGCTCGGGGCGGCAGGCTGAGCCTGTGGTTAATTCTTCTTCCTGATGGGAAAATAGAGTGACCTGTGCCTGTCCCAACACCTAGAGCTAGTCTCTCATTGGTTCCCCCTCTTCCCGTTCATCCTCAGGACAAATTGCAACGTGTTCGGAACAGGAGGTTAAAGGTGCTGATTCTCCAAGGAGGGAGATTGCTAGTAAAGCGGCTGGAATGGCGAACCGGAGCACAAGGAGATGAGAAATGAGGTGCGTTTTAGAAACCTTTCCCGATCACACGGTGTACCATCTTTTGGGTTTCTCATGCATGTTTTCGATGTAGGAAGATGCCCTTGAACCTGGAGATTTGGGACCCATGGGATGGGTACCACGCCGTATTACTTTACAGGGTCTGCGTTAGCTCACCCAACCTCACCAAACCTCTCAGCCCCAAGAGTGTCCACCCTTATGTCTCAGTCAGCTGTGGGTCTAGATATGGTCAATCCAGGTGGCATCGCAGCCCCTGAACGAATTTTGTAAGAATTTCTCTCTCTTTCACTGTCTTTGTTTCACGGGTCTTTAAAAGTAATTGATATATATAATGGGGTTTAGCTGCTTTGCACTGCTGTGTTTATGCCGCTTTACACACACTTGACTCACTTACAGAGAGATATCAATACATAGGTTTTAAGATTCTTACTAGTCAGATATATTCTTGGGCGGTGAATAGGGGGTGTTGAGTCCAGTTCACTGAGCAAGGAGTAGGTCTTGTCTATTACATATTGGGTTTATGGAACGGTATCTGAGCTAATTTGAAACCCTTGTTTTATGCATCACCCCACCTCACCTTTCCCGTTAAGCAGCCATAGTGTGTTTTCTAAACGTGCGACTCTGTTCTGTTTTGTAATTCAGTTCAAGGGTAGCGGTTTTTACATTCCCTCTATAAGTGATATCTTATGATAAGTGTCTTTTTCTGTGTGACTTATTTCACTTAGAATCGTCGTACCTAAATCCACTCATCATGCTGCTCCTAGCCTTATGACGTTGATTTCATGGCTGAGTGATATTCCATTGTACATAAGGACCACAACTTCTTTATCCATTCTTCTCTTTCCTGGGATGTTTAAGGTGTAACGAAGTGGAGTTTATTGTCAACAGAGCAGCCCTAAACTTTGGGGTGCCTGTGTCTTGCTGATTTTTAGTTTTCCCAATTTATACGCCCATGAGTGGAAGTGCCCTATGCTCTCTAAGCTGAGTTTTTAGATGTTTCAGGACACACCGTACACTTCTCCAGAGTGGCTGTTGGTAATTTACAGCCCGCCCATCAGCGTAGCAAGGCTCCCATTTCTCCATGGCCTGTCCTGCATTTCTGGTTTTGACACTTTATTCAGCATGGCCCTTTTGACCGATGGGAAGCGAGACTTCTTTGTAGCGCTGATTTGCCTTTCCAGGTTGCTTGGTTGGCCAAAAAGGGCGTATGCGTTTTTTCCTGAATATATTCAGGAAAAAACGCATACGCCCTTTTTGGCCAAGGGCATCATTGTCGAGGTTTTGCCGCTTTTCCTGTGCTTTAAAGGCGATTCGAATCTACCTCCTGAAATCGGTTTCCTGCAATTCTGCCTTGCTTTCAAATCCTCTTCGTTGCCTTCCCTCAATATATTTGTGGACGAGAGTTATCCTTTCTAACTGTGCAGGTCTGTGAATTGCAGTGCCCCTGCGCTCCATTTCTCAACTCGCTTTCTTGGGAGCTGGCCGCAAAAGCGCAGGATTGCTTCAGGCCCTATTCTGGCTCGGGGCGGCAGGCTGAGCCTGTGGTTAATTCTTCTTCCTGATGGGAAAATAGAGTGACCTGTGCCTGTCCCAACACCTAGAGCGAGTCTCTCATTGGTTCCCCCTCTTCCCGTTCATCCTCAGGACAAATTGCAACCTGTACGGAACAGGAGGTTAAAGGTGCTGATTCTCCAAGGAGGGAGATTGCTAGTAAAGCGGCTGGAATGGCGAACCGGAGCACAAGGAGATGAGAAATGAGGTGCGTTTTAGAAACCTTTCCCGATCACACGGTGTACCATCTTTTGGGTTTCTCATGCATGTTTTCGATGTAGGAAGATGCCCTTGAACCTGGAGATTTGGGACCCATGGGATGGGTACCACGCCGTATTACTTTACAGGGTCTGCGTTAGCTCACCCAACCTCACCAAACCTCTCAGCCCCAAGAGTGTCCACCCTTATGTCTCAGTCAGCTGTGGGTCTAGATATGGTCAATCCAGGTGGCATCGCAGCCCCTGAACGAATTTTGTAAGAATTTCTCTCTCTTTCACTGTCTTTGTTTCACGGGTCTTTAAAAGTAATTGATATTTATAATGGGGTTTAGCTGCTTTGCACTGCTGTGTTTATGCCGCTTTACACACACTTGACTCACTTACAGAGAGATATCAATACATAGGTTTTAAGATTCTTACTAGTCAGATATATTCTTGGGCGGTGAATAGGGGGTGTTGAGTCCAGTTCACTGAGCAAGGAGTAGGTCTTGTCTATTACATATTGGGTTTATGGAACGGTATCTGAGCTAATTTGAAACCCTTGTTTTATGCATCACCCCACCTCACCTTTCCCGTTAAGCAGCCATAGTGTGTTTTCTAAACGTGCGACTCTGTTCTGTTTTGTAATTCAGTTCAAGGGTAGCGGTTTTTACATTCCCTCTATAAGTGATATCTTATGATAAGTGTGTTTTTCTGTGTGACTTATTTCACTTAGAATCGTCGTACCTAAATCCACTCATCATGCTGCTCCTAGCCTTATGACGTTGATTTCATGGCTGAGTGATATTCCATTGTACATAAGGACCACAACTTCTTTATCCATTCTTCTCTTTCCTGGGATGTTTAAGGTGTAACGAAGTGGAGTTTCTTGTCAACAGAGCAGCCCTAAACTTTGGGGTGCCTGTGTCTTGCTGATTTTTAGTTTTCCCAATTTATACGCCCATGAGTGGAAGTGCCCTATGCTCTCTAAGCTGAGTTTTTAGATGTTTCAGGACACACCGTACACTTCTCCAGAGTGGCTGTTGGTAATTTACAGCCCGCCCATCAGCGTAGCAAGGCTCCCATTTCTCCATGGCCTGTCCTGCATTTTTGGTTTTGACACTTTATTCAGCATGGCCCTTTTGACCGATGGGAAGCGAGACTTCTTTGTAGCGCTGATTTGCCTTTCCAGGTTGCTTGGTTGGCCAAAAAGGGCGTATGCGTTTTTTCCTGAATATATTCAGGAAAAAACGCATACGCCCTTTTTGGCCAAGGGCATCATTGTCGAGGTTTTGCCGCTTTTCCTGTGCTTTAAAGGCGATTCGAATCTACCTCCTGAAATCGGTTTCCTGCAATTCTGCCTTGCTTTCAAATTCTCTTCGTTGCCTTCCCTCAATATATTTGTGGACGAGAGTTATCATTTCTAACTGTGCAGGTCTGTGAATTGCAGTGCCCCTGAGCTCCATTTCTCAACTCGCTTTCTTGGGAGCTGGCCGCAAAAGCGCAGGATTGCTTCAGGCCCTCTTCTGGCTCCGGGCGGCAGGCTGAGCCTGTGGTTAATTCTTCTTCCTGATGGGAAAATAGAGTGACCTGTGCCTGTCCCAACACCTAGAGCTAGTCTCTCATTGGTTCCCCCTCTTCCCGTTCATCCTCAGGACAAATTGCAACCTGTACGGAACAGGAGGTTAAAGGTGCTGATTCTCCAAGGAGGGAGATTGCTAGTAAAGCGGCTGGAATGGCGAACTGGAGCACAAGGAGATGAGAAATGAGGTGCGTTTTAGAAACCTTTCCCGGTCACACGGTGTACCATCTTCTGGGTTTCTCGTGCATGTTTTCGACGTAGGACGATGCCCTTGACCCTGGAGATTTGGGACCCATGGGATGGGTACCACGCCGTATTACTTTACAGGGTCTGCGTTAGCTCACCCAACCTCACCAAACCTCTCAGCCCCAAGCGTGTCCTCCCTTATGTCTCAATCAGCTGTGGGTCTAGATATGGTCAATCCAGGTGGCATCGCAGCCCCTGAACGAATTTTGTAAGAATTTCTCTCTCTTTCACTGTCTTTGTTTCACGGGTTTTTAAAAGTAATTGATTTTTATAATAGGGTTTAGCTGCTTTGCACTGCTGTGTTTATGCCGCTTTACACCCACTTGACTCACTTACAGAGAGATATCAATACATAGGTTTTAAGATTCTTACTAGTCAGATATATTCTTGGGCGGTGAATAGGGGGCGTTGAGTCCAGTTCACTGAGCAAGGAGTAGGTCTTGTCTATTACATATTGGGTTTATGGAACGGTATCTGAGCTAATTTGAAACCCTTGTTTTATGCATCACCCCACCTCACCTTTCCCGTTAAGCAGCCATAGTGTGTTTTCTAAACGTGCGACTCTGTTCTGTTTTGTAATTCAGTTCAAGGGTAGCGGTTTTTACATTCCCTCTCTAAGTGATATCTTATGATAAGTGTCTTTTTCTGTGTGACTTATTTCACTTAGAATCGTCGTACCTAAATCCACTCATCATGCTGCTCCTAGCCTTATGACGTTGATTTCATGGCTGAGTGATATTCCATTGTACATAAGGACCACAACTTCTTTATCCATTCTTCTCTTTCCTGGGATGTTTAAGGTGTAACGAAGTGGAGTTTCTTGTCAACAGAGCAGCCCTAAACTTTGGGGTGCCTGTGTCTTGCTGATTTTTAGTTTTCCCAATTTATACGCCCATGAGTGGAACTGCCCTATGCTCTCTAAGCTGAGTTTTTAGATGTTTCAGGACACACCGTACACTTCTCCAGAGTGGCTGTTGGTAATTTACAGCCCGCCCATCAGCGTAGCAAGGCTCCCATTTCTCCATGGCCTGTCCTGCATTTTTGGTTTTGACACTTTATTCAGCATGGCCCTTTTGACCGATGGGAAGCGAGACTTCTTTGTAGCGCTGATTTGCCTTTCCAGGTTGCTTGGTTGGCCAAAAAGGGCGTATGCGTTTTTTCCTGAATATATTCAGGAAAAAACGCATACGCCCTTTTTGGCCAAGGGCATCATTGTCGAGGTTTTGCCGCTTTTCCTGTGCTTTAAAGGCGATTCGAATCTACCTCCTGAAATCGGTTTCCTGCAATTCTGCCTTGCTTTCAAATTCTCTTCGTTGCCTTCCCTCAATATATTTGTGGACGAGAGTTATCATTTCTAACTGTGCAGGTCTGTGAATTGCAGTGCCCCTGAGCTCCATTTCTCAACTCGCTTTCTTGGGAGCTGGCCGCAAAAGCGCAGGATTGCTTCAGGCCCTCTTCTGGCTCCGGGCGGCAGGCTGAGCCTGTGGTTAATTCTTCTTCCTGATGGGAAAATAGAGTGACCTGTGCCTGTCCCAACACCTAGAGCTAGTCTCTCATTGGTTCCCCCTCTTCCCGTTCATCCTCAGGACAAATTGCAACCTGTACGGAACAGGAGGTTAAAGGTGCTGATTCTCCAAGGAGGGAGATTGCTAGTAAAGCGGCTGGAATGGCGAACTGGAGCACAAGGAGATGAGAAATGAGGTGCGTTTTAGAAACCTTTCCCGGTCACACGGTGTACCATCTTCTGGGTTTCTCGTGCATGTTTTCGACGTAGGACGATGCCCTTGACCCTGGAGATTTGGGACCCATGGGATGGGTACCACGCCGTATTACTTTACAGGGTCTGCGTTAGCTCACCCAACCTCACCAAACCTCTCAGCCCCAAGCGTGTCCTCCCTTATGTCTCAATCAGCTGTGGGTCTAGATATGGTCAATCCAGGTGGCATCGCAGCCCCTGAACGAATTTTGTAAGAATTTCTCTCTCTTTCACTGTCTTTGTTTCACGGGTTTTTAAAAGTAATTGATTTTTATAATAGGGTTTAGCTGCTTTGCACTGCTGTGTTTATGCCGCTTTACACCCACTTGACTCACTTACAGAGAGATATCAATACATAGGTTTTAAGATTCTTACTAGTCAGATATATTCTTGGGCGGTGAATAGGGGGCGTTGAGTCCAGTTCACTGAGCAAGGAGTAGGTCTTGTCTATTACATATTGGGTTTATGGAACGGTATCTGAGCTAATTTGAAACCCTTGTTTTATGCATCACCCCACCTCACCTTTCCCGTTAAGCAGCCATAGTGTGTTTTCTAAACGTGCGACTCTGTTCTGTTTTGTAATTCAGTTCAAGGGTAGCGGTTTTTACATTCCCTCTCTAAGTGATATCTTATGATAAGTGTCTTTTTCTGTGTGACTTATTTCACTTAGAATCGTCGTACCTAAATCCACTCATCATGCTGCTCCTAGCCTTATGACGTTGATTTCATGGCTGAGTGATATTCCATTGTACATAAGGACCACAATTTCTTTATCCATTCTTCTCTTTCCTGGGATGTTTAAGGTGTAACGAAGTGGAGGTTCTTGTCAACAGAGCAGCCCTAAACTTTGGGGTGCCTGTGTCTTGCTGATTTTTAGTTTTCCCAATTTATATGCCCATGAGTGGAAGTGCCCTATGCTCTCTAAGCTGAGTTTTTTAGATGTTTCAGGACACACCGTACACTTCTCCAGAGTGGCTGTTGGCAATTTACAGCCCGCCCATCAGCGTAGCAAGGCTCCCATTTCTCCATGGCCTGTCCTGCATTTCTGGTTTTGACACTTTATTCAGCATGGCCCTTTTGACCGATGGGAAGCGAGACTTCTTTGTAGCGCTTATTTGCCTTTCCAGGTTGCTTGGTTGGCCAAAAAGGGCGTATGCGTTTTTTCCTGAATATATTCAGGAAAAAACGCATACGCCCTTTTTGGCCAAGGGCATCATTGTCGAGGTTTTGCCGCTTTTCCTGTGCTTTAAAGGCGATTCGAATCTACCTCCTGAAATCGGTTTCCTGCAATTCTGCCTTGCTTTCAAATCCTCTTCGTTGCCTTCCCTCCATATATTTGTGGACGAGAGTTATCATTTCTAACTCTGCAGGTTTGTGAATTGCAGTGCCCCTGAGCTCCATTTTTCAACTCGCTTTCTTGGGAGCTGGCCGCAAAAGCGCAGGATTGCTTCAGGCCCTATTCTGGCTCCGGGCGGCAGGCTGAGCCTGTGGTTAATTCTGCTTCCTGATGGGAAAATAGAGTGACCTGTGCCTGTCCCAACACCTAGAGCTAGTCTCTCATTGGTTCCCCCTCTTCCCGTTCATCCTCAGGACAAATTGCAACGTGTTCGGAACAGGAGGTTAAAGGTGCTGATTCTCCAAGGAGGGAGATTGCTAGTAAAGCGGCTGGAATGGCGAACCGGAGCACAAGGAGATGAGAAATGAGGTGCGTTTTAGAAACCTTTCCCGGTCACACGGTGTACCATCTTCTGGGTTTCTCGTGCATGTTTTCGACGTAGGAAGATGCCCTTGAACCTGGAGATTTGGGACCCATGGGATGGGTACCACGCCGTATTACTTTACAGGGTCTGCGTTAGCTCACCCAACCTCACCAAACCTCTCAGCCCCAAGAGTGTCCACCCTTATGTCTCAATCAGCTGTGGGTCTAGATATGGTCAATCCAGGTGGCATCGCAGCACCTGAACGAATTTTGTAAGAATTTCTCTCTCTTTCACTGTCTTTGTTTCACGGGTTTTTAAAAGTAATTGATTTTTATAATGGGGTTTAGCTGCTTTGCACTGCTGTGTTTATGCCGCTTTACACCTACTTGACTCACTTACAGAGAGATATCAATACATAGGTTTTAAGATTCTTACTAGTCAGATATATTCTTGGGCGGTGAATAGGGGTTGTTGAGTCCAGTTCACTGAGCAAGGAGTAGGTCTTGTCTATTACATATTGGGTTTATGGAACGGTATCTGAGCTAATTTGAAACCCTTGTTTTATGCATCACCCCACCTCACCTTTCCCGTTAAGCAGCCATAGTGTGTTTTCTAAACGTGCGACTCTGTTCTGTTTTGTAATTCAGTTCAAGGGTAGCGGTTTTTACATTCCCTCTGTAAGTGATATCTTATGATAAGTGTCTTTTTCTGTGTGACTTATTTCACTTAGAATCGTCGTACCTAAATCCACTCATCATGCTGCTCCTAGCCTTATGACGTTGATTTCATGGCTGAGTGATATTCCATTGTACATAAGGACCACAACTTCTTTATCCATTCTTCTCTTTCCTGGGATGTTTAAGGTGTAACGAAGTGGAGGTTCTTGTCAACAGAGCAGCCCTAAACTTTGGGGTGCCTGTGTCTTGCTGATTTTTAGTTTTCCCAATTTATACGCCCATGAGTGGAAGTGCCCTATGCTCTCTAAGCTGAGTTTTTTAGATGTTTCAGGACACACCGTACACTTCTCCAGAGTGGCTGTTGGCAATTTACAGCCCGCCCATCAGCGTAGCAAGGCTCCCATTTCTCCATGGCCTGTCCTGCATTTCTGGTTTTGACACTTTATTCAGCATGGCCCTTTTGACCGATGGGAAGCGAGACTTCTTTGTAGCGCTGATTTGCCTTTCCAGGTTGCTTGGTTGGCCAAAAAGGGCGTATGCGTTTCTTCCTGAATATATTCAGGAAAAAACGCATACGCCCTTTTTGGCCAAGGGCATCATTGTCGAGGTTTTGCCGCTTTTCCTGTGCTTTAAAGGCGATTCGAATCTACCTCCTGAAATCGGTTTCCTGCAATTCTGCCTTGCTTTCAAATCCTCTTCGTAGCCTTCCCTCCATATATTTGTGGACGAGAGTTATCATTTCTAACTCTGCAGGTTTGTGAATTGCAGTGCCCCTGAGCTCCATTTTTCAACTCGCTTTCTTGGGAGCTGGCCGCAAAAGCGCAGGATTGCTTCAGGCCCTATTCTGGCTCCGGGCGGCAGGCTGAGCCTGTGGTTAATTCTGCTTCCTGATGGGAAAATAGAGTGACCTGTGCCTGTCCCAACACCTAGAGCTAGTCTCTCATTGGTTCCCCCTCTTCCCGTTCATCCTCAGGACAAATTGCAACGTGTACGGAACAGAAGGTTAAAGGTGCTGATTCTCCAAGGAGGGAGATTGCTAGTAAAGCGGCTGGAATGGCGAACCGGAGCACAAGGAGATGAGAAATGAGGTGCGTTTTAGAAACCTTTCCCGGTCACACGGTGTACCATCTTCTGGGTTTCTCGTGCATGTTTTCGACGTAGGAAGATGCCCTTGACCCTGGAGATTTGGGACCCATGGGATGGGTACCACGCCGTATTACTTTAAAGGGTCTGCGTTTGCTCACCCAACCTCACCAAACCTCTCAGCCCCAAGAGTGTCCACCCTTATGTCTCAGTCATCTGTGGGTCTAGATATGGTCAATCCAGGTGGCATCGCAGCCCCTGAACGAATTTTGTAAGAATTTCTCTCTCTTTCACTGTCTTTGTTTCACGGGTTTTTAAAAGTAATTGATTTTTATAATAGGGTTTAGCTGCTTTGCACTGCTGTGTTTATGCCGCTTTTCACCCACTTGACTCACTTACAGAGAGATATCACTACATAGGTTTTAAGATTCTTACTAGTCAGATATATTCTTGGGCGGTGAATAGGGGGCGTTGAGTCCAGTTCACTGAGCAAGGAGTAGGTCTTGTCTATTACATATTGGGTTTATGGAACGGTATCTGAGCTAATTTGAAACCCTTGTTTTATGCATCACCCCACCTCACCTTTCCCGTTAAGCAGCCATAGTGTGTTTTCTAAACGTGCGACTCTGTTCTGTTTTGTAATTCAGTTCAAGGGTAGCGGTTTTTACATTCTCTCTGTAAGTGATATCTTATGATAAGTGTCTTTCTGTGTGACTTATTTCACTTAGAATCGTCGTACCTAAATCCACTCATCATGCTGCTCCTAGCCTTATGACGTTGATTTCATGGCTGAGTGATATTCCATTGTACATAAGGACCACAACTTCTTTATCCATTCTTCTCTTTCCTGGGATGTTTAAGGTGTAACGAAGTGGAGGTTCTTGTCAACAGAGCAGCCCTAAACTTTGGGGTGCCTGTGTCTTGCTGATTTTTAGTTTTCCCAATTTATACGCCCATGAGTGGAAGTGCCCT
The DNA here is from genome assembly GCF_965194805.1 of Balaenoptera borealis. Lineage (NCBI taxonomy): Eukaryota > Metazoa > Chordata > Mammalia > Artiodactyla > Balaenopteridae > Balaenoptera > Balaenoptera borealis. The sequence goes on from NC_138874.1 coordinate 42,795,347, forward strand.
ATGCTCTCTAAGCTGAGTTTTTTAGATGTTTCAGGACACACCGTACACTTCTCCAGAGTGGCTGTTGGCAATTTACAGCCCGCCCATCAGCGTAGCAAGGCTCCCATTTCTCCATGGCCTGTCCTGCATTTCTGGTTTTGACACTTTATTCAGCATGGCCCTTTTGACCGATGGGAAGCGAGACTTCTTTGTAGCGCTGATTTGCCTTTCCAGGTTGCTTGGTTGGCCAAAAAGGGCGTATGCGTTTTTTCCTGAATATATTCAGGAAAAAACGCATACGCCCTTTTTGGCCAAGGGCATCATTGTCGAGGTTTTGCCGCTTTTCCTGTGCTTTAAAGGTGATTCGAATCTACCTCCTGGAATCGGTTTCCTGCAATTCTGCCTTGCTTTCAAATCCTCTTCGTTGCCTTCCCTCCATATATTTGTGGACGAGAGTTATCATTTCTAACTCTGCAGGTTTGTGAATTGCAGTGCCCCTGAGCTCCATTATTCAACTCGCTTTCTTGGGAGCTGGCCGCAAAAGCGCAGGATTGCTTCAGGCCCTATTCTGGCTCCCGGCGGCAGGCTGAGCCTGTGGTTAATTCTTCTTCCTGATGGGAAAATATAGTGACCTGTGCCTGTCCCAACACCTAGAGCTAGTTTCTCATTGGTTCCCCCTCTTCCCGTTCATCCTCAGGACAAATTGCAACGTGTACGGAACAGGAGGTTAAAGGTGCTGATTCTCCAAGGAGGGAGATTGCTAGTAAAGCGGCTGGAATGGCGAACCGGAGCACAAGGAGATGAGAAATGAGGTGCGTTTTAGAAACCTTTCCCGGTCACACGGTGTACCATCTTCTGGGTTGCTTGTGCATGTTTTCGACGTAGGAAGATGCCCTTGAACCTGGAGATTTGGGACCCATGGAATGGGTACCACGCCGTATTACTTTAAAGGGTCTGCGTTTGCTCACCCAACCTCACCAAACCTCTGAGCCCCAAGAGTGTCCACCCTTATGTCTCAGTCATCTGTGGGTATAGATATGGTCAATCCAGGTGGCATCGCAGCCCCTGAACGAATTTTGTAAGAATTTCTCTCTCTTTCACTGTCTTTGTTTCACGGGTTTTTAAAAGTAATTGATTTTTATAATGGGGTTTAGCTGCTTTGCACTGCTGTGTTTATGCCGCTTTTCACCCACTTGACTCACTTACAGAGAGATATCACTACATAGGTTTTAAGATTCTTACTAGTCAGATATATTCTTGGGCGGTGAATAGGGGTTGTTGAGTCCAGTTCACTGAGCAAGGAGTAGGTCTTGTCTATTACATATTGGGTTTATGGAACGGTATCTGAGCTAATTTGAAACCCTTGTTTTATGCATCACCCCACCTCACCTTTCCCGTTAAGCAGCCATAGTGTGTTTTCTAAACGTGCGACTCTGTTCTGTTTTGTAATTCAGTTCAAGGGTAGCGGTTTTTACATTCCCTCTGTAAGTGATATCTTATGATAAGTGTCTTTTTCTGTGTGACTTATTTCACTTAGAATCGTCGTACCTAAATCCACTCATCATGCTGCTCCTAGCCTTATGACGTTGATTTCATGGCTGAGTGATATTCCATTGTACATAAGGACCACAACTTCTTTATCCATTCTTCTCTTTCCTGGGATGTTTAAGGTGTAACGAAGTGGAGGTTCTTGTCAACAGAGCAGCCCTAAACTTTGGGGTGCCTGTGTCTTGCTGATTTTTAGTTTTCCCAATTTATACGCCCATGAGTGGAAGTGCCCTATGCTCTCTAAGCTGAGTTTTTTAGATGTTTCAGGACACACCGTACACTTCTCCAGAGTGGCTGTTGGCAATTTACAGCCCGCCCATCAGCGTAGCAAGGCTCCCATTTCTCCATGGCCTGTCCTGCATTTCTGGTTTTGACACTTTATTCAGCATGGCCCTTTTGACCGATGGGAAGCGAGACTTCTTTGTAGCGCTGATTTGCCTTTCCAGGTTGCTTGGTTGGCCAAAAAGGGCGTATGCGTTTTTTCCTGAATATATTCAGGAAAAAACGCATACGCCCTTTTTGGCCAAGGGCATCATTGTCGAGGTTTTGCCGCTTTTCCTGTGCTTTAAAGGCGATTCGAATCTACCTCCTGAAATCGGTTTCCTGCAATTCTGCCTTGCTTTCAAATCCTCTTCGTAGCCTTCCCTCCATATATTTGTGGACGAGAGTTATCATTTCTAACTCTGCAGGTTTGTGAATTGCAGTGCCCCTGAGCTCCATTTTTCAACTCGCTTTCTTGGGAGCTGGCCGCAAAAGCGCAGGATTGCTTCAGGCCCTATTCTGGCTCCGGGCGGCAGGCTGAGCCTGTGGTTAATTCTGCTTCCTGATGGGAAAATAGAGTGACCTGTGCCTGTCCCAACACCTAGAGCTAGTCTCTCATTGGTTCCCCCTCTTCCCGTTCATCCTCAGGACAAATTGCAACGTGTTCGGAACAGGAGGTTAAAGGTGCTGATTCTCCAAGGAGGGAGATTGCTAGTAAAGCGGCTGGAATGGCGAACCGGAGCACAAGGAGATGAGAAATGAGGTGCGTTTTAGAAACCTTTCCCGGTCACACGGTGTACCATCTTCTGGCTTTCTCGTGCATGTTTTCGACGTAGGAAGATGCCCTTGACCCTGGAGATTTGGGACCCATGGGATGGGTACCACGCCGTATTACTTTAAAGGGTCTGCGTTTGCTCACCCAACCTCACCAAACCTCTCAGCCCCAAGAGTGTCCACCCTTATGTCTCAGTCATCTGTGGGTCTAGATATGGTCAATCCAGGTGGCATCGCAGCCCCTGAACGAATTTTGTAAGAATTTCTCTCTCTTTCACTGTCTTTGTTTCACGGGTTTTTAAAAGTAATTGATTTTTATAATAGGGTTTAGCTGCTTTGCACTGCTGTGTTTATGCCGCTTTTCACCCACTTGACTCACTTACAGAGAGATATCAATACATAGGTTTTAAGTTTCTTACTAGTCAGATATATTCTTGGGCGGTGAATAGGGGGCGTTGAGTCCAGTTCACTGAGCAAGGAGTAGGTCTTGTCTATTACATATTGGGTTTATGGAACGGTATCTGAGCTAATTTGAAACCCTTGTTTTATGCATCACCCCACCTCACCTTTCCCGTTAAGCAGCCATAGTGTGTTTTCTAAACGTGCGACTCTGTTCTGTTTTGTAATTCAGTTCAAGGGTAGCGGTTTTTACATTCTCTCTGTAAGTGATATCTTATGATAAGTGTCTTTCTGTGTGACTTATTTCACTTAGAATCGTCGTACCTAAATCCACTCATCATGCTGCTCCTAGCCTTATGACGTTGATTTCATGGCTGAGTGATATTCCATTGTACATAAGGACCACAACTTCTTTATCCATTCTTCTCTTTCCTGGGATGTTTAAGGTGTAACGAAGTGGAGGTTCTTGTCAACAGAGCAGCCCTAAACTTTGGGGTGCCTGTGTCTTGCTGATTTTTAGTTTTCCCAATTTATACGCCCATGAGTGGAAGTGCCCTATGCTCTCTAAGCTGAGTTTTTTAGATGTTTCAGGACACACCGTACACTTCTCCAGAGTGGCTGTTGGCAATTTACAGCCCGCCCATCAGCGTAGCAAGGCTCCCATTTCTCCATGGCCTGTCCTGCATTTCTGGTTTTGACACTTTATTCAGCATGGCCCTTTTGACCGATGGGAAGCGAGACTTCTTTGTAGCGCTGATTTGCCTTTCCAGGTTGCTTGGTTGGCCAAAAAGGGCGTATGCGTTTTTTCCTGAATATATTCAGGAAAAAACGCATACGCCCTTTTTGGCCAAGGGCATCATTGTCGAGGTTTTGCCGCTTTTCCTGTGCTTTAAAGGTGATTCGAATCTACCTCCTGGAATCGGTTTCCTGCAATTCTGCCTTGCTTTCAAATCCTCTTCGTTGCCTTCCCTCCATATATTTGTGGACGAGAGTTATCATTTCTAACTCTGCAGGTTTGTGAATTGCAGTGCCCCTGAGCTCCATTATTCAACTCGCTTTCTTGGGAGCTGGCCGCAAAAGCGCAGGATTGCTTCAGGCCCTATTCTGGCTCCCGGCGGCAGGCTGAGCCTGTGGTTAATTCTTCTTCCTGATGGGAAAATATAGTGACCTGTGCCTGTCCCAACACCTAGAGCTAGTCTCTCATTGGTTCCCCCTCTTCCCGTTCATCCTCAGGACAAATTGCAACGTGTACGGAACAGGAGGTTAAAGGTGCTGATTCTCCAAGGAGGGAGATTGCTAGTAAAGCGGCTGGAATGGCGAACCGGAGCACAAGGAGATGAGAAATGAGGTGCGTTTTAGAAACCTTTCCCGGTCACACGGTGTACCATCTTCTGGGTTGCTTGTGCATGTTTTCGACGTAGGAAGATGCCCTTGAACCTGGAGATTTGGGACCCATGGAATGGGTACCACGCCGTATTACTTTAAAGGGTCTGCGTTTGCTCACCCAACCTCACCAAACCTCTCAGCCCCAAGAGTGTCCACCCTTATGTCTCAGTCATCTGTGGGTATAGATATGGTCAATCCAGGTGGCATCGCAGCCCCTGAACGAATTTTGTAAGAATTTCTCTCTCTTTCACTGTCTTTGTTTCACGGGTTTTTAAAAGTAATTGATTTTTATAATGGGGTTTAGCTGCTTTGCACTGCTGTGTTTATGCCGCTTTTCACCCACTTGACTCACTTACAGAGAGATATCACTACATAGGTTTTAAGATTCTTACTAGTCAGATATATTCTTGGGCGGTGAATAGGGGTTGTTGAGTCCAGTTCACTGAGCAAGGAGTAGGTCTTGTCTATTACATATTGGGTTTATGGAACGGTATCTGAGCTAATTTGAAACCCTTGTTTTATGCATCACCCCACCTCACCTTTCCCGTTAAGCAGCCATAGTGTGTTTTCTAAACGTGCGACTCTGTTCTGTTTTGTAATTCAGTTCAAGGGTAGCGGTTTTTACATTCCCTCTGTAAGTGATATCTTATGATAAGTGTCTTTTTCTGTGTGACTTATTTCACTTAGAATCGTCGTACCTAAATCCACTCATCATGCTGCTCCTAGCCTTATGACGTTGATTTCATGGCTGAGTGATATTCCATTGTACCTAAGGACCACAACTTCTTTATCCATTCTTCTCTTTCCTGGGATGTTTAAGGTGTAACGAAGTGGAGGTTCTTGTCAACAGAGCAGCCCTAAACTTTGGGGTGCCTGTGTCTTGCTGATTTTTAGTTTTCCCAATTTATACGCCCATGAGTGGAAGTGCCCTATGCTCTCTAAGCTGAGTTTTTTAGATGTTTCAGGACACACCGTACACTTCTCCAGAGTGGCTGTTGGCAATTTACAGCCCGCCCATCAGCGTAGCAAGGCTCCCATTTCTCCATGGCCTGTCCTGCATTTCTGGTTTTGACACTTTATTCAGCATGGCCCTTTTGACCGATGGGAAGCGAGACTTCTTTGTAGCGCTGATTTGCCTTTCCAGGTTGCTTGGTTGGCCAAAAAGGGCGTATGCGTTTTTTCCTGAATATATTCAGGAAAAAACGCATACGCCCTTTTTGGCCAAGGGCATCATTGTCGAGGTTTTGCCGCTTTTCCTGTGCTTTAAAGGCGATTCGAATCTACCTCCTGAAATCGGTTTCCTGCAATTCTGCCTTGCTTTCAAATCCTCTTCGTAGCCTTCCCTCCATATATTTGTGGACGAGAGTTATCATTTCTAACTCTGCAGGTTTGTGAATTGCAGTGCCCCTGAGCTCCATTTTTCAACTCGCTTTCTTGGGAGCTGGCCGCAAAAGCGCAGGATTGCTTCAGGCCCTATTCTGGCTCCGGGCGGCAGGCTGAGCCTGTGGTTAATTCTGCTTCCTGATGGGAAAATAGAGTGACCTGTGCCTGTCCCAACACCTAGAGCTAGTCTCTCATTGGTTCCCCCTCTTCCCGTTCATCCTCAGGACAAATTGCAACGTGTTCGGAACAGGAGGTTAAAGGTGCTGATTCTCCAAGGAGGGAGATTGCTAGTAAAGCGGCTGGAATGGCGAACCGGAGCACAAGGAGATGAGAAATGAGGTGCGTTTTAGAAACCTTTCCCGGTCACACGGTGTACCATCTTCTGGCTTTCTCGTGCATGTTTTCGACGTAGGAAGATGCCCTTGACCCTGGAGATTTGGGACCCATGGGATGGGTACCACGCCGTATTACTTTAAAGGGTCTGCGTTTGCTCACCCAACCTCACCAAACCTCTCAGCCCCAAGAGTGTCCACCCTTATGTCTCAGTCATCTGTGGGTCTAGATATGGTCAATCCAGGTGGCATCGCAGCCCCTGAACGAATTTTGTAAGAATTTCTCTCTCTTTCACTGTCTTTGTTTCACGGGTTTTTAAAAGTAATTGATTTTTATAATGGGGTTTAGCTGCTTTGCACTGCTGTGTTTATGCCGCTTTTCACCCACTTGACTCACTTACAGAGAGATATCAATACATAGGTTTTAAGTTTCTTACTAGTCAGATATATTCTTGGGCGGTGAATAGGGGGCGTTGAGTCCAGTTCACTGAGCAAGGAGTAGGTCTTGTCTATTACATATTGGGTTTATGGAACGGTATCTGAGCTAATTTGAAACCCTTGTTTTATGCATCACCCCACCTCACCTTTCCCGTTAAGCAGCCATAGTGTGTTTTCTAAACGTGCGACTCTGTTCTGTTTTGTAATTCAGTTCAAGGGTAGCGGTTTTTACATTCTCTCTGTAAGTGATATCTTATGATAAGTGTCTTTCTGTGTGACTTATTTCACTTAGAATCGTCGTACCTAAATCCACTCATCATGCTGCTCCTAGCCTTATGACGTTGATTTCATGGCTGAGTGATATTCCATTGTACATAAGGACCACAACTTCTTTATCCATTCTTCTCTTTCCTGGGATGTTTAAGGTGTAACGAAGTGGAGGTTCTTGTCAACAGAGCAGCCCTAAACTTTGGGGTGCCTGTGTCTTGCTGATTTTTAGTTTTCCCAATTTATACGCCCATGAGTGGAAGTGCCCTATGCTCTCTAAGCTGAGTTTTTTAGATGTTTCAGGACACACCGTACACTTCTCCAGAGTGGCTGTTGGCAATTTACAGCCCGCCCATCAGCGTAGCAAGGCTCCCATTTCTCCATGGCCTGTCCTGCATTTCTGGTTTTGACACTTTATTCAGCATGGCCCTTTTGACCGATGGGAAGCGAGACTTCTTTGTAGCGCTGATTTGCCTTTCCAGGTTGCTTGGTTGGCCAAAAAGGGCGTATGCGTTTTTTCCTGAATATATTCAGGAAAAAACGCATACGCCCTTTTTGGCCAAGGGCATCATTGTCGAGGTTTTGCCGCTTTTCCTGTGCTTTAAAGGCGATTCGAATCTACCTCCTGGAATCGGTTTCCTGCAATTCTGCCTTGCTTTCAAATCCTCTTCGTTGCCTTCCCTCCATATATTTGTGGACGAGAGTTATCATTTCTAACTCTGCAGGTTTGTGAATTGCAGTGCCCCTGAGCTCCATTTTTCAACTCGCTTTCTTGGGAGCTGGCCGCAAAAGCGCAGGATTGCTTCAGGCCCTATTCTGGCTCCCGGCGGCAGGCTGAGCCTGTGGTTAATTCTTCTTCCTGATGGGAAAATAGAGTGACCTGTGCCTGTCCCAACACCTAGAGCTAGTCTCTCATTGGTTCCCCCTCTTCCCGTTCATCCTCAGGACAAATTGCAACGTGTACGGAACAGAAGGTTAAAGGTGCTGATTCTCCAAGGAGGGAGATTGCTAGTAAAGCGGCTGGAATGGCGAACCGGAGCACAAGGAGATGAGAAATGAGGTGCGTTTTAGAAACCTTTCCCGGTCACACGGTGTACCATCTTCTGGGTTGCTCGTGCATGTTTTCGACGTAGGAAGATGCCCTTGAACCTGGAGATTTGGGACCCATGGGATGGGTACCACGCCGTATTACTTTAAAGGGTCTGCGTTTGCTCACCCAACCTCACCAAACCTCTCAGCCCCAAGAGTGTTCACCCTTATGTCTCAGTCATCTGTGGGTCTAGATATGGTCAATCCAGGTGGCATCGCAGCCCCTGAACGAATTTTGTAAGAATTTCTCTCTCTTTCACTGTCTTTGTTTCACGGGTTTTTAAAAGTAATTGATTTTTATAATGGGGTTTAGCTGCTTTGCACTGCTGTGTTTATGCCGCTTTACACCTACTTGACTCACTTACAGAGAGATATCAATACATAGGTTTTAAGATTCTTACTAGTCAGATATATTCTTGGGCGGTGAATAGGGGGCGTTGAGTCCAGTTCACTGAGCAAGGAGTAGGTCTTGTCTATTACATATTGGGTTTATGGAACGGTATCTGAGCTAATTTGAAACCCTTGTTTTATGCATCACCCCACCTCACCTTTCCCGTTAAGCAGCCATAGTGTGTTTTCTAAACGTGCGACTCTGTTCTGTTTTGTAATTCAGTTCAAGGGTAGCGGTTTTTACATTCTCTCTGTAAGTGATATCTTATGATAAGTGTCTTTCTGTGTGACTTATTTCACTTAGAATCGTCGTACCTAAATCCACTCATCATGCTGCTCCTAGCCTTATGACGTTGATTTCATGGCTGAGTGATATTCCATTGTACATAAGGACCACAACTTCTTTATCCATTCTTCTCTTTCCTGGGATGTTTAAGGTGTAACGAAGTGGAGGTTCTTGTCAACAGAGCAGCCCTAAACTTTGGGGTGCCTGTGTCTTGCTGATTTTTAGTTTTCCCAATTTATACGCCCATGAGTGGAAGTGCCCTATGCTCTCTAAGCTGAGTTTTTTAGATGTTTCAGGACACACCGTACACTTCTCCAGAGTGGCTGTTGGCAATTTACAGCCCGCCCATCAGCGTAGCAAGGCTCCCATTTCTCCATGGCCTGTCCTGCATTTCTGGTTTTGACACTTTATTCAGCATGGCCCTTTTGACCGATGGGAAGCGAGACTTCTTTGTAGCGCTGATTTGCCTTTCCAGGTTGCTTGGTTGGCCAAAAAGGGCGTATGCGTTTTTTCCTGAATATATTCAGGAAAAAACGCATACGCCCTTTTTGGCCAAGGGCATCATTGTCGAGGTTTTGCCGCTTTTCCTGTGCTTTAAAGGCGATTCGAATCTACCTCCTGAAATCGGTTTCCTGCAATTCTGCCTTGCTTTCAAATCCTCTTCGTAGCCTTCCCTCCATATATTTGTGGACGAGAGTTATCATTTCTAACTCTGCAGGTTTGTGAATTGCAGTGCCCCTGAGCTCCATTTTTCAACTCGCTTTCTTGGGAGCTGGCCGCAAAAGCGCAGGATTGCTTCAGGCCCTATTCTGGCTCCGGGCGGCAGGCTGAGCCTGTGGTTAATTCTGCTTCCTGATGGGAAAATAGAGTGACCTGTGCCTGTCCCAACACCTAGAGCTAGTCTCTCATTGGTTCCCCCTCTTCCCGTTCATCCTCAGGACAAATTGCAACGTGTACGGAACAGAAGGTTAAAGGTGCTGATTCTCCAAGGAGGGAGATTGCTAGTAAAGCGGCTGGAATGGCGAGCCGGAGCACAAGGAGATGAGAAATGAGGTGCGTTTTAGAAACCTTTCCCGGTCACACGGTGTACCATCTTCTGGGTTTCTCGTGCATGTTTTCGACGTAGGAAGATGCCCTTGAACCTGCAGATTTGGGACCCATGGGATGGGTACCACGCCGTATTACTTTAAAGGGTCTGCGTTTGCTCACCCAACCTCACCAAACCTCTCAGCCCGAAGAGTGTCCACCCTTATGTCTCAGTCATCTGTGGGTCTAGATATGGTCAATCCAGGTGGCATCGCAGCCCCTGAACGAATTTTGTAAGAATTTCTCTCTCTTTCACTGTCTTTGTTTCACGGGTTTTTAAAAGTAATTGATTTTTATAATAGGGTTTAGCTGCTTTGCACTGCTGTGTTTATGCCGCTTTTCACCCACTTGACTCACTTACAGAGAGATATCAATACATAGGTTTTAAGATTCTTACTAGTCAGATATATTCTTGGGCGGTGAATAGGGGGTGTTGAGTCCAGTTCACTGAGCAAGGAGTAGGTCTTGTCTTTTACATATTGGGTTTATGGAACGGTATCTGAGCTAATTTGAAACCCTTGTTTTATGCATCACCCCACCTCACCTTTCCCGTTAAGCAGCCATAGTGTGTTTTCTAAACGTGCGACTCTGTTCTGTTTTGTAATTCAGTTCAAGGGTAGCGGTTTTTACATTCTCTCTGTAAGTGATATCTTATGATAAGTGTCTTTCTGTGTGACTTATTTCACTTAGAATCGTCGTACCTAAATCCACTCATCATGCTGCTCCTAGCCTTATGACGTTGATTTCATGGCTGAGTGATATTCCATTGTACATAAGGACCACAACTTCTTTATCCATTCTTCTCTTTCCTGGGATGTTTAAGGTGTAACGAAGTGGAGGTTCTTGTCAACAGAGCAGCCCTAAACTTTGGGGTGCCTGTGTCTTGCTGATTTTTAGTTTTCCCAATTTATACGCCCATGAGTGGAAGTGCCCTATGCTCTCTAAGCTGAGTTTTTTAGATGTTTCAGGACACACCGTACACTTCTCCAGAGTGGCTGTTGGCAATTTACAGCCCGCCCATCAGCGTAGCAAGGCTCCCATTTCTCCATGGCCTGTCCTGCATTTCTGGTTTTGACACTTTATTCAGCATGGCCCTTTTGACCGATGGGAAGCGAGACTTCTTTGTAGCGCTGATTTGCCTTTCCAGGTTGCTTGGTTGGCCAAAAAGGGCGTATGCGTTTTTTCCTGAATATATTCAGGAAAAAACGCATACGCCCTTTTTGGCCAAGGGCATCATTGTCGAGGTTTTGCCGCTTTTCCTGTGCTTTAAAGGCGATTCGAATCTACCTCCTGGAATCGGTTTCCTGCAATTCTGCCTTGCTTTCAAATCCTCTTCGTTGCCTTCCCTCCATATATTTGTGGACGAGAGTTATCATTTCTAACTCTGCAGGTTTGTGAATTGCAGTGCCCCTGAGCTCCATTTTTCAACTCGCTTTCTTGGGAGCTGGCCGCAAAAGCGCAGGATTGCTTCAGGCCCTATTCTGGCTCCCGGCGGCAGGCTGAGCCTGTGGTTAATTCTTCTTCCTGATGGGAAAATAGAGTGACCTGTGCCTGTCCCAACACCTAGAGCTAGTCTCTCATTGGTTCCCCCTCTTCCCGTTCATCCTCAGGACAAATTGCAACGTGTACGGAACAGAAGGTTAAAGGTGCTGATTCTCCAAGGAGGGAGATTGCTAGTAAAGCGGCTGGAATGGCGAACCGGAGCACAAGGAGATGAGAAATGAGGTGCGTTTTAGAAACCTTTCCCGGTCACACGGTGTACCATCTTCTGGGTTGCTCGTGCATGTTTTCGACGTAGGAAGATGCCCTTGAACCTGGAGATTTGGGACCCATGGGATGGGTACCACGCCGTATTACTTTAAAGGGTCTGCGTTTGCTCACCCAACCTCACCAAACCTCTCAGCCCCAAGAGTGTTCACCCTTATGTCTCAGTCATCTGTGGGTCTAGATATGGTCAATCCAGGTGGCATCGCAGCCCCTGAACGAATTTTGTAAGAATTTCTCTCTCTTTCACTGTCTTTGTTTCACGGGTTTTTAAAAGTAATTGATTTTTATAATGGGGTTTAGCTGCTTTGCACTGCTGTGTTTATGCCGCTTTACACCTACTTGACTCACTTACAGAGAGATATCAATACATAGGTTTTAAGATTCTTACTAGTCAGATATATTCTTGGGCGGTGAATAGGGGGCGTTGAGTCCAGTTCACTGAGCAAGGAGTAGGTCTTGTCTATTACATATTGGGTTTATGGAACGGTATCTGAGCTAATTTGAAACCCTTGTTTTATGCATCACCCCACCTCACCTTTCCCGTTAAGCAGCCATAGTGTGTTTTCTAAACGTGCGACTCTGTTCTGTTTTGTAATTCAGTTCAAGGGTAGCGGTTTTTACATTCTCTCTGTAAGTGATATCTTATGATAAGTGTCTTTCTGTGTGACTTATTTCACTTAGAATCGTCGTACCTAAATCCACTCATCATGCTGCTCCTAGCCTTATGACGTTGATTTCATGGCTGAGTGATATTCCATTGTACATAAGGACCACAACTTCTTTATCCATTCTTCTCTTTCCTGGGATGTTTAAGGTGTAACGAAGTGGAGGTTCTTGTCAACAGAGCAGCCCTAAACTTTGGGGTGCCTGTGTCTTGCTGATTTTTAGTTTTCCCAATTTATACGCCCATGAGTGGAAGTGCCCTATGCTCTCTAAGCTGAGTTTTTTAGATGTTTCAGGACACACCGTACACTTCTCCAGAGTGGCTGTTGGCAATTTACAGCCCGCCCATCAGCGTAGCAAGGCTCCCATTTCTCCATGGCCTGTCCTGCATTTCTGGTTTTGACACTTTATTCAGCATGGCCCTTTTGACCGATGGGAAGCGAGACTTCTTTGTAGCGCTGATTTGCCTTTCCAGGTTGCTTGGTTGGCCAAAAAGGGCGTATGCGTTTTTTCCTGAATATATTCAGGAAAAAACGCATACGCCCTTTTTGGCCAAGGGCATCATTGTCGAGGTTTTGCCGCTTTTCCTGTGCTTTAAAGGCGATTCGAATCTACCTCCTGGAATCGGTTTCCTGCAATTCTGCCTTGCTTTCAAATCCTCTTCGTTGCCTTCCCTCCATATATTTGTGGACGAGAGTTATCATTTCTAACTCTGCAGGTTTGTGAATTGCAGTGCCCCTGAGCTCCATTTTTCAACTCGCTTTCTTGGGAGCTGGCCGCAAAAGCGCAGGATTGCTTCAGGCCCTATTCTGGCTCCCGGCGGCAGGCTGAGCCTGTGGTTAATTCTTCTTCCTGATGGGAAAATAGAGTGACCTGTGCCTGTCCCAACACCTAGAGCTAGTCTCTCATTGGTTCCCCCTCTTCCCGTTCATCCTCAGGACAAATTGCAACGTGTACGGAACAGGAGGTTAAAGGTGCTGATTCTCCAAGGAGGGAGATTGCTAGTAAAGCGACTGGAATGGGGAACCGGAGCACAAGGAGATGAGAAATGAGGTGCGTTTTAGAAACCTTTCCCGGTCACACGGTGTACCATCTTCTGGGTTGCTCGTGCATGTTTTCGACGTAGGAAGATGCCCTTGAACCTGGAGATTTGGGACCCATGGGATGGGTACCACGCCGTATTACTTTAAAGGGTCTGCGTTTGCTCACCCAACCTCACCAAACCTCTCAGCCCCAAGAGTGTCCACCCTTATGTCTCAGTCATCTGTGGGTATAGATATGGTCAATCCAGGTGGCATCGCAGCCCCTGAACGAATTTTGTAAGAATTTCTCTCTCTTTCACTGTCTTTGTTTCACGGGTTTTTAAAAGTAATTGATTTTTATAATGGGGTTTAGCTGCTTTGCACTGCTGTGTTTATGCCGCTTTACACCTACTTGACTCACTTACAGAGAGATATCACTACATAGGTTTTAAGATTCTTACTAGTCAGATATATTCTTGGGCGGTGAATAGGGGTTGTTGAGTCCAGTTCACTGAGCAAGGAGTAGGTCTTGTCTATTACATATTGGGTTTATGGAACGGTATCTGAGCTAATTTGAAACCCTTGTTTTATGCATCACCCCACCTCACCTTTCCCGTTAAGCAGCCATAGTGTGTTTTCTAAACGTGCGACTCTGTTGTGTTTTGTAATTCAGTTCAAGGGTAGCGGTTTTTACATTCCCTCTGTAAGTGATATCTTATGATAAGTGTCTTTTTCTGTGTGACTTATTTCACTTAGAATCGTCGTACCTAAATCCACTCATCATGCTGCTCCTAGCCTTATGACGTTGATTTCATGGCTGAGTGATATTCCATTGTACATAAGGACCACAACTTCTTTATCCATTCTTCTCTTTCCTGGGATGTTTAAGGTGTAACGAAGTGGAGGTTCTTGTCAACAGAGCAGCCCTAAACTTTGGGGTGCCTGTGTCTTGCTGATTTTTAGTTTTCCCAATTTATACGCCCATGAGTGGAAGTGCCCTATGCTCTCTAAGCTGAGTTTTTTAGATGTTTCAGGACACACCGTACACTTCTCCAGAGTGGCTGTTGGCAATTTACAGCCCGCCCATCAGCGTAGCAAGGCTCCCATTTCTCCATGGCCTGTCCTGCATTTCTGGTTTTGACACTTTATTCAGCATGGCCCTTTTGACCGATGGGAAGCGAGACTTCTTTGTAGCGCTGATTTGCCTTTCCAGGTTGCTTGGTTGGCCAAAAAGGGCGTATGCGTTTTTTCCTGAATATATTCAGGAAAAAACGCATACGCCCTTTTTGGCCAAGGGCATCATTGTCGAGGTTTTGCCGCTTTTCCTGTGCTTTAAAGGCGATTCGAATCTACCTCCTGAAATCGGTTTCCTGCAATTCTGCCTTGCTTTCAAATCCTCTTCGTAGCCTTCCCTCCATATATTTGTGGACGAGAGTTATCATTTCTAACTCTGCAGGTTTGTGAATTGCAGTGCCCCTGAGCTCCATTTTTCAACTCGCTTTCTTGGGAGCTGGCCGCAAAAGCGCAGGATTGCTTCAGGCCCTATTCTGGCTCCCGGCGGCAGGCTGAGCCTGTGGTTAATTCTGCTTCCTGATGGGAAAATAGAGTGACCTGTGCCTGTCCCAACACCTAGAGCTAGTCTCTCATTGGTTCCCCCTCTTCCCGTTCATCCTCAGGACAAATTGCAACGTGTTCGGAACAGGAGGTTAAAGGTGCTGATTCTCCAAGGAGGGAGATTGCTAGTAAAGCGGCTGGAATGGCGAACCGGAGCACAAGGAGATGAGAAATGAGGTGCGTTTTAGAAACCTTTCCCGGTCACACGGTGTACCATCTTCTGGGTTGCTCGTGCATGTTTTCGACGTAGGAAGATGCCCTTGAACCTGGAGATTTGGGACCCATGGTATGGGTACCACGCCGTATTATTTTACAGGGTCTGCGTTAGCTCACCCAACCTCACCAAACCTCTCAGCCCCAAGAGTGTCCAACCTTATGTCTCAATCAGCTGTGGGTCTAGATATGGTCAGTCCAGGTGGCATCACAGCACCTGAACGAATTTTGTAAGAATTTCTCTCTCTTTCACTGTCTTTGTTTCACGGGTTTTTAAAAGTAATTGATTTTTATAATAGGGTTTAGCTGCTTTGCACTGCTGTGTTTATGCCGCTTTTCACCCACTTGACTCACTTACAGAGAGATATCAATACATAGGTTTTAAGATTCTTACTAGTCAGATATATTCTTGGGCGGTGAATAGGGGGCGTTGAGTCCAGTTCACTGAGCAAGGAGTAGGTCTTGTCTATTACATATTGGGTTTATGGAACGGTATCTGAGCTAATTTGAAACCCTTGTTTTATGCATCACCCCACCTCACCTTTCCCGTTAAGCAGCCATAGTGTGTTTTCTAAACGTGCGACTCTGTTGTGTTTTGTAATTCAGTTCAAGGGTAGCGCTTTTTACATTCTCTCTGTAAGTGATATCTTATGATAAGTGTCTTTCTGTGTGACTTATTTCACTTAGAATCGTCGTACCTAAATCCACTCATCATGCTGCTCCTAGCCTTATGACGTTGATTTCATGGCTGAGTGATATTCCATTGTACATAAGGACCACAACTTCTTTATCCATTCTTCTCTTTCCTGGGATGTTTAAGGTGTAACGAAGTGGAGGTTCTTGTCAACAGAGCAGCCCTAAACTTTGGGGTGCCTGTGTCTTGCTGATTTTTAGTTTTCCCAATTTATACGCCCATGAGTGGAAGTGCCCTATGCTCTCTAAGCTGAGTTTTTTAGATGTTTCAGGACACACCGTACACTTCTCCAGAGTGGCTGTTGGCAATTTACAGCCCGCCCATCAGTGTAGCAAGGCTCCCATTTCTCCATGGCCTGTCCTGCATTTCTGGTTTTGACACTTTATTCAGCATGGCCCTTTTGACCGATGGGAAGCGAGACTTCTTTGTAGCGCTGATTTGCCTTTCCAGGTTGCTTGGTTGGCCAAAAAGGGCGTATGCGTTTTTTCCTGAATATATTCAGGAAAAAACGCATACGCCCTTTTTGGCCAAGGGCATCATTGTCGAGGTTTTGCCGCTTTTCCTGTGCTTTAAAGGCGATTCGAATCTACCTCCTGGAATCGGTTTCCTGCAATTCTGCCTTGCTTTCAAATCCTCTTCGTTGCCTTCCCTCCATATATTTGTGGACGAGAGTTATCATTTCTAACTCTGCAGGTTTGTGAATTGCAGTGCCCCTGAGCTCCATTTTTCAACTCGCTTTCTTGGGAGCTGGCCGCAAAAGCGCAGGATTGCTTCAGGCCCTATTCTGGCTCCCGGCGGCAGGCTGAGCCTGTGGTTAATTCTTCTTCCTGATGGGAAAATAGAGTGACCTGTGCCTGTCCCAACACCTAGAGCTAGTCTCTCATTGGTTCCCCCTCTTCCCGTTCATCCTCAGGACAAATTGCAACGTGTACGGAACAGAAGGTTAAAGGTGCTGATTCTCCAAGGAGGGAGATTGCTAGTAAAGCGGCTGGAATGGCGAACCGGAGCACAAGGAGATGAGAAATGAGGTGCGTTTTAGAAACCTTTCCCGGTCACACGGTGTACCATCTTCTGGGTTGCTCGTGCATGTTTTCGACGTAGGAAGATGCCCTTGAACCTGGAGATTTGGGACCCATGGGATGGGTACCACGCCGTATTACTTTAAAGGGTCTGCGTTTGCTCACCCAACCTCACCAAACCTCTCAGCCCCAAGAGTGTTCACCCTTATGTCTCAGTCATCTGTGGGTCTAGATATGGTCAATCCAGGTGGCATCGCAGCCCCTGAACGAATTTTGTAAGAATTTCTCTCTCTTTCACTGTCTTTGTTTCACGGGTTTTTAAAAGTAATTGATTTTTATAATGGGGTTTAGCTGCTTTGCACTGCTGTGTTTATGCCGCTTTACACCTACTTGACTCACTTACAGAGAGATATCAATACATAGGTTTTAAGATTCTTACTAGTCAGATATATTCTTGGGCGGTGAATAGGGGGCGTTGAGTCCAGTTCACTGAGCAAGGAGTAGGTCTTGTCTATTACATATTGGGTTTATGGAACGGTATCTGAGCTAATTTGAAACCCTTGTTTTATGCATCACCCCACCTCACCTTTCCCGTTAAGCAGCCATAGTGTGTTTTCTAAACGTGCGACTCTGTTCTGTTTTGTAATTCAGTTCAAGGGTAGCGGTTTTTACATTCTCTCTGTAAGTGATATCTTATGATAAGTGTCTTTCTGTGTGACTTATTTCACTTAGAATCGTCGTACCTAAATCCACTCATCATGCTGCTCCTAGCCTTATGACGTTGATTTCATGGCTGAGTGATATTCCATTGTACATAAGGACCACAACTTCTTTATCCATTCTTCTCTTTCCTGGGATGTTTAAGGTGTAACGAAGTGGAGGTTCTTGTCAACAGAGCAGCCCTAAACTTTGGGGTGCCTGTGTCTTGCTGATTTTTAGTTTTCCCAATTTATACGCCCATGAGTGGAAGTGCCCTATGCTCTCTAAGCTGAGTTTTTTAGATGTTTCAGGACACACCGTACACTTCTCCAGAGTGGCTGTTGGCAATTTACAGCCCGCCCATCAGCGTAGCAAGGCTCCCATTTCTCCATGGCCTGTCCTGCATTTCTGGTTTTGACACTTTATTCAGCATGGCCCTTTTGACCGATGGGAAGCGAGACTTCTTTGTAGCGCTGATTTGCCTTTCCAGGTTGCTTGGTTGGCCAAAAAGGGCGTATGCGTTTTTTCCTGAATATATTCAGGAAAAAACGCATACGCCCTTTTTGGCCAAGGGCATCATTGTCGAGGTTTTGCCGCTTTTCCTGTGCTTTAAAGGCGATTCGAATCTACCTCCTGGAATCGGTTTCCTGCAATTCTGCCTTGCTTTCAAATCCTCTTCGTTGCCTTCCCTCCATATATTTGTGGACGAGAGTTATCATTTCTAACTCTGCAGGTTTGTGAATTGCAGTGCCCCTGAGCTCCATTTTTCAACTCGCTTTCTTGGGAGCTGGCCGCAAAAGCGCAGGATTGCTTCAGGCCCTATTCTGGCTCCCGGCGGCAGGCTGAGCCTGTGGTTAATTCTTCTTCCTGATGGGAAAATAGAGTGACCTGTGCCTGTCCCAACACCTAGAGCTAGTCTCTCATTGGTTCCCCCTCTTCCCGTTCATCCTCAGGACAAATTGCAACGTGTACGGAACAGGAGGTTAAAGGTGCTGATTCTCCAAGGAGGGAGATTGCTAGTAAAGCGACTGGAATGGGGAACCGGAGCACAAGGAGATGAGAAATGAGGTGCGTTTTAGAAACCTTTCCCGGTCACACGGTGTACCATCTTCTGGGTTGCTCGTGCATGTTTTCGACGTAGGAAGATGCCCTTGAACCTGGAGATTTGGGACCCATGGGATGGGTACCACGCCGTATTACTTTAAAGGGTCTGCGTTTGCTCACCCAACCTCACCAAACCTCTCAGCCCCAAGAGTGTCCACCCTTATGTCTCAGTCATCTGTGGGTATAGATATGGTCAATCCAGGTGGCATCGCAGCCCCTGAACGAATTTTGTAAGAATTTCTCTCTCTTTCACTGTCTTTGTTTCACGGGTTTTTAAAAGTAATTGATTTTTATAATGGGGTTTAGCTGCTTTGCACTGCTGTGTTTATGCCGCTTTACACCTACTTGACTCACTTACAGAGAGATATCACTACATAGGTTTTAAGATTCTTACTAGTCAGATATATTCTTGGGCGGTGAATAGGGGTTGTTGAGTCCAGTTCACTGAGCAAGGAGTAGGTCTTGTCTATTACATATTGGGTTTATGGAACGGTATCTGAGCTAATTTGAAACCCTTGTTTTATGCATCACCCCACCTCACCTTTCCCGTTAAGCAGCCATAGTGTGTTTTCTAAACGTGCGACTCTGTTGTGTTTTGTAATTCAGTTCAAGGGTAGCGGTTTTTACATTCCCTCTGTAAGTGATATCTTATGATAAGTGTCTTTTTCTGTGTGACTTATTTCACTTAGAATCGTCGTACCTAAATCCACTCATCATGCTGCTCCTAGCCTTATGACGTTGATTTCATGGCTGAGTGATATTCCATTGTACATAAGGACCACAACTTCTTTATCCATTCTTCTCTTTCCTGGGATGTTTAAGGTGTAACGAAGTGGAGGTTCTTGTCAACAGAGCAGCCCTAAACTTTGGGGTGCCTGTGTCTTGCTGATTTTTAGTTTTCCCAATTTATACGCCCATGAGTGGAAGTGCCCTATGCTCTCTAAGCTGAGTTTTTTAGATGTTTCAGGACACACCGTACACTTCTCCAGAGTGGCTGTTGGCAATTTACAGCCCGCCCATCAGCGTAGCAAGGCTCCCATTTCTCCATGGCCTGTCCTGCATTTCTGGTTTTGACACTTTATTCAGCATGGCCCTTTTGACCGATGGGAAGCGAGACTTCTTTGTAGCGCTGATTTGCCTTTCCAGGTTGCTTGGTTGGCCAAAAAGGGCGTATGCGTTTTTTCCTGAATATATTCAGGAAAAAACGCATACGCCCTTTTTGGCCAAGGGCATCATTGTCGAGGTTTTGCCGCTTTTCCTGTGCTTTAAAGGCGATTCGAATCTACCTCCTGAAATCGGTTTCCTGCAATTCTGCCTTGCTTTCAAATCCTCTTCGTAGCCTTCCCTCCATATATTTGTGGACGAGAGTTATCATTTCTAACTCTGCAGGTTTGTGAATTGCAGTGCCCCTGAGCTCCATTTTTCAACTCGCTTTCTTGGGAGCTGGCCGCAAAAGCGCAGGATTGCTTCAGGCCCTATTCTGGCTCCCGGCGGCAGGCTGAGCCTGTGGTTAATTCTGCTTCCTGATGGGAAAATAGAGTGACCTGTGCCTGTCCCAACACCTAGAGCTAGTCTCTCATTGGTTCCCCCTCTTCCCGTTCATCCTCAGGACAAATTGCAACGTGTTCGGAACAGGAGGTTAAAGGTGCTGATTCTCCAAGGAGGGAGATTGCTAGTAAAGCGGCTGGAATGGCGAACCGGAGCACAAGGAGATGAGAAATGAGGTGCGTTTTAGAAACCTTTCCCGGTCACACGGTGTACCATCTTCTGGGTTGCTCGTGCATGTTTTCGACGTAGGAAGATGCCCTTGAACCTGGAGATTTGGGACCCATGGTATGGGTACCACGCCGTATTATTTTACAGGGTCTGCGTTAGCTCACCCAACCTCACCAAACCTCTCAGCCCCAAGAGTGTCCAACCTTATGTCTCAATCAGCTGTGGGTCTAGATATGGTCAGTCCAGGTGGCATCACAGCACCTGAACGAATTTTGTAAGAATTTCTCTCTCTTTCACTGTCTTTGTTTCACGGGTTTTTAAAAGTAATTGATTTTTATAATAGGGTTTAGCTGCTTTGCACTGCTGTGTTTATGCCGCTTTTCACCCACTTGACTCACTTACAGAGAGATATCAATACATAGGTTTTAAGATTCTTACTAGTCAGATATATTCTTGGGCGGTGAATAGGGGGCGTTGAGTCCAGTTCACTGAGCAAGGAGTAGGTCTTGTCTATTACATATTGGGTTTATGGAACGGTATCTGAGCTAATTTGAAACCCTTGTTTTATGCATCACCCCACCTCACCTTTCCCGTTAAGCAGCCATAGTGTGTTTTCTAAACGTGCGACTCTGTTGTGTTTTGTAATTCAGTTCAAGGGTAGCGCTTTTTACATTCTCTCTGTAAGTGATATCTTATGATAAGTGTCTTTCTGTGTGACTTATTTCACTTAGAATCGTCGTACCTAAATCCACTCATCATGCTGCTCCTAGCCTTATGACGTTGATTTCATGGCTGAGTGATATTCCATTGTACATAAGGACCACAACTTCTTTATCCATTCTTCTCTTTCCTGGGATGTTTAAGGTGTAACGAAGTGGAGGTTCTTGTCAACAGAGCAGCCCTAAACTTTGGGGTGCCTGTGTCTTGCTGATTTTTAGTTTTCCCAATTTATACGCCCATGAGTGGAAGTGCCCTATGCTCTCTAAGCTGAGTTTTTTAGATGTTTCAGGACACACCGTACACTTCTCCAGAGTGGCTGTTGGCAATTTACAGCCCGCCCATCAGTGTAGCAAGGCTCCCATTTCTCCATGGCCTGTCCTGCATTTCTGGTTTTGACACTTTATTCAGCATGGCCCTTTTGACCGATGGGAAGCGAGACTTCTTTGTAGCGCTGATTTGCCTTTCCAGGTTGCTTCGTTGGCCAAAAAGGGCGTATGCGTTTTTTCCTGAATATATTCAGGAAAAAACGCATACGCCCTTTTTGGCCAAGGGCATCATTGTCGAGGTTTTGCCGCTTTTCCTGTGCTTTAAAGGCGATTCGAATCTACCTCCTGAAATCGGTTTCCTGCAATTCTGCCTTGCTTTCAAATCCTCTTCGTTGCCTTCCCTCCATATATTTGTGGACGAGAGTTATCATTTCTAACTCTGCAGGTTTGTGAATTGCAGTGCCCCTGAGCTCCATTTTTCAACTCGCTTTCTTGGGAGCTGGCCGCAAAAGCGCAGGATTGCTTCAGGCCCTATTCTGGCTCCCGGCGGCAGGCTGAGCCTGTGGTTAATTCTTCTTCCTGATGGGAAAATAGAGTGACCTGTGCCTGTCCCAACACCTAGAGCTAGTCTCTCATTGGTTCCCCCTCTTCCCGTTCATCCTCAGGACAAATTGCAACGTGTTCGGAACAGGAGGTTAAAGGTGCTGATTCTCCAAGGAGGGAGATTGCTAGTAAAGCGGCTGGAATGGCGAACCGGAGCACAAGGAGATGAGAAATGAGGTGCGTTTTAGAAACCTTTCCCGGTCACACGGTGTACCATCTTCTGGGTTGCTCGTGCATGTTTTCGACGTAGGAAGATGCCCTTGAACCTGGAGATTTGGGACCCATGGGATGGGTACCACGCCGTATTACTTTAAAGGGTCTGCGTTTGCTCACCCAACCTCACCAAACCTCTCAGCCCCAAGAGTGTCCACCCTTATGTCTCAGTCATCTGTGGGTCTAGATATGGTCAATCCAGGTGGCATCGCAGCCCCTGAACGAATTTTGTAAGAATTTCTCTCTCTTTCACTGTCTTTGTTTCACGGGTTTTTAAAAGTAATTGATTTTTATAATAGGGTTTAGCTGCTTTGCACTGCTGTGTTTATGCCGCTTTTCACCCACTTGACTCACTTACAGAGAGATATCAATACATAGGTTTTAAGATTCTTACTAGTCAGATATATTCTTGGGCGGTGAATAGGGGGCGTTGAGTCCAGTTCACTGAGCAAGGAGTAGGTCTTGTCTATTACATATTGGGTTTATGGAACGGTATCTGAGCTAATTTGAAACCCTTGTTTTATGCATCACCCCACCTCACCTTTCCCGTTAAGCAGCCATAGTGTGTTTTCTAAACGTGCGACTCTGTTCTGTTTTGTAATTCAGTTCAAGGGTAGCGGTTTTTACATTCTCTCTGTAAGTGATATCTTATGATAAGTGTCTTTCTGTGTGACTTATTTCACTTAGAATCGTCGTACCTAAATCCACTCATCATGCTGCGCCTAGCCTTATGACGTTGATTTCATGGCTGAGTGATATTCCATTGTACATAAGGACCACAACTTCTTTATCCATTCTTCTCTTTCCTGGGATGTTTAAGGTGTAACGAAGTGGAGGTTCTTGTCAACAGAGCAGCCCTAAACTTTGGGGTGCCTGTGTCTTGCTGATTTTTAGTTTTCCCAATTTATACGCCCATGAGTGGAAGTGCCCTATGCTCTCTAAGCTGAGTTTTTTAGATGTTTCAGGACACACCGTACACTTCTCCAGAGTGGCTGTTGGCAATTTACAGCCCGCCCATCAGCGTAGCAAGGCTCCCATTTCTCCATGGCCTGTCCTGCATTTCTGGTTTTGACACTTTATTCAGCATGGCCCTTTTGACCGATGGGAAGCGAGACTTCTTTGTAGCGCTGATTTGCCTTTCCAGGTTGCTTGGTTGGCCAAAAAGGGCGTATGCGTTTTTTCCTGAATATATTCAGGAAAAAACGCATACGCCCTTTTTGGCCAAGGGCATCATTGTCGAGGTTTTGCCGCTTTTCCTGTGCTTTAAAGGCGATTCGAATCTACCTCCTGAAATCGGTTTCCTGCAATTCTGCCTTGCTTTCAAATCCTCTTCGTAGCCTTCCCTCCATATATTTGTGGACGAGAGTTATCATTTCTAACTCTGCAGGTTTGTGAATTGCAGTGCCCCTGAGCTCCATTTTTCAACTCGCTTTCTTGGGAGCTGGCCGCAAAAGCGCAGGATTGCTTCAGGCCCTATTCTGGCTCCGGGCGGCAGGCTGAGCCTGTGGTTAATTCTGCTTCCTGATGGGAAAATAGAGTGACCTGTGCCTGTCCCAACACCTAGAGCTAGTCTCTCATTGTTTCCCCCTCTTCCCGTTCATCCTCAGGACAAATTGCAACGTGTACGGAACAGAAGGTTAAAGGTGCTGATTCTCCAAGGAGGGAGATTGCTAGTAAAGCGGCTGGAATGGCGAACCGGAGCACAAGGAGATGAGAAATGAGGTGCGTTTTAGAAACCTTTCCCGGTCACACGGTGTACCATCTTCTGGCTTTCTCGTGCATGTTTTCGACGTAGGAAGATGCCCTTGACCCTGGAGATTTGGGACCCATGGGATGGGTACCACGCCGTATTACTTTAAAGGGTCTGCGTTTGCTCACCCAACCTCACCAAACCTCTCAGCCCCAAGAGTGTCCACCCTTATGTCTCAGTCATCTGTGGGTCTAGATATGGTCAATCCAGGTGGCATCGCAGCCCCTGAACGAATTTTGTAAGAATTTCTCTCTCTTTCACTGTCTTTGTTTCACGGGTTTTTAAAAGTAATTGATTTTTATAATAGGGTTTAGCTGCTTTGCACTGCTGTGTTTATGCCGCTTTTCACCCACTTGACTCACTTACAGAGAGATATCAATACATAGGTTTTAAGATTCTTACTAGTCAGATATATTCTTGGGCGGTGAATAGGGGGCGTTGAGTCCAGTTCACTGAGCAAGGAGTAGGTCTTGTCTATTACATATTGGGTTTATGGAACGGTATCTGAGCTAATTTGAAACCCTTGTTTTATGCATCACCCCACCTCACCTTTCCCGTTAAGCAGCCATAGTGTGTTTTCTAAACGTGCGACTCTGTTCTGTTTTGTAATTCAGTTCAAGGGTAGCGGTTTTTACATTCTCTCTGTAAGTGATATCTTATGATAAGTGTCTTTCTGTGTGACTTATTTCACTTAGAATCGTCGTACCTAAATCCACTCATCATGCTGCTCCTAGCCTTATGACGTTGATTTCATGGCTGAGTGATATTCCATTGTACATAAGGACCACAACTTCTTTATCCATTCTTCTCTTTCCTGGGATGTTTAAGGTGTAACGAAGTGGAGGTTCTTGTCAACAGAGCAGCCCTAAACTTTGGGGTGCCTGTGTCTTGCTGATTTTTAGTTTTCCCAATTTATACGCCCATGAGTGGAAGTGCCCTATGCTCTCTAAGCTGAGTTTTTTAGATGTTTCAGGACACACCGTACACTTCTCCAGAGTGGCTGTTGGCAATTTACAGCCCGCCCATCAGCGTAGCAAGGCTCCCATTTCTCCATGGCCTGTCCTGCATTTCTGGTTTTGACACTTTATTCAGCATGGCCCTTTTGACCGATGGGAAGCGAGACTTCTTTGTAGCGCTGATTTGCCTTTCCAGGTTGCTTGGTTGGCCAAAAAGGGCGTATGCGTTTTTTCCTGAATATATTCAGGAAAAAACGCATACGCCCTTTTTGGCCAAGGGCATCATTGTCGAGGTTTTGCCGCTTTTCCTGTGCTTTAAAGGCGATTCGAATCTACCTCCTGAAATCGGTTTCCTGCAATTCTGCCTTGCTTTCAAATCCTCTTCGTAGCCTTCCCTCCATATATTTGTGGACGAGAGTTATCATTTCTAACTCTGCAGGTTTGTGAATTGCAGTGCCCCTGAGCTCCATTTTTCAACTCGCTTTCTTGGGAGCTGGCCGCAAAAGCGCAGGATTGCTTCAGGCCCTATTCTGGCTCCGGGCGGCAGGCTGAGCCTGTGGTTAATTCTGCTTCCTGATGGGAAAATAGAGTGACCTGTGCCTGTCCCAACACCTAGAGCTAGTCTCTCATTGTTTCCCCCTCTTCCCGTTCATCCTCAGGACAAATTGCAACGTGTACGGAACAGAAGGTTAAAGGTGCTGATTCTCCAAGGAGGGAGATTGCTAGTAAAGCGGCTGGAATGGCGAACCGGAGCACAAGGAGATGAGAAATGAGGTGCGTTTTAGAAACCTTTCCCGGTCACACGGTGTACCATCTTCTGGGTTTCTCGTGCATGTTTTCGACGTAGGAAGATGCCCTTGACCCTGGAGATTTGGGACCCATGGGATGGGTACCACGCCGTATTACTTTAAAGGGTCTGCGTTTGCTCACCCAACCTCACCAAACCTCTCAGCCCCAAGAGTGTCCACCCTTATGTCTCAGTCATCTGTGGGTCTAGATATGGTCAATCCAGGTGGCATCGCAGCCCCTGAACGAATTTTGTAAGAATTTCTCTCTCTTTCACTGTCTTTGTTTCACGGGTTTTTAAAAGTAATTGATTTTTATAATAGGGTTTAGCTGCTTTGCACTGCTGTGTTTATGCCGCTTTTCACCCACTTGACTCACTTACAGAGAGATATCAATACATAGGTTTTAAGATTCTTACTAGTCAGATATATTCTTGGGCGGTGAATAGGGGGCGTTGAGTCCAGTTCACTGAGCAAGGAGTAGGTCTTGTCTATTACATATTGGGTTTATGGAACGGTATCTGAGCTAATTTGAAACCCTTGTTTTATGCATCACCCCACCTCACCTTTCCCGTTAAGCAGCCATAGTGTGTTTTCTAAACGTGCGACTCTGTTCTGTTTTGTAATTCAGTTCAAGGGTAGCGGTTTTTACATTCTCTCTGTAAGTGATATCTTATGATAAGTGTCTTTCTGTGTGACTTATTTCACTTAGAATCGTCGTACCTAAATCCACTCATCATGCTGCTCCTAGCCTTATGACGTTGATTTCATGGCTGAGTGATATTCCATTGTACATAAGGACCACAACTTCTTTATCCATTCTTCTCTTTCCTGGGATGTTTAAGGTGTAACGAAGTGGAGGTTCTTGTCAACAGAGCAGCCCTAAACTTTGGGGTGCCTGTGTCTTGCTGATTTTTAGTTTTCCCAATTTATACGCCCATGAGTGGAAGTGCCCTATGCTCTCTAAGCTGAGTTTTTTAGATGTTTCAGGACACACCGTACACTTCTCCAGAGTGGCTGTTGGCAATTTACAGCCCGCCCATCAGCGTAGCAAGGCTCCCATTTCTCCATGGCCTGTCCTGCATTTCTGGTTTTGACACTTTATTCAGCATGGCCCTTTTGACCGATGGGAAGCGAGACTTCTTTGTAGCGCTGATTTGCCTTTCCAGGTTGCTTGGTTGGCCAAAAAGGGCGTATGCGTTTTTTCCTGAATATATTCAGGAAAAAACGCATACGCCCTTTTTGGCCAAGGGCATCATTGTCGAGGTTTTGCCGCTTTTCCTGTGCTTTAAAGGCGATTCGAATCTACCTCCTGGAATCGGTTTCCTGCAATTCTGCCTTGCTTTCAAATCCTCTTCGTTGCCTTCCCTCCATATATTTGTGGACGAGAGTTATCATTTCTAACTCTGCAGGTTTGTGAATTGCAGTGCCCCTGAGCTCCATTTTTCAACTCGCTTTCTTGGGAGCTGGCCGCAAAAGCGCAGGATTGCTTCAGGCCCTATTCTGGCTCCCGGCGGCAGGCTGAGCCTGTGGTTAATTCTTCTTCCTGATGGGAAAATAGAGTGACCTGTGCCTGTCCCAACACCTAGAGCTAGTCTCTCATTGGTTCCCCCTCTTCCCGTTCATCCTCAGGACAAATTGCAACGTGTACGGAACAGGAGGTTAAAGGTGCTGATTCTCCAAGGAGGGAGATTGCTAGTAAAGCGGCTGGAATGGGGAACCGGAGCACAAGGAGATGAGAAATGAGGTGCGTTTTAGAAACCTTTCCCGGTCACACGGTGTACCATCTTCTGGGTTGCTCGTGCATGTTTTCGACGTAGGAAGATGCCCTTGAACCTGGAGATTTGGGACCCATGGGATGGGTACCACGCCGTATTACTTTAAAGGGTCTGCGTTTGCTCACCCAACCTCACCAAACCTCTCAGCCCCAAGAGTGTCCACCCTTATGTCTCAGTCATCTGTGGGTCTAGATATGGTCAATCCAGGTGGCATCGCAGCCCCTGAACGAATTTTGTAAGAATTTCTCTCTCTTTCACTGTCTTTGTTTCACGGGTTTTTAAAAGTAATTGATTTTTATAATAGGGTTTAGCTGCTTTGCACTGCTGTGTTTATGCCGCTTTTCACCCACTTGACTCACTTACAGAGAGATATCAATACATAGGTTTTAAGATTCTTACTAGTCAGATATATTCTTGGGCGGTGAATAGGGGGCGTTGAGTCCAGTTCACTGAGCAAGGAGTAGGTCTTGTCTATTACATATTGGGTTTATGGAACGGTATCTGAGCTAATTTGAAACCCTTGTTTTATGCATCACCCCACCTCACCTTTCCCGTTAAGCAGCCATAGTGTGTTTTCTAAACGTGCGACTCTGTTCTGTTTTGTAATTCAGTTCAAGGGTAGCGGTTTTTACATTCTCTCTGTAAGTGATATCTTATGATAAGTGTCTTTCTGTGTGACTTATTTCACTTAGAATCGTCGTACCTAAATCCACTCATCATGCTGCTCCTAGCCTTATGACGTTGATTTCATGGCTGAGTGATATTCCATTGTACATAAGGACCACAACTTCTTTATCCATTCTTCTCTTTCCTGGGATGTTTAAGGTGTAACGAAGTGGAGGTTCTTGTCAACAGAGCAGCCCTAAACTTTGGGGTGCCTGTGTCTTGCTGATTTTTAGTTTTCCCAATTTATACGCCCATGAGTGGAAGTGCCCTATGCTCTCTAAGCTGAGTTTTTTAGATGTTTCAGGACACACCGTACACTTCTCCAGAGTGGCTGTTGGCAATTTACAGCCCGCCCATCAGCGTAGCAAGGCTCCCATTTCTCCATGGCCTGTCCTGCATTTCTGGTTTTGACACTTTATTCAGCATGGCCCTTTTGACCGATGGGAAGCGAGACTTCTTTGTAGCGCTGATTTGCCTTTCCAGGTTGCTTGGTTGGCCAAAAAGGGCGTATGCGTTTTTTCCTGAATATATTCAGGAAAAAACGCATACGCCCTTTTTGGCCAAGGGCATCATTGTCGAGGTTTTGCCGCTTTTCCTGTGCTTTAAAGGCGATTCGAATCTACCTCCTGGAATCGGTTTCCTGCAATTCTGCCTTGCTTTCAAATCCTCTTCGTTGCCTTCCCTCCATATATTTGTGGACGAGAGTTATCATTTCTAACTCTGCAGGTTTGTGAATTGCAGTGCCCCTGAGCTCCATTTTTCAACTCGCTTTCTTGGGAGCTGGCCGCAAAAGCGCAGGATTGCTTCAGGCCCTATTCTGGCTCCGGGTGGCAGGCTGAGCCTGTGGTTAATTCTGCTTCCTGATGGGAAAATAGAGTGACCTGTACCTGTCCCAACACCAGAGCTAGTCTCTCATTGGTTCCCCCTCTTCCCGTTCATCCTCAGGACAAATTGCAACGTGTACGGAACAGGAGGTTAAAGGTGCTGATTCTCCAAGGAGGGAGATTGCTAGTAAAGCGGCTGGAATGGGGAACCGGAGCACAAGGAGATGAGAAATGAGGTGCGTTTTAGAAACCTTTCCCGGTCACACGGTGTACCATCTTCTGGGTTGCTCGTGCATGTTTTCGACGTAGGAAGATGCCCTTGAACCTGGAGATTTGGGACCCATGGGATGGGTACCACGCCGTATTACTTTAAAGGGTCTGCGTTTGCTCACCCAACCTCACCAAACCTCTCAGCCCCAAGAGTGTCCACCCTTATGTCTCAGTCATCTGTGGGTATAGATATGGTCAATCCAGGTGGCATCGCAGCCCCTGAACGAATTTTGTAAGAATTTCTCTCTCTTTCACTGTCTTTGTTTCACGGGTTTTTAAAAGTAATTGATTTTTATAATGGGGTTTAGCTGCTTTGCACTGCTGTGTTTATGCCGCTTTACACCTACTTGACTCACTTACAGAGAGATATCACTACATAGGTTTTAAGATTCTTACTAGTCAGATATATTCTTGGGCGGTGAATAGGGGTTGTTGAGTCCAGTTCACTGAGCAAGGAGTAGGTCTTGTCTATTACATATTGGGTTTATGGAACGGTATCTGAGCTAATTTGAAACCCTTGTTTTATGCATCACCCCACCTCACCTTTCCCGTTAAGCAGCCATAGTGTGTTTTCTAAACGTGCGACTCTGTTCTGTTTTGTAATTCAGTTCAAGGGTAGCGGTTTTTACATTCCCTCTGTAAGTGATATCTTATGATAAGTGTCTTTTTCTGTGTGACTTATTTCACTTAGAATCGTCGTACCTAAATCCACTCATCATGCTGCTCCTAGCCTTAAGACGTTGATTTCATGGCTGAGTGATATTCCATTGTACATAAGGACCACAACTTCTTTATCCATTCTTCTCTTTCCTGGGATGTTTAAGGTGTAACGAAGTGGAGGTTCTTGTCAACAGAGCAGCCCTAAACTTTGGGGTGCCTGTGTCTTGCTGATTTTTAGTTTTCCCAATTTATACGCCCATGAGTGGAAGTGCCCTATGCTCTCTAAGCTGAGTTTTTTAGATGTTTCAGGACACACCGTACACTTCTCCAGAGTGGCTGTTGGCAATTTACAGCCCACCCATCAGCGTAGCAAGGCTCCCATTTCTCCATGGCCTGTCCTGCATTTCTGGTTTTGACACTTTATTCAGCATGGCCCTTTTGACCGATGGGAAGCGAGACTTCTTTGTAGCGCTGATTTGCCTTTCCAGGTTGCTTGGTTGGCCAAAAAGGGCGTATGCGTTTTTTCCTGAATATATTCAGGAAAAAACGCATACGCCCTTTTTGGCCAAGGGCATCATTGTCGAGGTTTTGCCGCTTTTCCTGTGCTTTAAAGGCGATTCGAATCTACCTCCTGAAATCGGTTTCCTGCAATTCTGCCTTGCTTTCAAATCCTCTTCGTTGCCTTCCCTCCATATATTTGTGGACGAGAGTTATCATTTCTAACTCTGCATGTTTGTGAATTGCAGTGCCCCTGAGCTCCATTTTTCAACTCGCTTTCTTGGGAGCTGGCCGCAAAAGCGCAGGATTGCTTCAGGCCCTATTCTGGCTCCGGGTGGCAGGCTGAGCCTGTGGTTAATTCTGCTTCCTGATGGGAAAATAGAGTGACCTGTGCCTGTCCCAACACCTAGAGCTAGTCTTTCATTGGTTCCCCCTCTTCCCGTTCATCCTCAGGACAAATTGCAACGTGTTCGGAACAGGAGGTTAAAGGTGCTGATTCTCCAAGGAGGGAGATTGCTAGTAAAGTGGCTGGAATGGCGAACCGGAGCACAAGGAGATGAGAAATGAGGTGCGTTTTAGAAACCTTTCCCGGTCACACGGTGTACCATCTTCTGGGTTTCTCGTGCATGTTTTCGACGTAGGACGATGCCCTTGACCCTGGAGATTTGGGACCCATGGGATGGGTACCACGCCGTATTACTTTACAGGGTCTGCGTTAGCTCACCCAACCTCACCAAACCTCTCAGCCCCAAGAGTGTCCTCCCTTATGTCTCAATCAGCTGTGGGTCTAGATATGGTCAATCCAGGTGGCATCGCAGCCCCTGAACGAATTTTGTAAGAATTTCTCTCTCTTTCACTGTCTTTGTTTCACGGGTTTTTAAAAGTAATTGATTTTTATAATAGGGTTTAGCTGCTTTGCACTGCTGTGTTTATGCCGCTTTACACCCACTTGACTCACTTACAGAGAGATATCAATACATAGGTTTTAAGATTCTTACTAGTCAGATATATTCTTGGGCGGTGAATAGGGGGCGTTGAGTCCAGTTCACTGAGCAAGGAGTAGGTCTTGTCTATTACATATTGGGTTTATGGAACGGTATCTGAGCTAATTTGAAACCCTTGTTTTATGCATCACCCCACCTCACCTTTCCCGTTAAGCAGCCATAGTGTGTTTTCTAAACGTGCGACTCTGTTCTGTTTTGTAATTCAGTTCAAGGGTAGCGGTTTTTACATTCCCTCTGTAAGTGATATCTTATGATAAGTGTCTTTTTCTGTGTGACTTATTTCACTTAGAATCGTCGTACCTAAATCCACTCATCATGCTGCTCCTAGCCTTATGACGTTGATTTCATGGCTGAGTGATATTCCATTGTACATAAGGACCACAACTTCTTTATCCATTCTTCTCTTTCCTGGGATGTTTAAGGTGTAACGAAGTGGAGGTTCTTGTCAACAGAGCAGCCCTAAACTTTGGGGTGCCTGTGTCTTGCTGATTTTTAGTTTTCCCAATTTATACGCCCATGAGTGGAAGTGCCCTATGCTCTCTAAGCTGAGTTTTTTAGATGTTTCAGGACACACCGTACACTTCTCCAGAGTGGCTGTTGGCAATTTACAGCCCGCCCATCAGCGTAGCAAGGCTCCCATTTCTCCATGGCCTGTCCTGCATTTCTGGTTTTGACACTTTATTCAGCATGGCCCTTTTGACCGATGGGAAGCGAGACTTCTTTGTAGCGCTGATTTGCCTTTCCAGGTTGCTTGGTTGGCCAAAAAGGGCGTATGCGTTTTTTCCTGAATATATTCAGGAAAAAACGCATACGCCCTTTTTGGCCAAGGGCATCATTGTCGAGGTTTTGCCGCTTTTCCTGTGCTTTAAAGGCGATTCGAATCTACCTCCTGAAATCGGTTTCCTGCAATTCTGCCTTGCTTTCAAATCCTCTTCGTTGCCTTCCCTCCATATATTTGTGGACGAGAGTTATCATTTCTAACTCTGCATGTTTGTGAATTGCAGTGCCCCTGAGCTCCATTTTTCAACTCGCTTTCTTGGGAGCTGGCCGCAAAAGCGCAGGATTGCTTCAGGCCCTATTCTGGCTCCGGGCGGCAGGCTGAGCCTGTGGTTAATTCTGCTTCCTGATGGGAAAATAGAGTGACCTGTGCCTGTCCCAACACCTAGAGCTAGTCTCTCATTGGTTCCCCCTCTTCCCGTTCATCCTCAGGACAAATTGCAACGTGTTCGGAACAGGAGGTTAAAGGTGCTGATTCTCCAAGGAGGGAGATTGCTAGTAAAGCGGCTGGAATGGCGAACCGGAGCAGAAGGAGATGAGAAATGAGGTGCGTTTTAGAAACCTTTCCCGGTCACACGGTGTACCATCTTCTGGGTTTCTCGTGCATGTTTTCGACGTAGGAAGATGCCCTTGAACCTGGAGATTTGGGACCCATGGGATGGGTACCACGCCGTATTACTTTACAGGGTCTGCGTTAGCTCACCCAACCTCACCATACCTCTCAGCCCCAAGAGTGTCCACCCTTATGTCTCAATCAGCTGTGGGTCTAGATATGGTCAATCCAGGTGGCATCGCAGCCCCTGAACGAATTTTGTAAGAATTTCTCTCTATTTCACTGTCTTTGTTTCACGGGTTTTTAAAAGTAATTGATTTTTATAATAGGGTTTAGCTGCTTTGCACTGCTGTGTTTATGCCGCTTTACACCCACTTGACTCACTTACAGAGAGATATCAATACATAGGTTTTAAGATTCTTACTAGTCAGATATATTCTTGGGCGGTGAATAGGGGGCGTTGAGTCCAGTTCACTGAGCAAGGAGTAGGTCTTGTCTATTACATATTGGGTTTATGGAACGGTATCTGAGCTAATTTGAAACCCTTGTTTTATGCATCACCCCACCTCACCTTTCCCGTTAAGCAGCCATAGTGTGTTTTCTAAACGTGCGACTCTGTTCTGTTTTGTAATTCAGTTCAAGGGTAGCGGTTTTTACATTCCCTCTGTAAGTGATATCTTATGATAAGTGTCTTTTTCTGTGTGACTTATTTCACTTAGAATCGTCGTACCTAAATCCACTCATCATGCTGCTCCTAGCCTTATGACGTTGATTTCATGGCTGAGTGATATTCCATTGTACATAAGGACCACAACTTCTTTATCCATTCTTCTCTTTCCTGGGATGTTTAAGGTGTAACGAAGTGGAGGTTCTTGTCAACAGAGCAGCCCTAAACTTTGGGGTGCCTATGTCTTGCTGATTTTTAGTTTTCCCAATTTATACGCCCATGAGTGGAAGTGCCCTATGCTCTCTAAGCTGAGTTTTTTAGATGTTTCAGGACACACCGTACACTTCTCCAGAGTGGCTGTTGGCAATTTACAGCCCGCCCATCAGCGTAGCAAGGCTCCCATTTCTCCATGGCCTGTCCTGCATTTCTGGTTTTGACACTTTATTCAGCATGGCCCTTTTGACCGATGGGAAGCGAGACTTCTTTGTAGCGCTGATTTGCCTTTCCAGGTTGCTTGGTTGGCCAAAAAGGGCGTATGCGTTTTTTCCTGAATATATTCAGGAAAAAACGCATACGCCCTTTTTGGCCAAGGGCATCATTGTCGAGGTTTTGCCGCTTTTCCTGTGCTTTAAAGGCGATTCGAATCTACCTCCTGAAATCGGTTTCCTGCAATTCTGCCTTGCTTTCAAATCCTCTTCGTTGCCTTCCCTCCATATATTTGTGGACGAGAGTTATCATTTCTAACTCTGCAGGTTTGTGAATTGCAGTGCCCCTGAGCTCCATTTTTCAACTCGCTTTCTTGGGAGCTGGCCGCAAAAGCGCAGGATTGCTTCAGGCCCTATTCTGGCTCCGGGCGGCAGGCTGAGCCTGTGGTTAATTCTGCTTCCTGATGGGAAAATAGAGTGACCTGTGCCTGTCCCAACACCTAGAGCTAGTCTCTCATTGGTTCCCCCTCTTCCCGTTCATCCTCAGGACAAATTGCAACGTGTTCGGAACAGGAGGTTAAAGGTGCTGATTCTCCAAGGAGGGAGATTGCTAGTAAAGCGGCTGGAATGGCGAACCGGAGCACAAGGAGATGAGAAATGAGGTGCGTTTTAGAAACCTTTCCCGGTCACACGGTGTACCATCTTCTGGGTTTCTCGTGCATGTTTTCGACGTAGGAAGATGCCCTTGAACCTGGAGATTTGGGACCCATGGGATGGGTACCACGCCGTATTACTTTACAGGGTCTGCGTTAGCTCACCCAACCTCACCAAACCTCTCAGCCCCAAGAGTGTCCACCCTTATGTCTCAATCAGCTGTGGGTCTAGATATGGTCAATCCAGGTGGCATCGCAGCCCCTGAACGAATTTTGTAAGAATTTCTCTCTCTTTCACTGTCTTTGTTTCACGGGTTTTTAAAAGTAATTGATTTTTATAATAGGGTTTAGCTGCTTTGCACTGCTGTGTTTATGCCGCTTTACACCCACTTGACTCACTTACAGAGAGATATCAATACATAGGTTTTAAGATTCTTACTAGTCAGATATATTCTTGGGCGGTGAATAGGGGGCGTTGAGTCCAGTTCACTGAGCAAGGAGTAGGTCTTGTCTATTACATATTGGGTTTATGGAACGGTATCTGAGCTAATTTGAAACCCTTGTTTTATGCATCACCCCACCTCACCTTTCCCGTTAAGCAGCCATAGTGTGTTTTCTAAACGTGCGACTCTGTTCTGTTTTGTAATTCAGTTCAAGGGTAGCGGTTTTTACATTCTCTCTGTAAGTGATATCTTATGATAAGTGTCTTTTTCTGTGTGACTTATTTCACTTAGAATCGTCGTACCTAAATCCACTCATCATGCTGCTCCTAGCCTTATGACGTTGATTTCATGGCTGAGTGATATTCCATTGTACATAAGGACCACAACTTCTTTATCCATTCTTCTCTTTCCTGGGATGTTTAAGTTGTAACGAAGTGGAGGTTCTTGTCAACAGAGCAGCCCTAAACTTTGGGGTGCCTGTGTCTTGCTGATTTTTAGTTTTCCCAATTTATACGCCCATGAGTGGAAGTGCCCTATGCTCTCTAAGCTGAGTTTTTTAGATGTTTCAGGACACACCGTACACTTCTCCAGAGTGGCTGTTGGCAATTTACAGCCCGCCCATCAGCGTAGCAAGGCTCCCAGTTCTCCATGGCCTGTCCTACATTTCTGGTTTTGACACTTTATTCAGCATGGCCCTTTTGACCGATGGGAAGCGAGACTTCTTTGTAGCGCTGATTTGCCTTTCCAGGTTGCTTGGTTGGCCAAAAAGGGCGTATGCGTTTTTTCCTGAATATATTCAGGAAAAAACGCATACGCCCTTTTTGGCCAAGGGCATCATTGTCGAGGTTTTGCCGCTTTTCCTGTGCTTTAAAGGCGATTCGAATCTACCTCCTGAAATCGGTTTCCTGCAATTCTGCCTTGCTTTCAAATCCTCTTCGTTGCCTTCCCTCCATATATTTGTGGACGAGAGTTATCATTTCTAACTCTGCATGTTTGTGAATTGCAGTGCCCCTGAGCTCCATTTTTCAACTCGCTTTCTTGGGAGCTGGCCGCAAAAGTGCAGGATTGCTTCAGGCCCTATTCTGGCTCCGGGCGGCAGGCTGAGCCTGTGGTTAATTCTGCTTCCTGATGGGAAAATAGAGTGACCTGTGCCTGTCCCAACACCTAGAGCTAGTCTCTCATTGGTTCCCCCTCTTCCCGTTCATCCTCAGGACAAATTGCAACGTGTACGGAACAGGAGGTTAAAGGTGCTGATTCTCCAAGGAGGGAGATTGCTAGTAAAGCGGCTGGAATGGCGAACCGGAGCACAAGGAGATGAGAAATGAGGTGCGTTTTAGAAACCTTTCCCGGTCACACGGTGTACCATCTTCTGGGTTTCTCGTGCATGTTTTCGACGTAGGACGATGCCCTTGACCCTGGAGATTTGGGACCCATGGGATGGGTATCACGCCGTATTACTTTACAGGGTCTGCGTTAGCTCACCCAACCTCACCAAACCTCTCAGCCCCAAGAGTGTCCTCCCTTATGTCTCAATCAGCTGTGGGTCTAGATATGGTCAATCCAGGTGGCATCGCAGCCCCTGAACGAATTTTGTAAGAATTTCTCTCTCTTTCACTGTCTTTGTTTCACGGGTTTTTAAAAGTAATTGATTTTTATAATAGGGTTTAGCTGCTTTGCACTGCTGTGTTTATGCCGCTTTACACCCACTTGACTCACTTACAGAGAGATATCAATACATAGGTTTTAAGATTCTTACTAGTCAGATATATTCTTGGGCGGTGAATAGGGGGCGTTGAGTCCAGTTCACTGAGCAAGGAGTAGGTCTTGTCTATTACATTTTGGGTTTATGGAACGGTATCTGAGCTAATTTGAAACCCTTGTTTTATGCATCACCCCACCTCACCTTTCCCGTTAAGCAGCCATAGTGTGTTTTCTAAACGTGCGACTCTGTTCTGTTTTGTAATTCAGTTCAAGGGTAGCGGTTTTTACATTCTCTCTGTAAGTGATGTCTTATGATAAGTGTCTTTTTCTGTGTGACTTATTTCACTTAGAATCGTCGTACCTAAATCCACTCATCATGCTGCTCCTAGCCTTATGACGTTGATTTCATGGCTGAGTGATATTCCATTGTACATAAGGACCACAACTTCTTTATCCATTCTTCTCTTTCCTGGGATGTTTAAGGTGTAACGAAGTGGAGGTTCTTGTCAACAGAGCAGCCCTAAACTTTGGGGTGCCTGTGTCTTGCTGATTTTTAGTTTTCCCAATTTATACGCCCATGAGTGGAAGTGCCCTATGCTCTCTAAGCTGAGTTTTTTAGATGTTTCAGGACACACCGTACACTTCTCCAGAGTGGCTGTTGGCAATTTACAGCCCGCCCATCAGCGTAGCAAGGCTCCCATTTCTCCATGGCCTGTCCTACATTTCTGGTTTTGACACTTTATTCAGCATGGCCCTTTTGACCGATGGGAAGCGAGACTTCTTTGTAGCGCTGATTTGCCTTTCCAGGTTGCTTGGTTGGCCAAAAAGGGCGTATGCGTTTTTTCCTGAATATATTCAGGAAAAAACGCATACGCCCTTTTTGGCCAAGGGCATCATTGTCGAGGTTTTGCCGCTTTTCCTGTGCTTTAAAGGCGATTCGAATCTACCTCCTGAAATCGGTTTCCTGCAATTCTGCCTTGCTTTCAAATCCTCTTCGTTGCCTTCCCTCCATATATTTGTGGACGAGAGTTATCATTTCTAACTCTGCATGTTTGTGAATTGCAGTGCCCCTGAGCTCCATTTTTCAACTCGCTTTCTTGGGAGCTGGCCGCAAAAGCGCAGGATTGCTTCAGGCCCTATTCTGGCTCCGGGCGGCAGGCTGAGCCTGTGGTTAATTCTGCTTCCTGATGGGAAAATAGAGTGACCTGTGCCTGTCCCAACACCTAGAGCTAGTCTCTCATTGGTTCCCCCTCTTCCCGTTCATCCTCAGGACAAATTGCAACGTGTTCGGAACAGGAGGTTAAAGGTGCTGATTCTCCAAGGAGGGAGATTGCTAGTAAAGCGGCTGGAATGGCGAACCGGAGCAGAAGGAGATGAGAAATGAGGTGCGTTTTAGAAACCTTTCCCGGTCACACGGTGTACCATCTTCTGGGTTTCTCGTGCATGTTTTCGACGTAGGAAGATGCCCTTGAACCTGGAGATTTGGGACCCATGGGATGGGTACCACGCCGTATTACTTTACAGGGTCTGCGTTAGCTCACCCAACCTCACCAAACCTCTCAGCCCCAAGAGTGTCCACCCTTATGTCTCAATCAGCTGTGGGTCTAGATATGGTCAATCCAGGTGGCATCGCAGCCCCTGAACGAATTTTGTAAGAATTTCTCTCTCTTTCACTGTCTTTGTTTCACGGGTTTTTAAAAGTAATTGATTTTTATAAT
The DNA here is from genome assembly GCF_965194805.1 of Balaenoptera borealis. Taxonomy (NCBI): domain Eukaryota; kingdom Metazoa; phylum Chordata; class Mammalia; order Artiodactyla; family Balaenopteridae; genus Balaenoptera; species Balaenoptera borealis. The sequence goes on from NC_138874.1 coordinate 42,833,406, forward strand.
AGGGTTTAGCTGCTTTGCACTGCTGTGTTTATGCCGCTTTACACCCACTTGACTCACTTACAGAGAGATATCAATACATAGGTTTTAAGATTCTTACTAGTCAGATATATTCTTGGGCGGTGAATAGGGGGCGTTGAGTCCAGTTCACTGAGCAAGGAGTAGGTCTTGTCTATTACATATTGGGTTTATGGAACGGTATCTGAGCTAATTTGAAACCCTTGTTTTATGCATCACCCCACCTCACCTTTCCCGTTAAGCAGCCATAGTGTGTTTTCTAAACGTGCGACTCTGTTCTGTTTTGTAATTCAGTTCAAGGGTAGCGGTTTTTACATTCTCTCTGTAAGTGATATCTTATGATAAGTGTCTTTTTCTGTGTGACTTATTTCACTTAGAATCGTCGTACCTAAATCCAGTCATCATGCTGCTCCTAGCCTTATGACGTTGATTTCATGGCTGAGTGATATTCCATTGTACATAAGGACCACAACTTCTTTATCCATTCTTCTCTTTCCTGGGATGTTTAAGGTGTAACGAAGTGGAGGTTCTTGTCAACAGAGCAGCCCTAAACTTTGGGGTGCCTGTGTCTTGCTGATTTTTAGTTTTCCCAATTTATACGCCCATGAGTGGAAGTGCCCTATGCTCTCTAAGCTGAGTTTTTTAGATGTTTCAGGACACACCGTACACTTCTCCAGAGTGGCTGTTGGCAATTTACAGCCCGCCCATCAGCGTAGCAAGGCTCCCATTTCTCCATGGCCTGTCCTGCATTTCTGGTTTTGACACTTTATTCAGCATGGCCCTTTTGACCGATGGGAAGCGAGACTTCTTTGTAGCGCTGATTTGCCTTTCCAGGTTGCTTGGTTGGCCAAAAAGGGCGTATGCGTTTTTTCCTGAATATATTCAGGAAAAAACGCATACGCCCTTTTTGGCCAAGGGCATCATTGTCGAGGTTTTGCCGCTTTTCCTGTGCTTTAAAGGCGATTCGAATCTACCTCCTGAAATCGGTTTCCTGCAATTCTGCCTTGCTTTCAAATCCTCTTCGTTGCCTTCCCTCCATATATTTGTGGACGAGAGTTATCATTTCTAACTCTGCAGGTTTGTGAATTGCAGTGCCCCTGAGCTCCATTTTTCAACTCGCTTTCTTGGGAGCTGGCCGCAAAAGCGCAGGATTGCTTCAGGCCCTATTCTGGCTCCGGGCGGCAGGCTGAGCCTGTGGTTAATTCTGCTTCCTGATGGGAAAATAGAGTGACCTGTGCCTGTCCCAACACCTAGAGCTAGTCTCTCATTGGTTCCCCCTCTTCCCGTTCATCCTCAGGACAAATTGCAACGTGTTCGGAACAGGAGGTTAAAGGTGCTGATTCTCCAAGGAGGGAGATTGCTAGTAAAGCGGCTGGAATGGCGAACCGGAGCACAAGGAGATGAGAAATGAGGTGCGTTTTAGAAACCTTTCCCGGTCACACGGTGTACCATCTTCTGGGTTTCTCGTGCATGTTTTCGACGTAGGAAGATGCCCTTGACCCTGGAGATTTGGGACCCATGGGATGGGTACCACGCCGTATTACTTTACAGGGTCTGCGTTTGCTCACCCAACCTCACCAAACCTCTCAGCCCCAAGAGTGTCCACCCTTATGTCTCAATCAGCTGTGGGTCTAGATATGGTCAATCCAGGTGGCATCGCAGCCCCTGAACGAATTTTGTAAGAATTTCTCTCTCTTTCACTGTCTTTGTTTCACGGGTTTTTAAAAGTAATTGATTTTTATAATAGGGTTTAGCTGCTTTGCACTGCTGTGTTTATGCCGCTTTACACCCACTTGACTCACTTACAGAGAGATATCAATACATAGGTTTTAAGATTCTTACTAGTCAGATATATTCTTGGGCGGTGAATAGGGGTTGTTGAGTCCAGTTCACTGAGCAAGGAGTAGGTCTGGTCTATTACATATTGGGTTTATGGAACGGTATCTGAGCTAATTTGAAACCCTTGTTTTATGCATCACCCCACCTCACCTTTCCCGTTAAGCAGCCATAGTGTGTTTTCTAAACGTGCGACTCTGTTCTGTTTTGTAATTCAGTTCAAGGGTAGCGGTTTTTACATTCTCTCTGTAAGTGATATCTTATGATAAGTGTCTTTCTGTGTGACTTATTTCACTTAGAATCGTCGTACCTAAATCCACTCATCATGCTGCTCCTAGCCTTATGACGTTGATTTCATGGCTGAGTGATATTCCATTGTACATAAGGACCACAACTTCTTTATCCATTCTTCTCTTTCCTGGGATGTTTAAGGTGTAACGAAGTGGAGGTTCTTGTCAACAGAGCAGCCCTAAACTTTGGGGTGCCTGTGTCTTGCTGATTTTTAGTTTTCCCAATTTATACGCCCATGAGTGGAAGTGCCCTATGCTCTCTAAGCTGAGTTTTTTAGATGTTTCAGGACACACCGTACACTTCTCCAGAGTGGCTGTTGGCAATTTACAGCCCGCCCATCAGCGTAGCAAGGCTCCCATTTCTCCATGGCCTGTCCTGCATTTCTGGTTTTGACACTTTATTCAGCATGGCCCTTTTGACCGATGGGAAGCGAGACTTCTTTGTAGCGCTGATTTGCCTTTCCAGGTTGCTTGGTTGGCCAAAAAGGGCGTATGCGTTTTTTCCTGAATATATTCAGGAAAAAACGCATACGCCCTTTTTGGCCAAGGGCATCATTGTCGAGGTTTTGCCGCTTTTCCTGTGCTTTAAAGGCGATTCGAATCTACCTCCTGAAATCGGTTTCCTGCAATTCTGCCTTGCTTTCAAATCCTCTTCGTTGCCTTCCCTCCATATATTTGTGGACGAGAGTTATCATTTCTAACTCTGCAGGTTTGTGAATTGCAGTGCCCCTGAGCTCCATTTTTCAACTCGCTTTCTTGGGAGCTGGCCGCAAAAGCGCAGGATTGCTTCAGGCCCTATTCTGGCTCCGGGCGGCAGGCTGAGCCTGTGGTTAATTCTTCTTCCTGATGGGAAAATAGTGACCTGTGCCTGTCCCAACACCTAGAGCTAGTCTCTCATTGGTTCACCCTCTTCCCGTTCATCCTCAGGACAAATTGCAACGTGTACGGAACAGGAGGTTAAAGGTGCTGATTCTCCAAGGAGGGAGATTGCTAGTAAAGCGGCTGGAATGGCGAACCGGAGCACAAGGAGATGAGAAATGAGGTGCGTTTTAGAAACCTTTCCCGGTCACACGGTGTACCATCTTCTGGGTTGCTCGTGCATGTTTTCGACGTAGGAAGATGCCCTTGAACCTGGAGATTTGGGACCCATGGGATGGGTACCACGCCGTATTACTTTAAAGGGTCTGCGTTTGCTCACCCAACCTCACCAAACCTCTCAGCCCCAAGAGTGTCCACCCTTATGTCTCAGTCATCTGTGGGTCTAGATATGGTCAATCCAGGTGGCATCGCAGCCCCTGAACGAATTTTGTAAGAATTTCTCTCTCTTTCACTGTCTTTGTTTCACGGGTTTTTAAAAGTAATTGATTTTTATAATGGGGTTTAGCTGCTTTGCACTGCTGTGTTTATGCCGCTTTACACCTACTTGACTCACTTACAGAGAGATATCACTACATAGGTTTTAAGATTCTTACTAGTCAGATATATTCTTGGGCGGTGAATAGGGGTTGTTGAGTCCAGTTCACTGAGCAAGGAGTAGGTCTTGTCTATTACATATTGGGTTTATGGAACGGTATCTGAGCTAATTTGAAACCCTTGTTTTATGCATCACCCCACCTCACCTTTCCCGTTAAGCAGCCATAGTGTGTTTTCTAAACGTGCAACTCTGTTCTGTTTTGTAATTCAGTTCAAGGGTAGCGGTTTTTACATTCCCTCTGTAAGTGATATCTTATGATAAGTGTCTTTTTCTGTGTGACTTATTTCACTTAGAATCGTCGTACCTAAATCCACTCATCATGCTGCTCCTAGCCTTATGACGTTGATTTCATGGCTGAGTGATATTCCATTGTACATAAGGACCACAACTTCTTTATCCATTCTTCTCTTTCCTGGGATGTTTAAGGTGTAACGAAGTGGAGGTTCTTGTCAACAGAGCAGCCCTAAACTTTGGGGTGCCTGTGTCTTGCTGATTTTTAGTTTTCCCAATTTATACGCCCATGAGTGGAAGTGCCCTATGCTCTCTAAGCTGAGTTTTTTAGATGTTTCAGGACACACCGTACACTTCTCCAGAGTGGCTGTTGGCAATTTACAGCCCGCCCATCAGCGTAGCAAGGCTCCCATTTCTCCATGGCCTGTCCTGCATTTCTGGTTTTGACACTTTATTCAGCATGGCCCTTTTGACCGATGGGAAGCGAGACTTCTTTGTAGCGCTGATTTGCCTTTCCAGGTTGCTTGGTTGGCCAAAAAGGGCGTATGCGTTTTTTCCTGAATATATTCAGGAAAAAACGCATACGCCCTTTTTGGCCAAGGGCATCATTGTCGAGGTTTTGCCGCTTTTCCTGTGCTTTAAAGGCGATTCGAATCTACCTCCTGAAATCGGTTTCCTGCAATTCTGCCTTGCTTTCAAATCCTCTTCGTAGCCTTCCCTCCATATATTTGTGGACGAGAGTTATCATTTCTAACTCTGCAGGTTTGTGAATTGCAGTGCCCCTGAGCTCCATTTTTCAACTCGCTTTCTTGGGAGCTGGCCGCAAAAGCGCAGGATTGCTTCAGGCCCTATTCTGGCTCCGGGCGGCAGGCTGAGCCTGTGGTTAATTCTGCTTCCTGATGGGAAAATAGAGTGACCTGTGCCTGTCCCAACACCTAGAGCTAGTCTCTCATTGGTTCCCCCTCTTCCCGTTCATCCTCAGGACAAATTGCAACGTGTTCGGAACAGGAGGTTAAAGGTGCTGATTCTCCAAGGAGGGAGATTGCTAGTAAAGCGGCTGGAATGGCGAACCGGAGCACAAGGAGATGAGAAATGAGGTGCGTTTTAGAAACCTTTCCCGGTCACACGGTGTACCATCTTCTGGGTTTCTCGTGCATGTTTTCGACGTAGGAAGATGCCCTTGAACCTGGAGATTTGGGACCCATGGAATGGGTACCACGCCGTATTACTTTACAGGGTCTGCGTTAGCTCACCCAACCTCACCAAACCTCTCAGCCCCAAGAGTGTCCACCCTTATGTCTCAATCAGCTGTGGGTCTAGATATGGTCAATCCAGGTGGCATCGCAGCCCCTGAACGAATTTTGTAAGAATTTCTCTCTCTTTCACTGTCTTTGTTTCACGGGTTTTTAAAAGTAATTGATTTTTATAATAGGGTTTAGCTGCTTTGCACTGCTGTGTTTATGCCGCTTTTCACCCACTTGACTCACTTACAGAGAGATATCAATACATAGGTTTTAAGATTCTTACTAGTCAGATATATTCTTGGGCGGTGAATATGGGGCGTTGAGTCCAGTTCACTGAGCAAGGAGTAGGTCTTGTCTATTACATATTGGGTTTATGGAACGGTATCTGAGCTAATTTGAAACCCTTGTTTTATGCATCACCCCACCTCACCTTTCCCGTTAAGCAGCCATAGTGTGTTTTCTAAACGTGCGACTCTGTTCTGTTTTGTAATTCACTTCAAGGGTAGCGGTTTTTACATTCTCTCTGTAAGTGATATCTTATGATAAGTGTCTTTCTGTGTGACTTATTTCACTTAGAATCGTCGTACCTAAATCCACTCATCATGCTGCTCCTAGCCTTATGACGTTGATTTCATGGCTGAGTGATATTCCATTGTACATAAGGACCACAACTTCTTTATCCATTCTTCTCTTTCCTGGGATGTTTAAGGTGTAACGAAGTGGAGGTTCTTGTCAACAGAGCAGCCCTAAACTTTGGGGTGCCTGTGTCTTGCTGATTTTTAGTTTTCCCAATTTATACGCCCATGAGTGGAAGTGCCCTATGCTCTCTAAGCTGAGTTTTTTAGATGTTTCAGGACACACCGTACACTTCTCCAGAGTGGCTGTTGGCAATTTACAGCCCGCCCATCAGCGTAGCAAGGCTCCCATTTCTCCATGGCCTGTCCTGCATTTCTGGTTTTGACACTTTATTCAGCATGGCCCTTTTGACCGATGGGAAGCGAGACTTCTTTGTAGCGCTGATTTGCCTTTCCAGGTTGCTTGGTTGGCCAAAAAGGGCGTATGCGTTTTTTCCTGAATATATTCAGGAAAAAACGCATACGCCCTTTTTGGCCAAGGGCATCATTGTCGAGGTTTTGCCGCTTTTCCTGTGCTTTAAAGGCGATTCGAATCTACCTCCTGAAATCGGTTTCCTGCAATTCTGCCTTGCTTTCAAATCCTCTTCGTTGCCTTCCCTCCATATATTTGTGGACGAGAGTTATCATTTCTAACTCTGCAGGTTTGTGAATTGCAGTGCCCCTGAGCTCCATTTTTCAACTCGCTTTCTTGGGAGCTGGCCGCAAAAGCGCAGGATTGCTTCAGGCCCTATTCTGGCTCCCGGCGGCAGGCTGAGCCTGTGGTTAATTCTTCTTCCTGATGGGAAAATAGAGTGACCTGTGCCTGTCCCAACACCTAGAGCTAGTCTCTCATTGGTTCCCCCTCTTCCCGTTCATCCTCAGGACAAATTGCAACGTGTTCGGAACAGGAGGTTAAAGGTGCTGATTCTCCAAGGAGGGAGATTGCTAGTAAAGCGGCTGGAATGGCGAACCGGAGCACAAGGAGATGAGAAATGAGGTGCGTTTTAGAAACCTTTCCCGGTCACACGGTGTACCATCTTCTGGGTTTCTCGTGCATGTTTTCGACGTAGGAAGATGCCCTTGAACCTGGAGATTTGGGACCCATGGGATGGGTACCACGCCGTATTACTTTACAGGGTCTGCGTTAGCTCACCCAACCTCACCAAACCTCTCAGCCCCAAGAGTGTCCACCCTTATGTCTCAGTCATCTGTGGGTATAGATATGGTCAATCCAGGTGGCATCGCAGCCCCTGAACGAATTTTGTAAGAATTTCTCTCTCTTTCACTGTCTTTGTTTCACGGGTTTTTAAAAGTAATTGATTTTTATAATGGGGTTTAGCTGCTTTGCACTGCTGTGTTTATGCCGCTTTACACCTACTTGACTCACTTACAGAGAGATATCACTACATAGGTTTTAATATTCTTACTAGTCAGATATATTCTTGGGCAGTGAATATGGGTTGTTGAGTCCAGTTCACTGAGCAAGGAGTAGGTCTTGTCTATTACATATTGGGTTTATGGAACGGTATCTGAGCTAATTTGAAACCCTTGTTTTATGCATCACCCCACCTCACCTTTCCCGTTAAGCAGCCATAGTGTGTTTTCTAAACGTGCGACTCTGTTCTGTTTTGTAATTCAGTTCAAGGGTAGAGGTTTTTACATTCCCTCTGTAAGTGATATCTTATGATAAGTGTCTTTTTCTGTGTGACTTATTTCACTTAGAATCGTCGTACCTAAATCCACTCATCATGCTGCTCCTAGCCTTATGACGTTGATTTCATGGCTGAGTGATATTCCATTGTACATAAGGACCACAACTTCTTTATCCATTCTTCTCTTTCCTGGGATGTTTAAGGTGTAACGAAGTGGAGGTTCTTGTCAACAGAGCAGCCCTAAACTTTGGGGTGCCTGTGTCTTGCTGATTTTTAGTTTTCCCAATTTATACGCCCATGAGTGGAAGTGCCCTATGCTCTCTAAGCTGAGTTTTTTAGATGTTTCAGGACACACCGTACACTTCTCCAGAGTGGCTGTTGGCAATTTACAGCCCGCCCATCAGCGTAGCAAGGCTCCCATTTCTCCATGGCCTGTCCTGCATTTCTGGTTTTGACACTTTATTCAGCATGGCCCTTTTGACCGATGGGAAGCGAGACTTCTTTGTAGCGCTGATTTGCCTTTCCAGGTTGCTTGGTTGGCCAAAAAGGGCGTATGCGTTTTTTCCTGAATATATTCAGGAAAAAACGCATACGCCCTTTTTGGCCAAGGGCATCATTGTCGAGGTTTTGCCGCTTTTCCTGTGCTTTAAAGGCGATTCGAATCTACCTCCTGAAATCGGTTTCCTGCAATTCTGCCTTGCTTTCAAATCCTCTTCGTTGCCTTCCCTCCATATATTTGTGGACGAGAGTTATCATTTCTAACTCTGCAGGTTTGTGAATTGCAGTGCCCCTGAGCTCCATTTTTCAACTCGCTTTCTTGGGAGCTGGCCGCAAAAGCGCAGGATTGCTTCAGGCCCTATTCTGGCTCCCGGCGGCAGGCTGAGCCTGTGGTTAATTCTTCTTCCTGATGGGAAAACAGAGTGACCTGTGCCTGTCCCAACACCTAGAGCTAGTCTCTCATTGGTTCCCCCTCTTCCCGTTCATCCTCAGGACAAATTGCAACGTGTTCGGAACAGGAGGTTAAAGGTGCTGATTCTCCAAGGAGGGAGATTGCTAGTAAAGCGGCTGGAATGGCGAACCGGAGCACAAGGAGATGAGAAATGAGGTGCGTTTTAGAAACCTTTCCCGGTCACACGGTGTACCATCTTCTGGGTTTCTCGTGCATGTTTTCGACGTAGGAAGATGCCCTTGAACCTGGAGATTTGGGACCCATGGGATGGGTACCACGCCGTATTACTTTACAGGGTCTGCGTTAGCTCACCCAACCTCACCAAACCTCTCAGCCCCAAGAGTGTCCACCCTTATGTCTCAATCAGCTGTGGGTCTAGATATGGTCAATCCAGGTGGCATCGCAGCCCCTGAACGAATTTTGTAAGAATTTCTCTCTCTTTCACTGTCTTTGTTTCACGGGTTTTTAAAAGTAATTGATTTTTATAATGGGGTTTAGCTGCTTTGCACTGCTGTGTTTATGCCGCTTTACACCTACTTGACTCACTTACAGAGAGATATCAATACATAGGTTTTATGATTCTTACTAGTCAGATATATTCTTGGGCGGTGAATAGGGGTTGTTGAGTCCAGTTCACTGAGCAAGGAGTAGGTCTTGTCTATTACATATTGGGTTTATGGAACGGTATCTGAGCTAATTTGAAACCCTTGTTTTATGCATCACCCCACCTCACCTTTCCCGTTAAGCAGCCATAGTGTGTTTTCTAAACGTGCGACTTTGTTCTGTTTTGTAATTCAGTTCAAGGGTAGCGGTTTTTACATTCCCTCTGTAAGTGATATCTTATGATAAGTGTCTTTTTCTGTGTGACTTATTTCACTTAGAATCGTCGTACCTAAATCCACTCATCATGCTGCTCCTAGCCTTATGATGTTGATTTCATGGCTGAGTGATATTCCATTGTACATAAGGACCACAACTTCTTTATCCATTCTTCTCTTTCCTGGGATGTTTAAGGTGTAACGAAGTGGAGGTTCTTGTCAACAGAGCAGCCCTAAACTTTGGGGTGCCTGTGTCTTGCTGATTTTTAGTTTTCCCAATTTATACGCCCATGAGTGGAAGTGCCCTATGCTCTCTAAGCTGAGTTTTTTAGATGTTTCAGGACACACCGTACACTTCTCCAGAGTGGCTGTTGGCAATTTACAGCCCGCCCATCAGCGTAGCAAGGCTCCCATTTCTCCATGGCCTGTCCTGCATTTCTGGTTTTGACACTTTATTCAGCATGGCCCTTTTGACCGATGGGAAGCGAGACTTCTTTGTAGCGCTGATTTGCCTTTCCAGGTTGCTTGGTTGGCCAAAAAGGGCGTATGCGTTTTTTCCTGAATATATTCAGGAAAAAACGCATACGCCCTTTTTGGCCAAGGGCATCATTGTCGAGGTTTTGCCGCTTTTCCTGTGCTTTAAAGGCGATTCGAATCTACCTCCTGAAATCGGTTTCCTGCAATTCTGCCTTGCTTTCAAATCCTCTTCGTTGCCTTCCCTCCATATATTTGTGGACGAGAGTTATCATTTCTAACTCTGCAGGTTTGTGAATTGCAGTGCCCCTGAGCTCCATTTTTCAACTCGCTTTCTTGGGAGCTGGCCGCAAAAGCGCAGGATTGCTTCAGGCCCTATTCTGGCTCCGGGCGGCAGGCTGAGCCTGTGGTTAATTCTTCTTCCTGATGGGAAAATAGTGACCTGTGCCTGTCCCAACACCTAGAGCTAGTCTCTCATTGGTTCACCCTCTTCCCGTTCATCCTCAGGACAAATTGCAACGTGTACGGAACAGGAGGTTAAAGGTGCTGATTCTCCAAGGAGGGAGATTGCTAGTAAAGTGGCTGGAATGGCGAACCAGAGCACAAGGAGATGAGAAATGAGGTGCGTTTTAGAAACCTTTCCCGGTCACACGGTGTACCATCTTCTGGGTTGCTCGTGCAAGTTTTCGACGTAGGAAGATGCCCTTGAACCTGGAGATTTGGGACCCATGGGATGGGTACCACGCCGTATTACTTTAAAGGGTCTGCGTTTGCTCACCCAACCTCACCAAACCTCTCAGCCCCAAGAGTGTCCACCCTTATGTCTCAGTCATCTGTGGGTATAGATATGGTCAATCCAGGTGGCATCGCAGCCCCTGAACGAATTTTGTAAGAATTTCTCTCTCTTTCACTGTCTTTGTTTCACGGGTTTTTAAAAGTAATTGATTTTTATAATGGGGTTTAGCTGCTTTGCACTGCTGTGTTTATGCCGCTTTACACCTACTTGACTCACTTACAGAGAGATATCAATACATAGGTTTTATGATTCTTACTAGTCAGATATATTCTTGGGCGGTGAATAGGGGTTGTTGAGTCCAGTTCACTGAGCAAGGAGTAGGTCTTGTCTATTACATATTGGGTTTATGGAACGGTATCTGAGCTAATTTGAAACCCTTGTTTTATGCATCACCCCACCTCACCTTTCCCGTTAAGCAGCCATAGTGTGTTTTCTAAACGTGCGACTCTGTTCTGTTTTGTAATTCAGTTCAAGGGTAGCGGTTTTTACATTCCCTCTGTAAGTGATATCTTATGATAAGTGTCTTTTTCTGTGTGACTTATTTCACTTAGAATCATCGTACCTAAATCCACTCATCATGCTGCTCCTAGCCTTATGACGTTGATTTCATGGCTGAGTGATATTCCATTGTACATAAGGACCACAACTTCTTTATCCATTCTTCTCTTTCCTGGGATGTTTAAGGTGTAACGAAGTGGAGGTTCTTGTCAACAGAGCAGCCCTAAACTTTGGGGTGCCTGTGTCTTGCTGATTTTTAGTTTTCCCAATTTATACGCCCATGAGTGGAAGTGCCCTATGCTCTCTAAGCTGAGTTTTTTAGATGTTTCAGGACACACCGTACACTTCTCCAGAGTGGCTGTTGGCAATTTACAGCCCGCCCATCAGCGTAGCAAGGCTCCCATTTCTCCATGGCCTGTCCTGCATTTCTGGTTTTGACACTTTATTCAGCATGGCCCTTTTGACCGATGGGAAGCGAGACTTCTTTGTAGCGCTGATTTGCCTTTCCAGGTTGCTTGGTTGGCCAAAAAGGGCGTATGCGTTTTTTCCTGAATATATTCAGGAAAAAACGCATACGCCCTTTTTGGCCAAGGGCATCATTGTCGAGGTTTTGCCGCTTTTCCTGTGCTTTAAAGGCGATTCGAATCTACCTCCTGAAATCGGTTTCCTGCAATTCTGCCTTGCTTTCAAATCCTCTTCGTAGCCTTCCCTCCATATATTTGTGGACGAGAGTTATCATTTCTAACTCTGCAGGTTTGTGAATTGCAGTGCCCCTGAGCTCCATTTTTCAACTCGCTTTCTTGGGAGCTGGCCGCAAAAGCGCAGGATTGCTTCAGGCCCTATTCTGGCTCCGGGCGGCAGGCTGAGCCTGTGGTTAATTCTGCTTCCTGATGGGAAAATAGAGTGACCTGTGCCTGTCCCAACACCTAGAGCTAGTCTCTCATTGGTTCCCCCTCTTCCCGTTCATCCTCAGGACAAATTGCAACGTGTTCGGAACAGGAGGTTAAAGGTGCTGATTCTCCAAGGAGGGAGATTGCTAGTAAAGCGGCTGGAATGGCGAACCGGAGCACAAGGAGATGAGAAATGAGGTGCGTTTTAGAAACCTTTCCCGGTCACACGGTGTACCATCTTCTGGGTTTCTCGTGCATGTTTTCGACGTAGGAAGATGCCCTTGACCCTGGAGATTTGGGACCCATGGGATGGGTACCACGCCGTATTACTTTACAGGGTCTGCGTTAGCTCACCCAACCTCACCAAACCTCTCAGCCCCAAGAGTGTCCACCCTTATGTCTCAATCAGCTGTGGGTCTAGATATGGTCAATCCAGGTGGCATCGCAGCCCCTGAACGAATTTTGTAAGAATTTCTCTCTCTTTCACTGTCTTTGTTTCACGGGTTTTTAAAAGTAATTGATTTTTATAATAGGGTTTAGCTGCTTTGCACTGCTGTGTTTATGCCGCTTTTCACCCACTTGACTCACTTACAGAGAGATATCAATACATAGGTTTTAAGATTCTTACTAGTCAGATATATTCTTGGGCGGTGAATAGGGGGCGTTGAGTCCAGTTCACTGAGCAAGGAGTAGGTCTTGTCTATTACATATTGGGTTTATGGAACGGTATCTGAGCTAATTTGAAACCCTTGTTTTATGCATCACCCCACCTCACCTTTCCCGTTAAGCAGCCATAGTGTGTTTTCTAAACGTGCGACTCTGTTCTGTTTTGTAATTCAGTTCAAGGGTAGCGGTTTCTACATTCCCTCTATAAGTGATATCTTATGATAAGTGTCTTTTTCTGTGTGACTTATTTCACTTAGAATCGTCGTACCTAAATCCACTCATCATGCTGCTCCTAGCCTTATGACGTTGATTTCATGGCTGAGTGATATTCCATTGTACATAAGGACCACAACTTCTTTATCCATTCTTCTCTTTCCTGGGATGTTTAAGGTGTAACGAAGTGGAGGTTCTTGTCAACAGAGCAGCCCTAAACTTTGGGGTGCCTGTGTCTTGCTGATTTTTAGTTTTCCCAATTTATACGCCCATGAGTGGAAGTGCCCTATGCTCTCTAAGCTGAGTTTTTTAGATGTTTCAGGACACACCGTACACTTCTCCAGAGTGGCTGTTGGCAATTTACAGCCCGCCCATCAGCGTAGCAAGGCTCCCATTTCTCCATGGCCTGTCCTGCATTTCTGGTTTTGACACTTTATTCAGCATGGCCCTTTTGACCGATGGGAAGCGAGACTTCTTTGTAGCGCTGATTTGCCTTTCCAGGTTGCTTGGTTGGCCAAAAAGGGCGTATGCGTTTTTTCCTGAATATATTCAGGAAAAAACGCATACGCCCTTTTTGGCCAAGGGCATCATTGTCGAGGTTTTGCCGCTTTTCCTGTGCTTTAAAGGCGATTCGAATCTACCTCCTGAAATCGGTTTCCTGCAATTCTGCCTTGCTTTCAAATCCTCTTCGTTGCCTTCCCTCCATATATTTGTGGACGAGAGTTATCATTTCTAACTCTGCAGGTTTGTGAATTGCAGTGCCCCTGAGCTCCATTTTTCAACTCGCTTTCTTGGGAGCTGGCCGCAAAAGCGCAGGATTGCTTCAGGCCCTATTCTGGCTCCGGGCGGCAGGCTGAGCCTGTGGTTAATTCTTCTTCCTGATGGGAAAATAGTGACCTGTGCCTGTCCCAACACCTAGAGCTAGTCTCTCATTGGTTCACCCTCTTCCCGTTAATCCTCAGGACAAATTGCAACGTGTACGGAACAGGAGGTTAAAGGTGCTGATTCTCCAAGGAGGGAGATTGCTAGTAAAGTGGCTGGAATGGCGAACCGGAGCACAAGGAGATGAGAAATGAGGTGCGTTTTAGAAACCTTTCCCGGTCACACGGTGTACCATCTTCTGGGTTGCTCGTGCATGTTTTTGACGTAGGAAGATGCCCTTGAACCTGGAGATTTGGGACCCATGGGATGGGTACCACGCCGTATTACTTTAAAGGGTCTGCGTTTGCTCACCCAACCTCACCAAACCTCTCAGCCCCAAGAGTGTCCACCCTTATGTCTCAGTCATCTGTGGGTCTAGATATGGTCAATCCAGGTGGCATCGCAGCCCCTGAACGAATTTTGTAAGAATTTCTCTCTCTTTCACTGTCTTTGTTTCACGGGTTTTTAAAAGTAATTGATTTTTATAATGGGGTTTAGCTGCTTTGCACTGCTGTGTTTATGCCGCTTTACACCTACTTGACTCACTTACAGAGAGATATCACTACATAGGTTTTAAGATTCTTACTAGTCAGATATATTCTTGGGCGGTGAATAGGGGTTGTTGAGTCCAGTTCACTGAGCAAGGAGTTGGTCTTGTCTATTACATATTGGGTTTATGGAACGGTATCTGAGCTAATTTGAAACCCTTGTTTTATGCATCACCCCACCTCACCTTTCCCGTTAAGCAGCCATAGTGTGTTTTCTAAACGTGCGACTCTGTTCTGTTTTGTAATTCAGTTCAAGGGTAGCGGTTTTTACATTCCCTCTGTAAGTGATATCTTATGATAAGTGTCTTTTTCTGTGTGACTTATTTCACTTAGAATCGTCGTACCTAAATCCACTCATCATGCTGCTCCTAGCCTTATGACGTTGATTTCATGGCTGAGTGATATTCCATTGTACATAAGGACCACAACTTCTTTATCCATTCTTCTCTTTCCTGGGATGTTTAAGGTGTAACGAAGTGGAGGTTCTTGTCAACAGAGCAGCCCTAAACTTTGGGGTGCCTGTGTCTTGCTGATTTTTAGTTTTCCCAATTTATACGCCCATGAGTGGAAGTGCCCTATGCTCTCTAAGCTGAGTTTTTTCGATGTTTCAGGACACACCGTACACTTCTCCAGAGTGGCTGTTGGCAATTTACAGCCCGCCCATCAGCGTAGCAAGGCTCCCATTTCTCCATGGCCTGTCCTGCATTTCTGGTTTTGACACTTTATTCAGCATGGCCCTTTTGACCGATGGGAAGCGAGACTTCTTTGTAGCGCTGATTTGCCTTTCCAGGTTGCTTGGTTGGCCAAAAAGGGCGTATGCGTTTTTTCCTGAATATATTCAGGAAAAAACGCATACGCCCTTTTTGGCCAAGGGCATCATTGTCGAGGTTTTGCCGCTTTTCCTGTGCTTTAAAGGCGATTCGAATCTACCTCCTGAAATCGGTTTCCTGCAATTCTGCCTTGCTTTCAAATCCTCTTCGTAGCCTTCCCTCCATATATTTGTGGACGAGAGTTATCATTTCTAACTCTGCAGGTTTGTGAATTGCAGTGCCCCTGAGCTCCATTTTTCAACTCGCTTTCTTGGGAGCTGGCCGCAAAAGCGCAGGATTGCTTCAGGCCCTATTCTGGCTCCGGGCGGCAGGCTGAGCCTGTGGTTAATTCTGCTTCCTGATGGGAAAATAGAGTGACCTGTGCCTGTCCCAACACCTAGAGCTAGTCTCTCATTGGTTCCCCCTCTTCCCGTTCATCCTCAGGACAAATTGCAACGTGTTCGGAACAGGAGGTTAAAGGTGCTGATTCTCCAAGGAGGGAGATTGCTAGTAAAGCGGCTGGAATGGCGAACCGGAGCACAAGGAGATGAGAAATGAGGTGCGTTTTAGAAACCTTTCCCGGTCACACGGTGTACCATCTTCTGGGTTTCTCGTGCATGTTTTCGACGTAGGAAGATGCCCTTGACCCTGGAGATTTGGGACCCATGGGATGGGTACCACGCCGTATTACTTTACAGGGTCTGCGTTAGCTCACCCAACCTCACCAAACCTCTCAGCCCCAAGAGTGTCCACCCTTATGTCTCAATCAGCTGTGGGTCTAGATATGGTCAATCCAGGTGGCATCGCAGCCCCTGAACGAATTTTGTAAGAATTTCTCTCTCTTTCACTGTCTTTGTTTCACGGGTTTTTAAAAGTAATTGATTTTTATAATAGGGTTTAGCTGCTTTGCACTGCTGTGTTTATGCCGCTTTTCACCCACTTGACTCACTTACAGAGAGATATCAATACATAGGTTTTAAGATTCTTACTAGTCAGATATATTCTTGGGCGGTGAATAGGGGGCGTTGAGTCCAGTTCACTGAGCAAGGAGTAGGTCTTGTCTATTACATATTGGGTTTATGGAACGGTATCTGAGCTAATTTGAAACCCTTGTTTTATGCATCACCCCACCTCACCTTTCCCGTTAAGCAGCCACAGTGTGTTTTCTAAACGTGCGACTCTGTTCTGTTTTGTAATTCAGTTCAAGGGTAGCGGTTTTTACATTCTCTCTGTAAGTGATATCTTATGATAAGTGTCTTTCTGTGTGACTTATTTCACTTAGAATCGTCGTACCTAAATCCACTCATCATGCTGCTCCTAGCCTTATGACGTTGATTTCATGGCTGAGTGATATTCCATTGTACATAAGGACCACAACTTCTTTATCCATTCTTCTCTTTCCTGGGATGTTTAAGGTGTAACGAAGTGGAGGTTCTTGTCAACAGAGCAGCCCTAAACTTTGGGGTGCCTGTGTCTTGCTGATTTTTAGTTTTCCCAATTTATACGCCCATGAGTGGAAGTGCCCTATGCTCTCTAAGCTGAGTTTTTTAGATGTTTCAGGACACACCGTACACTTCTCCAGAGTGGCTGTTGGCAATTTACAGCCCGCCCATCAGCGTAGCAAGGCTCCCATTTCTCCATGGCCTGTCCTGCATTTCTGGTTTTGACACTTTATTCAGCATGGCCCTTTTGACCGATGGGAAGCGAGACTTCTTTGTAGCGCTGATTTGCCTTTCCAGGTTGCTTGGTTGGCCAAAAAGGGCGTATGCGTTTTTTCCTGAATATATTCAGGAAAAAACGCATACGCCCTTTTTGGCCAAGGGCATCATTGTCGAGGTTTTGCCGCTTTTCCTGTGCTTTAAAGGCGATTCGAATCTACCTCCTGAAATCGGTTTCCTGCAATTCTGCCTTGCTTTCAAATCCTCTTCGTTGCCTTCCCTCCATATATTTGTGGACGAGAGTTATCATTTCTAACTCTGCAGGTTTGTGAATTGCAGTGCCCCTGAGCTCCATTTTTCAACTCGCTTTCTTGGGAGCTGGCCGCAAAAGCGCAGGATTGCTTCAGGCCCTATTCTGGCTCCCGGCGGCAGGCTGAGCCTGTGGTTAATTCTTCTTCCTGATGGGAAAATAGAGTGACCTGTGCCTGTCCCAACACCTAGAGCTAGTCTCTCATTGGTTCCCCCTCTTCCCGTTCATCCTCAGGACAAATTGCAACGTGTACGGAACAGGAGGTTAAAGGTGCTGATTCTCCAAGGAGGGAGATTGCTAGTAAAGCGGCTGGAATGGCGAACCGGAGCACAAGGAGATGAGAAATGAGGTGCGTTTTAGAAACCTTTCCCGGTCACACGGTGTACCATCTTCTGGGTTGCTCGTGCATGTTTTCGACGTAGGAAGATGCCCTTGAACCTGGAGATTTGGGACCCATGGGATGGGTACCACGCCGTATTACTTTAAAGGGTCTGCGTTTGCTCACCCAACCTCACCAAACCTCTCAGCCCCAAGAGTGTCCACCCTTATGTCTCAGTCATCTGTGGGTATAGATATGGTCAATCCAGGTGGCATCGCAGCCCCTGAACGAATTTTGTAAGAATTTCTCTCTCTCTCACTGTCTTTGTTTCACGGGTTTTTAAAAGTAATTGATTTTTATAATGGGGTTTAGCTGCTTTGCACTGCTGTGTTTATGCCGCTTTACACCTACTTGACTCACTTACAGAGAGATATCACTACATAGGTTTTAAGATTCTTACTAGTCAGATATATTCTTGGGCGGTGAATAGGGGTTGTTGAGTCCAGTTCACTGAGCAAGGAGTAGGTCTTGTCTATTACATATTGGGTTTATGGAACGGTATCTGAGCTAATTTGAAACCCTTGTTTTATGCATCACCCCACCTCACCTTTCCCGTTAAGCAGCCATAGTGTGTTTTCTAAACGTGCGACTCTGTTCTGTTTTGTAATTCAGTTCAAGGGTAGCGGTTTTTACATTCCCTCTGTAAGTGATATCTTATGATAAGTGTCTTTTTCTGTGTGACTTCTTTCACTTAGAATCGTCGTACCTAAATCCACTCATCATGCTGCTCCTAGCCTTAAGACGTTGATTTCATGGCTGAGTGATATTCCATTGTACATAAGGACCACAACTTCTTTATCCATTCTTCTCTTTCCTGGGATGTTTAAGGTGTAACGAAGTGGAGGTTCTTGTCAACAGAGCAGCCCTAAACTTTGGGGTGCCTGTGTCTTGCTGATTTTTAGTTTTCCCAATTTATACGCCCATGAGTGGAAGTGCCCTATGCTCTCTAAGCTGAGTTTTTTAGATGTTTCAGGACACACCGTACACTTCTCCAGAGTGGCTGTTGGCAATTTACAGCCCGCCCATCAGCGTAGCAAGGCTCCCATTTCTCCATGGCCTGTCCTGCATTTCTGGTTTTGACACTTTATTCAGCATGGCCCTTTTGACCGATGGGAAGCGAGACTTCTTTGTAGCGCTGATTTGCCTTTCCAGGTTGCTTGGTTGGCCAAAAAGGGCGTATGCGTTTTTTCCTGAATATATTCAGGAAAAAACGCATACGCCCTTTTTGGCCAAGGGCATCATTGTCGAGGTTTTGCCGCTTTTCCTGTGCTTTAAAGGCGATTCGAATCTACCTCCTGAAATCGGTTTCCTGCAATTCTGCCTTGCTTTCAAATCCTCTTCGTTGCCTTCCCTCCATATATTTGTGGACGAGAGTTATCATTTCTAACTCTGCAGGTTTGTGAATTGCAGTGCCCCTGAGCTCCATTTTTCAACTCGCTTTCTTGGGAGCTGGCCGCAAAAGCGCAGGATTGCTTCAGGCCCTATTCTGGCTCCGGGCGGCAGGCTGAGCCTGTGGTTAATTCTGCTACCTGATGGGAAAATAGAGTGACCTGTGCCTGTCCCAACACCTAGAGCTAGTCTCTCATTGGTTCCCCCTCTTCCCGTTCATCCTCAGGACAAATTGCAACGTGTACGGAACAGGAGGTTAAAGGTGCTGATTCTCCAAGGAGGGAGATTGCTAGTAAAGCGGCTGGAATGGCGAACCGGAGCACAAGGAGATGAGAAATGAGGTGCGTTTCAGAAACCTTTCCCGGTCACACGGTGTACCATCTTCTGGGTTTCTCGTGCATGTTTTCGACGTAGGAAGATGCCCTTGACCCTGGAGATTTGGGACCCATGGGATGGGTACCACGCCGTATTACTTTAAAGGGTCTGCGTTTGCTCACCCAACCTCACCAAACCTCTCAGCCCCAAGAGTGTCCACCCTTATGTCTCAGTCATCTGTGGGTCTAGATATGGTCAATCCAGGTGGCATCGCAGCCCCTGAACGAATTTTGTAAGAATTTCTCTCTCTTTCACTGTCTTTGTTTCACGGGTTTTTAAAAGTAATTGATTTTTATAATGGGGTTTAGCTGCTTTGCACTGCTGTGTTTATGCCGCTTTACACCTACTTGACTCACTTACAGAGAGATATCACTACATAGGTTTTAAGATTCTTACTAGTCAGATATATTCTTGGGCGGTGAATAGGGGTTGTTGAGTCCAGTTCACTGAGCAAGGAGTAGGTCTTGTCTATTACATATTGGGTTTATGGAACGGTATCTGAGCTAATTTGAAACCCTTGTTTTATGCATCACCCCACCTCACCTTTCCCGTTAAGCAGCCATAGTGTGTTTTCTAAACGTGCGACTCTGTTCTGTTTTGTAATTCAGTTCAAGGGTAGCGGTTTTTACATTCTCTCTGTAAGTGATATCTTATGATAAGTGTCTTTCTGTGTGACTTATTTCACTTAGAATCGTCGTACCTAAATCCACTCATCATGCTGCTCCTAGCCTTAAGACGTTGATTTCATGGCTGAGTGATATTCCATTGTACATAAGGACCACAACTTCTTTATCCATTCTTCTCTTTCCTGGGATGTTTAAGGTGTAACGAAGTGGAGGTTCTTGTCAACAGAGCAGCCCTAAACTTTGGGGTGCCTGTGTCTTGCTGATTTTTAGTTTTCCCAATTTATACGCCCATGAGTGGAAGTGCCCTATGCTCTCTAAGCTGAGTATTTTAGATGTTTCAGGACACACCGTACACTTCTCCAGAGTGGCTGTTGGCAATTTACAGCCCGCCCATCAGCGTAGCAAGGCTCCCATTTCTCCATGGCCTGTCCTGCATTTCTGGTTTTGACACTTTATTCAGCATGGCCCTTTTGACCGATGGGAAGCGAGACTTCTTTGTAGCGCTGATTTGCCTTTCCAGGTTGCTTGGTTGGCCAAAAAGGGCGTATGCGTTTTTTCCTGAATATATTCAGGAAAAAACGCATACGCCCTTTTTGGCCAAGGGCATCATTGTCGAGGTTTTGCCGCTTTTCCTGTGCTTTAAAGGCGATTCGAATCTACCTCCTGGAATCGGTTTCCTGCAATTCTGCCTTGCTTTCAAATCCTCTTCGTTGCCTTCCCTCCATATATTTGTGGACGAGAGTTATCATTTCTAACTCTGCAGGTTTGTGAATTGCAGTGCCCCTGAGCTCCATTTTTCAACTCGCTTTCTTGGGAGCTGGCCGCAAAAGCGCAGGATTGCTTCAGGCCCTATTCTGGCTCCGGGCGGCAGGCTGAGCCTGTGGTTAATTCTGCTTCCTGATGGGAAAATAGAGTGACCTCTGCCTGTCCCAACACCTAGAGCTAGTCTCTCATTGGTTCCCCCTCTTCCCGTTCATCCTCAGGACAAATTGCAACGTGTTCGGAACAGGAGGTTAAAGGTGCTGATTCTCCAAGGAGGGAGATTGCTAGTAAAGCGGCTGGAATGGCGAACCGGAGCACAAGGAGATGAGAAATGAGGTGCGTTTCAGAAACCTTTCCCGGTCACACGGTGTACCATCTTCTGGGTTTCTCGTGCATGTTTTCGACGTAGGAAGATGCCCTTGACCCTGGAGATTTGGGACCCATGGGATGGGTACCACGCCGTATTACTTTAAAGGGTCTGCGTTTGCTCACCCAACCTCACCAAACCTCTCAGCCCCAAGAGTGTCCACCCTTATGTCTCAGTCATCTGTGGGTCTAGATATGGTCAATCCAGGTGGCATCGCAGCCCCTGAACGAATTTTGTAAGAATTTCTCTCTCTTTCACTGTCTTTGTTTCACGGGTTTTTAAAAGTAATTGATTTTTATAATGGGGTTTAGCTGCTTTGCACTGCTGTGTTTATGCCGCTTTACACCTACTTGACTCACTTACAGAGAGATATCACTACATAGGTTTTAAGATTCTTACTAGTCAGATATATTCTTGGGCGGTGAATAGGGGTTGTTGAGTCTAGTTCACTGAGCAAGGAGTAGGTCTTGTCTATTACATATTGGGTTTATGGAACGGTATCTGAGCTAATTTGAAACCCTTGTTTTATGCATCACCCCACCTCACCTTTCCCGTTAAGCAGCCATAGTGTGTTTTCTAAACGTGCGACTCTGTTCTGTTTTGTAATTCAGTTCAAGGGTAGCGGTTTTTACATTCTCTCTGTAAGTGATATCTTATGATAAGTGTCTTTCTGTGTGACTTATTTCACTTAGAATCGTCGTACCTAAATCCACTCATCATGCTGCTCCTAGCCTTAAGACGTTGATTTCATGGCTGAGTGATATTCCATTGTACATAAGGACCACAACTTCTTTATCCATTCTTCTCTTTCCTGGGATGTTTAAGGTGTAACGAAGTGGAGGTTCTTGTCAACAGAGCAGCCCTAAACTTTGGGGTGCCTGTGTCTTGCTGATTTTTAGTTTTCCCAATTTATACGCCCATGAGTGGAAGTGCCCTATGCTCTCTAAGCTGAGTATTTTAGATGTTTCAGGACACACCGTACACTTCTCCAGAGTGGCTGTTGGCAATTTACAGCCCGCCCATCAGCGTAGCAAGGCTCCCATTTCTCCATGGCCTGTCCTGCATTTCTGGTTTTGACACTTTATTCAGCATGGCCCTTTTGACCGATGGGAAGCGAGACTTCTTTGTAGCGCTGATTTGCCTTTCCAGGTTGCTTGGTTGGCCAAAAAGGGCGTATGCGTTTTTTCCTGAATATATTCAGGAAAAAACGCATACGCCCTTTTTGGCCAAGGGCATCATTGTCGAGGTTTTGCCGCTTTTCCTGTGCTTTAAAGGCGATTCGAATCTACCTCCTGGAATCGGTTTCCTGCAATTCTGCCTTGCTTTCAAATCCTCTTCGTTGCCTTCCCTCCATATATTTGTGGACGAGAGTTATCATTTCTAACTCTGCAGGTTTGTGAATTGCAGTGCCCCTGAGCTCCATTTTTCAACTCGCTTTCTTGGGAGCTGGCCGCAAAAGCGCAGGATTGCTTCAGGCCCTATTCTGGCTCCGGGCGGCAGGCTGAGCCTGTGGTTAATTCTGCTTCCTGATGGGAAAATAGAGTGACCTCTGCCTGTCCCAACACCTAGAGCTAGTCTCTCATTGGTTCCCCCTCTTCCCGTTCATCCTCAGGACAAATTGCAACCTGTACGGAACAGGAGGTTAAAGGTGCTGATTCTCCAAGGAGGGAGATTGCTAGTAAAGCGGCTGGAATGGCGAACCGGAGCACAAGGAGATGAGAAATGAGGTGCGTTTTAGAAACCTTTCCCGGTCACACGGTGTACCATCTTCTGGGTTTCTCGTGCATGTTTTCGACGTAGGAAGATGCCCTTGACCCTGGAGATTTGGGACCCATGGGATGGGTACCACGCCGTATTACTTTACAGGGTCTGCGTTAGCTCACCCAACCTCACCAAACCTCTCAGCCCCAAGAGTGTCCACCCTTATGTCTCAATCAGCTGTGGGTCTAGATATGGTCAATCCAGGTGGCATCGCAGCCCCTGAACGAATTTTGTAAGAATTTCTCTCTCTTTCACTGTCTTTGTTTCACGGGTTTTTAAAAGTAATTGATTTTTATAATAGGGTTTAGCTGCTTTGCACTGCTGTGTTTATGCCGCTTTACACCCACTTGACTCACTTACAGAGAGATATCAATACATAGGTTTTAAGATTCTTACTAGTCAGATATATTCTTGGGTGGTGAATAGGGGGCGTTGAGTCCAGTTCACTGAGCAAGGAGTAGGTCTGGTCTATTACATATTGGGTTTATGGAACGGTATCTGAGCTAATTTGAAACCCTTGTTTTATGCATCACCCCACCTCACCTTTCCCGTTAAGCAGCCATAGTGTGTTTTCTAAACGTGCGACTCTGTTCTGTTTTGTAATTCAGTTCAAGGGTAGCGGTTTTTACATTCTCTCTGTAAGTGATATCTTATGATAAGTGTCTTTCTGTGTGACTTATTTCACTTAGAATCGTCATACCTAAATCCACTCATCATGCTGCTCCTAGCCTTATGACGTTGATTTCATGGCTGAGTGATATTCCATTGTACATAAGGACCACAACTTCTTTATCCATTCTTCTCTTTCCTGGGATGTTTAAGGTGTAACGAAGTGGAGGTTCTTGTCAACAGAGCAGCCCTAAACTTTGGGGTGCCTGTGTCTTGCTGATTTTTAGTTTTCCCAATTTATACGCCCATGAGTGGATGTGCCCTATGCTCTCTAAGCTGAGTTTCTTAGATGTTTCAGGACACACCGTACACTTCTCCAGAGTGGCTGTTGGCAATTTACAGCCCGCCCATCAGCGTAGCAAGGCTCCCATTTCTCCATGGCCTGTCCTGCATTTCTGGTTTTGACACTTTATTCAGCATGGCCCTTTTGACCGATGGGAAGCGAGACTTCTTTGTAGCGCTGATTTGCCTTTCCAGGTTGCTTGGTTGGCCAAAAAGGGCGTATGCGTTTTTTCCTGAATATATTCAGGAAAAAACGCATACGCCCTTTTTGGCCAAGGGCATCATTGTCGAGGTTTTGCCGCTTTTCCTGTGCTTTAAAGGCGATTCGAATCTACCTCCTGAAATCGGTTTCCTGCAATTCTGCCTTGCTTTCAAATCCTCTTCGTTGCCTTCCCTCCATATATTTGTGGACGAGAGTTATCATTTCTAACTCTGCAGGTTTGTGAATTGCAGTGCCCCTGAGCTCCATTTTTCAACTCGCTTTCTTGGGAGCTGGCCGCAAAAGCGCAGGATTGCTTCAGGCCCTATTCTGGCTCCGGGCGGCAGGCTGAGCCTGTGGTTAATTCTGCTTCCTGATGGGAAAATAGAGTGACCTGTGCCTGTCCCAACACCTAGAGCTAGTCTCTCATTGGTTCCCCCTCTTCCCGTTCATCCTCAGGACAAATTGCAACGTGTTCGGAACAGGAGGTTAAAGGTGCTGATTCTCCCAGGAGGGAGATTGCTAGTAAAGCGGCTGGAATGGCGAACCGGAGCACAAGGAGATGAGAAATGAGGTGCGTTTTAGAAACCTTTCCCGGTCACACGGTGTACCATCTTCTGGGTTTCTCGTGCATGTTTTCGACGTAGGACGATGCCCTTGAACCTGGAGATTTGGGACCCATGGGATGGGTACCACGCCGTATTACTTTACAGGGTCTGCGTTAGCTCACCCAACCTCACCAAACCTCTCAGCCCCAAGAGTGTCCACCCTTATGTCTCAATCAGCTGTGGGTCTAGATATGGTCAATCCAGGTGGCATCGCAGCCCCTGAACGAATTTTGTAAGAATTTCTCTCTCTTTCACTGTCTTTGTTTCACGGGTTTTTAAAAGTAATTGATTTTTATAATAGGGTTTAGCTGCTTTGCACTGCTGTGTTTATGCCGCTTTTCACCCACTTGACTCACTTACAGAGAGATATCAATACATAGGTTTTAAGATTCTTACTAGTCAGATATATTCTTGGGCGGTGAATAGGGGGCGTTGAGTCCAGTTCACTGAGCAAGGAGTAGGTCTTGTCTATTACATAGTGGGTTTATGGAACGGTATCTGAGCTAATTTGAAACCCTTGTTTTATGCATCACCCCACCTCACCTTTCCCGTTAAGCAGCCATAGTGTGTTTTCTAAACGTGCGACTCTGTTCTGTTTTGTAATTCAGTTCAAGGGTAGCGGTTTTTACATTCTCTCTGTAAGTGATATCTTATGATAAGTGTCTTTCTGTGTGACTTATTTCACTTAGAATCGTCGTACCTAAATCCACTCATCATGCTGCTCCTAGCCTTATGACGTTGATTTCATGGCTGAGTGATATTCCATTGTACATAAGGACCACAACTTCTTTATCCATTCTTCTCTTTCCTGGGATGTTTAAGGTGTAACGAAGTGGAGGTTCTTGTCAACAGAGCAGCCCTAAACTTTGGGGTGCCTGTGTCTTGCTGATTTTTAGTTTTCCCAATTTATACGCCCATGAGTGGAAGTGCCCTATGCTCTCTAAGCTGAGTATTTTAGATGTTTCAGGACACACCGTACACTTCTCCAGAGTGGCTGTTGGCAATTTACAGCCCGCCCATCAGCGTAGCAAGGCTCCCATTTCTCCATGGCCTGTCCTGCATTTCTGGTTTTGACACTTTATTCAGCATGGCCCTTTTGACCGATGGGAAGCGAGACTTCTTTGTAGCGCTGATTTGCCTTTCCAGGTTGCTTGGTTGGCCAAAAAGGGCGTATGCGTTTTTTCCTGAATATATTCAGGAAAAAACGCATACGCCCTTTTTGGCCAAGGGCATCATTGTCGAGGTTTTGCCGCATTTCCTGTGCTTTAAAGGCGATTCGAATCTACCTCCTGGAATCGGTTTCCTGCAATTCTGCCTTGCTTTCAAATCCTCTTCGTTGCCTTCCCTCCATATATTTGTGGACGAGAGTTATCATTTCTAACTCTGCAGGTTTGTGAATTGCAGTGCCCCTGAGCTCCATTTTTCAACTCGCTTTCTTGGGAGCTGGCCGCAAAAGCGCAGGATTTCTTCAGGCCCTATTCTGGCTCCCGGTGGCAGGCTGAGCCTGTGGTTAATTCTTCTTCCTGATGGGAAAATAGAGTGACCTGTGCCTGTCCCAACACCTAGAGCTAGTCTCTCATTGGTTCCCCCTCTTCCCGTTCATCCTCAGGACAAATTGCAACCTGTACGGAACAGGAGGTTAAAGGTGCTGATTCTCCAAGGAGGGAGATTGCTAGTAAAGCGGCTGGAATGGCGAACCGGAGCACAAGGAGATGAGAAATGAGGTGCGTTTTAGAAACCTTTCCCGGTCACACGGTGTACCATCTTCTGGGTTGCTCGTGCATGTTTTCGACGTAGGAAGATGCCCTTGAACCTGGAGAATTGGGACCCATGGGATGGGTACCACGCCGTATTACTTTAAAGGGTCTGCGTTTGCTCACCCAACCTCACCAAACCTCTCAGCCCCAAGAGTGTCCACCCTTATGTCTCAGTCATCTGTGGGTATAGATATGGTCAATCCAGCTGGCATCGCAGCCCCTGAACGAATTTTGTAAGAATTTCTCTCTCTTTCACTGTCTTTGTTTCACGGGTTTTTAAAAGTAATTGATTTTTATAATGGGGTTTAGCTGCTTTGCACTGCTGTGTTTATGCCGCTTTACACCTACTTGACTCACTTACAGAGAGATATCAATACATAGGTTTTAAGATTCTTACTAGTCAGATATATTCTTGGGCGGTAATAGGGGTTGTTGAGTCCAGTTCACTGAGCAAGGAGTAGGTCTTGTCTATTACATATTGGGTTTATGGAACGGTATCTGAGCTAATTTGAAACCCTTGTTTTATGCATCACCCCACCTCACCTTTCCCGTTAAGCAGCCATAGTGTGTTTTCTAAACGTGCGACTCTGTTCTGTTTTGTAATTCAGTTCAAGGGTAGCGGTTTTTACATTCCCTCTGTAAGTGATATCTTATGATAAGTGTCTTTTTCTGTGTGACTTATTTCACTTAGAATCGTCGTACCTAAATCCACTCATCATGCTGCTCCTAGCCTTAAGACGTTGATTTCATGGCTGAGTGATATTCCATTGTACATAAGGACCACAACTTCTTTATCCATTCTTCTCTTTCCTGGGATGTTTAAGGTGTAACGAAGTGGAGGTTCTTGTCAACAGAGCAGCCCTAAACTTTGGGGTGCCTGTGTCTTGCTGATTTTTAGTTTTCCCAATTTATACGCCCATGAGTGGAAGTGCCCTATGCTCTCTAAGCTGAGTTTTTTTGATGTTTCAGGACACACCGTACACTTCTCCAGAGTGGCTGTTGGCAATTTACAGCCCGCCCATCAGCGTAGCAAGGCTCCCATTTCTCCATGGCCTGTCCTGCATTTCTGGTTTTGACACTTTATTCAGCATGGCCCTTTTGACCGATGGGAAGCGAGACTTCTTTGTAGCGCTGATTTGCCTTTCCAGGTTGCTTGGTTGGCCAAAAAGGGCGTATGCGTTTTTTCCTGAATATATTCAGGAAAAAACGCATACGCCCTTTTTGGCCAAGGGCATCATTGTCGAGGTTTTGCCGCTTTTCCTGTGCTTTAAAGGCGATTCGAATCTACCTCCTGAAATCTGTTTCCTGCAATTCTGCCTTGCTTTCAAATCCTCTTCGTTGCCTTCCCTCCATATATTTGTGGACGAGAGTTATCATTTCTAACTCTGCAGGTTTGTGAATTGCAGTGCCCCTGAGCTCCATTTTTCAACTCGCTTTCTTGGGAGCTGGCCGCAAAAGCGCAGGATTGCTTCAGGCCCTATTCTGGCTCCGGGCGGCAGGCTGAGCCTGTGGTTAATTCTGCTTCCTAATGGGAAAATAGAGTGACCTGTGCCTGTCCCAACACCTAGAGCTAGTCTCTCATTGGTTCCCCCTCTTCCCGTTCATCCTCAGGACAAATTGCAACGTGTTCGGAACAGGAGGTTAAAGGTGCTGATTCTCCCAGGAGGGAGATTGCTAGTAAAGCGGCTGGAATGGCGAACCGGAGCACAAGGAGATGAGAAATGAGGTGCGTTTTAGAAACCTTTCCCGGTCACACGGTGTACCATCTTCTGGGTTTCTCGTGCATGTTTTCGACGTAGGAAGATGCCCTTGAACCTGGAGATTTGGGACCCATGGGATGGGTACCACGCCGTATTACTTTAAAGGGTCTGCGTTTGCTCACCCAACCTCACCAAACCTCTCAGCCCCAAGAGTGTCCACCCTTATGTCTCAGTCATCTGTGGGTCTAGATATGGTCAATCCAGGTGGCA
Organism: Balaenoptera borealis; assembly: GCF_965194805.1. NCBI lineage: Eukaryota > Metazoa > Chordata > Mammalia > Artiodactyla > Balaenopteridae > Balaenoptera > Balaenoptera borealis. The sequence continues at coordinate 42,861,456 of NC_138874.1, forward strand.
TCGCAGCCCCTGAACGAATTTTGTAAGAATTTCTCTCTCTTTCACTGTCTTTGTTTCACGGGTTTTTGAAAGTAATTGATTTTTATAATAGGGTTTAGCTGCTTTGCACTGCTGTGTTTATGCCGCTTATCACCCACTTGACTCACTTACAGAGAGATATCAATACATAGGTTTTAAGATTCTTACTAGTCAGATATATTCTTGGGCGGTGAATAGGGGGCGTTGAGTCCAGTTCACTGAGCAAGGAGTAGGTCTTGTCTATTACATATTGGGTTTATGGAACGGTATCTGAGCTAATTTGAAACCCTTGTTTTATGCATCACCCCACCTCACCTTTCCCGTTAAGCAGCCATAGTGTGTTTTCTAAACGTGCGACTCTGTTCTGTTTTGTAATTCAGTTCAAGGGTAGCGGTTTTTACATTCTCTCTGTAAGTGATATCTTATGATAAGTGTCTTTCTGTGTGACTTATTTCACTTAGAATCGTCGTACCTAAATCCACTCATCATGCTGCTCCTAGCCTTATGACGTTGATTTCATGGCTGAGTGATATTCCATTGTACATAAGGACCACAACTTCTTTATCCATTCTTCTCTTTCCTGGGATGTTTAAGGTGTAACGAAGTGGAGGTTCTTGTCAACAGGGCAGCCCTAAACTTTGGGGTGCCTGTGTCTTGCTGATTTTTAGTTTTCCCAATTTATACGCCCATGAGTGGAAGTGCCCTATGCTCTCTAAGCTGAGTATTTTAGATGTTTCAGGACACACCGTACACTTCTCCAGAGTGGCTGTTGGCAATTTACAGCCCACCCATCAGCGTAGCAAGGCTCCCATTTCTCCATGGCCTGTCCTGCATTTCTGGTTTTGACACTTTATTCAGCATGGCCCTTTTGACCGATGGGAAGCGAGACTTCTTTGTAGCGCTGATTTGCCTTTCCAGGTTGCTTGGTTGGCCAAAAAGGGCGTATGCGTTTTTTCCTGAATATATTCAGGAAAAAACGCATACGCCCTTTTTGGCCAAGGGCATCATTGTCGAGGTTTTGCCGCTTTTCCTGTGCTTTAAAGGCGATTCGAATCTACCTCCTGAAATCGGTTTCCTGCAATTCTGCCTTGCTTTCAAATCCTCTTCGTTGCCTTCCCTCCATATATTTGTGGACGAGAGTTATCATTTCTAACTGCAGGTTTGTGAATTGCAGTGCCCCTGAGCTCCATTTTTCAACTCGCTTTCTTGGGAGCTGGCCGCAAAAGCGCAGGATTGCTTCAGGCCCTATTTTGGCTCCGGGCGGCAGGCTGAGCCTGTGGTTAATTCTTCTTCCTGATGGGAAATTAGAGTGACCTGTGCCTGTCCCAACACCTAGAGCTAGTCTCTCATTGGTTCCCCCTCTTCCCGTTCATCCTCAGGACAAATTGCAACCTGTACGGAACAGGAGGTTAAAGGTGCTGATTCTCCAAGGAGGGAGATTGCTAGTAAAGCGGCTGGAATGGCGAACCGGAGCACAAGGAGATGAGAAATGAGGTGCGTTTTAGAAACCTTTCCCGGTCACACGGTGTACCATCTTCTGGGTTTCTCATGCATGTTTTCGACGTAGGAAGATGCCCTTGAACCTGGAGATTTGGGACCCATGGGATGGGTACCATGCCGTATTACTTTAAAGGGTCTGCATTTGCTCACCCAACCTCACCAAACCTCTCAGCCCCAAGAGTGTCCACCCTTATGTCTCAGTCATCTGTGGGTCTAGATATGGTCAATCCAGGTGGCATCGCAGCCCCTGAACGAATTTTGTAAGAATTTCTCTCTCTTTCACTGTCTTTGTTTCACGGGTTTTTAAAAGTAATTGATTTTTATAATAGGGTTTAGCTGCTTTGCACTGCTGTGTTTATGCCGCTTTTCACCCACTTGACTCACTTACAGAGAGATATCAATACATAGGTTTTAAGATTCTTACTAGTCAGATATATTCTTGGGCGGTGAATAGGGGGCGTTGAGTCCAGTTCACTGAGCAAGGAGTAGGTCTTGTCTATTACATATTGGGTTTATGGAACGGTATCTGAGCTAATTTGAAACCCTTGTTTTATGCATCACCCCACCTCACCTTTCCCGTTAAGCAGCCATAGTGTGTTTTCTAAACGTGCTACTCTGTTCTGTTTTGTAATTCAGTTCAAGGGTAGCGGTTTTTACATTCCCTCTGTAAGTGATATCTTATGATAAGTGTCTTTTTCTGTGTGACTTATTTCACTTAGAATCGTCGTACCTAAATCCACTCATCATGCTGCTCCTAGCCTTAAGACGTTGATTTCATGGCTGAGTGATATTCCATTGTACATAAGGACCACAACTTCTTTATCCATTCTTCTCTTTCCTGGGATGTTTAAGGTGTAACGAAGTGGAGGTTCTTGTCAACAGAGCAGCCCTAAACTTTGGGGTGCCTGTGTCTTGCTGATTTTTAGTTTTCCCAATTTATACGCCCATGAGTGGAAGTGCCCTATGCTCTCTAAGCTGAGTTTTTTTGATGTTTCAGGACACACCGTACACTTCTCCAGAGTGGCTGTTGGCAATTTACAGCCCGCCCATCAGCGTAGCAAGGCTCCCATTTCTCCATGGCCTGTCCTGCATTTCTGGTTTTGACACTTTATTCAGCATGGCCCTTTGGACCGATGGGAAGCGAGACTTCTTTGTAGCGCTGATTTGCCTTTCCAGGTTGCTTGGTTGGCCAAAAAGGGCGTATGCGTTTTTTCCTGAATATATTCAGGAAAAAACGCATACGCCCTTTTTGGCCAAGGGCATCATTGTCGAGGTTTTGCCGCTTTTCCTGTGCTTTAAAGGCGATTCGAATCTACCTCCTGAAATCTGTTTCCTGCAATTCTGCCTTGCTTTCAAATCCTCTTCGTTGCCTTCCCTCAATATATTTGTGGACGAGAGTTATCCTTTCTAACTGTGCAGGTCTGTGAATTGCAGTGCCCCTGAGCTCCATTTTTCAACTCGCTTTCTTGGGAACTGGCCGCAAAAGCGCAGGATTGCTTCAGGCCCTATTCTGGCTCCGGGCGGCAGGCTGAGCCTGTGGTTAATTCTTCTTCCTGATGGGAAAATAGAGTGACCTGTGCCTGTCCCAACACCTAGAGCTAGTCTCTCATTGGTTCCCCCTCTTCCCGTTCATCCTCAGGACAAATTGCAACCTGTACGGAACAGGAGGTTAAAGGTGCTGATTCTCCAAGGAGGGAGATTGCTAGTAAAGCGGCTGGAATGGCGAACCGGAGCACAAGGAGATGAGAAATGAGGTGCGTTTTAGAAACCTTTCCCGATCACACGGTGTACCATCTTCTGGGTTTCTCATGCATGTTTTCGATGTAGGAAGATGCCCTTGACCCTGGAGATTTGGGACCCATGGGATGGGTACCACGCCGTATTACTTTACAGGGTCTGCGTTAGCTCACCCAACCTCACCAAACCTCTCAGCCCCAAGAGTGTCCACCCTTATGTCTCAGTCAGCTGTGGGTCTAGATATGGTCAATCCAGGTGGCATCGCAGCCCCTGAACGAATTTTGTAAGAATTTCTCTCTCTTTCACTGTCTTTGTTTCACGGGTCTTTAAAAGTAATTGATATTTATAATGGGGTTTAGCTGCTTTGCACTGCTGTGTTTATGCCGCTTTACACCCACTTGACTCACTTACAGAGAGATAGCAATACATAGGTTTTAAGATTCTTACTAGTCAAATATATTCTTGGGCGCTGAATAGGGGGTGTTGAGTCCAGTAAACTGAGCAAGGAGTAGGTCTTGTCTATTACATATTGGGTTTATGGAACGGTATCTGAGCTAATTTGAAACCCTTGTTTTATGCATCACCCCACCTCACCTTTCCCGTTAAGCAGCCATAGTGTGTTTTCTAAACGTGCGACTCTGTTCTGTTTTGTAATTCAGTTCAAGGGTAGCGGTTTTTACATTCCCTCTATAAGTGATATCTTATGATAAGTGTCTTTTTCTGTGTGACCTATTTCACTTAGAATCGTCGTACCTATATCCACTCATCATGCTGCTCCTAGCCTTATGACGTTGATTTCATGGCTGAGTGATATTCCATTGTACATAAGGACCACAACTTCTTTATCCATTCTTCTCTTTCCTGGGATGTTTCAGGTGTAACGAAGTGGAGGTTCTTGTCAACAGAGCAGCCCTAAACTTTGGGGTGCCTGTGTCTTGCTGATTTTTAGTTTTCCCAATTTATACGCCCATGAGTGGAAGTGCCCTATGCTCTCTAAGCTGAGTTTTTTCGATGTTTCAGGACACACCGTACACTTCTCCAGAGTGGCTGTTGGCAATTTACAGCCCGCCCATCAGCGTAGCAAGGCTCCCATTTCTCCATGGCCTGTCCTGCATTTCTGGTTTTGACACTTTATTCAGCATGGCCCTTTGGACCGATGGGAAGCGAGCCTTCTTTGTAGCGCTGATTTGCCTTTCCAGGTTGCTTGGTTGGCCAAAAAGGGCGTATGCGTTTTTTCCTGAATATATTCAGGAAAAAACGCATACGCCCTTTTTGGCCAAGGGCATCATTGTCGAGGTTTTGCCGCTTTTCCTGTGCTTTAAAGGCGATTCGAATCTACCTCCTGAAATCTGTTTCCTGCAATTCTGCCTTGCTTTCAAATCCTCTTCGTTGCCTTCCCTCAATATATTTGTGGACGAGAGTTATCCTTTCTAACTGTGCAGGTCTGTGAATTGCAGTGCCCCTGAGCTCCATTTTTCAACTCGCTTTCTTGGGAACTGGCCGCAAAAGCGCAGGATTGCTTCAGGCCCTATTCTGGCTCCGGGCGGCAGGCTGAGCCTGTGGTTAATTCTTCTTCCTGATGGGAAAATAGAGTGACCTGTGCCTGTCCCAACACCTAGAGCTAGTCTCTCATTGGTTCCCCCTCTTCCCGTTCATCCTCAGGACAAATTGCAACCTGTACGGAACAGGAGGTTAAAGGTGCTGATTCTCCAAGGAGGGAGATTGCTAGTAAAGCGGCTGGAATGGCGAACCGGAGCACAAGGAGATGAGAAATGAGGTGCGTTTTAGAAACCTTTCCCGATCACACGGTGTACCATCTTCTGAGTTTCTCATGCATGTTTTCGATGTAGGAATATGCCCTTGAACCTGGAGATTTGGGACCCATGGGATGGGTACCACGCCGTAATACTTTAAAGGGTCTGCGTTAGCTCACCCAACCTCACCAAACCTCTCAGCCCCAAGAGTGTCCACCCTTATGGCTCAGTCAGCTGTGGGTCTAGATATGGTCAATCCAGGTGGCATCGCAGCCCCTGAACGAATTTTGTAAGAATTTCTCTCTCTTTCACTGTCTTTGTTTCACGGGTCTTTAAAAGTAATTGATTTTTATAATGGGGTTTAGCTGCTTTGCACTGCTGTGTTTATGCCGCTTTACACCCACTTGACTCACTTACAGAGAGATAGCAATACATAGGTTTTAAGATTCTTACTAGTCAAATATATTCTTGGGCGGTGAATAGGGCGTGTTGAGTCCAGTTCACTGAGCAAGGAGTAGGTCTTGTCTATTACATATTGGGTTTATGGAACGGTATCTGAGCTAATTTGAAACCCTTGTTTTATGCATCACCCCACCTCACCTTTCCCGTTAAGCAGCCATAGTGTGTTTTCTAAACGTGCGACTCTGTTCTGTTTTGTAATTCAGTTCAAGGGTAGCGGTTTTTACATTCTCTCTGTAAGTGATATCTTATGATAAGGGTCTTTTTCTGTGTGACCTATTTCACTTAGAATCGTCGCACCTATATCCACTTATCATGCTGCTCCTAGCCTTATGACGTTGATTTCATGGCTGAGTGATATTCCATTGTACATAAGGACCACAACTTCTTTATCCATTCTTCTCTTTCCTGGGATGTTTAAGGTGTAACGAAGTGGAGTTTCTTGTCAACAGAGCAGCCCTAAACTTTGGGGTGCCTGTGTCTTGCTGATTTTTAGTTTTCCCAATTTATACGCCCATGAGTGGAAGTGCCCTATGCTCTCTAAGCTGAGTTTTTTTGATGTTTCAGGACACACCGTACACTTCTCCAGAGTGGCTGTTGGCAATTTACAGCCCGCCCATCAGCGTAGCAAGGCTCCCATTTCTCCATGGCCTGTCCTGCATTTCTGGTTTTGACACTTTATTCAGCATGGCCCTTTGGACCGATGGGAAGCGAGACTTCTTTGTAGCGCTGATTTGCCTTTCCAGGTTGCTTGGTTGGCCAAAAAGGGCGTATGCGTTTTTTCCTGAATATATTCAGGAAAAAACGCATACGCCCTTTTTGGCCAAGGGCATCATTGTCGAGGTTTTGCCGCTTTTCCTGTGCTTTAAAGGCGATTCGAATCTACCTCCTGAAATCTGTTTCCTGCAATTCTGCCTTGCTTTCAAATCCTCTTCGTTGCCTTCCCTCAATATATTTGTGGACGAGAGTTATCCTTTCTAACTGTGCAGGTCTGTGAATTGCAGTGCCCCTGAGCTCCATTTTTCAACTCGCTTTCTTGGGAACTGGCCGCAAAAGCGCAGGATTGCTTCAGGCCCTATTCTGGCTCCGGGCGGCAGGCTGAGCCTGTGGTTAATTCTTCTTCCTGATGGGAAAATAGAGTGACCTGTGCCTGTCCCAACACCTAGAGCTAGTCTCTCATTGGTTCCCCCTCTTCCCGTTCATCCTCAGGACAAATTGCAACCTGTACGGAACAGGAGGTTAAAGGTGCTGATTCTCCAAGGAGGGAGATTGCTAGTAAAGCGGCTGGAATGGCGAACCGGAGCACAAGGAGATGAGAAATGAGGTGCGTTTTAGAAACCTTTCCCGATCACACGGTGTACCATCTTCTGGGTTTCTCATGCATGTTTTCGATGTAGGAAGATGCCCTTGACCCTGGAGATTTGGGACCCATGGGATGGGTACCACGCCGTATTACTTTACAGGGTCTGCGTTAGCTCACCCAACCTCACCAAACCTCTCAGCCCCAAGAGTGTCCACCCTTATGTCTCAGTCAGCTGTGGGTCTAGATATGGTCAATCCAGGTGGCATCGCAGCCCCTGAACGAATTTTGTAAGAATTTCTCTCTCTTTCACTGTCTTTGTTTCACGGGTCTTTAAAAGTAATTGATTTTTATAATGGGGTTTAGCTGCTTTGCACTGCTGTGTTTATGCCGCTTTACACCCACTTGACTCACTTACAGAGAGATAGCAATACATAGGTTTTAAGATTCTTACTAGTCAAATATATTCTTGGGCGCTGAATAGGGGGTGTTGAGTCCAGTAAACTGAGCAAGGAGTAGGTCTTGTCTATTACATATTGGGTTTATGGAACGGTATCTGAGCTAATTTGAAACCCTTGTTTTATGCATCACCCCACCTCACCTTTCCCGTTAAGCAGCCATAGTGTGTTTTCTAAACGTGCGACTCTGTTCTGTTTTGTAATTCAGTTCAAGGGTAGCGGTTTTTACATTCCCTCTATAAGTGATATCTTATGATAAGTGTCTTTTTCTGTGTGACCTATTTCACTTAGAATCGTCGTACCTATATCCACTCATCATGCTGCTCCTAGCCTTATGACGTTGATTTCATGGCTGAGTGATATTCCATTGTACATAAGGACCACAACTTCTTTATCCATTCTTCTCTTTCCTGGGATGTTTCAGGTGTAACGAAGTGGAGGTTCTTGTCAACAGAGCAGCCCTAAACTTTGGGGTGCCTGTGTCTTGCTGATTTTTAGTTTTCCCAATTTATACGCCCATGAGTGGAAGTGCCCTATGCTCTCTAAGCTGAGTTTTTTCGATGTTTCAGGACACACCGTACACTTCTCCAGAGTGGCTGTTGGCAATTTACAGCCCGCCCATCAGCGTAGCAAGGCTCCCATTTCTCCATGGCCTGTCCTGCATTTCTGGTTTTGACACTTTATTCAGCATGGCCCTTTGGACCGATGGGAAGCGAGCCTTCTTTGTAGCGCTGATTTGCCTTTCCAGGTTGCTTGGTTGGCCAAAAAGGGCGTATGCGTTTTTTCCTGAATATATTCAGGAAAAAACGCATACGCCCTTTTTGGCCAAGGGCATCATTGTCGAGGTTTTGCCGCTTTTCCTGTGCTTTAAAGGCGATTCGAATCTACCTCCTGAAATCTGTTTCCTGCAATTCTGCCTTGCTTTCAAATCCTCTTCGTTGCCTTCCCTCAATATATTTGTGGACGAGAGTTATCCTTTCTAACTGTGCAGGTCTGTGAATTGCAGTGCCCCTGAGCTCCATTTTTCAACTCGCTTTCTTGGGAACTGGCCGCAAAAGCGCAGGATTGCTTCAGGCCCTATTCTGGCTCCGGGCGGCAGGCTGAGCCTGTGGTTAATTCTTCTTCCTGATGGGAAAATAGAGTGACCTGTGCCTGTCCCAACACCTAGAGCTAGTCTCTCATTGGTTCCCCCTCTTCCCGTTCATCCTCAGGACAAATTGCAACCTGTACGGAACAGGAGGTTAAAGGTGCTGATTCTCCAAGGAGGGAGATTGCTAGTAAAGCGGCTGGAATGGCGAACCGGAGCACAAGGAGATGAGAAATGAGGTGCGTTTTAGAAACCTTTCCCGATCACACGGTGTACCATCTTCTGGGTTTCTCATGCATGTTTTCGATGTAGGAAGATGCCCTTGACCCTGGAGATTTGGGACCCTTGGGATGGGTACCACGCCGTATTACTTTACAGGGTCTGCGTTAGCTCACCCAACCTCACCAAACCTCTCAGCCCCAAGAGTGTCCACCCTTATGTCTCAGTCAGCTGTGGGTCTAGATATGGTCAATCCAGGTGGCATCGCAGCCCCTGAACGAATTTTGTAAGAATTTCTCTCTCTTTCACTGTCTTTGTTTCACGGGTCTTTAAAAGTAATTGATATTTATAATGGGGTTTAGCTGCTTTGCACTGCTGTGTTTATGCCGCTTTACACCCACTTGACTCACTTACAGAGAGATAGCAATACATAGGTTTTAAGATTCTTACTAGTCAAATATATTCTTGGGCGCTGAATAGGGGGTGTTGAGTCCAGTAAACTGAGCAAGGAGTAGGTCTTGTCTATTACATATTGGGTTTATGGAACGGTATCTGAGCTAATTTGAAACCCTTGTTTTATGCATCACCCCACCTCACCTTTCCCGTTAAGCAGCCATAGTGTGTTTTCTAAACGTGCGACTCTGTTCTGTTTTGTAATTCAGTTCAAGGGTAGCGGTTTTTACATTCCCTCTATAAGTGATATCTTATGATAAGTGTCTTTTTCTGTGTGACCTATTTCACTTAGAATCGTCGTACCTATATCCACTCATCATGCTGCTCCTAGCCTTATGACGTTGATTTCATGGCTGAGTGATATTCCATTGTACATAAGGACCACAACTTCTTTATCCATTCTTCTCTTTCCTGGGATGTTTCAGGTGTAACGAAGTGGAGGTTCTTGTCAACAGAGCAGCCCTAAACTTTGGGGTGCCTGTGTCTTGCTGATTTTTAGTTTTCCCAATTTATACGCCCATGAGTGGAAGTGCCCTATGCTCTCTAAGCTGAGTTTTTTCGATGTTTCAGGACACACCGTACACTTCTCCAGAGTGGCTGTTGGCAATTTACAGCCCGCCCATCAGCGTAGCAAGGCTCCCATTTCTCCATGGCCTGTCCTGCATTTCTGGTTTTGACACTTTATTCAGCATGGCCCTTTTGACCGATGGGAAGCGAGCCTTCTTTGTAGCGCTGATTTGCCTTTCCAGGTTGCTTGGTTGGCCAAAAAGGGCGTATGCGTTTTTTCCTGAATATATTCAGGAAAAAACGCATACGCCCTTTTTGGCCAAGGGCATCATTGTCGAGGTTTTGCCGCTTTTCCTGTGCTTTAAAGGCGATTCGAATCTACCTCCTGAAATCTGTTTCCTGCAATTCTGCCTTGCTTTCAAATCCTCTTCGTTGCCTTCCCTCAATATATTTGTGGACGAGAGTTATCATTTCTAACTGTGCAGGTCTGTGAATTGCAGGGCACCTGAGCTCCATTTTTCAACTCGCTTTCTTGGGAACTGGCCGCAAAAGCGCAGGATTGCTTCAGGCCCTATTCTGGCTCCGGGCGGCAGGCTGAGCCTGTGGTTAATTCTTCTTCCTGATGGGAGAATAGAGTGACCTGTGCCTGTCCCAACACCTAGAGCTAGTCTCTCATTGGTTCCCCCTCTTCCCGTTCATCCTCAGGACAAATTGCAACCTGTACGGAACAGGAGGTTAAAGGTGCTGATTCTCCCAGGAGGGAGATTGCTAGTAAAGCGGCTGGAATAGCGAACCGGAGCACAAGGAGATGAGAAATGAGGTGCGTTTTAGAAACCTTTCCCGATCACACGGTGTACCATCTTCTGGGTTTCTCATGCATGTTTTCGATGTAGGAAGATGCCCTTGAACCTGGAGATTTGGGACCCATGGGATGGGTACCACGCCGTATTACTTTACAGGGTCTGCGTTAGCTCACCCAACCTCACCAAACCTCTCAGCCCCAAGAGTGTCCACCCTTATGTCTCAGTCAGCTGTGGGTCTAGATATGGTCAATCCAGGTGGCATCGCAGCCCCTGAACGAATTTTGTAAGAATTTCTCTCTCTTTCACTGTCTTTGTTTCACGGGTTTTTAAAAGTAATTGATTTTTATAATGGGGTTTAGCTGCTTTGCACTGCTGTGTTTATGCCGCTTTACACCCACTTGACTCACTTACAGAGAGATAGCAATACATAGGTTTTAAGATTCTTACTAGTCAAATATATTCTTGGGCGGTGAATAGGGGGTGTTGAGTCCAGTTCACTGAGCAAGGAGTAGGTCTTGTCTATTACATATTGGGTTTATGGAACGGTATCTGAGCTAATTTGAAACCCTTGTTTTATGCATCACCCCACCTCACCTTTCCCGTTAAGCAGCCATAGTGTGTTTCCTAAACGTGCGACTCTGTTCTGTTTTGTAATTCAGTTCAAGGGTAGCGGTTTTTACATTGCCTCTGTAAGTGATATCTTATGATAAGGGTCTTTTTCTGTGTGACCTATTTCACTTAGAATCGTCGTACCTATATCCACTCATCATGCTGCTCCTAGCCTTATGACGTTGATTTCATGGCTGAGTCATATTCCATTGTACATAAGGACCACAACTTCTTTATCCATTCTTCTCTTTCCTGGGATGTTTCAGGTGTAACGAAGTGGAGGTTCTTGTCAACAGAGCAGCCCTAAACTTTGGGGTGCCTGTGTCTTGCTGATTTTTAGTTTTCCCAATTTATACGCCCATGAGTGGAAGTGCCCTATGCTCTCTAAGCTGAGTTTTTTAGATGTTTCAAGACACACCGTACACTTCTCCAGAGTGGCTGTTGGCAATTTACAGCCCGCCCATCAGCGTAGCAAGGCTCCCATTTCTCCATGGCCTGTCCTGCATTTCTGGTTTTGACACTTTATTCAGCATGGCCCTTTGGACCGATGGGAAGCGAGACTTCTTTGTAGCGCTGATTTGCCTTTGCAGGTTGCTTGGTTGGCCAAAAAGGGCGTATGCGTTTTTTCCTGAATATATTCAGGAAAAAACGCATACGCCCTTTTTGGCCAAGGGCATCATAGTCGAGGTTTTGCCGCTTTTCCTGTGCTTTAAAGGCGATTCGAATCTACCTCCTGAAATCTGTTTCCTGCAATTCTGCCTTGCTTTCAAATCCTCTTCGTTGCCTTCCCTCAATATATTTGTGGACGAGAGTTATCATTTCTAACTGTGCAGGTCTGTGAATTGCAGTGCCCCTGAGCTCCATTTCTCAACTCGCTTTCTTGGGAGCTGGCCGCAAAAGCGCAGGATTGCTTCAGGCCCTATTCTGGCTCCGGGCGGCAGGCTGAGCCTGTGGTTAATTCTTCTTCCTGATGGGAAAATAGAGTGACCTGTGCCTGTCCCAACACCTAGAGCTAGTCTCTCATTGGTTCCCCCTCTTCCCGTTCATCCTCAGGACAAATTGCAACCTGTACGGAACAGGAGGTTAAAGGTGCTGATTCTCCAAGGAGGGAGATTGCTAGTAAAGCGGCTGGAATGGCGAACCGGAGCACAAGGAGATGAGAAATGAGGTGCGTTTTAGAAACCTTTCCCGATCACACAGTGTACCATCTTCTGGGTTTCTCATGCATGTTTTCGATGTAGGAAGATGCCCTTGAACCTGGAGATTTGGGACCCATGGGATGGGTACCACGCCGTATTACTTTACAGGGTCTGCGTTAGCTCACCCAACCTCACCAAACCTCTCAGCCCCAAGAGTGTCCACCCTTATGGCTCAGTCAGCTGTGGGTCTAGATATGGTCAATCCAGGTGGCATCGCAGCCCCTGAACGAATTTTGTAAGAATTTCTCTCTCTTTCACTGTCTTTGTTTCACGGGTTTTTAAAAGTAATTGATTTTTATAATGGGGTTTAGCTGCTTTGCACTGCTGTGTTTATGCCGCTTTACACCCACTTGACTCACTTACAGAGAGATAGCAATACATAGGTTTTAAGATTCTTACTAGTCAAATATATTCTTGGGCGGTGAATAGGGCGTGTTGAGTCCAGTTCACTGAGCAAGGAGTAGGTCTTGTCTATTACATATTGGGTTTATGGAACGGTATCTGAGCTAATTTGAAACCCTTGTTTTATGCATCACCCCACGTCACCTTTCCCGTTAAGCAGCCATAGTGTGTTTTCTAAACGTGCGACTCTGTTCTGTTTTGTAATTCAGTTCAAGGGTAGCGGTTTTTACATTCCCTCTGTAAGTGATATCTTATAATAAGGGTCTTTTTCTGTGTGACCTATTTCACTTAGAATCGTCGTACCTAAATCCACTCATCATGCTGCTCCTAGCCTTATGACGTTGATTTCATGGCTGAGTGATATTCCATTGTACATAAGGACCACAACTTCTTTATCCATTCTTCTCTTTCCTGGGATGTTTCAGGTGTAACGAAGTGGAGGTTCTTGTCAACAGAGCAGCCCTAAACTTTGGGGTGCCTGTGTCTTGCTGATTTTTAGTTTTCCCAATTTATACGCCCATGAGTGGAAGTGCCCTATGCTCTCTAAGCTGAGTTTTTTAGATGTTTCAGGACACACCGTACACTTCTCCAGAGTGGCTGTTGGCAATTTACAGCCCGCCCATCAGCGTAGCAAGGCTCCCATTTCTCCATGGCCTGTCCTGCATTTCTGGTTTTGACCCTTTATTCAGCATGGCCCTTTTGACCGATGGGAAGCGAGACTTCTTTGTAGCGCTGATTTGCCTTTCCAGGTTGCTTGGTTGGCCAAAAAGGGCGTATGCGTTTTTTCCTGAATATATTCAGGAAAAAACGCATACGCCCTTTTTGGCCAAGGGCATCATTGTCGAGGTTTTGCCGCTTTTCCTGTGCTTTAAAGGCGATTCGAATCTACCTCCTGAAATCTGTTTCCTGCAATTCTGCCTTGCTTTCAAATCCTCTTCGTTGCCTTCCCTCAATATATTTGTGGACGAGAGTTATCATTTCTAACTGTGCAGGTCTGTGAATTGCAGTGCCCATGAGCTCAATTTTTCAACTCGCTTTCTTGGGAGCTGGCCGCAAAAGCGCAGGATTGCTTCAGGCCCTATTCTGGCTCCGTGCGGTAGGCTAAGCCTGTGGTTAATTCTACTTTCTGATGGGAAAATAGAGTGACCTGTGCCTGTCCCAACACCTAGAGCTAGTCTCTCATTGGTTCCCCCTCTTCCCGTTCATCCTCAGGACAAATTGCAACCTGTACGGAACAGGAGGTTAAAGGTGCTGATTCTCCAAAGAGGGAGATTGCTAGTAAAGGGGCTGGAATGGCGAACCGGAGCACAAGGAGATTAGAAATGAGGTGCGTTTTAGAAACCTTTCCCGATCACACGGTGTACCATCTTCTGGGTTTCTCATGCATGTTTTCGATGTAGGAATATGCCCTTGAACCTGGAGATTTGGGGATTTGGGACCCATGGGATGGGTACCACGCCGTAATACTTTAAAGGGTCTGCATTACCTCACCCAACCTCACCAAACCTCTCAGCCCCAAGAGTGTCCACCCTTATGGCTCAGTCAGCTGTGGGTCTAGATATGGTCAATCCAGGTGGCATCGCAGCCCCTGAACGAATTTTGTAAGAATTTCTCTCTCTTTCACTGTCTTTGTTTCACGGGTTTTTAAAAGTAATTGATTTTTATAATGGGGTTTAGCTGCTTTGCACTGCTGTGTTTATGCCGCTTTACACCTACTTGACTCACTTACAGAGAGATAGCAATACATAGGTTTTAAGATTCTTACTAGTCAAATATATTCTTGGGCGCTGAATAGGGGGTGTTGAGTCCAGTAAACTGAGCAAGGAGTAGGTCTTGTCTATTACATATTGGGTTTATGGAACGGTATCTGAGCTAATTTGAAACCCTTGTTTTATGCATCACCCCACCTCACCTTTCCCGTTAAGCAGCCATAGTGTGTTTTCTAAACGTGCGACTCTGTTCTGTTTTGTAATTCAGTTCAAGGGTAGCGGTTTTTACATTCCCTCTATAAGTGATATCTTATGATAAGTGTCTTTTTCTGTGTGACCTATTTCACTTAGAATCGTCGTACCTATATCCACTCATCATGCTGCTCCTAGCCTTATGACGTTGATTTCATGGCTGAGTGATATTCCATTGTACATAAGGACCACAACTTCTTTATCCATTCTTCTCTTTCCTGGGATGTTTCAGGTGTAACGAAGTGGAGGTTCTTGTCAACAGAGCAGCCCTAAACTTTGGGGTGCCTGTGTCTTGCTGATTTTTAGTTTTCCCAATTTATACGCCCATGAGTGGAAGTGCCCTATGCTCTCTAAGCTGAGTTTTTTCGATGTTTCAGGACACACCGTACACTTCTCCAGAGTGGCTGTTGGCAATTTACAGCCCGCCCATCAGCGTAGCAAGGCTCCCATTTCTCCATGGCCTGTCCTGCATTTCTGGTTTTGACACTTTATTCAGCATGGCCCTTTTGACCGATGGGAAGCGAGCCTTCTTTGTAGCGCTGATTTGCCTTTCCAGGTTGCTTGGTTGGCCAAAAAGGGCGTATGCGTTTTTTCCTGAATATATTCAGGAAAAAACGCATACGCCCTTTTTGGCCAAGGGCATCATTGTCGAGGTTTTGCCGCTTTTCCTGTGCTTTAAAGGCGATTCGAATCTACCTCCTGAAATCTGTTTCCTGCAATTCTGCCTTGCTTTCAAATCCTCTTCGTTGCCTTCCCTCAATATATTTGTGGACGAGAGTTATCATTTCTAACTGTGCAGGTCTGTGAATTGCAGGGCACCTGAGCTCCATTTTTCAACTCGCTTTCTTGGGAACTGGCCGCAAAAGCGCAGGATTGCTTCAGGCCCTATTCTGGCTCCGGGCGGCAGGCTGAGCCTGTGGTTAATTCTTCTTCCTGATGGGAGAATAGAGTGACCTGTGCCTGTCCCAACACCTAGAGCTAGTCTCTCATTGGTTCCCCCTCTTCCCGTTCATCCTCAGGACAAATTGCAACCTGTACGGAACAGGAGGTTAAAGGTGCTGATTCTCCCAGGAGGGAGATTGCTAGTAAAGCGGCTGGAATAGCGAACCGGAGCACAAGGAGATGAGAAATGAGGTGCGTTTTAGAAACCTTTCCCGATCACACGGTGTACCATCTTCTGGGTTTCTCATGCATGTTTTCGATGTAGGAAGATGCCCTTGAACCTGGAGATTTGGGACCCATGGGATGGGTACCACGCCGTATTACTTTACAGGGTCTGCGTTAGCTCACCCAACCTCACCAAACCTCTCAGCCCCAAGAGTGTCCACCCTTATGTCTCAGTCAGCTGTGGGTCTAGATATGGTCAATCCAGGTGGCATCGCAGCCCCTGAACGAATTTTGTAAGAATTTCTCTCTCTTTCACTGTCTTTGTTTCACGGGTTTTTAAAAGTAATTGATTTTTATAATGGGGTTTAGCTGCTTTGCACTGCTGTGTTTATGCCGCTTTACACCCACTTGACTCACTTACAGAGAGATAGCAATACATAGGTTTTAAGATTCTTACTAGTCAAATATATTCTTGGGCGGTGAATAGGGGGTGTTGAGTCCAGTTCACTGAGCAAGGAGTAGGTCTTGTCTATTACATATTGGGTTTATGGAACGGTATCTGAGCTAATTTGAAACCCTTGTTTTATGCATCACCCCACCTCACCTTTCCCGTTAAGCAGCCATAGTGTGTTTCCTAAACGTGCGACTCTGTTCTGTTTTGTAATTCAGTTCAAGGGTAGCGGTTTTTACATTGCCTCTGTAAGTGATATCTTATGATAAGGGTCTTTTTCTGTGTGACCTATTTCACTTAGAATCGTCGTACCTATATCCACTCATCATGCTGCTCCTAGCCTTATGACGTTGATTTCATGGCTGAGTCATATTCCATTGTACATAAGGACCACAACTTCTTTATCCATTCTTCTCTTTCCTGGGATGTTTCAGGTGTAACGAAGTGGAGGTTCTTGTCAACAGAGCAGCCCTAAACTTTGGGGTGCCTGTGTCTTGCTGATTTTTAGTTTTCCCAATTTATACGCCCATGAGTGGAAGTGCCCTATGCTCTCTAAGCTGAGTTTTTTAGATGTTTCAAGACACACCGTACACTTCTCCAGAGTGGCTGTTGGCAATTTACAGCCCGCCCATCAGCGTAGCAAGGCTCCCATTTCTCCATGGCCTGTCCTGCATTTCTGGTTTTGACACTTTATTCAGCATGGCCCTTTGGACCGATGGGAAGCGAGACTTCTTTGTAGCGCTGATTTGCCTTTGCAGGTTGCTTGGTTGGCCAAAAAGGGCGTATGCGTTTTTTCCTGAATATATTCAGGAAAAAACGCATACGCCCTTTTTGGCCAAGGGCATCATAGTCGAGGTTTTGCCGCTTTTCCTGTGCTTTAAAGGCGATTCGAATCTACCTCCTGAAATCTGTTTCCTGCAATTCTGCCTTGCTTTCAAATCCTCTTCGTTGCCTTCCCTCAATATATTTGTGGACGAGAGTTATCATTTCTAACTGTGCAGGTCTGTGAATTGCAGTGCCCCTGAGCTCCATTTCTCAACTCGCTTTCTTGGGAGCTGGCCGCAAAAGCGCAGGATTGCTTCAGGCCCTATTCTGGCTCCGGGCGGCAGGCTGAGCCTGTGGTTAATTCTTCTTCCTGATGGGAAAATAGAGTGACCTGTGCCTGTCCCAACACCTAGAGCTAGTCTCTCATTGGTTCCCCCTCTTCCCGTTCATCCTCAGGACAAATTGCAACCTGTACGGAACAGGAGGTTAAAGGTGCTGATTCTCCAAGGAGGGAGATTGCTAGTAAAGCGGCTGGAATGGCGAACCGGAGCACAAGGAGATGAGAAATGAGGTGCGTTTTAGAAACCTTTCCCGATCACACAGTGTACCATCTTCTGGGTTTCTCATGCATGTTTTCGATGTAGGAAGATGCCCTTGAACCTGGAGATTTGGGACCCATGGGATGGGTACCACGCCGTATTACTTTACAGGGTCTGCGTTAGCTCACCCAACCTCACCAAACCTCTCAGCCCCAAGAGTGTCCACCCTTATGGCTCAGTCAGCTGTGGGTCTAGATATGGTCAATCCAGGTGGCATCGCAGCCCCTGAACGAATTTTGTAAGAATTTCTCTCTCTTTCACTGTCTTTGTTTCACGGGTTTTTAAAAGTAATTGATTTTTATAATGGGGTTTAGCTGCTTTGCACTGCTGTGTTTATGCCGCTTTACACCCACTTGACTCACTTACAGAGAGATAGCAATACATAGGTTTTAAGATTCTTACTAGTCAAATATATTCTTGGGCGGTGAATAGGGCGTGTTGAGTCCAGTTCACTGAGCAAGGAGTAGGTCTTGT
Source organism: Balaenoptera borealis (assembly GCF_965194805.1). Taxonomy (NCBI): domain Eukaryota; kingdom Metazoa; phylum Chordata; class Mammalia; order Artiodactyla; family Balaenopteridae; genus Balaenoptera; species Balaenoptera borealis. The sequence goes on from NC_138874.1 coordinate 42,879,318, forward strand.
CTATTACATATTGGGTTTATGGAACGGTATCTGAGCTAATTTGAAACCCTTGTTTTATGCATCACCCCACGTCACCTTTCCCGTTAAGCAGCCATAGTGTGTTTTCTAAACGTGCGACTCTGTTCTGTTTTGTAATTCAGTTCAAGGGTAGCGGTTTTTACATTCCCTCTGTAAGTGATATCTTATAATAAGGGTCTTTTTCTGTGTGACCTATTTCACTTAGAATCGTCGTACCTAAATCCACTCATCATGCTGCTCCTAGCCTTATGACGTTGATTTCATGGCTGAGTGATATTCCATTGTACATAAGGACCACAACTTCTTTATCCATTCTTCTCTTTCCTGGGATGTTTCAGGTGTAACGAAGTGGAGGTTCTTGTCAACAGAGCAGCCCTAAACTTTGGGGTGCCTGTGTCTTGCTGATTTTTAGTTTTCCCAATTTATACGCCCATGAGTGGAAGTGCCCTATGCTCTCTAAGCTGAGTTTTTTAGATGTTTCAGGACACACCGTACACTTCTCCAGAGTGGCTGTTGGCAATTTACAGCCCGCCCATCAGCGTAGCAAGGCTCCCATTTCTCCATGGCCTGTCCTGCATTTCTGGTTTTGACCCTTTATTCAGCATGGCCCTTTTGACCGATGGGAAGCGAGACTTCTTTGTAGCGCTGATTTGCCTTTCCAGGTTGCTTGGTTGGCCAAAAAGGGCGTATGCGTTTTTTCCTGAATATATTCAGGAAAAAACGCATACGCCCTTTTTGGCCAAGGGCATCATTGTCGAGGTTTTGCCGCTTTTCCTGTGCTTTAAAGGCGATTCGAATCTACCTCCTGAAATCTGTTTCCTGCAATTCTGCCTTGCTTTCAAATCCTCTTCGTTGCCTTCCCTCAATATATTTGTGGACGAGAGTTATCATTTCTAACTGTGCAGGTCTGTGAATTGCAGTGCCCATGAGCTCAATTTTTCAACTCGCTTTCTTGGGAGCTGGCCGCAAAAGCGCAGGATTGCTTCAGGCCCTATTCTGGCTCCGTGCGGTAGGCTAAGCCTGTGGTTAATTCTACTTTCTGATGGGAAAATAGAGTGACCTGTGCCTGTCCCAACACCTAGAGCTAGTCTCTCATTGGTTCCCCCTCTTCCCGTTCATCCTCAGGACAAATTGCAACCTGTACGGAACAGGAGGTTAAAGGTGCTGATTCTCCAAAGAGGGAGATTGCTAGTAAAGGGGCTGGAATGGCGAACCGGAGCACAAGGAGATTAGAAATGAGGTGCGTTTTAGAAACCTTTCCCGATCACACGGTGTACCATCTTCTGGGTTTCTCATGCATGTTTTCGATGTAGGAATATGCCCTTGAACCTGGAGATTTGGGGATTTGGGACCCATGGGATGGGTACCACGCCGTAATACTTTAAAGGGTCTGCATTACCTCACCCAACCTCACCAAACCTCTCAGCCCCAAGAGTGTCCACCCTTATGGCTCAGTCAGCTGTGGGTCTAGATATGGTCAATCCAGGTGGCATCGCAGCCCCTGAACGAATTTTGTAAGAATTTCTCTCTCTTTCACTGTCTTTGTTTCACGGGTTTTTAAAAGTAATTGATTTTTATAATGGGGTTTAGCTGCTTTGCACTGCTGTGTTTATGCCGCTTTACACCTACTTGACTCACTTACAGAGAGATAGCAATACATAGGTTTTAAGATTCTTACTAGTCAAATATATTCTTGAGCAGTGAATAGGGGGTGTTGAGTCCAGTTCACTGAGCAAGGAGTAGGTCTTGTCTATTACATATTGGGTTTATGGAACGGTAGCTGAGCTAAATTGAAACCCTTGTTTTATGCATCACCCCACCTCACCTTTCCCGTTAAGCAGCCATAGTGTGTTTTCTAAACGTGCGACTCTGTTCTGTTTTGTAATTCAGTTCAAGGGTAGCGGTTTTTACATTCCCTCTATAAGTGATATCTTATGATAAGTGTCTTTTTCTGTGTGACTTATTTCACTTAGAATCGTCGTACCTAAATCCACTCATCATGCTGCTCCTAGCCTTATGACGTTGATTTCATGGCTGAGTGATATTCCATTGTACATAAGGACCACAACTTCTTTATCCATTCTTCTCTTTCCTGGGATGTTTCAGGTGTAACGAAGTGGAGTTTCTTGTCAACAGAGCAGCCCTAAACTTTGGGGTGCCTGTGTCTTGCTGATTTTCAGTTTTCCCAATTTATACGCTCATGAGTGGAAGTGCCCTATGCTCTCTAAGCTGAGTTTTTTAGATGTTTCAGGACACACCGTACACTTCTCCAGAGTGGCTGTTGGTAATTTACAGCCCGCCCATCAGCGTAGCAAGGCTCCCATTTCTCCATGGCCTGTCCTGCATTTCTGGTTTTGACACTTTATTCAGCATGGCCCTTTTGACCGATGGGAAGCGAGACTTCTTTGTAGCGCTGATTTGCCTTTCCAGGTTGCTTGGTTGGCCAAAAAGGGCGTATGCGTTTTTTCCTGAATATATTCAGGAAAAAACGCATACGCCCTTTTTGGCCAAGGGCATCATTGTCGAGGTTTTGCCGCTTTTCCTGTGCTTTAAAGGCGATTCGAATCTACCTCCTGAAATCGGTTTCCTGCAATTCTGCCTTGCTTTCAAATTCTCTTCGTTGCCTTCCCTCAATATATTTGTGGACGAGAGTTATCATTTCTAACTGTGCAGGTCTGTGAATTGCAGTGCCCCTGAGCTCCATTTCTCAACTCGCTTTCTTGGGAGCTGGCCGCAAAAGCGCAGGATTGCTTCAGGCCCTCTTCTGGCTCCGGGTGGCAGGCTGAGCCTGTGGTTAATTCTTCTTCCTGATGGGAAAATAGAGTGACCTGTGCCTGTCCCAACACCTAGAGCTAGTCTCTCATTGGTTCCCCCTCTTCCCGTTCATCCTCAGGACAAATTGCAACCTGTACGGAACAGGAGGTTAAAGGTGCTGATTCTCCAAGGAGGGAGATTGCTAGTAAAGCGGCTGGAATGGCGAACTGGAGCACAAGGAGATGAGAAATGAGGTGCGTTTTAGAAACCTTTCCCGATCACACGGTGTACCATCTTCTGGGTTTCTCATGCATGTTTTCGATGTAGGAATATGCCCTTGAACCTGGAGATTTGGGGATTTGGGACCCATGGGATGGGTACCACGCCGTAATACTTTAAAGGGTCTGCGTTAGCTCACCCAACCTCACCAAACCTCTCAGCCCCAAGAGTGTCCACCCTTATGGCTCAGTCAGCTGTGGGTCTAGATATGGTCAATCCAGGTGGCATCGCAGCCCCTGAACGAATTTTGTAAGAATTTCTCTCTCTTTCACTGTCTTTGTTTCACGGGTTTTTAAAAGTAATTGATTTTTATAATGGGGTTTAGCTGCTTTGCACTGCTGTGTTTATGCCGCTTTACACCTACTTGACTCACTTACAGAGAGATAGCAATACATAGGTTTTAAGATTCTTACTAGTCAAATATATTCTTGGGCGGTGACTAGGGGGTGTTGAGTCCAGTTCACTGAGCAAGGAGTAGGTCTTGTCTATTACATATTGGGTTTATGGAACGGTATCTGAGCTAATTTGAAACCCTTGTTTTATGCATCACCCCACGTCACCTTTCCCGTTAAGCAGCCATAGTGTGTTTTCTAAACGTGCGACTCTGTTCTGTTTTGTAATTCAGTTCAAGGGTAGCGGTTTTTACATTCCCTCTATAAGTGATATCTTATGATAAGTGTCTTTTTCTGTGTGACTTATTTCACTTAGAATCGTCGTACCTAAATCCACTCATCATGCTGCTCCTAGCCTTATGACGTTGATTTCATGGCTGAGTGATATTCCATTGTACATAAGGACCACAACTTCTTTATCCATTCTTCTCTTTCCTGGGATGTTTAAGGTGTAACGAAGTGGAGTTTCTTGTCAACAGAGCAGCCCTAAACTTTGGGGTGCCTGTGTCTTGCTGATTTTTAGTTTTCCCAATTTATACGCCCATGAGTGGAAGTGCCCTATGCTCTCTAAGCTGAGTTTTTTAGATGTTTCAGGACACACCGTACACTTCTCCAGAGTGGCTGTTGGTAATTTACAGCCCGCCCATCAGCGTAGCAAGGCTCCCATTTCTCCATGGCCTGTCCTGCATTTCTGGTTTTGACACTTTATTCAGCATGGCCCTTTTGACCGATGGGAAGCGAGACTTCTTTGTAGCGCTGATTTGCCTTTCCAGGTTGCTTGGTTGGCCAAAGAGGGCGTATGCGTTTTTTCCTGAATATATTCAGGAAAAAACGCATACGCCCTTTTTGGCCAAGGGCATCATTGTCGAGGTTTTGCCGCTTTTCCTCTGCTTTAAAGGCGATTCGAATCTACCTCCTGAAATCTGTTTCCTGCAATTCTGCCTTGCTTTCAAATTCTCTTCGTTGCCTTCCCTCAATATATTTGTGGACGAGAGTTATCATTTCTAACTGTGCAGGTCTGTGAATTGCAGTGCCCCTGAGCTCCATTTCTCAACTCGCTTTCTTGGGAGCTGGCCGCAAAAGCGCAGGATTGCTTCAGGCCCTCTTCTGGCTCCGGGCGGCAGGCTGAGCCTGTGGTTAATTCTTCTTCCTGATGGGAAAATAGAGTGACCTGTGCCTGTCCCAACACCTAGAGCTAGTCTCTCATTGGTTCCCCCTCTTCCCGTTCATCCTCAGGACAAATTGCAACCTGTACGGAACAGGAGGTTAAAGGTGCTGATTCTCCAAGGAGGGAGATTGCTAGTAAAGCGGCTGGAATGGCGAACTGGAGCACAAGGAGATGAGAAATGAGGTGCGTTTTAGAAACCTTTCCCGATCACACGGTGTACCATCTTCTGGGTTTCTCATGCATGTTTTCGATGTAGGAATATGCCCTTGAACCTGGAGATTTGGGGATTTGGGACCCATGGGATGGGTACTACGCCGTAATACTTTAAAGGGTCTGCATTAGCTCATCCAACCTCACCAAACCTCTCAGCCCCAAGAGTGTCCACCCTTATGGCTCAGTCAGCTGTGGGTCTAGATATGGTCAATCCAGGTGGCATCGCAGCCCCTGAACGAATTTTGTAAGAATTTCTCTCTCTTTCACTGTCTTTGTTTCACGGGTTTTTAAAAGTAATTGATTTTTATAATGGGGTTTAGCTGCTTTGCACTGCTGTGTTTATGCCGCTTTACACCTACTTGACTCACTTACAGAGAGATAGCAATACATAGGTTTTAAGATTCTTACTAGTCAAATATATTCTTGAGCGGTGAATAGGGGGTGTTGAGTCCAGTTCACTGAGCAAGGAGTAGGTCTTGTCTATTACATATTGGGTTTATGGAACGGTAGCTGAGCTAAATTGAAACCCTTGTTTTATGCATCACCCCACCTCACCTTTCCCGTTAAGCAGCCATAGTGTGTTTTCTAAACGTGCGACTCTGTTCTGTTTTGTAATTCAGTTCAAGGGTAGCGGTTTTTACATTCCCTCTGTAAGTGATATCTTATGATAAGGGTCTTTTTCTGTGTGACCTATTTCACTTAGAATCGTCGTACCTATATCCACTCATCATGCTGCTCCTAGCCTTATGACGTTGATTTCATGGCTGAGTGATATTCCATTGTACATAAGGACCACAACTTCTTTATCCATTCTTCTCTTTCCTGGGATGTTTCAGGTGTAACGAAGTGGAGGTTCTTGTCAACAGAGCAGCCCAAAACTTTGGGGTGCCTGTGTCTTGCTGATTTTTAGTTTTCCCAATTTATACGCCCATGAGTGGAAGTGCCCTATGCTCTCTAAGCTGAGTTTTTTAGATGTTTCAGGACACACCGTACACTTCTCCAGAGTGGCTGTTGGCAATTTACAGCCCGCCCATCAGCGTAGCAAGGCTCCATTTCTCCATGGCCTGTCCTGCATTTCTGGTTTTGACACTTTATTCAGCATGGCCCTTTTGACCGATGGGAAGCGAGACTTCTTTGTAGCGCTGATTTGCCTTTCCAGGTTGCTTGGTTGGCCAAAAAGGGCGTATGCGTTTTTTCCTGAATATATTCAGGAAAAAACGCATACGCCCTTTTTGGCCAAGGGCATCATTGTCGAGGTTTTGCCGCTTTTCCTGTGCTTTAAAGGCGATTCGAATCTACCTCCTGAAATCTGTTTCCTGCAATTCTGCCTTGCTTTCAAATCCTCTTCGTTGCCTTCCCTCAATATATTTGTGGACGAGAGTTATCATTTCTAACTGTGCAGGTCTGTGAATTGCAGTGCCCATGAGCTCAATTTTTCAACTCGCTTTCTTGGGAGCTGGCCGCAAAAGCGCAGGATTGCTTCAGGCCCTATTCTGGCTCCGTGCGGTAGGCTAAGCCTGTGGTTAATTCTACTTTCTGATGGGAAAATAGAGTGACCTGTGCCTGTCCCAACACCTAGAGCTAGTCTCTCATTGGTTCCCCCTCTTCCCGTTCATCCTCAGGACAAATTGCAACCTGTACGGAACAGGAGGTTAAAGGTGCTGATTCTCCAAAGAGGGAGATTGCTAGTAAAGGGGCTGGAATGGCGAACCGGAGCACAAGGAGATTAGAAATGAGGTGCGTTTTAGAAACCTTTCCCGATCACACGGTGTACCATCTTCTGGGTTTCTCATGCATGTTTTCGATGTAGGAATATGCCCTTGAACCTGGAGATTTGGGGATTTGGGACCCATGGGATGGGTACCACGCCGTAATACTTTAAAGGGTCTGCATTAGCTCACCCAACCTCACCAATCCTCTCAGCCCCAAGAGTGTCCACCCTTATGGCTCAGTCAGCTGTGGGTCTAGATATGGTCAATCCAGGTGGCATCGCAGCCCCTGAACGAATTTTGTAAGAATTTCTCTCTCTTTCACTGTCTTTGTTTCACGGGTTTTTAAAAGTAATTGATTTTTATAATGGGGTTTAGCTGCTTTGCACTGCTGTGTTTATGCCGCTTTACACCTACTTGACTCACTTACAGAGAGATAGCAATACATAGGTTTTAAGATTCTTACTAGTCAAATATATTCTTGAGCAGTGAATAGGGGGTGTTGAGTCCAGTTCACTGAGCAAGGAGTAGGTCTTGTCTATTACATATTGGGTTTATGGAACGGTAGCTGAGCTAAATTGAAACCCTTGTTTTATGCATCACCCCACCTCACCTTTCCCGTTAAGCAGCCATAGTGTGTTTTCTAAACGTGCGACTCTGTTCTGTTTTGTAATTCAGTTCAAGGGTAGCGGTTTTTACATTCCCTCTATAAGTGATATCTTATGATAAGTGTCTTTTTCTGTGTGACTTATTTCACTTAGAATCGTCGTACCTAAATCCACTCATCATGCTGCTCCTAGCCTTATGACGTTGATTTCATGGCTGAGTGATATTCCATTGTACATAAGGACCACAACTTCTTTATCCATTCTTCTCTTTCCTGGGATGTTTCAGGTGTAACGAAGTGGAGTTTCTTGTCAACAGAGCAGCCCTAAACTTTGGGGTGCCTGTGTCTTGCTGATTTTCAGTTTTCCCAATTTATACGCTCATGAGTGGAAGTGCCCTATGCTCTCTAAGCTGAGTTTTTTAGATGTTTCAGGACACACCGTACACTTCTCCAGAGTGGCTGTTGGTAATTTACAGCCCGCCCATCAGCGTAGCAAGGCTCCCATTTCTCCATGGCCTGTCCTGCATTTCTGGTTTTGACACTTTATTCAGCATGGCCCTTTTGACCGATGGGAAGCGAGACTTCTTTGTAGCGCTGATTTGCCTTTCCAGGTTGCTTGGTTGGCCAAAAAGGGCGTATGCGTTTTTTCCTGAATATATTCAGGAAAAAACGCATACGCCCTTTTTGGCCAAGGGCATCATTGTCGAGGTTTTGCCGCTTTTCCTGTGCTTTAAAGGCGATTCGAATCTACCTCCTGAAATCGGTTTCCTGCAATTCTGCCTTGCTTTCAAATTCTCTTCGTTGCCTTCCCTCAATATATTTGTGGACGAGAGTTATCATTTCTAACTGTGCAGGTCTGTGAATTGCAGTGCCCCTGAGCTCCATTTCTCAACTCGCTTTCTTGGGAGCTGGCCGCAAAAGCGCAGGATTGCTTCAGGCCCTCTTCTGGCTCCGGGTGGCAGGCTGAGCCTGTGGTTAATTCTTCTTCCTGATGGGAAAATAGAGTGACCTGTGCCTGTCCCAACACCTAGAGCTAGTCTCTCATTGGTTCCCCCTCTTCCCGTTCATCCTCAGGACAAATTGCAACCTGTACGGAACAGGAGGTTAAAGGTGCTGATTCTCCAAGGAGGGAGATTGCTAGTAAAGCGGCTGGAATGGCGAACTGGAGCACAAGGAGATGAGAAATGAGGTGCGTTTTAGAAACCTTTCCCGATCACACGGTGTACCATCTTCTGGGTTTCTCATGCATGTTTTCGATGTAGGAATATGCCCTTGAACCTGGAGATTTGGGGATTTGGGACCCATGGGATGGGTACCACGCCGTAATACTTTAAAGGGTCTGCGTTAGCTCACCCAACCTCACCAAACCTCTCAGCCCCAAGAGTGTCCACCCTTATGGCTCAGTCAGCTGTGGGTCTAGATATGGTCAATCCAGGTGGCATCGCAGCCCCTGAACGAATTTTGTAAGAATTTCTCTCTCTTTCACTGTCTTTGTTTCACGGGTTTTTAAAAGTAATTGATTTTTATAATGGGGTTTAGCTGCTTTGCACTGCTGTGTTTATGCCGCTTTACACCTACTTGACTCACTTACAGAGAGATAGCAATACATAGGTTTTAAGATTCTTACTAGTCAAATATATTCTTGGGCGGTGACTAGGGGGTGTTGAGTCCAGTTCACTGAGCAAGGAGTAGGTCTTGTCTATTACATATTGGGTTTATGGAACGGTATCTGAGCTAATTTGAAACCCTTGTTTTATGCATCACCCCACGTCACCTTTCCCGTTAAGCAGCCATAGTGTGTTTTCTAAACGTGCGACTCTGTTCTGTTTTGTAATTCAGTTCAAGGGTAGCGGTTTTTACATTCCCTCTATAAGTGATATCTTATGATAAGTGTCTTTTTCTGTGTGACTTATTTCACTTAGAATCGTCGTACCTAAATCCACTCATCATGCTGCTCCTAGCCTTATGACGTTGATTTCATGGCTGAGTGATATTCCATTGTACATAAGGACCACAACTTCTTTATCCATTCTTCTCTTTCCTGGGATGTTTAAGGTGTAACGAAGTGGAGTTTCTTGTCAACAGAGCAGCCCTAAACTTTGGGGTGCCTGTGTCTTGCTGATTTTTAGTTTTCCCAATTTATACGCCCATGAGTGGAAGTGCCCTATGCTCTCTAAGCTGAGTTTTTTAGATGTTTCAGGACACACCGTACACTTCTCCAGAGTGGCTGTTGGTAATTTACAGCCCGCCCATCAGCGTAGCAAGGCTCCCATTTCTCCATGGCCTGTCCTGCATTTCTGGTTTTGACACTTTATTCAGCATGGCCCTTTTGACCGATGGGAAGCGAGACTTCTTTGTAGCGCTGATTTGCCTTTCCAGGTTGCTTGGTTGGCCAAAAAGGGCGTATGCGTTTTTTCCTGAATATATTCAGGAAAAAACGCATACGCCCTTTTTGGCCAAGGGCATCATTGTCGAGGTTTTGCCGCTTTTCCTCTGCTTTAAAGGCGATTCGAATCTACCTCCTGAAATCTGTTTCCTGCAATTCTGCCTTGCTTTCAAATTCTCTTCGTTGCCTTCCCTCAATATATTTGTGGACGAGAGTTATCATTTCTAACTGTGCAGGTCTGTGAATTGCAGTGCCCCTGAGCTCCATTTCTCAACTCGCTTTCTTGGGAGCTGGCCGCAAAAGCGCAGGATTGCTTCAGGCCCTCTTCTGGCTCCGGGCGGCAGGCTGAGCCTGTGGTTAATTCTTCTTCCTGATGGGAAAATAGAGTGACCTGTGCCTGTCCCAACACCTAGAGCTAGTCTCTCATTGGTTCCCCCTCTTCCCGTTCATCCTCAGGACAAATTGCAACCTGTACGGAACAGGAGGTTAAAGGTGCTGATTCTCCAAGGAGGGAGATTGCTAGTAAAGCGGCTGGAATGGCGAACTGGAGCACAAGGAGATGAGAAATGAGGTGCGTTTTAGAAACCTTTCCCGATCACACGGTGTACCATCTTCTGGGTTTCTCATGCATGTTTTCGATGTAGGAATATGCCCTTGAACCTGGAGATTTGGGGATTTGGGACCCAAGGGATGGGTACCACGCCGTAATACTTTAAAGGGTCTGCATTAGCTCACCCAACCTCACCAAACCTCTCAGCCCCAAGAGTGTCCACCCTTATGGCTCAGTCAGCTGTGGGTCTAGATATGGTCAATCCAGGTGGCATCGCAGCCCCTGAACGAATTTTGTAAGAATTTCTCTCTCTTTCACTGTCTTTGTTTCACGGGTTTTTAAAAGTAATTGATTTTTATAATGGGGTTTAGCTGCTTTGCACTGCTGTGTTTATGCCGCTTTACACCTACTTGACTCACTTACAGAGAGATAGCAATACATAGGTTTTAAGATTCTTACTAGTCAAATATATTCTTGAGCGGTGAATAGGGGGTGTTGAGTCCAGTTCACTGAGCAAGGAGTAGGTCTTGTCTATTACATATTGGGTTTATGGAACGGTAGCTGAGCTAAATTGAAACCCTTGTTTTATGCATCACCCCACCTCACCTTTCCCGTTAAGCAGCCATAGTGTGTTTTCTAAACGTGCGACTCTGTTCTGTTTTGTAATTCAGTTCAAGGGTAGCGGTTTTTACATTCCCTCTGTAAGTGATATCTTATGATAAGGGTCTTTTTCTGTGTGACCTATTTCACTTAGAATCGTCGTACCTATATCCACTCATCATGCTGCTCCTAGCCTTATGACGTTGATTTCATGGCTGAGTGATATTCCATTGTACATAAGGACCACAACTTCTTTATCCATTCTTCTCTTTCCTGGGATGTTTCAGGTGTAACGAAGTGGAGGTTCTTGTCAACAGAGCAGCCCTAAACTTTGGGGTGCCTGTGTCTTGCTGATTTTTAGTTTTCCCAATTTATACGCCCATGAGTGGAAGTGCCCTATGCTCTCTAAGCTGAGTTTTTTAGATGTTTCAGGACACACCGTACACTTCTCCAGAGTGGCTGTTGGCAATTTACAGCCCGCCCATCAGCGTAGCAAGGCTCCATTTCTCCATGGCCTGTCCTGCATTTCTGGTTTTGACACTTTATTCAGCATGGCCCTTTTGACCGATGGGAAGCGAGACTTCTTTGTAGCGCTGATTTGCCTTTGCAGGTTGCTTGGTTGGCCAAAAAGGGCGTATGCGTTTTTTCCTGAATATATTCAGGAAAAAACGCATACGCCCTTTTTGGCCAAGGGCATCATTGTCGAGGTTTTGCCGCTTTTCCTGTGCTTTAAAGGCGATTCGAATCTACCTCCTGAAATCTGTTTCCTGCAATTCTGCCTTGCTTTCAAATTCTCTTCGTTGCCTTCCCTCAATATATTTGTGGACGAGAGTTATCATTTCTAACTGTGCAGGTCTGTGAATTGCAGTGCCCCTGCGCTCCATTTCTCAACTCGCTTTCTTGGGAGCTGGCCGCAAAAGCGCAGGATTGCTTCAGGCCCTATTCTGGCTCGGGGCGGCAGGCTGAGCCTGTGGTTAATTCTTCTTCCTGATGGGAAAATAGAGTGACCTGTGCCTGTCCCAACACCTAGAGCGAGTCTCTCATTGGTTCCCCCTCTTCCCGTTCATCCTCAGGACAAATTGCAACCTGTACGGAACAGGAGGTTAAAGGTGCTGATTCTCCAAGGAGGGAGATTGCTAGTAAAGCGGCTGGAATGGCGAACCGGAGCACAAGGAGATGAGAAATGAGGTGCGTTTTAGAAACCTTTCCCGATCACACGGTGTACCATCTTTTGGGTTTCTCATGCATGTTTTCGATGTAGGAAGATGCCCTTGAACCTGGAGATTTGGGACCCATGGGATGGGTACCACGCCGTATTACTTTACAGGGTCTGCGTTAGCTCACCCAACCTCACCAAACCTCTCAGCCCCAAGAGTGTCCACCCTTATGGCTCAGTCAGCTGTGGGTCTAGATATGGTCAATCCAGGTGGCATCGCAGCCCCTGAACGAATTTTGTAAGAATTTCTCTCTCTTTCACTGTCTTTGTTTCACGGGTCTTTAAAAGTAATTGATATTTATAATGGGGTTTAGCTGCTTTGCACTGCTGTGTTTATGCCGCTTTACACACACTTGACTCACTTACAGAGAGATATCAATACATAGGTTTTAAGATTCTTACTAGTCAGATATATTCTTGGGCGGTGAATAGGGGGTGTTGAGTCCAGTTCACTGAGCAAGGAGTAGGTCTTGTCTATTACATATTGGGTTTATGGAACGGTATCTGAGCTAATTTGAAACCCTTGTTTTATGCATCACCCCACCTCACCTTTCCCGTTAAGCAGCCATAGTGTGTTTTCTAAACGTGCGACTCTGTTCTGTTTTGTAATTCAGTTCAAGGGTAGCGGTTTTTACATTCCCTCTCTAAGTGATATCTTATGATAAGTGTCTTTTTCTGTGTGACTTATTTCACTTAGAATCGTCGTACCTAAATCCACTCATCATGCTGCTCCTAGCCTTATGACGTTGATTTCATGGCTGAGTGATATTCCATTGTACATAAGGACCACAACTTCTTTATCCATTCTTCTCTTTCCTGGGATGTTTAAGGTGTAACGAAGTGGAGTTTCTTGTCAACAGAGCAGCCCTAAACTTTGGGGTGCCTGTGTCTTGCTGATTTTTAGTTTTCCCAATTTATACGCCCATGAGTGGACGTGCCCTATGCTCTCTAAGCTGAGTTTTTAGATGTTTCAGGACACACCGTACACTTCTCCAGAGTGGCTGTTGGTAATTTACAGCCCGCCCATCAGCGTAGCAAGGCTCCCATTTCTCCATGGCCTGTCCTGCATTTCTGGTTTTGACACTTTATTCAGCATGGCCCTTTTGACCGATGGGAAGCGAGACTTCTTTGTAGCGCTGATTTGCCTTTCCAGGTTGCTTGGTTGGCCAAAAAGGGCGTATGCGTTTTTTCCTGAATATATTCAGGAAAAAACGCATACGCCCTTTTTGGCCAAGGGCATCATTGTCGAGGTTTTGCCGCTTTTCCTGTGCTTTAAAGGCGATTCGAATCTACCTCCTGAAATCGGTTTCCTGCAATTCTGCCTTGCTTTCAAATTCTCTTCGTTGCCTTCCCTCAATATATTTGTGGACGAGAGTTATCATTTCTAACTGTGCAGGTCTGTGAATTGCAGTGCCCCTGAGCTCCATTTCTCAACTCGCTTTCTTGGGAGCTGGCCGCAAAAGCGCAGGATTGCTTCAGGCCCTCTTCTGGCTCCGGGCGGCAGGCTGAGCCTGTGGTTAATTCTTCTTCCTGATGGGAAAATAGAGTGACCTGTGCCTGTCCCAACACCTAGAGCTAGTCTCTCATTGGTTCCCCCTCTTCCCGTTCATCCTCAGGACAAATTGCAACCTGTACGGAACAGGAGGTTAAAGGTGCTGATTCTCCAAGGAGGGAGATTGCTAGTAAAGCGGCTGGAATGGCGAACTGGAGCACAAGGAGATGAGAAATGAGGTGCGTTTTAGAAACCTTTCCCGATCACACGGTGTACCATCTTCTGGGTTTCTCATGCATGTTTTCGATGTAGGAATATGCCCTTGAACCTGGAGATTTGGGGATTTGGGACCCATGGGATGGGTACCACGCCGTAATACTTTAAAGGGTCTGCGTTAGCTCACCCAACCTCACCAAACCTCTCAACCCCAAGAGTGTCCACCCTTATGGCTCAGTCAGCTGTGGGTCTAGATATGGTCAATCCAGGTGGCATCGCAGCCCCTGAACGAATTTTGTAAGAATTTCTCTCTCTTTCACTGTCTTTGTTTCACGGGTTTTTAAAAGTAATTGATTTTTATAATGGGGTTTAGCTGCTTTGCACTGCTGTGTTTATGCCGCTTTACACCTACTTGACTCACTTACAGAGAGATAGCAATACATAGGTTTTAAGATTCTTACTAGTCAAATATATTCTTGAGCGGTGAATAGGGGGTGTTGAGTCCAGTTCACTGAGCAAGGAGTAGGTCTTGTCTATTACATATTGGGTTTATGGAACGGTAGCTGAGCTAAATTGAAACCCTTGTTTTATGCATCACCCCACCTCACCTTTCCCGTTAAGCAGCCATAGTGTGTTTTCTAAACGTGCGACTCTGTTCTGTTTTGTAATTCAGTTCAAGGGGAGCGGTTTTTACATTCCCTCTATAAGTGATATCTTATGATAAGTGTCTTTTTCTGTGTGACCTATTTCACTTAGAATCGTCGTACCTATATCCACTCATCATGCTGCTCCTAGCCTTATGACGTTGATTTCATGGCTGAGTGATATTCCATTGTACATAAGGACCACAACTTCTTTATCCATTCTTCTCTTTCCTGGGATGTTTCAGGTGTAACGAAGTGGAGGTTCTTGTCAACAGAGCAGCCCTAAACTTTGGGGTGCCTGTGTCTTGCTGATTTTTAGTTTTCCCAATTTATACGCCCATGAGTGGAAGTGCCCTATGCTCTCTAAGCTGAGTTTTTTCGATGTTTCAGGACACACCGTACACTTCTCCAGAGTGGCTGTTGGCAATTTACAGCCCGCCCATCAGCGTAGCAAGGCTCCCATTTCTCCATGGCCTGTCCTGCATTTCTGGTTTTGACACTTTATTCAGCATGGCCCTTTGGACCGATGGGAAGCGAGACTTCTTTGTAGCGCTGATTTGCCTTTCCAGGTTGCTTGGTTGGCCAAAAAGGGCGTATGCGTTTTTTCCTGAATATATTCAGGAAAAAACGCATACGCCCTTTTTGGCCAAGGGCATCATTGTCGAGGTTTTGCCGCTTTTCCTGTGCTTTAAAGGCGATTCGAATCTACCTCCTGAAATCTGTTTCCTGCAATTCTGCCTTGCTTTCAAATTCTCTTCGTTGCCTTCCCTCAATATATTTGTGGACGAGAGTTATCATTTCTAACTGTGCAGGTCTGTGAATTGCAGTGCCCCTGCGCTCCATTTCTCAACTCGCTTTCTTGGGAGCTGGCCGCAAAAGCGCAGGATTGCTTCAGGCCCTATTCTGGCTCGGGGCGGCAGGCTGAGCCTGTGGTTAATTCTTCTTCCTGATGGGAAAATAGAGTGACCTGTGCCTGTCCCAACACCTAGAGCGAGTCTCTCATTGGTTCCCCCTCTTCCCGTTCATCCTCAGGACAAATTGCAACCTGTACGGAACAGGAGGTTAAAGGTGCTGATTCTCCAAGGAGGGAGATTGCTAGTAAAGCGGCTGGAATGGCGAACCGGAGCACAAGGAGATGAGAAATGAGGTGCGTTTTAGAAACCTTTCCCGATCACACGGTGTACCATCTTTTGGGTTTCTCATGCATGTTTTCGATGTAGGAAGATGCCCTTGAACCTGGAGATTTGGGACCCATGGGATGGGTACCACGCCGTATTACTTTACAGGGTCTGCGTTAGCTCACCCAACCTCACCAAACCTCTCAGCCCCAAGAGTGTCCACCCTTATGTCTCAGTCAGCTGTGGGTCTAGATATGGTCAATCCAGGTGGCATCGCAGCCCCTGAACGAATTTTGTAAGAATTTCTCTCTCTTTCACTGTCTTTGTTTCACGGGTTTTTAAAAGTAATTGATTTTTATAATGGGGTTTAGCTGCTTTGCACTGCTGTGTTTATGCCGCTTTACACCCACTTGACTCACTTACAGAGAGATAGCAATACATAGGTTTTAAGATTCTTACTAGTCAAATATATTCTTGGGCGGTGACTAGGGGGTGTTGAGTCCAGTTCACTGAGCAAGGAGTAGGTCTTGTCTATTACATATTGGGTTTATGGAACGGTATCTGAGCTAATTTGAAACCCTTGTTTTATGCATCACCCCACCTCACCTTTCCCGTTAAGCAGCCATAGTGTGTTTTCTAAACGTGCGACTCTGTTCTGTTTTGTAATTCAGTTCAAGGGTAGCGGTTTTTACATTCCCTCTGTAAGTGATATCTTATGATAAGGGTCTTTTTCTGTGTGACCTATTTCACTTAGAATCGTCGCACCTATATCCACTTATCATGCTGCTCCTAGCCTTATGACGTTGATTTCATGGCTGAGTGATATTCCATTGTACATAAGGACCACAACTTCTTTATCCATTCTTCTCTTTCCTGGGATGTTTAAGGTGTAACGAAGTGGAGTTTCTTGTCAACAGAGCAGCCCTAAACTTTGGGGTGCCTGTGTCTTGCTGATTTTTAGTTTTCCCAATTTATACGCCCATGAGTGGAAGTGCCCTATGCTCTCTAAGCTGAGTTTTTTTGATGTTTCAGGACACACCGTACACTTCTCCAGAGTGGCTGTTGGCAATTTACAGCCCGCCCATCAGCGTAGCAAGGCTCCCATTTCTCCATGGCCTGTCCTGCATTTCTGGTTTTGACACTTTATTCAGCATGGCCCTTTGGACCGATGGGAAGCGAGACTTCTTTGTAGCGCTGATTTGCCTTTCCAGGTTGCTTGGTTGGCCAAAAAGGGCGTATGCGTTTTTTCCTGAATATATTCAGGAAAAAACGCATACGCCCTTTTTGGCCAAGGGCATCATTGTCGAGGTTTTGCCGCTTTTCCTGTGCTTTAAAGGCGATTCGAATCTACCTCCTGAAATCTGTTTCCTGCAATTCTGCCTTGCTTTCAAATCCTCTTCGTTGCCTTCCCTCAATATATTTGTGGACGAGAGTTATCCTTTCTAACTGTGCAGGTCTGTGAATTGCAGTGCCCCTGAGCTCCATTTTTCAACTCGCTTTCTTGGGAACTGGCCGCAAAAGCGCAGGATTGCTTCAGGCCCTATTCTGGCTCCGGGCGGCAGGCTGAGCCTGTGGTTAATTCTTCTTCCTGATGGGAAAATAGAGTGACCTGTGCCTGTCCCAACACCTAGAGCTAGTCTCTCATTGGTTCCCCCTCTTCCCGTTCATCCTCAGGACAAATTGCAACCTGTATGGAACAGGAGGTTAAAGGTGCTGATTCTCCAAGGAGGGAGATTGCTAGTAAAGCGGCTGGAATGGCGAACCGGAGCACAAGGAGATGAGAAATGAGGTGCGTTTTAGAAACCTTTCCCGATCACACGGTGTACCATCTTCTGGGTTTCTCATGCATGTTTTCGATGTAGGAAGATGCCCTTGACCCTGGAGATTTGGGACCCATGGGATGGGTACCACGCCGTATTACTTTACAGGGTCTGCGTTAGCTCACCCAACCTCACCAAACCTCTCAGCCCCAAGAGTGTCCACCCTTATGTCTCAGTCAGCTGTGGGTCTAGATATGGTCAATCCAGGTGGCATCGCAGCCCCTGAACGAATTTTGTAAGAATTTCTCTCTCTTTCACTGTCTTTGTTTCACGGGTCTTTAAAAGTAATTGATTTTTATAATGGGGTTTAGCTGCTTTGCACTGCTGTGTTTATGCCGCTTTACACCCACTTGACTCACTTACAGAGAGATAGCAATACATAGGTTTTAAGATTCTTACTAGTCAAATATATTCTTGGGCGCTGAATAGGGGGTGTTGAGTCCAGTAAACTGAGCAAGGAGTAGGTCTTGTCTATTACATATTGGGTTTATGGAACGGTATCTGAGCTAATTTGAAACCCTTGTTTTATGCATCACCCCACCTCACCTTTCCCGTTAAGCAGCCATAGTGTGTTTTCTAAACGTGCGACTCTGTTCTGTTTTGTAATTCAGTTCAAGGGTAGCGGTTTTTACATTCCCTCTATAAGTGATATCTTATGATAAGTGTCTTTTTCTGTGTGACCTATTTCACTTAGAATCGTCGTACCTATATCCACTCATCATGCTGCTCCTAGCCTTATGACGTTGATTTCATGGCTGAGTGATATTCCATTGTACATAAGGACCACAACTTCTTTATCCATTCTTCTCTTTCCTGGGATGTTTCAGGTGTAACGAAGTGGAGGTTCTTGTCAACAGAGCAGCCCTAAACTTTGGGGTGCCTGTGTCTTGCTGATTTTTAGTTTTCCCAATTTATACGCCCATGAGTGGAAGTGCCCTATGCTCTCTAAGCTGAGTTTTTTAGATGTTTCAGGACACACCGTACACTTCTCCAGAGTGGCTGTTGGCAATTTACAGCCCGCCCATCAGCGTAGCAAGGCTCCCATTTCTCCATGGCCTGTCCTGCATTTCTGGTTTTGACACTTTATTCAGCATGGCCCTTTGGACCGATGGGAAGCGAGCCTTCTTTGTAGCGCTGATTTGCCTTTCCAGGTTGCTTGGTTGGCCAAAAAGGGCGTATGCGTTTTTTCCTGAATATATTCAGGAAAAAACGCATACGCCCTTTTTGGCCAAGGGCATCATTGTCGAGGTTTTGCCGCTTTTCCTGTGCTTTAAAGGCGATTCGAATCTACCTCCTGAAATCTGTTTCCTGCAATTCTGCCTTGCTTTCAAATCCTCTTCGTTGCCTTCCCTCAATATATTTGTGGACGAGAGTTATCCTTTCTAACTGTGCAGGTCTGTGAATTGCAGGGCCCCTGAGCTCCATTTTTCAACTCGCTTTCTTGGGAACTGGCCGCAAAAGCGCAGGATTGCTTCAGGCCCTATTCTGGCTCCGGGCGGCAGGCTGAGCCTGTGGTTAATTCTTCTTCCTGATGGGAGAATAGAGTGACCTGTGCCTGTCCCAACACCTAGAGCTAGTCTCTCATTGGTTCCCCCTCTTCCCGTTCATCCTCAGGACAAATTGCAACCTGTACGGAACAGGAGGTTAAAGGTGCTGATTCTCCAAGGAGGGAGATTGCTAGTAAAGCGGCTGGAATGGCGAACTGGAGCACAAGGAGATGAGAAATGAGGTGCGTTTTAGAAACCTTTCCCGATCACACGGTGTACCATCTTCTGGGTTTCTCATGCATGTTTTCGATGTAGGAATATGCCCTTGAACCTGGAGATTTGGGGATTTGGGACCCATGGGATGGGTACCACGCCGTAATACTTTAAAGGGTCTGCATTAGCTCACCCAACCTCACCAAACCTCTCAGCCCCAAGAGTGTCCACCCTTATGGCTCAGTCAGCTGTGGGTCTAGATATGGTCAATCCAGGTGGCATCGCAGCCCCTGAACGAATTTTGTAAGAATTTCTCTCTCTTTCACTGTCTTTGTTTCACGGGTTTTTAAAAGTAATTGATTTTTATAATGGGGTTTAGCTGCTTTGCACTGCTGTGTTTATGCCGCTTTACACCTACTTGACTCACTTACAGAGAGATAGCAATACATAGGTTTTAAGATTCTTACTAGTCAAATATATTCTTGAGCGGTGAATAGGGGGTGTTGAGTCCAGTTCACTGAGCAAGGAGTAGGTCTTGTCTATTACATATTGGGTTTATGGAACGGTAGCTGAGCTAAATTGAAACCCTTGTTTTATGCATCACCCCACCTCACCTTTCCCGTTAAGCAGCCATAGTGTGTTTTCTAAACGTGCGACTCTGTTCTGTTTTGTAATTCAGTTCAAGGGTAGCGGTTTTTACATTCCCTCTGTAAGTGATATCTTATGATAAGGGTCTTTTTCTGTGTGACCTATTTCACTTAGAATTGTCGTACCTATATCCACTCATCATGCTGCTCCTAGCCTTATGACGTTGATTTCATGGCTGAGTGATATTCCATTGTACATAAGGACCACAACTTCTTTATCCATTCTTCTCTTTCCTGGGATGTTTCAGGTGTAACGAAGTGGAGGTTCTTGTCAACAGAGCAGCCCTAAACTTTGGGGTGCCTGTGTCTTGCTGATTTTTAGTTTTCCCAATTTATACGCCCATGAGTGGAAGTGCCCTATGCTCTCTAAGCTGAGTTTTTTAGATGTTTCAGGACACACCGTACACTTCTCCAGAGTGGCTGTTGGCAATTTACAGCCCGCCCATCAGCGTAGCAAGGCTCCATTTCTCCATGGCCTGTCCTGCATTTCTGGTTTTGACACTTTATTCAGCATGGCCCTTTTGACCGATGGGAAGCGAGACTTCTTTGTAGCGCTGATTTGCCTTTCCAGGTTGCTTGGTTGGCCAAAAAGGGCGTATGCGTTTTTTCCTGAATATATTCAGGAAAAAACGCATACGCCCTTTTTGGCCAAGGGCATCATTGTCGAGGTTTTGCCGCTTTTCCTGTGCTTTAAAGGCGATTCGAATCTACCTCCTGAAATCTGTTTCCTGCAATTCTGCCTTGCTTTCAAATCCTCTTCGTTGCCTTCCCTCAATATATTTGTGGACGAGAGTTATCATTTCTAACTGTGCAGGTCTGTGAATTGCAGTGCCCATGAGCTCAATTTTTCAACTCGCTTTCTTGGGAGCTGGCCGCAAAAGCGCAGGATTGCTTCAGGCCCTATTCTGGCTCCGTGCGGTAGGCTAAGCCTGTGGTTAATTCTTCTTCCTGATGGGAAAATAGAGTGACCTGTGCCTGTCCCAACACCTAGAGCTAGTCTCTCATTGGTTCCCCCTCTTCCCGTTCATCCTCAGGACAAATTGCAACCTGTACGGAACAGGAGGTTAAAGGTGCTGATTCTCCAAAGAGGGAGATTGCTAGTAAAGGGGCTGGAATGGCGAACCGGAGCACAAGGAGATTAGAAATGAGGTGCGTTTTAGAAACCTTTCCCGATCACACGGTGTACCATCTTCTGGGTTTCTCATGCATGTTTTCGATGTAGGAATATGCCCTTGAACCTGGAGATTTGGGGATTTGGGACCCATGGGATGGGTACCACGCCGTAATACTTTAAAGGGTCTGCATTAGCTCACCCAACCTCACCAATCCTCTCAGCCCCAAGAGTGTCCACCCTTATGGCTCAGTCAGCTGTGGGTTTAGATATGGTCAATCCAGGTGGCATCGCAGCCCCTGAACGAATTTTGTAAGAATTTCTCTCTCTTTCACTGTCTTTGTTTCACGGGTTTTTAAAAGTAATTGATTTTTATAATGGGGTTTAGCTGCTTTGCACTGCTGTGTTTATGCCGCTTTACACCTACTTGACTCACTTACAGAGAGATAGCAATACATAGGTTTTAAGATTCTTACTAGTCAAATATATTCTTGAGCAGTGAATAGGGGGTGTTGAGTCCAGTTCACTGAGCAAGGAGTAGGTCTTGTCTATTACATATTGGGTTTATGGAACGGTAGCTGAGCTAAATTGAAACCCTTGTTTTATGCATCACCCCACCTCACCTTTCCCGTTAAGCAGCCATAGTGTGTTTTCTAAACGTGCGACTCTGTTCTGTTTTGTAATTCAGTTCAAGGGTAGCGGTTTTTACATTCCCTCTATAAGTGATATCTTATGATAAGTGTCTTTTTCTGTGTGACTTATTTCACTTAGAATCGTCGTACCTAAATCCACTCATCATGCTGCTCCTAGCCTTATGACGTTGATTTCATGGCTGAGTGATATTCCATTGTACATAAGGACCACAACTTCTTTATCCATTCTTCTCTTTCCTGGGATGTTTCAGGTGTAACGAAGTGGAGTTTCTTGTCAACAGAGCAGCCCTAAACTTTGGGGTGCCTGTGTCTTGCTGATTTTCAGTTTTCCCAATTTATACGCTCATGAGTGGAAGTGCCCTATGCTCTCTAAGCTGAGTTTTTTAGATGTTTCAGGACACACCGTACACTTCTCCAGAGTGGCTGTTGGTAATTTACAGCCCGCCCATCAGCGTAGCAAGGCTCCCATTTCTCCATGGCCTGTCCTGCATTTCTGGTTTTGACACTTTATTCAGCATGGCCCTTTTGACCGATGGGAAGCGAGACTTCTTTGTAGCGCTGATTTGCCTTTCCAGGTTGCTTGGTTGGCCAAAAAGGGCGTATGCGTTTTTTCCTGAATATATTCAGGAAAAAACGCATACGCCCTTTTTGGCCAAGGGCATCATTGTCGAGGTTTTGCCGCTTTTCCTGTGCTTTAAAGGCGATTCGAATCTACCTCCTGAAATCGGTTTCCTGCAATTCTGCCTTGCTTTCAAATTCTCTTCGTTGCCTTCCCTCAATATATTTGTGGACGAGAGTTATCATTTCTAACTGTGCAGGTCTGTGAATTGCAGTGCCCCTGAGCTCCATTTCTCAACTCGCTTTCTTGGGAGCTGGCCGCAAAAGCGCAGGATTGCTTCAGGCCCTCTTCTGGCTCCGGGTGGCAGGCTGAGCCTGTGGTTAATTCTTCTTCCTGATGGGAAAATAGAGTGACCTGTGCCTGTCCCAACACCTAGAGCTAGTCTCTCATTGGTTCCCCCTCTTCCCGTTCATCCTCAGGACAAATTGCAACCTGTACGGAACAGGAGGTTAAAGGTGCTGATTCTCCAAGGAGGGAGATTGCTAGTAAAGCGGCTGGAATGGCGAACTGGAGCACAAGGAGATGAGAAATGAGGTGCGTTTTAGAAACCTTTCCCGATCACACGGTGTACCATCTTCTGGGTTTCTCATGCATGTTTTCGATGTAGGAATATGCCCTTGAACCTGGAGATTTGGGGATTTGGGACCCATGGGATGGGTACCACGCCGTAATACTTTAAAGGGTCTGCGTTAGCTCACCCAACCTCACCAAACCTCTCAGCCCCAAGAGTGTCCACCCTTATGGCTCAGTCAGCTGTGGGTCTAGATATGGTCAATCCAGGTGGCATCGCAGCCCCTGAACGAATTTTGTAAGAATTTCTCTCTCTTTCACTGTCTTTGTTTCACGGGTTTTTAAAAGTAATTGATTTTTATAATGGGGTTTAGCTGCTTTGCACTGCTGTGTTTATGCCGCTTTACACCTACTTGACTCACTTACAGAGAGATAGCAATACATAGGTTTTAAGATTCTTACTAGTCAAATATATTCTTGGGCGGTGACTAGGGGGTGTTGAGTCCAGTTCACTGAGCAAGGAGTAGGTCTTGTCTATTACATATTGGGTTTATGGAACGGTATCTGAGCTAATTTGAAACCCTTGTTTTATGCATCACCCCACGTCACCTTTCCCGTTAAGCAGCCATAGTGTGTTTTCTAAACGTGCGACTCTGTTCTGTTTTGTAATTCAGTTCAAGGGTAGCGGTTTTTACATTCCCTCTATAAGTGATATCTTATGATAAGTGTCTTTTTCTGTGTGACTTATTTCACTTAGAATCGTCGTACCTAAATCCACTCATCATGCTGCTCCTAGCCTTATGACGTTGATTTCATGGCTGAGTGATATTCCATTGTACAT
Organism: Balaenoptera borealis; assembly: GCF_965194805.1. Classification (NCBI taxonomy): domain Eukaryota; kingdom Metazoa; phylum Chordata; class Mammalia; order Artiodactyla; family Balaenopteridae; genus Balaenoptera; species Balaenoptera borealis. The sequence goes on from NC_138874.1 coordinate 42,902,581, forward strand.
AAGGACCACAACTTCTTTATCCATTCTTCTCTTTCCTGGGATGTTTAAGGTGTAACGAAGTGGAGTTTCTTGTCAACAGAGCAGCCCTAAACTTTGGGGTGCCTGTGTCTTGCTGATTTTTAGTTTTCCCAATTTATACGCCCATGAGTGGAAGTGCCCTATGCTCTCTAAGCTGAGTTTTTTAGATGTTTCAGGACACACCGTACACTTCTCCAGAGTGGCTGTTGGTAATTTACAGCCCGCCCATCAGCGTAGCAAGGCTCCCATTTCTCCATGGCCTGTCCTGCATTTCTGGTTTTGACACTTTATTCAGCATGGCCCTTTTGACCGATGGGAAGCGAGACTTCTTTGTAGCGCTGATTTGCCTTTCCAGGTTGCTTGGTTGGCCAAAAAGGGCGTATGCGTTTTTTCCTGAATATATTCAGGAAAAAACGCATACGCCCTTTTTGGCCAAGGGCATCATTGTCGAGGTTTTGCCGCTTTTCCTCTGCTTTAAAGGCGATTCGAATCTACCTCCTGAAATCTGTTTCCTGCAATTCTGCCTTGCTTTCAAATTCTCTTCGTTGCCTTCCCTCAATATATTTGTGGACGAGAGTTATCATTTCTAACTGTGCAGGTCTGTGAATTGCAGTGCCCCTGAGCTCCATTTCTCAACTCGCTTTCTTGGGAGCTGGCCGCAAAAGCGCAGGATTGCTTCAGGCCCTCTTCTGGCTCCGGGCGGCAGGCTGAGCCTGTGGTTAATTCTTCTTCCTGATGGGAAAATAGAGTGACCTGTGCCTGTCCCAACACCTAGAGCTAGTCTCTCATTGGTTCCCCCTCTTCCCGTTCATCCTCAGGACAAATTGCAACCTGTACGGAACAGGAGGTTAAAGGTGCTGATTCTCCAAGGAGGGAGATTGCTAGTAAAGCGGCTGGAATGGCGAACTGGAGCACAAGGAGATGAGAAATGAGGTGCGTTTTAGAAACCTTTCCCGATCACACGGTGTACCATCTTCTGGGTTTCTCATGCATGTTTTCGATGTAGGAATATGCCCTTGAACCTGGAGATTTGGGGATTTGGGACCCATGGGATGGGTACCACGCCGTAATACTTTAAAGGGTCTGCATTAGCTCACCCAACCTCACCAAACCTCTCAGCCCCAAGAGTGTCCACCCTTATGGCTCAGTCAGCTGTGGGTCTAGATATGGTCAATCCAGGTGGCATCGCAGCCCCTGAACGAATTTTGTAAGAATTTCTCTCTCTTTCACTGTCTTTGTTTCACGGGTTTTTAAAAGTAATTGATTTTTATAATGGGGTTTAGCTGCTTTGCACTGCTGTGTTTATGCCGCTTTACACCTACTTGACTCACTTACAGAGAGATAGCAATACATAGGTTTTAAGATTCTTACTAGTCAAATATATTCTTGAGCGGTGAATAGGGGGTGTTGAGTCCAGTTCACTGAGCAAGGAGTAGGTCTTGTCTATTACATATTGGGTTTATGGAACGGTAGCTGAGCTAAATTGAAACCCTTGTTTTATGCATCACCCCACCTCACCTTTCCCGTTAAGCAGCCATAGTGTGTTTTCTAAACGTGCGACTCTGTTCTGTTTTGTAATTCAGTTCAAGGGTAGCGGTTTTTACATTCCCTCTGTAAGTGATATCTTATGATAAGGGTCTTTTTCTGTGTGACCTATTTCACTTAGAATCGTCGTACCTATATCCACTCATCATGCTGCTCCTAGCCTTATGACGTTGATTTCATGGCTGAGTGATATTCCATTGTACATAAGGACCACAACTTCTTTATCCATTCTTCTCTTTCCTGGGATGTTTCAGGTGTAACGAAGTGGAGGTTCTTGTCAACAGAGCAGCCCTAAACTTTGGGGTGCCTGTGTCTTGCTGATTTTTAGTTTTCCCAATTTATACGCCCATGAGTGGAAGTGCCCTATGCTCTCTAAGCTGAGTTTTTTAGATGTTTCAGGACACACCGTACACTTCTCCAGAGTGGCTGTTGGCAATTTACAGCCCGCCCATCAGCGTAGCAAGGCTCCATTTCTCCATGGCCTGTCCTGCATTTCTGGTTTTGACACTTTATTCAGCATGGCCCTTTTGACCGATGGGAAGCGAGACTTCTTTGTAGCGCTGATTTGCCTTTGCAGGTTGCTTGGTTGGCCAAAAAGGGCGTATGCGTTTTTTCCTGAATATATTCAGGAAAAAACGCATACGCCCTTTTTGGCCAAGGGCATCATTGTCGAGGTTTTGCCGCTTTTCCTGTGCTTTAAAGGCGATTCGAATCTACCTCCTGAAATCTGTTTCCTGCAATTCTGCCTTGCTTTCAAATTCTCTTCGTTGCCTTCCCTCAATATATTTGTGGACGAGAGTTATCATTTCTAACTGTGCAGGTCTGTGAATTGCAGTGCCCCTGCGCTCCATTTCTCAACTCGCTTTCTTGGGAGCTGGCCGCAAAAGCGCAGGATTGCTTCAGGCCCTATTCTGGCTCGGGGCGGCAGGCTGAGCCTGTGGTTAATTCTTCTTCCTGATGGGAAAATAGAGTGACCTGTGCCTGTCCCAACACCTAGAGCGAGTCTCTCATTGGTTCCCCCTCTTCCCGTTCATCCTCAGGACAAATTGCAACCTGTACGGAACAGGAGGTTAAAGGTGCTGATTCTCCAAGGAGGGAGATTGCTAGTAAAGCGGCTGGAATGGCGAACCGGAGCACAAGGAGATGAGAAATGAGGTGCGTTTTAGAAACCTTTCCCGATCACACGGTGTACCATCTTTTGGGTTTCTCATGCATGTTTTCGATGTAGGAAGATGCCCTTGAACCTGGAGATTTGGGACCCATGGGATGGGTACCACGCCGTATTACTTTACAGGGTCTGCGTTAGCTCACCCAACCTCACCAAACCTCTCAGCCCCAAGAGTGTCCACCCTTATGGCTCAGTCAGCTGTGGGTCTAGATATGGTCAATCCAGGTGGCATCGCAGCCCCTGAACGAATTTTGTAAGAATTTCTCTCTCTTTCACTGTCTTTGTTTCACGGGTCTTTAAAAGTAATTGATATTTATAATGGGGTTTAGCTGCTTTGCACTGCTGTGTTTATGCCGCTTTACACACACTTGACTCACTTACAGAGAGATATCAATACATAGGTTTTAAGATTCTTACTAGTCAGATATATTCTTGGGCGGTGAATAGGGGGTGTTGAGTCCAGTTCACTGAGCAAGGAGTAGGTCTTGTCTATTACATATTGGGTTTATGGAACGGTATCTGAGCTAATTTGAAACCCTTGTTTTATGCATCACCCCACCTCACCTTTCCCGTTAAGCAGCCATAGTGTGTTTTCTAAACGTGCGACTCTGTTCTGTTTTGTAATTCAGTTCAAGGGTAGCGGTTTTTACATTCCCTCTATAAGTGATATCTTATGATAAGTGTCTTTTTCTGTGTGACTTATTTCACTTAGAATCGTCGTACCTAAATCCACTCATCATGCTGCTCCTAGCCTTATGACGTTGATTTCATGGCTGAGTGATATTCCATTGTACATAAGGACCACAACTTCTTTATCCATTCTTCTCTTTCCTGGGATGTTTAAGGTGTAACGAAGTGGAGTTTCTTGTCAACAGAGCAGCCCTAAACTTTGGGGTGCCTGTGTCTTGCTGATTTTTAGTTTTCCCAATTTATACGCCCATGAGTGGACGTGCCCTATGCTCTCTAAGCTGAGTTTTTAGATGTTTCAGGACACACCGTACACTTCTCCAGAGTGGCTGTTGGTAATTTACAGCCCGCCCATCAGCGTAGCAAGGCTCCCATTTCTCCATGGCCTGTCCTGCATTTCTGGTTTTGACACTTTATTCAGCATGGCCCTTTTGACCGATGGGAAGCGAGACTTCTTTGTAGCGCTGATTTGCCTTTCCAGGTTGCTTGGTTGGCCAAAAAGGGCGTATGCGTTTTTTCCTGAATATATTCAGGAAAAAACGCATACGCCCTTTTTGGCCAAGGGCATCATTGTCGAGGTTTTGCCGCTTTTCCTGTGCTTTAAAGGCGATTCGAATCTACCTCCTGAAATCGGTTTCCTGCAATTCTGCCTTGCTTTCAAATTCTCTTCGTTGCCTTCCCTCAATATATTTGTGGACGAGAGTTATCATTTCTAACTGTGCAGGTCTGTGAATTGCAGTGCCCCTGAGCTCCATTTCTCAACTCGCTTTCTTGGGAGCTGGCCGCAAAAGCGCAGGATTGCTTCAGGCCCTCTTCTGGCTCCGGGCGGCAGGCTGAGCCTGTGGTTAATTCTTCTTCCTGATGGGAAAATAGAGTGACCTGTGCCTGTCCCAACACCTAGAGCTAGTCTCTCATTGGTTCCCCCTCTTCCCGTTCATCCTCAGGACAAATTGCAACCTGTACGGAACAGGAGGTTAAAGGTGCTGATTCTCCAAGGAGGGAGATTGCTAGTAAAGCGGCTGGAATGGCGAACTGGAGCACAAGGAGATGAGAAATGAGGTGCGTTTTAGAAACCTTTCCCGATCACACGGTGTACCATCTTCTGGGTTTCTCATGCATGTTTTCGATGTAGGAATATGCCCTTGAACCTGGAGATTTGGGGATTTGGGACCCATGGGATGGGTACCACGCCGTAATACTTTAAAGGGTCTGCGTTAGCTCACCCAACCTCACCAAACCTCTCAACCCCAAGAGTGTCCACCCTTATGGCTCAGTCAGCTGTGGGTCTAGATATGGTCAATCCAGGTGGCATCGCAGCCCCTGAACGAATTTTGTAAGAATTTCTCTCTCTTTCACTGTCTTTGTTTCACGGGTTTTTAAAAGTAATTGATTTTTATAATGGGGTTTAGCTGCTTTGCACTGCTGTGTTTATGCCGCTTTACACCTACTTGACTCACTTACAGAGAGATAGCAATACATAGGTTTTAAGATTCTTACTAGTCAAATATATTCTTGAGCGGTGAATAGGGGGTGTTGAGTCCAGTTCACTGAGCAAGGAGTAGGTCTTGTCTATTACATATTGGGTTTATGGAACGGTAGCTGAGCTAAATTGAAACCCTTGTTTTATGCATCACCCCACCTCACCTTTCCCGTTAAGCAGCCATAGTGTGTTTTCTAAACGTGCGACTCTGTTCTGTTTTGTAATTCAGTTCAAGGGGAGCGGTTTTTACATTCCCTCTATAAGTGATATCTTATGATAAGTGTCTTTTTCTGTGTGACCTATTTCACTTAGAATCGTCGTACCTATATCCACTCATCATGCTGCTCCTAGCCTTATGACGTTGATTTCATGGCTGAGTGATATTCCATTGTACATAAGGACCACAACTTCTTTATCCATTCTTCTCTTTCCTGGGATGTTTCAGGTGTAACGAAGTGGAGGTTCTTGTCAACAGAGCAGCCCTAAACTTTGGGGTGCCTGTGTCTTGCTGATTTTTAGTTTTCCCAATTTATACGCCCATGAGTGGAAGTGCCCTATGCTCTCTAAGCTGAGTTTTTTCGATGTTTCAGGACACACCGTACACTTCTCCAGAGTGGCTGTTGGCAATTTACAGCCCGCCCATCAGCGTAGCAAGGCTCCCATTTCTCCATGGCCTGTCCTGCATTTCTGGTTTTGACACTTTATTCAGCATGGCCCTTTGGACCGATGGGAAGCGAGACTTCTTTGTAGCGCTGATTTGCCTTTCCAGGTTGCTTGGTTGGCCAAAAAGGGCGTATGCGTTTTTTCCTGAATATATTCAGGAAAAAACGCATACGCCCTTTTTGGCCAAGGGCATCATTGTCGAGGTTTTGCCGCTTTTCCTGTGCTTTAAAGGCGATTCGAATCTACCTCCTGAAATCTGTTTCCTGCAATTCTGCCTTGCTTTCAAATTCTCTTCGTTGCCTTCCCTCAATATATTTGTGGACGAGAGTTATCATTTCTAACTGTGCAGGTCTGTGAATTGCAGTGCCCCTGCGCTCCATTTCTCAACTCGCTTTCTTGGGAGCTGGCCGCAAAAGCGCAGGATTGCTTCAGGCCCTATTCTGGCTCGGGGCGGCAGGCTGAGCCTGTGGTTAATTCTTCTTCCTGATGGGAAAATAGAGTGACCTGTGCCTGTCCCAACACCTAGAGCGAGTCTCTCATTGGTTCCCCCTCTTCCCGTTCATCCTCAGGACAAATTGCAACCTGTACGGAACAGGAGGTTAAAGGTGCTGATTCTCCAAGGAGGGAGATTGCTAGTAAAGCGGCTGGAATGGCGAACCGGAGCACAAGGAGATGAGAAATGAGGTGCGTTTTAGAAACCTTTCCCGATCACACGGTGTACCATCTTTTGGGTTTCTCATGCATGTTTTCGATGTAGGAAGATGCCCTTGAACCTGGAGATTTGGGACCCATGGGATGGGTACCACGCCGTATTACTTTACAGGGTCTGCGTTAGCTCACCCAACCTCACCAAACCTCTCAGCCCCAAGAGTGTCCACCCTTATGTCTCAGTCAGCTGTGGGTCTAGATATGGTCAATCCAGGTGGCATCGCAGCCCCTGAACGAATTTTGTAAGAATTTCTCTCTCTTTCACTGTCTTTGTTTCACGGGTTTTTAAAAGTAATTGATTTTTATAATGGGGTTTAGCTGCTTTGCACTGCTGTGTTTATGCCGCTTTACACCCACTTGACTCACTTACAGAGAGATAGCAATACATAGGTTTTAAGATTCTTACTAGTCAAATATATTCTTGGGCGGTGACTAGGGGGTGTTGAGTCCAGTTCACTGAGCAAGGAGTAGGTCTTGTCTATTACATATTGGGTTTATGGAACGGTATCTGAGCTAATTTGAAACCCTTGTTTTATGCATAACCCCACCTCACCTTTCCCGTTAAGCAGCCATAGTGTGTTTTCTAAACGTGCGACTCTGTTCTGTTTTGTAATTCAGTTCAAGGGTAGCGGTTTTTACATTCCCTCTGTAAGTGATATCTTATGATAAGGGTCTTTTTCTGTGTGACTTATTTCACTTAGAATCGTCGTACCTATATCCACTCATCATGCTGCTCCTAGCCTTATGACGTTGATTTCATGGCTGAGTGATATTCCATTGTACATAAGGACCACAACTTCTTTATCCATTCTTCTCTTTCCTGGGATGTTTCAGGTGTAACGAAGTGGAGGTTCTTGTCAACAGAGCAGCCCTAAACTTTGGGGTGCCTGTGTCTTGCTGATTTTTAGTTTTCCCAATTTATACGCCCATGAGTGGAAGTGCCCTATGCTCTCTAAGCTGAGTTTTTTAGATGTTTCAGGACACACCGTACACTTCTCCAGAGTGGCTGTTGGCAATTTACAGCCCGCCCATCAGCGTAGCAAGGCTCCCATTTCTCCATGGCCTGTCCGGCATTTCTGGTTTTGACACTTTATTCAGCATGGCCCTTTTGACCGATGGGAAGCGAGACTTCTTTGTAGCGCTGATTTGCCTTTGCAGGTTGCTTGGTTGGCCAAAAAGGGCGTATGCGTTTTTTCCTGAATATATTCAGGAAAAAACGCATACGCCCTTTTTGGCCAAGGGCATCATTGTCGAGGTTTTGCCGCTTTTCCTGTGCTTTAAAGGCGATTCGAATCTACCTCCTGAAATCTGTTTCCTGCAATTCTGCCTTGCTTTCAAATCCTCTTCGTTGCCTTCCCTCAATATATTTGTGGACGAGAGTTATCATTTCTAACTGTGCAGGTCTGTGAATTGCAGTGCCCCTGAGCTCCATTTCTCAACTCGCTTTCTTGGGAGCTGGCCGCAAAAGCACAGGATTGCTTCAGGCCCTATTCTGGCTCCGGGCGGCAGGCTGAGCCTGTGGTTAATTCTTCTTCCTGATGGGAAAATAGAGTGACCTGTGCCTGTCCCAACACCTAGAGCTAGTCTCTCATTGGTTCCCCCTCTTCCCGTTCATCCTCAGGACAAATTGCAACCTGTACGGAACAGGAGGTTAAAGGTGCTGATTCTCCAAGGAGGGAGATTGCTAGTAAAGCGGCTGGAATGGCGAACCGGAGCACAAGGAGATGAGAAATGAGGTGCGTTTTAGAAACCTTTCCCGATCACACGGTGTACCATCTTCTGAGTTTCTCATGCATGTTTTCGATATAGGAATATGCCCTTGAACCTGGAGATTTGGGACCCATGGGATGGGTACCACGCCGTAATACTTTAAAGGGTCTGCGTTAGCTCACCCAACCTCACCAAACCTCTCAGCCCCAAGAGTGTCCACCCTTATGGCTCAGTCAGCTGTGGGTCTAGATATGGTCAATCCAGCTGGCATCGCAGCCCCTGAACGAATTTTGTAAGAATTTCTCTCTCTTTCACTGTCTTTGTTTCACGGGTCTTTAAAAGTAATTGATTTTTATAATGGGGTTTAGCTGCTTTGCACTGCTGTGTTTATGCCGCTTTACACCCACTTGACTCACTTACAGAGAGATAGCAATACATAGGTTTTAAGATTCTTACTAGTCAAATATATTCTTGGGCGGTGAATAGGGCGTGTTGAGTCCAGTTCACTGAGCAAGGAGTAGGTCTTGTCTATTACATATTGGGTTTATGGAACGGTATCTGAGCTAATTTGAAACCCTTGTTTTATGCATCACCCCACCTCACCTTTCCCGTTAAGCAGCCATAGTGTGTTTTCTAAACGTGCGACTCTGTTCTGTTTTGTAATTCAGTTCAAGGGTAGCGGTTTTTACATTCCCTCTGTAAGTGATATCTTATGATAAGGGTCTTTTTCTGTGTGACCTATTTCACTTAGAATCGTCGCACCTATATCCACTTATCATGCTGCTCCTAGCCTTATGACGTTGATTTCATGGCTGAGTGATATTCCATTGTACATAAGGACCACAACTTCTTTATCCATTCTTCTCTTTCCTGGGATGTTTAAGGTGTAACGAAGTGGAGTTTCTTGTCAACAGAGCAGCCCTAAACTTTGGGGTGCCTGTGTCTTGCTGATTTTTAGTTTTCCCAATTTATACGCCCATGAGTGGAAGTGCCCTATGCTCTCTAAGCTGAGTTTTTTTGATGTTTCAGGACACACCGTACACTTCTCCAGAGTGGCTGTTGGCAATTTACAGCCCGCCCATCAGCGTAGCAAGGCTCCCATTTCTCCATGGCCTGTCCTGCATTTCTGGTTTTGACACTTTATTCAGCATGGCCCTTTTGACCGATGGGAAGCGAGACTTCTTTGTAGCGCTGATTTGCCTTTCCAGGTTGCTTGGTTGGCCAAAAAGGGCGTATGCGTTTTTTCCTGAATATATTCAGGAAAAAACGCATACGCCCTTTTTGGCCAAGGGCATCATTGTCGAGGTTTTGCCGCTTTTCCTGTGCTTTAAAGGCGATTCGAATCTACCTCCTGAAATCTGTTTCCTGCAATTCTGCCTTGCTTTCAAATCCTCTTCGTTGCCTTCCCTCCATATATTTGTGGACGAGAGTTATCCTTTCTAACTGTGCAGGTCTGTGAATTGCAGTGCCCCTGAGCTCCATTTTTCAACTCGCTTTCTTGGGAACTGGCCGCAAAAGCGCAGGATTGCTTCAGGCCCTATTCTGGCTCCGGGCGGCAGGCTGAGCCTGTGGTTAATTCTTCTTCCTGATGGGAAAATAGAGTGACCTGTGCCTGTCCCAACACCTAGAGCTAGTCTCTCATTGGTTCCCCCTCTTCCCGTTCATCCTCAGGACAAATTGCAACCTGTATGGAACAGGAGGTTAAAGGTGCTGATTCTCCAAGGAGGGAGATTGCTAGTAAAGCGGCTGGAATGGCGAACCGGAGCACAAGGAGATGAGAAATGAGGTGCGTTTTAGAAACCTTTCCCGATCACACGGTGTACCATCTTCTGGGTTTCTCATGCATGTTTTCGATGTAGGAAGATGCCCTTGACCCTGGAGATTTGGGACCCATGGGATGGGTACCACGCCGTATTACTTTACAGGGTCTGCGTTAGCTCACCCAACCTCACCAAACCTCTCAGCCCCAAGAGTGTCCACCCTTATGTCTCAGTCAGCTGTGGGTCTAGATATGGTCAATCCAGGTGGCATCGCAGCCCCTGAACGAATTTTGTAAGAATTTCTCTCTCTTTCACTGTCTTTGTTTCACGGGTCTTTAAAAGTAATTGATTTTTATAATGGGGTTTAGCTGCTTTGCACTGCTGTGTTTATGCCGCTTTACACCCACTTGACTCACTTACAGAGAGATAGCAATACATAGGTTTTAAGATTCTTACTAGTCAAATATATTCTTGGGCGCTGAATAGGGGGTGTTGAGTCCAGTAAACTGAGCAAGGAGTAGGTCTTGTCTATTACATATTGGGTTTATGGAACGGTATCTGAGCTAATTTGAAACCCTTGTTTTATGCATCACCCCACCTCACCTTTCCCGTTAAGCAGCCATAGTGTGTTTTCTAAACGTGCGACTCTGTTCTGTTTTGTAATTCAGTTCAAGGGTAGCGGTTTTTACATTCCCTCTATAAGTGATATCTTATGATAAGTGTCTTTTTCTGTGTGACCTATTTCACTTAGAATCGTCGTACCTATATCCACTCATCATGCTGCTCCTAGCCTTATGACGTTGATTTCATGGCTGAGTGATATTCCATTGTACATAAGGACCACAACTTCTTTATCCATTCTTCTCTTTCCTGGGATGTTTCAGGTGTAACGAAGTGGAGGTTCTTGTCAACAGAGCAGCCCTAAACTTTGGGGTGCCTGTGTCTTGCTGATTTTTAGTTTTCCCAATTTATACGCCCATGAGTGGAAGTGCCCTATGCTCTCTAAGCTGAGTTTTTTAGATGTTTCAGGACACACCGTACACTTCTCCAGAGTGGCTGTTGGCAATTTACAGCCCGCCCATCAGCGTAGCAAGGCTCCCATTTCTCCATGGCCTGTCCTGCATTTCTGGTTTTGACACTTTATTCAGCATGGCCCTTTGGACCGATGGGAAGCGAGCCTTCTTTGTAGCGCTGATTTGCCTTTCCAGGTTGCTTGGTTGGCCAAAAAGGGCGTATGCGTTTTTTCCTGAATATATTCAGGAAAAAACGCATACGCCCTTTTTGGCCAAGGGCATCATTGTCGAGGTTTTGCCGCTTTTCCTGTGCTTTAAAGGCGATTCGAATCTACCTCCTGAAATCTGTTTCCTGCAATTCTGCCTTGCTTTCAAATCCTCTTCGTTGCCTTCCCTCAATATATTTGTGGACGAGAGTTATCCTTTCTAACTGTGCAGGTCTGTGAATTGCAGGGCCCCTGAGCTCCATTTTTCAACTCGCTTTCTTGGGAACTGGCCGCAAAAGCGCAGGATTGCTTCAGGCCCTATTCTGGCTCCGGGCGGCAGGCTGAGCCTGTGGTTAATTCTTCTTCCTGATGGGAGAATAGAGTGACCTGTGCCTGTCCCAACACCTAGAGCTAGTCTCTCATTGGTTCCCCCTCTTCCCGTTCATCCTCAGGACAAATTGCAACCTGTACGGAACAGGAGGTTAAAGGTGCTGATTCTCCAAGGAGGGAGATTGCTAGTAAAGCGGCTGGAATAGCGAACCGGAGCACAAGGAGATGAGAAATGAGGTGCGTTTTAGAAACCTTTCCCGATCACACGGTGTACCATCTTCTGGGTTTCTCATGCATGTTTTCGATGTAGGAAGATGCCCTTGAACCTGGAGATTTGGGACCCATGGGATTGGTACCACGCCGTATTACTTTACAGGGTCTGCGTTAGCTCACCCAACCTCACCAAACCTCTCTGCCCCAAGAGTGTCCACCCTTATGTCTCAGTCAGCTGTGGGTCTAGATATGGTCAATCCAGGTGGCATCGCAGCCACTGAACGAATTTTGTAAGAATTTCTCTCTCTTTCACTGTCTTTGTTTCACGGGTTTTTAAAAGTAATTGATTTTTATAATGGGGTTTAGCTGCCTTGCACTGCTGTGTTTATGCCGCTTTACACCCACTTGACTCACTTACAGAGAGATAGCAATACATAGGTTTTAAGATTCTTACTAGTCAAATATATTCTTGGGCGGTGACTAGGGGGTGTTGAGTCCAGTTCACTGAGCAAGGAGTAGGTCTTGTCTATTACATATTGGGTTTATGGAACGGTATCTGAGCTAATTTGAAACCCTTGTTTTATTCATCACCCCACCTCACCTTTCCCGTTAAGCAGCCATAGTGTGTTTCCTAAACGTGCGACTCTGTTCTGTTTTGTAATTCAGTTCAAGGGTAGCGGTTTTTACATTCCCTCTGTAAGTGATATCTTATGATAAGGGTCTTTTTCTGTGTGACCTATTTCACTTAGAATCGTCGTACCTATATCCACTCATCATGCTGCTCCTAGCCTTATGACGTTGATTTCATGGCTGAGTCATATTCCATTGTACATAAGGACCACAACTTCTTTATCCATTCTTCTCTTTCCTGGGATGTTTCAGGTGTAACGAAGTGGAGGTTCTTGTCAACAGAGCAGCCCTAAACTTTGGGGTGCCTGTGTCTTGCTGATTTTTAGTTTTCCCAATTTATACGCCCATGAGTGGAAGTGCCCTATGCTCTCTAAGCTGAGTTTTTTAGATGTTTCAGGACACACCGTACACTTCTCCAGAGTGGCTGTTGGCAATTTACAGCCCGCCCATCAGCGTAGCAAGGCTCCCATTTCTCCATGGCCTGTCCTGCATTTCTGGTTTTGACACTTTATTCAGCATGGCCCTTTTGACCGATGGGAAGCGAGACTTCTTTGTAGCGCTGATTTGCCTTTGCAGGTTGCTTGGTTGGCCAAAAAGGGCGTATGCGTTTTTTCCTGAATATATTCAGGAAAAAACGCATACGCCCTTTTTGGCCAAGGGCATCATAGTCGAGGTTTTGCCGCTTTTCCTGTGCTTTAAAGGCGATTCGAATCTACCTCCTGAAATCTGTTTCCTGCAATTCTGCCTTGCTTTCAAATCCTCTTCGTTGCCTTCCCTCAATATATTTGTGGACGAGAGTTATCATTTCTAACTGTGCAGGTCTGTGAATTGCAGTGCCCCTGAGCTCCATTTCTCAACTCGCTTTCTTGGGAGCTGGCCGCAAAAGCGCAGGATTGCTTCAGGCCCTATTCTGGCTCCGGGCGGCAGGCTGAGCCTGTGGTTAATTTTTCTTCCTGATGGGAAAATAGAGTGACGTGTGCCTGTCCCAACACCTAGAGCTAGTCTCTCATTGGTTCCCCCTCTTCCCGTTCATCCTCAGGACAAATTGCAACCTGTACGGAACAGGAGGTTAAAGGTGCTGATTCTCCAAGGAGGGAGATTGCTAGTAAAGCGGCTGGAATGGCGAACCGGAGCACAAGGAGATGAGAAATGAGGTGCGTTTTAGAAACCTTTCCCGATCACACGGTGTACCATCTTCTGGGTTTCTCATGCATGTTTTCGATGTAGAAAGATGCCCTTGAACCTAGAGATTTGGGACCCATGGGATGGGTACCACGCCGTATTACTTTACAGGGTCTGCGTTAGCTCACCCAACCTCACCAAACCTCTCAGCCCCAAGAGTGTCCACCCTTATGGCTCAGTCAGCTGTGGGTCTAGATATGGTCAATCCAGGTGGCATCGCAGCCCCTGAACGAATTTTGTAAGAATTTCTCTCTCTTTCACTGTCTTTGTTTCACGGGTTTTTAAAAGTAATTGATTTTTATAATGGGGTTTAGCTGCTTTGCACTGCTGTGTTTATGCCGCTTTACACCCACTTGACTCACTTACAGAGAGATAGCAATACATAGGTTTTAAGATTCTTACTAGTCAAATATATTCTTGGGCGGTGAATAGGGCGTGTTGAGTCCAGTTCACTGAGCAAGGAGTAGGTCTTGTCTATTACATATTGGGTTTATGGAACGGTATCTGAGCTAATTTGAAACCCTTGTTTTATGCATCACCCCACGTCACCTTTCCCGTTAAGCAGCCATAGTGTGTTTTCTAAACGTGCGACTCTGTTCTGTTTTGTAATTCAGTTCAAGGGTAGCGGTTTTTACATTCCCTCTGTAAGTGATATCTTATGATAAGGGTCTTTTTCTGTGTGACCTATTTCACTTAGAATCGTCGTACCTAAATCCACTCATCATGCTGCTCCTAGCCTTATGACGTTGATTTCATGGCTGAGTGATATTCCATTGTACATAAGGACCACAACTTCTTTATCCATTCTTCTCTTTCCTGGGATGTTTCAGGTGTAACGAAGTGGAGGTTCTTGTCAACAGAGCAGCCCTAAACTTTGGGGTGCCTGTGTCTTGCTGATTTTTAGTTTTCCCAATTTATACGCCCATGAGTGGAACTGCCCTATGCTCTCTAAGCTGAGTTTTTTAGATGTTTCAGGACACACCGTACACTTCTCCAGAGTGGCTGTTGGCAATTTACAGCCCGCCCATCAGCGTAGCAAGGCTCCCATTTCTCCATGGCCTGTCCTGCATTTCTGGTTTTGACCCTTTATTCAGCATGGCCCTTTTGACCGATGGGAAGCGAGACTTCTTTGTAGCGCTGATTTGCCTTTCCAGGTTGCTTGGTTGGCCAAAAAGGGCGTATGCGTTTTTTCCTGAATATATTCAGGAAAAAACGCATACGCCCTTTTTGGCCAAGGGCATCATTGTCGAGGTTTTGCCGCTTTTCCTGTGCTTTAAAGGCGATTCGAATCTACCTCCTGAAATCTGTTTCCTGCAATTCTGCCTTGCTTTCAAATCCTCTTCGTTGCCTTCCCTCAATATATTTGTGGACGAGAGTTATCATTTCTAACTGTGCAGGTCTGTGAATTGCAGTGCCCATGAGCTCAATTTTTCAACTCGCTTTCTTGGGAGCTGGCCGCAAAAGCGCAGGATTGCTTCAGGCCCTATTCTGGCTCCGGGCGGTAGGCTAAGCCTGTGGTTAATTCTGCTTTCTGATGGGAAAATAGAGTGACCTGTGCCTGTCCCAACACCTAGAGCTAGTCTCTCATTGGTTCCCCCTCTTCCCGTTCATCCTCAGGACAAATTGCAACCTGTACGGAACAGGAGGTTAAAGGTGCTGATTCTCCAAAGAGGGAGATTGCTAGTAAAGGGGCTGGAATGGCGAACCGGAGCACAAGGAGATTAGAAATGAGGTGCGTTTTAGAAACCTTTCCCGATCACACGGTGTACCATCTTCTGGGTTTCTCATGCATGTTTTCGATGTAGGAATATGCCCTTGAACCTGGAGATTTGGGGATTTGGGACCCATGGGATGGGTACCACGCCGTAATACTTTAAAGGGTCTGCGTTAGCTCACCCAACCTCACCAAACCTCTCAGCCCCAAGAGTGTCCACCCTTATGGCTCAGTCAGCTGTGGGTCTAGATATGGTCAATCCAGGTGGCATCGCAGCCCCTGAACGAATTTTGTAAGAATTTCTCTCTCTTTCACTGTCTTTGTTTCACGGGTTTTTAAAAGTAATTGATTTTTATAATGGGGTTTAGCTGCTTTGCACTGCTGTGTTTATGCCGCTTTACACCTACTTGACTCACTTACAGAGAGATAGCAATACATAGGTTTTAAGATTCTTACTAGTCAAATATATTCTTGGGCGGTGACTAGGGGGTGTTGAGTCCAGTTCACTGAGCAAGGAGTAGGTCTTGTCTATTACATATTGGGTTTATGGAACGGTATCTGAGCTAATTTGAAACCCTTGTTTTATGCATCACCCCACGTCACCTTTCCCGTTAAGCAGCCATAGTGTGTTTTCTAAACGTGCGACTCTGTTCTGTTTTGTAATTCAGTTCAAGGGTAGCGGTTTTTACATTCCCTCTATAAGTGATATCTTATGATAAGTGTCTTTTTCTGTGTGACTTATTTCACTTAGAATCGTCGTACCTAAATCCACTCATCATGCTGCTCCTAGCCTTATGACGTTGATTTCATGGCTGAGTGATATTCCATTGTACATAAGGACCACAACTTCTTTATCCATTCTTCTCTTTCCTGGGATGTTTAAGGTGTAACGAAGTGGAGTTTCTTGTCAACAGAGCAGCCCTAAACTTTGGGGTGCCTGTGTCTTGCTGATTTTTAGTTTTCCCAATTTATACGCCCATGAGTGGAAGTGCCCTATGCTCTCTAAGCTGAGTTTTTTAGATGTTTCAGGACACACCGTACACTTCTCCAGAGTGGCTGTTGGTAATTTACAGCCCGCCCATCAGCGTAGCAAGGCTCCCATTTCTCCATGGCCTGTCCTGCATTTCTGGTTTTGACACTTTATTCAGCATGGCCCTTTTGACCGATGGGAAGCGAGACTTCTTTGTAGCGCTGATTTGCCTTTCCAGGTTGCTTGGTTGGCCAAAAAGGGCGTATGCGTTTTTTCCTGAATATATTCAGGAAAAAACGCATACGCCCTTTTTGGCCAAGGGCATCATTGTCGAGGTTTTGCCGCTTTTCCTCTGCTTTAAAGGCGATTCGAATCTACCTCCTGAAATCTGTTTCCTGCAATTCTGCCTTGCTTTCAAATTCTCTTCGTTGCCTTCCCTCAATATATTTGTGGACGAGAGTTATCATTTCTAACTGTGCAGGTCTGTGAATTGCAGTGCCCCTGAGCTCCATTTCTCAACTCGCTTTCTTGGGAGCTGGCCGCAAAAGCGCAGGATTGCTTCAGGCCCTCTTCTGGCTCCGGGCGGCAGGCTGAGCCTGTGGTTAATTCTTCTTCCTGATGGGAAAATAGAGTGACCTGTGCCTGTCCCAACACCTAGAGCTAGTCTCTCATTGGTTCCCCCTCTTCCCGTTCATCCTCAGGACAAATTGCAACCTGTACGGAACAGGAGGTTAAAGGTGCTGATTCTCCAAGGAGGGAGATTGCTAGTAAAGCGGCTGGAATGGCGAACCGGAGCACAAGGAGATGAGAAATTAGGTGCGTTTTAGAAACCTTTCCCGATCACACGGTGTACCATCTTCTGGGTTTCTCATGCATGTTTTCGATGTAGGAATATGCCCTTGAACCTGGAGATTTGGGGATTTGGGACCCATGGGATGGGTACCACGCCGTAATACTTTAAAGGGTCTGCGTTAGCTCACCCAACCTCACCAAACCTCTCAGCCCCAAGAGTGTCCACCCTTATGGCTCAGTCAGCTGTGGGTCTAGATATCGTCAATCCAGGTGGCATCGCAGCCCCTGAACGAATTTTGTAAGAATTTCTCTCTCTTTCACTGTCTTTGTTTCACGGGTTTTTAAAAGTAATTGATTTTTATAATGGGGTTTAGCTGCTTTGCACTGCTGTGTTTATGCCGCTTTACACCTACTTGACTCACTTACAGAGAGATAGCAATACATAGGTTTTAAGATTCTTACTAGTCAAATATATTCTTGAGCGGTGAATAGGGGGTGTTGAGTCCAGTTCACTGAGCAAGGAGTAGGTCTTGTCTATTACATATTGGGTTTATGGAACGGTAGCTGAGCTAAATTGAAACCCTTGTTTTATGCATCACCCCACCTCACCTTTCCCGTTAAGCAGCCATAGTGTGTTTTCTAAACGTGCGACTCTGTTCTGTTTTGTAATTCAGTTCAAGGGTAGCGGTTTTTACATTCCCTCTGTAAGTGATATCTTATGATAAGGGTCTTTTTCTGTGTGACCTATTTCACTTAGAATCGTCGTACCTAAATCCACTCATCATGCTGCTCCTAGCCTTATGACGTTGATTTCATGGCTGAGTGATATTCCATTGTACATAAGGACCACAACTTCTTTATCCATTCTTCTCTTTCCTGGGATGTTTCAGGTGTAACGAAGTGGAGGTTCTTGTCAACAGAGCAGCCCTAAACTTTGGGGTGCCTGTGTCTTGCTGATTTTTAGTTTTCCCAATTTATACGCCCATGAGTGGAAGTGCCCTATGCTCTCTAAGCTGAGTTTTTTAGATGTTTCAGGACACACCGTACACTTCTCCAGAGTGGCTGTTGGCAATTTACAGCCCGCCCATCAGCGTAGCAAGGCTCCCATTTCTCCATGGCCTGTCCTGCATTTCTGGTTTTGACACTTTATTCCGCATGGCCCTTTTGACCGATGGGAAGCGAGACTTCTTTGTAGCGCTGATTTGCCTTTGCAGGTTGCTTGGTTGGCCAAAAAGGGCGTATGCGTTTTTTCCTGAATATATTCAGGAAAAAACGCATACGCCCTTTTTGGCCAAGGGCATCATTGTCGAGGTTTTGCCGCTTTTCCTGTGCTTTAAAGGCGATTCGAATCTACCTCCTGAAATCTGTTTCCTGCAATTCTGCCTTGCTTTCAAATTCTCTTCGTTGCCTTCCCTCAATATATTTGTGGACGAGAGTTATCATTTCTAACTGTGCAGGTCTGTGAATTGCAGTGCCCCTGCGCTCCATTTCTCAACTCGCTTTCTTGGGAGCTGGCCGCAAAAGCGCAGGATTGCTTCAGGCCCTATTCTGGCTCGGGGCGGCAGGCTGAGCCTGTGGTTAATTCTTCTTCCTGATGGGAAAATAGAGTGACCTGTGCCTTTCCCAACACCTAGAGCGAGTCTCTCATTGGTTCCCCCTCTTCCCGTTCATCCTCAGGACAAATTGCAACCTGTACGGAACAGGAGGTTAAAGGTGCTGATTCTCCAAGGAGGGAGATTGCTAGTAAAGCGGCTGGAATGGCGAACCGGAGCACAAGGAGATGAGAAATGAGGTGCGTTTTAGAAACCTTTCCCGATCACACGGTGTACCATCTTTTGGGTTTCTCATGCATGTTTTCGATGTAGGAAGATGCCCTTGAACCTGGAGATTTGGGACCCATGGGATGGGTACCACGCCGTATTACTTTACAGGGTCTGCGTTAGCTCACCCAACCTCACCAAACCTCTCAGCCCCAAGAGTGTCCACCCTTATGTCTCAGTCAGCTGTGGGTCTAGATATGGTCAATCCAGGTGGCATCGCAGCCCCTGAACGAATTTTGTAAGAATTTCTCTCTCTTTCACTGTCTTTGTTTCACGGGTCTTTAAAAGTAATTGATATTTATAATGGGGTTTAGCTGCTTTGCACTGCTGTGTTTATGCCGCTTTACACACACTTGACTCACTTACAGAGAGATATCAATACATAGGTTTTAAGATTCTTACTAGTCAGATATATTCTTGGGCGGTGAATAGGGGGTGTTGAGTCCAGTTCACTGAGCAAGGAGTAGGTCTTGTCTATTACATATTGGGTTTATGGAACGGTATCTGAGCTAATTTGAAACCCTTGTTTTATGCATCACCCCACCTCACCTTTCCCGTTAAGCAGCCATAGTGTGTTTTCTAAACGTGCGACTCTGTTCTGTTTTGTAATTCAGTTCAAGGGTAGCGGTTTTTACATTCCCTCTCTAAGTGATATCTTATGATAAGTGTCTTTTTCTGTGTGACTTATTTCACTTAGAATCGTCGTACCTAAATCCACTCATCATGCTGCTCCTAGCCTTATGACGTTGATTTCATGGCTGAGTGATATTCCATTGTACATAAGGACCACAACTTCTTTATCCATTCTTCTCTTTCCTGGGATGTTTAAGGTGTAACGAAGTGGAGTTTCTTGTCAACAGAGCAGCCCTAAACTTTGGGGTGCCTGTGTCTTGCTGATTTTTAGTTTTCCCAATTTATACGCCCATGAGTGGAAGTGCCCTATGCTCTCTAAGCTGAGTTTTTAGATGTTTCAGGACACACCGTACACTTCTCCAGAGTGGCTGTTGGTAATTTACAGCCCGCCCATCAGCGTAGCAAGGCTCCCATTTCTCCATGGCCTGTCCTGCATTTCTGGTTTTGACACTTTATTCAGCATGGCCCTTTTGACCGATGGGAAGCGAGACTTCTTTGTAGCGCTGATTTGCCTTTCCAGGTTGCTTGGTTGGCCAAAAAGGGCGTATGCGTTTTTTCCTGAATATATTTAGGAAAAAACGCATATGCCCTTTTTGGCCAAGGGCATCATTGTCGAGGTTTTGCCGCTTTTCCTGTGCTTTAAAGGCGATTCGAATCTACCTCCTGAAATCGGTTTCCTGCAATTCTGCCTTGCTTTCAAATTCTCTTCGTTGCCTTCCCTCAATATATTTGTGGACGAGAGTTATCATTTCTAACTGTGCAGGTCTGTGAATTGCAGTGCCCCTGAGCTCCATTTCTCAACTCGCTTTCTTGGGAGCTGGCCGCAAAAGCGCAGGATTGCTTCAGGCCCTCTTCTGGCTCCGGGCGGCAGGCTGAGCCTGTGGTTAATTCTTCTTCCTGATGGGAAAATAGAGTGACCTGTGCCTGTCCCAACACCTAGAGCTAGTCTCTCATTGGTTCCCCCTCTTCCCGTTCATCCTCAGGACAAATTGCAACCTGTACGGAACAGGAGGTTAAAGGTGCTGATTCTCCAAGGAGGGAGATTGCTAGTAAAGCGGCTGGAATGGCGAACTGGAGCACAAGGAGATG
This sequence comes from Balaenoptera borealis, assembly GCF_965194805.1. Taxonomy (NCBI): domain Eukaryota; kingdom Metazoa; phylum Chordata; class Mammalia; order Artiodactyla; family Balaenopteridae; genus Balaenoptera; species Balaenoptera borealis. The sequence continues at coordinate 42,922,912 of NC_138874.1, forward strand.
AGAAATGAGGTGCGTTTTAGAAACCTTTCCCGATCACACGGTGTACCATCTTCTGGGTTTCTCATGCATGTTTTCGATGTAGGAATATGCCCTTGAACCTGGAGATTTGGGGATTTGGGACCCATGGGATGGGTACCACGCCGTAATACTTTAAAGGGTCTGCGTTAGCTCACCCAACCTCACCAAACCTCTCAGCCCCAAGAGTGTCCACCCTTATGGCTCAGTCAGCTGTGGGTCTAGATATCGTCAATCCAGGTGGCATCGCAGCCCCTGAACGAATTTTGTAAGAATTTCTCTCTCTTTCACTGTCTTTGTTTCACGGGTTTTTAAAAGTAATTGATTTTTATAATGGGGTTTAGCTGCTTTGCACTGCTGTGTTTATGCCGCTTTACACCTACTTGACTCACTTACAGAGAGATATCAATACATAGGTTTTAAGATTCTTACTAGTCAAATATATTCTTGAGCGGTGAATAGGGGGTGTTGAGTCCAGTTCACTGAGCAAGGAGTAGGTCTTGTCTATTACATATTGGGTTTATGGAACGGTAGCTGAGCTAAATTGAAACCCTTGTTTTAGGCATCACCCCACCTCACCTTTCCCGTTAAGCAGCCATAGTGTGTTTTCTAAACGTGCGACTCTGTTCTCTTTTGTAATTCAGTTCAAGGGTAGCGGTTTTTACATTCCCTCTATAAGTGATATCTTATGATAAGTGTCTTTTTCTGTGTGACTTATTTCACTTAGAATCGTCATACCTAAATCCACTCATCATGCTGCTCCTAGCCTTATGACGTTGATTTCATGGCTGAGTGATATTCCATTGTACATAAGGACCACAACTTCTTTATCCATTCTTCTCTTTCCTGGGATGTTTAAGGTGTAACGAAGTGGAGTTTCTTGTCAACAGAGCAGCCCTAAACTTTGGGGTGCCTGTGTCTTGCTGATTTTTAGTTTTCCCAATTTATACGCCCATGAGTGGAAGTGCCCTATGTTCTCTAAGCTGAGTTTTTTAGATGTTTCAGGACACACCGTACACTTCTCCAGAGTGGCTGTTGGTAATTTACAGCCCGCCCATCAGCGTAGCAAGGCTCCCATTTCTCCATGGCCTGTCCTGCATTTCTGGTTTTGACACTTTATTCAGCATGGCCCTTTTGACCGATGGGAAGCGAGACTTCTTTGTAGCGCTGATTTGCCTTTCCAGGTTGCTTGGTTGGCCAAAAAGGGCGTATGCATTTTTTCCTGAATATATTCAGGAAAAAACGCATACGCCCTTTTTGGCCAAGGGCATCATTGTCGAGGTTTTGCCGCTTTTCCTCTGCTTTAAAGGCGATTCGAATCTACCTCCTGAAATCTGTTTCCTGCAATTCTGCCTTGCTTTCAAATTCTCTTCGTTGCCTTCCCTCAATATATTTGTGGACGAGAGTTATCATTTCTAACTGTGCAGGTCTGTGAATTGCAGTGCCCCTGAGCTCCATTTTTCAACTCGCTTTCTTGGGAGCTGGCCGCAAAAGCGCAGGATTGCTTCAGGCCCTCTTCTGGCTCTGGGCGGCAGGCTGAGCCTGTGGTTAATTCTTCTTCCTGATGGGAAAATAGAGTGACCTGTGCCTGTCCCAACACCTAGAGCTAGTCTCTCATTGGTTCCCCCTCTTCCCGTTCATCCTCAGGACAAATTGCAACCTGTACGGAACAGGAGGTTAAAGGTGCTGATTCTCCAAGGAGGGAGATTGCTAGTAAAGCGGCTGGAATGGCGAACTGGAGCACAAGGAGATGAGAAATGAGGTGCGTTTTAGAAACCTTTCCCGATCACACGGTGTACCATCTTCTGGGTTTCTCATGCATGTTTTCGATGTAGGAATATGCCCTTGAACCTGGAGATTTGGGGATTTGGGACCCATGGGATGGGTACCACGCCGTAATACTTTAAAGGGTCTGCGTTAGCTCACCCAACCTCACCAAACCTCTCAGCCCCAAGAGTGTCCACCCTTATGGCTCAGTCAGCTGTGGGTCTAGATATGGTCAATCCAGGTGGCATCGCAGCCCCTGAACGAATTTTGTAAGAATTTCTCTCTCTTTCACTGTCTTTGTTTCACGGGTTTTTAAAAGTAATTGATTTTTATAATGGGGTTTAGCTGCTTTGCACTGCTGTGTTTATGCCGCTTTACACCTACTTGACTCACTTACAGAGAGATAGCAATACATAGGTTTTAAGATTCTTACTAGTCAAATATATTCTTGAGCGGTGAATAGGGGGTGTTGAGTCCAGTTCACTGAGCAAGGAGTAGGTCTTGTCTATTACATATTGGGTTTATGGAATGGTAGCTGAGCTAAATTGAAACCCTTGTTTTATGCATCACCCCACCTCACCTTTCCCGTTAAGCAGCCATAGTGTGTTTTCTAAACGTGCGACTCTGTTCTGTTTTGTAATTCAGTTCAAGGGTAGCGGTTTTTACATTCCCTCTATAAGTGATATCTTATGATAAGTGTCTTTTTCTGTGTGACCTATTTCACTTAGAATTGTCGTACCTATATCCACTCATCATGCTGCTCCTAGCCTTATGACGTTGATTTCATGGCTGAGTGATATTCCATTGTACATAAGGACCACAACTTCTTTATCCATTCTTCTCTTTCCTGGGATGTTTCAGGTGTAACGAAGTGGAGGTTCTTGTCAACAGAGCAGCCCTAAACTTTGGGGTGCCTGTGTCTTGCTGATTTTTAGTTTTCCCAATTTATACGCCCATGAGTGGAAGTGCCCTATGCTCTCTAAGCTGAGTTTTTTCGATGTTTCAGGACACACCGTACACTTCTCCAGAGTGGCTGTTGGCAATTTACAGCCCGCCCATCAGCGTAGCAAGGCTCCCATTTCTCCATGGCCTGTCCTGCATTTCTGGTTTTGACACTTTATTCAGCATGGCCCTTTTGACCGATGGGAAGCGAGACTTCTTTGTAGCGCTGATTTGCCTTTGCAGGTTGCTTGGTTGGCCAAAAAGGGCGTATGCGTTTTTTCCTGAATATATTCAGGAAAAAACGCATACGCCCTTTTTGGCCAAGGGCATCATTGTCGAGGTTTTGCCGCTTTTCCTGTGCTTTAAAGGCGATTCGAATCTACCTCCTGAAATCTGTTTCCTGCAATTCTGCCTTGCTTTCAAATTCTCTTCGTTGCCTTCCCTCAATATATTTGTGGACGAGAGTTATCATTTCTAACTGTGCAGGTCTGTGAATTGCAGTGCCCCTGCGCTCCATTTCTCAACTCGCTTTCTTGGGAGCTGGCCGCAAAAGCGCAGGATTGCTTCAGGCCCTATTCTGGCTCCGGGCGGCAGGCTGAGCCTGTGGTTAATTCTTCTTCCTGATGGGAAAATAGAGTGACCTGTGCCTGTCCCAACACCTAGAGCGAGTCTCTCATTGGTTCCCCCTCTTCCCGTTCATCCTCAGGACAAATTGCAACCTGTACGGAACAGGAGGTTAAAGGTGCTGATTCTCCAAGGAGGGAGATTGCTAGTAAAGCGGCTGGAATGGCGAACCGGAGCACAAGGAGATGAGAAATGAGGTGCGTTTTAGAAACCTTTCCCGATCACACGGTGTACCATCTTTTGGGTTTCTCATGCATGTTTTCGATGTAGGAAGATGCCCTTGAACCTGGAGATTTGGGACCCATGGGATGGGTACCACGCCGTATTACTTTACAGGGTCTGCGTTAGCTCACCCAACCTCACCAAACCTCTCAGCCCCAAGAGTGTCCACCCTTATGGCTCAGTCAGCTGTGGGTCTAGATATGGTCAATCCAGGTGGCATCGCAGCCCCTGAACGAATTTTGTAAGAATTTCTCTCTCTTTCACTGTCTTTGTTTCACGGGTTTTTAAAAGTAATTGATTTTTATAATGGGGTTTAGCTGCTTTGCACTGCTGTGTTTATGCCGCTTTACACCCACTTGACTCACTTACAGAGAGATAGCAATACATAGGTTTTAAGATTCTTACTAGTCAAATATATTCTTGGGCGGTGACTAGGGGGTGTTGAGTCCAGTTCACTGAGCAAGGAGTAGGTCTTGTCTATTACATATTGGGTTTATGGAACGGTATCTGAGCTAATTTGAAACCCTTGTTTTATGCATCACCCCACCTCACCTTTCCCGTTAAGCAGCCATAGTGTGTTTTCTAAACGTGCGACTCTGTTCTGTTTTGTAATTCAGTTCAAGGGTAGCGGTTTTTACATTCCCTCTGTAAGTGATATCTTATGATAAGGGTCTTTTTCTGTGTGACCTATTTCACTTAGAATCGTCGTACCTATATCCACTCATCATGCTGCTCCTAGCCTTATGACGTTGATTTCATGGCTGAGTGATATTCCATTGTACATAAGGACCACAACTTCTTTATCCATTCTTCTCTTTCCTGGGATGTTTCAGGTGTAACGAAGTGGAGGTTCTTGTCAACAGAGCAGCCCAAAACTTTGGGGTGCCTGTGTCTTGCTGATTTTTAGTTTTCCCAATTTATACGCCCATGAGTGGAAGTGCCCTATGCTCTCTAAGCTGAGTTTTTTCGATGTTTCAGGACACACCGTACACTTCTCCAGAGTGGCTGTTGGCAATTTACAGCCCGCCCATCAGCGTAGCAAGGCTCCCATTTCTCCATGGCCTGTCCGGCATTTCTGGTTTTGACACTTTATTCAGCATGGCCCTTTTGACCGATGGGAAGCGAGACTTCTTTGTAGCGCTGATTTGCCTTTGCAGGTTGCTTGGTTGGCCAAAAAGGGCGTATGCGTTTTTTCCTGAATATATTCAGGAAAAAACGCATACGCCCTTTTTGGCCAAGGGCATCATTGTCGAGGTTTTGCCGCTTTTCCTGTGCTTTAAAGGCGATTCGAATCTACCTCCTGAAATCTGTTTCCTGCAATTCTGCCTTGCTTTCAAATCCTCTTCGTTGCCTTCCCTCAATATATTTGTGGACGAGAGTTATCATTTCTAACTGTGCAGGTCTGTGAATTGCAGTGCCCCTGAGCTCCATTTCTCAACTCGCTTTCTTGGGAGCTGGCCGCAAAAGCACAGGATTGCTTCAGGCCCTATTCTGGCTCCGGGCGGCAGGCTGAGCCTGTGGTTAATTCTTCTTCCTGATGGGAAAATAGAGTGACCTGTGCCTGTCCCAACACCTAGAGCTAGTCTCTCATTGGTTCCCCCTCTTCCCGTTCATCCTCAGGACAAATTGCAACCTGTACGGAACAGGAGGTTAAAGGTGCTGATTCTCCAAGGAGGGAGATTGCTAGTAAAGCGGCTGGAATGGCGAACCGGAGCACAAGGAGATGAGAAATGAGGTGCGTTTTAGAAACCTTTCCCGATCACACGGTGTACCATCTTCTGAGTTTCTCATGCATGTTTTCGATGTAGGAATATGCCCTTGAACCTGGAGATTTGGGACCCATGGGATGGGTACCACGCCGTAATACTTTAAAGGGTCTGCGTTAGCTCACCCAACCTCACCAAACCTCTCAGCCCCAAGAGTGTCCACCCTTATGGCTCAGTCAGCTGTGGGTCTAGATATGGTCAATCCAGGTGGCATCGCAGCCCCTGAACGAATTTTGTAAGAATTTCTCTCTCTTTCACTGTCTTTGTTTCACGGGTCTTTAAAAGTAATTGATTTTTATAATGGGGTTTAGCTGCTTTGCACTGCTGTGTTTATGCCGCTTTACACCCACTTGACTCACTTACAGAGAGATAGCAATACATAGGTTTTAAGATTCTTACTAGTCAAATATATTCTTGGGCGGTGAATAGGGCGTGTTGAGTCCAGTTCACTGAGCAAGGAGTAGGTCTTGTCTATTACATATTGGGTTTATGGAACGGTATCTGAGCTAATTTGAAACCCTTGTTTTATGCATCACCCCACCTCACCTTTCCCGTTAAGCAGCCATAGTGTGTTTTCTAAACGTGCGACTCTGTTCTGTTTTGTAATTCAGTTCAAGGGTAGCGGTTTTTACATTCCCTCTGTAAGTGATATCTTATGATAAGGGTCTTTTTCTGTGTGACCTATTTCACTTAGAATCGTCGCACCTATATCCACTTATCATGCTGCTCCTAGCCTTATGACGTTGATTTCATGGCTGAGTGATATTCCATTGTACATAAGGACCACAACTTCTTTATCCATTCTTCTCTTTCCTGGGATGTTTAAGGTGTAACGAAGTGGAGTTTCTTGTCAACAGAGCAGCCCTAAACTTTGGGGTGCCTGTGTCTTGCTGATTTTTAGTTTTCCCAATTTATACGCCCATGAGTGGAAGTGCCCTATGCTCTCTAAGCTGAGTTTTTTTGATGTTTCAGGACACACCGTACACTTCTCCAGAGTGGCTGTTGGCAATTTACAGCCCGCCCATCAGCGTAGCAAGGCTCCCATTTCTCCATGGCCTGTCCTGCATTTCTGGTTTTGACACTTTATTCAGCATGGCCCTTTGGACCGATGGGAAGCGAGACTTCTTTGTAGCGCTGATTTGCCTTTCCAGGTTGCTTGGTTGGCCAAAAAGGGCGTATGCGTTTTTTCCTGAATATATTCAGGAAAAAACGCATACGCCCTTTTTGGCCAAGGGCATCATTGTCGAGGTTTTGCCGCTTTTCCTGTGCTTTAAAGGCGATTCGAATCTACCTCCTGAAATCTGTTTCCTGCAATTCTGCCTTGCTTTCAAATCCTCTTCGTTGCCTTCCCTCAATATATTTGTGGACGAGAGTTATCCTTTCTAACTGTGCAGGTCTGTGAATTGCAGTGCCCTTGCGCTCCATTTCTCAACTCGCTTTCTTGGGAGCTGGCCGCAAAAGCGCAGGATTGCTTCAGGCCCTATTCTGGCTCGGGGCGGCAGGCTGAGCCTGTGGTTAATTCTTCTTCCTGATGGGAAAATAGAGTGACCTGTGCCTGTCCCAACACCTAGAGCGAGTCTCTCATTGGTTCCCCCTCTTCCCGTTCATCCTCAGGACAAATTGCAACCTGTACGGAACAGGAGGTTAAAGGTGCTGATTCTCCAAGGAGGGAGATTGCTAGTAAAGCGGCTGGAATGGCGAACCGGAGCACAAGGAGATGAGAAATGAGGTGCGTTTTAGAAACCTTTCCCGATCACACGGTGTACCATCTTTTGGGTTTCTCATGCATGTTTTCGATGTAGGAAGATGCCCTTGAACCTGGAGATTTGGGACCCATGGGATGGGTACCACGCCGTATTACTTTACAGGGTCTGCGTTAGCTCACCCAACCTCACCAAACCTCTCAGCCCCAAGAGTGTCCACCCTTATGTCTCAGTCAGCTGTGGGTCTAGATATGGTCAATCCAGGTGGCATCGCAGCCCCTGAACGAATTTTGTAAGAATTTCTCTCTCTTTCACTGTCTTTGTTTCACGGGTCTTTAAAAGTAATTGATATTTATAATGGGGTTTAGCTGCTTTGCACTGCTGTGTTTATGCCGCTTTACACACACTTGACTCACTTACAGAGAGATATCAATACATAGGTTTTAAGATTCTTACTAGTCAGATATATTCTTGGGCGGTGAATAGGGGGTGTTGAGTCCAGTTCACTGAGCAAGGAGTAGGTCTTGTCTATTACATATTGGGTTTATGGAACGGTATCTGAGCTAATTTGAAACCCTTGTTTTATGCATCACCCCACCTCACCTTTCCCGTTAAGCAGCCATAGTGTGTTTTCTAAACGTGCGACTCTGTTCTGTTTTGTAATTCAGTTCAAGGGTAGCGGTTTTTACATTCCCTCTATAAGTGATATCTTATGATAAGTGTCTTTTTCTGTGTGACTTATTTCACTTAGAATCGTCGTACCTAAATCCACTCATCATGCTGCTCCTAGCCTTATGACGTTGATTTCATGGCTGAGTGATATTCCATTGTACATAAGGACCACAACTTCTTTATCCATTCTTCTCTTTCCTGGGATGTTTAAGGTGTAACGAAGTGGAGTTTCTTGTCAACAGAGCAGCCCTAACCTTTGGGGTGCCTGTGTCTTGCTGATTTTTAGTTTTCCCAATTTATACGCCCATGAGTGGAAGTGCCCTATGCTCTCTAAGCTGAGTTTTTAGATGTTTCAGGACACACCGTACACTTCTCCAGAGTGGCTGTTGGTAATTTACAGCCCGCCCATCAGCGTAGCAAGGCTCCCATTTCTCCATGGCCTGTCCTGCATTTCTGGTTTTGACACTTTATTCAGCATGGCCCTTTTGACCGATGGGAAGCGAGACTTCTTTGTAGCGCTGATTTGCCTTTCCAGGTTGCTTGGTTGGCCAAAAAGGGCGTATGCGTTTTTTCCTGAATATATTCAGGAAAAAACGCATACGCCCTTTTTGGCCAAGGGCATCATTGTCGAGGTTTTGCCGCTTTTCCTGTGCTTTAAAGGCGATTCGAATCTACCTCCTGAAATCGGTTTCCTGCAATTCTGCCTTGCTTTCAAATCCTCTTCGTTGCCTTCCCTCAATATATTTGTGGACGAGAGTTATCCTTTCTAACTGTGCAGGTCTGTGAATTGCAGTGCCCCTGCGCTCCATTTCTCAACTCGCTTTCTTGGGAGCTGGCCGCAAAAGCGCAGGATTGCTTCAGGCCCTATTCTGGCTCGGGGCGGCAGGCTGAGCCTGTGGTTAATTCTTCTTCCTGATGGGAAAATAGAGTGACCTGTGCCTGTCCCAACACCTAGAGCGAGTCTCTCATTGGTTCCCCCTCTTCCCGTTCATCCTCAGGACAAATTGCAACCTGTACGGAACAGGAGGTTAAAGGTGCTGATTCTCCAAGGAGGGAGATTGCTAGTAAAGCGGCTGGAATGGCGAACCGGAGCACAAGGAGATGAGAAATGAGGTGCGTTTTAGAAACCTTTCCCGATCACACGGTGTACCATCTTTTGGGTTTCTCATGCATGTTTTCGATGTAGGAAGATGCCCTTGAACCTGGAGATTTGGGACCCATGGGATGGGTACCACGCCGTATTACTTTACAGGGTCTGCGTTAGCTCACCCAACCTCACCAAACCTCTCAGCCCCAAGAGTGTCCACCCTTATGTCTCAGTCAGCTGTGGGTCTAGATATGGTCAATCCAGGTGGCATCGCAGCCCCTGAACGAATTTTGTAAGAATTTCTCTCTCTTTCACTGTCTTTGTTTCACGGGTCTTTAAAAGTAATTGATATTTATAATGGGGTTTAGCTGCTTTGCACTGCTGTGTTTATGCCGCTTTACACACACTTGACTCACTTACAGAGAGATATCAATACATAGGTTTTAAGATTCTTACTAGTCAGATATATTCTTGGGCGGTGAATAGGGGGTGTTGAGTCCAGTTCACTGAGCAAGGAGTAGGTCTTGTCTATTACATATTGGGTTTATGGAACGGTATCTGAGCTAATTTGAAACCCTTGTTTTATGCATCACCCCACCTCACCTTTCCCGTTAAGCAGCCATAGTGTGTTTTCTAAACGTGCGACTCTGTTCTGTTTTGTAATTCAGTTCAAGGGTAGCGGTTTTTACATTCCCTTTATAAGTGATATCTTATGATAAGTGTGTTTTTCTGTGTGACTTATTTCACTTAGAATCGTCGTACCTAAATCCACTCATCATGCTGCTCCTAGCCTTATGACGTTGATTTCATGGCTGAGTGATATTCCATTGTACATAAGGACCACAACTTCTTTATCCATTCTTCTCTTTCCTGGGATGTTTAAGGTGTAACGAAGTGGAGTTTCTTGTCAACAGAGCAGCCCTAACCTTTGGGGTGCCTGTGTCTTGCTGATTTTTAGTTTTCCCAATTTATACGCCCATGAGTGGAAGTGCCCTATGCTCTCTAAGCTGAGTTTTTAGATGTTTCAGGACACACCGTACACTTCTCCAGAGTGGCTGTTGGTAATTTACAGCCCGCCCATCAGCGTAGCAAGGCTCCCATTTCTCCATGGCCTGTCCTGCATTTCTGGTTTTGACACTTTATTCAGCATGGCCCTTTTGACCGATGGGAAGCGAGACTTCTTTGTAGCGCTGATTTGCCTTTCCAGGTTGCTTGGTTGGCCAAAAAGGGCGTATGCGTTTTTTCCTGAATATATTCAGGAAAAAACGCATACGCCCTTTTTGGCCAAGGGCATCATTGTCGAGGTTTTGCCGCTTTTCCTGTGCTTTAAAGGCGATTCGAATCTACCTCCTGAAATCGGTTTCCTGCAATTCTGCCTTGCTTTCAAATTCTCTTCGTTGCCTTCCCTCAATATATTTGTGGACGAGAGTTATCATTTCTAACTGTGCAGGTCTGTGAATTGCAGTGCCCCTGAGCTCCATTTCTCAACTCGCTTTCTTGGGAGCTGGCCGCAAAAGCGCAGGATTGCTTCAGGCCCTCTTCTGGCTCCGGGCGGCAGGCTGAGCCTGTGGTTAATTCTTCTTCCTGATGGGAAAATAGAGTGACCTGTGCCTGTCCCAACACCTAGAGCTAGTCTCTCATTGGTTCCCCCTCTTCCCGTTCATCCTCAGGACAAATTGCAACCTGTACGGAACAGGAGGTTAAAGGTGCTGATTCTCCAAGGAGGGAGATTGCTAGTAAAGCGGCTGGAATGGCGAACTGGAGCACAAGGAGATGAGAAATGAGGTGCGTTTTAGAAACCTTTCCCGATCACACGGTGTACCATCTTCTGGGTTTCTCATGCATGTTTTCGATGTAGGAATATGCCCTTGAACCTGGAGATTTGGGGATTTGGGACCCATGGGATGGGTACCACGCCGTAATACTTTAAAGGGTCTGCGTTAGCTCACCCAACCTCACCAAACCTCTCAACCCCAAGAGTGTCCACCCTTATGGCTCAGTCAGCTGTGGGTCTAGATATGGTCAATCCAGGTGGCATCGCAGCCCCTGAACGAATTTTGTAAGAATTTCTCTCTCTTTCACTGTCTTTGTTTCACGGGTTTTTAAAAGTAATTGATTTTTATAATGGGGTTTAGCTGCTTTGCACTGCTGTGTTTATGCCGCTTTACACCTACTTGACTCACTTACAGAGAGATAGCAATACATAGGTTTTAAGATTCTTACTAGTCAAATATATTCTTGAGCGGTGAATAGGGGGTGTTGAGTCCAGTTCACTGAGCAAGGAGTAGGTCTTGTCTATTACATATTGGGTTTATGGAACGGTAGCTGAGCTAAATTGAAACCCTTGTTTTATGCATCACCCCACCTCACCTTTCCCGTTAAGCAGCCATAGTGTGTTTTCTAAACGTGCGACTCTGTTCTGTTTTGTAATTCAGTTCAAGGGTAGCGGTTTTTACATTCCCTCTATAAGTGATATCTTATGATAAGTGTCTTTTTCTGTGTGACCTATTTCACTTAGAATCGTCGTACCTATATCCACTCATCATGCTGCTCCTAGCCTTATGACGTTGATTTCATGGCTGAGTGATATTCCATTGTACATAAGGACCACAACTTCTTTATCCATTCTTCTCTTTCCTGGGATGTTTCAGGTGTAACGAAGTGGAGGTTCTTGTCAACAGAGCAGCCCTAAACTTTGGGGTGCCTGTGTCTTGCTGATTTTTAGTTTTCCCAATTTATACGCCCATGAGTGGAAGTGCCCTATGCTCTCTAAGCTGAGTTTTTTAGATGTTTCAGGACACACCGTACACTTCTCCAGAGTGGCTGTTGGCAATTTACAGCCCGCCCATCAGCGTAGCAAGGCTCCCATTTCTCCATGGCCTGTCCTGCATTTCTGGTTTTGACACTTTATTCAGCATGGCCCTTTGGACCGATGGGAAGCGAGACTTCTTTGTAGCGCTGATTTGCCTTTCCAGGTTGCTTGGTTGGCCAAAAAGGGCGTATGCGTTTTTTCCTGAATATATTCAGGAAAAAACGCATACGCCCTTTTTGGCCAAGGGCATCATTGTCGAGGTTTTGCCGCTTTTCCTGTGCTTTAAAGGCGATTCGAATCTACCTCCTGAAATCTGTTTCCTGCAATTCTGCCTTGCTTTCAAATTCTCTTCGTTGCCTTCCCTCAATATATTTGTGGACGAGAGTTATCATTTCTAACTGTGCAGGTCTGTGAATTGCAGTGCCCCTGCGCTCCATTTCTCAACTCGCTTTCTTGGGAGCTGGCCGCAAAAGCGCAGGATTGCTTCAGGCCCTATTCTGGCTCGGGGCGGCAGGCTGAGCCTGTGGTTAATTCTTCTTCCTGATGGGAAAATAGAGTGACCTGTGCCTGTCCCAACACCTAGAGCGAGTCTCTCATTGGTTCCCCCTCTTCCCGTTCATCCTCAGGACAAATTGCAACCTGTACGGAACAGGAGGTTAAAGGTGCTGATTCTCCAAGGAGGGAGATTGCTAGTAAAGCGGCTGGAATGGCGAACCGGAGCACAAGGAGATGAGAAATGAGGTGCGTTTTAGAAACCTTTCCCGATCACACGGTGTACCATCTTTTGGGTTTCTCATGCATGTTTTCGATGTAGGAAGATGCCCTTGAACCTGGAGATTTGGGACCCATGGGATGGGTACCACGCCGTATTACTTTACAGGGTCTGCGTTAGCTCACCCAACCTCACCAAACCTCTCAGCCCCAAGAGTGTCCACCCTTATGTCTCAGTCAGCTGTGGGTCTAGATATGGTCAATCCAGGTGGCATCGCAGCCCCTGAACGAATTTTGTAAGAATTTCTCTCTCTTTCACTGTCTTTGTTTCACGGGTTTTTAAAAGTAATTGATTTTTATAATGGGGTTTAGCTGCTTTGCACTGCTGTGTTTATGCCGCTTTACACCCACTTGACTCACTTACAGAGAGATAGCAATACATAGGTTTTAAGATTCTTACTAGTCAAATATATTCTTGGGCGGTGACTAGGGGGTGTTGAGTCCAGTTCACTGAGCAAGGAGTAGGTCTTGTCTATTACATATTGGGTTTATGGAACGGTATCTGAGCTAATTTGAAACCCTTGTTTTATGCATAACCCCACCTCACCTTTCCCGTTAAGCAGCCATAGTGTGTTTTCTAAACGTGCGACTCTGTTCTGTTTTGTAATTCAGTTCAAGGGTAGCGGTTTTTACATTCCCTCTGTAAGTGATATCTTATGATAAGGGTCTTTTTCTGTGTGACTTATTTCACTTAGAATCGTCGTACCTATATCCACTCATCATGCTGCTCCTAGCCTTATGACGTTGATTTCATGGCTGAGTGATATTCCATTGTACATAAGGACCACAACTTCTTTATCCATTCTTCTCTTTCCTGGGATGTTTCAGGTGTAACGAAGTGGAGGTTCTTGTCAACAGAGCAGCCCTAAACTTTGGGGTGCCTGTGTCTTGCTGATTTTTAGTTTTCCCAATTTATACGCCCATGAGTGGAAGTGCCCTATGCTCTCTAAGCTGAGTTTTTTAGATGTTTCAGGACACACCGTACACTTCTCCAGAGTGGCTGTTGGCAATTTACAGCCCGCCCATCAGCGTAGCAAGGCTCCCATTTCTCCATGGCCTGTCCGGCATTTCTGGTTTTGACACTTTATTCAGCATGGCCCTTTTGACCGATGGGAAGCGAGACTTCTTTGTAGCGCTGATTTGCCTTTGCAGGTTGCTTGGTTGGCCAAAAAGGGCGTATGCGTTTTTTCCTGAATATATTCAGGAAAAAACGCATACGCCCTTTTTGGCCAAGGGCATCATTGTCGAGGTTTTGCCGCTTTTCCTGTGCTTTAAAGGCGATTCGAATCTACCTCCTGAAATCTGTTTCCTGCAATTCTGCCTTGCTTTCAAATCCTCTTCGTTGCCTTCCCTCAATATATTTGTGGACGAGAGTTATCATTTCTAACTGTGCAGGTCTGTGAATTGCAGTGCCCCTGAGCTCCATTTCTCAACTCGCTTTCTTGGGAGCTGGCCGCAAAAGCACAGGATTGCTTCAGGCCCTATTCTGGCTCCGGGCGGCAGGCTGAGCCTGTGGTTAATTCTTCTTCCTGATGGGAAAATAGAGTGACCTGTGCCTGTCCCAACACCTAGAGCTAGTCTCTCATTGGTTCCCCCTCTTCCCGTTCATCCTCAGGACAAATTGCAACCTGTACGGAACAGGAGGTTAAAGGTGCTGATTCTCCAAGGAGGGAGATTGCTAGTAAAGCGGCTGGAATGGCGAACCGGAGCACAAGGAGATGAGAAATGAGGTGCGTTTTAGAAACCTTTCCCGATCACACGGTGTACCATCTTCTGAGTTTCTCATGCATGTTTTCGATATAGGAATATGCCCTTGAACCTGGAGATTTGGGACCCATGGGATGGGTACCACGCCGTAATACTTTAAAGGGTCTGCGTTAGCTCACCCAACCTCACCAAACCTCTCAGCCCCAAGAGTGTCCACCCTTATGGCTCAGTCAGCTGTGGGTCTAGATATGGTCAATCCAGGTGGCATCGCAGCCCCTGAACGAATTTTGTAAGAATTTCTCTCTCTTTCACTGTCTTTGTTTCACGGGTCTTTAAAAGTAATTGATTTTTATAATGGGGTTTAGCTGCTTTGCACTGCTGTGTTTATGCCGCTTTACACCCACTTGACTCACTTACGGAGAGATAGCAATACATAGGTTTTAAGATTCTTACTAGTCAAATATATTCTTGGGCGGTGAATAGGGCGTGTTGAGTCCAGTTCACTGAGCAAGGAGTAGGTCTTGTCTATTACATATTGGGTTTATGGAACGGTATCTGAGCTAATTTGAAACCCTTGTTTTATGCATCACCCCACCTCACCTTTCCCGTTAAGCAGCCATAGTGTGTTTTCTAAACGTGCGACTCTGTTCTGTTTTGTAATTCAGTTCAAGGGTAGCGGTTTTTACATTCCCTCTGTAAGTGATATCTTATGATAAGGGTCTTTTTCTGTGTGACCTATTTCACTTAGAATCGTCGCACCTATATCCACTTATCATGCTGCTCCTAGCCTTATGACGTTGATTTCATGGCTGAGTGATATTCCATTGTACATAAGGACCACAACTTCTTTATCCATTCTTCTCTTTCCTGGGATGTTTAAGGTGTAACGAAGTGGAGTTTCTTGTCAACAGAGCAGCCCTAAACTTTGGGGTGCCTGTGTCTTGCTGATTTTTAGTTTTCCCAATTTATACGCCCATGAGTGGAAGTGCCCTATGCTCTCTAAGCTGAGTTTTTTTGATGTTTCAGGACACACCGTACACTTCTCCAGAGTGGCTGTTGGCAATTTACAGCCCGCCCATCAGCGTAGCAAGGCTCCCATTTCTCCATGGCCTGTCCTGCATTTCTGGTTTTGACACTTTATTCAGCATGGCCCTTTGGACCGATGGGAAGCGAGACTTCTTTGTAGCGCTGATTTGCCTTTCCAGGTTGCTTGGTTGGCCAAAAAGGGCGTATGCGTTTTTTCCTGAATATATTCAGGAAAAAACGCATACGCCCTTTTTGGCCAAGGGCATCATTGTCGAGGTTTTGCCGCTTTTCCTGTGCTTTAAAGGCGATTCGAATCTACCTCCTGAAATCTGTTTCCTGCAATTCTGCCTTGCTTTCAAATCCTCTTCGTTGCCTTCCCTCAATATATTTGTGGACGAGAGTTATCCTTTCTAACTGTGCAGGTCTGTGAATTGCAGTGCCCCTGAGCTCCATTTTTCAACTCGCTTTCTTGGGAACTGGCCGCAAAAGCGCAGGATTGCTTCAGGCCCTATTCTGGCTCCGGGCGGCAGGCTGAGCCTGTGGTTAATTCTTCTTCCTGATGGGAAAATAGAGTGACCTGTGCCTGTCCCAACACCTAGAGCTAGTCTCTCATTGGTTCCCCCTCTTCCCGTTCATCCTCAGGACAAATTGCAACCTGTATGGAACAGGAGGTTAAAGGTGCTGATTCTCCAAGGAGGGAGATTGCTAGTAAAGCGGCTGGAATGGCGAACCGGAGCACAAGGAGATGAGAAATGAGGTGCGTTTTAGAAACCTTTCCCGATCACACGGTGTACCATCTTCTGGGTTTCTCATGCATGTTTTCGATGTAGGAAGATGCCCTTGACCCTGGAGATTTGGGACCCATGGGATGGGTACCACGCCGTATTACTTTACAGGGTCTGCGTTAGCTCACCCAACCTCACCAAACCTCTCAGCCCCAAGAGTGTCCACCCTTATGTCTCAGTCAGCTGTGGGTCTAGATATGGTCAATCCAGGTGGCATCGCAGCCCCTGAACGAATTTTGTAAGAATTTCTCTCTCTTTCACTGTCTTTGTTTCACGGGTCTTTAAAAGTAATTGATTTTTATAATGGGGTTTAGCTGCTTTGCACTGCTGTGTTTATGCCGCTTTACACCCACTTGACTCACTTACAGAGAGATAGCAATACATAGGTTTTAAGATTCTTACTAGTCAAATATATTCTTGGGCGCTGAATAGGGGGTGTTGAGTCCAGTAAACTGAGCAAGGAGTAGGTCTTGTCTATTACATATTGGGTTTATGGAACGGTATCTGAGCTAATTTGAAACCCTTGTTTTATGCATCACCCCACCTCACCTTTCCCGTTAAGCAGCCATAGTGTGTTTTCTAAACGTGCGACTCTGTTCTGTTTTGTAATTCAGTTCAAGGGTAGCGGTTTTTACATTCCCTCTATAAGTGATATCTTATGATAAGTGTCTTTTTCTGTGTGACCTATTTCACTTAGAATCGTCGTACCTATATCCACTCATCATGCTGCTCCTAGCCTTATGACGTTGATTTCATGGCTGAGTGATATTCCATTGTACATAAGGACCACAACTTCTTTATCCATTCTTCTCTTTCCTGGGATGTTTCAGGTGTAACGAAGTGGAGGTTCTTGTCAACAGAGCAGCCCTAAACTTTGGGGTGCCTGTGTCTTGCTGATTTTTAGTTTTCCCAATTTATACGCCCATGAGTGGAAGTGCCCTATGCTCTCTAAGCTGAGTTTTTTAGATGTTTCAGGACACACCGTACACTTCTCCAGAGTGGCTGTTGGCAATTTACAGCCCGCCCATCAGCGTAGCAAGGCTCCCATTTCTCCATGGCCTGTCCTGCATTTCTGGTTTTGACACTTTATTCAGCATGGCCCTTTGGACCGATGGGAAGCGAGCCTTCTTTGTAGCGCTGATCTGCCTTTCCAGGTTGCTTGGTTGGCCAAAAAGGGCGTATGCGTTTTTTCCTGAATATATTCAGGAAAAAACGCATACGCCCTTTTTGGCCAAGGGCATCATTGTCGAGGTTTTGCCGCTTTTCCTGTGCTTTAAAGGCGATTCGAATCTACCTCCTGAAATCTGTTTCCTGCAATTCTGCCTTGCTTTCAAATCCTCTTCGTTGCCTTCCCTCAATATATTTGTGGACGAGAGTTATCCTTTCTAACTGTGCAGGTCTGTGAATTGCAGGGCCCCTGAGCTCCATTTTTCAACTCGCTTTCTTGGGAACTGGCCGCAAAAGCGCAGGATTGCTTCAGGCCCTATTCTGGCTCCGGGCGGCAGGCTGAGCCTGTGGTTAATTCTTCTTCCTGATGGGAGAATAGAGTGACCTGTGCCTGTCCCAACACCTAGAGCTAGTCTCTCATTGGTTCCCCCTCTTCCCGTTCATCCTCAGGACAAATTGCAACCTGTACGGAACAGGAGGTTAAAGGTGCTGATTCTCCAAGGAGGGAGATTGCTAGTAAAGCGGCTGGAATAGCGAACCGGAGCACAAGGAGATGAGAAATGAGGTGCGTTTTAGAAACCTTTCCCGATCACACGGTGTACCATCTTCTGGGTTTCTCATGCATGTTTTCGATGTAGGAAGATGCCCTTGAACCTGGAGATTTGGGACCCATGGGATTGGTACCACGCCGTATTACTTTACAGGGTCTGCGTTAGCTCACCCAACCTCACCAAACCTCTCTGCCCCAAGAGTGTCCA
The DNA here is from genome assembly GCF_965194805.1 of Balaenoptera borealis. Classification (NCBI taxonomy): domain Eukaryota; kingdom Metazoa; phylum Chordata; class Mammalia; order Artiodactyla; family Balaenopteridae; genus Balaenoptera; species Balaenoptera borealis. The sequence continues at coordinate 42,940,736 of NC_138874.1, forward strand.
CCCTTATGTCTCAGTCAGCTGTGGGTCTAGATATGGTCAATCCAGGTGGCATCGCAGCCACTGAACGAATTTTGTAAGAATTTCTCTCTCTTTCACTGTCTTTGTTTCACGGGTTTTTAAAAGTAATTGATTTTTATAATGGGGTTTAGCTGCTTTGCACTGCTGTGTTTATGCCGCTTTACACCCACTTGACTCACTTACAGAGAGATAGCAATACATAGGTTTTAAGATTCTTACTAGTCAAATATATTCTTGGGCGGTGACTAGGGGGTGTTGAGTCCAGTTCACTGAGCAAGGAGTAGGTCTTGTCTATTACATATTGGGTTTATGGAACGGTATCTGAGCTAATTTGAAACCCTTGTTTTATGCATCACCCCACCTCACCTTTCCCGTTAAGCAGCCATAGTGTGTTTCCTAAACGTGCGACTCTGTTCTGTTTTGTAATTCAGTTCAAGGGTAGCGGTTTTTACATTCCCTCTGTAAGTGATATCTTATGATAAGGGTCTTTTTCTGTGTGACCTATTTCACTTAGAATCGTCGTACCTATATCCACTCATCATGCTGCTCCTAGCCTTATGACGTTGATTTCATGGCTGAGTCATATTCCATTGTACATAAGGACCACAACTTCTTTATCCATTCTTCTCTTTCCTGGGATGTTTCAGGTGTAACGAAGTGGAGGTTCTTGTCAACAGAGCAGCCCTAAACTTTGGGGTGCCTGTGTCTTGCTGATTTTTAGTTTTCCCAATTTATACGCCCATGAGTGGAAGTGCCCTATGCTCTCTAAGCTGAGTTTTTTAGATGTTTCAGGACACACCGTACACTTCTCCAGAGTGGCTGTTGGCAATTTACAGCCCGCCCATCAGCGTAGCAAGGCTCCCATTTCTCCATGGCCTGTCCTGCATTTCTGGTTTTGACACTTTATTCAGCATGGCCCTTTTGACCGATGGGAAGCGAGACTTCTTTGTAGCGCTGATTTGCCTTTGCAGGTTGCTTGGTTGGCCAAAAAGGGCGTATGCGTTTTTTCCTGAATATATTCAGGAAAAAACGCATACGCCCTTTTTGGCCAAGGGCATCATAGTCGAGGTTTTGCCGCTTTTCCTGTGCTTTAAAGGCGATTCGAATCTACCTCCTGAAATCTGTTTCCTGCAATTCTGCCTTGCTTTCAAATCCTCTTCGTTGCCTTCCCTCAATATATTTGTGGACGAGAGTTATCATTTCTAACTGTGCAGGTCTGTGAATTGCAGTGCCCCTGAGCTCCATTTCTCAACTCGCTTTCTTGGGAGCTGGCCGCAAAAGCGCAGGATTGCTTCAGGCCCTATTCTGGCTCCGGGCGGCAGGCTGAGCCTGTGGTTAATTTTTCTTCCTGATGGGAAAATAGAGTGACGTGTGCCTGTCCCAACACCTAGAGCTAGTCTCTCATTGGTTCCCCCTCTTCCCGTTCATCCTCAGGACAAATTGCAACCTGTACGGAACAGGAGGTTAAAGGTGCTGATTCTCCAAGGAGGGAGATTGCTAGTAAAGTGGCTGGAATGGCGAACCGGAGCACAAGGAGATGAGAAATGAGGTGCGTTTTAGAAACCTTTCCCGATCACACGGTGTACCATCTTCTGGGTTTCTCATGCATGTTTTCGATGTAGAAAGATGCCCTTGAACCTGGAGATTTGGGACCCATGGGATGGGTACCACGCCGTATTACTTTACAGGGTCTGCGTTAGCTCACCCAACCTCACCAAACCTCTCAGCCCCAAGAGTGTCCACCCTTATGGCTCAGTCAGCTGTGGGTCTAGATATGGTCAATCCAGGTGGCATCGCAGCCCCTGAACGAATTTTGTAAGAATTTCTCTCTCTTTCACTGTCTTTGTTTCACGGGTTTTTAAAAGTAATTGATTTTTATAATGGGGTTTAGCTGCTTTGCACTGCTGTGTTTATGCCGCTTTACACCCACTTGACTCACTTACAGAGAGATAGCAATACATAGGTTTTAAGATTCTTACTAGTCAAATATATTCTTGGGGAATAGGGCGTGTTGAGTCCAGTTCACTGAGCAAGGAGTAGGTCTTGTCTATTACATATTGGGTTTATGGAACGGTATCTGAGCTAATTTGAAACCCTTGTTTTATGCATCACCCCACGTCACCTTTCCCGTTAAGCAGCCATAGTGTGTTTTCTAAACGTGCGACTCTGTTCTGTTTTGTAATTCAGTTCAAGGGTAGCGGTTTTTACATTCCCTCTGTAAGTGATATCTTATGATAAGGGTCTTTTTCTGTGTGACCTATTTCACTTAGAATCGTCGTACCTAAATCCACTCATCATGCTGCTCCTAGCCTTATGACGTTGATTTCATGGCTGAGTGATATTCCATTGTACATAAGGACCACAACTTCTTTATCCATTCTTCTCTTTCCTGGGATGTTTCAGGTGTAACGAAGTGGAGGTTCTTGTCAACAGAGCAGCCCTAAACTTTGGGGTGCCTGTGTCTTGCTGATTTTTAGTTTTCCCAATTTATACGCCCATGAGTGGAACTGCCCTATGCTCTCTAAGCTGAGTTTTTTAGATGTTTCAGGACACACCGTACACTTCTCCAGAGTGGCTGTTGGCAATTTACAGCCCGCCCATCAGCGTAGCAAGGCTCCCATTTCTCCATGGCCTGTCCTGCATTTCTGGTTTTGACCCTTTATTCAGCATGGCCCTTTTGACCGATGGGAAGCGAGACTTCTTTGTAGCGCTGATTTGCCTTTCCAGGTTGCTTGGTTGGCCAAAAAGGGCGTATGCGTTTTTTCCTGAATATATTCAGGAAAAAACGCATACGCCCTTTTTGGCCAAGGGCATCATTGTCGAGGTTTTGCCGCTTTTCCTGTGCTTTAAAGGCGATTCGAATCTACCTCCTGAAATCTGTTTCCTGCAATTCTGCCTTGCTTTCAAATCCTCTTCGTTGCCTTCCCTCAATATATTTGTGGACGAGAGTTATCATTTCTAACTGTGCAGGTCTGTGAATTGCAGTGCCCATGAGCTCAATTTTTCAACTCGCTTTCTTGGGAGCTGGCCGCAAAAGCGCAGGATTGCTTCAGGCCCTATTCTGGCTCCGGGCGGTAGGCTAAGCCTGTGGTTAATTCTTCTTCCTGATGGGAAAATAGAGTGACCTGTGCCTGTCCCAACACCTAGAGCTAGTCTCTCATTGGTTCCCCCTCTTCCCGTTCATCCTCAGGACAAATTGCAACCTGTACGGAACAGGAGGTTAAAGGTGCTGATTCTCCAAGGAGGGAGATTGCTAGTAAAGCGGCTGGAATGGCGAACCGGAGCACAAGGAGATGAGAAATTAGGTGCGTTTTAGAAACCTTTCCCGATCACACGGTGTACCATCTTCTGGGTTTCTCATGCATGTTTTCGATGTAGGAATATGCCCTTGAACCTGGAGATTTGGGGATTTGGGACCCATGGGATGGGTACCACGCCGTAATACTTTAAAGGGTCTGCGTTAGCTCACCCAACCTCACCAAACCTCTCAGCCCCAAGAGTGTCCACCCTTATGGCTCAGTCAGCTGTGGGTCTAGATATGGTCAATCCAGGTGGCATCGCAGCCCCTGAACGAATTTTGTAAGAATTTCTCTCTCTTTCACTGTCTTTGTTTCACGGGTTTTTAAAAGTAATTGATTTTTATAATGGGGTTTAGCTGCTTTGCACTGCTGTGTTTATGCCGCTTTACACCTACTTGACTCACTTACAGAGAGATAGCAATACATAGGTTTTAAGATTCTTACTAGTCAAATATATTCTTGAGCGGTGAATAGGGGGTGTTGAGTCCAGTTCACTGAGCAAGGAGTAGGTCTTGTCTATTACATATTGGGTTTATGGAACGGTAGCTGAGCTAAATTGAAACCCTTGTTTTATGCATCACCCCACCTCACCTTTCCCGTTAAGCAGCCATAGTGTGTTTTCTAAACGTGCGACTCTGTTCTGTTTTGTAATTCAGTTCAAGGGTAGCGGTTTTTACATACCCTCTGTAAGTGATATCTTATGATAAGGGTCTTTTTCTGTGTGACCTATTTCACTTAGAATCGTCGTACCTAAATCCACTCATCATGCTGCTCCTAGCCTTATGACGTTGATTTCATGGCTGAGTGATATTCCATTGTACATAAGGACCACAACTTCTTTATCCATTCTTCTCTTTCCTGGGATGTTTCAGGTGTAACGAAGTGGAGGTTCTTGTCAACAGAGCAGCCCTAAACTTTGGGGTGCCTGTGTCTTGCTGATTTTTAGTTTTCCCAATTTATACGCCCATGAGTGGAAGTGCCCTATGCTCTCTAAGCTGAGTTTTTTAGATGTTTCAGGACACACCGTACACTTCTCCAGAGTGGCTGTTGGCAATTTACAGCCCGCCCATCAGCGTAGCAAGGCTCCCATTTCTCCATGGCCTGTCCTGCATTTCTGGTTTTGACACTTTATTCCGCATGGCCCTTTTGACCGATGGGAAGCGAGACTTCTTTGTAGCGCTGATTTGCCTTTGCAGGTTGCTTGGTTGGCCAAAAAGGGCGTATGCGTTTTTTCCTGAATATATTCAGGAAAAAACGCATACGCCCTTTTTGGCCAAGGGCATCATTGTCGAGGTTTTGCCGCTTTTCCTGTGCTTTAAAGGCGATTCGAATCTACCTCCTGAAATCTGTTTCCTGCAATTCTGCCTTGCTTTCAAATTCTCTTCGTTGCCTTCCCTCAATATATTTGTGGACGAGAGTTATCATTTCTAACTGTGCAGGTCTGTGAATTGCAGTGCCCCTGCGCTCCATTTCTCAACTCGCTTTCTTGGGAGCTGGCCGCAAAAGCGCAGGATTGCTTCAGGCCCTATTCTGGCTCGGGGCGGCAGGCTGAGCCTGTGGTTAATTCTTCTTCCTGATGGGAAAATAGAGTGACCTGTGCCTTTCCCAACACCTAGAGCGAGTCTCTCATTGGTTCCCCCTCTTCCCGTTCATCCTCAGGACAAATTGCAACCTGTACGGAACAGGAGGTTAAAGGTGCTGATTCTCCAAGGAGGGAGATTGCTAGTAAAGCGGCTGGAATGGCGAACCGGAGCACAAGGAGATGAGAAATGAGGTGCGTTTTAGAAACCTTTCCCGATCACACGGTGTACCATCTTCTGGGTTTCTCATGCATGTTTTCGATGTAGAAAGATGCCCTTGAACCTGGAGATTTGGGACCCATGGGATGGGTACCACGCCGTATTACTTTACAGGGTCTGCGTTAGCTCACCCAACCTCACCAAACCTCTCAGCCCCAAGAGTGTCCACCCTTATGTCTCAGTCAGCTGTGGGTCTAGATATGGTCAATCCAGGTGGCATCGCAGCCCCTGAACGAATTTTGTAAGAATTTCTCTCTCTTTCACTGTCTTTGTTTCACGGGTTTTTAAAAGTAATTGATTTTTATAATGGGGTTTAGCTGCTTTGCACTGCTGTGTTTATGCCGCTTTACACCCACTTGACTCACTTACAGAGAGATAGCAATACATAGGTTTTAAGATTCTTACTAGTCAAATATATTCTTGGGCGGTGAATAGGGCGTGTTGAGTCCAGTTCACTGAGCAAGGAGTAGGTCTTGTCTATTACATATTGGGTTTATGGAACGGTATCTGAGCTAATTTGAAACCCTTGTTTTATGCATCACCCCACGTCACCTTTCCCGTTAAGCAGCCATAGTGTGTTTTCTAAACGTGCGACTCTGTTCTGTTTTGTAATTCAGTTCAAGGGTAGCGGTTTTTACATTCCCTCTGTAAGTGATATCTTATGATAAGGGTCTTTTTCTGTGTGACCTATTTCACTTAGAATCGTCGTACCTAAATCCACTCATCATGCTGCTCCTAGCCTTATGACGTTGATTTCATGGCTGAGTGATATTCCATTGTACATAAGGACCACAACTTCTTTATCCATTCTTCTCTTTCCTGGGATGTTTCAGGTGTAACGAAGTGGAGGTTCTTGTCAACAGAGCAGCCCTAAACTTTGGGGTGCCTGTGTCTTGCTGATTTTTAGTTTTCCCAATTTATACGCCCATGAGTGGAACTGCCCTATGCTCTCTAAGCTGAGTTTTTTAGATGTTTCAGGACACACCGTACACTTCTCCAGAGTGGCTGTTGGCAATTTACAGCCCGCCCATCAGCGTAGCAAGGCTCCCATTTCTCCATGGCCTGTCCTGCATTTCTGGTTTTGACCCTTTATTCAGCATGGCCCTTTTGACCGATGGGAAGCGAGACTTCTTTGTAGCGCTGATTTGCCTTTCCAGGTTGCTTGGTTGGCCAAAAAGGGCGTATGCGTTTTTTCCTGAATATATTCAGGAAAAAACGCATACGCCCTTTTTGGCCAAGGGCATCATTGTCGAGGTTTTGCCGCTTTTCCTGTGCTTTAAAGGCGATTCGAATCTACCTCCTGAAATCTGTTTCCTGCAATTCTGCCTTGCTTTCAAATCCTCTTCGTTGCCTTCCCTCAATATATTTGTGGACGAGAGTTATCATTTCTAACTGTGCAGGTCTGTGAATTGCAGTGCCCATGAGCTCAATTTTTCAACTCGCTTTCTTGGGAGCTGGCCGCAAAAGCGCAGGATTGCTTCAGGCCCTATTCTGGCTCCGGGCGGTAGGCTAAGCCTGTGGTTAATTCTGCTTTCTGATGGGAAAATAGAGTGACCTGTGCCTGTCCCAACACCTAGAGCTAGTCTCTCATTGGTTCCCCCTCTTCCCGTTCATCCTCAGGACAAATTGCAACCTGTACGGAACAGGAGGTTAAAGGTGCTGATTCTCCAAAGAGGGAGATTGCTAGTAAAGGGGCTGGAATGGCGAACCGGAGCACAAGGAGATTAGAAATGAGGTGCGTTTTAGAAACCTTTCCCGATCACACGGTGTACCATCTTCTGGGTTTCTCATGCATGTTTTCGATGTAGGAATATGCCCTTGAACCTGGAGATTTGGGGATTTGGGACCCATGGGATGGGTACCACGCCGTAATACTTTAAAGGGTCTGCGTTAGCTCACCCAACCTCACCAAACCTCTCAGCCCCAAGAGTGTCCACCCTTATGGCTCAGTCAGCTGTGGGTCTAGATATGGTCAATCCAGGTGGCATCGCAGCCCCTGAACGAATTTTGTAAGAATTTCTCTCTCTTTCACTGTCTTTGTTTCACGGGTTTTTAAAAGTAATTGATTTTTATAATGGGGTTTAGCTGCTTTGCACTGCTGTGTTTATGCCGCTTTACACCTACTTGACTCACTTACAGAGAGATAGCAATACATAGGTTTTAAGATTCTTACTAGTCAAATATATTCTTGGGCGGTGACTAGGGGGTGTTGAGTCCAGTTCACTGAGCAAGGAGTAGGTCTTGTCTATTACATATTGGGTTTATGGAACGGTATCTGAGCTAATTTGAAACCCTTGTTTTATGCATCACCCCACGTCACCTTTCCCGTTAAGCAGCCATAGTGTGTTTTCTAAACGTGCGACTCTGTTCTGTTTTGTAATTCAGTTCAAGGGTAGCGGTTTTTACATTCCCTCTATAAGTGATATCTTATGATAAGTGTCTTTTTCTGTGTGACTTATTTCACTTAGAATCGTCGTACCTAAATCCACTCATCATGCTGCTCCTAGCCTTATGACGTTGATTTCATGGCTGAGTGATATTCCATTGTACATAAGGACCACAACTTCTTTATCCATTCTTCTCTTTCCTGGGATGTTTAAGGTGTAACGAAGTGGAGTTTCTTGTCAACAGAGCAGCCCTAAACTTTGGGGTGCCTGTGTCTTGCTGATTTTTAGTTTTCCCAATTTATACGCCCATGAGTGGAAGTGCCCTATGCTCTCTAAGCTGAGTTTTTTAGATGTTTCAGGACACACCGTACACTTCTCCAGAGTGGCTGTTGGTAATTTACAGCCCGCCCATCAGCGTAGCAAGGCTCCCATTTCTCCATGGCCTGTCCTGCATTTCTGGTTTTGACACTTTATTCAGCATGGCCCTTTTGACCGATGGGAAGCGAGACTTCTTTGTAGCGCTGATTTGCCTTTCCAGGTTGCTTGGTTGGCCAAAAAGGGCGTATGCGTTTTTCCTGAATATATTCAGGAAAAAACGCATACGCCCTTTTTGGCCAAGGGCATCATTGTCGAGGTTTTGCCGCTTTTCCTCTGCTTTAAAGGCGATTCGAATCTACCTCCTGAAATCTGTTTCCTGCAATTCTGCCTTGCTTTCAAATTCTCTTCGTTGCCTTCCCTCAATATATTTGTGGACGAGAGTTATCATTTCTAACTGTGCAGGTCTGTGAATTGCAGTGCCCCTGAGCTCCATTTCTCAACTCGCTTTCTTGGGAGCTGGCCGCAAAAGCGCAGGATTGCTTCAGGCCCTCTTCTGGCTCCGGGCGGCAGGCTGAGCCTGTGGTTAATTCTTCTTCCTGATGGGAAAATAGAGTGACCTGTGCCTGTCCCAACACCTAGAGCTAGTCTCTCATTGGTTCCCCCTCTTCCCGTTCATCCTCAGGACAAATTGCAACCTGTACGGAACAGGAGGTTAAAGGTGCTGATTCTCCAAGGAGGGAGATTGCTAGTAAAGCGGCTGGAATGGCGAACCGGAGCACAAGGAGATGAGAAATTAGGTGCGTTTTAGAAACCTTTCCCGATCACACGGTGTACCATCTTCTGGGTTTCTCATGCATGTTTTCGATGTAGGAATATGCCCTTGAACCTGGAGATTTGGGGATTTGGGACCCATGGGATGGGTACCACGCCGTAATACTTTAAAGGGTCTGCGTTAGCTCACCCAACCTCACCAAACCTCTCAGCCCCAAGAGTGTCCACCCTTATGGCTCAGTCAGCTGTGGGTCTAGATATGGTCAATCCAGGTGGCATCGCAGCCCCTGAACGAATTTTGTAAGAATTTCTCTCTCTTTCACTGTCTTTGTTTCACGGGTTTTTAAAAGTAATTGATTTTTATAATGGGGTTTAGCTGCTTTGCACTGCTGTGTTTATGCCGCTTTACACCTACTTGACTCATTACAGAGAGATAGCAATACATAGGTTTTAAGATTCTTACTAGTCAAATATATTCTTGAGCGGTGAATAGGGGGTGTTGAGTCCAGTTCACTGAGCAAGGAGTAGGTCTTGTCTATTACATATTGGGTTTATGGAACGGTAGCTGAGCTAAATTGAAACCCTTGTTTTATGCATCACCCCACCTCACCTTTCCCGTTAAGCAGCCATAGTGTGTTTTCTAAACGTGCGACTCTGTTCTGTTTTGTAATTCAGTTCAAGGGTAGCGGTTTTTACATACCCTCTGTAAGTGATATCTTATGATAAGGGTCTTTTTCTGTGTGACCTATTTCACTTAGAATCGTCGTACCTAAATCCACTCATCATGCTGCTCCTAGCCTTATGACGTTGATTTCATGGCTGAGTGATATTCCATTGTACATAAGGACCACAACTTCTTTATCCATTCTTCTCTTTCCTGGGATGTTTCAGGTGTAACGAAGTGGAGGTTCTTGTCAACAGAGCAGCCCTAAACTTTGGGGTGCCTGTGTCTTGCTGATTTTTAGTTTTCCCAATTTATACGCCCATGAGTGGAAGTGCCCTATGCTCTCTAAGCTGAGTTTTTTAGATGTTTCAGGACACACCGTACACTTCTCCAGAGTGGCTGTTGGCAATTTACAGCCCGCCCATCAGCGTAGCAAGGCTCCCATTTCTCCATGGCCTGTCCTGCATTTCTGGTTTTGACACTTTATTCCGCATGGCCCTTTTGACCGATGGGAAGCGAGACTTCTTTGTAGCGCTGATTTGCCTTTGCAGGTTGCTTGGTTGGCCAAAAAGGGCGTATGCGTTTTTTCCTGAATATATTCAGGAAAAAACGCATACGCCCTTTTTGGCCAAGGGCATCATTGTCGAGGTTTTGCCGCTTTTCCTGTGCTTTAAAGGCGATTCGAATCTACCTCCTGAAATCGGTTTCCTGCAATTCTGCCTTGCTTTCAAATTCTCTTCGTTGCCTTCCCTCAATATATTTGTGGACGAGAGTTATCATTTCTAACTGTGCAGGTCTGTGAATTGCAGTGCCCCTGCGCTCCATTTCTCAACTCGCTTTCTTGGGAGCTGGCCGCAAAAGCGCAGGATTGCTTCAGGCCCTATTCTGGCTCGGGGCGGCAGGCTGAGCCTGTGGTTAATTCTTCTTCCTGATGGGAAAATAGAGTGACCTGTGCCTTTCCCAACACCTAGAGCGAGTCTCTCATTGGTTCCCCCTCTTCCCGTTCATCCTCAGGACAAATTGCAACCTGTACGGAACAGGAGGTTAAAGGTGCTGATTCTCCAAGGAGGGAGATTGCTAGTAAAGCGGCTGGAATGGCGAACCGGAGCACAAGGAGATGAGAAATGAGGTGCGTTTTAGAAACCTTTCCCGATCACACGGTGTACCATCTTTTGGGTTTCTCATGCATGTTTTCGATGTAGGAAGATGCCCTTGAACCTGGAGATTTGGGACCCATGGGATGGGTACCACGCCGTATTACTTTACAGGGTCTGCGTTAGCTCACCCAACCTCACCAAACCTCTCAGCCCCAAGAGTGTCCACCCTTATGTCTCAGTCAGCTGTGGGTCTAGATATGGTCAATCCAGGTGGCATCGCAGCCCCTGAACGAATTTTGTAAGAATTTCTCTCTCTTTCACTGTCTTTGTTTCACGGGTCTTTAAAAGTAATTGATATTTATAATGGGGTTTAGCTGCTTTGCACTGCTGTGTTTATGCCGCTTTACACACACTTGACTCACTTACAGAGAGATATCAATACATAGGTTTTAAGATTCTTACTAGTCAGATATATTCTTGGGCGGTGAATAGGGGGTGTTGAGTCCAGTTCACTGAGCAAGGAGTAGGTCTTGTCTATTACATATTGGGTTTATGGAACGGTATCTGAGCTAATTTGAAACCCTTGTTTTATGCATCACCCCACCTCACCTTTCCCGTTAAGCAGCCATAGTGTGTTTTCTAAACGTGCGACTCTGTTCTGTTTTGTAATTCAGTTCAAGGGTAGCGGTTTTTACATTCCCTCTCTAAGTGATATCTTATGATAAGTGTCTTTTTCTGTGTGACTTATTTCACTTAGAATCGTCGTACCTAAATCCACTCATCATGCTGCTCCTAGCCTTATGACGTTGATTTCATGGCTGAGTGATATTCCATTGTACATAAGGACCACAACTTCTTTATCCATTCTTCTCTTTCCTGGGATGTTTAAGGTGTAACGAAGTGGAGTTTCTTGTCAACAGAGCAGCCCTAAACTTTGGGGTGCCTGTGTCTTGCTGATTTTTAGTTTTCCCAATTTATACGCCCATGAGTGGAAGTGCCCTATGCTCTCTAAGCTGAGTTTTTAGATGTTTCAGGACACACCGTACACTTCTCCAGAGTGGCTGTTGGTAATTTACAGCCCGCCCATCAGCGTAGCAAGGCTCCCATTTCTCCATGGCCTGTCCTGCATTTCTGGTTTTGACACTTTATTCAGCATGGCCCTTTTGACCAATGGGAAGCGAGACTTCTTTGTAGCGCTGATTTGCCTTTCCAGGTTGCTTGGTTGGCCAAAAAGGGCGTATGCGTTTTTTCCTGAATATATTTAGGAAAAAACGCATATGCCCTTTTTGGCCAAGGGCATCATTGTCGAGGTTTTGCCGCTTTTCCTGTGCTTTAAAGGCGATTCGAATCTACCTCCTGAAATCGGTTTCCTGCAATTCTGCCTTGCTTTCAAATTCTCTTCGTTGCCTTCCCTCAATATATTTGTGGACGAGAGTTATCATTTCTAACTGTGCAGGTCTGTGAATTGCAGTGCCCCTGAGCTCCATTTCTCAACTCGCTTTCTTGGGAGCTGGCCGCAAAAGCGCAGGATTGCTTCAGGCCCTCTTCTGGCTCCGGGCGGCAGGCTGAGCCTGTGGTTAATTCTTCTTCCTGATGGGAAAATAGAGTGACCTGTGCCTGTCCCAACACCTAGAGCTAGTCTCTCATTGGTTCCCCCTCTTCCCGTTCATCCTCAGGACAAATTGCAACCTGTACGGAACAGGAGGTTAAAGGTGCTGATTCTCCAAGGAGGGAGATTGCTAGTAAAGCGGCTGGAATGGCGAACTGGAGCACAAGGAGATGAGAAATGAGGTGCGTTTTAGAAACCTTTCCCGATCACACGGTGTACCATCTTCTGGGTTTCTCATGCATGTTTTCGATGTAGGAATATGCCCTTGAACCTGGAGATTTGGGGATTTGGGACCCATGGGATGGGTACCACGCCGTAATACTTTAAAGGGTCTGCGTTAGCTCACCCAACCTCACCAAACCTCTCAGCCCCAAGAGTGTCCACCCTTATGGCTCAGTCAGCTGTGGGTCTAGATATCGTCAATCCAGGTGGCATCGCAGCCCCTGAACGAATTTTGTAAGAATTTCTCTCTCTTTCACTGTCTTTGTTTCACGGGTTTTTAAAAGTAATTGATTTTTATAATGGGGTTTAGCTGCTTTGCACTGCTGTGTTTATGCCGCTTTACACCTACTTGACTCACTTACAGAGAGATATCAATACATAGGTTTTAAGATTCTTACTAGTCAAATATATTCTTGAGCGGTGAATAGGGGGTGTTGAGTCCAGTTCACTGAGCAAGGAGTAGGTCTTGTCTATTACATATTGGGTTTATGGAACGGTAGCTGAGCTAAATTGAAACCCTTGTTTTAGGCATCACCCCACCTCACCTTTCCCGTTAAGCAGCCATAGTGTGTTTTCTAAACGTGCGACTCTGTTCTCTTTTGTAATTCAGTTCAAGGGTAGCGGTTTTTACATTCCCTCTATAAGTGATATCTTATGATAAGTGTCTTTTTCTGTGTGACTTATTTCACTTAGAATCGTCATACCTAAATCCACTCATCATGCTGCTCCTAGCCTTATGACGTTGATTTCATGGCTGAGTGATATTCCATTGTACATAAGGACCACAACTTCTTTATCCATTCTTCTCTTTCCTGGGATGTTTAAGGTGTAACGAAGTGGAGTTTCTTGTCAACAGAGCAGCCCTAAACTTTGGGGTGCCTGTGTCTTGCTGATTTTTAGTTTTCCCAATTTATACGCCCATGAGTGGAAGTGCCCTATGTTCTCTAAGCTGAGTTTTTTAGATGTTTCAGGACACACCGTACACTTCTCCAGAGTGGCTGTTGGTAATTTACAGCCCGCCCATCAGCGTAGCAAGGCTCCCATTTCTCCATGGCCTGTCCTGCATTTCTGGTTTTGACACTTTATTCAGCATGGCCCTTTTGACCGATGGGAAGCGAGACTTCTTTGTAGCGCTGATTTGCCTTTCCAGGTTGCTTGGTTGGCCAAAAAGGGCGTATGCATTTTTTCCTGAATATATTCAGGAAAAAACGCATACGCCCTTTTTGGCCAAGGGCATCATTGTCGAGGTTTTGCCGCTTTTCCTCTGCTTTAAAGGCGATTCGAATCTACCTCCTGAAATCTGTTTCCTGCAATTCTGCCTTGCTTTCAAATTCTCTTCGTTGCCTTCCCTCAATATATTTGTGGACGAGAGTTATCATTTCTAACTGTGCAGGTCTGTGAATTGCAGTGCCCCTGAGCTCCATTTTTCAACTCGCTTTCTTGGGAGCTGGCCGCAAAAGCGCAGGATTGCTTCAGGCCCTCTTCTGGCTCCGGGCGGCAGGCTGAGCCTGTGGTTAATTCTTCTTCCTGATGGGAAAATAGAGTGACCTGTGCCTGTCCCAACACCTAGAGCTAGTCTCTCATTGGTTCCCCCTCTTCCCGTTCATCCTCAGGACAAATTGCAACCTGTACGGAACAGGAGGTTAAAGGTGCTGATTCTCCAAGGAGGGAGATTGCTAGTAAAGCGGCTGGAATGGCGAACTGGAGCACAAGGAGATGAGAAATGAGGTGCGTTTTAGAAACCTTTCCCGATCACACGGTGTACCATCTTCTGGGTTTCTCATGCATGTTTTCGATGTAGGAATATGCCCTTGAACCTGGAGATTTGGGGATTTGGGACCCATGGGATGGGTACCACGCCGTAATACTTTAAAGGGTCTGCGTTAGCTCACCCAACCTCACCAAACCTCTCAGCCCCAAGAGTGTCCACCCTTATGGCTCAGTCAGCTGTGGGTCTAGATATGGTCAATCCAGGTGGCATCGCAGCCCCTGAACGAATTTTGTAAGAATTTCTCTCTCTTTCACTGTCTTTGTTTCACGGGTTTTTAAATGTAATTGATTTTTATAATGGGGTTTAGCTGCTTTGCACTGCTGTGTTTATGCCGCTTTACACCTACTTGACTCACTTACAGAGAGATAGCAATACATAGGTTTTAAGATTCTTACTAGTCAAATATATTCTTGAGCGGTGAATAGGGGGTGTTGAGTCCAGTTCACTGAGCAAGGAGTAGGTCTTGTCTATTACATATTGGGTTTATGGAATGGTAGCTGAGCTAAATTGAAACCCTTGTTTTATGCATCACCCCACCTCACCTTTCCCGTTAAGCAGCCATAGTGTGTTTTCTAAACGTGCGACTCTGTTCTGTTTTGTAATTCAGTTCAAGGGTAGCGGTTTTTACATTCCCTCTATAAGTGATATCTTATGATAAGTGTCTTTTTCTGTGTGACCTATTTCACTTAGAATTGTCGTACCTATATCCACTCATCATGCTGCTCCTAGCCTTATGACGTTGATTTCATGGCTGAGTGATATTCCATTGTACATAAGGACCACAACTTCTTTATCCATTCTTCTCTTTCCTGGGATGTTTCAGGTGTAACGAAGTGGAGGTTCTTGTCAACAGAGCAGCCCTAAACTTTGGGGTGCCTGTGTCTTGCTGATTTTTAGTTTTCCCAATTTATACGCCCATGAGTGGAAGTGCCCTATGCTCTCTAAGCTGAGTTTTTTCGATGTTTCAGGACACACCGTACACTTCTCCAGAGTGGCTGTTGGCAATTTACAGCCCGCCCATCAGCGTAGCAAGGCTCCCATTTCTCCATGGCCTGTCCTGCATTTCTGGTTTTGACACTTTATTCAGCATGGCCCTTTTGACCGATGGGAAGCGAGACTTCTTTGTAGCGCTGATTTGCCTTTGCAGGTTGCTTGGTTGGCCAAAAAGGGCGTATGCGTTTTTTCCTGAATATATTCAGGAAAAAACGCATACGCCCTTTTTGGCCAAGGGCATCATTGTCGAGGTTTTGCCGCTTTTCCTGTGCTTTAAAGGCGATTCGAATCTACCTCCTGAAATCTGTTTCCTGCAATTCTGCCTTGCTTTCAAATTCTCTTCGTTGCCTTCCCTCAATATATTTGTGGACGAGAGTTATCATTTCTAACTGTGCAGGTCTGTGAATTGCAGTGCCCCTGCGCTCCATTTCTCAACTCGCTTTCTTGGGAGCTGGCCGCAAAAGCGCAGGATTGCTTCAGGCCCTATTCTGGCTCCGGGCGGCAGGCTGAGCCTGTGGTTAATTCTTCTTCCTGATGGGAAAATAGAGTGACCTGTGCCTGTCCCAACACCTAGAGCGAGTCTCTCATTGGTTCCCCCTCTTCCCGTTCATCCTCAGGACAAATTGCAACCTGTACGGAACAGGAGGTTAAAGGTGCTGATTCTCCAAGGAGGGAGATTGCTAGTAAAGCGGCTGGAATGGCGAACCGGAGCACAAGGAGATGAGAAATGAGGTGCGTTTTAGAAACCTTTCCCGATCACACGGTGTACCATCTTTTGGGTTTCTCATGCATGTTTTCGATGTAGGAAGATGCCCTTGAACCTGGAGATTTGGGACCCATGGGATGGGTACCACGCCGTATTACTTTACAGGGTCTGCGTTAGCTCACCCAACCTCACCAAACCTCTCTGCCCCAAGAGTGTCCACCCTTATGTCTCAGTCAGCTGTGGGTCTAGATATGGTCAATCCAGGTGGCATCGCAGCCACTGAACGAATTTTGTAAGAATTTCTCTCTCTTTCACTGTCTTTGTTTCACGGGTTTTTAAAAGTAATTGATTTTTATAATGGGGTTTAGCTGCTTTGCACTGCTGTGTTTATGCCGCTTTACACCCACTTGACTCACTTACAGAGAGATAGCAATACATAGGTTTTAAGATTCTTACTAGTCAAATATATTCTTGGGCGGTGACTAGGGGGTGTTGAGTCCAGTTCACTGAGCAAGGAGTAGGTCTTGTCTATTACATATTGGGTTTATGGAACGGTATCTGAGCTAATTTGAAACCCTTGTTTTATGCATCACCCCACCTCACCTTTCCCGTTAAGCAGCCATAGTGTGTTTCCTAAACGTGCGACTCTGTTCTGTTTTGTAATTCAGTTCAAGGGTAGCGGTTTTTACATTCCCTCTGTAAGTGATATCTTATGATAAGGGTCTTTTTCTGTGTGACCTATTTCACTTAGAATCGTCGTACCTATATCCACTCATCATGCTGCTCCTAGCCTTATGACGTTGATTTCATGGCTGAGTCATATTCCATTGTACATAAGGACCACAACTTCTTTATCCATTCTTCTCTTTCCTGGGATGTTTCAGGTGTAACGAAGTGGAGGTTCTTGTCAACAGAGCAGCCCTAAACTTTGGGGTGCCTGTGTCTTGCTGATTTTTAGTTTTCCCAATTTATACGCCCATGAGTGGAAGTGCCCTATGCTCTCTAAGCTGAGTTTTTTAGATGTTTCAGGACACACCGTACACTTCTCCAGAGTGGCTGTTGGCAATTTACAGCCCGCCTATCAGCGTAGCAAGGCTCCCATTTCTCCATGGCCTGTCCTGCATTTCTGGTTTTGACACTTTATTCAGCATGGCCCTTTTGACCGATGGGAAGCGAGACTTCTTTGTAGCGCTGATTTGCCTTTGCAGGTTGCTTGGTTGGCCAAAAAGGGCGTATGCGTTTTTTCCTGAATATATTCAGGAAAAAACGCATACGCCCTTTTTGGCCAAGGGCATCATAGTCGAGGTTTTGCCGCTTTTCCTGTGCTTTAAAGGCGATTCGAATCTACCTCCTGAAATCTGTTTCCTGCAATTCTGCCTTGCTTTCAAATCCTCTTCGTTGCCTTCCCTCAATATATTTGTGGACGAGAGTTATCATTTCTAACTGTGCAGGTCTGTGAATTGCAGTGCCCCTGAGCTCCATTTCTCAACTCGCTTTCTTGGGAGCTGGCCGCAAAAGCGCAGGATTGCTTCAGGCCCTATTCTGGCTCCGGGCGGCAGGCTGAGCCTGTGGTTAATTTTTCTTCCTGATGGGAAAATAGAGTGACGTGTGCCTGTCCCAACACCTAGAGCTAGTCTCTCATTGGTTCCCCCTCTTCCCGTTCATCCTCAGGACAAATTGCAACCTGTACGGAACAGGAGGTTAAAGGTGCTGATTCTCCAAGGAGGGAGATTGCTAGTAAAGCGGCTGGAATGGCGAACCGGAGCACAAGGAGATGAGAAATGAGGTGCGTTTTAGAAACCTTTCCCGATCACACGGTGTACCATCTTCTGGGTTTCTCATGCATGTTTTCGATGTAGAAAGATGCCCTTGAACCTGGAGAATTGGGACCCATGGGATGGGTACCACGCCGTATTACTTTACAGGGTCTGCGTTAGCTCACCCAACCTCACCAAACCTCTCAGCCCCAAGAGTGTCCACCCTTATGGCTCAGTCAGCTGTGGGTCTAGATATGGTCAATCCAGGTGGCATCGCAGCCCCTGAACGAATTTTGTAAGAATTTCTCTCTCTTTCACTGTCTTTGTTTCACGGGTTTTTAAAAGTAATTGATTTTTATAATGGGGTTTAGCTGCTTTGCACTGCTGTGTTTATGCCGCTTTACACCCACTTGACTCACTTACAGAGAGATAGCAATACATAGGTTTTAAGATTCTTACTAGTCAAATATATTCTTGGGCGGTGAATAGGGCGTGTTGAGTCCAGTTCACTGAGCAAGGAGTAGGTCTTGTCTATTACATATTGGGTTTATGGAACGGTATCTGAGCTAATTTGAAACCCTTGTTTTATGCATCACCCCACGTCACCTTTCCCGTTAAGCAGCCATAGTGTGTTTTCTAAACGTGCGACTCTGTTCTGTTTTGTAATTCAGTTCAAGGGTAGCGGTTTTTACATTCCCTCTGTAAGTGATATCTTATGATAAGGGTCTTTTTCTGTGTGACCTATTTCACTTAGAATCGTCGTACCTAAATCCACTCATCATGCTGCTCCTAGCCTTATGACGTTGATTTCATGGCTGAGTGATATTCCATTGTACATAAGGACCACAACTTCTTTATCCATTCTTCTCTTTCCTGGGATGTTTCAGGTGTAACGAAGTGGAGGTTCTTGTCAACAGAGCAGCCCTAAACTTTGGGGTGCCTGTGTCTTGCTGATTTTTAGTTTTCCCAATTTATACGCCCATGAGTGGAACTGCCCTATGCTCTCTAAGCTGAGTTTTTTAGATGTTTCAGGACACACCGTACACTTCTCCAGAGTGGCTGTTGGCAATTTACAGCCCGCCCATCAGCGTAGCAAGGCTCCCATTTCTCCATGGCCTGTCCTGCATTTCTGGTTTTGACCCTTTATTCAGCATGGCCCTTTTGACCGATGGGAGGCGAGACTTCTTTGTAGCGCTGATTTGCCTTTCCAGGTTGCTTGGTTGGCCAAAAAGGGCGTATGCGTTTTTTCCTGAATATATTCAGGAAAAAACGCATACGCCCTTTTTGGCCAAGGGCATCATTGTCGAGGTTTTGCCGCTTTTCCTGTGCTTTAAAGGCGATTCGAATCTACCTCCTGAAATCTGTTTCCTGCAATTCTGCCTTGCTTTCAAATCCTCTTCGTTGCCTTCCCTCAATATATTTGTGGACGAGAGTTATCATTTCTAACTGTGCAGGTCTGTGAATTGCAGTGCCCATGAGCTCAATTTTTCAACTCGCTTTCTTGGGAGCTGGCCGCAAAAGCGCAGGATTGCTTCAGGCCCTATTCTGGCTCCGGGCGGTAGGCTAAGCCTGTGGTTAATTCTGCTTTCTGATGGGAAAATAGAGTGACCTGTGCCTGTCCCAACACCTAGAGCGAGTCTCTCATTGGTTCCCCCTCTTCCCGTTCATCCTCAGGACAAATTGCAACCTGTACGGAACAGGAGGTTAAAGGTGCTGATTCTCCAAAGAGGGAGATTGCTAGTAAAGGGGCTGGAATGGCGAACCGGAGCACAAGGAGATTAGAAATGAGGTGCGTTTTAGAAACCTTTCCCGATCACACGGTGTACCATCTTCTGGGTTTCTCATGCATGTTTTCGATGTAGGAATATGCCCTTGAACCTGGAGATTTGGGGATTTGGGACCCATGGGATGGGTACCACGCCGTAATACTTTAAAGGGTCTGCGTTAGCTCACCCAACCTCACCAAACCTCTCAGCCCCAAGAGTGTCCACCCTTATGGCTCAGTCAGCTGTGGGTCTAGATATGGTCAATCCAGGTGGCATCGCAGCCCCTGAACGAATTTTGTAAGAATTTCTCTCTCTTTCACTGTCTTTGTTTCACGGGTTTTTAAAAGTAATTGATTTTTATAATGGGGTTTAGCTGCTTTGCACTGCTGTGTTTATGCCGCTTTACACCTACTTGACTCACTTACAGAGAGATAGCAATACATAGGTTTTAAGATTCTTACTAGTCAAATATATTCTTGGGCGGTGACTAGGGGGTGTTGAGTCCAGTTCACTGAGCAAGGAGTAGGTCTTGTCTATTACATATTGGGTTTATGGAACGGTATCTGAGCTAATTTGAAACCCTTGTTTTATGCATCACCCCACGTCACCTTTCCCGTTAAGCAGCCATAGTGTGTTTTCTAAACGTGCGACTCTGTTCTGTTTTGTAATTCAGTTCAAGGGTAGCGGTTTTTACATTCCCTCTATAAGTGATATCTTATGATAAGTGTCTTTTTCTGTGTGACTTATTTCACTTAGAATCGTCGTACCTAAATCCACTCATCATGCTGCTCCTAGCCTTATGACGTTGATTTCATGGCTGAGTGATATTCCATTGTACATAAGGACCACAACTTCTTTATCCATTCTTCTCTTTCCTGGGATGTTTAAGGTGTAACGAAGTGGAGTTTCTTGTCAACAGAGCAGCCCTAAACTTTGGGGTGCCTGTGTCTTGCTGATTTTTAGTTTTCCCAATTTATACGCCCATGAGTGGAAGTGCCCTATGCTCTCTAAGCTGAGTTTTTTAGATGTTTCAGGACACACCGTACACTTCTCCAGAGTGGCTGTTGGTAATTTACAGCCCGCCCATCAGCGTAGCAAGGCTCCCATTTCTCCATGGCCTGTCCTGCATTTCTGGTTTTGACACTTTATTCAGCATGGCCCTTTTGACCGATGGGAAGCGAGACTTCTTTGTAGCGCTGATTTGCCTTTCCAGGTTGCTTGGTTGGCCAAAAAGGGCGTATGCGTTTTTTCCTGAATATATTCAGGAAAAAACGCATACGCCCTTTTTGGCCAAGGGCATCATTGTCGAGGTTTTGCCGCTTTTCCTCTGCTTTAAAGGCGATTCGAATCTACCTCCTGAAATCTGTTTCCTGCAATTCTGCCTTGCTTTCAAATTCTCTTCGTTGCCTTCCCTCAATATATTTGTGGACGAGAGTTATCATTTCTAACTGTGCAGGTCTGTGAATTGCAGTGCCCCTGAGCTCCATTTCTCAACTCGCTTTCTTGGGAGCTGGCCGCAAAAGCGCAGGATTGCTTCAGGCCCTCTTCTGGCTCCGGGCGGCAGGCTGAGCCTGTGGTTAATTCTTCTTCCTGATGGGAAAATAGAGTGACCTGTGCCTGTCCCAACACCTAGAGCTAGTCTCTCATTGGTTCCCCCTCTTCCCGTTCATCCTCAGGACAAATTGCAACCTGTACGGAACAGGAGGTTAAAGGTGCTGATTCTCCAAGGAGGGAGATTGCTAGTAAAGCGGCTGGAATGGCGAACCGGAGCACAAGGAGATGAGAAATTAGGTGCGTTTTAGAAACCTTTCCCGATCACACGGTGTACCATCTTCTGGGTTTCTCATGCATGTTTTCGATGTAGGAATATGCCCTTGAACCTGGAGATTTGGGGATTTGGGACCCATGGGATGGGTACCACGCCGTAATACTTTAAAGGGTCTGCGTTAGCTCACCCAACCTCACCAAACCTCTCAGCCCCAAGAGTGTCCACCCTTATGGCTCAGTCAGCTGTGGGTCTAGATATGGTCAATCCAGGTGGCATCGCAGCCCCTGAACGAATTTTGTAAGAATTTCTCTCTCTTTCACTGTCTTTGTTTCACGGGTTTTTAAAAGTAATTGATTTTTATAATGGGGTTTAGCTGCTTTGCACTGCTGTGTTTATGCCGCTTTACACCTACTTGACTCACTTACAGAGAGATAGCAATACATAGGTTTTAAGATTCTTACTAGTCAAATATATTCTTGAGCGGTGAATAGGGGGTGTTGAGTCCAGTTCACTGAGCAAGGAGTAGGTCTTGTCTATTACATATTGGGTTTATGGAACGGTAGCTGAGCTAAATTGAAACCCTTGTTTTATGCATCACCCCACCTCACCTTTCCCGTTAAGCAGCCATAGTGTGTTTTCTAAACGTGCGACTCTGTTCTGTTTTGTAATTCAGTTCAAGGGTAGCGGTTTTTACATTCCCTCTGTAAGTGATATCTTATGATAAGGGTCTTTTTCTGTGTGACCTATTTCACTTAGAATCGTCGTACCTAAATCCACTCATCATGCTGCTCCTAGCCTTATGACGTTGATTTCATGGCTGAGTGATATTCCATTGTACATAAGGACCACAACTTCTTTATCCATTCTTCTCTTTCCTGGGATGTTTCAGGTGTAACGAAGTGGAGGTTCTTGTCAACAGAGCAGCCCTAAACTTTGGGGTGCCTGTGTCTTGCTGATTTTTAGTTTTCCCAATTTATACGCCCATGAGTGGAAGTGCCCTATGCTCTCTAAGCTGAGTTTTTTAGATGTTTCAGGACACACCGTACACTTCTCCAGAGTGGCTGTTGGCAATTTACAGCCCGCCCATCAGCGTAGCAAGGCTCCCATTTCTCCATGGCCTGTCCTGCATTTCTGGTTTTGACACTTTATTCCGCATGGCCCTTTTGACCGATGGGAAGCGAGACTTCTTTGTAGCGCTGATTTGCCTTTGCAGGTTGCTTGGTTGGCCAAAAAGGGCGTATGCGTTTTTTCCTGAATATATTCAGGAAAAAACGCATACGCCCTTTTTGGCCAAGGGCATCATTGTCGAGGTTTTGCCGCTTTTCCTGTGCTTTAAAGGCGATTCGAATCTACCTCCTGAAATCTGTTTCCTGCAATTCTGCCTTGCTTTCAAATTCTCTTCGTTGCCTTCCCTCAATATATTTGTGGACGAGAGTTATCATTTCTAACTGTGCAGGTCTGTGAATTGCAGTGCCCCTGCGCTCCATTTCTCAACTCGCTTTCTTGGGAGCTGGCCGCAAAAGCGCAGGATTGCTTCAGGCCCTATTCTGGCTCGGGGCGGCAGGCTGAGCCTGTGGTTAATTCTTCTTCCTGATGGGAAAATAGAGTGACCTGTGCCTGTCCCAACACCTAGAGCGAGTCTCTCATTGGTTCCCCCTCTTCCCGTTCATCCTCAGGACAAATTGCAACCTGTACGGAACAGGAGGTTAAAGGTGCTGATTCTCCAAGGAGGGAGATTGCTAGTAAAGCGGCTGGAATGGCGAACCGGAGCACAAGGAGATGAGAAATGAGGTGCGTTTTAGAAACCTTTCCCGATCACACGGTGTACCATCTTTTGGGTTTCTCATGCATGTTTTCGATGTAGGAAGATGCCCTTGAACCTGGAGATTTGGGACCCATGGGATGGGTACCACGCCGTATTACTTTACAGGGTCTGCGTTAGCTCACCCAACCTCACCAAACCTCTCAGCCCCAAGAGTGTCCACCCTTATGTCTCAGTCAGCTGTGGGTCTAGATATGGTCAATCCAGGTGGCATCGCAGCCCCTGAACGAATTTTGTAAGAATTTCTCTCTCTTTCACTGTCTTTGTTTCACGGGTCTTTAAAAGTAATTGATATTTATAATGGGGTTTAGCTGCTTTGCACTGCTGTGTTTATGCCGCTTTACACACACTTGACTCACTTACAGAGAGATATCAATACATAGGTTTTAAGATTCTTACTAGTCAGATATATTCTTGGGCGGTGAATAGGGGGTGTTGAGTCCAGTTCACTGAGCAAGGAGTAGGTCTTGTCTATTACATATTGGGTTTATGGAACGGTATCTGAGCTAATTTGAAACCCTTGTTTTATGCATCACCCCACCTCACCTTTCCCGTTAAGCAGCCATAGTGTGTTTTCTAAACGTGCGACTCTGTTCTGTTTTGTAATTCAGTTCAAGGGTAGCGGTTTTTACATTCCCTCTCTAAGTGATATCTTATGATAAGTGTCTTTTTCTGTGTGACTTATTTCACTTAGAATCGTCGTACCTAAATCCACTCATCATGCTGCTCCTAGCCTTATGACGTTGATTTCATGGCTGAGTGATATTCCATTGTACATAAGGACCACAACTTCTTTATCCATTCTTCTCTTTCCTGGGATGTTTAAGGTGTAACGAAGTGGAGTTTCTTGTCAACAGAGCAGCCCTAAACTTTGGGGTGCCTGTGTCTTGCTGATTTTTAGTTTTCCCAATTTATACGCCCATGAGTGGAAGTGCCCTATGCTCTCTAAGCTGAGTTTTTAGATGTTTCAGGACACACCGTACACTTCTCCAGAGTGGCTGTTGGTAATTTACAGCCTGCCCATCAGCGTAGCAAGGCTCCCATTTCTCCATGGCCTGTCCTGCATTTCTGGTTTTGACACTTTATTCAGCATGGCCCTTTTGACCGATGGGAAGCGAGACTTCTTTGTAGCGCTGATTTGCCTTTCCAGGTTGCTTGGTTGGCCAAAAAGGGCGTATGCGTTTTTTCCTGAATATATTTAGGAAAAAACGCATATGCCCTTTTTGGCCAAGGGCATCATTGTCGAGGTTTTGCCGCTTTTCCTGTGCTTTAAAGGCGATTCGAATCTACCTCCTGAAATCGGTTTCCTGCAATTCTGCCTTGCTTTCAAATTCTCTTCGTTGCCTTCCCTCAATATATTTGTGGACGAGAGTTATCATTTCTAACTGTGCAGGTCTGTGAATTGCAGTGCCCCTGAGCTCCATTTCTCAACTCGCTTTCTTGGGAGCTGGCCGCAAAAGCGCAGGATTGCTTCAGGCCCTCTTCTGGCTCCGGGCGGCAGGCTGAGCCTGTGGTTAATTCTTCTTCCTGATGGGAAAATAGAGTGACCTGTGCCTGTCCCAACACCTAGAGCTAGTCTCTCATTGGTTCCCCCTCTTCCCGTTCATCCTCAGGACAAATTGCAACCTGTACGGAACAGGAGGTTAAAGGTGCTGATTCTCCAAGGAGGGAGATTGCTAGTAAAGCGGCTGGAATGGCGAACTGGAGCACAAGGAGATGAAAAATGAGGTGCGTTTTAGAAACCTTTCCCGATCACACGGTGTACCATCTTCTGGGTTTCTCATGCATGTTTTCGATGTAGGAATATGCCCTTGAACCTGGAGATTTGGGGATTTGGGACCCATGGGATGGGTACCACGCCGTAATACTTTAAAGGGTCTGCGTTAGCTCACCCAACCTCACCAAACCTCTCAGCCCCAAGAGTGTCCACCCTTATGGCTCAGTCAGCTGTGGGTCTAGATATCGTCAATCCAGGTGGCATCGCAGCCCCTGAACGAATTTTGTAAGAATTTCTCTCTCTTTCACTGTCTTTGTTTCACGGGTTTTTAAAAGTAATTGATTTTTATAATGGGGTTTAGCTGCTTTGCACTGCTGTGTTTATGCCGCTTTACACCTACTTGACTCACTTACAGAGAGATATCAATACATAGGTTTTAAGATTCTTACTAGTCAAATATATTCTTGCGCGGTGAATAGGGGGTGTTGAGTCCAGTTCACTGAGCAAGGAGTAGGTCTTGTCTATTACATATTGGGTTTATGGAACGGTAGCTGAGCTAAATTGAAACCCTTGTTTTAGGCATCACCCCACCTCACCTTTCCCGTTAAGCAGCCATAGTGTGTTTTCTAAACGTGCGACTCTGTTCTCTTTTGTAATTCAGTTCAAGGGTAGCGGTTTTTACATTCCCTCTATAAGTGATATCTTATGATAAGTGTCTTTTTCTGTGTGACTTATTTCACTTAGAATCGTCATACCTAAATCCACTCATCATGCTGCTCCTAGCCTTATGACGTTGATTTCATGGCTGAGTGATATTCCATTGTACATAAGGACCACAACTTCTTTATCCATTCTTCTCTTTCCTGGGATGTTTAAGGTGTAACGAAGTGGAGTTTCTTGTCAACAGAGCAGCCCTAAACTTTGGGGTGCCTGTGTCTTGCTGATTTTTAGTTTTCCCAATTTATACGCCCATGAGTGGAAGTGCCCTATGTTCTCTAAGCTGAGTTTTTTAGATGTTTCAGGACACACCGTACACTTCTCCAGAGTGGCTGTTGGTAATTTACAGCCCGCCCATCAGCGTAGCAAGGCTCCCATTTCTCCATGGCCTGTCCTGCATTTCTGGTTTTGACACTTTATTCAGCATGGCCCTTTTGACCGATGGGAAGCGAGACTTCTTTGTAGCGCTGATTTGCCTTTCCAGGTTGCTTGGTTGGCCAAAAAGGGCGTATGCATTTTTTCCTGAATATATTCAGGAAAAAACGCATACGCCCTTTTTGGCCAAGGGCATCATTGTCGAGGTTTTGCCGCTTTTCCTCTGCTTTAAAGGCGATTCGAATCTACCTCCTGAAATCTGTTTCCTGCAATTCTGCCTTGCTTTCAAATTCTCTTCGTTGCCTTCCCTCAATATATTTGTGGACGAGAGTTATCATTTCTAACTGTGCAGGTCTGTGAATTGCAGTGCCCCTGAGCTCCATTTTTCAACTCGCTTTCTTGGGAGCTGGCCGCAAAAGCGCAGGATTGCTTCAGGCCCTCTTCTGGCTCCGGGCGGCAGGCTGAGCCTGTGGTTAATTCTTCTTCCTGATGGGAAAATAGAGTGACCTGTGCCTGTCCCAACACCTAGAGCTAGTCTCTCATTGGTTCCCCCTCTTCCCGTTCATCCTCAGGACAAATTGCAACCTGTACGGAACAGGAGGTTAAAGGTGCTGATTCTCCAAGGAGGGAGATTGCTAGTAAAGCGGCTGGAATGGCGAACTGGAGCACAAGGAGATGAGAAATGAGGTGCGTTTTAGAAACCTTTCCCGATCACACGGTGTACCATCTTCTGGGTTTCTCATGCATGTTTTCGATGTAGGAATATGCCCTTGAACCTGGAGATTTGGGGATTTGGGACCCATGGGATGGGTACCACGCCGTAATACTTTAAAGGGTCTGCGTTAGCTCACCCAACCTCACCAAACCTCTCAGCCCCAAGAGTGTCCACCCTTATGGCTCAGTCAGCTGTGGGTCTAGATATGGTCAATCCAGGTGGCATCGCAGCCCCTGAACGAATTTTGTAAGAATTTCTCTCTCTTTCACTGTCTTTGTTTCACGGGTTTTTAAATGTAATTGATTTTTATAATGGGGTTTAGCTGCTTTGCACTGCTGTGTTTATGCCGCTTTACACCTACTTGACTCACTTACAGAGAGATAGCAATACATAGGTTTTAAGATTCTTACTAGTCAAATATATTCTTGAGCGGTGAATAGGGGGTGTTGAGTCCAGTTCACTGAGCAAGGAGTAGGTCTTGTCTATTACATATTGGGTTTATGGAATGGTAGCTGAGCTAAATTGAAACCCTTGTTTTATGCATCACCCCACCTCACCTTTCCCGTTAAGCAGCCATAGTGTGTTTTCTAAACGTGCGACTCTGTTCTGTTTTGTAATTCAGTTCAAGGGTAGCGGTTTTTACATTCCCTCTATAAGTGATATCTTATGATAAGTGTCTTTTTCTGTGTGACCTATTTCACTTAGAATTGTCGTACCTATATCCACTCATCATGCTGCTCCTAGCCTTATGACGTTGATTTCATGGCTGAGTGATATTCCATTGTACATAAGGACCACAACTTCTTTATCCATTCTTCTCTTTCCTGGGATGTTTCAGGTGTAACGAAGTGGAGGTTCTTGTCAACAGAGCAGCCCTAAACTTTGGGGTGCCTGTGTCTTGCTGATTTTTAGTTTTCCCAATTTATACGCCCATGAGTGGAAGTGCCCTATGCTCTCTAAGCTGAGTTTTTTCGATGTTTCAGGACACACCGTACACTTCTCCAGAGTGGCTGTTGGCAATTTACAGCCCGCCCATCAGCGTAGCAAGGCTCCCATTTCTCCATGGCCTGTCCTGCATTTCTGGTTTTGACACTTTATTCAGCATGGCCCTTTTGACCGATGGGAAGCGAGACTTCTTTGTAGCGCTGATTTGCCTTTGCAGGTTGCTTGGTTGGCCAAAAAGGGCGTATGCGTTTTTTCCTGAATATATTCAGGAAAAAACGCATACGCCCTTTTTGGCCAAGGGCATCATTGTCGAGGTTTTGCCGCTTTTCCTGTGCTTTAAAGGCGATTCGAATCTACCTCCTGAAATCTGTTTCCTGCAATTCTGCCTTGCTTTCAAATTCTCTTCGTTGCCTTCCCTCAATATATTTGTGGACGAGAGTTATCATTTCTAACTGTGCAGGTCTGTGAATTGCAGTGCCCCTGCGCTCCATTTCTCAACTCGCTTTCTTGGGAGCTGGCCGCAAAAGCGCAGGATTGCTTCAGGCCCTATTCTGGCTCCGGGCGGCAGGCTGAGCCTGTGGTTAATTCTTCTTCCTGATGGGAAAATAGAGTGACCTGTGCCTGTCCCAACACCTAGAGCGAGTCTCTCATTGGTTCCCCCTCTTCCCGTTCATCCTCAGGACAAATTGCAACCTGTACGGAACAGGAGGTTAAAGGTGCTGATTCTCCAAGGAGGGAGATTGCTAGTAAAGCGGCTGGAATGGCGAACCGGAGCACAAGGAGATGAGAAATGAGGTGCGTTTTAGAAACCTTTCCCGATCACACGGTGTACCATCTTTTGGGTTTCTCATGCATGTTTTCGATGTAGGAAGATGCCCTTGAACCTGGAGATTTGGGACCCATGGGATGGGTACCACGCCGTATTACTTTACAGGGTCTGCGTTAGCTCACCCAACCTCACCAAACCTCTCTGCCCCAAGAGTGTCCACCCTTATGTCTCAGTCAGCTGTGGGTCTAGATATGGTCAATCCAGGTGGCATCGCAGCCACTGAACGAATTTTGTAAGAATTTCTCTCTCTTTCACTGTCTTTGTTTCACGGGTTTTTAAAAGTAATTGATTTTTATAATGGGGTTTAGCTGCTTTGCACTGCTGTGTTTATGCCGCTTTACACCCACTTGACTCACTTACAGAGAGATAGCAATACATAGGTTTTAAGATTCTTACTAGTCAAATATATTCTTGGGCGGTGACTAGGGGGTGTTGAGTCCAGTTCACTGAGCAAGGAGTAGGTCTTGTCTATTACATATTGGGTTTATGGAACGGTATCTGAGCTAATTTGAAACCCTTGTTTTATGCATCACCCCACCTCACCTTTCCCGTTAAGCAGCCATAGTGTGTTTCCTAAACGTGCGACTCTGTTCTGTTTTGTAATTCAGTTCAAGGGTAGCGGTTTTTACATTCCCTCTGTAAGTGATATCTTATGATAAGGGTCTTTTTCTGTGTGACCTATTTCACTTAGAATCGTCGTACCTATATCCACTCATCATGCTGCTCCTAGCCTTATGACGTTGATTTCATGGCTGAGTCATATTCCATTGTACATAAGGACCACAACTTCTTTATCCATTCTTCTCTTTCCTGGGATGTTTCAGGTGTAACGAAGTGGAGGTTCTTGTCAACAGAGCAGCCCTAAACTTTGGGGTGCCTGTGTCTTGCTGATTTTTAGTTTTCCCAATTTATACGCCCATGAGTGGAAGTGCCCTATGCTCTCTAAGCTGAGTTTTTTAGATGTTTCAGGACACACCGTACACTTCTCCAGAGTGGCTGTTGGCAATTTACAGCCCGCCTATCAGCGTAGCAAGGCTCCCATTTCTCCATGGCCTGTCCTGCATTTCTGGTTTTGACACTTTATTCAGCATGGCCCTTTTGACCGATGGGAAGCGAGACTTCTTTGTAGCGCTGATTTGCCTTTGCAGGTTGCTTGGTTGGCCAAAAAGGGCGTATGCGTTTTTTCCTGAATATATTCAGGAAAAAACGCATACGCCCTTTTTGGCCAAGGGCATCATAGTCGAGGTTTTGCCGCTTTTCCTGTGCTTTAAAGGCGATTCGAATCTACCTCCTGAAATCTGTTTCCTGCAATTCTGCCTTGCTTTCAAATCCTCTTCGTTGCCTTCCCTCAATATATTTGTGGACGAGAGTTATCATTTCTAACTGTGCAGGTCTGTGAATTGCAGTGCCCCTGAGCTCCATTTCTCAACTCGCTTTCTTGGGAGCTGGCCGCAAAAGCGCAGGATTGCTTCAGGCCCTATTCTGGCTCCGGGCGGCAGGCTGAGCCTGTGGTTAATTTTTCTTCCTGATGGGAAAATAGAGTGACGTGTGCCTGTCCCAACACCTAGAGCTAGTCTCTCATTGGTTCCCCCTCTTCCCGTTCATCCTCAGGACAAATTGCAACCTGTACGGAACAGGAGGTTAAAGGTGCTGATTCTCCAAGGAGGGAGATTGCTAGTAAAGCGGCTGGAATGGCGAACCGGAGCACAAGGAGATGAGAAATGAGGTGCGTTTTAGAAACCTTTCCCGATCACACGGTGTACCATCTTCTGGGTTTCTCATGCATGTTTTCGATGTAGAAAGATGCCCTTGAACCTGGAGAATTGGGACCCATGGGATGGGTACCACGCCGTATTACTTTACAGGGTCTGCGTTAGCTCACCCAACCTCACCAAACCTCTCAGCCCCAAGAGTGTCCACCCTTATGGCTCAGTCAGCTGTGGGTCTAGATATGGTCAATCCAGGTGGCATCGCAGCCCCTGAACGAATTTTGTAAGAATTTCTCTCTCTTTCACTGTCTTTGTTTCACGGGTTTTTAAAAGTAATTGATTTTTATAATGGGGTTTAGCTGCTTTGCACTGCTGTGTTTATGCCGCTTTACACCCACTTGACTCACTTACAGAGAGATAGCAATACATAGGTTTTAAGATTCTTACTAGTCAAATATATTCTTGGGCGGTGAATAGGGCGTGTTGAGTCCAGTTCACTGAGCAAGGAGTAGGTCTTGTCTATTACATATTGGGTTTATGGAACGGTATCTGAGCTAATTTGAAACCCTTGTTTTATGCATCACCCCACGTCACCTTTCCCGTTAAGCAGCCATAGTGTGTTTTCTAAACGTGCGACTCTGTTCTGTTTTGTAATTCAGTTCAAGGGTAGCGGTTTTTACATTCCCTCTGTAAGTGATATCTTATGATAAGGGTCTTTTTCTGTGTGACCTATTTCACTTAGAATCGTCGTACCTAAATCCACTCATCATGCTGCTCCTAGCCTTATGACGTTGATTTCATGGCTGAGTGATATTCCATTGTACATAAGGACCACAACTTCTTTATCCATTCTTCTCTTTCCTGGGATGTTTCAGGTGTAACGAAGTGGAGGTTCTTGTCAACAGAGCAGCCCTAAACTTTGGGGTGCCTGTGTCTTGCTGATTTTTAGTTTTCCCAATTTATACGCCCATGAGTGGAACTGCCCTATGCTCTCTAAGCTGAGTTTTTTAGATGTTTCAGGACACACCGTACACTTCTCCAGAGTGGCTGTTGGCAATTTACAGCCCGCCCATCAGCGTAGCAAGGCTCCCATTTCTCCATGGCCTGTCCTGCATTTCTGGTTTTGACCCTTTATTCAGCATGGCCCTTTTGACCGATGGGAGGCGAGACTTCTTTGTAGCGCTGATTTGCCTTTCCAGGTTGCTTGGTTGGCCAAAAAGGGCGTATGCGTTTTTTCCTGAATATATTCAGGAAAAAACGCATACGCCCTTTTTGGCCAAGGGCATCATTGTCGAGGTTTTGCCGCTTTTCCTGTGCTTTAAAGGCGATTCGAATCTACCTCCTGAAATCTGTTTCCTGCAATTCTGCCTTGCTTTCAAATCCTCTTCGTTGCCTTCCCTCAATATATTTGTGGACGAGAGTTATCATTTCTAACTGTGCAGGTCTGTGAATTGCAGTGCCCATGAGCTCAATTTTTCAACTCGCTTTCTTGGGAGCTGGCCGCAAAAGCGCAGGATTGCTTCAGGCCCTATTCTGGCTCCGGGCGGTAGGCTAAGCCTGTGGTTAATTCTGCTTTCTGATGGGAAAATAGAGTGACCTGTGCCTGTCCCAACACCTAGAGCTAGTCTCTCATTGGTTCCCCCTCTTCCCGTTCATCCTCAGGACAAATTGCAACCTGTACGGAACAGGAGGTTAAAGGTGCTGATTCTCCAAAGAGGGAGATTGCTAGTAAAGGGGCTGGAATGGCGAACCGGAGCACAAGGAGATTAGAAATGAGGTGCGTTTTAGAAACCTTTCCCGATCACACGGTGTACCATCTTCTGGGTTTCTCATGCATGTTTTCGATGTAGGAATATGCCCTTGAACCTGGAGATTTGGGGATTTGGGACCCATGGGATGGGTACCACGCCGTAATACTTTAAAGGGTCTGCGTTAGCTCACCCAACCTCACCAAACCTCTCAGCCCCAAGAGTGTCCACCCTTATGGCTCAGTCAGCTGTGGGTCTAGATATGGTCAATCCAGGTGGCATCGCAGCCCCTGAACGAATTTTGTAAGAATTTCTCTCTCTTTCACTGTCTTTGTTTCACGGGTTTTTAAAAGTAATTGATTTTTATAATGGGGTTTAGCTGCTTTGCACTGCTGTGTTTATGCCGCTTTACACCTACTTGACTCACTTACAGAGAGATAGCAATACATAGGTTTTAAGATTCTTACTAGTCAAATATATTCTTGGGCGGTGACTAGGGGGTGTTGAGTCCAGTTCACTGAGCAAGGAGTAGGTCTTGTCTATTACATATTGGGTTTATGGAACGGTATCTGAGCTAATTTGAAACCCTTGTTTTATGCATCACCCCACGTCACCTTTCCCGTTAAGCAGCCATAGTGTGTTTTCTAAACGTGCGACTCTGTTCTGTTTTGTAATTCAGTTCAAGGGTAGCGGTTTTTACATTCCCTCTATAAGTGATATCTTATGATAAGTGTCTTTTTCTGTGTGACTTATTTCACTTAGAATCGTCGTACCTAAATCCACTCATCATGCTGCTCCTAGCCTTATGACGTTGATTTCATGGCTGAGTGATATTCCATTGTACATAAGGACCACAACTTCTTTATCCATTCTTCTCTTTCCTGGGATGTTTAAGGTGTAACGAAGTGGAGTTTCTTGTCAACAGAGCAGCCCTAAACTTTGGGGTGCCTGTGTCTTGCTGATTTTTAGTTTTCCCAATTTATACGCCCATGAGTGGAAGTGCCCTATGCTCTCTAAGCTGAGTTTTTTAGATGTTTCAGGACACACCGTACACTTCTCCAGAGTGGCTGTTGGTAATTTACAGCCCGCCCATCAGCGTAGCAAGGCTCCCATTTCTCCATGGCCTGTCCTGCATTTCTGGTTTTGACACTTTATTCAGCATGGCCCTTTTGACCGATGGGAAGCGAGACTTCTTTGTAGCGCTGATTTGCCTTTCCAGGTTGCTTGGTTGGCCAAAAAGGGCGTATGCGTTTTTTCCTGAATATATTCAGGAAAAAACGCATACGCCCTTTTTGGCCAAGGGCATCATTGTCGAGGTTTTGCCGCTTTTCCTCTGCTTTAAAGGCGATTCGAATCTACCTCCTGAAATCTGTTTCCTGCAATTCTGCCTTGCTTTCAAATTCTCTTCGTTGCCTTCCCTCAATATATTTGTGGACGAGAGTTATCATTTCTAACTGTGCAGGTCTGTGAATTGCAGTGCCCCTGAGCTCCATTTCTCAACTCGCTTTCTTGGGAGCTGGCCGCAAAAGCGCAGGATTGCTTCAGGCCCTCTTCTGGCTCCGGGCGGCAGGCTGAGCCTGTGGTTAATTCTTCTTCCTGATGGGAAAATAGAGTGACCTGTGCCTGTCCCAACACCTAGAGCTAGTCTCTCATTGGTTCCCCCTCTTCCCGTTCATCCTCAGGACAAATTGCAACCTGTACGGAACAGGAGGTTAAAGGTGCTGATTCTCCAAGGAGGGAGATTGCTAGTAAAGCGGCTGGAATGGCGAACCGGAGCACAAGGAGATGAGAAATTAGGTGCGTTTTAGAAACCTTTCCCGATCACACGGTGTACCATCTTCTGGGTTTCTCATGCATGTTTTCGATGTAGGAATATGCCCTTGAACCTGGAGATTTGGGGATTTGGGACCCATGGGATGGGTACCACGCCGTAATACTTTAAAGGGTCTGCGTTAGCTCACCCAACCTCACCAAACCTCTCAGCCCCAAGAGTGTCCACCCTTATGGCTCAGTCAGCTGTGGGTCTAGATATGGTCAATCCAGGTGGCATCGCAGCCCCTGAACGAATTTTGTAAGAATTTCTCTCTCTTTCACTGTCTTTGTTTCACGGGTTTTTAAAAGTAATTGATTTTTATAATGGGGTTTAGCTGCTTTGCACTGCTGTGTTTATGCCG
The DNA here is from genome assembly GCF_965194805.1 of Balaenoptera borealis. Classification (NCBI taxonomy): domain Eukaryota; kingdom Metazoa; phylum Chordata; class Mammalia; order Artiodactyla; family Balaenopteridae; genus Balaenoptera; species Balaenoptera borealis. The sequence continues at coordinate 42,974,432 of NC_138874.1, forward strand.
CTTTACACCTACTTGACTCACTTACAGAGAGATAGCAATACATAGGTTTTAAGATTCTTACTAGTCAAATATATTCTTGAGCGGTGAATAGGGGGTGTTGAGTCCAGTTCACTGAGCAAGGAGTAGGTCTTGTCTATTACATATTGGGTTTATGGAACGGTAGCTGAGCTAAATTGAAACCCTTGTTTTATGCATCACCCCACCTCACCTTTCCCGTTAAGCAGCCATAGTGTGTTTTCTAAACGTGCGACTCTGTTCTGTTTTGTAATTCAGTTCAAGGGTAGCGGTTTTTACATTCCCTCTGTAAGTGATATCTTATGATAAGGGTCTTTTTCTGTGTGACCTATTTCACTTAGAATCGTCGTACCTAAATCCACTCATCATGCTGCTCCTAGCCTTATGACGTTGATTTCATGGCTGAGTGATATTCCATTGTACATAAGGACCACAACTTCTTTATCCATTCTTCTCTTTCCTGGGATGTTTCAGGTGTAACGAAGTGGAGGTTCTTGTCAACAGAGCAGCCCTAAACTTTGGGGTGCCTGTGTCTTGCTGATTTTTAGTTTTCCCAATTTATACGCCCATGAGTGGAAGTGCCCTATGCTCTCTAAGCTGAGTTTTTTAGATGTTTCAGGACACACCGTACACTTCTCCAGAGTGGCTGTTGGCAATTTACAGCCCGCCCATCAGCGTAGCAAGGCTCCCATTTCTCCATGGCCTGTCCTGCATTTCTGGTTTTGACACTTTATTCCGCATGGCCCTTTTGACCGATGGGAAGCGAGACTTCTTTGTAGCGCTGATTTGCCTTTGCAGGTTGCTTGGTTGGCCAAAAAGGGCGTATGCGTTTTTTCCTGAATATATTCAGGAAAAAACGCATACGCCCTTTTTGGCCAAGGGCATCATTGTCGAGGTTTTGCCGCTTTTCCTGTGCTTTAAAGGCGATTCGAATCTACCTCCTGAAATCTGTTTCCTGCAATTCTGCCTTGCTTTCAAATTCTCTTCGTTGCCTTCCCTCAATATATTTGTGGACGAGAGTTATCATTTCTAACTGTGCAGGTCTGTGAATTGCAGTGCCCCTGCGCTCCATTTCTCAACTCGCTTTCTTGGGAGCTGGCCGCAAAAGCGCAGGATTGCTTCAGGCCCTATTCTGGCTCGGGGCGGCAGGCTGAGCCTGTGGTTAATTCTTCTTCCTGATGGGAAAATAGAGTGACCTGTGCCTGTCCCAACACCTAGAGCGAGTCTCTCATTGGTTCCCCCTCTTCCCGTTCATCCTCAGGACAAATTGCAACCTGTACGGAACAGGAGGTTAAAGGTGCTGATTCTCCAAGGAGGGAGATTGCTAGTAAAGCGGCTGGAATGGCGAACCGGAGCACAAGGAGATGAGAAATGAGGTGCGTTTTAGAAACCTTTCCCGATCACACGGTGTACCATCTTTTGGGTTTCTCATGCATGTTTTCGATGTAGGAAGATGCCCTTGAACCTGGAGATTTGGGACCCATGGGATGGGTACCACGCCGTATTACTTTACAGGGTCTGCGTTAGCTCACCCAACCTCACCAAACCTCTCAGCCCCAAGAGTGTCCACCCTTATGGCTCAGTCAGCTGTGGGTCTAGATATGGTCAATCCAGGTGGCATCGCAGCCCCTGAACGAATTTTGTAAGAATTTCTCTCTCTTTCACTGTCTTTGTTTCACGGGTCTTTAAAAGTAATTGATATTTATAATGGGGTTTAGCTGCTTTGCACTGCTGTGTTTATGCCGCTTTACACACACTTGACTCACTTACAGAGAGATATCAATACATAGGTTTTAAGATTCTTACTAGTCAGATATATTCTTGGGCGGTGAATAGGGGGTGTTGAGTCCAGTTCACTGAGCAAGGAGTAGGTCTTGTCTATTACATATTGGGTTTATGGAACGGTATCTGAGCTAATTTGAAACCCTTGTTTTATGCATCACCCCACCTCACCTTTCCCGTTAAGCAGCCATAGTGTGTTTTCTAAACGTGCGACTCTGTTCTGTTTTGTAATTCAGTTCAAGGGTAGCGGTTTTTACATTCCCTCTCTAAGTGATATCTTATGATAAGTGTCTTTTTCTGTGTGACTTATTTCACTTAGAATCGTCGTACCTAAATCCACTCATCATGCTGCTCCTAGCCTTATGACGTTGATTTCATGGCTGAGTGATATTCCATTGTACATAAGGACCACAACTTCTTTATCCATTCTTCTCTTTCCTGGGATGTTTAAGGTGTAACGAAGTGGAGTTTCTTGTCAACAGAGCAGCCCTAAACTTTGGGGTGCCTGTGTCTTGCTGATTTTTAGTTTTCCCAATTTATACGCCCATGAGTGGAAGTGCCCTATGCTCTCTAAGCTGAGTTTTTAGATGTTTCAGGACACACCGTACACTTCTCCAGAGTGGCTGTTGGTAATTTACAGCCCGCCCATCAGCGTAGCAAGGCTCCCATTTCTCCATGGCCTGTCCTGCATTTCTGGTTTTGACACTTTATTCAGCATGGCCCTTTTGACCGATGGGAAGCGAGACTTCTTTGTAGCGCTGATTTGCCTTTCCAGGTTGCTTGGTTGGCCAAAAAGGGCGTATGCGTTTTTTCCTGAATATATTTAGGAAAAAACGCATATGCCCTTTTTGGCCAAGGGCATCATTGTCGAGGTTTTGCCGCTTTTCCTGTGCTTTAAAGGCGATTCGAATCTACCTCCTGAAATCGGTTTCCTGCAATTCTGCCTTGCTTTCAAATTCTCTTCGTTGCCTTCCCTCAATATATTTGTGGACGAGAGTTATCATTTCTAACTGTGCAGGTCTGTGAATTGCAGTGCCCCTGAGCTCCATTTCTCAACTCGCTTTCTTGGGAGCTGGCCGCAAAAGCGCAGGATTGCTTCAGGCCCTCTTCTGGCTCCGGGCGGCAGGCTGAGCCTGTGGTTAATTCTTCTTCCTGATGGGAAAATAGAGTGACCTGTGCCTGTCCCAACACCTAGAGCTAGTCTCTCATTGGTTCCCCCTCTTCCCGTTCATCCTCAGGACAAATTGCAACCTGTACGGAACAGGAGGTTAAAGGTGCTGATTCTCCAAGGAGGGAGATTGCTAGTAAAGCGGCTGGAATGGCGAACTGGAGCACAAGGAGATGAAAAATGAGGTGCGTTTTAGAAACCTTTCCCGATCACACGGTGTACCATCTTCTGGGTTTCTCATGCATGTTTTCGATGTAGGAATATGCCCTTGAACCTGGAGATTTGGGGATTTGGGACCCATGGGATGGGTACCACGCCGTAATACTTTAAAGGGTCTGCGTTAGCTCACCCAACCTCACCAAACCTCTCAGCCCCAAGAGTGTCCACCCTTATGGCTCAGTCAGCTGTGGGTCTAGATATCGTCAATCCAGGTGGCATCGCAGCCCCTGAACGAATTTTGTAAGAATTTCTCTCTCTTTCACTGTCTTTGTTTCACGGGTTTTTAAAAGTAATTGATTTTTATAATGGGGTTTAGCTGCTTTGCACTGCTGTGTTTATGCCGCTTTACACCTACTTGACTCACTTACAGAGAGATATCAATACATAGGTTTTAAGATTCTTACTAGTCAAATATATTCTTGCGCGGTGAATAGGGGGTGTTGAGTCCAGTTCACTGAGCAAGGAGTAGGTCTTGTCTATTACATATTGGGTTTATGGAACGGTAGCTGAGCTAAATTGAAACCCTTGTTTTAGGCATCACCCCACCTCACCTTTCCCGTTAAGCAGCCATAGTGTGTTTTCTAAACGTGCGACTCTGTTCTCTTTTGTAATTCAGTTCAAGGGTAGCGGTTTTTACATTCCCTCTATAAGTGATATCTTATGATAAGTGTCTTTTTCTGTGTGACTTATTTCACTTAGAATCGTCATACCTAAATCCACTCATCATGCTGCTCCTAGCCTTATGACGTTGATTTCATGGCTGAGTGATATTCCATTGTACATAAGGACCACAACTTCTTTATCCATTCTTCTCTTTCCTGGGATGTTTAAGGTGTAACGAAGTGGAGTTTCTTGTCAACAGAGCAGCCCTAAACTTTGGGGTGCCTGTGTCTTGCTGATTTTTAGTTTTCCCAATTTATACGCCCATGAGTGGAAGTGCCCTATGTTCTCTAAGCTGAGTTTTTTAGATGTTTCAGGACACACCGTACACTTCTCCAGAGTGGCTGTTGGTAATTTACAGCCCGCCCATCAGCGTAGCAAGGCTCCCATTTCTCCATGGCCTGTCCTGCATTTCTGGTTTTGACACTTTATTCAGCATGGCCCTTTTGACCGATGGGAAGCGAGACTTCTTTGTAGCGCTGATTTGCCTTTCCAGGTTGCTTGGTTGGCCAAAAAGGGCGTATGCATTTTTTCCTGAATATATTCAGGAAAAAACGCATACGCCCTTTTTGGCCAAGGGCATCATTGTCGAGGTTTTGCCGCTTTTCCTCTGCTTTAAAGGCGATTCGAATCTACCTCCTGAAATCTGTTTCCTGCAATTCTGCCTTGCTTTCAAATTCTCTTCGTTGCCTTCCCTCAATATATTTGTGGACGAGAGTTATCATTTCTAACTGTGCAGGTCTGTGAATTGCAGTGCCCCTGAGCTCCATTTTTCAACTCGCTTTCTTGGGAGCTGGCCGCAAAAGCGCAGGATTGCTTCAGGCCCTCTTCTGGCTCCGGGCGGCAGGCTGAGCCTGTGGTTAATTCTTCTTCCTGATGGGAAAATAGAGTGACCTGTGCCTGTCCCAACACCTAGAGCTAGTCTCTCATTGGTTCCCCCTCTTCCCGTTCATCCTCAGGACAAATTGCAACCTGTACGGAACAGGAGGTTAAAGGTGCTGATTCTCCAAGGAGGGAGATTGCTAGTAAAGCGGCTGGAATGGCGAACTGGAGCACAAGGAGATGAGAAATGAGGTGCGTTTTAGAAACCTTTCCCGATCACACGGTGTACCATCTACTGGGTTTCTCATGCATGTTTTCGATGTAGGAATATGCCCTTGAACCTGGAGATTTGGGGATTTGGGACCCATGGGATGGGTACCACGCCGTAATACTTTAAAGGGTCTGCGTTAGCTCACCCAACCTCACCAAACCTCTCAGCCCCAAGAGTGTCCACCCTTATGGTTCAGTCAGCTGTGGGTCTAGATATGGTCAACCCAGGTGGCATCGCAGCCCCTGAACGAATTTTGTAAGAATTTCTCTCTCTTTCACTGTCTTTGTTTCACGGGTTTTTAAAAGTAATTGATTTTTATAATGGGGTTTAGCTGCTTTGCACTGCTGTGTTTATGCCGCTTTACACCTACTTGACTCACTTACAGAGAGATAGCAATACATAGGTTTTAAGATTCTTACTAGTCAAATATATTCTTGAGCGGTGAATAGGGGGTGTTGAGTCCAGTTCACTGAGCAAGGAGTAGGTCTTGTCTATTACATATTGGGTTTATGGAATGGTAGCTGAGCTAAATTGAAACCCTTGTTTTATGCATCACCCCACCTCACCTTTCCCGTTAAGCAGCCATAGTGTGTTTTCTAAACGTGCGACTCTGTTCTGTTTTGTAATTCAGTTCAAGGGTAGCGGTTTTTACATTCCCTCTATAAGTGATATCTTATGATAAGTGTCTTTTTCTGTGTGACCTATTTCACTTAGAATTGTCGTACCTATATCCACTCATCATGCTGCTCCTAGCCTTATGACGTTGATTTCATGGCTGAGTGATATTCCATTGTACATAAGGACCACAACTTCTTTATCCATTCTTCTCTTTCCTGGGATGTTTCAGGTGTAACGAAGTGGAGGTTCTTGTCAACAGAGCAGCCCTAAACTTTGGGGTGCCTGTGTCTTGCTGATTTTTAGTTTTCCCAATTTATACGCCCATGAGTGGAAGTGCCCTATGCTCTCTAAGCTGAGTTTTTTCGATGTTTCAGGACACACCGTACACTTCTCCAGAGTGGCTGTTGGCAATTTACAGCCCGCCCATCAGCGTAGCAAGGCTCCCATTTCTCCATGGCCTGTCCTGCATTTCTGGTTTTGACACTTTATTCAGCATGGCCCTTTTGACCGATGGGAAGCGAGACTTCTTTGTAGCGCTGATTTGCCTTTGCAGGTTGCTTGGTTGGCCAAAAAGGGCGTATGCGTTTTTTCCTGAATATATTCAGGAAAAAACGCATACGCCCTTTTTGGCCAAGGGCATCATTGTCGAGGTTTTGCCGCTTTTCCTGTGCTTTAAAGGCGATTCGAATCTACCTCCTGAAATCTGTTTCCTGCAATTCTGCCTTGCTTTCAAATTCTCTTCGTTGCCTTCCCTCAATATATTTGTGGACGAGAGTTATCATTTCTAACTGTGCAGGTCTGTGAATTGCAGTGCCCCTGCGCTCCATTTCTCAACTCGCTTTCTTGGGAGCTGGCCGCAAAAGCGCAGGATTGCTTCAGGCCCTATTCTGGCTCCGGGCGGCAGGCTGAGCCTGTGGTTAATTCTTCTTCCTGATGGGAAAATAGAGTGACCTGTGCCTGTCCCAACACCTAGAGCGAGTCTCTCATTGGTTCCCCCTCTTCCCGTTCATCCTCAGGACAAATTGCAACCTGTACGGAACAGGAGGTTAAAGGTGCTGATTCTCCAAGGAGGGAGATTGCTAGTAAAGCGGCTGGAATGGCGAACCGGAGCACAAGGAGATGAGAAATGAGGTGCGTTTTAGAAACCTTTCCCGATCACACGGTGTACCATCTTTTGGGTTTCTCATGCATGTTTTCGATGTAGGAAGATGCCCTTGAACCTGGAGATTTGGGACCCATGGGATGGGTACCACGCCGTATTACTTTACAGGGTCTGCGTTAGCTCACCCAACCTCACCAAACCTCTCAGCCCCAAGAGTGTCCACCCTTATGGCTCAGTCAGCTGTGGGTCTAGATATGGTCAATCCAGATGGCATCGCAGCCCCTGAACGAATTTTGTAAGAATTTCTCTCTCTTTCACTGTCTTTGTTTCACGGGTTTTTAAAAGTAATTGATTTTTATAATGGGGTTTAGCTGCTTTGCACTGCTGTGTTTATGCCGCTTTACACCCACTTGACTCACTTACAGAGAGATAGCAATACATAGGTTTTAAGATTCTTACTAGTCAAATATATTCTTGGGCGGTGACTAGGGGGTGTTGAGTCCAGTTCACTGAGCAAGGAGTAGGTCTTGTCTATTACATATTGGGTTTATGGAACGGTATCTGAGCTAATTTGAAACCCTTGTTTTATGCATCACCCCACCTCACCTTTCCCGTTAAGCAGCCATAGTGTGTTTTCTAAACGTGCGACTCTGTTCTGTTTTGTAATTCAGTTCAAGGGTAGCGGTTTTTACATTCACTCTGTAAGTGATATCTTATGATAAGGGTCTTTTTCTGTGTGACCTATTTCACTTAGAATCGTCGTACCTATATCCACTCATCATGCTGCTCCTAGCCTTATGACGTTGATTTCATGGCTGAGTGATATTCCATTGTACATAAGGACCACAACTTCTTTATCCATTCTTCTCTTTCCTGGGATGTTTCAGGTGTAACGAAGTGGAGGTTCTTGTCAACAGAGCAGCCCTAAACTTTGGGGTGCCTGTGTCTTGCTGATTTTTAGTTTTCCCAATTTATACGCCCATGAGTGGAAGTGCCCTATGCTCTCTAAGCTGAGTTTTTTCGATGTTTCAGGACACACCGTACACTTCTCCAGAGTGGCTGTTGGCAATTTACAGCCCGCCCATCAGCGTAGCAAGGCTCCCATTTCTCCATGGCCTGTCCGGCATTTCTGGTTTTGACACTTTATTCAGCATGGCCCTTTTGACCGATGGGAAGCGAGACTTCTTTGTAGCGCTGATTTGCCTTTGCAGGTTGCTTGGTTGGCCAAAAAGGGCGTATGCGTTTTTTCCTGAATATATTCAGGAAAAAACGCATACGCCCTTTTTGGCCAAGGGCATCATTGTCGAGGTTTTGCCGCTTTTCCTGTGCTTTAAAGGCGATTCGAATCTACCTCCTGAAATCTGTTTCCTGCAATTCTGCCTTGCTTTCAAATCCTCTTCGTTGCCTTCCCTCAATATATTTGTGGACGAGAGTTATCATTTCTAACTGTGCAGGTCTGTGAATTGCAGTGCCCCTGAGCTCCATTTCTCAACTCGCTTTCTTGGGAGCTGGCCGCAAAAGCACAGGATTGCTTCAGGCCCTATTCTGGCTCCGGGCGGCAGGCTGAGCCTGTGGTTAATTCTTCTTCCTGATGGGAAAATAGAGTGACCTGTGCCTGTCCCAACACCTAGAGCTAGTCTCTCATTGGTTCCCCCTCTTCCCGTTCATCCTCAGGACAAATTGCAACCTGTACGGAACAGGAGGTTAAAGGTGCTGATTCTCCAAGGAGGGAGATTGCTAGTAAAGCGGCTGGAATGGCGAACCGGAGCACAAGGAGATGAGAAATGAGGTGCGTTTTAGAAACCTTTCCCGATCACACGGTGTACCATCTTCTGAGTTTCTCATGCATGTTTTCGATGTAGGAATATGCCCTTGAACCTGGAGATTTGGGACCCATGGGATGGGTACCACGCCGTAATACTTTAAAGGGTCTGCGTTAGCTCACCCAACCTCACCAAACCTCTCAGCCCCAAGAGTGTCCACCCTTATGGCTCAGTCAGCTGTGGGTCTAGATATGGTCAATCCAGCTGGCATCGCAGCCCCTGAACGAATTTTGTAAGAATTTCTCTCTCTTTCACTGTCTTTGTTTCACGGGTCTTTAAAAGTAATTGATTTTTATAATGGGGTTTAGCTGCTTTGCACTGCTGTGTTTATGCCGCTTTACACCCACTTGACTCACTTACAGAGAGATAGCAATACATAGGTTTTAAGATTCTTACTAGTCAAATATATTCTTGGGCGGTGAATAGGGCGTGTTGAGTCCAGTTCACTGAGCAAGGAGTAGGTCTTGTCTATTACATATTGGGTTTATGGAACGGTATCTGAGCTAATTTGAAACCCTTGTTTTATGCATCACCCCACCTCACCTTTCCCGTTAAGCAGCCATAGTGTGTTTTCTAAACGTGCGACTCTGTTCTGTTTTGTAATTCAGTTCAAGGGTAGCGGTTTTTACATTCCCTCTGTAAGTGATATCTTATGATAAGGGTCTTTTTCTGTGTGACCTATTTCACTTAGAATCGTCGCACCTATATCCACTTATCATGCTGCTCCTAGCCTTATGACGTTGATTTCATGGCTGAGTGATATTCCATTGTACATAAGGACCACAACTTCTTTATCCATTCTTCTCTTTCCTGGGATGTTTAAGGTGTAACGAAGTGGAGTTTCTTGTCAACAGAGCAGCCCTAAACTTTGGGGTGCCTGTGTCTTGCTGATTTTTAGTTTTCCCAATTTATACGCCCATGAGTGGAAGTGCCCTATGCTCTCTAAGCTGAGTTTTTTTGATGTTTCAGGACACACCGTACACTTCTCCAGAGTGGCTGTTGGCAATTTACAGCCCGCCCATCAGCGTAGCAAGGCTCCCATTTCTCCATGGCCTGTCCTGCATTTCTGGTTTTGACACTTTATTCAGCATGGCCCTTTGGACCGATGGGAAGCGAGACTTCTTTGTAGCGCTGATTTGCCTTTCCAGGTTGCTTGGTTGGCCAAAAAGGGCGTATGCGTTTTTTCCTGAATATATTCAGGAAAAAACGCATACGCCCTTTTTGGCCAAGGGCATCATTGTCGAGGTTTTGCCGCTTTTCCTGTGCTTTAAAGGCGATTCGAATCTACCTCCTGAAATCTGTTTCCTGCAATTCTGCCTTGCTTTCAAATCCTCTTCGTTGCCTTCCCTCAATATATTTGTGGACGAGAGTTATCCTTTCTAACTGTGCAGGTCTGTGAATTGCAGTGCCCTTGCGCTCCATTTCTCAACTCGCTTTCTTGGGAGCTGGCCGCAAAAGCGCAGGATTGCTTCAGGCCCTATTCTGGCTCGGGGCGGCAGGCTGAGCCTGTGGTTAATTCTTCTTCCTGATGGGAAAATAGAGTGACCTGTGCCTGTCCCAACACCTAGAGCGAGTCTCTCATTGGTTCCCCCTCTTCCCGTTCATCCTCAGGACAAATTGCAACCTGTACGGAACAGGAGGTTAAAGGTGCTGATTCTCCAAGGAGGGAGATTGCTAGTAAAGCGGCTGGAATGGCGAACCGGAGCACAAGGAGATGAGAAATGAGGTGCGTTTTAGAAACCTTTCCCGATCACACGGTGTACCATCTTTTGGGTTTCTCATGCATGTTTTCGATGTAGGAAGATGCCCTTGAACCTGGAGATTTGGGACCCATGGGATGGGTACCACGCCGTACTACTTTACAGGGTCTGCGTTAGCTCACCCAACCTCACCAAACCTCTCAGCCCCAAGAGTGTCCACCCTTATGGCTCAGTCAGCTGTGGGTCTAGATATGGTCAATCCAGGTGGCATCGCAGCCCCTGAACGAATTTTGTAAGAATTTCTCTCTCTTTCACTGTCTTTGTTTCACGGGTCTTTAAAAGTAATTGATATTTATAATGGGGTTTAGCTGCTTTGCACTGCTGTGTTTATGCCGCTTTACACACACTTGACTCACTTACAGAGAGATATCAATACATAGGTTTTAAGATTCTTACTAGTCAGATATATTCTTGGGCGGTGAATAGGGGGTGTTGAGTCCAGTTCACTGAGCAAGGAGTAGGTCTTGTCTATTACATATTGGGTTTATGGAACGGTATCTGAGCTAATTTGAAACCCTTGTTTTATGCATCACCCCACCTCACCTTTCCCGTTAAGCAGCCATAGTGTGTTTTCTAAACGTGCGACTCTGTTCTGTTTTGTAATTCAGTTCAAGGGTAGCGGTTTTTACATTCCCTCTATAAGTGATATCTTATGATAAGTGTCTTTTTCTGTGTGACTTATTTCACTTAGAATCGTCGTACCTAAATCCACTCATCATGCTGCTCCTAGCCTTATGACGTTGATTTCATGGCTGAGTGATATTCCATTGTACATAAGGACCACAACTTCTTTATCCATTCTTCTCTTTCCTGGGATGTTTAAGGTGTAACGAAGTGGAGTTTCTTGTCAACAGAGCAGCCCTAACCTTTGGGGTGCCTGTGTCTTGCTGATTTTTAGTTTTCCCAATTTATACGCCCATGAGTGGAAGTGCCCTATGCTCTCTAAGCTGAGTTTTTAGATGTTTCAGGACACACCGTACACTTCTCCAGAGTGGCTGTTGGTAATTTACAGCCCGCCCATCAGCGTAGCAAGGCTCCCATTTCTCCATGGCCTGTCCTGCATTTCTGGTTTTGACACTTTATTCAGCATGGCCCTTTTGACCGATGGGAAGCGAGACTTCTTTGTAGCGCTGATTTGCCTTTCCAGGTTGCTTGGTTGGCCAAAAAGGGCGTATGCGTTTTTTCCTGAATATATTCAGGAAAAAACGCATACGCCCTTTTTGGCCAAGGGCATCATTGTCGAGGTTTTGCCGCTTTTCCTGTGCTTTAAAGGCGATTCGAATCTACCTCCTGAAATCGGTTTCCTGCAATTCTGCCTTGCTTTCAAATCCTCTTCGTTGCCTTCCCTCAATATATTTGTGGACGAGAGTTATCCTTTCTAACTGTGCAGGTCTGTGAATTGCAGTGCCCCTGCGCTCCATTTCTCAACTCGCTTTCTTGGGAGCTGGCCGCAAAAGCGCAGGATTGCTTCAGGCCCTATTCTGGCTCGGGGCGGCAGGCTGAGCCTGTGGTTAATTCTTCTTCCTGATGGGAAAATAGAGTGACCTGTGCCTGTCCCAACACCTAGAGCGAGTCTCTCATTGGTTCCCCCTCTTCCCGTTCATCCTCAGGACAAATTGCAACCTGTACGGAACAGGAGGTTAAAGGTGCTGATTCTCCAAGGAGGGAGATTGCTAGTAAAGCGGCTGGAATGGCGAACCGGAGCACAAGGAGATGAGAAATGAGGTGCGTTTTAGAAACCTTTCCCGATCACACGGTGTACCATCTTTTGGGTTTCTCATGCATGTTTTCGATGTAGGAAGATGCCCTTGAACCTGGAGATTTGGGACCCATGGGATGGGTACCACGCCGTATTACTTTACAGGGTCTGCGTTAGCTCACCCAACCTCACCAAACCTCTCAGCCCCAAGAGTGTCCACCCTTATGTCTCAGTCAGCTGTGGGTCTAGATATGGTCAATCCAGGTGGCATCGCAGCCCCTGAACGAATTTTGTAAGAATTTCTCTCTCTTTCACTGTCTTTGTTTCACGGGTCTTTAAAAGTAATTGATATTTATAATGGGGTTTAGCTGCTTTGCACTGCTGTGTTTATGCCGCTTTACACACACTTGACTCACTTACAGAGAGATATCAATACATAGGTTTTAAGATTCTTACTAGTCAGATATATTCTTGGGCGGTGAATAGGGGGTGTTGAGTCCAGTTCACTGAGCAAGGAGTAGGTCTTGTCTATTACATATTGGGTTTATGGAACGGTATCTGAGCTAATTTGAAACCCTTGTTTTATGCATCACCCCACCTCACCTTTCCCGTTAAGCAGCCATAGTGTGTTTTCTAAACGTGCGACTCTGTTCTGTTTTGTAATTCAGTTCAAGGGTAGCGGTTTTTACATTCCCTCTATAAGTGATATCTTATGATAAGTGTGTTTTTCTGTGTGACTTATTTCACTTAGAATCGTCGTACCTAAATCCACTCATCATGCTGCTCCTAGCCTTATGACGTTGATTTCATGGCTGAGTGATATTCCATTGTACATAAGGACCACAACTTCTTTATCCATTCTTCTCTTTCCTGGGATGTTTAAGGTGTAACGAAGTGGAGTTTCTTGTCAACAGAGCAGCCCTAACCTTTGGGGTGCCTGTGTCTTGCTGATTTTTAGTTTTCCCAATTTATACGCCCATGAGTGGAAGTGCCCTATGCTCTCTAAGCTGAGTTTTTAGATGTTTCAGGACACACCGTACACTTCTCCAGAGTGGCTGTTGGTAATTTACAGCCCGCCCATCAGCGTAGCAAGGCTCCCATTTCTCCATGGCCTGTCCTGCATTTCTGGTTTTGACACTTTATTCAGCATGGCCCTTTTGACCGATGGGAAGCGAGACTTCTTTGTAGCGCTGATTTGCCTTTCCAGGTTGCTTGGTTGGCCAAAAAGGGCGTATGCGTTTTTTCCTGAATATATTCAGGAAAAAACGCATACGCCCTTTTTGGCCAAGGGCATCATTGTCGAGGTTTTGCCGCTTTTCCTGTGCTTTAAAGGCGATTCGAATCTACCTCCTGAAATCGGTTTCCTGCAATTCTGCCTTGCTTTCAAATTCTCTTCGTTGCCTTCCCTCAATATATTTGTGGACGAGAGTTATCATTTCTAACTGTGCAGGTCTGTGAATTGCAGTGCCCCTGAGCTCCATTTCTCAACTCGCTTTCTTGGGAGCTGGCCGCAAAAGCGCAGGATTGCTTCAGGCCCTCTTCTGGCTCCGGGCGGCAGGCTGAGCCTGTGGTTAATTCTTCTTCCTGATGGGAAAATAGAGTGACCTGTGCCTGTCCCAACACCTAGAGCTAGTCTCTCATTGGTTCCCCCTCTTCCCGTTCATCCTCAGGACAAATTGCAACCTGTACGGAACAGGAGGTTAAAGGTGCTGATTCTCCAAGGAGGGAGATTGCTAGTAAAGCGGCTGGAATGGCGAACTGGAGCACAAGGAGATGAGAAATGAGGTGCGTTTTAGAAACCTTTCCCGGTCACACGGTGTACCATCTTCTGGGTTTCTCGTGCATGTTTTCGACGTAGGACGATGCCCTTGACCCTGGAGATTTGGGACCCATGGGATGGGTACCACGCCGTATTACTTTACAGGGTCTGCGTTAGCTCACCCAACCTCACCAAACCTCTCAGCCCCAAGCGTGTCCTCCCTTATGTCTCAATCAGCTGTGGGTCTAGATATGGTCAATCCAGGTGGCATCGCAGCCCCTGAACGAATTTTGTAAGAATTTCTCTCTCTTTCACTGTCTTTGTTTCACGGGTTTTTAAAAGTAATTGATTTTTATAATAGGGTTTAGCTGCTTTGCACTGCTGTGTTTATGCCGCTTTACACCCACTTGACTCACTTACAGAGAGATATCAATACATAGGTTTTAAGATTCTTACTAGTCAGATATATTCTTGGGCGGTGAATAGGGGGCGTTGAGTCCAGTTCACTGAGCAAGGAGTAGGTCTTGTCTATTACATATTGGGTTTATGGAACGGTATCTGAGCTAATTTGAAACCCTTGTTTTATGCATCACCCCACCTCACCTTTCCCGTTAAGCAGCCATAGTGTGTTTTCTAAACGTGCGACTCTGTTCTGTTTTGTAATTCAGTTCAAGGGTAGCGGTTTTTACATTCCCTCTGTAAGTGATATCTTATGATAAGTGTCTTTTTCTGTGTGACTTATTTCACTTAGAATCGTCGTACCTAAATCCACTCATCATGCTGCTCCTAGCCTTATGACGTTGATTTCATGGCTGAGTGATATTCCATTGTACATAAGGACCACAACTTCTTTATCCATTCTTCTCTTTCCTGGGATGTTTAAGGTGTAACGAAGTGGAGGTTCTTGTCAACAGAGCAGCCCTAAACTTTGGGGTGCCTGTGTCTTGCTGATTTTTAGTTTTCCCAATTTATACGCCCATGAGTGGAAGTGCCCTATGCTCTCTAAGCTGAGTTTTTTAGATGTTTCAGGACACACCGTACACTTCTCCAGAGTGGCTGTTGGCAATTTACAGCCCGCCCATCAGCGTAGCAAGGCTCCCATTTCTCCATGGCCTGTCCTGCATTTCTGGTTTTGACACTTTATTCAGCATGGCCCTTTTGACCGATGGGAAGCGAGACTTCTTTGTAGCGCTGATTTGCCTTTCCAGGTTGCTTGGTTGGCCAAAAAGGGCGTATGCGTTTCTTCCTGAATATATTCAGGAAAAAACGCATACGCCCTTTTTGGCCAAGGGCATCATTGTCGAGGTTTTGCCGCTTTTCCTGTGCTTTAAAGGCGATTCGAATCTACCTCCTGAAATCGGTTTCCTGCAATTCTGCCTTGCTTTCAAATCCTCTTCGTAGCCTTCCCTCCATATATTTGTGGACGAGAGTTATCATTTCTAACTCTGCAGGTTTGTGAATTGCAGTGCCCCTGAGCTCCATTTTTCAACTCGCTTTCTTGGGAGCTGGCCGCAAAAGCGCAGGATTGCTTCAGGCCCTATTCTGGCTCCGGGCGGCAGGCTGAGCCTGTGGTTAATTCTGCTTCCTGATGGGAAAATAGAGTGACCTGTGCCTGTCCCAACACCTAGAGCTAGTCTCTCATTGGTTCCCCCTCTTCCCGTTCATCCTCAGGACAAATTGCAACGTGTACGGAACAGAAGGTTAAAGGTGCTGATTCTCCAAGGAGGGAGATTGCTAGTAAAGCGGCTGGAATGGCGAACCGGAGCACAAGGAGATGAGAAATGAGGTGCGTTTTAGAAACCTTTCCCGGTCACACGGTGTACCATCTTCTGGGTTTCTCGTGCATGTTTTTGACGTAGGAAGATGCCCTTGACCCTGGAGATTTGGGACCCATGGGATGGGTACCACGCCGTATTACTTTAAAGGGTCTGCGTTTGCTCACCCAACCTCACCAAACCTCTCAGCCCCAAGAGTGTCCACCCTTATGTCTCAGTCATCTGTGGGTCTAGATATGGTCAATCCAGGTGGCATCGCAGCCCCTGAACGAATTTTGTAAGAATTTCTCTCTCTTTCACTGTCTTTGTTTCACGGGTTTTTAAAAGTAATTGATTTTTATAATAGGGTTTAGCTGCTTTGCACTGCTGTGTTTATGCCGCTTTTCACCCACTTGACTCACTTACAGAGAGATATCAATACATAGGTTTTAAGATTCTTACTAGTCAGATATATTCTTGGGCGGTGAATAGGGGGCGTTGAGTCCAGTTCACTGAGCAAGGAGTAGGTCTTGTCTATTACATATTGGGTTTATGGAACGGTATCTGAGCTAATTTGAAACCCTTGTTTTATGCATCACCCCACCTCACCTTTCCCGTTAAGCAGCCATAGTGTGTTTTCTAAACGTGCGACTCTGTTCTGTTTTGTAATTCAGTTCAAGGGTAGCGGTTTTTACATTCTCTCTGTAAGTGATATCTTATGATGTGTCTTTCTGTGTGACTTATTTCACTTAGAATCGTCGTACCTAAATCCACTCATCATGCTGCTCCTAGCCTTATGACGTTGATTTCATGGCTGAGTGATATTCCATTGTACATAAGGACCACAACTTCTTTATCCATTCTTCTCTTTCCTGGGATGTTTAAGGTGTAACGAAGTGGAGGTTCTTGTCAACAGAGCAGCCCTAAACTTTGGGGTGCCTGTGTCTTGCTGATTTTTAGTTTTCCCAATTTATATGCCCATGAGTGGAAGTGCCCTATGCTCTCTAAGCTGAGTTTTTTAGATGTTTCAGGACACACCGTACACTTCTCCAGAGTGGCTGTTGGCAATTTACAGCCCGCCCATCAGCGTAGCAAGGCTCCCATTTCTCCATGGCCTGTCCTGCATTTCTGGTTTTGACACTTTATTCAGCATGGCCCTTTTGACCGATGGGAAGCGAGACTTCTTTGTAGCGCTGATTTGCCTTTCCAGGTTGCTTGGTTGGCCAAAAAGGGCGTATGCGTTTTTTCCTGAATATATTCAGGAAAAAACGCATACGCCCTTTTTGGCCAAGGGCATCATTGTCGAGGTTTTGCCGCTTTTCCTGTGCTTTAAAGGCGATTCGAATCTACCTCCTGAAATCGGTTTCCTGCAATTCTGCCTTGCTTTCAAATCCTCTTCGTTGCCTTCCCTCCATATATTTGTGGACGAGAGTTATCATTTCTAACTCTGCAGGTTTGTGAATTGCAGTGCCCCTGAGCTCCATTTTTCAACTCGCTTTCTTGGGAGCTGGCCGCAAAAGCGCAGGATTGCTTCAGGCCCTATTCTGGCTCCGGGCGGCAGGCTGAGCCTGTGGTTAATTCTGCTTCCTGATGGGAAAATAGAGTGACCTGTGCCTGTCCCAACACCTAGAGCTAGTCTCTCATTGGTTCCCCCTCTTCCCGTTCATCCTCAGGACAAATTGCAACGTGTTCGGAACAGGAGGTTAAAGGTGCTGATTCTCCAAGGAGGGAGATTGCTAGTAAAGCGGCTGGAATGGCGAACCGGAGCACAAGGAGATGAGAAATGAGGTGCGTTTTAGAAACCTTTCCCGGTCACACGGTGTACCATCTTCTGGGTTTCTCGTGCATGTTTTCGACGTAGGAAGATGCCCTTGAACCTGGAGATTTGGGACCCATGGGATGGGTACCACGCCGTATTACTTTACAGGGTCTGCGTTAGCTCACCCAACCTCACCAAACCTCTCAGCCCCAAGAGTGTCCACCCTTATGTCTCAATCAGCTGTGGGTCTAGATATGGTCAATCCAGGTGGCATCGCAGCACCTGAACGAATTTTGTAAGAATTTCTCTCTCTTTCACTGTCTTTGTTTCACGGGTTTTTAAAAGTAATTGATTTTTATAATGGGGTTTAGCTGCTTTGCACTGCTGTGTTTATGCCGCTTTACACCTACTTGACTCACTTACAGAGAGATATCAATACATAGGTTTTAAGATTCTTACTAGTCAGATATATTCTTGGGCGGTGAATAGGGGTTGTTGAGTCCAGTTCACTGAGCAAGGAGTAGGTCTTGTCTATTACATATTGGGTTTATGGAACGGTATCTGAGCTAATTTGAAACCCTTGTTTTATGCATCACCCCACCTCACCTTTCCCGTTAAGCAGCCATAGTGTGTTTTCTAAACGTGCGACTCTGTTCTGTTTTGTAATTCAGTTCAAGGGTAGCGGTTTTTACATTCCCTCTGTAAGTGATATCTTATGATAAGTGTCTTTTTCTGTGTGACTTATTTCACTTAGAATCGTCGTACCTAAATCCACTCATCATGCTGCTCCTAGCCTTATGACGTTGATTTCATGGCTGAGTGATATTCCATTGTACATAAGGACCACAACTTCTTTATCCATTCTTCTCTTTCCTGGGATGTTTAAGGTGTAACGAAGTGGAGGTTCTTGTCAACAGAGCAGCCCTAAACTTTGGGGTGCCTGTGTCTTGCTGATTTTTAGTTTTCCCAATTTATACGCCCATGAGTGGAAGTGCCCTATGCTCTCTAAGCTGAGTTTTTTAGATGTTTCAGGACACACCGTACACTTCTCCAGAGTGGCTGTTGGCAATTTACAGCCCGCCCATCAGCGTAGCAAGGCTCCCATTTCTCCATGGCCTGTCCTGCATTTCTGGTTTTGACACTTTATTCAGCATGGCCCTTTTGACCGATGGGAAGCGAGACTTCTTTGTAGCGCTGATTTGCCTTTCCAGGTTGCTTGGTTGGCCAAAAAGGGCGTATGCGTTTCTTCCTGAATATATTCAGGAAAAAACGCATATGCCCTTTTTGGCCAAGGGCATCATTGTCGAGGTTTTGCCGCTTTTCCTGTGCTTTAAAGGCGATTCGAATCTACCTCCTGAAATCGGTTTCCTGCAATTCTGCCTTGCTTTCAAATCCTCTTCGTAGCCTTCCCTCCATATATTTGTGGACGAGAGTTATCATTTCTAACTCTGCAGGTTTGTGAATTGCAGTGCCCCTGAGCTCCATTTTTCAACTCGCTTTCTTGGGAGCTGGCCGCAAAAGCGCAGGATTGCTTCAGGCCCTATTCTGGCTCCGGGCGGCAGGCTGAGCCTGTGGTTAATTCTGCTTCCTGATGGGAAAATAGAGTGACCTGTGCCTGTCCCAACACCTAGAGCTAGTCTCTCATTGGTTCCCCCTCTTCCCGTTCATCCTCAGGACAAATTGCAACGTGTACGGAACAGAAGGTTAAAGGTGCTGATTCTCCAAGGAGGGAGATTGCTAGTAAAGCGGCTGGAATGGCGAACCGGAGCACAAGGAGATGAGAAATGAGGTGCGTTTTAGAAACCTTTCCCGGTCACACGGTGTACCATCTTCTGGGTTTCTCGTGCATGTTTTCGACGTAGGAAGATGCCCTTGACCCTGGAGATTTGGGACCCATGGGATGGGTACCACGCCGTATTACTTTAAAGGGTCTGCGTTTGCTCACCCAACCTCACCAAACCTCTCAGCCCCAAGAGTGTCCACCCTTATGTCTCAGTCATCTGTGGGTCTAGATATGGTCAATCCAGGTGGCATCGCAGCCCCTGAACGAATTTTGTAAGAATTTCTCTCTCTTTCACTGTCTTTGTTTCACGGGTTTTTAAAAGTAATTGATTTTTATAATAGGGTTTAGCTGCTTTGCACTGCTGTGTTTATGCCGCTTTTCACCCACTTGACTCACTTACAGAGAGATATCAATACATAGGTTTTAAGATTCTTACTAGTCAGATATATTCTTGGGTGGTGAATAGGGGGCGTTGAGTCCAGTTCACTGAGCAAGGAGTAGGTCTTGTCTATTACATATTGGGTTTATGGAACGGTATCTGAGCTAATTTGAAACCCTTGTTTTATGCATCACCCCACCTCACCTTTCCCGTTAAGCAGCCATAGTGTGTTTTCTAAACGTGCGACTCTGTTCTGTTTTGTAATTCAGTTCAAGGGTAGCGGTTTTTACATTCTCTCTGTAAGTGATATCTTATGATAAGTGTCTTTCTGTGTGACTTATTTCACTTAGAATCGTCGTACCTAAATCCACTCATCATGCTGCTCCTAGCCTTATGACGTTGATTTCATGGCTGAGTGATATTCCATTGTACATAAGGACCACAACTTCTTTATCCATTCTTCTCTTTCCTGGGATGTTTAAGGTGTAACGAAGTGGAGGTTCTTGTCAACAGAGCAGCCCTAAACTTTGGGGTGCCTGTGTCTTGCTGATTTTTAGTTTTCCCAATTTATACGCCCATGAGTGGAAGTGCCCTATGCTCTCTAAGCTGAGTTTTTTAGATGTTTCAGGACACACCGTACACTTCTCCAGAGTGGCTGTTGGCAATTTACAGCCCGCCCATCAGCGTAGCAAGGCTCCCATTTCTCCATGGCCTGTCCTGCATTTCTGGTTTTGACACTTTATTCAGCATGGCCCTTTTGACCGATGGGAAGCGAGACTTCTTTGTAGCGCTGATTTGCCTTTCCAGGTTGCTTGGTTGGCCAAAAAGGGCGTATGCGTTTTTTCCTGAATATATTCAGGAAAGAACGCATACGCCCTTTTTGGCCAAGGGCATCATTGTCGAGGTTTTGCCGCTTTTCCTGTGCTTTAAAGGTGATTCGAATCTACCTCCTGGAATCGGTTTCCTGCAATTCTGCCTTGCTTTCAAATCCTCTTCGTTGCCTTCCCTCCATATATTTGTGGACGAGAGTTATCATTTCTAACTCTGCAGGTTTGTGAATTGCAGTGCCCCTGAGCTCCATTATTCAACTCGCTTTCTTGGGAGCTGGCCGCAAAAGCGCAGGATTGCTTCAGGCCCTATTCTGGCTCCCGGCGGCAGGCTGAGCCTGTGGTTAATTCTTCTTCCTGATGGGAAAATATAGTGACCTGTGCCTGTCCCAACACCTAGAGCTAGTCTCTCATTGGTTCCCCCTCTTCCCGTTCATCCTCAGGACAAATTGCAACGTGTACGGAACAGGAGGTTAAAGGTGCTGATTCTCCAAGGAGGGAGATTGCTAGTAAAGCGGCTGGAATGGCGAACCGGAGCACAAGGAGATGAGAAATGAGGTGCGTTTTAGAAACCTTTCCCGGTCACACGGTGTACCATCTTCTGGGTTGCTTGTGCATGTTTTCGACGTAGGAAGATGCCCTTGAACCTGGAGATTTGGGACCCATGGGATGGGTACCACGCCGTATTACTTTAAAGGGTCTGCGTTTGCTCACCCAACCTCACCAAACCTCTCAGCCCCAAGAGTGTCCACCCTTATGTCTCAGTCATCTGTGGGTATAGATATGGTCAATCCAGGTGGCATCGCAGCCCCTGAACGAATTTTGTAAGAATTTCTCTCTCTTTCACTGTCTTTGTTTCACGGGTTTTTAAAAGTAATTGATTTTTATAATGGGGTTTAGCTGCTTTGCACTGCTGTGTTTATGCCGCTTTTCACCCACTTGACTCACTTACAGAGAGATATCACTACATAGGTTTTAAGATTCTTACTAGTCAGATATATTCTTGGGCGGTGAATAGGGGTTGTTGAGTCCAGTTCACTGAGCAAGGAGTAGGTCTTGTCTATTACATATTGGGTTTATGGAACGGTATCTGAGCTAATTTGAAACCCTTGTTTTATGCATCACCCCACCTCACCTTTCCCGTTAAGCAGCCATAGTGTGTTTTCTAAACGTGCGACTCTGTTCTGTTTTGTAATTCAGTTCAAGGGTAGCGGTTTTTACATTCCCTCTGTAAGTGATATCTTATGATAAGTGTCTTTTTCTGTGTGACTTATTTCACTTAGAATCGTCGTACCTAAATCCACTCATCATGCTGCTCCTAGCCTTATGACGTTGATTTCATGGCTGAGTGATATTCCATTGTACATAAGGACCACAACTTCTTTATCCATTCTTCTCTTTCCTGGGATGTTTAAGGTGTAACGAAGTGGAGGTTCTTGTCAACAGAGCAGCCCTAAACTTTGGGGTGCCTGTGTCTTGCTGATTTTTAGTTTTCCCAATTTATACGCCCATGAGTGGAAGTGCCCTATGCTCTCTAAGCTGAGTTTTTTAGATGTTTCAGGACACACCGTACACTTCTCCAGAGTGGCTGTTGGCAATTTACAGCCCGCCCATCAGCGTAGCAAGGCTCCCATTTCTCCATGGCCTGTCCTGCATTTCTGGTTTTGACACTTTATTCAGCATGGCCCTTTTGACCGATGGGAAGCGAGACTTCTTTGTAGCGCTGATTTGCCTTTCCAGGTTGCTTGGTTGGCCAAAAAGGGCGTATGCGTTTTTTCCTGAATATATTCAGGAAAAAACGCATACGCCCTTTTTGGCCAAGGGCATCATTGTCGAGGTTTTGCCGCTTTTCCTGTGCTTTAAAGGCGATTCGAATCTACCTCCTGAAATCGGTTTCCTGCAATTCTGCCTTGCTTTCAAATCCTCTTCGTAGCCTTCCCTCCATATATTTGTGGACGAGAGTTATCATTTCTAACTCTGCAGGTTTGTGAATTGCAGTGCCCCTGAGCTCCATTTTTCAACTCGCTTTCTTGGGAGCTGGCCGCAAAAGCGCAGGATTGCTTCAGGCCCTATTCTGGCTCCGGGCGGCAGGCTGAGCCTGTGGTTAATTCTGCTTCCTGATGGGAAAATAGAGTGACCTGTGCCTGTCCCAACACCTAGAGCTAGTCTCTCATTGGTTCCCCCTCTTCCCGTTCATCCTCAGGACAAATTGCAACGTGTTCGGAACAGGAGGTTAAAGGTGCTGATTCTCCAAGGAGGGAGATTGCTAGTAAAGCGGCTGGAATGGCGAACCGGAGCACAAGGAGATGAGAAATGAGGTGCGTTTTAGAAACCTTTCCCGGTCACACGGTGTACCATCTTCTGGGTTTCTCGTGCATGTTTTCGACGTAGGAAGATGCCCTTGAACCTGGAGATTTGGGACCCATGGGATGGGTACCACGCCGTATTACTTTACAGGGTCTGCGTTAGCTCACCCAACCTCACCAAACCTCTCAGCCCCAAGAGTGTCCACCCTTATGTCTCAATCAGCTGTGGGTCTAGATATGGTCAATCCAGGTGGCATCGCAGCACCTGAACGAATTTTGTAAGAATTTCTCTCTCTTTCACTGTCTTTGTTTCACGGGTTTTTAAAAGTAATTGATTTTTATAATGGGGTTTAGCTGCTTTGCACTGCTGTGTTTATGCCGCTTTACACCTACTTGACTCACTTACAGAGAGATATCAATACATAGGTTTTAAGATTCTTACTAGTCAGATATATTCTTGGGCGGTGAATAGGGGTTGTTGAGTCCAGTTCACTGAGCAAGGAGTAGGTCTTGTCTATTACATATTGGGTTTATGGAACGGTATCTGAGCTAATTTGAAACCCTTGTTTTATGCATCACCCCACCTCACCTTTCCCGTTAAGCAGCCATAGTGTGTTTTCTAAACGTGCGACTCTGTTCTGTTTTGTAATTCAGTTCAAGGGTAGCGGTTTTTACATTCCCTCTGTAAGTGATATCTTATGATAAGTGTCTTTTTCTGTGTGACTTATTTCACTTAGAATCGTCGTACCTAAATCCACTCATCATGCTGCTCCTAGCCTTATGACGTTGATTTCATGGCTGAGTGATATTCCATTGTACATAAGGACCACAACTTCTTTATCCATTCTTCTCTTTCCTGGGATGTTTAAGGTGTAACGAAGTGGAGGTTCTTGTCAACAGAGCAGCCCTAAACTTTGGGGTGCCTGTGTCTTGCTGATTTTTAGTTTTCCCAATTTATACGCCCATGAGTGGAAGTGCCCTATGCTCTCTAAGCTGAGTTTTTTAGATGTTTCAGGACACACCGTACACTTCTCCAGAGTGGCTGTTGGCAATTTACAGCCCGCCCATCAGCGTAGCAAGGCTCCCATTTCTCCATGGCCTGTCCTGCATTTCTGGTTTTGACACTTTATTCAGCATGGCCCTTTTGACCGATGGGAAGCGAGACTTCTTTGTAGCGCTGATTTGCCTTTCCAGGTTGCTTGGTTGGCCAAAAAGGGCGTATGCGTTTCTTCCTGAATATATTCAGGAAAAAACGCATACGCCCTTTTTGGCCAAGGGCATCATTGTCGAGGTTTTGCCGCTTTTCCTGTGCTTTAAAGGCGATTCGAATCTACCTCCTGAAATCGGTTTCCTGCAATTCTGCCTTGCTTTCAAATCCTCTTCGTAGCCTTCCCTCCATATATTTGTGGACGAGAGTTATCATTTCTAACTCTGCAGGTTTGTGAATTGCAGTGCCCCTGAGCTCCATTTTTCAACTCGCTTTCTTGGGAGCTGGCCGCAAAAGCGCAGGATTGCTTCAGGCCCTATTCTGGCTCCGGGCGGCAGGCTGAGCCTGTGGTTAATTCTGCTTCCTGATGGGAAAATAGAGTGACCTGTGCCTGTCCCAACACCTAGAGCTAGTCTCTCATTGGTTCCCCCTCTTCCCGTTCATCCTCAGGACAAATTGCAACCTGTACGGAACAGAAGGTTAAAGGTGCTGATTCTCCAAGGAGGGAGATTGCTAGTAAAGCGGCTGGAATGGCGAACCGGAGCACAAGGAGATGAGAAATGAGGTGCGTTTTAGAAACCTTTCCCGGTCACACGGTGTACCATCTTCTGGGTTTCTCGTGCATGTTTTCGACGTAGGAAGATGCCCTTGACCCTGGAGATTTGGGACCCATGGGATGGGTACCACGCCGTATTACTTTAAAGGGTCTGCGTTTGCTCACCCAACCTCACCAAACCTCTCAGCCCCAAGAGTGTCCACCCTTATGTCTCAGTCATCTGTGGGTCTAGATATGGTCAATCCAGGTGGCATCGCAGCCCCTGAACGAATTTTGTAAGAATTTCTCTCTCTTTCACTGTCTTTGTTTCACGGGTTTTTAAAAGTAATTGATTTTTATAATAGGGTTTAGCTGCTTTGCACTGCTGTGTTTATGCCGCTTTTCACCCACTTGACTCACTTACAGAGAGATATCAATACATAGGTTTTAAGATTCTTACTAGTCAGATATATTCTTGGGCGGTGAATAGGGGGCGTTGAGTCCAGTTCACTGAGCAAGGAGTAGGTCTTGTCTATTACATATTGGGTTTATGGAACGGTATCTGAGCTAATTTGAAACCCTTGTTTTATGCATCACCCCACCTCACCTTTCCCGTTAAGCAGCCATAGTGTGTTTTCTAAACGTGCGACTCTGTTCTGTTTTGTAATTCAGTTCAAGGGTAGCGGTTTTTACATTCTCTCTGTAAGTGATATCTTATGATAAGTGTCTTTCTGTGTGACTTATTTCACTTAGAATCGTCGTACCTAAATCCACTCATCATGCTGCTCCTAGCCTTATGACGTTGATTTCATGGCTGAGTGATATTCCATTGTACATAAGGACCACAACTTCTTTATCCATTCTTCTCTTTCCTGGGATGTTTAAGGTGTAACGAAGTGGAGGTTCTTGTCAACAGAGCAGCCCTAAACTTTGGGGTGCCTGTGTCTTGCTGATTTTTAGTTTTCCCAATTTATATGCCCATGAGTGGAAGTGCCCTATGCTCTCTAAGCTGAGTTTTTTAGATGTTTCAGGACACACCGTACACTTCTCCAGAGTGGCTGTTGGCAATTTACAGCCCGCCCATCAGCGTAGCAAGGCTCCCATTTCTCCATGGCCTGTCCTGCATTTCTGGTTTTGACACTTTATTCAGCATGGCCCTTTTGACCGATGGGAAGCGAGACTTCTTTGTAGCGCTGATTTGCCTTTCCAGGTTGCTTGGTTGGCCAAAAAGGGCGTATGCGTTTTTTCCTGAATATATTCAGGAAAAAACGCATACGCCCTTTTTGGCCAAGGGCATCATTGTCGAGGTTTTGCCGCTTTTCCTGTGCTTTAAAGGCGATTCGAATCTACCTCCTGAAATCGGTTTCCTGCAATTCTGCCTTGCTTTCAAATCCTCTTCGTTGCCTTCCCTCCATATATTTGTGGACGAGAGTTATCATTTCTAACTCTGCAGGTTTGTGAATTGCAGTGCCCCTGAGCTCCATTTTTCAACTCGCTTTCTTGGGAGCTGGCCGCAAAAGCGCAGGATTGCTTCAGGCCCTATTCTGGCTCCGGGCGGCAGGCTGAGCCTGTGGTTAATTCTGCTTCCTGATGGGAAAATAGAGTGACCTGTGCCTGTCCCAACACCTAGAGCTAGTCTCTCATTGGTTCCCCCTCTTCCCGTTCATCCTCAGGACAAATTGCAACGTGTTCGGAACAGGAGGTTAAAGGTGCTGATTCTCCAAGGAGGGAGATTGCTAGTAAAGCGGCTGGAATGGCGAACCGGAGCACAAGGAGATGAGAAATGAGGTGCGTTTTAGAAACCTTTCCCGGTCACACGGTGTACCATCTTCTGGGTTTCTCGTGCATGTTTTCGACGTAGGAAGATGCCCTTGAACCTGGAGATTTGGGACCCATGGGATGGGTACCACGCCGTATTACTTTACAGGGTCTGCGTTAGCTCACCCAACCTCACCAAACCTCTCAGCCCCAAGAGTGTCCACCCTTATGTCTCAATCAGCTGTGGGTCTAGATATGGTCAATCCAGGTGGCATCGCAGCACCTGAACGAATTTTGTAAGAATTTCTCTCTCTTTCACTGTCTTTGTTTCACGGGTTTTTAAAAGTAATTGATTTTTATAATGGGGTTTAGCTGCTTTGCACTGCTGTGTTTATGCCGCTTTACACCTACTTGACTCACTTACAGAGAGATATCAATACATAGGTTTTAAGATTCTTACTAGTCAGATATATTCTTGGGCGGTGAATAGGGGTTGTTGAGTCCAGTTCACTGAGCAAGGAGTAGGTCTTGTCTATTACATATTGGGTTTATGGAACGGTATCTGAGCTAATTTGAAACCCTTGTTTTATGCATCACCCCACCTCACCTTTCCCGTTAAGCAGCCATAGTGTGTTTTCTAAACGTGCGACTCTGTTCTGTTTTGTAATTCAGTTCAAGGGTAGCGGTTTTTACATTCCCTCTGTAAGTGATATCTTATGATAAGTGTCTTTTTCTGTGTGACTTATTTCACTTAGAATCGTCGTACCTAAATCCACTCATCATGCTGCTCCTAGCCTTATGACGTTGATTTCATGGCTGAGTGATATTCCATTGTACATAAGGACCACAACTTCTTTATCCATTCTTCTCTTTCCTGGGATGTTTAAGGTGTAACGAAGTGGAGGTTCTTGTCAACAGAGCAGCCCTAAACTTTGGGGTGCCTGTGTCTTGCTGATTTTTAGTTTTCCCAATTTATACGCCCATGAGTGGAAGTGCCCTATGCTCTCTAAGCTGAGTTTTTTAGATGTTTCAGGACACACCGTACACTTCTCCAGAGTGGCTGTTGGCAATTTACAGCCCGCCCATCAGCGTAGCAAGGCTCCCATTTCTCCATGGCCTGTCCTGCATTTCTGGTTTTGACACTTTATTCAGCATGGCCCTTTTGACCGATGGGAAGCGAGACTTCTTTGTAGCGCTGATTTGCCTTTCCAGGTTGCTTGGTTGGCCAAAAAGGGCGTATGCGTTTCTTCCTGAATATATTCAGGAAAAAACGCATATGCCCTTTTTGGCCAAGGGCATCATTGTCGAGGTTTTGCCGCTTTTCCTGTGCTTTAAAGGCGATTCGAATCTACCTCCTGAAATCGGTTTCCTGCAATTCTGCCTTGCTTTCAAATCCTCTTCGTAGCCTTCCCTCCATATATTTGTGGACGAGAGTTATCATTTCTAACTCTGCAGGTTTGTGAATTGCAGTGCCCCTGAGCTCCATTTTTCAACTCGCTTTCTTGGGAGCTGGCCGCAAAAGCGCAGGATTGCTTCAGGCCCTATTCTGGCTCCGGGCGGCAGGCTGAGCCTGTGGTTAATTCTGCTTCCTGATGGGAAAATAGAGTGACCTGTGCCTGTCCCAACACCTAGAGCTAGTCTCTCATTGGTTCCCCCTCTTCCCGTTCATCCTCAGGACAAATTGCAACGTGTACGGAACAGAAGGTTAAAGGTGCTGATTCTCCAAGGAGGGAGATTGCTAGTAAAGCGGCTGGAATGGCGAACCGGAGCACAAGGAGATGAGAAATGAGGTGCGTTTTAGAAACCTTTCCCGGTCACACGGTGTACCATCTTCTGGGTTTCTCGTGCATGTTTTCGACGTAGGAAGATGCCCTTGACCCTGGAGATTTGGGACCCATGGGATGGGTACCACGCCGTATTACTTTAAAGGGTCTGCGTTTGCTCACCCAACCTCACCAAACCTCTCAGCCCCAAGAGTGTCCACCCTTATGTCTCAGTCATCTGTGGGTCTAGATATGGTCAATCCAGGTGGCATCGCAGCCCCTGAACGAATTTTGTAAGAATTTCTCTCTCTTTCACTGTCTTTGTTTCACGGGTTTTTAAAAGTAATTGATTTTTATAATAGGGTTTAGCTGCTTTGCACTGCTGTGTTTATGCCGCTTTTCACCCACTTGACTCACTTACAGAGAGATATCAATACATAGGTTTTAAGATTCTTACTAGTCAGATATATTCTTGGGTGGTGAATAGGGGGCGTTGAGTCCAGTTCACTGAGCAAGGAGTAGGTCTTGTCTATTACATATTGGGTTTATGGAACGGTATCTGAGCTAATTTGAAACCCTTGTTTTATGCATCACCCCACCTCACCTTTCCCGTTAAGCAGCCATAGTGTGTTTTCTAAACGTGCGACTCTGTTCTGTTTTGTAATTCAGTTCAAGGGTAGCGGTTTTTACATTCTCTCTGTAAGTGATATCTTATGATAAGTGTCTTTCTGTGTGACTTATTTCACTTAGAATCGTCGTACCTAAATCCACTCATCATGCTGCTCCTAGCCTTATGACGTTGATTTCATGGCTGAGTGATATTCCATTGTACATAAGGACCACAACTTCTTTATCCATTCTTCTCTTTCCTGGGATGTTTAAGGTGTAACGAAGTGGAGGTTCTTGTCAACAGAGCAGCCCTAAACTTTGGGGTGCCTGTGTCTTGCTGATTTTTAGTTTTCCCAATTTATACGCCCATGAGTGGAAGTGCCCTATGCTCTCTAAGCTGAGTTTTTTAGATGTTTCAGGACACACCGTACACTTCTCCAGAGTGGCTGTTGGCAATTTACAGCCCGCCCATCAGCGTAGCAAGGCTCCCATTTCTCCATGGCCTGTCCTGCATTTCTGGTTTTGACACTTTATTCAGCATGGCCCTTTTGACCGATGGGAAGCGAGACTTCTTTGTAGCGCTGATTTGCCTTTCCAGGTTGCTTGGTTGGCCAAAAAGGGCGTATGCGTTTTTTCCTGAATATATTCAGGAAAAAACGCATACGCCCTTTTTGGCCAAGGGCATCATTGTCGAGGTTTTGCCGCTTTTCCTGTGCTTTAAAGGTGATTCGAATCTACCTCCTGGAATCGGTTTCCTGCAATTCTGCCTTGCTTTCAAATCCTCTTCGTTGCCTTCCCTCCATATATTTGTGGACGAGAGTTATCATTTCTAACTCTGCAGGTTTGTGAATTGCAGTGCCCCTGAGCTCCATTATTCAACTCGCTTTCTTGGGAGCTGGCCGCAAAAGCGCAGGATTGCTTCAGGCCCTATTCTGGCTCCCGGCGGCAGGCTGAGCCTGTGGTTAATTCTTCTTCCTGATGGGAAAATATAGTGACCTGTGCCTGTCCCAACACCTAGAGCTAGTCTCTCATTGGTTCCCCCTCTTCCCGTTCATCCTCAGGACAAATTGCAACGTGTACGGAACAGGAGGTTAAAGGTGCTGATTCTCCAAGGAGGGAGATTGCTAGTAAAGCGGCTGGAATGGCGAACCGGAGCACAAGGAGATGAGAAATGAGGTGCGTTTTAGAAACCTTTCCCGGTCACACGGTGTACCATCTTCTGGGTTGCTTGTGCATGTTTTCGACGTAGGAAGATGCCCTTGAACCTGGAGATTTGGGACCCATGGGATGGGTACCACGCCGTATTACTTTAAAGGGTCTGCGTTTGCTCACCCAACCTCACCAAACCTCTCAGCCCCAAGAGTGTCCACCCTTATGTCTCAGTCATCTGTGGGTATAGATATGGTCAATCCAGGTGGCATCGCAGCCCCTGAACGAATTTTGTAAGAATTTCTCTCTCTTTCACTGTCTTTGTTTCACGGGTTTTTAAAAGTAATTGATTTTTATAATGGGGTTTAGCTGCTTTGCACTGCTGTGTTTATGCCGCTTTTCACCCACTTGACTCACTTACAGAGAGATATCACTACATAGGTTTTAAGATTCTTACTAGTCAGATATATTCTTGGGCGGTGAATAGGGGTTGTTGAGTCCAGTTCACTGAGCAAGGAGTAGGTCTTGTCTATTACATATTGGGTTTGTGGAACGGTATCTGAGCTAATTTGAAACCCTTGTTTTATGCATCACCCCACCTCACCTTTCCCGTTAAGCAGCCATAGTGTGTTTTCTAAACGTGCGACTCTGTTCTGTTTTGTAATTCAGTTCAAGGGTAGCGGTTTTTACATTCCCTCTGTAAGTGATATCTTATGATAAGTGTCTTTTTCTGTGTGACTTATTTCACTTAGAATCGTCGTACCTAAATCCACTCATCATGCTGCTCCTAGCCTTATGACGTTGATTTCATGGCTGAGTGATATTCCATTGTACATAAGGACCACAACTTCTTTATCCATTCTTCTCTTTCCTGGGATGTTTAAGGTGTAACGAAGTGGAGGTTCTTGTCAACAGAGCAGCCCTAAACTTTGGGGTGCCTGTGTCTTGCTGATTTTTAGTTTTCCCAATTTATACGCCCATGAGTGGAAGTGCCCTATGCTCTCTAAGCTGAGTTTTTTAGATGTTTCAGGACACACCGTACACTTCTCCAGAGTGGCTGTTGGCAATTTACAGCCCGCCCATCAGCGTAGCAAGGCTCCCATTTCTCCATGGCCTGTCCTGCATTTCTGGTTTTGACACTTTATTCAGCATGGCCCTTTTGACCGATGGGAAGCGAGACTTCTTTGTAGCGCTGATTTGCCTTTCCAGGTTGCTTGGTTGGCCAAAAAGGGCGTATGCGTTTTTTCCTGAATATATTCAGGAAAAAACGCATACGCCCTTTTTGGCCAAGGGCATCATTGTCGAGGTTTTGCCGCTTTTCCTGTGCTTTAAAGGCGATTCGAATCTACCTCCTGAAATCGGTTTCCTGCAATTCTGCCTTGCTTTCAAATCCTCTTCGTAGCCTTCCCTCCATATATTTGTGGACGAGAGTTATCATTTCTAACTCTGCAGGTTTGTGAATTGCAGTGCCCCTGAGCTCCATTTTTCAACTCGCTTTCTTGGGAGCTGGCCGCAAAAGCGCAGGATTGCTTCAGGCCCTATTCTGGCTCCGGGCGGCAGGCTGAGCCTGTGGTTAATTCTGCTTCCTGATGGGAAAATAGAGTGACCTGTGCCTGTCCCAACACCTAGAGCTAGTCTCTCATTGGTTCCCCCTCTTCCCGTTCATCCTCAGGACAAATTGCAACGTGTTCGGAACAGGAGGTTAAAGGTGCTGATTCTCCAAGGAGGGAGATTGCTAGTAAAGCGGCTGGAATGGCGAACCGGAGCACAAGGAGATGAGAAATGAGGTGCGTTTTAGAAACCTTTCCCGGTCACACAGTGTACCATCTTCTGGGTTTCTCGTGCATGTTTTCGACGTAGGAAGATGCCCTTGAACCTGGAGATTTGGGACCCATGGGATGGGTACCACGCCGTATTACTTTACAGGGTCTGCGTTAGCTCACCCAACCTCACCAAACCTCTCAGCCCCAAGAGTGTCCACCCTTATGTCTCAATCAGCTGTGGGTCTAGATATGGTCAATCCAGGTGGCATCGCAGCACCTGAACGAATTTTGTAAGAATTACTCTCTCTTTCACTGTCTTTGTTTCACGGGTTTTTAAAAGTAATTGATTTTTATAATGGGGTTTAGCTGCTTTGCACTGCTGTGTTTATGCCGCTTTACACCTACTTGACTCACTTACAGAGAGATATCAATACATAGGTTTTAAGATTCTTACTAGTCCGATATATTCTTGGGCGGTGAATAGGGGTTGTTGAGTCCAGTTCACTGAGCAAGGAGTAGGTCTTGTCTATTACATATTGGGTTTATGGAACGGTATCTGAGCTAATTTGAAACCCTTGTTTTATGCATCACCCCACCTCACCTTTCCCGTTAAGCAGCCATAGTGTGTTTTCTAAACGTGCGACTCTGTTCTGTTTTGTAATTCAGTTCAAGGGTAGCGGTTTTTACATTCCCTCTGTAAGTGATATCTTATGATAAGTGTCTTTTTCTGTGTGACTTATTTCACTTAGAATCGTCGTACCTAAATCCACTCATCATGCTGCTCCTAGCCTTATGACGTTGATTTCATGGCTGAGTGATATTCCATTGTACATAAGGACCACAACTTCTTTATCCATTCTTCTCTTTCCTGGGATGTTTAAGGTGTAACGAAGTGGAGGTTCTTGTCAACAGAGCAGCCCTAAACTTTGGGGTGCCTGTGTCTTGCTGATTTTTAGTTTTCCCAATTTATACGCCCATGAGTGGAAGTGCCCTATGCTCTCTAAGCTGAGTTTTTTAGATGTTTCAGGACACACCGTACACTTCTCCAGAGTGGCTGTTGGCAATTTACAGCCCGCCCATCAGCGTAGCAAGGCTCCCA
The DNA here is from genome assembly GCF_965194805.1 of Balaenoptera borealis. Lineage (NCBI taxonomy): Eukaryota > Metazoa > Chordata > Mammalia > Artiodactyla > Balaenopteridae > Balaenoptera > Balaenoptera borealis. Next base: position 43,006,821 of record NC_138874.1, read on the forward strand.
TTTCTCCATGGCCTGTCCTGCATTTCTGGTTTTGACACTTTATTCAGCATGGCCCTTTTGACCGATGGGAAGCGAGACTTCTTTGTAGCGCTGATTTGCCTTTCCAGGTTGCTTGGTTGGCCAAAAAGGGCGTATGCGTTTCTTCCTGAATATATTCAGGAAAAAACGCATACGCCCTTTTTGGCCAAGGGCATCATTGTCGAGGTTTTGCCGCTTTTCCTGTGCTTTAAAGGCGATTCGAATCTACCTCCTGAAATCGGTTTCCTGCAATTCTGCCTTGCTTTCAAATCCTCTTCGTAGCCTTCCCTCCATATATTTGTGGACGAGAGTTATCATTTCTAACTCTGCAGGTTTGTGAATTGCAGTGCCCCTGAGCTCCATTTTTCAACTCGCTTTCTTGGGAGCTGGCCGCAAAAGCGCAGGATTGCTTCAGGCCCTATTCTGGCTCCGAGCGGCAGGCTGAGCCTGTGGTTAATTCTGCTTCCTGATGGGAAAATAGAGTGACCTGTGCCTGTCCCAACACCTAGAGCTAGTCTCTCATTGGTTCCCCCTCTTCCCGTTCATCCTCAGGACAAATTGCAACGTGTACGGAACAGAAGGTTAAAGGTGCTGATTCTCCAAGGAGGGAGATTGCTAGTAAAGCGGCTGGAATGGCGAACCGGAGCACAAGGAGATGAGAAATGAGGTGCGTTTTAGAAACCTTTCCCGGTCACACGGTGTACCATCTTCTGGGTTTCTCGTGCATGTTTTCGACGTAGGAAGATGCCCTTGACCCTGGAGATTTGGGACCCATGGGATGGGTACCACGCCGTATTACTTTAAAGGGTCTGCGTTTGCTCACCCAACCTCACCAAACCTCTCAGCCCCAAGAGTGTCCACCCTTATGTCTCAGTCATCTGTGGGTCTAGATATGGTCAATCCAGGTGGCATCGCAGCCCCTGAACGAATTTTGTAAGAATTTCTCTCTCTTTCACTGTCTTTGTTTCACGGGTTTTTAAAAGTAATTGATTTTTATAATAGGGTTTAGCTGCTTTGCACTGCTGTGTTTATGCCGCTTTTCACCCACTTGACTCACTTACAGAGAGATATCAATACATAGGTTTTAAGATTCTTACTAGTCAGATATATTCTTGGGTGGTGAATAGGGGGCGTTGAGTCCAGTTCACTGAGCAAGGAGTAGGTCTTGTCTATTACATATTGGGTTTATGGAACGGTATCTGAGCTAATTTGAAACCCTTGTTTTATGCATCACCCCACCTCACCTTTCCCGTTAAGCAGCCATAGTGTGTTTTCTAAACGTGCGACTCTGTTCTGTTTTGTAATTCAGTTCAAGGGTAGCGGTTTTTACATTCTCTCTGTAAGTGATATCTTATGATAAGTGTCTTTCTGTGTGACTTATTTCACTTAGAATCGTCGTACCTAAATCCACTCATCATGCTGCTCCTAGCCTTATGACGTTGATTTCATGGCTGAGTGATATTCCATTGTACATAAGGACCACAACTTCTTTATCCATTCTTCTCTTTCCTGGGATGTTTAAGGTGTAACGAAGTGGAGGTTCTTGTCAACAGAGCAGCCCTAAACTTTGGGGTGCCTGTGTCTTGCTGATTTTTAGTTTTCCCAATTTATACGCCCATGAGTGGAAGTGCCCTATGCTCTCTAAGCTGAGTTTTTTAGATGTTTCAGGACACACCGTACACTTCTCCAGAGTGGCTGTTGGCAATTTACAGCCCGCCCATCAGCGTAGCAAGGCTCCCATTTCTCCATGGCCTGTCCTGCATTTCTGGTTTTGACACTTTATTCAGCATGGCCCTTTTGACCGATGGGAAGCGAGACTTCTTTGTAGCGCTGATTTGCCTTTCCAGGTTGCTTGGTTGGCCAAAAAGGGCGTATGCGTTTTTTCCTGAATATATTCAGGAAAGAACGCATACGCCCTTTTTGGCCAAGGGCATCATTGTCGAGGTTTTGCCGCTTTTCCTGTGCTTTAAAGGTGATTCGAATCTACCTCCTGGAATCGGTTTCCTGCAATTCTGCCTTGCTTTCAAATCCTCTTCGTTGCCTTCCCTCCATATATTTGTGGACGAGAGTTATCATTTCTAACTCTGCAGGTTTGTGAATTGCAGTGCCCCTGAGCTCCATTATTCAACTCGCTTTCTTGGCAGCTGGCCGCAAAAGCGCAGGATTGCTTCAGGCCCTATTCTGGCTCCCGGCGGCAGGCTGAGCCTGTGGTTAATTCTTCTTCCTGATGGGAAAATATAGTGACCTGTGCCTGTCCCAACACCTAGAGCTAGTCTCTCATTGGTTCCCCCTCTTCCCGTTCATCCTCAGGACAAATTGCAACGTGTACGGAACAGGAGGTTAAAGGTGCTGATTCTCCAAGGAGGGAGATTGCTAGTAAAGCGGCTGGAATGGCGAACCGGAGCACAAGGAGATGAGAAATGAGGTGCGTTTTAGAAACCTTTCCCGGTCACACGGTGTACCATCTTCTGGGTTGCTTGTGCATGTTTTCGACGTAGGAAGATGCCCTTGAACCTGGAGATTTGGGACCCATGGGATGGGTACCACGCCGTATTACTTTAAAGGGTCTGCGTTTGCTCACCCAACCTCACCAAACCTCTCAGCCCCAAGAGTGTCCACCCTTATGTCTCAGTCATCTGTGGGTATAGATATGGTCAATCCAGGTGGCATCGCAGCCCCTGAACGAATTTTGTAAGAATTTCTCTCTCTTTCACTGTCTTTGTTTCACGGGTTTTTAAAAGTAATTGATTTTTATAATGGGGTTTAGCTGCTTTGCACTGCTGTGTTTATGCCGCTTTTCACCCACTTGACTCACTTACAGAGAGATATCACTACATAGGTTTTAAGATTCTTACTAGTCAGATATATTCTTGGGCGGTGAATAGGGGTTGTTGAGTCCAGTTCACTGAGCAAGGAGTAGGTCTTGTCTATTACATATTGGGTTTATGGAACGGTATCTGAGCTAATTTGAAACCCTTGTTTTATGCATCACCCCACCTCACCTTTCCCGTTAAGCAGCCATAGTGTGTTTTCTAAACGTGCGACTCTGTTCTGTTTTGTAATTCAGTTCAAGGGTAGCGGTTTTTACATTCCCTCTGTAAGTGATATCTTATGATAAGTGTCTTTTTCTGTGTGACTTATTTCACTTAGAATCGTCGTACCTAAATCCACTCATCATGCTGCTCCTAGCCTTATGACGTTGATTTCATGGCTGAGTGATATTCCATTGTACATAAGGACCACAACTTCTTTATCCATTCTTCTCTTTCCTGGGATGTTTAAGGTGTAACGAAGTGGAGGTTCTTGTCAACAGAGCAGCCCTAAACTTTGGGGTGCCTGTGTCTTGCTGATTTTTAGTTTTCCCAATTTATACGCCCATGAGTGGAAGTGCCCTATGCTCTCTAAGCTGAGTTTTTTAGATGTTTCAGGACACACCGTACACTTCTCCAGAGTGGCTGTTGGCAATTTACAGCCCGCCCATCAGCGTAGCAAGGCTCCCATTTCTCCATGGCCTGTCCTGCATTTCTGGTTTTGACACTTTATTCAGCATGGCCCTTTTGACCGATGGGAAGCGAGACTTCTTTGTAGCGCTGATTTGCCTTTCCAGGTTGCTTGGTTGGCCAAAAAGGGCGTATGCGTTTCTTCCTGAATATATTCAGGAAAAAACGCATACGCCCTTTTTGGCCAAGGGCATCATTGTCGAGGTTTTGCCGCTTTTCCTGTGCTTTAAAGGCGATTCGAATCTACCTCCTGAAATCGGTTTCCTGCAATTCTGCCTTGCTTTCAAATCCTCTTCGTAGCCTTCCCTCCATATATTTGTGGACGAGAGTTATCATTTCTAACTCTGCAGGTTTGTGAATTGCAGTGCCCCTGAGCTCCATTTTTCAACTCGCTTTCTTGGGAGCTGGCCGCAAAAGCGCAGGATTGCTTCAGGCCCTATTCTGGCTCCGGGCGGCAGGCTGAGCCTGTGGTTAATTCTGCTTCCTGATGGGAAAATAGAGTGACCTGTGCCTGTCCCAACACCTAGAGCTAGTCTCTCATTGGTTCCCCCTCTTCCCGTTCATCCTCAGGACAAATTGCAACGTGTTCGGAACAGGAGGTTAAAGGTGCTGATTCTCCAAGGAGGGAGATTGCTAGTAAAGCGGCTGGAATGGCGAACCGGAGCACAAGGAGATGAGAAATGAGGTGCGTTTTAGAAACCTTTCCCGGTCACACGGTGTACCATCTTCTGGCTTTCTCGTGCATGTTTTCGACGTAGGAAGATGCCCTTGACCCTGGAGATTTGGGACCCATGGGATGGGTACCACGCCGTATTACTTTAAAGGGTCTGCGTTTGCTCACCCAACCTCACCAAACCTCTCAGCCCCAAGAGTGTCCACCCTTATGTCTCAGTCATCTGTGGGTCTAGATATGGTCAATCCAGGTGGCATCGCAGCCCCTGAACGAATTTTGTAAGAATTTCTCTCTCTTTCACTGTCTTTGTTTCACGGGTTTTTAAAAGTAATTGATTTTTATAATAGGGTTTAGCTGCTTTGCACTGCTGTGTTTATGCCGCTTTTCACCCACTTGACTCACTTACAGAGAGATATCAATACATAGGTTTTAAGTTTCTTACTAGTCAGATATATTCTTGGGCGGTGAATAGGGGGCGTTGAGTCCAGTTCACTGAGCAAGGAGTAGGTCTTGTCTATTACATATTGGGTTTATGGAACGGTATCTGAGCTAATTTGAAACCCTTGTTTTATGCATCACCCCACCTCACCTTTCCCGTTAAGCAGCCATAGTGTGTTTTCTAAACGTGCGACTCTGTTCTGTTTTGTAATTCAGTTCAAGGGTAGCGGTTTTTACATTCTCTCTGTAAGTGATATCTTATGATAAGTGTCTTTCTGTGTGACTTATTTCACTTAGAATCGTCGTACCTAAATCCACTCATCATGCTGCTCCTAGCCTTATGACGTTGATTTCATGGCTGAGTGATATTCCATTGTACATAAGGACCACAACTTCTTTATCCATTCTTCTCTTTCCTGGGATGTTTAAGGTGTAACGAAGTGGAGGTTCTTGTCAACAGAGCAGCCCTAAACTTTGGGGTGCCTGTGTCTTGCTGATTTTTAGTTTTCCCAATTTATACGCCCATGAGTGGAAGTGCCCTATGCTCTCTAAGCTGAGTTTTTTAGATGTTTCAGGACACACCGTACACTTCTCCAGAGTGGCTGTTGGCAATTTACAGCCCGCCCATCAGCGTAGCAAGGCTCCCATTTCTCCATGGCCTGTCCTGCATTTCTGGTTTTGACACTTTATTCAGCATGGCCCTTTTGACCGATGGGAAGCGAGACTTCTTTGTAGCGCTGATTTGCCTTTCCAGGTTGCTTGGTTGGCCAAAAAGGGCGTATGCGTTTTTTCCTGAATATATTCAGGAAAAAACGCATACGCCCTTTTTGGCCAAGGGCATCATTGTCGAGGTTTTGCCGCTTTTCCTGTGCTTTAAAGGCGATTCGAATCTACCTCCTGAAATCGGTTTCCTGCAATTCTGCCTTGCTTTCAAATCCTCTTCGTAGCCTTCCCTCCATATATTTGTGGACGAGAGTTATCATTTCTAACTCTGCAGGTTTGTGAATTGCAGTGCCCCTGAGCTCCATTTTTCAACTCGCTTTCTTGGGAGCTGGCCGCAAAAGCGCAGGATTGCTTCAGGCCCTATTCTGGCTCCGGGCGGCAGGCTGAGCCTGTGGTTAATTCTGCTTCCTGATGGGAAAATAGAGTGACCTGTGCCTGTCCCAACACCTAGAGCTAGTCTCTCATTGGTTCCCCCTCTTCCCGTTCATCCTCAGGACAAATTGCAACGTGTACGGAACAGAAGGTTAAAGGTGCTGATTCTCCAAGGAGGGAGATTGCTAGTAAAGCGGCTGGAATGGCGAGCCGGAGCACAAGGAGATGAGAAATGAGGTGCGTTTTAGAAACCTTTCCCGGTCACACGGTGTACCATCTTCTGGGTTTCTCGTGCATGTTTTCGACGTAGGAAGATGCCCTTGAACCTGCAGATTTGGGACCCATGGGATGGGTACCACGCCGTATTACTTTAAAGGGTCTGCGTTTGCTCACCCAACCTCACCAAACCTCTCAGCCCCAAGAGTGTCCACCCTTATGTCTCAGTCATCTGTGGGTCTAGATATGGTCAATCCAGGTGGCATCGCAGCCCCTGAACGAATTTTGTAAGAATTTCTCTCTCTTTCACTGTCTTTGTTTCACGGGTTTTTAAAAGTAATTGATTTTTATAATAGGGTTTAGCTGCTTTGCACTGCTGTGTTTATGCCGCTTTTCACCCACTTGACTCACTTACAGAGAGATATCAATACATAGGTTTTAAGATTCTTACTAGTCAGATATATTCTTGGGCGGTGAATAGGGGGTGTTGAGTCCAGTTCACTGAGCAAGGAGTAGGTCTTGTCTATTACATATTGGGTTTATGGAACGGTATCTGAGCTAATTTGAAACCCTTGTTTTATGCATCACCCCACCTCACCTTTCCCGTTAAGCAGCCATAGTGTGTTTTCTAAACGTGCGACTCTGTTCTGTTTTGTAATTCAGTTCAAGGGTAGCGGTTTTTACATTCTCTCTGTAAGTGATATCTTATGATAAGTGTCTTTCTGTGTGACTTATTTCACTTAGAATCGTCGTACCTAAATCCACTCATCATGCTGCTCCTAGCCTTATGACGTTGATTTCATGGCTGAGTGATATTCCATTGTACATAAGGACCACAACTTCTTTATCCATTCTTCTCTTTCCTGGGATGTTTAAGGTGTAACGAAGTGGAGGTTCTTGTCAACAGAGCAGCCCTAAACTTTGGGGTGCCTGTGTCTTGCTGATTTTTAGTTTTCCCAATTTATACGCCCATGAGTGGAAGTGCCCTATGCTCTCTAAGCTGAGTTTTTTAGATGTTTCAGGACACACCGTACACTTCTCCAGAGTGGCTGTTGGCAATTTACAGCCCGCCCATCAGCGTAGCAAGGCTCCCATTTCTCCATGGCCTGTCCTGCATTTCTGGTTTTGACACTTTATTCAGCATGGCCCTTTTGACCGATGGGAAGCGAGACTTCTTTGTAGCGCTGATTTGCCTTTCCAGGTTGCTTGGTTGGCCAAAAAGGGCGTATGCGTTTTTTCCTGAATATATTCAGGAAAAAACGCATACGCCCTTTTTGGCCAAGGGCATCATTGTCGAGGTTTTGCCGCTTTTCCTGTGCTTTAAAGGCGATTCGAATCTACCTCCTGGAATCGGTTTCCTGCAATTCTGCCTTGCTTTCAAATCCTCTTCGTTGCCTTCCCTCCATATATTTGTGGACGAGAGTTATCATTTCTAACTCTGCAGGTTTGTGAATTGCAGTGCCCCTGAGCTCCATTTTTCAACTCGCTTTCTTGGCAGCTGGCCGCAAAAGCGCAGGATTGCTTCAGGCCCTATTCTGGCTCCCGGCGGCAGGCTGAGCCTGTGGTTAATTCTTCTTCCTGATGGGAAAATAGAGTGACCTGTGCCTGTCCCAACACCTAGAGCTAGTCTCTCATTGGTTCCCCCTCTTCCCGTTCATCCTCAGGACAAATTGCAACGTGTACGGAACAGAAGGTTAAAGGTGCTGATTCTCCAAGGAGGGAGATTGCTAGTAAAGCGGCTGGAATGGCGAACCGGAGCACAAGGAGATGAGAAATGAGGTGCGTTTTAGAAACCTTTCCCGGTCACACGGTGTACCATCTTCTGGGTTGCTCGTGCATGTTTTCGACGTAGGAAGATGCCCTTGAACCTGGAGATTTGGGACCCATGGGATGGGTACCACGCCGTATTACTTTAAAGGGTCTGCGTTTGCTCACCCAACCTCACCAAACCTCTCAGCCCCAAGAGTGTTCACCCTTATGTCTCAGTCATCTGTGGGTCTAGATATGGTCAATCCAGGTGGCATCGCAGCCCCTGAACGAATTTTGTAAGTATTTCTCTCTCTTTCACTGTCTTTGTTTCACGGGTTTTTAAAAGTAATTGATTTTTATAATGGGGTTTAGCTGCTTTGCACTGCTGTGTTTATGCCGCTTTACACCTACTTGACTCACTTACAGAGAGATATCAATACATAGGTTTTAAGATTCTTACTAGTCAGATATATTCTTGGGCGGTGAATAGGGGGCGTTGAGTCCAGTTCACTGAGCAAGGAGTAGGTCTTGTCTATTACATATTGGGTTTATGGAACGGTATCTGAGCTAATTTGAAACCCTTGTTTTATGCATCACCCCACCTCACCTTTCCCGTTAAGCAGCCATAGTGTGTTTTCTAAACGTGCGACTCTGTTCTGTTTTGTAATTCAGTTCAAGGGTAGCGGTTTTTACATTCTCTCTGTAAGTGATATCTTATGATAAGTGTCTTTCTGTGTGACTTATTTCACTTAGAATCGTCGTACCTAAATCCACTCATCATGCTGCTCCTAGCCTTATGACGTTGATTTCATGGCTGAGTGATATTCCATTGTACATAAGGACCACAACTTCTTTATCCATTCTTCTCTTTCCTGGGATGTTTAAGGTGTAACGAAGTGGAGGTTCTTGTCAACAGAGCAGCCCTAAACTTTGGGGTGCCTGTGTCTTGCTGATTTTTAGTTTTCCCAATTTATACGCCCATGAGTGGAAGTGCCCTATGCTCTCTAAGCTGAGTTTTTTAGATGTTTCAGGACACACCGTACACTTCTCCAGAGTGGCTGTTGGCAATTTACAGCCCGCCCATCAGCGTAGCAAGGCTCCCATTTCTCCATGGCCTGTCCTGCATTTCTGGTTTTGACACTTTATTCAGCATGGCCCTTTTGACCGATGGGAAGCGAGACTTCTTTGTAGCGCTGATTTGCCTTTCCAGGTTGCTTGGTTGGCCAAAAAGGGCGTATGCGTTTTTTCCTGAATATATTCAGGAAAAAACGCATACGCCCTTTTTGGCCAAGGGCATCATTGTCGAGGTTTTGCCGCTTTTCCTGTGCTTTAAAGGCGATTCGAATCTACCTCCTGGAATCGGTTTCCTGCAATTCTGCCTTGCTTTCAAATCCTCTTCGTTGCCTTCCCTCCATATATTTGTGGACGAGAGTTATCATTTCTAACTCTGCAGGTTTGTGAATTGCAGTGCCCCTGAGCTCCATTTTTCAACTCGCTTTCTTGGGAGCTGGCCGCAAAAGCGCAGGATTGCTTCAGGCCCTATTCTGGCTCCCGGCGGCAGGCTGAGCCTGTGGTTAATTCTTCTTCCTGATGGGAAAATAGAGTGACCTGTGCCTGTCCCAACACCTAGAGCTAGTCTCTCATTGGTTCCCCCTCTTCCCGTTCATCCTCAGGACAAATTGCAACGTGTACGGAACAGAAGGTTAAAGGTGCTGATTCTCCAAGGAGGGAGATTGCTAGTAAAGCGGCTGGAATGGCGAACCGGAGCACAAGGAGATGAGAAATGAGGTGCGTTTTAGAAACCTTTCCCGGTCACACGGTGTACCATCTTCTGGGTTGCTCGTGCATGTTTTCGACGTAGGAAGATGCCCTTGAACCTGGAGATTTGGGACCCATGGGATGGGTACCACGCCGTATTACTTTAAAGGGTCTGCGTTTGCTCACCCAACCTCACCAAACCTCTCAGCCCCAAGAGTGTTCACCCTTATGTCTCAGTCATCTGTGGGTCTAGATATGGTCAATCCAGGTGGCATCGCAGCCCCTGAACGAATTTTGTAAGTATTTCTCTCTCTTTCACTGTCTTTGTTTCACGGGTTTTTAAAAGTAATTGATTTTTATAATGGGGTTTAGCTGCTTTGCACTGCTGTGTTTATGCCGCTTTACACCTACTTGACTCACTTACAGAGAGATATCAATACATAGGTTTTAAGATTCTTACTAGTCAGATATATTCTTGGGCGGTGAATAGGGGGCGTTGAGTCCAGTTCACTGAGCAAGGAGTAGGTCTTGTCTATTACATATTGGGTTTATGGAACGGTATCTGAGCTAATTTGAAACCCTTGTTTTATGCATCACCCCACCTCACCTTTCCCGTTAAGCAGCCATAGTGTGTTTTCTAAACGTGCGACTCTGTTCTGTTTTGTAATTCAGTTCAAGGGTAGCGGTTTTTACATTCTCTCTGTAAGTGATATCTTATGATAAGTGTCTTTCTGTGTGACTTATTTCACTTAGAATCGTCGTACCTAAATCCACTCATCATGCTGCTCCTAGCCTTATGACGTTGATTTCATGGCTGAGTGATATTCCATTGTACATAAGGACCACAACTTCTTTATCCATTCTTCTCTTTCCTGGGATGTTTAAGGTGTAACGAAGTGGAGGTTCTTGTCAACAGAGCAGCCCTAAACTTTGGGGTGCCTGTGTCTTGCTGATTTTTAGTTTTCCCAATTTATACGCCCATGAGTGGAAGTGCCCTATGCTCTCTAAGCTGAGTTTTTTAGATGTTTCAGGACACACCGTACACTTCTCCAGAGTGGCTGTTGGCAATTTACAGCCCGCCCATCAGCGTAGCAAGGCTCCCATTTCTCCATGGCCTGTCCTGCATTTCTGGTTTTGACACTTTATTCAGCATGGCCCTTTTGACCGATGGGAAGCGAGACTTCTTTGTAGCGCTGATTTGCCTTTCCAGGTTGCTTGGTTGGCCAAAAAGGGCGTATGCGTTTTTTCCTGAATATATTCAGGAAAAAACGCATACGCCCTTTTTGGCCAAGGGCATCATTGTCGAGGTTTTGCCGCTTTTCCTGTGCTTTAAAGGCGATTCGAATCTACCTCCTGGAATCGGTTTCCTGCAATTCTGCCTTGCTTTCAAATCCTCTTCGTTGCCTTCCCTCCATATATTTGTGGACGAGAGTTATCATTTCTAACTCTGCAGGTTTGTGAATTGCAGTGCCCCTGAGCTCCATTTTTCAACTCGCTTTCTTGGGAGCTGGCCGCAAAAGCGCAGGATTGCTTCAGGCCCTATTCTGGCTCCCGGCGGCAGGCTGAGCCTGTGGTTAATTCTTCTTCCTGATGGGAAAATAGAGTGACCTGTGCCTGTCCCAACACCTAGAGCTAGTCTCTCATTGGTTCCCCCTCTTCCCGTTCATCCTCAGGACAAATTGCAACGTGTACGGAACAGAAGGTTAAAGGTGCTGATTCTCCAAGGAGGGAGATTGCTAGTAAAGCGGCTGGAATGGCGAACCGGAGCACAAGGAGATGAGAAATGAGGTGCGTTTTAGAAACCTTTCCCGGTCACACGGTGTACCATCTTCTGGGTTGCTCGTGCATGTTTTCGACGTAGGAAGATGCCCTTGAACCTGGAGATTTGGGACCCATGGGATGGGTACCACGCCGTATTACTTTAAAGGGTCTGCGTTTGCTCACCCAACCTCACCAAACCTCTCAGCCCCAAGAGTGTTCACCCTTATGTCTCAGTCATCTGTGGGTCTAGATATGGTCAATCCAGGTGGCATCGCAGCCCCTGAACGAATTTTGTAAGAATTTCTCTCTCTTTCACTGTCTTTGTTTCACGGGTTTTTAAAAGTAATTGATTTTTATAATGGGGTTTAGCTGCTTTGCACTGCTGTGTTTATGCCGCTTTACACCTACTTGACTCACTTACAGAGAGATATCAATACATAGGTTTTAAGATTCTTACTAGTCAGATATATTCTTGGGCGGTGAATAGGGGGCGTTGAGTCCAGTTCACTGAGCAAGGAGTAGGTCTTGTCTATTACATATTGGGTTTATGGAACGGTATCTGAGCTAATTTGAAACCCTTGTTTTATGCATCACCCCACCTCACCTTTCCCGTTAAGCAGCCATAGTGTGTTTTCTAAACGTGCGACTCTGTTCTGTTTTGTAATTCAGTTCAAGGGTAGCGGTTTTTACATTCTCTCTGTAAGTGATATCTTATGATAAGTGTCTTTCTGTGTGACTTATTTCACTTAGAATCGTCGTACCTAAATCCACTCATCATGCTGCTCCTAGCCTTATGACGTTGATTTCATGGCTGAGTGATATTCCATTGTACATAAGGACCACAACTTCTTTATCCATTCTTCTCTTTCCTGGGATGTTTAAGGTGTAACGAAGTGGAGGTTCTTGTCAACAGAGCAGCCCTAAACTTTGGGGTGCCTGTGTCTTGCTGATTTTTAGTTTTCCCAATTTATACGCCCATGAGTGGAAGTGCCCTATGCTCTCTAAGCTGAGTTTTTTAGATGTTTCAGGACACACCGTACACTTCTCCAGAGTGGCTGTTGGCAATTTACAGCCCGCCCATCAGCGTAGCAAGGCTCCCATTTCTCCATGGCCTGTCCTGCATTTCTGGTTTTGACACTTTATTCAGCATGGCCCTTTTGACCGATGGGAAGCGAGACTTCTTTGTAGCGCTGATTTGCCTTTCCAGGTTGCTTGGTTGGCCAAAAAGGGCGTATGCGTTTCTTCCTGAATATATTCAGGAAAAAACGCATACGCCCTTTTTGGCCAAGGGCATCATTGTCGAGGTTTTGCCGCTTTTCCTGTGCTTTAAAGGCGATTCGAATCTACCTCCTGAAATCGGTTTCCTGCAATTCTGCCTTGCTTTCAAATCCTCTTCGTAGCCTTCCCTCCATATATTTGTGGACGAGAGTTATCATTTCTAACTCTGCAGGTTTGTGAATTGCAGTGCCCCTGAGCTCCATTTTTCAACTCGCTTTCTTGGGAGCTGGCCGCAAAAGCGCAGGATTGCTTCAGGCCCTATTCTGGCTCCGGGCGGCAGGCTGAGCCTGTGGTTAATTCTGCTTCCTGATGGGAAAATAGAGTGACCTGTGCCTGTCCCAACACCTAGAGCTAGTCTCTCATTGGTTCCCCCTCTTCCCGTTCATCCTCAGGACAAATTGCAACGTGTACGGAACAGAAGGTTAAAGGTGCTGATTCTCCAAGGAGGGAGATTGCTAGTAAAGCGGCTGGAATGGCGAACCGGAGCACAAGGAGATGAGAAATGAGGTGCGTTTTAGAAACCTTTCCCGGTCACACGGTGTACCATCTTCTGGGTTTCTCGTGCATGTTTTCGACGTAGGAAGATGCCCTTGACCCTGGAGATTTGGGACCCATGGGATGGGTACCACGCCGTATTACTTTAAAGGGTCTGCGTTTGCTCACCCAACCTCACCAAACCTCTCAGCCCCAAGAGTGTCCACCCTTATGTCTCAGTCATCTGTGGGTCTAGATATGGTCAATCCAGGTGGCATCGCAGCCCCTGAACGAATTTTGTAAGAATTTCTCTCTCTTTCACTGTCTTTGTTTCACGGGTTTTTAAAAGTAATTGATTTTTATAATAGGGTTTAGCTGCTTTGCACTGCTGTGTTTATGCCGCTTTTCACCCACTTGACTCACTTACAGAGAGATATCAATACATAGGTTTTAAGATTCTTACTAGTCAGATATATTCTTGGGCGGTGAATAGGGGGCGTTGAGTCCAGTTCACTGAGCAAGGAGTAGGTCTTGTCTATTACATATTGGGTTTATGGAACGGTATCTGAGCTAATTTGAAACCCTTGTTTTATGCATCACCCCACCTCACCTTTCCCGTTAAGCAGCCATAGTGTGTTTTCTAAACGTGCGACTCTGTTCTGTTTTGTAATTCAGTTCAAGGGTAGCGGTTTTTACATTCTCTCTGTAAGTGATATCTTATGATAAGTGTCTTTCTGTGTGACTTATTTCACTTAGAATCGTCGTACCTAAATCCACTCATCATGCTGCTCCTAGCCTTATGACGTTGATTTCATGGCTGAGTGATATTCCATTGTACATAAGGACCACAACTTCTTTATCCATTCTTCTCTTTCCTGGGATGTTTAAGGTGTAACGAAGTGGAGGTTCTTGTCAACAGAGCAGCCCTAAACTTTGGGGTGCCTGTGTCTTGCTGATTTTTAGTTTTCCCAATTTATACGCCCATGAGTGGAAGTGCCCTATGCTCTCTAAGCTGAGTTTTTTAGATGTTTCAGGACACACCGTACACTTCTCCAGAGTGGCTGTTGGCAATTTACAGCCCGCCCATCAGCGTAGCAAGGCTCCCATTTCTCCATGGCCTGTCCTGCATTTCTGGTTTTGACACTTTATTCAGCATGGCCCTTTTGACCGATGGGAAGCGAGACTTCTTTGTAGCGCTGATTTGCCTTTCCAGGTTGCTTGGTTGGCCAAAAAGGGCGTATGCGTTTTTTCCTGAATATATTCAGGAAAGAACGCATACGCCCTTTTTGGCCAAGGGCATCATTGTCGAGGTTTTGCCGCTTTTCCTGTGCTTTAAAGGTGATTCGAATCTACCTCCTGGAATCGGTTTCCTGCAATTCTGCCTTGCTTTCAAATCCTCTTCGTTGCCTTCCCTCCATATATTTGTGGACGAGAGTTATCATTTCTAACTCTGCAGGTTTGTGAATTGCAGTGCCCCTGAGCTCCATTTTTCAACTCGCTTTCTTGGGAGCTGGCCGCAAAAGCGCAGGATTGCTTCAGGCCCTATTCTGGCTCCGGGCGGCAGGCTGAGCCTGTGGTTAATTCTGCTTCCTGATGGGAAAATAGAGTGACCTGTGCCTGTCCCAACACCTAGAGCTAGTCTCTCATTGGTTCCCCCTCTTCCCGTTCATCCTCAGGACAAATTGCAACGTGTACGGAACAGAAGGTTAAAGGTGCTGATTCTCCAAGGAGGGAGATTGCTAGTAAAGCGGCTGGAATGGCGAACCGGAGCACAAGGAGATGAGAAATGAGGTGCGTTTTAGAAACCTTTCCCGGTCACACGGTGTACCATCTTCTGGGTTTCTCGTGCATGTTTTCGACGTAGGAAGATGCCCTTGACCCTGGAGATTTGGGACCCATGGGATGGGTACCACGCCGTATTACTTTAAAGGGTCTGCGTTTGCTCACCCAACCTCACCAAACCTCTCAGCCCCAAGAGTGTCCACCCTTATGTCTCAGTCATCTGTGGGTCTAGATATGGTCAATCCAGGTGGCATCGCAGCCCCTGAACGAATTTTGTAAGAATTTCTCTCTCTTTCACTGTCTTTGTTTCACGGGTTTTTAAAAGTAATTGATTTTTATAATAGGGTTTAGCTGCTTTGCACTGCTGTGTTTATGCCGCTTTTCACCCACTTGACTCACTTACAGAGAGATATCAATACATAGGTTTTAAGATTCTTACTAGTCAGATATATTCTTGGGCGGTGAATAGGGGGCGTTGAGTCCAGTTCACTGAGCAAGGAGTAGGTCTTGTCTATTACATATTGGGTTTATGGAACGGTATCTGAGCTAATTTGAAACCCTTGTTTTATGCATCACCCCACCTCACCTTTCCCGTTAAGCAGCCATAGTGTGTTTTCTAAACGTGCGACTCTGTTCTGTTTTGTAATTCAGTTCAAGGGTAGCGGTTTTTACATTCTCTCTGTAAGTGATATCTTATGATAAGTGTCTTTCTGTGTGACTTATTTCACTTAGAATCGTCGTACCTAAATCCACTCATCATGCTGCTCCTAGCCTTATGACGTTGATTTCATGGCTGAGTGATATTCCATTGTACATAAGGACCACAACTTCTTTATCCATTCTTCTCTTTCCTGGGATGTTTAAGGTGTAACGAAGTGGAGGTTCTTGTCAACAGAGCAGCCCTAAACTTTGGGGTGCCTGTGTCTTGCTGATTTTTAGTTTTCCCAATTTATACGCCCATGAGTGGAAGTGCCCTATGCTCTCTAAGCTGAGTTTTTTAGATGTTTCAGGACACACCGTACACTTCTCCAGAGTGGCTGTTGGCAATTTACAGCCCGCCCATCAGCGTAGCAAGGCTCCCATTTCTCCATGGCCTGTCCTGCATTTCTGGTTTTGACACTTTATTCAGCATGGCCCTTTTGACCGATGGGAAGCGAGACTTCTTTGTAGCGCTGATTTGCCTTTCCAGGTTGCTTGGTTGGCCAAAAAGGGCGTATG
This sequence comes from Balaenoptera borealis, assembly GCF_965194805.1. NCBI lineage: Eukaryota > Metazoa > Chordata > Mammalia > Artiodactyla > Balaenopteridae > Balaenoptera > Balaenoptera borealis. Next base: position 43,022,781 of record NC_138874.1, read on the forward strand.
CGTTTTTTCCTGAATATATTCAGGAAAGAACGCATACGCCCTTTTTGGCCAAGGGCATCATTGTCGAGGTTTTGCCGCTTTTCCTGTGCTTTAAAGGTGATTCGAATCTACCTCCTGGAATCGGTTTCCTGCAATTCTGCCTTGCTTTCAAATCCTCTTCGTTGCCTTCCCTCCATATATTTGTGGACGAGAGTTATCATTTCTAACTCTGCAGGTTTGTGAATTGCAGTGCCCCTGAGCTCCATTATTCAACTCGCTTTCTTGGGAGCTGGCCGCAAAAGCGCAGGATTGCTTCAGGCCCTATTCTGGCTCCCGGCGGCAGGCTGAGCCTGTGGTTAATTCTTCTTCCTGATGGGAAAATATAGTGACCTGTGCCTGTCCCAACACCTAGAGCTAGTCTCTCATTGGTTCCCCCTCTTCCCGTTCATCCTCAGGACAAATTGCAACGTGTACGGAACAGGAGGTTAAAGGTGCTGATTCTCCAAGGAGGGAGATTGCTAGTAAAGCGGCTGGAATGGCGAACCGGAGCACAAGGAGATGAGAAATGAGGTGCGTTTTAGAAACCTTTCCCGGTCACACGGTGTACCATCTTCTGGGTTGCTTGTGCATGTTTTCGACGTAGGAAGATGCCCTTGAACCTGGAGATTTGGGACCCATGGGATGGGTACCACGCCGTATTACTTTAAAGGGTCTGCGTTTGCTCACCCAACCTCACCAAACCTCTCAGCCCCAAGAGTGTCCACCCTTATGTCTCAGTCATCTGTTGGTCTAGATATGGTCAATCCAGGTGGCATCGCAGCCCCTGAACGAATTTTGTAAGAATTTCTCTCTCTTTCACTGTCTTTGTTTCACGGGTTTTTAAAAGTAATTGATTTTTATAATGGGGTTTAGCTGCTTTGCACTGCTGTGTTTATGCCGCTTTTCACCCACTTGACTCACTTACAGAGAGATATCACTACATAGGTTTTAAGATTCTTACTAGTCAGATATATTCTTGGGCGGTGAATAGGGGTTGTTGAGTCCAGTTCACTGAGCAAGGAGTAGGTCTTGTCTATTACATATTGGGTTTATGGAACGGTATCTGAGCTAATTTGAAACCCTTGTTTTATGCATCACCCCACCTCACCTTTCCCGTTAAGCAGCCATAGTGTGTTTTCTAAACGTGCGACTCTGTTCTGTTTTGTAATTCAGTTCAAGGGTAGCGGTTTTTACATTCCCTCTGTAAGTGATATCTTATGATAAGTGTCTTTTTCTGTGTGACTTATTTCACTTAGAATCGTCGTACCTAAATCCACTCATCATGCTGCTCCTAGCCTTATGACGTTGATTTCATGGCTGAGTGATATTCCATTGTACATAAGGACCACAACTTCTTTATCCATTCTTCTCTTTCCTGGGATGTTTAAGGTGTAACGAAGTGGAGGTTCTTGTCAACAGAGCAGCCCTAAACTTTGGGGTGCCTGTGTCTTGCTGATTTTTAGTTTTCCCAATTTATACGCCCATGAGTGGAAGTGCCCTATGCTCTCTAAGCTGAGTTTTTTAGATGTTTCAGGACACACCGTACACTTCTCCAGAGTGGCTGTTGGCAATTTACAGCCCGCCCATCAGCGTAGCAAGGCTCCCATTTCTCCATGGCCTGTCCTGCATTTCTGGTTTTGACACTTTATTCAGCATGGCCCTTTTGACCGATGGGAAGCGAGACTTCTTTGTAGCGCTGATTTGCCTTTCCAGGTTGCTTGGTTGGCCAAAAAGGGCGTATGCGTTTTTTCCTGAATATATTCAGGAAAAAACGCATACGCCCTTTTTGGCCAAGGGCATCATTGTCGAGGTTTTGCCGCTTTTCCTGTGCTTTAAAGGCGATTCGAATCTACCTCCTGAAATCGGTTTCCTGCAATTCTGCCTTGCTTTCAAATCCTCTTCGTAGCCTTCCCTCCATATATTTGTGGACGAGAGTTATCATTTCTAACTCTGCAGGTTTGTGAATTGCAGTGCCCCTGAGCTCCATTTTTCAACTCGCTTTCTTGGGAGCTGGCCGCAAAAGCGCAGGATTGCTTCAGGCCCTATTCTGGCTCCGGGCGGCAGGCTGAGCCTGTGGTTAATTCTGCTTCCTGATGGGAAAATAGAGTGACCTGTGCCTGTCCCAACACCTAGAGCTAGTCTCTCATTGGTTCCCCCTCTTCCCGTTCATCCTCAGGACAAATTGCAACGTGTACGGAACAGGAGGTTAAAGGTGCTGATTCTCCAAGGAGGGAGATTGCTAGTAAAGCGGCTGGAATGGCGAGCCGGAGCACAAGGAGATGAGAAATGAGGTGCGTTTTAGAAACCTTTCCCGGTCACACGGTGTACCATCTTCTGGGTTTCTCGTGCATGTTTTCGACGTAGGAAGATGCCCTTGAACCTGCAGATTTGGGACCCATGGGATGGGTACCACGCCGTATTACTTTAAAGGGTCTGCGTTTGCTCACCCAACCTCACCAAACCTCTCAGCCCCAAGAGTGTCCACCCTTATGTCTCAGTCATCTGTGGGTCTAGATATGGTCAATCCAGGTGGCATCGCAGCCCCTGAACGAATTTTGTAAGAATTTCTCTCTCTTTCACTGTCTTTGTTTCACGGGTTTTTAAAAGTAATTGATTTTTATAATAGGGTTTAGCTGCTTTGCACTGCTGTGTTTATGCCGCTTTTCACCCACTTGACTCACTTACAGAGAGATATCAATACATAGGTTTTAAGATTCTTACTAGTCAGATATATTCTTGGGCGGTGAATAGGGGGTGTTGAGTCCAGTTCACTGAGCAAGGAGTAGGTCTTGTCTATTACATATTGGGTTTATGGAACGGTATCTGAGCTAATTTGAAACCCTTGTTTTATGCATCACCCCACCTCACCTTTCCCGTTAAGCAGCCATAGTGTGTTTTCTAAACGTGCGACTCTGTTCTGTTTTGTAATTCAGTTCAAGGGTAGCGGTTTTTACATTCTCTCTGTAAGTGATATCTTATGATAAGTGTCTTTCTGTGTGACTTATTTCACTTAGAATCGTCGTACCTAAATCCACTCATCATGCTGCTCCTAGCCTTATGACGTTGATTTCATGGCTGAGTGATATTCCATTGTACATAAGGACCACAACTTCTTTATCCATTCTTCTCTTTCCTGGGATGTTTAAGGTGTAACGAAGTGGAGGTTCTTGTCAACAGAGCAGCCCTAAACTTTGGGGTGCCTGTGTCTTGCTGATTTTTAGTTTTCCCAATTTATACGCCCATGAATGGAAGTGCCCTATGCTCTCTAAGCTGAGTTTTTTAGATGTTTCAGGACACACCGTACACTTCTCCAGAGTGGCTGTTGGCAATTTACAGCCCGCCCATCAGCGTAGCAAGGCTCCCATTTCTCCATGGCCTGTCCTGCATTTCTGGTTTTGACACTTTATTCAGCATGGCCCTTTTGACCGATGGGAAGCGAGACTTCTTTGTAGCGCTGATTTGCCTTTCCAGGTTGCTTGGTTGGCCAAAAAGGGCGTATGCGTTTTTTCCTGAATATATTCAGGAAAAAACGCATACGCCCTTTTTGGCCAAGGGCATCATTGTCGAGGTTTTGCCGCTTTTCCTGTGCTTTAAAGGCGATTCGAATCTACCTCCTGGAATCGGTTTCCTGCAATTCTGCCTTGCTTTCAAATCCTCTTCGTTGCCTTCCCTCCATATATTTGTGGACGAGAGTTATCATTTCTAACTCTGCAGGTTTGTGAATTGCAGTGCCCCTGAGCTCCATTTTTCAACTCGCTTTCTTGGGAGCTGGCCGCAAAAGCGCAGGATTGCTTCAGGCCCTATTCTGGCTCCCGGCGGCAGGCTGAGCCTGTGGTTAATTCTTCTTCCTGATGGGAAAATAGAGTGACCTGTGCCTGTCCCAACACCTAGAGCTAGTCTCTCATTGGTTCCCCCTCTTCCCGTTCATCCTCAGGACAAATTGCAACGTGTACGGAACAGAAGGTTAAAGGTGCTGATTCTCCAAGGAGGGAGATTGCTAGTAAAGCGGCTGGAATGGCGAACCGGAGCACAAGGAGATGAGAAATGAGGTGCGTTTTAGAAACCTTTCCCGGTCACACGGTGTACCATCTTCTGGGTTGCTCGTGCATGTTTTCGACGTAGGAAGATGCCCTTGAACCTGGAGATTTGGGACCCATGGGATGGGTACCACGCCGTATTACTTTAAAGGGTCTGCGTTTGCTCACCCAACCTCACCAAACCTCTCAGCCCCAAGAGTGTTCACCCTTATGTCTCAGTCATCTGTGGGTCTAGATATGGTCAATCCAGGTGGCATCGCAGCCCCTGAACGAATTTTGTAAGAATTTCTCTCTCTTTCACTGTCTTTGTTTCACGGGTTTTTAAAAGTAATTGATTTTTATAATGGGGTTTAGCTGCTTTGCACTGCTGTGTTTATGCCGCTTTACACCTACTTGACTCACTTACAGAGAGATATCAATACATAGGTTTTAAGATTCTTACTAGTCAGATATATTCTTGGGCGGTGAATAGGGGGCGTTGAGTCCAGTTCACTGAGCAAGGAGTAGGTCTTGTCTATTACATATTGGGTTTATGGAACGGTATCTGAGCTAATTTGAAACCCTTGTTTTATGCATCACCCCACCTCACCTTTCCCGTTAAGCAGCCATAGTGTGTTTTCTAAACGTGCGACTCTGTTCTGTTTTGTAATTCAGTTCAAGGGTAGCGGTTTTTACATTCTCTCTGTAAGTGATATCTTATGATAAGTGTCTTTCTGTGTGACTTATTTCACTTAGAATCGTCGTACCTAAATCCACTCATCATGCTGCTCCTAGCCTTATGACGTTGATTTCATGGCTGAGTGATATTCCATTGTACATAAGGACCACAACTTCTTTATCCATTCTTCTCTTTCCTGGGATGTTTAAGGTGTAACGAAGTGGAGGTTCTTGTCAACAGAGCAGCCCTAAACTTTGGGGTGCCTGTGTCTTGCTGATTTTTAGTTTTCCCAATTTATACGCCCATGAGTGGAAGTGCCCTATGCTCTCTAAGCTGAGTTTTTTAGATGTTTCAGGACACACCGTACACTTCTCCAGAGTGGCTGTTGGCAATTTACAGCCCGCCCATCAGCGTAGCAAGGCTCCCATTTCTCCATGGCCTGTCCTGCATTTCTGGTTTTGACACTTTATTCAGCATGGCCCTTTTGACCGATGGGAAGCGAGACTTCTTTGTAGCGCTGATTTGCCTTTCCAGGTTGCTTGGTTGGCCAAAAAGGGCGTATGCGTTTTTTCCTGAATATATTCAGGAAAAAACGCATACGCCCTTTTTGGCCAAGGGCATCATTGTCGAGGTTTTGCCGCTTTTCCTGTGCTTTAAAGGCGATTCGAATCTACCTCCTGGAATCGGTTTCCTGCAATTCTGCCTTGCTTTCAAATCCTCTTCGTTGCCTTCCCTCCATATATTTGTGGACGAGAGTTATCATTTCTAACTCTGCAGGTTTGTGAATTGCAGTGCCCCTGAGCTCCATTTTTCAACTCGCTTTCTTGGGAGCTGGCCGCAAAAGCGCAGGATTGCTTCAGGCCCTATTCTGGCTCCCGGCGGCAGGCTGAGCCTGTGGTTAATTCTGCTTCCTGATGGGAAAATAGAGTGACCTGTGCCTGTCCCAACACCTAGAGCTAGTCTCTCATTGGTTCCCCCTCTTCCCGTTCATCCTCAGGACAAATTGCAACGTATACGGAACAGAAGGTTAAAGGTGCTGATTCTCCAAGGAGGGAGATTGCTAGTAAAGCGGCTGGAATGGCGAGCCGGAGCACAAGGAGATGAGAAATGAGGTGCGTTTTAGAAACCTTTCCCGGTCACACGGTGTACCATCTTCTGGGTTTCTCGTGCATGTTTTCGACGTAGGAAGATGCCCTTGAACCTGCAGATTTGGGACCCATGGGATGGGTACCACGCCGTATTACTTTAAAGGGTCTGCGTTTGCTCACCCAACCTCACCAAACCTCTCAGCCCCAAGAGTGTCCACCCTTATGTCTCAGTCATCTGTGGGTCTAGATATGGTCAATCCAGGTGGCATTGCAGCCCCTGAACGAATTTTGTAAGAATTTCTCTCTCTTTCACTGTCTTTGTTTCACGGGTTTTTAAAAGTAATTGATTTTTATAATAGGGTTTAGCTGCTTTGCACTGCTGTGTTTATGCCGCTTTTCACCCACTTGACTCACTTACAGAGAGATATCAATACATAGGTTTTAAGATTCTTACTAGTCAGATATATTCTTGGGCGGTGAATAGGGGGTGTTGAGTCCAGTTCACTGAGCAAGGAGTAGGTCTTGTCTATTACATATTGGGTTTATGGAACGGTATCTGAGCTAATTTGAAACCCTTGTTTTATGCATCACCCCACCTCACCTTTCCCGTTAAGCAGCCATAGTGTGTTTTCTAAACGTGCGACTCTGTTCTGTTTTGTAATTCAGTTCAAGGGTAGCGGTTTTTACATTCTCTCTGTAAGTGATATCTTATGATAAGTGTCTTTCTGTGTGACTTATTTCACTTAGAATCGTCGTACCTAAATCCACTCATCATGCTGCTCCTAGCCTTATGACGTTGATTTCATGGCTGAGTGATATTCCATTGTACATAAGGACCACAACTTCTTTATCCATTCTTCTCTTTCCTGGGATGTTTAAGGTGTAACGAAGTGGAGGTTCTTGTCAACAGAGCAGCCCTAAACTTTGGGGTGCCTGTGTCTTGCTGATTTTTAGTTTTCCCAATTTATACGCCCATGAGTGGAAGTGCCCTATGCTCTCTAAGCTGAGTTTTTTAGATGTTTCAGGACACACCGTACACTTCTCCAGAGTGGCTGTTGGCAATTTACAGCCCGCCCATCAGCGTAGCAAGGCTCCCATTTCTCCATGGCCTGTCCTGCATTTCTGGTTTTGACACTTTATTCAGCATGGCCCTTTTGACCGATGGGAAGCGAGACTTCTTTGTAGCGCTGATTTGCCTTTCCAGGTTGCTTGGTTGGCCAAAAAGGGCGTATGCGTTTTTTCCTGAATATATTCAGGAAAAAACGCATACGCCCTTTTTGGCCAAGGGCATCATTGTCGAGGTTTTGCCGCTTTTCCTGTGCTTTAAAGGCGATTCGAATCTACCTCCTGGAATCGGTTTCCTGCAATTCTGCCTTGCTTTCAAATCCTCTTCGTTGCCTTCCCTCCATATATTTGTGGACGAGAGTTATCATTTCTAACTCTGCAGGTTTGTGAATTGCAGTGCCCCTGAGCTCCATTTTTCAACTCGCTTTCTTGGGAGCTGGCCGCAAAAGCGCAGGATTGCTTCAGGCCCTATTCTGGCTCCCGGCGGCAGGCTGAGCCTGTGGTTAATTCTTCTTCCTGATGGGAAAATAGAGTGACCTGTGCCTGTCCCAACACCTAGAGCTAGTCTCTCATTGGTTCCCCCTCTTCCCGTTCATCCTCAGGACAAATTGCAACGTGTACGGAACAGAAGGTTAAAGGTGCTGATTCTCCAAGGAGGGAGATTGCTAGTAAAGCGGCTGGAATGGCGAACCGGAGCACAAGGAGATGAGAAATGAGGTGCGTTTTAGAAACCTTTCCCGGTCACACGGTGTACCATCTTCTGGGTTGCTCGTGCATGTTTTCGACGTAGGAAGATGCCCTTGAACCTGGAGATTTGGGACCCATGGGATGGGTACCACGCCGTATTACTTTAAAGGGTCTGCGTTTGCTCACCCAACCTCACCAAACCTCTCAGCCCCAAGAGTGTTCACCCTTATGTCTCAGTCATCTGTGGGTCTAGATATGGTCAATTCAGGTGGCATCGCAGCCCCTGAACGAATTTTGTAAGAATTTCTCTCTCTTTCACTGTCTTTGTTTCACGGGTTTTTAAAAGTAATTGATTTTTATAATGGGGTTTAGCTGCTTTGCACTGCTGTGTTCATGCCGCTTTACACCTACTTGACTCACTTACAGAGAGATATCAATACATAGGTTTTAAGATTCTTACTAGTCAGATATATTCTTGGGCGGTGAATAGGGGGCGTTGAGTCCAGTTCACTGAGCAAGGAGTAGGTCTGGTCTATTACATATTGGGTTTATGGAACGGTATCTGAGCTAATTTGAAACCCTTGTTTTATGCATCACCCCACCTCACCTTTCCCGTTAAGCAGCCATAGTGTGTTTTCTAAACGTGCGACTCTGTTCTGTTTTGTAATTCAGTTCAAGGGTAGCGGTTTTTACATTCTCTCTGTAAGTGATATCTTATGATAAGTGTCTTTCTGTGTGACTTATTTCACTTAGAATCGTCGTACCTAAATCCACTCATCATGCTGCTCCTAGCCTTATGACGTTGATTTCATGGCTGAGTGATATTCCATTGTACATAAGGACCACAACTTCTTTATCCATTCTTCTCTTTCCTGGGATGTTTAAGGTGTAACGAAGTGGAGGTTCTTGTCAACAGAGCAGCCCTAAACTTTGGGGTGCCTGTGTCTTGCTGATTTTTAGTTTTCCCAATTTATACGCCCATGAGTGGAAGTGCCCTATGCTCTCTAAGCTGAGTTTTTTAGATGTTTCAGGACACACCGTACACTTCTCCAGAGTGGCTGTTGGCAATTTACAGCCCGCCCATCAGCGTAGCAAGGCTCCCATTTCTCCATGGCCTGTCCTGCATTTCTGGTTTTGACACTTTATTCAGCATGGCCCTTTTGACCGATGGGAAGCGAGACTTCTTTGTAGCGCTGATTTGCCTTTCCAGGTTGCTTGGTTGGCCAAAAAGGGCGTATGCGTTTTTTCCTGAATATATTCAGGAAAAAACGCATACGCCCTTTTTGGCCAAGGGCATCATTGTCGAGGTTTTGCCGCTTTTCCTGTGCTTTAAAGGCGATTCGAATCTACCTCCTGGAATCGGTTTCCTGCAATTCTGCCTTGCTTTCAAATCCTCTTCGTTGCCTTCCCTCCATATATTTGTGGACGAGAGTTATCATTTCTAACTCTGCAGGTTTGTGAATTGCAGTGCCCCTGAGCTCCATTTTTCAACTCGCTTTCTTGGGAGCTGGCCGCAAAAGCGCAGGATTGCTTCAGGCCCTATTCTGGCTCCCGGCGGCAGGCTGAGCCTGTGGTTAATTCTTCTTCCTGATGGGAAAATAGAGTGACCTGTGCCTGTCCCAACACCTAGAGCTAGTCTCTCATTGGTTCCCCCTCTTCCCGTTCATCCTCAGGACAAATTGCAACGTGTACGGAACAGAAGGTTAAAGGTGCTGATTCTCCAAGGAGGGAGATTGCTAGTAAAGCGGCTGGAATGGCGAACCGGAGCACAAGGAGATGAGAAATGAGGTGCGTTTTAGAAACCTTTCCCGGTCACACGGTGTACCATCTTCTGGGTTGCTCGTGCATGTTTTCGACGTAGGAAGATGCCCTTGAACCTGGAGATTTGGGACCCATGGGATGGGTACCACGCCGTATTACTTTAAAGGGTCTGCGTTTGCTCACCCAACCTCACCAAACCTCTCAGCCCCAAGAGTGTTCACCCTTATGTCTCAGTCATCTGTGGGTCTAGATATGGTCAATCCAGGTGGCATCGCAGCCCCTGAACGAATTTTGTAAGTATTTCTCTCTCTTTCACTGTCTTTGTTTCACGGGTTTTTAAAAGTAATTGATTTTTATAATGGGGTTTAGCTGCTTTGCACTGCTGTGTTTATGCCGCTTTACACCTACTTGACTCACTTACAGAGAGATATCAATACATAGGTTTTAAGATTCTTACTAGTCAGATATATTCTTGGGCGGTGAATAGGGGGCGTTGAGTCCAGTTCACTGAGCAAGGAGTAGGTCTTGTCTATTACATATTGGGTTTATGGAACGGTATCTGAGCTAATTTGAAACCCTTGTTTTATGCATCACCCCACCTCACCTTTCCCGTTAAGCAGCCATAGTGTGTTTTCTAAACGTGCGACTCTGTTCTGTTTTGTAATTCAGTTCAAGGGTAGCGGTTTTTACATTCTCTCTGTAAGTGATATCTTATGATAAGTGTCTTTCTGTGTGACTTATTTCACTTAGAATCGTCGTACCTAAATCCACTCATCATGCTGCTCCTAGCCTTATGACGTTGATTTCATGGCTGAGTGATATTCCATTGTACATAAGGACCACAACTTCTTTATCCATTCTTCTCTTTCCTGGGATGTTTAAGGTGTAACGAAGTGGAGGTTCTTGTCAACAGAGCAGCCCTAAACTTTGGGGTGCCTGTGTCTTGCTGATTTTTAGTTTTCCCAATTTATACGCCCATGAGTGGAAGTGCCCTATGCTCTCTAAGCTGAGTTTTTTAGATGTTTCAGGACACACCGTACACTTCTCCAGAGTGGCTGTTGGCAATTTACAGCCCGCCCATCAGCGTAGCAAGGCTCCCATTTCTCCATGGCCTGTCCTGCATTTCTGGTTTTGACACTTTATTCAGCATGGCCCTTTTGACCGATGGGAAGCGAGACTTCTTTGTAGCGCTGATTTGCCTTTCCAGGTTGCTTGGTTGGCCAAAAAGGGCGTATGCGTTTTTTCCTGAATATATTCAGGAAAAAACGCATACGCCCTTTTTGGCCAAGGGCATCATTGTCGAGGTTTTGCCGCTTTTCCTGTGCTTTAAAGGCGATTCGAATCTACCTCCTGGAATCGGTTTCCTGCAATTCTGCCTTGCTTTCAAATCCTCTTCGTTGCCTTCCCTCCATATATTTGTGGACGAGAGTTATCATTTCTAACTCTGCAGGTTTGTGAATTGCAGTGCCCCTGAGCTCCATTTTTCAACTCGCTTTCTTGGGAGCTGGCCGCAAAAGCGCAGGATTGCTTCAGGCCCTATTCTGGCTCCCGGCGGCAGGCTGAGCCTGTGGTTAATTCTTCTTCCTGATGGGAAAATAGAGTGACCTGTGCCTGTCCCAACACCTAGAGCTAGTCTCTCATTGGTTCCCCCTCTTCCCGTTCATCCTCAGGACAAATTGCAACGTGTACGGAACAGAAGGTTAAAGGTGCTGATTCTCCAAGGAGGGAGATTGCTAGTAAAGCGGCTGGAATGGCGAACCGGAGCACAAGGAGATGAGAAATGAGGTGCGTTTTAGAAACCTTTCCCGGTCACACGGTGTACCATCTTCTGGGTTGCTCGTGCATGTTTTCGACGTAGGAAGATGCCCTTGAACCTGGAGATTTGGGACCCATGGGATGGGTACCACGCCGTATTACTTTAAAGGGTCTGCGTTTGCTCACCCAACCTCACCAAACCTCTCAGCCCCAAGAGTGTTCACCCTTATGTCTCAGTCATCTGTGGGTCTAGATATGGTCAATCCAGGTGGCATCGCAGCCCCTGAACGAATTTTGTAAGAATTTCTCTCTCTTTCACTGTCTTTGTTTCACGGGTTTTTAAAAGTAATTGATTTTTATAATGGGGTTTAGCTGCTTTGCACTGCTGTGTTTATGCCGCTTTACACCTACTTGACTCACTTACAGAGAGATATCAATACATAGGTTTTAAGATTCTTACTAGTCAGATATATTCTTGGGCGGTGAATAGGGGGCGTTGAGTCCAGTTCACTGAGCAAGGAGTAGGTCTTGTCTATTACATATTGGGTTTATGGAACGGTATCTGAGCTAATTTGAAACCCTTGTTTTATGCATCACCCCACCTCACCTTTCCCGTTAAGCAGCCATAGTGTGTTTTCTAAACGTGCGACTCTGTTCTGTTTTGTAATTCAGTTCAAGGGTAGCGGTTTTTACATTCTCTCTGTAAGTGATATCTTATGATAAGTGTCTTTCTGTGTGACTTATTTCACTTAGAATCGTCGTACCTAAATCCACTCATCATGCTGCTCCTAGCCTTATGACGTTGATTTCATGGCTGAGTGATATTCCATTGTACATAAGGACCACAACTTCTTTATCCATTCTTCTCTTTCCTGGGATGTTTAAGGTGTAACGAAGTGGAGGTTCTTGTCAACAGAGCAGCCCTAAACTTTGGGGTGCCTGTGTCTTGCTGATTTTTAGTTTTCCCAATTTATACGCCCATGAGTGGAAGTGCCCTATGCTCTCTAAGCTGAGTTTTTTAGATGTTTCAGGACACACCGTACACTTCTCCAGAGTGGCTGTTGGCAATTTACAGCCCGCCCATCAGCGTAGCAAGGCTCCCATTTCTCCATGGCCTGTCCTGCATTTCTGGTTTTGACACTTTATTCAGCATGGCCCTTTTGACCGATGGGAAGCGAGACTTCTTTGTAGCGCTGATTTGCCTTTCCAGGTTGCTTGGTTGGCCAAAAAGGGCGTATGCGTTTCTTCCTGAATATATTCAGGAAAAAACGCATACGCCCTTTTTGGCCAAGGGCATCATTGTCGAGGTTTTGCCGCTTTTCCTGTGCTTTAAAGGCGATTCGAATCTACCTCCTGAAATCGGTTTCCTGCAATTCTGCCTTGCTTTCAAATCCTCTTCGTAGCCTTCCCTCCATATATTTGTGGACGAGAGTTATCATTTCTAACTCTGCAGGTTTGTGAATTGCAGTGCCCCTGAGCTCCATTTTTCAACTCGCTTTCTTGGGAGCTGGCCGCAAAAGCGCAGGATTGCTTCAGGCCCTATTCTGGCTCCGGGCGGCAGGCTGAGCCTGTGGTTAATTCTGCTTCCTGATGGGAAAATAGAGTGACCTGTGCCTGTCCCAACACCTAGAGCTAGTCTCTCATTGGTTCCCCCTCTTCCCGTTCATCCTCAGGACAAATTGCAACGTGTACGGAACAGAAGGTTAAAGGTGCTGATTCTCCAAGGAGGGAGATTGCTAGTAAAGCGGCTGGAATGGCGAACCGGAGCACAAGGAGATGAGAAATGAGGTGCGTTTTAGAAACCTTTCCCGGTCACACGGTGTACCATCTTCTGGGTTTCTCGTGCATGTTTTCGACGTAGGAAGATGCCCTTGACCCTGGAGATTTGGGACCCATGGGATGGGTACCACGCCGTATTACTTTAAAGGGTCTGCGTTTGCTCACCCAACCTCACCAAACCTCTCAGCCCCAAGAGTGTCCACCCTTATGTCTCAGTCATCTGTGGGTCTAGATATGGTCAATCCAGGTGGCATCGCAGCCCCTGAACGAATTTTGTAAGAATTTCTCTCTCTTTCACTGTCTTTGTTTCACGGGTTTTTAAAAGTAATTGATTTTTATAATGGGGTTTAGCTGCTTTGCACTGCTGTGTTTATGCCGCTTTACACCTACTTGACTCACTTACAGAGAGATATCAATACATAGGTTTTAAGATTCTTACTAGTCAGATATATTCTTGGGCGGTGAATAGGGGGCGTTGAGTCCAGTTCACTGAGCAAGGAGTAGGTCTTGTCTATTACATATTGGGTTTATGGAACGGTATCTGAGCTAATTTGAAACCCTTGTTTTATGCATCACCCCACCTCACCTTTCCCGTTAAGCAGCCATAGTGTGTTTTCTAAACGTGCGACTCTGTTCTGTTTTGTAATTCAGTTCAAGGGTAGCGGTTTTTACATTCTCTCTGTAAGTGATATCTTATGATAAGTGTCTTTCTGTGTGACTTATTTCACTTAGAATCGTCGTACCTAAATCCACTCATCATGCTGCTCCTAGCCTTATGACGTTGATTTCATGGCTGAGTGATATTCCATTGTACATAAGGACCACAACTTCTTTATCCATTCTTCTCTTTCCTGGGATGTTTAAGGTGTAACGAAGTGGAGGTTCTTGTCAACAGAGCAGCCCTAAACTTTGGGGTGCCTGTGTCTTGCTGATTTTTAGTTTTCCCAATTTATACGCCCATGAGTGGAAGTGCCCTATGCTCTCTAAGCTGAGTTTTTTAGATGTTTCAGGACACACCGTACACTTCTCCAGAGTGGCTGTTGGCAATTTACAGCCCGCCCATCAGCGTAGCAAGGCTCCCATTTCTCCATGGCCTGTCCTGCATTTCTGGTTTTGACACTTTATTCAGCATGGCCCTTTTGACCGATGGGAAGCGAGACTTCTTTGTAGCGCTGATTTGCCTTTCCAGGTTGCTTGGTTGGCCAAAAAGGGCGTATGCGTTTCTTCCTGAATATATTCAGGAAAAAACGCATACGCCCTTTTTGGCCAAGGGCATCATTGTCGAGGTTTTGCCGCTTTTCCTGTGCTTTAAAGGCGATTCGAATCTACCTCCTGAAATCGGTTTCCTGCAATTCTGCCTTGCTTTCAAATCCTCTTCGTAGCCTTCCCTCCATATATTTGTGGACGAGAGTTATCATTTCTAACTCTGCAGGTTTGTGAATTGCAGTGCCCCTGAGCTCCATTTTTCAACTCGCTTTCTTGGGAGCTGGCCGCAAAAGCGCAGGATTGCTTCAGGCCCTATTCTGGCTCCGGGCGGCAGGCTGAGCCTGTGGTTAATTCTGCTTCCTGATGGGAAAATAGAGTGACCTGTGCCTGTCCCAACACCTAGAGCTAGTCTCTCATTGGTTCCCCCTCTTCCCGTTCATCCTCAGGACAAATTGCAACGTGTACGGAACAGAAGGTTAAAGGTGCTGATTCTCCAAGGAGGGAGATTGCTAGTAAAGCGGCTGGAATGGCGAACCGGAGCACAAGGAGATGAGAAATGAGGTGCGTTTTAGAAACCTTTCCCGGTCACACGGTGTACCATCTTCTGGGTTTCTCGTGCATGTTTTCGACGTAGGAAGATGCCCTTGACCCTGGAGATTTGGGACCCATGGGATGGGTACCACGCCGTATTACTTTAAAGGGTCTGCGTTTGCTCACCCAACCTCACCAAACCTCTCAGCCCCAAGAGTGTCCACCCTTATGTCTCAGTCATCTGTGGGTCTAGATATGGTCAATCCAGGTGGCATCGCAGCCCCTGAACGAATTTTGTAAGAATTTCTCTCTCTTTCACTGTCTTTGTTTCACGGGTTTTTAAAAGTAATTGATTTTTATAATAGGGTTTAGCTGCTTTGCACTGCTGTGTTTATGCCGCTTTTCACCCACTTGACTCACTTACAGAGAGATATCAATACATAGGTTTTAAGATTCTTACTAGTCAGATATATTCTTGGGCGGTGAATAGGGGGCGTTGAGTCCAGTTCACTGAGCAAGGAGTAGGTCTTGTCTATTACATATTGGGTTTATGGAACGGTATCTGAGCTAATTTGAAACCCTTGTTTTATGCATCACCCCACCTCACCTTTCCCGTTAAGCAGCCATAGTGTGTTTTCTAAACGTGCGACTCTGTTCTGTTTTGTAATTCAGTTCAAGGGTAGCGGTTTTTACATTCTCTCTGTAAGTGATATCTTATGATAAGTGTCTTTCTGTGTGACTTATTTCACTTAGAATCGTCGTACCTAAATCCACTCATCATGCTGCTCCTAGCCTTATGACGTTGATTTCATGGCTGAGTGATATTCCATTGTACATAAGGACCACAACTTCTTTATCCATTCTTCTCTTTCCTGGGATGTTTAAGGTGTAACGAAGTGGAGGTTCTTGTCAACAGAGCAGCCCTAAACTTTGGGGTGCCTGTGTCTTGCTGATTTTTAGTTTTCCCAATTTATACGCCCATGAGTGGAAGTGCCCTATGCTCTCTAAGCTGAGTTTTTTAGATGTTTCAGGACACACCGTACACTTCTCCAGAGTGGCTGTTGGCAATTTACAGCCCGCCCATCAGCGTAGCAAGGCTCCCATTTCTCCATGGCCTGTCCTGCATTTCTGGTTTTGACACTTTATTCAGCATGGCCCTTTTGACCGATGGGAAGCGAGACTTCTTTGTAGCGCTGATTTGCCTTTCCAGGTTGCTTGGTTGGCCAAAAAGGGCGTATGCGTTTTTTCCTGAATATATTCAGGAAAGAACGCATACGCCCTTTTTGGCCAAGGGCATCATTGTCGAGGTTTTGCCGCTTTTCCTGTGCTTTAAAGGTGATTCGAATCTACCTCCTGGAATCGGTTTCCTGCAATTCTGCCTTGCTTTCAAATCCTCTTCGTTGCCTTCCCTCCATATATTTGTGGACGAGAGTTATCATTTCTAACTCTGCAGGTTTGTGAATTGCAGTGCCCCTGAGCTCCATTATTCAACTCGCTTTCTTGGGAGCTGGCCGCAAAAGCGCAGGATTGCTTCAGGCCCTATTCTGGCTCCCGGCGGCAGGCTGAGCCTGTGGTTAATTCTTCTTCCTGATGGGAAAATATAGTGACCTGTGCCTGTCCCAACACCTAGAGCTAGTCTCTCATTGGTTCCCCCTCTTCCCGTTCATCCTCAGGACAAATTGCAACGTGTACGGAACAGGAGGTTAAAGGTGCTGATTCTCCAAGGAGGGAGATTGCTAGTAAAGCGGCTGGAATGGCGAACCGGAGCACAAGGAGATGAGAAATGAGGTGCGTTTTAGAAACCTTTCCCGGTCACACGGTGTACCATCTTCTGGGTTGCTTGTGCATGTTTTCGACGTAGGAAGATGCCCTTGAACCTGGAGATTTGGGACCCATGGGATGGGTACCACGCCGTATTACTTTAAAGGGTCTGCATTTGCTCACCCAACCTCACCAAACCTCTCAGCCCCAAGAGTGTCCACCCTTATGTCTCAGTCATCTGTGGGTATAGATATGGTCAATCCAGGTGGCATCGCAGCCCCTGAACGAATTTTGTAAGAATTTCTCTCTCTTTCACTGTCTTTGTTTCACGGGTTTTTAAAAGTAATTGATTTTTATAATGGGGTTTAGCTGCTTTGCACTGCTGTGTTTATGCCGCTTTTCACCCACTTGACTCACTTACAGAGAGATATCACTACATAGGTTTTAAGATTCTTACTAGTCAGATATATTCTTGGGCGGTGAATAGGGGTTGTTGAGTCCAGTTCACTGAGCAAGGAGTAGGTCTTGTCTATTACATATTGGGTTTATGGAACGGTATCTGAGCTAATTTGAAACCCTTGTTTTATGCATCACCCCACCTCACCTTTCCCGTTAAGCAGCCATAGTGTGTTTTCTAAACGTGCGACTCTGTTCTGTTTTGTAATTCAGTTCAAGGGTAGCGGTTTTTACATTCCCTCTGTAAGTGATATCTTATGATAAGTGTCTTTTTCTGTGTGACTTATTTCACTTAGAATCGTCGTACCTAAATCCACTCATCATGCTGCTCCTAGCCTTATGACGTTGATTTCATGGCTGAGTGATATTCCATTGTACATAAGGACCACAACTTCTTTATCCATTCTTCTCTTTCCTGGGATGTTTAAGGTGTAACGAAGTGGAGGTTCTTGTCAACAGAGCAGCCCTAAACTTTGGGGTGCCTGTGTCTTGCTGATTTTTAGTTTTCCCAATTTATACGCCCATGAGTGGAAGTGCCCTATGCTCTCTAAGCTGAGTTTTTTAGATGTTTCAGGACACACCGTACACTTCTCCAGAGTGGCTGTTGGCAATTTACAGCCCGCCCATCAGCGTAGCAAGGCTCCCATTTCTCCATGGCCTGTCCTGCATTTCTGGTTTTGACACTTTATTCAGCATGGCCCTTTTGACCGATGGGAAGCGAGACTTCTTTGTAGCGCTGATTTGCCTTTCCAGGTTGCTTGGTTGGCCAAAAAGGGCGTATGCGTTTTTTCCTGAATATATTCAGGAAAAAACGCATACGCCCTTTTTGGCCAAGGGCATCATTGTCGAGGTTTTGCCGCTTTTCCTGTGCTTTAAAGGCGATTCGAATCTACCTCCTGAAATCGGTTTCCTGCAATTCTGCCTTGCTTTCAAATCCTCTTCGTAGCCTTCCCTCCATATATTTGTGGACGAGAGTTATCATTTCTAACTCTGCAGGTTTGTGAATTGCAGTGCCCCTGAGCTCCATTTTTCAACTCGCTTTCTTGGGAGCTGGCCGCAAAAGCGCAGGATTGCTTCAGGCCCTATTCTGGCTCCGGGCGGCAGGCTGAGCCTGTGGTTAATTCTGCTTCCTGATGGGAAAATAGAGTGACCTGTGCCTGTCCCAACACCTAGAGCTAGTCTCTCATTGGTTCCCCCTCTTCCCGTTCATCCTCAGGACAAATTGCAACGTGTTCGGAACAGGAGGTTAAAGGTGCTGATTCTCCAAGGAGGGAGATTGCTAGTAAAGCGGCTGGAATGGCGAACCGGAGCACAAGGAGATGAGAAATGAGGTGCGTTTTAGAAACCTTTCCCGGTCACACGGTGTACCATCTTCTGGCTTTCTCGTGCATGTTTTCGACGTAGGAAGATGCCCTTGACCCTGGAGATTTGGGACCCATGGGATGGGTACCACGCCGTATTACTTTAAAGGGTCTGCGTTTGCTCACCCAACCTCACCAAACCTCTCAGCCCCAAGAGTGTCCACCCTTATGTCTCAGTCATCTGTGGGTCTAGATATGGTCAATCCAGGTGGCATCGCAGCCCCTGAACGAATTTTGTAAGAATTTCTCTCTCTTTCACTGTCTTTGTTTCACGGGTTTTTAAAAGTAATTGATTTTTATAATAGGGTTTAGCTGCTTTGCACTGCTGTGTTTATGCCGCTTTTCACCCACTTGACTCACTTACAGAGAGATATCAATACATAGGTTTTAAGTTTCTTACTAGTCAGATATATTCTTGGGCGGTGAATAGGGGGCGTTGAGTCCAGTTCACTGAGCAAGGAGTAGGTCTTGTCTATTACATATTGGGTTTATGGAACGGTATCTGAGCTAATTTGAAACCCTTGTTTTATGCATCACCCCACCTCACCTTTCCCGTTAAGCAGCCATAGTGTGTTTTCTAAACGTGCGACTCTGTTCTGTTTTGTAATTCAGTTCAAGGGTAGCGGTTTTTACATTCTCTCTGTAAGTGATATCTTATGATAAGTGTCTTTCTGTGTGACTTATTTCACTTAGAATCGTCGTACCTAAATCCACTCATCATGCTGCTCCTAGCCTTATGACGTTGATTTCATGGCTGAGTGATATTCCATTGTACATAAGGACCACAACTTCTTTATCCATTCTTCTCTTTCCTGGGATGTTTAAGGTGTAACGAAGTGGAGGTTCTTGTCAACAGAGCAGCCCTAAACTTTGGGGTGCCTGTGTCTTGCTGATTTTTAGTTTTCCCAATTTATACGCCCATGAGTGGAAGTGCCCTATGCTCTCTAAGCTGAGTTTTTTAGATGTTTCAGGACACACCGTACACTTCTCCAGAGTGGCTGTTGGCAATTTACAGCCCGCCCATCAGCGTAGCAAGGCTCCCATTTCTCCATGGCCTGTCCTGCATTTCTGGTTTTGACACTTTATTCAGCATGGCCCTTTTGACCGATGGGAAGCGAGACTTCTTTGTAGCGCTGATTTGCCTTTCCAGGTTGCTTGGTTGGCCAAAAAGGGCGTATGCGTTTTTTCCTGAATATATTCAGGAAAAAACGCATACGCCCTTTTTGGCCAAGGGCATCATTGTCGAGGTTTTGCCGCTTTTCCTGTGCTTTAAAGGCGATTCGAATCTACCTCCTGAAATCGGTTTCCTGCAATTCTGCCTTGCTTTCAAATCCTCTTCGTAGCCTTCCCTCCATATATTTGTGGACGAGAGTTATCATTTCTAACTCTGCAGGTTTGTGAATTGCAGTGCCCCTGAGCTCCATTTTTCAACTCGCTTTCTTGGGAGCTGGCCGCAAAAGCGCAGGATTGCTTCAGGCCCTATTCTGGCTCCGGGCGGCAGGCTGAGCCTGTGGTTAATTCTGCTTCCTGATGGGAAAATAGAGTGACCTGTGCCTGTCCCAACACCTAGAGCTAGTCTCTCATTGGTTCCCCCTCTTCCCGTTCATCCTCAGGACAAATTGCAACGTGTACGGAACAGGAGGTTAAAGGTGCTGATTCTCCAAGGAGGGAGATTGCTAGTAAAGCGGCTGGAATGGCGAGCCGGAGCACAAGGAGATGAGAAATGAGGTGCGTTTTAGAAACCTTTCCCGGTCACACGGTGTACCATCTTCTGGGTTTCTCGTGCATGTTTTCGACGTAGGAAGATGCCCTTGAACCTGCAGATTTGGGACCCATGGGATGGGTACCACGCCGTATTACTTTAAAGGGTCTGCGTTTGCTCACCCAACCTCACCAAACCTCTCAGCCCCAAGAGTGTCCACCCTTATGTCTCAGTCATCTGTGGGTCTAGATATGGTCAATCCAGGTGGCATCGCAGCCCCTGAACGAATTTTGTAAGAATTTCTCTCTCTTTCACTGTCTTTGTTTCACGGGTTTTTAAAAGTAATTGATTTTTATAATAGGGTTTAGCTGCTTTGCACTGCTGTGTTTATGCCGCTTTTCACCCACTTGACTCACTTACAGAGAGATATCAATACATAGGTTTTAAGATTCTTACTAGTCAGATATATTCTTGGGCGGTGAATAGGGGGTGTTGAGTCCAGTTCACTGAGCAAGGAGTAGGTCTTGTCTATTACATATTGGGTTTATGGAACGGTATCTGAGCTAATTTGAAACCCTTGTTTTATGCATCACCCCACCTCACCTTTCCCGTTAAGCAGCCATAGTGTGTTTTCTAAACGTGCGACTCTGTTCTGTTTTGTAATTCAGTTCAAGGGTAGCGGTTTTTACATTCTCTCTGTAAGTGATATCTTATGATAAGTGTCTTTCTGTGTGACTTATTTCACTTAGAATCGTCGTACCTAAATCCACTCATCATGCTGCTCCTAGCCTTATGACGTTGATTTCATGGCTGAGTGATATTCCATTGTACATAAGGACCACAACTTCTTTATCCATTCTTCTCTTTCCTGGGATGTTTAAGGTGTAACGAAGTGGAGGTTCTTGTCAACAGAGCAGCCCTAAACTTTGGGGTGCCTGTGTCTTGCTGATTTTTAGTTTTCCCAATTTATACGCCCATGAGTGGAAGTGCCCTATGCTCTCTAAGCTGAGTTTTTTAGATGTTTCAGGACACACCGTACACTTCTCCAGAGTGGCTGTTGGCAATTTACAGCCCGCCCATCAGCGTAGCAAGGCTCCCATTTCTCCATGGCCTGTCCTGCATTTCTGGTTTTGACACTTTATTCAGCATGGCCCTTTTGACCGATGGGAAGCGAGACTTCTTTGTAGCGCTGATTTGCCTTTCCAGGTTGCTTGGTTGGCCAAAAAGGGCGTATGCGTTTTTTCCTGAATATATTCAGGAAAAAACGCATACGCCCTTTTTGGCCAAGGGCATCATTGTCGAGGTTTTGCCGCTTTTCCTGTGCTTTAAAGGCGATTCGAATCTACCTCCTGGAATCGGTTTCCTGCAATTCTGCCTTGCTTTCAAATCCTCTTCGTTGCCTTCCCTCCATATATTTGTGGACGAGAGTTATCATTTCTAACTCTGCAGGTTTGTGAATTGCAGTGCCCCTGAGCTCCATTTTTCAACTCGCTTTCTTGGGAGCTGGCCGCAAAAGCGCAGGATTGCTTCAGGCCCTATTCTGGCTCCCGGCGGCAGGCTGAGCCTGTGGTTAATTCTTCTTCCTGATGGGAAAATAGAGTGACCTGTGCCTGTCCCAACACCTAGAGCTAGTCTCTCATTGGTTCCCCCTCTTCCCGTTCATCCTCAGGACAAATTGCAACGTGTTCGGAACAGGAGGTTAAAGGTGCTGATTCTCCCAGGAGGGAGATTGCTAGTAAAGCGGCTGGAATGGCGAACCGGAGCACAAGGAGATGAGAAATGAGGTGCGTTTTAGAAACCTTTCCCGGTCACACGGTGTACCATCTTCTGGGTTGCTCGTGCATGTTTTCGACGTAGGAAGATGCCCTTGAACCTGGAGATTTGGGACCCATGGGATGGGTACCACGCCGTATTACTTTAAAGGGTCTGCGTTTGCTCACCCAACCTCACCAAACCTCTCAGCCCCAAGAGTGTTCACCCTTATGTCTCAGTCATCTGTGGGTCTAGATATGGTCAATCCAGGTGGCATCGCAGCCCCTGAACGAATTTTGTAAGTATTTCTCTCTCTTTCACTGTCTTTGTTTCACGGGTTTTTAAAAGTAATTGATTTTTATAATGGGGTTTAGCTGCTTTGCACTGCTGTGTTTATGCCGCTTTACACCTACTTGACTCACTTACAGAGAGATATCAATACATAGGTTTTAAGATTCTTACTAGTCAGATATATTCTTGGGCGGTGAATAGGGGGCGTTGAGTCCAGTTCACTGAGCAAGGAGTAGGTCTTGTCTATTACATATTGGGTTTATGGAACGGTATCTGAGCTAATTTGAAACCCTTGTTTTATGCATCACCCCACCTCACCTTTCCCGTTAAGCAGCCATAGTGTGTTTTCTAAACGTGCGACTCTGTTCTGTTTTGTAATTCAGTTCAAGGGTAGCGGTTTTTACATTCTCTCTGTAAGTGATATCTTATGATAAGTGTCTTTCTGTGTGACTTATTTCACTTAGAATCGTCGTACCTAAATCCACTCATCATGCTGCTCCTAGCCTTATGACGTTGATTTCATGGCTGAGTGATATTCCATTGTACATAAGGACCACAACTTCTTTATCCATTCTTCTCTTTCCTGGGATGTTTAAGGTGTAACGAAGTGGAGGTTCTTGTCAACAGAGCAGCCCTAAACTTTGGGGTGCCTGTGTCTTGCTGATTTTTAGTTTTCCCAATTTATACGCCCATGAGTGGAAGTGCCCTATGCTCTCTAAGCTGAGTTTTTTAGATGTTTCAGGACACACCGTACACTTCTCCAGAGTGGCTGTTGGCAATTTACAGCCCGCCCATCAGCGTAGCAAGGCTCCCATTTCTCCATGGCCTGTCCTGCATTTCTGGTTTTGACACTTTATTCAGCATGGCCCTTTTGACCGATGGGAAGCGAGACTTCTTTGTAGCGCTGATTTGCCTTTCCAGGTTGCTTGGTTGGCCAAAAAGGGCGTATGCGTTTTTTCCTGAATATATTCAGGAAAAAACGCATACGCCCTTTTTGGCCAAGGGCATCATTGTCGAGGTTTTGCCGCTTTTCCTGTGCTTTAAAGGCGATTCGAATCTACCTCCTGGAATCGGTTTCCTGCAATTCTGCCTTGCTTTCAAATCCTCTTCGTTGCCTTCCCTCCATATATTTGTGGACGAGAGTTATCATTTCTAACTCTGCAGGTTTGTGAATTGCAGTGCCCCTGAGCTCCATTTTTCAACTCGCTTTCTTGGGAGCTGGCCGCAAAAGCGCAGGATTGCTTCAGGCCCTATTCTGGCTCCCGGCGGCAGGCTGAGCCTGTGGTTAATTCTTCTTCCTGATGGGAAAATAGAGTGACCTGTGCCTGTCCCAACACCTAGAGCTAGTCTCTCATTGGTTCCCCCTCTTCCCGTTCATCCTCAGGACAAATTGCAACGTGTACGGAACAGAAGGTTAAAGGTGCTGATTCTCCAAGGAGGGAGATTGCTAGTAAAGCGGCTGGAATGGCGAACCGGAGCACAAGGAGATGAGAAATGAGGTGCGTTTTAGAAACCTTTCCCGGTCACACGGTGTACCATCTTCTGGGTTGCTCGTGCATGTTTTCGACGTAGGAAGATGCCCTTGAACCTGGAGATTTGGGACCCATGGGATGGGTACCACGCCGTATTACTTTAAAGGGTCTGCGTTTGCTCACCCAACCTCACCAAACCTCTCAGGCCCAAGAGTGTTCACCCTTATGTCTCAGTCATCTGTGGGTCTAGATATGGTCAATCCAGGTGGCATCGCAGCCCCTGAACGAATTTTGTAAGAATTTCTCTCTCTTTCACTGTCTTTGTTTCACGGGTTTTTAAAAGTAATTGATTTTTATAATGGGGTTTAGCTGCTTTGCACTGCTGTGTTTATGCCGCTTTACACCTACTTGACTCACTTACAGAGAGATATCAATACATAGGTTTTAAGATTCTTACTAGTCAGATATATTCTTGGGCGGTGAATAGGGGGCGTTGAGTCCAGTTCACTGAGCAAGGAGTAGGTCTTGTCTATTACATATTGGGTTTATGGAACGGTATCTGAGCTAATTTGAAACCCTTGTTTTATGCATCACCCCACCTCACCTTTCCCGTTAAGCAGCCATAGTGTGTTTTCTAAACGTGCGACTCTGTTCTGTTTTGTAATTCAGTTCAAGGGTAGCGGTTTTTACATTCTCTCTGTAAGTGATATCTTATGATAAGTGTCTTTCTGTGTGACTTATTTCACTTAGAATCGTCGTACCTAAATCCACTCATCATGCTGCTCCTAGCCTTATGACGTTGATTTCATGGCTGAGTGATATTCCATTGTACATAAGGACCACAACTTCTTTATCCATTCTTCTCTTTCCTGGGATGTTTAAGGTGTAACGAAGTGGAGGTTCTTGTCAACAGAGCAGCCCTAAACTTTGGGGTGCCTGTGTCTTGCTGATTTTTAGTTTTCCCAATTTATACGCCCATGAGTGGAAGTGCCCTATGCTCTCTAAGCTGAGTTTTTTAGATGTTTCAGGACACACCGTACACTTCTCCAGAGTGGCTGTTGGCAATTTACAGCCCGCCCATCAGCGTAGCAAGGCTCCCATTTCTCCATGGCCTGTCCTGCATTTCTGGTTTTGACACTTTATTCAGCATGGCCCTTTTGACCGATGGGAAGCGAGACTTCTTTGTAGCGCTGATTTGCCTTTCCAGGTTGCTTGGTTGGCCAAAAAGGGCGTATGCGTTTCTTCCTGAATATATTCAGGAAAAAACGCATACGCCCTTTTTGGCCAAGGGCATCATTGTCGAGGTTTTGCCGCTTTTCCTGTGCTTTAAAGGCGATTCGAATCTACCTCCTGGAATCGGTTTCCTGCAATTCTGCCTTGCTTTCAAATCCTCTTCGTAGCCTTCCCTCCATATATTTGTGGACGAGAGTTATCATTTCTAACTCTGCAGGTTTGTGAATTGCAGTGCCCCTGAGCTCCATTTTTCAACTCGCTTTCTTGGGAGCTGGCCGCAAAAGCGCAGGATTGCTTCAGGCCCTATTCTGGCTCCGGGCGGCAGGCTGAGCCTGTGGTTAATTCTGCTTCCTGATGGGAAAATAGAGTGACCTGTGCCTGTCCCAACACCTAGAGCTAGTCTCTCATTGGTTCCCCCTCTTCCCGTTCATCCTCAGGACAAATTGCAACGTGTACGGAACAGAAGGTTAAAGGTGCTGATTCTCCAAGGAGGGAGATTGCTAGTAAAGCGGCTGGAATGGCGAACCGGAGCACAAGGAGATGAGAAATGAGGTGCGTTTTAGAAACCTTTCCCGGTCACACGGTGTACCATCTTCTGGGTTTCTCGTGCATGTTTTCGACGTAGGAAGATGCCCTTGACCCTGGAGATTTGGGACCCATGGGATGGGTACCACGCCGTATTACTTTAAAGGGTCTGCGTTTGCTCACCCAACCTCACCAAACCTCTCAGCCCCAAGAGTGTCCACCCTTATGTCTCAGTCATCTGTGGGTCTAGATATGGTCAATCCAGGTGGCATCGCAGCCCCTGAACGAATTTTGTAAGAATTTCTCTCTCTTTCACTGTCTTTGTTTCACGGGTTTTTAAAAGTAATTGATTTTTATAATAGGGTTTAGCTGCTTTGCACTGCTGTGTTTATGCCGCTTTTCACCCACTTGACTCACTTACAGAGAGATATCAATACATAGGTTTTAAGATTCTTACTAGTCAGATATATTCTTGGGCGGTGAATAGGGGGCGTTGAGTCCAGTTCACTGAGCAAGGAGTAGGTCTTGTCTATTACATATTGGGTTTATGGAACGGTATCTGAGCTAATTTGAAACCCTTGTTTTATGCATCACCCCACCTCACCTTTCCCGTTAAGCAGCCATAGTGTGTTTTCTAAACGTGCGACTCTGTTCTGTTTTGTAATTCAGTTCAAGGGTAGCGGTTTTTACATTCTCTCTGTAAGTGATATCTTATGATAAGTGTCTTTCTGTGTGACTTATTTCACTTAGAATCGTCGTACCTAAATCCACTCATCATGCTGCTCCTAGCCTTATGACGTTGATTTCATGGCTGAGTGATATTCCATTGTACATAAGGACCACAACTTCTTTATCCATTCTTCTCTTTCCTGGGATGTTTAAGGTGTAACGAAGTGGAGGTTCTTGTCAACAGAGCAGCCCTAAACTTTGGGGTGCCTGTGTCTTGCTGATTTTTAGTTTTCCCAATTTATACGCCCATGAGTGGAAGTGCCCTATGCTCTCTAAGCTGAGTTTTTTAGATGTTTCAGGACACACCGTACACTTCTCCAGAGTGGCTGTTGGCAATTTACAGCCCGCCCATCAGCGTAGCAAGGCTCCCATTTCTCCATGGCCTGTCCTGCATTTCTGGTTTTGACACTTTATTCAGCATGGCCCTTTTGACCGATGGGAAGCGAGACTTCTTTGTAGCGCTGATTTGCCTTTCCAGGTTGCTTGGTTGGCCAAAAAGGGCGTATGCGTTTTTTCCTGAATATATTCAGGAAAGAACGCATACGCCCTTTTTGGCCAAGGGCATCATTGTCGAGGTTTTGCCGCTTTTCCTGTGCTTTAAAGGTGATTCGAATCTACCTCCTGGAATCGGTTTCCTGCAATTCTGCCTTGCTTTCAAATCCTCTTCGTTGCCTTCCCTCCATATATTTGTGGACGAGAGTTATCATTTCTAACTCTGCAGGTTTGTGAATTGCAGTGCCCCTGAGCTCCATTATTCAACTCGCTTTCTTGGGAGCTGGCCGCAAAAGCGCAGGATTGCTTCAGGCCCTATTCTGGCTCCCGGCGGCAGGCTGAGCCTGTGGTTAATTCTTCTTCCTGATGGGAAAATAGAGTGACCTGTGCCTGTCCCAACACCTAGAGCTAGTCTCTCATTGGTTCCCCCTCTTCCCGTTCATCCTCAGGACAAATTGCAACGTGTACGGAACAGGAGGTTAAAGGTGCTGATTCTCCAAGGAGGGAGATTGCTAGTAAAGCGGCTGGAATGGCGAACCGGAGCACAAGGAGATGAGAAATGAGGTGCGTTTTAGAAACCTTTCCCGGTCACACGGTGTACCATCTTCTGGGTTGCTTGTGCATGTTTTCGACGTAGGAAGATGCCCTTGAACCTGGAGATTTGGGACCCATGGGATGGGTACCACGCCGTATTACTTTAAAGGGTCTGCGTTTGCTCACCCAACCTCACCAAACCTCTCAGCCCCAAGAGTGTCCACCCTTATGTCTCAGTCATCTGTGGGTATAGATATGGTCAATCCAGGTGGCATCGCAGCCCCTGAACGAATTTTGTAAGAATTTCTCTCTCTTTCACTGTCTTTGTTTCACGGGTTTTTAAAAGTAATTGATTTTTATAATGGGGTTTAGCTGCTTTGCACTGCTGTGTTTATGCCGCTTTTCACCCACTTGACTCACTTACAGAGAGATATCACTACATAGGTTTTAAGATTCTTACTAGTCAGATATATTCTTGGGCGGTGAATAGGGGTTGTTGAGTCCAGTTCACTGAGCAAGGAGTAGGTCTTGTCTATTACATATTGGGTTTATGGAACGGTATCTGAGCTAATTTGAAACCCTTGTTTTATGCATCACCCCACCTCACCTTTCCCGTTAAGCAGCCATAGTGTGTTTTCTAAACGTGCGACTCTGTTCTGTTTTGTAATTCAGTTCAAGGGTAGCGGTTTTTACATTCCCTCTGTAAGTGATATCTTATGATAAGTGTCTTTTTCTGTGTGACTTATTTCACTTAGAATCGTCGTACCTAAATCCACTCATCATGCTGCTCCTAGCCTTATGACGTTGATTTCATGGCTGAGTGATATTCCATTGTACATAAGGACCACAACTTCTTTATCCATTCTTCTCTTTCCTGGGATGTTTAAGGTGTAACGAAGTGGAGGTTCTTGTCAACAGAGCAGCCCTAAACTTTGGGGTGCCTGTGTCTTGCTGATTTTTAGTTTTCCCAATTTATACGCCCATGAGTGGAAGTGCCCTATGCTCTCTAAGCTGAGTTTTTTAGATGTTTCAGGACACACCGTACACTTCTCCAGAGTGGCTGTTGGCAATTTACAGCCCGCCCATCAGCGTAGCAAGGCTCCCATTTCTCCATGGCCTGTCCTGCATTTCTGGTTTTGACACTTTATTCAGCATGGCCCTTTTGACCGATGGGAAGCGAGACTTCTTTGTAGCGCTGATTTGCCTTTCCAGGTTGCTTGGTTGGCCAAAAAGGGCGTATGCGTTTTTTCCTGAATATATTCAGGAAAAAACGCATACGCCCTTTTTGGCCAAGGGCATCATTGTCGAGGTTTTGCCGCTTTTCCTGTGCTTTAAAGGCGATTCGAATCTACCTCCTGAAATCGGTTTCCTGCAATTCTGCCTTGCTTTCAAATCCTCTTCGTAGCCTTCCCTCCATATATTTGTGGACGAGAGTTATCATTTCTAACTCTGCAGGTTTGTGAATTGCAGTGCCCCTGAGCTCCATTTTTCAACTCGCTTTCTTGGGAGCTGGCCGCAAAAGCGCAGGATTGCTTCAGGCCCTATTCTGGCTCCGGGCGGCAGGCTGAGCCTGTGGTTAATTCTGCTTCCTGATGGGAAAATAGAGTGACCTGTGCCTGTCCCAACACCTAGAGCTAGTCTCTCATTGGTTCCCCCTCTTCCCGTTCATCCTCAGGACAAATTGCAACGTGTTCGGAACAGGAGGTTAAAGGTGCTGATTCTCCAAGGAGGGAGATTGCTAGTAAAGCGGCTGGAATGGCGAGCCGGAGCACAAGGAGATGAGAAATGAGGTGCGTTTTAGAAACCTTTCCCGGTCACACGGTGTACCATCTTCTGGGTTTCTCGTGCATGTTTTCGACGTAGGAAGATGCCCTTGAACCTGCAGATTTGGGACCCATGGGATGGGTACCACGCCGTATTACTTTAAAGGGTCTGCGTTTGCTCACCCAACCTCACCAAACCTCTCAGCCCCAAGAGTGTCCACCCTTATGTCTCAGTCATCTGTGGGTCTAGATATGGTCAATCCAGGTGGCATCGCAGCCCCTGAACGAATTTTGTAAGAATTTCTCTCTCTTTCACTGTCTTTGTTTCACGGGTTTTTAAAAGTAATTGATTTTTATAATAGGGTTTAGCTGCTTTGCACTGCTGTGTTTATGCCGCTTTTCACCCACTTGACTCACTTACAGAGAGATATCAATACATAGGTTTTAAGTTTCTTACTAGTCAGATATATTCTTGGGCGGTGAATAGGGGGCGTTGAGTCCAGTTCACTGAGCAAGGAGTAGGTCTTGTCTATTACATATTGGGTTTATGGAACGGTATCTGAGCTAATTTGAAACCCTTGTTTTATGCATCACCCCACCTCACCTTTCCCGTTAAGCAGCCATAGTGTGTTTTCTAAACGTGCGACTCTGTTCTGTTTTGTAATTCAGTTCAAGGGTAGCGGTTTTTACATTCTCTCTGTAAGTGATATCTTATGATAAGTGTCTTTCTGTGTGACTTATTTCACTTAGAATCGTCGTACCTAAATCCACTCATCATGCTGCTCCTAGCCTTATGACGTTGATTTCATGGCTGAGTGATATTCCATTGTACATAAGGACCACAACTTCTTTATCCATTCTTCTCTTTCCTGGGATGTTTAAGGTGTAACGAAGTGGAGGTTCTTGTCAACAGAGCAGCCCTAAACTTTGGGGTGCCTGTGTCTTGCTGATTTTTAGTTTTCCCAATTTATACGCCCATGAGTGGAAGTGCCCTATGCTCTCTAAGCTGAGTTTTTTAGATGTTTCAGGACACACCGTACACTTCTCCAGAGTGGCTGTTGGCAATTTACAGCCCGCCCATCAGCGTAGCAAGGCTCCCATTTCTCCATGGCCTGTCCTGCATTTCTGGTTTTGACACTTTATTCAGCATGGCCCTTTTGACCGATGGGAAGCGAGACTTCTTTGTAGCGCTGATTTGCCTTTCCAGGTTGCTTGGTTGGCCAAAAAGGGCGTATGCGTTTTTTCCTGAATATATTCAGGAAAAAACGCATACGCCCTTTTTGGCCAAGGGCATCATTGTCGAGGTTTTGCCGCTTTTCCTGTGCTTTAAAGGCGATTCGAATCTACCTCCTGAAATCGGTTTCCTGCAATTCTGCCTTGCTTTCAAATCCTCTTCGTAGCCTTCCCTCCATATATTTGTGGACGAGAGTTATCATTTCTAACTCTGCAGGTTTGTGAATTGCAGTGCCCCTGAGCTCCATTTTTCAACTCGCTTTCTTGGGAGCTGGCCGCAAAAGCGCAGGATTGCTTCAGGCCCTATTCTGGCTCCGGGCGGCAGGCTGAGCCTGTGGTTAATTCTGCTTCCTGATGGGAAAATAGAGTGACCTGTGCCTGTCCCAACACCTAGAGCTAGTCTCTCATTGGTTCCCCCTCTTCCCGTTCATCCTCAGGACAAATTGCAACGTGTACGGAACAGGAGGTTAAAGGTGCTGATTCTCCAAGGAGGGAGATTGCTAGTAAAGCGGCTGGAATGGCGAGCCGGAGCACAAGGAGATGAGAAATGAGGTGCGTTTTAGAAACCTTTCCCGGTCACACGGTGTACCATCTTCTGGGTTTCTCGTGCATGTTTTCGACGTAGGAAGATGCCCTTGAACCTGCAGATTTGGGACCCATGGGATGGGTACCACGCCGTATTACTTTAAAGGGTCTGCGTTTGCTCACCCAACCTCACCAAACCTCTCAGCCCCAAGAGTGTCCACCCTTATGTCTCAGTCATCTGTGGGTCTAGATATGGTCAATCCAGGTGGCATCGCAGCCCCTGAACGAATTTTGTAAGAATTTCTCTCTCTTTCACTGTCTTTGTTTCACGGGTTTTTAAAAGTAATTGATTTTTATAATAGGGTTTAGCTGCTTTGCAC
Organism: Balaenoptera borealis; assembly: GCF_965194805.1. Taxonomy (NCBI): domain Eukaryota; kingdom Metazoa; phylum Chordata; class Mammalia; order Artiodactyla; family Balaenopteridae; genus Balaenoptera; species Balaenoptera borealis. The sequence goes on from NC_138874.1 coordinate 43,053,575, forward strand.
TGCTGTGTTTATGCCGCTTTTCACCCACTTGACTCACTTACAGAGAGATATCAATACATAGGTTTTAAGATTCTTACTAGTCAGATATATTCTTGGGCGGTGAATAGGGGGTGTTGAGTCCAGTTCACTGAGCAAGGAGTAGGTCTTGTCTATTACATATTGGGTTTATGGAACGGTATCTGAGCTAATTTGAAACCCTTGTTTTATGCATCACCCCACCTCACCTTTCCCGTTAAGCAGCCATAGTGTGTTTTCTAAACGTGCGACTCTGTTCTGTTTTGTAATTCAGTTCAAGGGTAGCGGTTTTTACATTCTCTCTGTAAGTGATATCTTATGATAAGTGTCTTTCTGTGTGACTTATTTCACTTAGAATCGTCGTACCTAAATCCACTCATCATGCTGCTCCTAGCCTTATGACGTTGATTTCATGGCTGAGTGATATTCCATTGTACATAAGGACCACAACTTCTTTATCCATTCTTCTCTTTCCTGGGATGTTTAAGGTGTAACGAAGTGGAGGTTCTTGTCAACAGAGCAGCCCTAAACTTTGGGGTGCCTGTGTCTTGCTGATTTTTAGTTTTCCCAATTTATACGCCCATGAGTGGAAGTGCCCTATGCTCTCTAAGCTGAGTTTTTTAGATGTTTCAGGACACACCGTACACTTCTCCAGAGTGGCTGTTGGCAATTTACAGCCCGCCCATCAGCGTAGCAAGGCTCCCATTTCTCCATGGCCTGTCCTGCATTTCTGGTTTTGACACTTTATTCAGCATGGCCCTTTTGACCGATGGGAAGCGAGACTTCTTTGTAGCGCTGATTTGCCTTTCCAGGTTGCTTGGTTGGCCAAAAAGGGCGTATGCGTTTTTTCCTGAATATATTCAGGAAAAAACGCATACGCCCTTTTTGGCCAAGGGCATCATTGTCGAGGTTTTGCCGCTTTTCCTGTGCTTTAAAGGCGATTCGAATCTACCTCCTGGAATCGGTTTCCTGCAATTCTGCCTTGCTTTCAAATCCTCTTCGTTGCCTTCCCTCCATATATTTGTGGACGAGAGTTATCATTTCTAACTCTGCAGGTTTGTGAATTGCAGTGCCCCTGAGCTCCATTTTTCAACTCGCTTTCTTGGGAGCTGGCCGCAAAAGCGCAGGATTGCTTCAGGCCCTATTCTGGCTCCCGGCGGCAGGCTGAGCCTGTGGTTAATTCTTCTTCCTGATGGGAAAATAGAGTGACCTGTGCCTGTCCCAACACCTAGAGCTAGTCTCTCATTGGTTCCCCCTCTTCCCGTTCATCCTCAGGACAAATTGCAACGTGTACGGAACAGAAGGTTAAAGGTGCTGATTCTCCAAGGAGGGAGATTGCTAGTAAAGCGGCTGGAATGGCGAACCGGAGCACAAGGAGATGAGAAATGAGGTGCGTTTTAGAAACCTTTCCCGGTCACACGGTGTACCATCTTCTGGGTTGCTCGTGCATGTTTTCGACGTAGGAAGATGCCCTTGAACCTGGAGATTTGGGACCCATGGGATGGGTACCACGCCGTATTACTTTAAAGGGTCTGCGTTTGCTCACCCAACCTCACCAAACCTCTCAGCCCCAAGAGTGTTCACCCTTATGTCTCAGTCATCTGTGGGTCTAGATATGGTCAATCCAGGTGGCATCGCAGCCCCTGAACGAATTTTGTAAGAATTTCTCTCTCTTTCACTGTCTTTGTTTCACGGGTTTTTAAAAGTAATTGATTTTTATAATGGGGTTTAGCTGCTTTGCACTGCTGTGTTTATGCCGCTTTACACCTACTTGACTCACTTACAGAGAGATATCAATACATAGGTTTTAAGATTCTTACTAGTCAGATATATTCTTGGGCGGTGAATAGGGGGCGTTGAGTCCAGTTCACTGAGCAAGGAGTAGGTCTTGTCTATTACATATTGGGTTTATGGAACGGTATCTGAGCTAATTTGAAACCCTTGTTTTATGCATCACCCCACCTCACCTTTCCCGTTAAGCAGCCATAGTGTGTTTTCTAAACGTGCGACTCTGTTCTGTTTTGTAATTCAGTTCAAGGGTAGCGGTTTTTACATTCTCTCTGTAAGTGATATCTTATGATAAGTGTCTTTCTGTGTGACTTATTTCACTTAGAATCGTCGTACCTAAATCCACTCATCATGCTGCTCCTAGCCTTATGACGTTGATTTCATGGCTGAGTGATATTCCATTGTACATAAGGACCACAACTTCTTTATCCATTCTTCTCTTTCCTGGGATGTTTAAGGTGTAACGAAGTGGAGGTTCTTGTCAACAGAGCAGCCCTAAACTTTGGGGTGCCTGTGTCTTGCTGATTTTTAGTTTTCCCAATTTATACGCCCATGAGTGGAAGTGCCCTATGCTCTCTAAGCTGAGTTTTTTAGATGTTTCAGGACACACCGTACACTTCTCCAGAGTGGCTGTTGGCAATTTACAGCCCGCCCATCAGCGTAGCAAGGCTCCCATTTCTCCATGGCCTGTCCTGCATTTCTGGTTTTGACACTTTATTCAGCATGGCCCTTTTGACCGATGGGAAGCGAGACTTCTTTGTAGCGCTGATTTGCCTTTCCAGGTTGCTTGGTTGGCCAAAAAGGGCGTATGCGTTTTTTCCTGAATATATTCAGGAAAAAACGCATACGCCCTTTTTGGCCAAGGGCATCATTGTCGAGGTTTTGCCGCTTTTCCTGTGCTTTAAAGGCGATTCGAATCTACCTCCTGGAATCGGTTTCCTGCAATTCTGCCTTGCTTTCAAATCCTCTTCGTTGCCTTCCCTCCATATATTTGTGGACGAGAGTTATCATTTCTAACTCTGCAGGTTTGTGAATTGCAGTGCCCCTGAGCTCCATTTTTCAACTCGCTTTCTTGGGAGCTGGCCGCAAAAGCGCAGGATTGCTTCAGGCCCTATTCTGGCTCCCGGCGGCAGGCTGAGCCTGTGGTTAATTCTTCTTCCTGATGGGAAAATAGAGTGACCTGTGCCTGTCCCAACACCTAGAGCTAGTCTCTCATTGGTTCCCCCTCTTCCCGTTCATCCTCAGGACAAATTGCAACGTGTACGGAACAGAAGGTTAAAGGTGCTGATTCTCCAAGGAGGGAGATTGCTAGTAAAGCGGCTGGAATGGCGAACCGGAGCACAAGGAGATGAGAAATGAGGTGCGTTTTAGAAACCTTTCCCGGTCACACGGTGTACCATCTTCTGGGTTGCTCGTGCATGTTTTCGACGTAGGAAGATGCCCTTGAACCTGGAGATTTGGGACCCATGGGATGGGTACCACGCCGTATTACTTTAAAGGGTCTGCGTTTGCTCACCCAACCTCACCAAACCTCTCAGCCCCAAGAGTGTTCACCCTTATGTCTCAGTCATCTGTGGGTCTAGATATGGTCAATCCAGGTGGCATCGCAGCCCCTGAACGAATTTTGTAAGTATTTCTCTCTCTTTCACTGTCTTTGTTTCACGGGTTTTTAAAAGTAATTGATTTTTATAATGGGGTTTAGCTGCTTTGCACTGCTGTGTTTATGCCGCTTTACACCTACTTGACTCACTTACAGAGAGATATCAATACATAGGTTTTAAGATTCTTACTAGTCAGATATATTCTTGGGCGGTGAATAGGGGGCGTTGAGTCCAGTTCACTGAGCAAGGAGTAGGTCTTGTCTATTACATATTGGGTTTATGGAACGGTATCTGAGCTAATTTGAAACCCTTGTTTTATGCATCACCCCACCTCACCTTTCCCGTTAAGCAGCCATAGTGTGTTTTCTAAACGTGCGACTCTGTTCTGTTTTGTAATTCAGTTCAAGGGTAGCGGTTTTTACATTCTCTCTGTAAGTGATATCTTATGATAAGTGTCTTTCTGTGTGACTTATTTCACTTAGAATCGTCGTACCTAAATCCACTCATCATGCTGCTCCTAGCCTTATGACGTTGATTTCATGGCTGAGTGATATTCCATTGTACATAAGGACCACAACTTCTTTATCCATTCTTCTCTTTCCTGGGATGTTTAAGGTGTAACGAAGTGGAGGTTCTTGTCAACAGAGCAGCCCTAAACTTTGGGGTGCCTGTGTCTTGCTGATTTTTAGTTTTCCCAATTTATACGCCCATGAGTGGAAGTGCCCTATGCTCTCTAAGCTGAGTTTTTTAGATGTTTCAGGACACACCGTACACTTCTCCAGAGTGGCTGTTGGCAATTTACAGCCCGCCCATCAGCGTAGCAAGGCTCCCATTTCTCCATGGCCTGTCCTGCATTTCTGGTTTTGACACTTTATTCAGCATGGCCCTTTTGACCGATGGGAAGCGAGACTTCTTTGTAGCGCTGATTTGCCTTTCCAGGTTGCTTGGTTGGCCAAAAAGGGCGTATGCGTTTTTTCCTGAATATATTCAGGAAAAAACGCATACGCCCTTTTTGGCCAAGGGCATCATTGTCGAGGTTTTGCCGCTTTTCCTGTGCTTTAAAGGCGATTCGAATCTACCTCCTGGAATCGGTTTCCTGCAATTCTGCCTTGCTTTCAAATCCTCTTCGTTGCCTTCCCTCCATATATTTGTGGACGAGAGTTATCATTTCTAACTCTGCAGGTTTGTGAATTGCAGTGCCCCTGAGCTCCATTTTTCAACTCGCTTTCTTGGGAGCTGGCCGCAAAAGCGCAGGATTGTTTCAGGCCCTATTCTGGCTCCCGGCGGCAGGCTGAGCCTGTGGTTAATTCTTCTTCCTGATGGGAAAATAGAGTGACCTGTGCCTGTCCCAACACCTAGAGCTAGTCTCTCATTGGTTCCCCCTCTTCCCGTTCATCCTCAGGACAAATTGCAACGTGTACGGAACAGAAGATTAAAGGTGTTGATTCTCCAAGGAGGGAGATTGCTAGTAAAGCGGCTGGAATGGCGAACCGGAGCACAAGGAGATGAGAAATGAGGTGCGTTTTAGAAACCTTTCCCGGTCACACGGTGTACCATCTTCTGGGTTGCTCGTGCATGTTTTCGACGTAGGAAGATGCCCTTGAACCTGGAGATTTGGGACCCATGGGATGGGTACCACGCCGTATTACTTTAAAGGGTCTGCGTTTGCTCACCCAACCTCACCAAACCTCTCAGCCCCAAGAGTGTTCACCCTTATGTCTCAGTCATCTGTGGGTCTAGATATGGTCAATCCAGGTGGCATCGCAGCCCCTGAACGAATTTTGTAAGAATTTCTCTCTCTTTCACTGTCTTTGTTTCACGGGTTTTTAAAAGTAATTGATTTTTATAATGGGGTTTAGCTGCTTTGCACTGCTGTGTTTATGCCGCTTTACACCTACTTGACTCACTTACAGAGAGATATCAATACATAGGTTTTAAGATTCTTACTAGTCAGATATATTCTTGGGCGGTGAATAGGGGGCGTTGAGTCCAGTTCACTGAGCAAGGAGTAGGTCTTGTCTATTACATATTGGGTTTATGGAACGGTATCTGAGCTAATTTGAAACCCTTGTTTTATGCATCACCCCACCTCACCTTTCCCGTTAAGCAGCCATAGTGTGTTTTCTAAACGTGCGACTCTGTTCTGTTTTGTAATTCAGTTCAAGGGTAGCGGTTTTTACATTCTCTCTGTAAGTGATATCTTATGATAAGTGTCTTTCTGTGTGACTTATTTCACTTAGAATCGTCGTACCTAAATCCACTCATCATGCTGCTCCTAGCCTTATGACGTTGATTTCATGGCTGAGTGATATTCCATTGTACATAAGGACCACAACTTCTTTATCCATTCTTCTCTTTCCTGGGATGTTTAAGGTGTAACGAAGTGGAGGTTCTTGTCAACAGAGCAGCCCTAAACTTTGGGGTGCCTGTGTCTTGCTGATTTTTAGTTTTCCCAATTTATACGCCCATGAGTGGAAGTGCCCTATGCTCTCTAAGCTGAGTTTTTTAGATGTTTCAGGACACACCGTACACTTCTCCAGAGTGGCTGTTGGCAATTTACAGCCCGCCCATCAGCGTAGCAAGGCTCCCATTTCTCCATGGCCTGTCCTGCATTTCTGGTTTTGACACTTTATTCAGCATGGCCCTTTTGACCGATGGGAAGCGAGACTTCTTTGTAGCGCTGATTTGCCTTTCCAGGTTGCTTGGTTGGCCAAAAAGGGCGTATGCGTTTTTTCCTGAATATATTCAGGAAAAAACGCATACGCCCTTTTTGGCCAAGGGCATCATTGTCGAGGTTTTGCCGCTTTTCCTGTGCTTTAAAGGCGATTCGAATCTACCTCCTGGAATCGGTTTCCTGCAATTCTGCCTTGCTTTCAAATCCTCTTCGTTGCCTTCCCTCCATATATTTGTGGACGAGAGTTATCATTTCTAACTCTGCAGGTTTGTGAATTGCAGTGCCCCTGAGCTCCATTTTTCAACTCGCTTTCTTGGGAGCTGGCCGCAAAAGCGCAGGATTGCTTCAGGCCCTATTCTGGCTCCCGGCGGCAGGCTGAGCCTGTGGTTAATTCTTCTTCCTGATGGGAAAATAGAGTGACCTGTGCCTGTCCCAACACCTAGAGCTAGTCTCTCATTGGTTCCCCCTCTTCCCGTTCATCCTCAGGACAAATTGCAACGTGTACGGAACAGGAGGTTAAAGGTGCTGATTCTCCAAGGAGGGAGATTGCTAGTAAAGCGACTGGAATGGGGAACCGGAGCACAAGGAGATGAGAAATGAGGTGCGTTTTAGAAACCTTTCCCGGTCACACGGTGTACCATCTTCTGGGTTGCTCGTGCATGTTTTCGACGTAGGAAGATGCCCTTGAACCTGGAGATTTGGGACCCATGGGATGGGTACCACGCCGTATTACTTTAAAGGGTCTGCGTTTGCTCACCCAACCTCACCAAACCTCTCAGCCCCAAGAGTGTCCACCCTTATGTCTCAGTCATCTGTGGGTATAGATATGGTCAATCCAGGTGGCATCGCAGCCCCTGAACGAATTTTGTAAGAATTTCTCTCTCTTTCACTGTCTTTGTTTCACGGGTTTTTAAAAGTAATTGATTTTTATAATGGGGTTTAGCTGCTTTGCACTGCTGTGTTTATGCCGCTTTACACCTACTTGACTCACTTACAGAGAGATATCACTACATAGGTTTTAAGATTCTTACTAGTCAGATATATTCTTGGGCGGTGAATAGGGGTTGTTGAGTCCAGTTCACTGAGCAAGGAGTAGGTCTTGTCTATTACATATTGGGTTTATGGAACGGTATCTGAGCTAATTTGAAACCCTTGTTTTATGCATCACCCCACCTCACCTTTCCCGTTAAGCAGCCATAGTGTGTTTTCTAAACGTGCGACTCTGTTGTGTTTTGTAATTCAGTTCAAGGGTAGCGGTTTTTACATTCCCTCTGTAAGTGATATCTTATGATAAGTGTCTTTTTCTGTGTGACTTATTTCACTTAGAATCGTCGTACCTAAATCCACTCATCATGCTGCTCCTAGCCTTATGACGTTGATTTCATGGCTGAGTGATATTCCATTGTACATAAGGACCACAACTTCTTTATCCATTCTTCTCTTTCCTGGGATGTTTAAGGTGTAACGAAGTGGAGGTTCTTGTCAACAGAGCAGCCCTAAACTTTGGGGTGCCTGTGTCTTGCTGATTTTTAGTTTTCCCAATTTATACGCCCATGAGTGGAAGTGCCCTATGCTCTCTAAGCTGAGTTTTTTAGATGTTTCAGGACACACCGTACACTTCTCCAGAGTGGCTGTTGGCAATTTACAGCCCGCCCATCAGCGTAGCAAGGCTCCCATTTCTCCATGGCCTGTCCTGCATTTCTGGTTTTGACACTTTATTCAGCATGGCCCTTTTGACCGATGGGAAGCGAGACTTCTTTGTAGCGCTGATTTGCCTTTCCAGGTTGCTTGGTTGGCCAAAAAGGGCGTATGCGTTTTTTCCTGAATATATTCAGGAAAAAACGCATACGCCCTTTTTGGCCAAGGGCATCATTGTCGAGGTTTTGCCGCTTTTCCTGTGCTTTAAAGGCGATTCGAATCTACCTCCTGAAATCGGTTTCCTGCAATTCTGCCTTGCTTTCAAATCCTCTTCGTAGCCTTCCCTCCATATATTTGTGGACGAGAGTTATCATTTCTAACTCTGCAGGTTTGTGAATTGCAGTGCCCCTGAGCTCCATTTTTCAACTCGCTTTCTTGGGAGCTGGCCGCAAAAGCGCAGGATTGCTTCAGGCCCTATTCTGGCTCCCGGCGGCAGGCTGAGCCTGTGGTTAATTCTGCTTCCTGATGGGAAAATAGAGTGACCTGTGCCTGTCCCAACACCTAGAGCTAGTCTCTCATTGGTTCCCCCTCTTCCCGTTCATCCTCAGGACAAATTGCAACGTGTTCGGAACAGGAGGTTAAAGGTGCTGATTCTCCAAGGAGGGAGATTGCTAGTAAAGCGGCTGGAATGGCGAACCGGAGCACAAGGAGATGAGAAATGAGGTGCGTTTTAGAAACCTTTCCCGGTCACACGGTGTACCATCTTCTGGGTTGCTCGTGCATGTTTTCGACGTAGGAAGATGCCCTTGAACCTGGAGATTTGGGACCCATGGGATGGGTACCACGCCGTATTATTTTACAGGGTCTGCGTTAGCTCACCCAACCTCACCAAACCTCTCAGCCCCAAGAGTGTCCAACCTTATGTCTCAATCAGCTGTGGGTCTAGATATGGTCAGTCCAGGTGGCATCACAGCACCTGAACGAATTTTGTAAGAATTTCTCTCTCTTTCACTGTCTTTGTTTCACGGGTTTTTAAAAGTAATTGATTTTTATAATAGGGTTTAGCTGCTTTGCACTGCTGTGTTTATGCCGCTTTTCACCCACTTGACTCACTTACAGAGAGATATCAATACATAGGTTTTAAGATTCTTACTAGTCAGATATATTCTTGGGCGGTGAATAGGGGGCGTTGAGTCCAGTTCACTGAGCAAGGAGTAGGTCTTGTCTATTACATATTGGGTTTATGGAACGGTATCTGAGCTAATTTGAAACCCTTGTTTTATGCATCACCCCACCTCACCTTTCCCGTTAAGCAGCCATAGTGTGTTTTCTAAACGTGCGACTCTGTTCTGTTTTGTAATTCAGTTCAAGGGTAGCGGTTTTTACATTCTCTCTGTAAGTGATATCTTATGATAAGTGTCTTTCTGTGTGACTTATTTCACTTAGAATCGTCGTACCTAAATCCACTCATCATGCTGCTCCTAGCCTTATGACGTTGATTTCATGGCTGAGTGATATTCCATTGTACATAAGGACCACAACTTCTTTATCCATTCTTCTCTTTCCTGGGATGTTTAAGGTGTAACGAAGTGGAGGTTCTTGTCAACAGAGCAGCCCTAAACTTTGGGGTGCCTGTGTCTTGCTGATTTTTAGTTTTCCCAATTTATACGCCCATGAGTGGAAGTGCCCTATGCTCTCTAAGCTGAGTTTTTTAGATGTTTCAGGACACACCGTACACTTCTCCAGAGTGGCTGTTGGCAATTTACAGCCCGCCCATCAGCGTAGCAAGGCTCCCATTTCTCCATGGCCTGTCCTGCATTTCTGGTTTTGACACTTTATTCAGCATGGCCCTTTTGACCGATGGGAAGCGAGACTTCTTTGTAGCGCTGATTTGCCTTTCCAGGTTGCTTGGTTGGCCAAAAAGGGCGTATGCGTTTCTTCCTGAATATATTCAGGAAAAAACGCATACGCCCTTTTTGGCCAAGGGCATCATTGTCGAGGTTTTGCCGCTTTTCCTGTGCTTTAAAGGCGATTCGAATCTACCTCCTGGAATCGGTTTCCTGCAATTCTGCCTTGCTTTCAAATCCTCTTCGTAGCCTTCCCTCCATATATTTGTGGACGAGAGTTATCATTTCTAACTCTGCAGGTTTGTGAATTGCAGTGCCCCTGAGCTCCATTTTTCAACTCGCTTTCTTGGGAGCTGGCCGCAAAAGCGCAGGATTGCTTCAGGCCCTATTCTGGCTCCGGGCGGCAGGCTGAGCCTGTGGTTAATTCTGCTTCCTGATGGGAAAATAGAGTGACCTGTGCCTGTCCCAACACCTAGAGCTAGTCTCTCATTGGTTCCCCCTCTTCCCGTTCATCCTCAGGACAAATTGCAACGTGTACGGAACAGAAGGTTAAAGGTGCTGATTCTCCAAGGAGGGAGATTGCTAGTAAAGCGGCTGGAATGGCGAACCGGAGCACAAGGAGATGAGAAATGAGGTGCGTTTTAGAAACCTTTCCCGGTCACACGGTGTACCATCTTCTGGGTTTCTCGTGCATGTTTTCGACGTAGGAAGATGCCCTTGACCCTGGAGATTTGGGACCCATGGGATGGGTACCACGCCGTATTACTTTAAAGGGTCTGCGTTTGCTCACCCAACCTCACCAAACCTCTCAGCCCCAAGAGTGTCCACCCTTATGTCTCAGTCATCTGTGGGTCTAGATATGGTCAATCCAGGTGGCATCGCAGCCCCTGAACGAATTTTGTAAGAATTTCTCTCTCTTTCACTGTCTTTGTTTCACGGGTTTTTAAAAGTAATTGATTTTTATAATAGGGTTTAGCTGCTTTGCACTGCTGTGTTTATGCCGCTTTTCACCCACTTGACTCACTTACAGAGAGATATCAATACATAGGTTTTAAGATTCTTACTAGTCAGATATATTCTTGGGCGGTGAATAGGGGGCGTTGAGTCCAGTTCACTGAGCAAGGAGTAGGTCTTGTCTATTACATATTGGGTTTATGGAACGGTATCTGAGCTAATTTGAAACCCTTGTTTTATGCATCACCCCACCTCACCTTTCCCGTTAAGCAGCCATAGTGTGTTTTCTAAACGTGCAACTCTGTTCTGTTTTGTAATTCAGTTCAAGGGTAGCGGTTTTTACATTCTCTCTGTAAGTGATATCTTATGATAAGTGTCTTTCTGTGTGACTTATTTCACTTAGAATCGTCGTACCTAAATCCACTCATCATGCTGCTCCTAGCCTTATGACGTTGATTTCATGGCTGAGTGATATTCCATTGTACATAAGGACCACAACTTCTTTATCCATTCTTCTCTTTCCTGGGATGTTTAAGGTGTAACGAAGTGGAGGTTCTTGTCAACAGAGCAGCCCTAAACTTTGGGGTGCCTGTGTCTTGCTGATTTTTAGTTTTCCCAATTTATACGCCCATGAGTGGAAGTGCCCTATGCTCTCTAAGCTGAGTTTTTTAGATGTTTCAGGACACACCGTACACTTCTCCAGAGTGGCTGTTGGCAATTTACAGCCCGCCCATCAGCGTAGCAAGGCTCCCATTTCTCCATGGCCTGTCCTGCATTTCTGGTTTTGACACTTTATTCAGCATGGCCCTTTTGACCGATGGGAAGCGAGACTTCTTTGTAGCGCTGATTTGCCTTTCCAGGTTGCTTGGTTGGCCAAAAAGGGCGTATGCGTTTTTTCCTGAATATATTCAGGAAAGAACGCATACGCCCTTTTTGGCCAAGGGCATCATTGTCGAGGTTTTGCCGCTTTTCCTGTGCTTTAAAGGTGATTCGAATCTACCTCCTGGAATCGGTTTCCTGCAATTCTGCCTTGCTTTCAAATCCTCTTCGTTGCCTTCCCTCCATATATTTGTGGACGAGAGTTATCATTTCTAACTCTGCAGGTTTGTGAATTGCAGTGCCCCTGAGCTCCATTATTCAACTCGCTTTCTTGGGAGCTGGCCGCAAAAGCGCAGGATTGCTTCAGGCCCTATTCTGGCTCCCGGCGGCAGGCTGAGCCTGTGGTTAATTCTTCTTCCTGATGGGAAAATAGAGTGACCTGTGCCTGTCCCAACACCTAGAGCTAGTCTCTCATTGGTTCCCCCTCTTCCCGTTCATCCTCAGGACAAATTGCAACGTGTACGGAACAGGAGGTTAAAGGTGCTGATTCTCCAAGGAGGGAGATTGCTAGTAAAGCGGCTGGAATGGCGAACCGGAGCACAAGGAGATGAGAAATGAGGTGCGTTTTAGAAACCTTTCCCGGTCACACGGTGTACCATCTTCTGGGTTGCTTGTGCATGTTTTCGACGTAGGAAGATGCCCTTGAACCTGGAGATTTGGGACCCATGGGATGGGTACCACGCCGTATTACTTTAAAGGGTCTGCGTTTGCTCACCCAACCTCACCAAACCTCTCAGCCCCAAGAGTGTCCACCCTTATGTCTCAGTCATCTGTGGGTATAGATATGGTCAATCCAGGTGGCATCGCAGCCCCTGAACGAATTTTGTAAGAATTTCTCTCTCTTTCACTGTCTTTGTTTCACGGGTTTTTAAAAGTAATTGATTTTTATAATGGGGTTTAGCTGCTTTGCACTGCTGTGTTTATGCCGCTTTTCACCCACTTGACTCACTTACAGAGAGATATCACTACATAGGTTTTAAGATTCTTACTAGTCAGATATATTCTTGGGCGGTGAATAGGGGTTGTTGAGTCCAGTTCACTGAGCAAGGAGTAGGTCTTGTCTATTACATATTGGGTTTATGGAACGGTATCTGAGCTAATTTGAAACCCTTGTTTTATGCATCACCCCACCTCACCTTTCCCGTTAAGCAGCCATAGTGTGTTTTCTAAACGTGCGACTCTGTTCTGTTTTGTAATTCAGTTCAAGGGTAGCGGTTTTTACATTCCCTCTGTAAGTGATATCTTATGATAAGTGTCTTTTTCTGTGTGACTTATTTCACTTAGAATCGTCGTACCTAAATCCACTCATCATGCTGCTCCTAGCCTTATGACGTTGATTTCATGGCTGAGTGATATTCCATTGTACATAAGGACCACAACTTCTTTATCCATTCTTCTCTTTCCTGGGATGTTTAAGGTGTAACGAAGTGGAGGTTCTTGTCAACAGAGCAGCCCTAAACTTTGGGGTGCCTGTGTCTTGCTGATTTTTAGTTTTCCCAATTTATACGCCCATGAGTGGAAGTGCCCTATGCTCTCTAAGCTGAGTTTTTTAGATGTTTCAGGACACACCGTACACTTCTCCAGAGTGGCTGTTGGCAATTTACAGCCCGCCCATCAGCGTAGCAAGGCTCCCATTTCTCCATGGCCTGTCCTGCATTTCTGGTTTTGACACTTTATTCAGCATGGCCCTTTTGACCGATGGGAAGCGAGACTTCTTTGTAGCGCTGATTTGCCTTTCCAGGTTGCTTGGTTGGCCAAAAAGGGCGTATGCGTTTTTTCCTGAATATATTCAGGAAAAAACGCATACGCCCTTTTTGGCCAAGGGCATCATTGTCGAGGTTTTGCCGCTTTTCCTGTGCTTTAAAGGCGATTCGAATCTACCTCCTGAAATCGGTTTCCTGCAATTCTGCCTTGCTTTCAAATCCTCTTCGTAGCCTTCCCTCCATATATTTGTGGACGAGAGTTATCATTTCTAACTCTGCAGGTTTGTGAATTGCAGTGCCCCTGAGCTCCATTTTTCAACTCGCTTTCTTGGGAGCTGGCCGCAAAAGCGCAGGATTGCTTCAGGCCCTATTCTGGCTCCGGGCGGCAGGCTGAGCCTGTGGTTAATTCTGCTTCCTGATGGGAAAATAGAGTGACCTGTGCCTGTCCCAACACCTAGAGCTAGTCTCTCATTGGTTCCCCCTCTTCCCGTTCATCCTCAGGACAAATTGCAACGTGTTCGGAACAGGAGGTTAAAGGTGCTGATTCTCCAAGGAGGGAGATTGCTAGTAAAGCGGCTGGAATGGCGAGCCGGAGCACAAGGAGATGAGAAATGAGGTGCGTTTTAGAAACCTTTCCCGGTCACACGGTGTACCATCTTCTGGGTTTCTCGTGCATGTTTTCGACGTAGGAAGATGCCCTTGAACCTGCAGATTTGGGACCCATGGGATGGGTACCACGCCGTATTACTTTAAAGGGTCTGCGTTTGCTCACCCAACCTCACCAAACCTCTCAGCCCCAAGAGTGTCCACCCTTATGTCTCAGTCATCTGTGGGTCTAGATATGGTCAATCCAGGTGGCATCGCAGCCCCTGAACGAATTTTGTAAGAATTTCTCTCTCTTTCACTGTCTTTGTTTCACGGGTTTTTAAAAGTAATTGATTTTTATAATAGGGTTTAGCTGCTTTGCACTGCTGTGTTTATGCCGCTTTTCACCCACTTGACTCACTTACAGAGAGATATCAATACATAGGTTTTAAGTTTCTTACTAGTCAGATATATTCTTGGGCGGTGAATAGGGGGCGTTGAGTCCAGTTCACTGAGCAAGGAGTAGGTCTTGTCTATTACATATTGGGTTTATGGAACGGTATCTGAGCTAATTTGAAACCCTTGTTTTATGCATCACCCCACCTCACCTTTCCCGTTAAGCAGCCATAGTGTGTTTTCTAAACGTGCGACTCTGTTCTGTTTTGTAATTCAGTTCAAGGGTAGCGGTTTTTACATTCTCTCTGTAAGTGATATCTTATGATAAGTGTCTTTCTGTGTGACTTATTTCACTTAGAATCGTCGTACCTAAATCCACTCATCATGCTGCTCCTAGCCTTATGACGTTGATTTCATGGCTGAGTGATATTCCATTGTACATAAGGACCACAACTTCTTTATCCATTCTTCTCTTTCCTGGGATGTTTAAGGTGTAACGAAGTGGAGGTTCTTGTCAACAGAGCAGCCCTAAACTTTGGGGTGCCTGTGTCTTGCTGATTTTTAGTTTTCCCAATTTATACGCCCATGAGTGGAAGTGCCCTATGCTCTCTAAGCTGAGTTTTTTAGATGTTTCAGGACACACCGTACACTTCTCCAGAGTGGCTGTTGGCAATTTACAGCCCGCCCATCAGCGTAGCAAGGCTCCCATTTCTCCATGGCCTGTCCTGCATTTCTGGTTTTGACACTTTATTCAGCATGGCCCTTTTGACCGATGGGAAGCGAGACTTCTTTGTAGCGCTGATTTGCCTTTCCAGGTTGCTTGGTTGGCCAAAAAGGGCGTATGCGTTTTTTCCTGAATATATTCAGGAAAAAACGCATACGCCCTTTTTGGCCAAGGGCATCATTGTCGAGGTTTTGCCGCTTTTCCTGTGCTTTAAAGGCGATTCGAATCTACCTCCTGAAATCGGTTTCCTGCAATTCTGCCTTGCTTTCAAATCCTCTTCGTAGCCTTCCCTCCATATATTTGTGGACGAGAGTTATCATTTCTAACTCTGCAGGTTTGTGAATTGCAGTGCCCCTGAGCTCCATTTTTCAACTCGCTTTCTTGGGAGCTGGCCGCAAAAGCGCAGGATTGCTTCAGGCCCTATTCTGGCTCCGGGCGGCAGGCTGAGCCTGTGGTTAATTCTGCTTCCTGATGGGAAAATAGAGTGACCTGTGCCTGTCCCAACACCTAGAGCTAGTCTCTCATTGGTTCCCCCTCTTCCCGTTCATCCTCAGGACAAATTGCAACGTGTACGGAACAGGAGGTTAAAGGTGCTGATTCTCCAAGGAGGGAGATTGCTAGTAAAGCGGCTGGAATGGCGAGCCGGAGCACAAGGAGATGAGAAATGAGGTGCGTTTTAGAAACCTTTCCCGGTCACACGGTGTACCATCTTCTGGGTTTCTCGTGCATGTTTTCGACGTAGGAAGATGCCCTTGAACCTGCAGATTTGGGACCCATGGGATGGGTACCACGCCGTATTACTTTAAAGGGTCTGCGTTTGCTCACCCAACCTCACCAAACCTCTCAGCCCCAAGAGTGTCCACCCTTATGTCTCAGTCATCTGTGGGTCTAGATATGGTCAATCCAGGTGGCATCGCAGCCCCTGAACGAATTTTGTAAGAATTTCTCTCTCTTTCACTGTCTTTGTTTCACGGGTTTTTAAAAGTAATTGATTTTTATAATAGGGTTTAGCTGCTTTGCACTGCTGTGTTTATGCCGCTTTTCACCCACTTGACTCACTTACAGAGAGATATCAATACATAGGTTTTAAGATTCTTACTAGTCAGATATATTCTTGGGCGGTGAATAGGGGGTGTTGAGTCCAGTTCACTGAGCAAGGAGTAGGTCTTGTCTATTACATATTGGGTTTATGGAACGGTATCTGAGCTAATTTGAAACCCTTGTTTTATGCATCACCCCACCTCACCTTTCCCGTTAAGCAGCCATAGTGTGTTTTCTAAACGTGCGACTCTGTTCTGTTTTGTAATTCAGTTCAAGGGTAGCGGTTTTTACATTCTCTCTGTAAGTGATATCTTATGATAAGTGTCTTTCTGTGTGACTTATTTCACTTAGAATCGTCGTACCTAAATCCACTCATCATGCTGCTCCTAGCCTTATGACGTTGATTTCATGGCTGAGTGATATTCCATTGTACATAAGGACCACAACTTCTTTATCCATTCTTCTCTTTCCTGGGATGTTTAAGGTGTAACGAAGTGGAGGTTCTTGTCAACAGAGCAGCCCTAAACTTTGGGGTGCCTGTGTCTTGCTGATTTTTAGTTTTCCCAATTTATACGCCCATGAGTGGAAGTGCCCTATGCTCTCTAAGCTGAGTTTTTTAGATGTTTCAGGACACACCGTACACTTCTCCAGAGTGGCTGTTGGCAATTTACAGCCCGCCCATCAGCGTAGCAAGGCTCCCATTTCTCCATGGCCTGTCCTGCATTTCTGGTTTTGACACTTTATTCAGCATGGCCCTTTTGACCGATGGGAAGCGAGACTTCTTTGTAGCGCTGATTTGCCTTTCCAGGTTGCTTGGTTGGCCAAAAAGGGCGTATGCGTTTTTTCCTGAATATATTCAGGAAAAAACGCATACGCCCTTTTTGGCCAAGGGCATCATTGTCGAGGTTTTGCCGCTTTTCCTGTGCTTTAAAGGCGATTCGAATCTACCTCCTGGAATCGGTTTCCTGCAATTCTGCCTTGCTTTCAAATCCTCTTCGTTGCCTTCCCTCCATATATTTGTGGACGAGAGTTATCATTTCTAACTCTGCAGGTTTGTGAATTGCAGTGCCCCTGAGCTCCATTTTTCAACTCGCTTTCTTGGGAGCTGGCCGCAAAAGCGCAGGATTGCTTCAGGCCCTATTCTGGCTCCCGGCGGCAGGCTGAGCCTGTGGTTAATTCTTCTTCCTGATGGGAAAATAGAGTGACCTGTGCCTGTCCCAACACCTAGAGCTAGTCTCTCATTGGTTCCCCCTCTTCCCGTTCATCCTCAGGACAAATTGCAACGTGTACGGAACAGAAGGTTAAAGGTGCTGATTCTCCAAGGAGGGAGATTGCTAGTAAAGCGGCTGGAATGGCGAACCGGAGCACAAGGAGATGAGAAATGAGGTGCGTTTTAGAAACCTTTCCCGGTCACACGGTGTACCATCTTCTGGGTTGCTCGTGCATGTTTTCGACGTAGGAAGATGCCCTTGAACCTGGAGATTTGGGACCCATGGGATGGGTACCACGCCGTATTACTTTAAAGGGTCTGCGTTTGCTCACCCAACCTCACCAAACCTCTCAGCCCCAAGAGTGTTCACCCTTATGTCTCAGTCATCTGTGGGTCTAGATATGGTCAATCCAGGTGGCATCGCAGCCCCTGAACGAATTTTGTAAGTATTTCTCTCTCTTTCACTGTCTTTGTTTCACGGGTTTTTAAAAGTAATTGATTTTTATAATGGGGTTTAGCTGCTTTGCACTGCTGTGTTTATGCCGCTTTACACCTACTTGACTCACTTACAGAGAGATATCAATACATAGGTTTTAAGATTCTTACTAGTCAGATATATTCTTGGGCGGTGAATAGGGGGCGTTGAGTCCAGTTCACTGAGCAAGGAGTAGGTCTTGTCTATTACATATTGGGTTTATGGAACGGTATCTGAGCTAATTTGAAACCCTTGTTTTATGCATCACCCCACCTCACCTTTCCCGTTAAGCAGCCATAGTGTGTTTTCTAAACGTGCGACTCTGTTCTGTTTTGTAATTCAGTTCAAGGGTAGCGGTTTTTACATTCTCTCTGTAAGTGATATCTTATGATAAGTGTCTTTCTGTGTGACTTATTTCACTTAGAATCGTCGTACCTAAATCCACTCATCATGCTGCTCCTAGCCTTATGACGTTGATTTCATGGCTGAGTGATATTCCATTGTACATAAGGACCACAACTTCTTTATCCATTCTTCTCTTTCCTGGGATGTTTAAGGTGTAACGAAGTGGAGGTTCTTGTCAACAGAGCAGCCCTAAACTTTGGGGTGCCTGTGTCTTGCTGATTTTTAGTTTTCCCAATTTATACGCCCATGAGTGGAAGTGCCCTATGCTCTCTAAGCTGAGTTTTTTAGATGTTTCAGGACACACCGTACACTTCTCCAGAGTGGCTGTTGGCAATTTACAGCCCGCCCATCAGCGTAGCAAGGCTCCCATTTCTCCATGGCCTGTCCTGCATTTCTGGTTTTGACACTTTATTCAGCATGGCCCTTTTGACCGATGGGAAGCGAGACTTCTTTGTAGCGCTGATTTGCCTTTCCAGGTTGCTTGGTTGGCCAAAAAGGGCGTATGCGTTTTTTCCTGAATATATTCAGGAAAAAACGCATACGCCCTTTTTGGCCAAGGGCATCATTGTCGAGGTTTTGCCGCTTTTCCTGTGCTTTAAAGGCGATTCGAATCTACCTCCTGGAATCGGTTTCCTGCAATTCTGCCTTGCTTTCAAATCCTCTTCGTTGCCTTCCCTCCATATATTTGTGGACGAGAGTTATCATTTCTAACTCTGCAGGTTTGTGAATTGCAGTGCCCCTGAGCTCCATTTTTCAACTCGCTTTCTTGGGAGCTGGCCGCAAAAGCGCAGGATTGCTTCAGGCCCTATTCTGGCTCCCGGCGGCAGGCTGAGCCTGTGGTTAATTCTTCTTCCTGATGGGAAAATAGAGTGACCTGTGCCTGTCCCAACACCTAGAGCTAGTCTCTCATTGGTTCCCCCTCTTCCCGTTCATCCTCAGGACAAATTGCAACGTGTACGGAACAGAAGGTTAAAGGTGTTGATTCTCCAAGGAGGGAGATTGCTAGTAAAGCGGCTGGAATGGCGAACCGGAGCACAAGGAGATGAGAAATGAGGTGCGTTTTAGAAACCTTTCCCGGTCACACGGTGTACCATCTTCTGGGTTGCTCGTGCATGTTTTCGACGTAGGAAGATGCCCTTGAACCTGGAGATTTGGGACCCATGGGATGGGTACCACGCCGTATTACTTTAAAGGGTCTGCGTTTGCTCACCCAACCTCACCAAACCTCTCAGCCCCAAGAGTGTTCACCCTTATGTCTCAGTCATCTGTGGGTCTAGATATGGTCAATCCAGGTGGCATCGCAGCCCCTGAACGAATTTTGTAAGAATTTCTCTCTCTTTCACTGTCTTTGTTTCACGGGTTTTTAAAAGTAATTGATTTTTATAATGGGGTTTAGCTGCTTTGCACTGCTGTGTTTATGCCGCTTTACACCTACTTGACTCACTTACAGAGAGATATCAATACATAGGTTTTAAGATTCTTACTAGTCAGATATATTCTTGGGCGGTGAATAGGGGGCGTTGAGTCCAGTTCACTGAGCAAGGAGTAGGTCTTGTCTATTACATATTGGGTTTATGGAACGGTATCTGAGCTAATTTGAAACCCTTGTTTTATGCATCACCCCACCTCACCTTTCCCGTTAAGCAGCCATAGTGTGTTTTCTAAACGTGCGACTCTGTTCTGTTTTGTAATTCAGTTCAAGGGTAGCGGTTTTTACATTCTCTCTGTAAGTGATATCTTATGATAAGTGTCTTTCTGTGTGACTTATTTCACTTAGAATCGTCGTACCTAAATCCACTCATCATGCTGCTCCTAGCCTTATGACGTTGATTTCATGGCTGAGTGATATTCCATTGTACATAAGGACCACAACTTCTTTATCCATTCTTCTCTTTCCTGGGATGTTTAAGGTGTAACGAAGTGGAGGTTCTTGTCAACAGAGCAGCCCTAAACTTTGGGGTGCCTGTGTCTTGCTGATTTTTAGTTTTCCCAATTTATACGCCCATGAGTGGAAGTGCCCTATGCTCTCTAAGCTGAGTTTTTTAGATGTTTCAGGACACACCGTACACTTCTCCAGAGTGGCTGTTGGCAATTTACAGCCCGCCCATCAGCGTAGCAAGGCTCCCATTTCTCCATGGCCTGTCCTGCATTTCTGGTTTTGACACTTTATTCAGCATGGCCCTTTTGACCGATGGGAAGCGAGACTTCTTTGTAGCGCTGATTTGCCTTTCCAGGTTGCTTGGTTGGCCAAAAAGGGCGTATGCGTTTTTTCCTGAATATATTCAGGAAAAAACGCATACGCCCTTTTTGGCCAAGGGCATCATTGTCGAGGTTTTGCCGCTTTTCCTGTGCTTTAAAGGCGATTCGAATCTACCTCCTGGAATCGGTTTCCTGCAATTCTGCCTTGCTTTCAAATCCTCTTCGTTGCCTTCCCTCCATATATTTGTGGACGAGAGTTATCATTTCTAACTCTGCAGGTTTGTGAATTGCAGTGCCCCTGAGCTCCATTTTTCAACTCGCTTTCTTGGGAGCTGGCCGCAAAAGCGCAGGATTGCTTCAGGCCCTATTCTGGCTCCCGGCGGCAGGCTGAGCCTGTGGTTAATTCTTCTTCCTGATGGGAAAATAGAGTGACCTGTGCCTGTCCCAACACCTAGAGCTAGTCTCTCATTGGTTCCCCCTCTTCCCGTTCATCCTCAGGACAAATTGCAACGTGTACGGAACAGGAGGTTAAAGGTGCTGATTCTCCAAGGAGGGAGATTGCTAGTAAAGCGACTGGAATGGGGAACCGGAGCACAAGGAGATGAGAAATGAGGTGCGTTTTAGAAACCTTTCCCGGTCACACGGTGTACCATCTTCTGGGTTGCTCGTGCATGTTTTCGACGTAGGAAGATGCCCTTGAACCTGGAGATTTGGGACCCATGGGATGGGTACCACGCCGTATTACTTTAAAGGGTCTGCGTTTGCTCACCCAACCTCACCAAACCTCTCAGCCCCAAGAGTGTCCACCCTTATGTCTCAGTCATCTGTGGGTATAGATATGGTCAATCCAGGTGGCATCGCAGCCCCTGAACGAATTTTGTAAGAATTTCTCTCTCTTTCACTGTCTTTGTTTCACGGGTTTTTAAAAGTAATTGATTTTTATAATGGGGTTTAGCTGCTTTGCACTGCTGTGTTTATGCCGCTTTACACCTACTTGACTCACTTACAGAGAGATATCACTACATAGGTTTTAAGATTCTTACTAGTCAGATATATTCTTGGGCGGTGAATAGGGGTTGTTGAGTCCAGTTCACTGAGCAAGGAGTAGGTCTTGTCTATTACATATTGGGTTTATGGAACGGTATCTGAGCTAATTTGAAACCCTTGTTTTATGCATCACCCCACCTCACCTTTCCCGTTAAGCAGCCATAGTGTGTTTTCTAAACGTGCGACTCTGTTGTGTTTTGTAATTCAGTTCAAGGGTAGCGGTTTTTACATTCCCTCTGTAAGTGATATCTTATGATAAGTGTCTTTTTCTGTGTGACTTATTTCACTTAGAATCGTCGTACCTAAATCCACTCATCATGCTGCTCCTAGCCTTATGACGTTGATTTCATGGCTGAGTGATATTCCATTGTACATAAGGACCACAACTTCTTTATCCATTCTTCTCTTTCCTGGGATGTTTAAGGTGTAACGAAGTGGAGGTTCTTGTCAACAGAGCAGCCCTAAACTTTGGGGTGCCTGTGTCTTGCTGATTTTTAGTTTTCCCAATTTATACGCCCATGAGTGGAAGTGCCCTATGCTCTCTAAGCTGAGTTTTTTAGATGTTTCAGGACACACCGTACACTTCTCCAGAGTGGCTGTTGGCAATTTACAGCCCGCCCATCAGCGTAGCAAGGCTCCCATTTCTCCATGGCCTGTCCTGCATTTCTGGTTTTGACACTTTATTCAGCATGGCCCTTTTGACCGATGGGAAGCGAGACTTCTTTGTAGCGCTGATTTGCCTTTCCAGGTTGCTTGGTTGGCCAAAAAGGGCGTATGCGTTTTTTCCTGAATATATTCAGGAAAAAACGCATACGCCCTTTTTGGCCAAGGGCATCATTGTCGAGGTTTTGCCGCTTTTCCTGTGCTTTAAAGGCGATTCGAATCTACCTCCTGAAATCGGTTTCCTGCAATTCTGCCTTGCTTTCAAATCCTCTTCGTAGCCTTCCCTCCATATATTTGTGGACGAGAGTTATCATTTCTAACTCTGCAGGTTTGTGAATTGCAGTGCCCCTGAGCTCCATTTTTCAACTCGCTTTCTTGGGAGCTGGCCGCAAAAGCGCAGGATTGCTTCAGGCCCTATTCTGGCTCCCGGCGGCAGGCTGAGCCTGTGGTTAATTCTGCTTCCTGATGGGAAAATAGAGTGACCTGTGCCTGTCCCAACACCTAGAGCTAGTCTCTCATTGGTTCCCCCTCTTCCCGTTCATCCTCAGGACAAATTGCAACGTGTTCGGAACAGGAGGTTAAAGGTGCTGATTCTCCAAGGAGGGAGATTGCTAGTAAAGCGGCTGGAATGGCGAACCGGAGCACAAGGAGATGAGAAATGAGGTGCGTTTTAGAAACCTTTCCCGGTCACACGGTGTACCATCTTCTGGGTTGCTCGTGCATGTTTTCGACGTAGGAAGATGCCCTTGAACCTGGAGATTTGGGACCCATGGGATGGGTACCACGCCGTATTATTTTACAGGGTCTGCGTTAGCTCACCCAACCTCACCAAACCTCTCAGCCCCAAGAGTGTCCAACCTTATGTCTCAATCAGCTGTGGGTCTAGATATGGTCAGTCCAGGTGGCATCACAGCACCTGAACGAATTTTGTAAGAATTTCTCTCTCTTTCACTGTCTTTGTTTCACGGGTTTTTAAAAGTAATTGATTTTTATAATAGGGTTTAGCTGCTTTGCACTGCTGTGTTTATGCCGCTTTTCACCCACTTGACTCACTTACAGAGAGATATCAATACATAGGTTTTAAGATTCTTACTAGTCAGATATATTCTTGGGCGGTGAATAGGGGGCGTTGAGTCCAGTTCACTGAGCAAGGAGTAGGTCTTGTCTATTACATATTGGGTTTATGGAACGGTATCTGAGCTAATTTGAAACCCTTGTTTTATGCATCACCCCACCTCACCTTTCCCGTTAAGCAGCCATAGTGTGTTTTCTAAACGTGCGACTCTGTTCTGTTTTGTAATTCAGTTCAAGGGTAGCGCTTTTTACATTCTCTCTGTAAGTGATATCTTATGATAAGTGTCTTTCTGTGTGACTTATTTCACTTAGAATCGTCGTACCTAAATCCACTCATCATGCTGCTCCTAGCCTTATGACGTTGATTTCATGGCTGAGTGATATTCCATTGTACATAAGGACCACAACTTCTTTATCCATTCTTCTCTTTCCTGGGATGTTTAAGGTGTAACGAAGTGGAGGTTCTTGTCAACAGAGCAGCCCTAAACTTTGGGGTGCCTGTGTCTTGCTGATTTTTAGTTTTCCCAATTTATACGCCCATGAGTGGAAGTGCCCTATGCTCTCTAAGCTGAGTTTTTTAGATGTTTCAGGACACACCGTACACTTCTCCAGAGTGGCTGTTGGCAATTTACAGCCCGCCCATCAGTGTAGCAAGGCTCCCATTTCTCCATGGCCTGTCCTGCATTTCTGGTTTTGACACTTTATTCAGCATGGCCCTTTTGACCGATGGGAAGCGAGACTTCTTTGTAGCGCTGATTTGCCTTTCCAGGTTGCTTCGTTGGCCAAAAAGGGCGTATGCGTTTTTTCCTGAATATATTCAGGAAAAAACGCATACGCCCTTTTTGGCCAAGGGCATCATTGTCGAGGTTTTGCCGCTTTTCCTGTGCTTTAAAGGCGATTCGAATCTACCTCCTGAAATCGGTTTCCTGCAATTCTGCCTTGCTTTCAAATCCTCTTCGTTGCCTTCCCTCCATATATTTGTGGACGAGAGTTATCATTTCTAACTCTACAGGTTTGTGAATTGCAGTGCCCCTGAGCTCCATTTTTCAACTCGCTTTCTTGGGAGCTGGCCGCAAAAGCGCAGGATTGCTTCAGGCCCTATTCTGGCTCCGGGCGGCAGGCTGAGCCTGTGGTTAATTCTGCTTCCTGATGGGAAAATAGAGTGACCTGTGCCTGTCCCAACACCTAGAGCTAGTCTCTCATTGGTTCCCCCTCTTCCCGTTCATCCTCAGGACAAATTGCAACGTGTTCGGAACAGGAGGTTAAAGGTGCTGATTCTCCAAGGAGGGAGATTGCTAGTAAAGCGGCTGGAATGGCGAACCGGAGCACAAGGAGATGAGAAATGAGGTGCGTTTTAGAAACCTTTCCCGGTCACACGGTGTACCATCTTCTGGGTTGCTCGTGCATGTTTTCGACGTAGGAAGATGCCCTTGAACCTGGAGATTTGGGACCCATGGGATGGGTACCACGCCGTATTACTTTAAAGGGTCTGCGTTTGCTCACCCAACCTCACCAAACCTCTCAGCCCCAAGAGTGTCCACCCTTATGTCTCAGTCATCTGTGGGTCTAGATATGGTCAATCCAGGTGGCATCGCAGCCCCTGAACGAATTTTGTAAGAATTTCTCTCTCTTTCACTGTCTTTGTTTCACGGGTTTTTAAAAGTAATTGATTTTTATAATAGGGTTTAGCTGCTTTGCACTGCTGTGTTTATGCCGCTTTTCACCCACTTGACTCACTTACAGAGAGATATCAATACATAGGTTTTAAGATTCTTACTAGTCAGATATATTCTTGGGCGGTGAATAGGGGGCGTTGAGTCCAGTTCACTGAGCAAGGAGTAGGTCTTGTCTATTACATATTGGGTTTATGGAACGGTATCTGAGCTAATTTGAAACCCTTGTTTTATGCATCACCCCACCTCACCTTTCCCGTTAAGCAGCCATAGTGTGTTTTCTAAACGTGCGACTCTGTTCTGTTTTGTAATTCAGTTCAAGGGTAGCGGTTTTTACATTCTCTCTGTAAGTGATATCTTATGATAAGTGTCTTTCTGTGTGACTTATTTCACTTAGAATCGTCGTACCTAAATCCACTCATCATGCTGCGCCTAGCCTTATGACGTTGATTTCATGGCTGAGTGATATTCCATTGTACATAAGGACCACAACTTCTTTATCCATTCTTCTCTTTCCTGGGATGTTTAAGGTGTAACGAAGTGGAGGTTCTTGTCAACAGAGCAGCCCTAAACTTTGGGGTGCCTGTGTCTTGCTGATTTTTAGTTTTCCCAATTTATACGCCCATGAGTGGAAGTGCCCTATGCTCTCTAAGCTGAGTTTTTTAGATGTTTCAGGACACACCGTACACTTCTCCAGAGTGGCTGTTGGCAATTTACAGCCCGCCCATCAGCGTAGCAAGGCTCCCATTTCTCCATGGCCTGTCCTGCATTTCTGGTTTTGACACTTTATTCAGCATGGCCCTTTTGACCGATGGGAAGCGAGACTTCTTTGTAGCGCTGATTTGCCTTTCCAGGTTGCTTGGTTGGCCAAAAAGGGCGTATGCGTTTTTTCCTGAATATATTCAGGAAAAAACGCATACGCCCTTTTTGGCCAAGGGCATCATTGTCGAGGTTTTGCCGCTTTTCCTGTGCTTTAAAGGCGATTCGAATCTACCTCCTGAAATCGGTTTCCTGCAATTCTGCCTTGCTTTCAAATCCTCTTCGTTGCCTTCCCTCCATATATTTGTGGACGAGAGTTATCATTTCTAACTCTGCAGGTTTGTGAATTGCAGTGCCCCTGAGCTCCATTTTTCAACTCGCTTTCTTGGGAGCTGGCCGCAAAAGCGCAGGATTGCTTCAGGCCCTATTCTGGCTCCGGGCGGCAGGCTGAGCCTGTGGTTAATTCTGCTTCCTGATGGGAAAATAGAGTGACCTGTGCCTGTCCCAACACCTAGAGCTAGTCTCTCATTGTTTCCCCCTCTTCCCGTTCATCCTCAGGACAAATTGCAACGTGTACGGAACAGAAGGTTAAAGGTGCTGATTCTCCAAGGAGGGAGATTGCTAGTAAAGCGGCTGGAATGGCGAACCGGAGCACAAGGAGATGAGAAATGAGGTGCGTTTTAGAAACCTTTCCCGGTCACACGGTGTACCATCTTCTGGGTTTCTCGTGCATGTTTTCGACGTAGGAAGATGCCCTTGACCCTGGAGATTTGGGACCCATCGGATGGGTACCACGCCGTATTACTTTAAAGGGTCTGCGTTTGCTCACCCAACCTCACCAAACCTCTCAGCCCCAAGAGTGTCCACCCTTATGTCTCAGTCATCTGTGGGTCTAGATATGGTCAATCCAGGTGGCATCGCAGCCCCTGAACGAATTTTGTAAGAATTTCTCTCTCTTTCACTGTCTTTGTTTCACGGGTTTTTAAAAGTAATTGATTTTTATAATAGGGTTTAGCTGCTTTGCACTGCTGTGTTTATGCCGCTTTTCACCCACTTGACTCACTTACAGAGAGATATCAATACATAGGTTTTAAGATTCTTACTAGTCAGATATATTCTTGGGCGGTGAATAGGGGGCGTTGAGTCCAGTTCACTGAGCAAGGAGTAGGTCTTGTCTATTACATATTGGGTTTATGGAACGGTATCTGAGCTAATTTGAAACCCTTGTTTTATGCATCACCCCACCTCACCTTTCCCGTTAAGCAGCCATAGTGTGTTTTCTAAACGTGCGACTCTGTTCTGTTTTGTAATTCAGTTCAAGGGTAGCGGTTTTTACATTCTCTCTGTAAGTGATATCTTATGATAAGTGTCTTTCTGTGTGACTTATTTCACTTAGAATCGTCGTACCTAAATCCATTCATCATGCTGCTCCTAGCCTTATGACGTTGATTTCA
Organism: Balaenoptera borealis; assembly: GCF_965194805.1. NCBI lineage: Eukaryota > Metazoa > Chordata > Mammalia > Artiodactyla > Balaenopteridae > Balaenoptera > Balaenoptera borealis. The sequence continues at coordinate 43,080,379 of NC_138874.1, forward strand.
TGGCTGAGTGATATTCCATTGTACATAAGGACCACAACTTCTTTATCCATTCTTCTCTTTCCTGGGATGTTTAAGGTGTAACGAAGTGGAGGTTCTTGTCAACAGAGCAGCCCTAAACTTTGGGGTGCCTGTGTCTTGCTGATTTTTAGTTTTCCCAATTTATACGCCCATGAGTGGAAGTGCCCTATGCTCTCTAAGCTGAGTTTTTTAGATGTTTCAGGACACACCGTACACTTCTCCAGAGTGGCTGTTGGCAATTTACAGCCCGCCCATCAGCGTAGCAAGGCTCCCATTTCTCCATGGCCTGTCCTGCATTTCTGGTTTTGACACTTTATTCAGCATGGCCCTTTTGACCGATGGGAAGCGAGACTTCTTTGTAGCGCTGATTTGCCTTTCCAGGTTGCTTGGTTGGCCAAAAAGGGCGTATGCGTTTTTTCCTGAATATATTCAGGAAAAAACGCATACGCCCTTTTTGGCCAAGGGCATCATTGTCGAGGTTTTGCCGCTTTTCCTGTGCTTTAAAGGCGATTCGAATCTACCTCCTGGAATCGGTTTCCTGCAATTCTGCCTTGCTTTCAAATCCTCTTCGTTGCCTTCCCTCCATATATTTGTGGACGAGAGTTATCATTTCTAACTCTGCAGGTTTGTGAATTGCAGTGCCCCTGAGCTCCATTTTTCAACTCGCTTTCTTGGGAGCTGGCCGCAAAAGCGCAGGATTGCTTCAGGCCCTATTCTGGCTCCCGGCGGCAGGCTGAGCCTGTGGTTAATTCTTCTTCCTGATGGGAAAATAGAGTGACCTGTGCCTGTCCCAACACCTAGAGCTAGTCTCTCATTGGTTCCCCCTCTTCCCGTTCATCCTCAGGACAAATTGCAACGTGTATGGAACAGGAGGTTAAAGGTGCTGATTCTCCAAGGAGGGAGATTGCTAGTAAAGCGGCTGGAATGGGGAACCGGAGCACAAGGAGATGAGAAATGAGGTGCGTTTTAGAAACCTTTCCCGGTCACACGGTGTACCATCTTCTGGGTTGCTCGTGCATGTTTTCGACGTAGGAAGATGCCCTTGAACCTGGAGATTTGGGACCCATGGGATGGGTACCACGCCGTATTACTTTAAAGGGTCTGCGTTTGCTCACCCAACCTCACCAAACCTCTCAGCCCCAAGAGTGTCCACCCTTATGTCTCAGTCATCTGTGGGTCTAGATATGGTCAATCCAGGTGGCATCGCAGCCCCTGAACGAATTTTGTAAGAATTTCTCTCTCTTTCACTGTCTTTGTTTCACGGGTTTTTAAAAGTAATTGATTTTTATAATAGGGTTTAGCTGCTTTGCACTGCTGTGTTTATGCCGCTTTTCACCCACTTGACTCACTTACAGAGAGATATCAATACATAGGTTTTAAGATTCTTACTAATCAGATATATTCTTGGGCGGTGAATAGGGGGCGTTGAGTCCAGTTCACTGAGCAAGGAGTAGGTCTTGTCTATTACATATTGGGTTTATGGAACGGTATCTGAGCTAATTTGAAACCCTTGTTTTATGCATCACCCCACCTCACCTTTCCCGTTAAGCAGCCATAGTGTGTTTTCTAAACGTGCGACTCTGTTCTGTTTTGTAATTCAGTTCAAGGGTAGCGGTTTTTACATTCTCTCTGTAAGTGATATCTTATGATAAGTGTCTTTCTGTGTGACTTATTTCACTTAGAATCGTCGTACCTAAATCCACTCATCATGCTGCGCCTAGCCTTATGACGTTGATTTCATGGCTGAGTGATATTCCATTGTACATAAGGACCACAACTTCTTTATCCATTCTTCTCTTTCCTGGGATGTTTAAGGTGTAACGAAGTGGAGGTTCTTGTCAACAGAGCAGCCCTAAACTTTGGGGTGCCTGTGTCTTGCTGATTTTTAGTTTTCCCAATTTATACGCCCATGAGTGGAAGTGCCCTATGCTCTCTAAGCTGAGTTTTTTAGATGTTTCAGGACACACCGTACACTTCTCCAGAGTGGCTGTTGGCAATTTACAGCCCGCCCATCAGCGTAGCAAGGCTCCCATTTCTCCATGGCCTGTCCTGCATTTCTGGTTTTGACACTTTATTCAGCATGGCCCTTTTGACCGATGGGAAGCGAGACTTCTTTGTAGCGCTGATTTGCCTTTCCAGGTTGCTTGGTTGGCCAAAAAGGGCGTATGCGTTTTTTCCTGAATATATTCAGGAAAAAACGCATACGCCCTTTTTGGCCAAGGGCATCATTGTCGAGGTTTTGCCGCTTTTCCTGTGCTTTAAAGGCGATTCGAATCTACCTCCTGAAATCGGTTTCCTGCAATTCTGCCTTGCTTTCAAATCCTCTTCGTTGCCTTCCCTCCATATATTTGTGGACGAGAGTTATCATTTCTAACTCTGCAGGTTTGTGAATTGCAGTGCCCCTGAGCTCCATTTTTCAACTCGCTTTCTTGGGAGCTGGCCGCAAAAGCGCAGGATTGCTTCAGGCCCTATTCTGGCTCCGGGCGGCAGGCTGAGCCTGTGGTTAATTCTGCTTCCTGATGGGAAAATAGAGTGACCTGTGCCTGTCCCAACACCTAGAGCTAGTCTCTCATTGTTTCCCCCTCTTCCCGTTCATCCTCAGGACAAATTGCAACGTGTACGGAACAGAAGGTTAAAGGTGCTGATTCTCCAAGGAGGGAGATTGCTAGTAAAGCGGCTGGAATGGCGAACCGGAGCACAAGGAGATGAGAAATGAGGTGCGTTTTAGAAACCTTTCCCGGTCACACGGTGTACCATCTTCTGGGTTTCTCGTGCATGTTTTCGACGTAGGAAGATGCCCTTGACCCTGGAGATTTGGGACCCATCGGATGGGTACCACGCCGTATTACTTTAAAGGGTCTGCGTTTGCTCACCCAACCTCACCAAACCTCTCAGCCCCAAGAGTGTCCACCCTTATGTCTCAGTCATCTGTGGGTCTAGATATGGTCAATCCAGGTGGCATCGCAGCCCCTGAACGAATTTTGTAAGAATTTCTCTCTCTTTCACTGTCTTTGTTTCACGGGTTTTTAAAAGTAATTGATTTTTATAATAGGGTTTAGCTGCTTTGCACTGCTGTGTTTATGCCGCTTTTCACCCACTTGACTCACTTACAGAGAGATATCAATACATAGGTTTTAAGATTCTTACTAGTCAGATATATTCTTGGGCGGTGAATAGGGGGCGTTGAGTCCAGTTCACTGAGCAAGGAGTAGGTCTTGTCTATTACATATTGGGTTTATGGAACGGTATCTGAGCTAATTTGAAACCCTTGTTTTATGCATCACCCCACCTCACCTTTCCCGTTAAGCAGCCATAGTGTGTTTTCTAAACGTGCGACTCTGTTCTGTTTTGTAATTCAGTTCAAGGGTAGCGGTTTTTACATTCTCTCTGTAAGTGATATCTTATGATAAGTGTCTTTCTGTGTGACTTATTTCACTTAGAATCGTCGTACCTAAATCCACTCATCATGCTGCTCCTAGCCTTATGACGTTGATTTCATGGCTGAGTGATATTCCATTGTACATAAGGACCACAACTTCTTTATCCATTCTTCTCTTTCCTGGGATGTTTAAGGTGTAACGAAGTGGAGGTTCTTGTCAACAGAGCAGCCCTAAACTTTGGGGTGCCTGTGTCTTGCTGATTTTTAGTTTTCCCAATTTATACGCCCATGAGTGGAAGTGCCCTATGCTCTCTAAGCTGAGTTTTTTAGATGTTTCAGGACACACCGTACACTTCTCCAGAGTGGCTGTTGGCAATTTACAGCCCGCCCATCAGCGTAGCAAGGCTCCCATTTCTCCATGGCCTGTCCTGCATTTCTGGTTTTGACACTTTATTCAGCATGGCCCTTTTGACCGATGGGAAGCGAGACTTCTTTGTAGCGCTGATTTGCCTTTCCAGGTTGCTTGGTTGGCCAAAAAGGGCGTATGCGTTTTTTCCTGAATATATTCAGGAAAAAACGCATACGCCCTTTTTGGCCAAGGGCATCATTGTCGAGGTTTTGCCGCTTTTCCTGTGCTTTAAAGGCGATTCGAATCTACCTCCTGGAATCGGTTTCCTGCAATTCTGCCTTGCTTTCAAATCCTCTTCGTTGCCTTCCCTCCATATATTTGTGGACGAGAGTTATCATTTCTAACTCTGCAGGTTTGTGAATTGCAGTGCCCCTGAGCTCCATTTTTCAACTCGCTTTCTTGGGAGCTGGCCGCAAAAGCGCAGGATTGCTTCAGGCCCTATTCTGGCTCCCGGCGGCAGGCTGAGCCTGTGGTTAATTCTTCTTCCTGATGGGAAAATAGAGTGACCTGTGCCTGTCCCAACACCTAGAGCTAGTCTCTCATTGGTTCCCCCTCTTCCCGTTCATCCTCAGGACAAATTGCAACGTGTATGGAACAGGAGGTTAAAGGTGCTGATTCTCCAAGGAGGGAGATTGCTAGTAAAGCGGCTGGAATGGGGAACCGGAGCACAAGGAGATGAGAAATGAGGTGCGTTTTAGAAACCTTTCCCGGTCACACGGTGTACCATCTTCTGGGTTGCTCGTGCATGTTTTCGACGTAGGAAGATGCCCTTGAACCTGGAGATTTGGGACCCATGGGATGGGTACCACGCCGTATTACTTTAAAGGGTCTGCGTTTGCTCACCCAACCTCACCAAACCTCTCAGCCCCAAGAGTGTCCACCCTTATGTCTCAGTCATCTGTGGGTCTAGATATGGTCAATCCAGGTGGCATCGCAGCCCCTGAACGAATTTTGTAAGAATTTCTCTCTCTTTCACTGTCTTTGTTTCACGGGTTTTTAAAAGTAATTGATTTTTATAATAGGGTTTAGCTGCTTTGCACTGCTGTGTTTATGCCGCTTTTCACCCACTTGACTCACTTACAGAGAGATATCAATACATAGGTTTTAAGATTCTTACTAGTCAGATATATTCTTGGGCGGTGAATAGGGGGCGTTGAGTCCAGTTCACTGAGCAAGGAGTAGGTCTTGTCTATTACATATTGGGTTTATGGAACGGTATCTGAGCTAATTTGAAACCCTTGTTTTATGCATCACCCCACCTCACCTTTCCCGTTAAGCAGCCATAGTGTGTTTTCTAAACGTGCGACTCTGTTCTGTTTTGTAATTCAGTTCAAGGGTAGCGGTTTTTACATTCTCTCTGTAAGTGATATCTTATGATAAGTGTCTTTCTGTGTGACTTATTTCACTTAGAATCGTCGTACCTAAATCCACTCATCATGCTGCGCCTAGCCTTATGACGTTGATTTCATGGCTGAGTGATATTCCATTGTACATAAGGACCACAACTTCTTTATCCATTCTTCTCTTTCCTGGGATGTTTAAGGTGTAACGAAGTGGAGGTTCTTGTCAACAGAGCAGCCCTAAACTTTGGGGTGCCTGTGTCTTGCTGATTTTTAGTTTTCCCAATTTATACGCCCATGAGTGGAAGTGCCCTATGCTCTCTAAGCTGAGTTTTTTAGATGTTTCAGGACACACCGTACACTTCTCCAGAGTGGCTGTTGGCAATTTACAGCCCGCCCATCAGCGTAGCAAGGCTCCCATTTCTCCATGGCCTGTCCTGCATTTCTGGTTTTGACACTTTATTCAGCATGGCCCTTTTGACCGATGGGAAGCGAGACTTCTTTGTAGCGCTGATTTGCCTTTCCAGGTTGCTTGGTTGGCCAAAAAGGGCGTATGCGTTTTTTCCTGAATATATTCAGGAAAAAACGCATACGCCCTTTTTGGCCAAGGGCATCATTGTCGAGGTTTTGCCGCTTTTCCTGTGCTTTAAAGGCGATTCGAATCTACCTCCTGAAATCGGTTTCCTGCAATTCTGCCTTGCTTTCAAATCCTCTTCGTTGCCTTCCCTCCATATATTTGTGGACGAGAGTTATCATTTCTAACTCTGCAGGTTTGTGAATTGCAGTGCCCCTGAGCTCCATTTTTCAACTCGCTTTCTTGGGAGCTGGCCGCAAAAGCGCAGGATTGCTTCAGGCCCTATTCTGGCTCCGGGCGGCAGGCTGAGCCTGTGGTTAATTCTGCTTCCTGATGGGAAAATAGAGTGACCTGTGCCTGTCCCAACACCTAGAGCTAGTCTCTCATTGTTTCCCCCTCTTCCCGTTCATCCTCAGGACAAATTGCAACGTGTACGGAACAGAAGGTTAAAGGTGCTGATTCTCCAAGGAGGGAGATTGCTAGTAAAGCGGCTGGAATGGCGAACCGGAGCACAAGGAGATGAGAAATGAGGTGCGTTTTAGAAACCTTTCCCGGTCACACGGTGTACCATCTTCTGGGTTTCTCGTGCATGTTTTCGACGTAGGAAGATGCCCTTGACCCTGGAGATTTGGGACCCATCGGATGGGTACCACGCCGTATTACTTTAAAGGGTCTGCGTTTGCTCACCCAACCTCACCAAACCTCTCAGCCCCAAGAGTGTCCACCCTTATGTCTCAGTCATCTGTGGGTCTAGATATGGTCAATCCAGGTGGCATCGCAGCCCCTGAACGAATTTTGTAAGAATTTCTCTCTCTTTCACTGTCTTTGTTTCACGGGTTTTTAAAAGTAATTGATTTTTATAATAGGGTTTAGCTGCTTTGCACTGCTGTGTTTATGCCGCTTTTCACCCACTTGACTCACTTACAGAGAGATATCAATACATAGGTTTTAAGATTCTTACTAGTCAGATATATTCTTGGGCGGTGAATAGGGGGCGTTGAGTCCAGTTCACTGAGCAAGGAGTAGGTCTTGTCTATTACATATTGGGTTTATGGAACGGTATCTGAGCTAATTTGAAACCCTTGTTTTATGCATCACCCCACCTCACCTTTCCCGTTAAGCAGCCATAGTGTGTTTTCTAAACGTGCGACTCTGTTCTGTTTTGTAATTCAGTTCAAGGGTAGCGGTTTTTACATTCTCTCTGTAAGTGATATCTTATGATAAGTGTCTTTCTGTGTGACTTATTTCACTTAGAATCGTCGTACCTAAATCCATTCATCATGCTGCTCCTAGCCTTATGACGTTGATTTCATGGCTGAGTGATATTCCATTGTACATAAGGACCACAACTTCTTTATCCATTCTTCTCTTTCCTGGGATGTTTAAGGTGTAACGAAGTGGAGGTTCTTGTCAACAGAGCAGCCCTAAACTTTGGGGTGCCTGTGTCTTGCTGATTTTTAGTTTTCCCAATTTATACGCCCATGAGTGGAAGTGCCCTATGCTCTCTAAGCTGAGTTTTTTAGATGTTTCAGGACACACCGTACACTTCTCCAGAGTGGCTGTTGGCAATTTACAGCCCGCCCATCAGCGTAGCAAGGCTCCCATTTCTCCATGGCCTGTCCTGCATTTCTGGTTTTGACACTTTATTCAGCATGGCCCTTTTGACCGATGGGAAGCGAGACTTCTTTGTAGCGCTGATTTGCCTTTCCAGGTTGCTTGGTTGGCCAAAAAGGGCGTATGCGTTTTTTCCTGAATATATTCAGGAAAAAACGCATACGCCCTTTTTGGCCAAGGGCATCATTGTCGAGGTTTTGCCGCTTTTCCTGTGCTTTAAAGGCGATTCGAATCTACCTCCTGGAATCGGTTTCCTGCAATTCTGCCTTGCTTTCAAATCCTCTTCGTTGCCTTCCCTCCATATATTTGTGGACGAGAGTTATCATTTCTAACTCTGCAGGTTTGTGAATTGCAGTGCCCCTGAGCTCCATTTTTCAACTCGCTTTCTTGGGAGCTGGCCGCAAAAGCGCAGGATTGCTTCAGGCCCTATTCTGGCTCCCGGCGGCAGGCTGAGCCTGTGGTTAATTCTTCTTCCTGATGGGAAAATAGAGTGACCTGTGCCTGTCCCAACACCTAGAGCTAGTCTCTCATTGGTTCCCCCTCTTCCCGTTCATCCTCAGGACAAATTGCAACGTGTACGGAACAGGAGGTTAAAGGTGCTGATTCTCCAAGGAGGGAGATTGCTAGTAAAGCGGCTGGAATGGGGAACCGGAGCACAAGGAGATGAGAAATGAGGTGCGTTTTAGAAACCTTTCCCGGTCACACGGTGTACCATCTTCTGGGTTGCTCGTGCATGTTTTCGACGTAGGAAGATGCCCTTGAACCTGGAGATTTGGGACCCATGGGATGGGTACCACGCCGTATTACTTTAAAGGGTCTGCGTTTGCTCACCCAACCTCACCAAACCTCTCAGCCCCAAGAGTGTCCACCCTTATGTCTCAGTCATCTGTGGGTATAGATATGGTCAATCCAGGTGGCATCGCAGCCCCTGAACGAATTTTGTAAGAATTTCTCTCTCTTTCACTGTCTTTGTTTCACGGGTTTTTAAAAGTAATTGATTTTTATAATGGGGTTTAGCTGCTTTGCACTGCTGTGTTTATGCCGCTTTACACCTACTTGACTCACTTACAGAGAGATATCACTACATAGGTTTTAAGATTCTTACTAGTCAGATATATTCTTGGGCGGTGAATAGGGGTTGTTGAGTCCAGTTCACTGAGCAAGGAGTAGGTCTTGTCTATTACATATTGGGTTTATGGAACGGTATCTGAGCTAATTTGAAACCCTTGTTTTATGCATCACCCCACCTCACCTTTCCCGTTAAGCAGCCATAGTGTGTTTTCTAAACGTGCGACTCTGTTCTGTTTTGTAATTCAGTTCAAGGGTAGCGGTTTTTACATTCCCTCTGTAAGTGATATCTTATGATAAGTGTCTTTTTCTGTGTGACTTATTTCACTTAGAATCGTCGTACCTAAATCCACTCATCATGCTGCTCCTAGCCTTATGACGTTGATTTCATGGCTGAGTGATATTCCATTGTACATAAGGACCACAACTTCTTTATCCATTCTTCTCTTTCCTGGGATGTTTAAGGTGTAACGAAGTGGAGGTTCTTGTCAACAGAGCAGCCCTAAACTTTGGGGTGCCTGTGTCTTGCTGATTTTTAGTTTTCCCAATTTATACGCCCATGAGTGGAAGTGCCCTATGCTCTCTAAGCTGAGTTTTTTAGATGTTTCAGGACACACCGTACACTTCTCCAGAGTGGCTGTTGGCAATTTACAGCCCGCCCATCAGCGTAGCAAGGCTCCCATTTCTCCATGGCCTGTCCTGCATTTCTGGTTTTGACACTTTATTCAGCATGGCCCTTTTGACCGATGGGAAGCGAGACTTCTTTGTAGCGCTGATTTGCCTTTCCAGGTTGCTTGGTTGGCCAAAAAGGGCGTATGCGTTTTTTCCTGAATATATTCAGGAAAAAACGCATACGCCCTTTTTGGCCAAGGGCATCATTGTCGAGGTTTTGCCGCTTTTCCTGTGCTTTAAAGGCGATTCGAATCTACCTCCTGGAATCGGTTTCCTGCAATTCTGCCTTGCTTTCAAATCCTCTTCGTTGCCTTCCCTCCATATATTTGTGGACGAGAGTTATCATTTCTAACTCTGCAGGTTTGTGAATTGCAGTGCCCCTGAGCTCCATTTTTCAACTCGCTTTCTTGGGAGCTGGCCGCAAAAGCGCAGGATTGCTTCAGGCCCTATTCTGGCTCCCGGCGGCAGGCTGAGCCTGTGGTTAATTCTTCTTCCTGATGGGAAAATAGAGTGACCTGTGCCTGTCCCAACACCTAGAGCTAGTCTCTCATTGGTTCCCCCTCTTCCCGTTCATCCTCAGGACAAATTGCAACGTGTACGGAACAGGAGGTTAAAGGTGCTGATTCTCCAAGGAGGGAGATTGCTAGTAAAGCGGCTGGAATGGGGAACCGGAGCACAAGGAGATGAGAAATGAGGTGCGTTTTAGAAACCTTTCCCGGTCACACGGTGTACCATCTTCTGGGTTGCTCGTGCATGTTTTCGACGTAGGAAGATGCCCTTGAACCTGGAGATTTGGGACCCATGGGATGGGTACCACGCCGTATTACTTTAAAGGGTCTGCGTTTGCTCACCCAACCTCACCAAACCTCTCAGCCCCAAGAGTGTCCACCCTTATGTCTCAGTCATCTGTGGGTCTAGATATGGTCAATCCAGGTGGCATCGCAGCCCCTGAACGAATTTTGTAAGAATTTCTCTCTCTTTCACTGTCTTTGTTTCACGGGTTTTTAAAAGTAATTGATTTTTATAATGGGGTTTAGCTGCTTTGCACTGCTGTGTTTATGCCGCTTTACACCTACTTGACTCACTTACAGAGAGATATCACTACATAGGTTTTAAGATTCTTACTAGTCAGATATATTCTTGGGCGGTGAATAGGGGTTGTTGAGTCCAGTTCACTGAGCAAGGAGTAGGTCTTGTCTATTACATATTGGGTTTATGGAACGGTATCTGAGCTAATTTGAAACCCTTGTTTTATGCATCACCCCACCTCACCTTTCCCGTTAAGCAGCCATAGTGTGTTTTCTAAACGTGCGACTCTGTTCTGTTTTGTAATTCAGTTCAAGGGTAGCGGTTTTTACATTCCCTCTGTAAGTGATATCTTATGATAAGTGTCTTTTTCTGTGTGACTTATTTCACTTAGAATCGTCGTACCTAAATCCACTCATCATGCTGCTCCTAGCCTTATGACGTTGATTTCATGGCTGAGTGATATTCCATTGTACATAAGGACCACAACTTCTTTATCCATTCTTCTCTTTCCTGGGATGTTTAAGGTGTAACGAAGTGGAGGTTCTTGTCAACAGAGCAGCCCTAAACTTTGGGGTGCCTGTGTCTTGCTGATTTTTAGTTTTCCCAATTTATACGCCCATGAGTGGAAGTGCCCTATGCTCTCTAAGCTGAGTTTTTTAGATGTTTCAGGACACACCGTACACTTCTCCAGAGTGGCTGTTGGCAATTTACAGCCCGCCCATCAGCGTAGCAAGGCTCCCATTTCTCCATGGCCTGTCCTGCATTTCTGGTTTTGACACTTTATTCAGCATGGCCCTTTTGACCGATGGGAAGCGAGACTTCTTTGTAGCGCTGATTTGCCTTTCCAGGTTGCTTGGTTGGCCAAAAAGGGCGTATGCGTTTTTTCCTGAATATATTCAGGAAAAAACGCATACGCCCTTTTTGGCCAAGGGCATCATTGTCGAGGTTTTGCCGCTTTTCCTGTGCTTTAAAGGCGATTCGAATCTACCTCCTGAAATCGGTTTCCTGCAATTCTGCCTTGCTTTCAAATCCTCTTCGTAGCCTTCCCTCCATATATTTGTGGACGAGAGTTATCATTTCTAACTCTGCAGGTTTGTGAATTGCAGTGCCCCTGAGCTCCATTTTTCAACTCGCTTTCTTGGGAGCTGGCCGCAAAAGCGCAGGATTGCTTCAGGCCCTATTCTGGCTCCGGGCGGCAGGCTGAGCCTGTGGTTAATTCTGCTTCCTGATGGGAAAATAGAGTGACCTGTGCCTGTCCCAACACCTAGAGCTAGTCTCTCATTGGTTCCCCCTCTTCCCGTTCATCCTCAGGACAAATTGCAACGTGTTCGGAACAGGAGGTTAAAGGTGCTGATTCTCCAAGGAGGGAGATTGCTAGTAAAGCGGCTGGAATGGCGAACCGGAGCACAAGGAGATGAGAAATGAGGTGCGTTTTAGAAACCTTTCCCGGTCACACGGTGTACCATCTTCTGGGTTGCTCGTGCATGTTTTCGACGTAGGAAGATGCCCTTGAACCTGGAGATTTGGGACCCATGGGATGGGTACCACGCCGTATTATTTTACAGGGTCTGCGTTAGCTCACCCAACCTCACCAAACCTCTCAGCCCCAAGAGTGTCCAACCTTATGTCTCAATCAGCTGTGTGTCTAGATATGGTCAATCCAGGTGGCATCACAGCACCTGAACGAATTTTGTAAGAATTTCTCTCTCTTTCACTGTCTTTGTTTCACGGGTTTTTAAAAGTAATTGATTTTTATAATAGGGTTTAGCTGCTTTGCACTGCTGTGTTTATGCCGCTTTTCACCCACTTGACTCACTTACAGAGAGATATCAATACATAGGTTTTAAGATTCTTACTAGTCAGATATATTCTTGGGCGGTGAATAGGGGGCGTTGAGTCCAGTTCACTGAGCAAGGAGTAGGTCTTGTCTATTACATATTGGGTTTATGGAACGGTATCTGAGCTAATTTGAAACCCTTGTTTTATGCATCACCCCACCTCACCTTTCCCGTTAAGCAGCCATAGTGTGTTTTCTAAACGTGCGACTCTGTTCTGTTTTGTAATTCAGTTCAAGGGTAGCGCTTTTTACATTCTCTCTGTAAGTGATATCTTATGATAAGTGTCTTTCTGTGTGACTTATTTCACTTAGAATCGTCGTACCTAAATCCACTCATCATGCTGCTCCTAGCCTTATGACGTTGATTTCATGGCTGAGTGATATTCCATTGTACATAAGGACCACAACTTCTTTATCCATTCTTCTCTTTCCTGGGATGTTTAAGGTGTAACGAAGTGGAGGTTCTTGTCAACAGAGCAGCCCTAAACTTTGGGGTGCCTGTGTCTTGCTGATTTTTAGTTTTCCCAATTTATACGCCCATGAGTGGAAGTGCCCTATGCTCTCTAAGCTGAGTTTTTTAGATGTTTCAGGACACACCGTACACTTCTCCAGAGTGGCTGTTGGCAATTTACAGCCCGCCCATCAGCGTAGCAAGGCTCCCATTTCTCCATGGCCTGTCCTGCATTTCTGGTTTTGACACTTTATTCAGCATGGCCCTTTTGACCGATGGGAAGCGAGACTTCTTTGTAGCGCTGATTTGCCTTTCCAGGTTGCTTGGTTGGCCAAAAAGGGCGTATGCGTTTTTTCCTGAATATATTCAGGAAAAAACGCATACGCCCTTTTTGGCCAAGGGCATCATTGTCGAGGTTTTGCCGCTTTTCCTGTGCTTTAAAGGCGATTCGAATCTACCTCCTGAAATCGGTTTCCTGCAATTCTGCCTTGCTTTCAAATCCTCTTCGTAGCCTTCCCTCCATATATTTGTGGACGAGAGTTATCATTTCTAACTCTGCAGGTTTGTGAATTGCAGTGCCCCTGAGCTCCATTTTTCAACTCGCTTTCTTGGGAGCTGGCCGCAAAAGCGCAGGATTGCTTCAGGCCCTATTCTGGCTCCGGGCGGCAGGCTGAGCCTGTGGTTAATTCTGCTTCCTGATGGGAAAATAGAGTGACCTGTGCCTGTCCCAACACCTAGAGCTAGTCTCTCATTGGTTCCCCCTCTTCCCGTTCATCCTCAGGACAAATTGCAACGTGTTCGGAACAGGAGGTTAAAGGTGCTGATTCTCCAAGGAGGGAGATTGCTAGTAAAGCGGCTGGAATGGCGAACCGGAGCACAAGGAGATGAGAAATGAGGTGCGTTTTAGAAACCTTTCCCGGTCACACGGTGTACCATCTTCTGGGTTGCTCGTGCATGTTTTCGACGTAGGAAGATGCCCTTGAACCTGGAGATTTGGGACCCATGGGATGGGTACCACGCCGTATTATTTTACAGGGTCTGCGTTAGCTCACCCAACCTCACCAAACCTCTCAGCCCCAAGAGTGTCCAACCTTATGTCTCAATCAGCTGTGGGTCTAGATATGGTCAATCCAGGTGGCATCACAGCACCTGAACGAATTTTGTAAGAATTTCTCTCTCTTTCACTGTCTTTGTTTCACGGGTTTTTAAAAGTAATTGATTTTTATAATAGGGTTTAGCTGCTTTGCACTGCTGTGTTTATGCCGCTTTTCACCCACTTGACTCACTTACAGAGAGATATCAATACATAGGTTTTAAGATTCTTACTAGTCAGATATATTCTTGGGCGGTGAATAGGGGGCGTTGAGTCCAGTTCACTGAGCAAGGAGTAGGTCTTGTCTATTACATATTGGGTTTATGGAACGGTATCTGAGCTAATTTGAAACCCTTGTTTTATGCATCACCCCACCTCACCTTTCCCGTTAAGCAGCCATAGTGTGTTTTCTAAACGTGCGACTCTGTTCTGTTTTGTAATTCAGTTCAAGGGTAGCGGTTTTTACATTCCCTATGTAAGTGATATCTTATGATAAGTGTCTTTTTCTGTGTGACTTATTTCACTTAGAATCGTCGTACCTAAATCCACTCATCATGCTGCTCCTAGCCTTATGACGTTGATTTCATGGCTGAGTGATATTCCATTGTACATAAGGACCACAACTTCTTTATCCATTCTTCTCTTTCCTGGGATGTTTAAGGTGTAACGAAGTGGAGGTTCTTGTCAACAGAGCAGCCCTAAACTTTGGGGTGCCTGTGTCTTGCTGATTTTTAGTTTTCCCAATTTATACGCCCATGAGTGGAAGTGCCCTATGCTCTCTAAGCTGAGTTTTTTAGATGTTTCAGGACACACCGTACACTTCTCCAGAGTGGCTGTTGGCAATTTACAGCCCGCCCATCAGCGTAGCAAGGCTCCCATTTCTCCATGGCCTGTCCTGCATTTCTGGTTTTGACACTTTATTCAGCATGGCCCTTTTGACCGATGGGAAGCGAGACTTCTTTGTAGCGCTGATTTGCCTTTCCAGGTTGCTTGGTTGGCCAAAAAGGGCGTATGCGTTTTTTCCTGAATATATTCAGGAAAAAACGCATACGCCCTTTTTGGCCAAGGGCATCATTGTCGAGGTTTTGCCGCTTTTCCTGTGCTTTAAAGGCGATTCGAATCTACCTCCTGAAATCGGTTTCCTGCAATTCTGCCTTGCTTTCAAATCCTCTTCGTAGCCTTCCCTCCATATATTTGTGGACGAGAGTTATCATTTCTAACTCTGCAGGTTTGTGAATTGCAGTGCCCCTGAGCTCCATTTTTCAACTCGCTTTCTTGGGAGCTGGCCGCAAAAGCGCAGGATTGCTTCAGGCCCTATTCTGGCTCCGGGCGGCAGGCTGAGCCTGTGGTTAATTCTGCTTCCTGATGGGAAAATAGAGTGACCTGTGCCTGTCCCAACACCTAGAGCTAGTCTCTCATTGGTTCCCCCTCTTCCCGTTCATCCTCAGGACAAATTGCAACGTGTTCGGAACAGGAGGTTAAAGTTGCTGATTCTCCAAGGAGGGAGATTGCTAGTAAAGCGGCTGGAATGGCGAACCGGAGCACAAGGAGATGAGAAATGAGGTGCGTTTTAGAAACCTTTCCCGGTCACACGGTGTACCATCTTCTGGGTTGCTCGTGCATGTTTTCGACGTAGGAAGATGCCCTTGAACCTGGAGATTTGGGACCCATGGGATGGGTACCACGCCGTATTATTTTACAGGGTCTGCGTTAGCTCACCCAACCTCACCAAACCTCTCAGCCCCAAGAGTGTCCAACCTTATGTCTCAATCAGCTGTGTGTCTAGATATGGTCAATCCAGGTGGCATCACAGCACCTGAACGAATTTTGTAAGAATTTCTCTCTCTTTCACTGTCTTTGTTTCACGGGTTTTTAAAAGTAATTGATTTTTATAATAGGGTTTAGCTGCTTTGCACTGCTGTGTTTATGCCGCTTTTCACCCACTTGACTCACTTACAGAGAGATATCAATACATAGGTTTTAAGATTCTTACTAGTCAGATATATTCTTGGGCGGTGAATAGGGGGCGTTGAGTCCAGTTCACTGAGCAAGGAGTAGGTCTTGTCTATTACATATTGGGTTTATGGAACGGTATCTGAGCTAATTTGAAACCCTTGTTTTATGCATCACCCCACCTCACCTTTCCCGTTAAGCAGCCATAGTGTGTTTTCTAAACGTGCGACTCTGTTCTGTTTTGTAATTCAGTTCAAGGGTAGCGCTTTTTACATTCTCTCTGTAAGTGATATCTTATGATAAGTGTCTTTCTGTGTGACTTATTTCACTTAGAATCGTCGTACCTAAATCCACTCATCATGCTGCTCCTAGCCTTATGACGTTGATTTCATGGCTGAGTGATATTCCATTGTACATAAGGACCACAACTTCTTTATCCATTCTTCTCTTTCCTGGGATGTTTAAGGTGTAACGAAGTGGAGGTTCTTGTCAACAGAGCAGCCCTAAACTTTGGGGTGCCTGTGTCTTGCTGATTTTTAGTTTTCCCAATTTATACGCCCATGAGTGGAAGTGCCCTATGCTCTCTAAGCTGAGTTTTTTAGATGTTTCAGGACACACCGTACACTTCTCCAGAGTGGCTGTTGGCAATTTACAGCCCGCCCATCAGCGTAGCAAGGCTCCCATTTCTCCATGGCCTGTCCTGCATTTCTGGTTTTGACACTTTATTCAGCATGGCCCTTTTGACCGATGGGAAGCGAGACTTCTTTGTAGCGCTGATTTGCCTTTCCAGGTTGCTTGGTTGGCCAAAAAGGGCGTATGCGTTTTTTCCTGAATATATTCAGGAAAAAACGCATACGCCCTTTTTGGCCAAGGGCATCATTGTCGAGGTTTTGCCGCTTTTCCTGTGCTTTAAAGGCGATTCGAATCTACCTCCTGAAATCGGTTTCCTGCAATTCTGCCTTGCTTTCAAATCCTCTTCGTAGCCTTCCCTCCATATATTTGTGGACGAGAGTTATCATTTCTAACTCTGCAGGTTTGTGAATTGCAGTGCCCCTGAGCTCCATTTTTCAACTCGCTTTCTTGGGAGCTGGCCGCAAAAGCGCAGGATTGCTTCAGGCCCTATTCTGGCTCCGGGCGGCAGGCTGAGCCTGTGGTTAATTCTGCTTCCTGATGGGAAAATAGAGTGACCTGTGCCTGTCCCAACACCTAGAGCTAGTCTCTCATTGGTTCCCCCTCTTCCCGTTCATCCTCAGGACAAATTGCAACGTGTTCGGAACAGGAGGTTAAAGGTGCTGATTCTCCAAGGAGGGAGATTGCTAGTAAAGCGGCTGGAATGGCGAACCGGAGCACAAGGAGATGAGAAATGAGGTGCGTTTTAGAAACCTTTCCCGGTCACACGGTGTACCATCTTCTGGGTTGCTCGTGCATGTTTTCGACGTAGGAAGATGCCCTTGAACCTGGAGATTTGGGACCCATGGGATGGGTACCACGCCATATTATTTTACAGGGTCTGCGTTAGCTCACCCAACCTCACCAAACCTCTCAGCCCCAAGAGTGTCCAACCTTATGTCTCAATCAGCTGTGGGTCTAGATATGGTCAATCCAGGTGGCATCACAGCACCTGAACGAATTTTGTAAGAATTTCTCTCTCTTTCACTGTCTTTGTTTCACGGGTTTTTAAAAGTAATTGATTTTTATAATAGGGTTTAGCTGCTTTGCACTGCTGTGTTTATGCCGCTTTTCACCCACTTGACTCACTTACAGAGAGATATCAATACATAGGTTTTAAGATTCTTACTAGTCAGATATATTCTTGGGCGGTGAATAGGGGGCGTTGAGTCCAGTTCACTGAGCAAGGAGTAGGTCTTGTCTATTACATATTGGGTTTATGGAACGGTATCTGAGCTAATTTGAAACCCTTGTTTTATGCATCACCCCACCTCACCTTTCCCGTTAAGCAGCCATAGTGTGTTTTCTAAACGTGCGACTCTGTTCTGTTTTGTAATTCAGTTCAAGGGTAGCGCTTTTTACATTCTCTCTGTAAGTGATATCTTATGATAAGTGTCTTTCTGTGTGACTTATTTCACTTAGAATCGTCGTACCTAAATCCACTCATCATGCTGCTCCTAGCCTTATGACGTTGATTTCATGGCTGAGTGATATTCCATTGTACATAAGGACCACAACTTCTTTATCCATTCTTCTCTTTCCTGGGATGTTTAAGGTGTAACGAAGTGGAGGTTCTTGTCAACAGAGCAGCCCTAAACTTTGGGGTGCCTGTGTCTTGCTGATTTTTAGTTTTCCCAATTTATACGCCCATGAGTGGAAGTGCCCTATGCTCTCTAAGCTGAGTTTTTTAGATGTTTCAGGACACACCGTACACTTCTCCAGAGTGGCTGTTGGCAATTTACAGCCCGCCCATCAGCGTAGCAAGGCTCCCATTTCTCCATGGCCTGTCCTGCATTTCTGGTTTTGACACTTTATTCAGCATGGCCCTTTTGACCGATGGGAAGCGAGACTTCTTTGTAGCGCTGATTTGCCTTTCCAGGTTGCTTGGTTGGCCAAAAAGGGCGTATGCGTTTTTTCCTGAATATATTCAGGAAAAAACGCATACGCCCTTTTTGGCCAAGGGCATCATTGTCGAGGTTTTGCCGCTTTTCCTGTGCTTTAAAGGCGATTCGAATCTACCTCCTGAAATCGGTTTCCTGCAATTCTGCCTTGCTTTCAAATCCTCTTCGTTGCCTTCCCTCCATATATTTGTGGACGAGAGTTATCATTTCTAACTCTGCAGGTTTGTGAATTGCAGTGCCCCTGAGCTCCATTTTTCAACTCGCTTTCTTGGGAGCTGGCCGCAAAAGCGCAGGATTGCTTCAGGCCCTATTCTGGCTCCCGGCGGCAGGCTGAGCCTGTGGTTAATTCTTCTTCCTGATGGGAAAATAGAGTGACCTGTGCCTGTCCCAACACCTAGAGCTAGTCTCTCATTGGTTCCCCCTCTTCCCGTTCATCCTCAGGACAAATTGCAACGTGTTCGGAACAGGAGGTTAAAGGTGCTGATTCTCCAAGGAGGGAGATTGCTAGTAAAGCGGCTGGAATGGCGAACCGGAGCACAAGGAGATGAGAAATGAGGTGCGTTTTAGAAACCTTTCCCGGTCACACGGTGTACCATCTTCTGGGTTGCTCGTGCATGTTTTCGACGTAGGAAGATGCCCTTGACCCTGGAGATTTGGGACCCATGGGATGGGTACCACGCCGTATTACTTTAAAGGGTCTGCGTTTGCTCACCCAACCTCACCAAACCTCTCAGCCCCAAGAGTGTCCACCCTTATGTCTCAGTCATCTGTGGGTCTAGATATGGTCAATCCAGGTGGCATCGCAGCCCCTGAACGAATTTTGTAAGAATTTCTCTCTCTTTCACTGTCTTTGTTTCACGGGTTTTTAATAGTAATTGATTTTTATAATAGGGTTTAGCTGCTTTGCACTGCTGTGTTTATGCCGCTTTTCACCCACTTGACTCACTTATAGAGAGATATCAATACATAGGTTTTAAGATTCTTACTAGTCAGATATATTCTTGGGCGGTGAATAGGGGGCGTTGAGTCCAGTTCACTGAGCAAGGAGTAGGTCTTGTCTATTACATATTGGGTTTATGGAACGGTATCTGAGCTAATTTGAAACCCTTGTTTTATGCATCACCCCACCTCACCTTTCCCGTTAAGCAGCCATAGTGTGTTTTCTAAACGTGCGACTCTGTTCTGTTTTGTAATTCAGTTCAAGGGTAGCGGTTTTTACATTCTCTCTGTAAGTGATATCTTATGATAAGTGTCTTTCTGTGTGACTTATTTCACTTAGAATCGTCGTACCTAAATCCACTCATCATGCTGCTCCTAGCCTTATGACGTTGATTTCATGGCTGAGTGATATTCCATTGTACATAAGGACCACAACTTCTTTATCCATTCTTCTCTTTCCTGGGATGTTTAAGGTGTAACGAAGTGGAGGTTCTTGTCAACAGAGCAGCCCTAAACTTTGGGGTGCCTGTGTCTTGCTGATTTTTAGTTTTCCCAATTTATACGCCCATGAGTGGAAGTGCCCTATGCTCTCTAAGCTGAGTTTTTTAGATGTTTCCGGACACACCGTACACTTCTCCAGAGTGGCTGTTGGCAATTTACAGCCCGCCCATCAGCGTAGCAAGGCTCCCATTTCTCCATGGCCTGTCCTGCATTTCTGGTTTTGACACTTTATTCAGCATGGCCCTTTTGACCGATGGGAAGCGAGACTTCTTTGTAGCGCTGATTTGCCTTTCCAGGTTGCTTGGTTGGCCAAAAAGGGCGTATGCGTTTTTTCCTGAATATATTCAGGAAAAAACGCATACGCCCTTTTTGGCCAAGGGCATCATTGTCGAGGTTTTGCCGCTTTTCCTGTGCTTTAAAGGCGATTCGAATCTACCTCCTGGAATCGGTTTCCTGCAATTCTGCCTTGCTTTCAAATCCTCTTCGTTGCCTTCCCTCCATATATTTGTGGACGAGAGTTATCATTTCTAACTCTGCAGGTTTGTGAATTGCAGTGCCCCTGAGCTCCATTTTTCAACTCGCTTTCTTGGGAGCTGGCCGCAAAAGCGCAGGATTGCTTCAGGCCCTATTCTGGCTCCGGGTGGCAGGCTGAGCCTGTGGTTAATTCTGCTTCCTGATGGGAAAATAGAGTGACCTGTACCTGTCCCAACACCAGAGCTAGTCTCTCATTGGTTCCCCCTCTTCCCGTTCATCCTCAGGACAAATTGCAACGTGTACGGAACAGGAGGTTAAAGGTGCTGATTCTCCAAGGAGGGAGATTGCTAGTAAAGCGGCTGGAATGGGGAACCGGAGCACAAGGAGATGAGAAATGAGGTGCGTTTTAGAAACCTTTCCCGGTCACACGGTGTACCATCTTCTGGGTTGCTCGTGCATGTTTTCGACGTAGGAAGATGCCCTTGAACCTGGAGATTTGGGACCCATGGGATGGGTACCACGCCGTATTACTTTAAAGGGTCTGCGTTTGCTCACCCAACCTCACCAAACCTCTCAGCCCCAAGAGTGTCCACCCTTATGTCTCAGTCATCTGTGGGTATAGATATGGTCAATCCAGGTGGCATCGCAGCCCCTGAACGAATTTTGTAAGAATTTCTCTCTCTTTCACTGTCTTTGTTTCACGGGTTTTTAAAAGTAATTGATTTTTATAATGGGGTTTAGCTGCTTTGCACTGCTGTGTTTATGCCGCTTTACACCTACTTGACTCACTTACAGAGAGATATCACTACATAGGTTTTAAGATTCTTACTAGTCAGATATATTCTTGGGCGGTGAATAGGGGTTGTTGAGTCCAGTTCACTGAGCAAGGAGTAGGTCTTGTCTATTACATATTGGGTTTATGGAACGGTATCTGAGCTAATTTGAAACCCTTGTTTTATGCATCACCCCACCTCACCTTTCCCGTTAAGCAGCCATAGTGTGTTTTCTAAACGTGCGACTCTGTTCTGTTTTGTAATTCAGTTCAAGGGTAGCGGTTTTTACATTCCCTCTGTAAGTGATATCTTATGATAAGTGTCTTTTTCTGTGTGACTTATTTCACTTAGAATCGTCGTACCTAAATCCACTCATCATGCTGCTCCTAGCCTTATGACGTTGATTTCATGGCTGAGTGATATTCCATTGTACATAAGGACCACAACTTCTTTATCCATTCTTCTCTTTCCTGGGATGTTTAAGGTGTAACGAAGTGGAGGTTCTTGTCAACAGAGCAGCCCTAAACTTTGGGGTGCCTGTGTCTTGCTGATTTTTAGTTTTCCCAATTTATACGCCCATGAGTGGAAGTGCCCTATGCTCTCTAAGCTGAGTTTTTTAGATGTTTCAGGACACACCGTACACTTCTCCAGAGTGGCTGTTGGCAATTTACAGCCCGCCCATCAGCGTAGCAAGGCTCCCATTTCTCCATGGCCTGTCCTGCATTTCTGGTTTTGACACTTTATTCAGCATGGCCCTTTTGACCGATGGGAAGCGAGACTTCTTTGTAGCGCTGATTTGCCTTTCCAGGTTGCTTGGTTGGCCAAAAAGGGCGTATGCGTTTTTTCCTGAATATATTCAGGAAAAAACGCATACGCCCTTTTTGGCCAAGGGCATCATTGTCGAGGTTTTGCCGCTTTTCCTGTGCTTTAAAGGCGATTCGAATCTACCTCCTGAAATCGGTTTCCTGCAATTCTGCCTTGCTTTCAAATCCTCTTCGTAGCCTTCCCTCCATATATTTGTGGACGAGAGTTATCATTTCTAACTCTGCAGGTTTGTGAATTGCAGTGCCCCTGAGCTCCATTTTTCAACTCGCTTTCTTGGGAGCTGGCCGCAAAAGCGCAGGATTGCTTCAGGCCCTATTCTGGCTCCGGGCGGCAGGCTGAGCCTGTGGTTAATTCTGCTTCCTGATGGGAAAATAGAGTGACCTGTGCCTGTCCCAACACCTAGAGCTAGTCTCTCATTGGTTCCCCCTCTTCCCGTTCATCCTCAGGACAAATTGCAACGTGTTCGGAACAGGAGGTTAAAGGTGCTGATTCTCCAAGGAGGGAGATTGCTAGTAAAGCGGCTGGAATGGCGAACCGGAGCACAAGGAGATGAGAAATGAGGTGCGTTTTAGAAACCTTTCCCGGTCACACGGTGTACCATCTTCTGGGTTGCTCGTGCATGTTTTCGACGTAGGAAGATGCCCTTGAACCTGGAGATTTGGGACCCATGGGATGGGTACCACGCCGTATTATTTTACAGGGTCTGCGTTAGCTCACCCAACCTCACCAAACCTCTCAGCCCCAAGAGTGTCCAACCTTATGTCTCAATCAGCTGTGTGTCTAGATATGGTCAATCCAGGTGGCATCACAGCACCTGAACGAATTTTGTAAGAATTTCTCTCTCTTTCACTGTCTTTGTTTCACGGGTTTTTAAAAGTAATTGATTTTTATAATAGGGTTTAGCTGCTTTGCACTGCTGTGTTTATGCCGCTTTTCACCCACTTGACTCACTTACAGAGAGATATCAATACATAGGTTTTAAGATTCTTACTAGTCAGATATATTCTTGGGCGGTGAATAGGGGGCGTTGAGTCCAGTTCACTGAGCAAGGAGTAGGTCTTGTCTATTACATATTGGGTTTATGGAACGGTATCTGAGCTAATTTGAAACCCTTGTTTTATGCATCACCCCACCTCACCTTTCCCGTTAAGCAGCCATAGTGTGTTTTCTAAACGTGCGACTCTGTTCTGTTTTGTAATTCAGTTCAAGGGTAGCGGTTTTTACATTCTCTCTGTAAGTGATATCTTATGATAAGTGTCTTTCTGTGTGACTTATTTCACTTAGAATCGTCGTACCTAAATCCACTCATCATGCTGCTCCTAGCCTTATGACGTTGATTTCATGGCTGAGTGATATTCCATTGTACATAAGGACCACAACTTCTTTATCCATTCTTCTCTTTCCTGGGATGTTTAAGGTGTAACGAAGTGGAGGTTCTTGTCAACAGAGCAGCCCTAAACTTTGGGGTGCCTGTGTCTTGCTGATTTTTAGTTTTCCCAATTTATACGCCCATGAGTGGAAGTGCCCTATGCTCTCTAAGCTGAGTTTTTTAGATGTTTCAGGACACACCGTACACTTCTCCAGAGTGGCTGTTGGCAATTTACAGCCCGCCCATCAGCGTAGCAAGGCTCCCATTTCTCCATGGCCTGTCCTGCATTTCTGGTTTTGACACTTTATTCAGCATGGCCCTTTTGACCGATGGGAAGCGAGACTTCTTTGTAGCGCTGATTTGCCTTTCCAGGTTGCTTGGTTGGCCAAAAAGGGCGTATGCGTTTTTTCCTGAATATATTCAGGAAAAAACGCATACGCCCTTTTTGGCCAAGGGCATCATTGTCGAGGTTTTGCCGCTTTTCCTGTGCTTTAAAGGCGATTCGAATCTACCTCCTGAAATCGGTTTCCTGCAATTCTGCCTTGCTTTCAAATCCTCTTCGTAGCCTTCCCTCCATATATTTGTGGACGAGAGTTATCATTTCTAACTCTGCAGGTTTGTGAATTGCAGTGCCCCTGAGCTCCATTTTTCAACTCGCTTTCTTGGGAGCTGGCCGCAAAAGCGCAGGATTGCTTCAGGCCCTATTCTGGCTCCGGGCGGCAGGCTGAGCCTGTGGTTAATTCTGCTTCCTGATGGGAAAATAGAGTGACCTGTGCCTGTCCCAACACCTAGAGCTAGTCTCTCATTGGTTCCCCCTCTTCCCGTTCATCCTCAGGACAAATTGCAACGTGTTCGGAACAGGAGGTTAAAGGTGCTGATTCTCCAAGGAGGGAGATTGCTAGTAAAGCGGCTGGAATGGCGAACCGGAGCACAAGGAGATGAGAAATGAGGTGCGTTTTAGAAACCTTTCCCGGTCACACGGTGTACCATCTTCTGGGTTGCTCGTGCATGTTTTCGACGTAGGAAGATGCCCTTGAACCTGGAGATTTGGGACCCATGGGATGGGTACCACGCCGTATTATTTTACAGGGTCTGCGTTAGCTCACCCAACCTCACCAAACCTCTCAGCCCCAAGAGTGTCCAACCTTATGTCTCAATCAGCTGTGGGTCTAGATATGGTCAATCCAGGTGGCATCACAGCACCTGAACGAATTTTGTAAGAATTTCTCTCTCTTTCACTGTCTTTGTTTCACGGGTTTTTAAAAGTAATTGATTTTTATAATAGGGTTTAGCTGCTTTGCACTGCTGTGTTTATGCCGCTTTTCACCCACTTGACTCACTTACAGAGAGATATCAATACATAGGTTTTAAGATTCTTACTAGTCAGATATATTCTTGGGCGGTGAATAGGGGGCGTTGAGTCCAGTTCACTGAGCAAGGAGTAGGTCTTGTCTATTACATATTGGGTTTATGGAACGGTATCTGAGCTAATTTGAAACCCTTGTTTTATGCATCACCCCACCTCACCTTTCCCGTTAAGCAGCCATAGTGTGTTTTCTAAACGTGCGACTCTGTTCTGTTTTGTAATTCAGTTCAAGGGTAGCGCTTTTTACATTCTCTCTGTAAGTGATATCTTATGATAAGTGTCTTTCTGTGTGACTTATTTCACTTAGAATCGTCGTACCTAAATCCACTCATCATGCTGCTCCTAGCCTTATGACGTTGATTTCATGGCTGAGTGATATTCCATTGTACATAAGGACCACAACTTCTTTATCCATTCTTCTCTTTCCTGGGATGTTTAAGGTGTAACGAAGTGGAGGTTCTTGTCAACAGAGCAGCCCTAAACTTTGGGGTGCCTGTGTCTTGCTGATTTTTAGTTTTCCCAATTTATACGCCCATGAGTGGAAGTGCCCTATGCTCTCTAAGCTGAGTTTTTTAGATGTTTCAGGACACACCGTACACTTCTCCAGAGTGGCTGTTGGCAATTTACAGCCCGCCCATCAGCGTAGCAAGGCTCCCATTTCTCCATGGCCTGTCCTGCATTTCTGGTTTTGACACTTTATTCAGCATGGCCCTTTTGACCGATGGGAAGCGAGACTTCTTTGTAGCGCTGATTTGCCTTTCCAGGTTGCTTGGTTGGCCAAAAAGGGCGTATGCGTTTTTTCCTGAATATATTCAGGAAAAAACGCATACGCCCTTTTTGGCCAAGGGCATCATTGTCGAGGTTTTGCCGCTTTTCCTGTGCTTTAAAGGCGATTCGAATCTACCTCCTGAAATCGGTTTCCTGCAATTCTGCCTTGCTTTCAAATCCTCTTCGTTGCCTTCCCTCCATATATTTGTGGACGAGAGTTATCATTTCTAACTCTGCAGGTTTGTGAATTGCAGTGCCCCTGAGCTCCATTTTTCAACTCGCTTTCTTGGGAGCTGGCCGCAAAAGCGCAGGATTGCTTCAGGCCCTATTCTGGCTCCCGGCGGCAGGCTGAGCCTGTGGTTAATTCTTCTTCCTGATGGGAAAATAGAGTGACCTGTGCCTGTCCCAACACCTAGAGCTAGTCTCTCATTGGTTCCCCCTCTTCCCGTTCATCCTCAGGACAAATTGCAACGTGTTCGGAACAGGAGGTTAAAGGTGCTGATTCTCCAAGGAGGGAGATTGCTAGTAAAGCGGCTGGAATGGCGAACCGGAGCACAAGGAGATGAGAAATGAGGTGCGTTTTAGAAACCTTTCCCGGTCACACGGTGTACCATCTTCTGGGTTGCTCGTGCATGTTTTCGACGTAGGAAGATGCCCTTGACCCTGGAGATTTGGGACCCATGGGATGGGTACCACGCCGTATTACTTTAAAGGGTCTGCGTTTGCTCACCCAACCTCACCAAACCTCTCAGCCCCAAGAGTGTCCACCCTTATGTCTCAGTCATCTGTGGGTCTAGATATGGTCAATCCAGGTGGCATCGCAGCCCCTGAACGAATTTTGTAAGAATTTCTCTCTCTTTCACTGTCTTTGTTTCACGGGTTTTTAATAGTAATTGATTTTTATAATAGGGTTTAGCTGCTTTGCACTGCTGTGTTTATGCCGCTTTTCACCCACTTGACTCACTTACAGAGAGATATCAATACATAGGTTTTAAGATTCTTACTAGTCAGATATATTCTTGGGCGGTGAATAGGGGGCGTTGAGTCCAGTTCACTGAGCAAGGAGTAGGTCTTGTCTATTACATATTGGGTTTATGGAACGGTATCTGAGCTAATTTGAAACCCTTGTTTTATGCATCACCCCACCTCACCTTTCCCGTTAAGCAGCCATAGTGTGTTTTCTAAACGTGCGACTCTGTTCTGTTTTGTAATTCAGTTCAAGGGTAGCGGTTTTTACATTCTCTCTGTAAGTGATATCTTATGATAAGTGTCTTTCTGTGTGACTTATTTCACTTAGAATCGTCGTACCTAAATCCACTCATCATGCTGCTCCTAGCCTTATGACGTTGATTTCATGGCTGAGTGATATTCCATTGTACATAAGGACCACAACTTCTTTATCCATTCTTCTCTTTCCTGGGATGTTTAAGGTGTAACGAAGTGGAGGTTCTTGTCAACAGAGCAGCCCTAAACTTTGGGGTGCCTGTGTCTTGCTGATTTTTAGTTTTCCCAATTTATACGCCCATGAGTGGAAGTGCCCTATGCTCTCTAAGCTGAGTTTTTTAGATGTTTCAGGACACACCGTACACTTCTCCAGAGTGGCTGTTGGCAATTTACAGCCCGCCCATCAGCGTAGCAAGGCTCCCATTTCTCCATGGCCTGTCCTGCATTTCTGGTTTTGACACTTTATTCAGCATGGCCCTTTTGACCGATGGGAAGCGAGACTTCTTTGTAGCGCTGATTTGCCTTTCCAGGTTGCTTGGTTGGCCAAAAAGGGCGTATGCGTTTTTTCCTGAATATATTCAGGAAAAAACGCATACGCCCTTTTTGGCCAAGGGCATCATTGTCGAGGTTTTGCCGCTTTTCCTGTGCTTTAAAGGCGATTCGAATCTACCTCCTGGAATCGGTTTCCTGCAATTCTGCCTTGCTTTCAAATCCTCTTCGTTGCCTTCCCTCCATATATTTGTGGACGAGAGTTATCATTTCTAACTCTGCAGGTTTGTGAATTGCAGTGCCCCTGAGCTCCATTTTTCAACTCGCTTTCTTGGGAGCTGGCCGCAAAAGCGCAGGATTGCTTCAGGCCCTATTCTGGCTCCGGGTGGCAGGCTGAGCCTGTGGTTAATTCTGCTTCCTGATGGGAAAATAGAGTGACCTGTACCTGTCCCAACACCAGAGCTAGTCTCTCATTGGTTCCCCCTCTTCCCGTTCATCCTCAGGACAAATTGCAACGTGTACGGAACAGGAGGTTAAAGGTGCTGATTCTCCAAGGAGGGAGATTGCTAGTAAAGCGGCTGGAATGGGGAACCGGAGCACAAGGAGATGAGAAATGAGGTGCGTTTTAGAAACCTTTCCCGGTCACACGGTGTACCATCTTCTGGGTTGCTCGTGCATGTTTTCGACGTAGGAAGATGCCCTTGAACCTGGAGATTTGGGACCCATGGGATGGGTACCACGCCGTATTACTTTAAAGGGTCTGCGTTTGCTCACCCAACCTCACCAAACCTCTCAGCCCCAAGAGTGTCCACCCTTATGTCTCAGTCATCTGTGGGTATAGATATGGTCAATCCAGGTGGCATCGCAGCCCCTGAACGAATTTTGTAAGAATTTCTCTCTCTTTCACTGTCTTTGTTTCACGGGTGTTTAAAAGTAATTGATTTTTATAATGGGGTTTAGCTGCTTTGCACTGCTGTGTTTATGCCGCTTTACACCTACTTGACTCACTTACAGAGAGATATCACTACATAGGTTTTAAGATTCTTACTAGTCAGATATATTCTTGGGCGGTGAATAGGGGTTGTTGAGTCCAGTTCACTGAGCAAGGAGTAGGTCTTGTCTATTACATATTGGGTTTATGGAACGGTATCTGAGCTAATTTGAAACCCTTGTTTTATGCATCACCCCACCTCACCTTTCCCGTTAAGCAGCCATAGTGTGTTTTCTAAACGTGCGACTCTGTTCTGTTTTGTAATTCAGTTCAAGGGTAGCGGTTTTTACATTCCCTCTGTAAGTGATATCTTATGATAAGTGTCTTTTTCTGTGTGACTTATTTCACTTAGAATCGTCGTACCTAAATCCACTCATCATGCTGCTCCTAGCCTTAAGACGTTGATTTCATGGCTGAGTGATATTCCATTGTACATAAGGACCACAACTTCTTTATCCATTCTTCTCTTTCCTGGGATGTTTAAGGTGTAACGAAGTGGAGGTTCTTGTCAACAGAGCAGCCCTAAACTTTGGGGTGCCTGTGTCTTGCTGATTTTTAGTTTTCCCAATTTATACGCCCATGAGTGGAAGTGCCCTATGCTCTCTAAGCTGAGTTTTTTAGATGTTTCAGGACACACCGTACACTTCTCCAGAGTGGCTGTTGGCAATTTACAGCCCACCCATCAGCGTAGCAAGGCTCCCATTTCTCCATGGCCTGTCCTGCATTTCTGGTTTTGACACTTTATTCAGCATGGCCCTTTTGACCGATGGGAAGCGAGACTTCTTTGTAGCGCTGATTTGCCTTTCCAGGTTGCTTGGTTGGCCAAAAAGGGCGTATGCGTTTTTTCCTGAATATATTCAGGAAAAAACGCATACGCCCTTTTTGGCCAAGGGCATCATTGTCGAGGTTTTGCCGCTTTTCCTGTGCTTTAAAGGCGATTCGAATCTACCTCCTGAAATCGGTTTCCTGCAATTCTGCCTTGCTTTCAAATCCTCTTCGTTGCCTTCCCTCCATATATTTGTGGACGAGAGTTATCATTTCTAACTCTGCATGTTTGTGAATTGCAGTGCCCCTGAGCTCCATTTTTCAACTCGCTTTCTTGGGAGCTGGCCGCAAAAGCGCAGGATTGCTTCAGGCCCTATTCTGGCTCCGGGTGGCAGGCTGAGCCTGTGGTTAATTCTGCTTCCTGATGGGAAAATAGAGTGACCTGTGCCTGTCCCAACACCTAGAGCTAGTCTCTCATTGGTTCCCCCTCTTCCCGTTCATCCTCAGGACAAATTGCAACGTGTTCGGAACAGGAGGTTAAAGGTGCTGATTCTCCAAGGAGGGAGATTGCTAGTAAAGTGGCTGGAATGGCGAACCGGAGCACAAGGAGATGAGAAATGAGGTGCGTTTTAGAAACCTTTCCCGGTCACACGGTGTACCATCTTCTGGGTTTCTCGTGCATGTTTTCGACGTAGGAAGATGCCCTTGAACCTG
The DNA here is from genome assembly GCF_965194805.1 of Balaenoptera borealis. NCBI lineage: Eukaryota > Metazoa > Chordata > Mammalia > Artiodactyla > Balaenopteridae > Balaenoptera > Balaenoptera borealis. The sequence continues at coordinate 43,109,584 of NC_138874.1, forward strand.
GAGATTTGGGACCCATGGGATGGGTACCACGCCGTATTACTTTACAGGGTCTGCGTTAGCTCACCCAACCTCACCAAACCTCTCAGCCCCAAGAGTGTCCACCCTTATGTCTCAATCAGCTGTGGGTCTAGATATGGTCAATCCAGGTGGCATCGCAGCCCCTGAACGAATTTTGTAAGAATTTCTCTCTATTTCACTGTCTTTGTTTCACGGGTTTTTAAAAGTAATTGATTTTTATAATAGGGTTTAGCTGCTTTGCACTGCTGTGTTTATGCCGCTTTACACCCACTTGACTCACTTACAGAGAGATATCAATACATAGGTTTTAAGATTCTTACTAGTCAGATATATTCTTGGGCGGTGAATAGGGGGCGTTGAGTCCAGTTCACTGAGCAAGGAGTAGGTCTTGTCTATTACATATTGGGTTTATGGAACGGTATCTGAGCTAATTTGAAACCCTTGTTTTATGCATCACCCCACCTCACCTTTCCCGTTAAGCAGCCATAGTGTGTTTTCTAAACGTGCGACTCTGTTCTGTTTTGTAATTCAGTTCAAGGGTAGCGGTTTTTACATTCCCTCTGTAAGTGATATCTTATGATAAGTGTCTTTTTCTGTGTGACTTATTTCACTTAGAATCGTCGTACCTAAATCCACTCATCATGCTGCTCCTAGCCTTATGACGTTGATTTCATGGCTGAGTGATATTCCATTGTACATAAGGACCACAACTTCTTTATCCATTCTTCTCTTTCCTGGGATGTTTAAGGTGTAACGAAGTGGAGGTTCTTGTCAACAGAGCAGCCCTAAACTTTGGGGTGCCTGTGTCTTGCTGATTTTTAGTTTTCCCAATTTATACGCCCATGAGTGGAAGTGCCCTATGCTCTCTAAGCTGAGTTTTTTAGATGTTTCAGGACACACCGTACACTTCTCCAGAGTGGCTGTTGGCAATTTACAGCCCGCCCATCAGCGTAGCAAGGCTCCCATTTCTCCATGGCCTGTCCTGCATTTCTGGTTTTGACACTTTATTCAGCATGGCCCTTTTGACCGATGGGAAGCGAGACTTCTTTGTAGCGCTGATTTGCCTTTCCAGGTTGCTTGGTTGGCCAAAAAGGGCGTATGCGTTTTTTCCTGAATATATTCAGGAAAAAACGCATACGCCCTTTTTGGCCAAGGGCATCATTGTCGAGGTTTTGCCGCTTTTCCTGTGCTTTAAAGGCGATTCGAATCTACCTCCTGAAATCGGTTTCCTGCAATTCTGCCTTGCTTTCAAATCCTCTTCGTTGCCTTCCCTCCATATATTTGTGGACGAGAGTTATCATTTCTAACTCTGCATGTTTGTGAATTGCAGTGCCCCTGAGCTCCATTTTTCAACTCGCTTTCTTGGGAGCTGGCCGCAAAAGCGCAGGATTGCTTCAGGCCCTATTCTGGCTCCGGGCGGCAGGCTGAGCCTGTGGTTAATTCTGCTTCCTGATGGGAAAATAGAGTGACCTGTGCCTGTCCCAACACCTAGAGCTAGTCTCTCATTGGTTCCCCCTCTTCCCGTTCATCCTCAGGACAAATTGCAACGTGTTCGGAACAGGAGGTTAAAGGTGCTGATTCTCCAAGGAGGGAGATTGCTAGTAAAGCGGCTGGAATGGCGAACCGGAGCACAAGGAGATGAGAAATGAGGTGCGTTTTAGAAACCTTTCCCGGTCACACGGTGTACCATCTTCTGGGTTGCTCGTGCATGTTTTCGACGTAGGAAGATGCCCTTGACCCTGGAGATTTGGGACCCATGGGATGGGTACCACGCCGTATTACTTTAAAGGGTCTGCGTTTGCTCACCCAACCTCACCAAACCTCTCAGCCCCAAGAGTGTCCACCCTTATGTCTCAGTCATCTGTGGGTCTAGATATGGTCAATCCAGGTGGCATCGCAGCCCCTGAACGAATTTTGTAAGAATTTCTCTCTCTTTCACTGTCTTTGTTTCACGGGTTTTTAATAGTAATTGATTTTTATAATAGGGTTTAGCTGCTTTGCACTGCTGTGTTTATGCCGCTTTTCACCCACTTGACTCACTTATAGAGAGATATCAATACATAGGTTTTAAGATTCTTACTAGTCAGATATATTCTTGGGCGGTGAATAGGGGGCGTTGAGTCCAGTTCACTGAGCAAGGAGTAGGTCTTGTCTATTACATATTGGGTTTATGGAACGGTATCTGAGCTAATTTGAAACCCTTGTTTTATGCATCACCCCACCTCACCTTTCCCGTTAAGCAGCCATAGTGTGTTTTCTAAACGTGCGACTCTGTTCTGTTTTGTAATTCAGTTCAAGGGTAGCGGTTTTTACATTCTCTCTGTAAGTGATATCTTATGATAAGTGTCTTTCTGTGTGACTTATTTCACTTAGAATCGTCGTACCTAAATCCACTCATCATGCTGCTCCTAGCCTTATGACGTTGATTTCATGGCTGAGTGATATTCCATTGTACATAAGGACCACAACTTCTTTATCCATTCTTCTCTTTCCTGGGATGTTTAAGGTGTAACGAAGTGGAGGTTCTTGTCAACAGAGCAGCCCTAAACTTTGGGGTGCCTGTGTCTTGCTGATTTTTAGTTTTCCCAATTTATACGCCCATGAGTGGAAGTGCCCTATGCTCTCTAAGCTGAGTTTTTTAGATGTTTCCGGACACACCGTACACTTCTCCAGAGTGGCTGTTGGCAATTTACAGCCCGCCCATCAGCGTAGCAAGGCTCCCATTTCTCCATGGCCTGTCCTGCATTTCTGGTTTTGACACTTTATTCAGCATGGCCCTTTTGACCGATGGGAAGCGAGACTTCTTTGTAGCGCTGATTTGCCTTTCCAGGTTGCTTGGTTGGCCAAAAAGGGCGTATGCGTTTTTTCCTGAATATATTCAGGAAAAAACGCATACGCCCTTTTTGGCCAAGGGCATCATTGTCGAGGTTTTGCCGCTTTTCCTGTGCTTTAAAGGCGATTCGAATCTACCTCCTGGAATCGGTTTCCTGCAATTCTGCCTTGCTTTCAAATCCTCTTCGTTGCCTTCCCTCCATATATTTGTGGACGAGAGTTATCATTTCTAACTCTGCAGGTTTGTGAATTGCAGTGCCCCTGAGCTCCATTTTTCAACTCGCTTTCTTGGGAGCTGGCCGCAAAAGCGCAGGATTGCTTCAGGCCCTATTCTGGCTCCGGGTGGCAGGCTGAGCCTGTGGTTAATTCTGCTTCCTGATGGGAAAATAGAGTGACCTGTACCTGTCCCAACACCAGAGCTAGTCTCTCATTGGTTCCCCCTCTTCCCGTTCATCCTCAGGACAAATTGCAACGTGTACGGAACAGGAGGTTAAAGGTGCTGATTCTCCAAGGAGGGAGATTGCTAGTAAAGCGGCTGGAATGGGGAACCGGAGCACAAGGAGATGAGAAATGAGGTGCGTTTTAGAAACCTTTCCCGGTCACACGGTGTACCATCTTCTGGGTTGCTCGTGCATGTTTTCGACGTAGGAAGATGCCCTTGAACCTGGAGATTTGGGACCCATGGGATGGGTACCACGCCGTATTACTTTAAAGGGTCTGCGTTTGCTCACCCAACCTCACCAAACCTCTCAGCCCCAAGAGTGTCCACCCTTATGTCTCAGTCATCTGTGGGTATAGATATGGTCAATCCAGGTGGCATCGCAGCCCCTGAACGAATTTTGTAAGAATTTCTCTCTCTTTCACTGTCTTTGTTTCACGGGTTTTTAAAAGTAATTGATTTTTATAATGGGGTTTAGCTGCTTTGCACTGCTGTGTTTATGCCGCTTTACACCTACTTGACTCACTTACAGAGAGATATCACTACATAGGTTTTAAGATTCTTACTAGTCAGATATATTCTTGGGCGGTGAATAGGGGTTGTTGAGTCCAGTTCACTGAGCAAGGAGTAGGTCTTGTCTATTACATATTGGGTTTATGGAACGGTATCTGAGCTAATTTGAAACCCTTGTTTTATGCATCACCCCACCTCACCTTTCCCGTTAAGCAGCCATAGTGTGTTTTCTAAACGTGCGACTCTGTTCTGTTTTGTAATTCAGTTCAAGGGTAGCGGTTTTTACATTCCCTCTGTAAGTGATATCTTATGATAAGTGTCTTTTTCTGTGTGACTTATTTCACTTAGAATCGTCGTACCTAAATCCACTCATCATGCTGCTCCTAGCCTTATGACGTTGATTTCATGGCTGAGTGATATTCCATTGTACATAAGGACCACAACTTCTTTATCCATTCTTCTCTTTCCTGGGATGTTTAAGGTGTAACGAAGTGGAGGTTCTTGTCAACAGAGCAGCCCTAAACTTTGGGGTGCCTGTGTCTTGCTGATTTTTAGTTTTCCCAATTTATACGCCCATGAGTGGAAGTGCCCTATGCTCTCTAAGCTGAGTTTTTTAGATGTTTCAGGACACACCGTACACTTCTCCAGAGTGGCTGTTGGCAATTTACAGCCCGCCCATCAGCGTAGCAAGGCTCCCATTTCTCCATGGCCTGTCCTGCATTTCTGGTTTTGACACTTTATTCAGCATGGCCCTTTTGACCGATGGGAAGCGAGACTTCTTTGTAGCGCTGATTTGCCTTTCCAGGTTGCTTGGTTGGCCAAAAAGGGCGTATGCGTTTTTTCCTGAATATATTCAGGAAAAAACGCATACGCCCTTTTTGGCCAAGGGCATCATTGTCGAGGTTTTGCCGCTTTTCCTGTGCTTTAAAGGCGATTCGAATCTACCTCCTGAAATCGGTTTCCTGCAATTCTGCCTTGCTTTCAAATCCTCTTCGTAGCCTTCCCTCCATATATTTGTGGACGAGAGTTATCATTTCTAACTCTGCAGGTTTGTGAATTGCAGTGCCCCTGAGCTCCATTTTTCAACTCGCTTTCTTGGGAGCTGGCCGCAAAAGCGCAGGATTGCTTCAGGCCCTATTCTGGCTCCGGGCGGCAGGCTGAGCCTGTGGTTAATTCTGCTTCCTGATGGGAAAATAGAGTGACCTGTGCCTGTCCCAACACCTAGAGCTAGTCTCTCATTGGTTCCCCCTCTTCCCGTTCATCCTCAGGACAAATTGCAACGTGTTCGGAACAGGAGGTTAAAGGTGCTGATTCTCCAAGGAGGGAGATTGCTAGTAAAGCGGCTGGAATGGCGAACCGGAGCACAAGGAGATGAGAAATGAGGTGCGTTTTAGAAACCTTTCCCGGTCACACGGTGTACCATCTTCTGGGTTGCTCGTGCATGTTTTCGACGTAGGAAGATGCCCTTGAACCTGGAGATTTGGGACCCATGGGATGGGTACCACGCCGTATTATTTTACAGGGTCTGCGTTAGCTCACCCAACCTCACCAAACCTCTCAGCCCCAAGAGTGTCCAACCTTATGTCTCAATCAGCTGTGTGTCTAGATATGGTCAATCCAGGTGGCATCACAGCACCTGAACGAATTTTGTAAGAATTTCTCTCTCTTTCACTGTCTTTGTTTCACGGGTTTTTAAAAGTAATTGATTTTTATAATAGGGTTTAGCTGCTTTGCACTGCTGTGTTTATGCCGCTTTTCACCCACTTGACTCACTTACAGAGAGATATCAATACATAGGTTTTAAGATTCTTACTAGTCAGATATATTCTTGGGCGGTGAATAGGGGGCGTTGAGTCCAGTTCACTGAGCAAGGAGTAGGTCTTGTCTATTACATATTGGGTTTATGGAACGGTATCTGAGCTAATTTGAAACCCTTGTTTTATGCATCACCCCACCTCACCTTTCCCGTTAAGCAGCCATAGTGTGTTTTCTAAACGTGCGACTCTGTTCTGTTTTGTAATTCAGTTCAAGGGTAGCGGTTTTTACATTCTCTCTGTAAGTGATATCTTATGATAAGTGTCTTTCTGTGTGACTTATTTCACTTAGAATCGTCGTACCTAAATCCACTCATCATGCTGCTCCTAGCCTTATGACGTTGATTTCATGGCTGAGTGATATTCCATTGTACATAAGGACCACAACTTCTTTATCCATTCTTCTCTTTCCTGGGATGTTTAAGGTGTAACGAAGTGGAGGTTCTTGTCAACAGAGCAGCCCTAAACTTTGGGGTGCCTGTGTCTTGCTGATTTTTAGTTTTCCCAATTTATACGCCCATGAGTGGAAGTGCCCTATGCTCTCTAAGCTGAGTTTTTTAGATGTTTCAGGACACACCGTACACTTCTCCAGAGTGGCTGTTGGCAATTTACAGCCCGCCCATCAGCGTAGCAAGGCTCCCATTTCTCCATGGCCTGTCCTGCATTTCTGGTTTTGACACTTTATTCAGCATGGCCCTTTTGACCGATGGGAAGCGAGACTTCTTTGTAGCGCTGATTTGCCTTTCCAGGTTGCTTGGTTGGCCAAAAAGGGCGTATGCGTTTTTTCCTGAATATATTCAGGAAAAAACGCATACGCCCTTTTTGGCCAAGGGCATCATTGTCGAGGTTTTGCCGCTTTTCCTGTGCTTTAAAGGCGATTCGAATCTACCTCCTGAAATCGGTTTCCTGCAATTCTGCCTTGCTTTCAAATCCTCTTCGTAGCCTTCCCTCCATATATTTGTGGACGAGAGTTATCATTTCTAACTCTGCAGGTTTGTGAATTGCAGTGCCCCTGAGCTCCATTTTTCAACTCGCTTTCTTGGGAGCTGGCCGCAAAAGCGCAGGATTGCTTCAGGCCCTATTCTGGCTCCGGGCGGCAGGCTGAGCCTGTGGTTAATTCTGCTTCCTGATGGGAAAATAGAGTGACCTGTGCCTGTCCCAACACCTAGAGCTAGTCTCTCATTGGTTCCCCCTCTTCCCGTTCATCCTCAGGACAAATTGCAACGTGTTCGGAACAGGAGGTTAAAGGTGCTGATTCTCCAAGGAGGGAGATTGCTAGTAAAGCGGCTGGAATGGCGAACCGGAGCACAAGGAGATGAGAAATGAGGTGCGTTTTAGAAACCTTTCCCGGTCACACGGTGTACCATCTTCTGGGTTGCTCGTGCATGTTTTCGACGTAGGAAGATGCCCTTGAACCTGGAGATTTGGGACCCATGGGATGGGTACCACGCCGTATTATTTTACAGGGTCTGCGTTAGCTCACCCAACCTCACCAAACCTCTCAGCCCCAAGAGTGTCCAACCTTATGTCTCAATCAGCTGTGGGTCTAGATATGGTCAATCCAGGTGGCATCACAGCACCTGAACGAATTTTGTAAGAATTTCTCTCTCTTTCACTGTCTTTGTTTCACGGGTTTTTAAAAGTAATTGATTTTTATAATAGGGTTTAGCTGCTTTGCACTGCTGTGTTTATGCCGCTTTTCACCCACTTGACTCACTTACAGAGAGATATCAATACATAGGTTTTAAGATTCTTACTAGTCAGATATATTCTTGGGCGGTGAATAGGGGGCGTTGAGTCCAGTTCACTGAGCAAGGAGTAGGTCTTGTCTATTACATATTGGGTTTATGGAACGGTATCTGAGCTAATTTGAAACCCTTGTTTTATGCATCACCCCACCTCACCTTTCCCGTTAAGCAGCCATAGTGTGTTTTCTAAACGTGCGACTCTGTTCTGTTTTGTAATTCAGTTCAAGGGTAGCGCTTTTTACATTCTCTCTGTAAGTGATATCTTATGATAAGTGTCTTTCTGTGTGACTTATTTCACTTAGAATCGTCGTACCTAAATCCACTCATCATGCTGCTCCTAGCCTTATGACGTTGATTTCATGGCTGAGTGATATTCCATTGTACATAAGGACCACAACTTCTTTATCCATTCTTCTCTTTCCTGGGATGTTTAAGGTGTAACGAAGTGGAGGTTCTTGTCAACAGAGCAGCCCTAAACTTTGGGGTGCCTGTGTCTTGCTGATTTTTAGTTTTCCCAATTTATACGCCCATGAGTGGAAGTGCCCTATGCTCTCTAAGCTGAGTTTTTTAGATGTTTCAGGACACACCGTACACTTCTCCAGAGTGGCTGTTGGCAATTTACAGCCCGCCCATCAGCGTAGCAAGGCTCCCATTTCTCCATGGCCTGTCCTGCATTTCTGGTTTTGACACTTTATTCAGCATGGCCCTTTTGACCGATGGGAAGCGAGACTTCTTTGTAGCGCTGATTTGCCTTTCCAGGTTGCTTGGTTGGCCAAAAAGGGCGTATGCGTTTTTTCCTGAATATATTCAGGAAAAAACGCATACGCCCTTTTTGGCCAAGGGCATCATTGTCGAGGTTTTGCCGCTTTTCCTGTGCTTTAAAGGCGATTCGAATCTACCTCCTGAAATCGGTTTCCTGCAATTCTGCCTTGCTTTCAAATCCTCTTCGTTGCCTTCCCTCCATATATTTGTGGACGAGAGTTATCATTTCTAACTCTGCAGGTTTGTGAATTGCAGTGCCCCTGAGCTCCATTTTTCAACTCGCTTTCTTGGGAGCTGGCCGCAAAAGCGCAGGATTGCTTCAGGCCCTATTCTGGCTCCCGGCGGCAGGCTGAGCCTGTGGTTAATTCTTCTTCCTGATGGGAAAATAGAGTGACCTGTGCCTGTCCCAACACCTAGAGCTAGTCTCTCATTGGTTCCCCCTCTTCCCGTTCATCCTCAGGACAAATTGCAACGTGTTCGGAACAGGAGGTTAAAGGTGCTGATTCTCCAAGGAGGGAGATTGCTAGTAAAGCGGCTGGAATGGCGAACCGGAGCACAAGGAGATGAGAAATGAGGTGCGTTTTAGAAACCTTTCCCGGTCACACGGTGTACCATCTTCTGGGTTGCTCGTGCATGTTTTCGACGTAGGAAGATGCCCTTGACCCTGGAGATTTGGGACCCATGGGATGGGTACCACGCCGTATTACTTTAAAGGGTCTGCGTTTGCTCACCCAACCTCACCAAACCTCTCAGCCCCAAGAGTGTCCACCCTTATGTCTCAGTCATCTGTGGGTCTAGATATGGTCAATCCAGGTGGCATCGCAGCCCCTGAACGAATTTTGTAAGAATTTCTCTCTCTTTCACTGTCTTTGTTTCACGGGTTTTTAATAGTAATTGATTTTTATAATAGGGTTTAGCTGCTTTGCACTGCTGTGTTTATGCCGCTTTTCACCCACTTGACTCACTTACAGAGAGATATCAATACATAGGTTTTAAGATTCTTACTAGTCAGATATATTCTTGGGCGGTGAATAGGGGGCGTTGAGTCCAGTTCACTGAGCAAGGAGTAGGTCTTGTCTATTACATATTGGGTTTATGGAACGGTATCTGAGCTAATTTGAAACCCTTGTTTTATGCATCACCCCACCTCACCTTTCCCGTTAAGCAGCCATAGTGTGTTTTCTAAACGTGCGACTCTGTTCTGTTTTGTAATTCAGTTCAAGGGTAGCGGTTTTTACATTCTCTCTGTAAGTGATATCTTATGATAAGTGTCTTTCTGTGTGACTTATTTCACTTAGAATCGTCGTACCTAAATCCACTCATCATGCTGCTCCTAGCCTTATGACGTTGATTTCATGGCTGAGTGATATTCCATTGTACATAAGGACCACAACTTCTTTATCCATTCTTCTCTTTCCTGGGATGTTTAAGGTGTAACGAAGTGGAGGTTCTTGTCAACAGAGCAGCCCTAAACTTTGGGGTGCCTGTGTCTTGCTGATTTTTAGTTTTCCCAATTTATACGCCCATGAGTGGAAGTGCCCTATGCTCTCTAAGCTGAGTTTTTTAGATGTTTCAGGACACACCGTACACTTCTCCAGAGTGGCTGTTGGCAATTTACAGCCCGCCCATCAGCGTAGCAAGGCTCCCATTTCTCCATGGCCTGTCCTGCATTTCTGGTTTTGACACTTTATTCAGCATGGCCCTTTTGACCGATGGGAAGCGAGACTTCTTTGTAGCGCTGATTTGCCTTTCCAGGTTGCTTGGTTGGCCAAAAAGGGCGTATGCGTTTTTTCCTGAATATATTCAGGAAAAAACGCATACGCCCTTTTTGGCCAAGGGCATCATTGTCGAGGTTTTGCCGCTTTTCCTGTGCTTTAAAGGCGATTCGAATCTACCTCCTGGAATCGGTTTCCTGCAATTCTGCCTTGCTTTCAAATCCTCTTCGTTGCCTTCCCTCCATATATTTGTGGACGAGAGTTATCATTTCTAACTCTGCAGGTTTGTGAATTGCAGTGCCCCTGAGCTCCATTTTTCAACTCGCTTTCTTGGGAGCTGGCCGCAAAAGCGCAGGATTGCTTCAGGCCCTATTCTGGCTCCGGGTGGCAGGCTGAGCCTGTGGTTAATTCTGCTTCCTGATGGGAAAATAGAGTGACCTGTACCTGTCCCAACACCAGAGCTAGTCTCTCATTGGTTCCCCCTCTTCCCGTTCATCCTCAGGACAAATTGCAACGTGTACGGAACAGGAGGTTAAAGGTGCTGATTCTCCAAGGAGGGAGATTGCTAGTAAAGCGGCTGGAATGGGGAACCGGAGCACAAGGAGATGAGAAATGAGGTGCGTTTTAGAAACCTTTCCCGGTCACACGGTGTACCATCTTCTGGGTTGCTCGTGCATGTTTTCGACGTAGGAAGATGCCCTTGAACCTGGAGAGTTGGGACCCATGGGATGGGTACCACGCCGTATTACTTTAAAGGGTCTGCGTTTGCTCACCCAACCTCACCAAACCTCTCAGCCCCAAGAGTGTCCACCCTTATGTCTCAGTCATCTGTGGGTATAGATATGGTCAATCCAGGTGGCATCGCAGCCCCTGAACGAATTTTGTAAGAATTTCTCTCTCTTTCACTGTCTTTGTTTCACGGGTTTTTAAAAGTAATTGATTTTTATAATGGGGTTTAGCTGCTTTGCACTGCTGTGTTTATGCCGCTTTACACCTACTTGACTCACTTACAGAGAGATATCACTACATAGGTTTTAAGATTCTTACTAGTCAGATATATTCTTGGGCGGTGAATAGGGGTTGTTGAGTCCAGTTCACTGAGCAAGGAGTAGGTCTTGTCTATTACATATTGGGTTTATGGAACGGTATCTGAGCTAATTTGAAACCCTTGTTTTATGCATCACCCCACCTCACCTTTCCCGTTAAGCAGCCATAGTGTGTTTTCTAAACGTGCGACTCTGTTCTGTTTTGTAATTCAGTTCAAGGGTAGCGGTTTTTACATTCCCTCTGTAAGTGATATCTTATGATAAGTGTCTTTTTCTGTGTGACTTATTTCACTTAGAATCGTCGTACCTAAATCCACTCATCATGCTGCTCCTAGCCTTAAGACGTTGATTTCATGGCTGAGTGATATTCCATTGTACATAAGGACCACAACTTCTTTATCCATTCTTCTCTTTCCTGGGATGTTTAAGGTGTAACGAAGTGGAGGTTCTTGTCAACAGAGCAGCCCTAAACTTTGGGGTGCCTGTGTCTTGCTGATTTTTAGTTTTCCCAATTTATACGCCCATGAGTGGAAGTGCCCTATGCTCTCTAAGCTGAGTTTTTTAGATGTTTCAGGACACACCGTACACTTCTCCAGAGTGGCTGTTGGCAATTTACAGCCCACCCATCAGCGTAGCAAGGCTCCCATTTCTCCATGGCCTGTCCTGCATTTCTGGTTTTGACACTTTATTCAGCATGGCCCTTTTGACCGATGGGAAGCGAGACTTCTTTGTAGCGCTGATTTGCCTTTCCAGGTTGCTTGGTTGGCCAAAAAGGGCGTATGCGTTTTTTCCTGAATATATTCAGGAAAAAACGCATACGCCCTTTTTGGCCAAGGGCATCATTGTCGAGGTTTTGCCGCTTTTCCTGTGCTTTAAAGGCGATTCGAATCTACCTCCTGAAATCGGTTTCCTGCAATTCTGCCTTGCTTTCAAATCCTCTTCGTTGCCTTCCCTCCATATATTTGTGGACGAGAGTTATCATTTCTAACTCTGCATGTTTGTGAATTGCAGTGCCCCTGAGCTCCATTTTTCAACTCGCTTTCTTGGGAGCTGGCCGCAAAAGCGCAGGATTGCTTCAGGCCCTATTCTGGCTCCGGGTGGCAGGCTGAGCCTGTGGTTAATTCTGCTTCCTGATGGGAAAATAGAGTGACCTGTGCCTGTCCCAACACCTAGAGCTAGTCTCTCATTGGTTCCCCCTCTTCCCGTTCATCCTCAGGACAAATTGCAACGTGTTCGGAACAGGAGGTTAAAGGTGCTGATTCTCCAAGGAGGGAGATTGCTAGTAAAGTGGCTGGAATGGCGAACCGGAGCACAAGGAGATGAGAAATGAGGTGCGTTTTAGAAACCTTTCCCGGTCACACGGTGTACCATCTTCTGGGTTTCTCGTGCATGTTTTCGACGTAGGAAGATGCCCTTGAACCTGGAGATTTGGGACCCATGGGATGGGTACCACGCCGTATTACTTTACAGGGTCTGCGTTTGCTCACCCAACCTCACCAAACCTCTCAGCCCCAAGAGTGTCCACCCTTATGTCTCAATCAGCTGTGGGTCTAGATATGGTCAATCCAGGTGGCATCGCAGCCCCTGAACGAATTTTGTAAGAATTTCTCTCTATTTCACTGTCTTTGTTTCACGGGTTTTTAAAAGTAATTGATTTTTATAATAGGGTTTAGCTGCTTTGCACTGCTGTGTTTATGCCGCTTTACACCCACTTGACTCACTTACAGAGAGATATCAATACATAGGTTTTAAGATTCTTACTAGTCAGATATATTCTTGGGCGGTGAATAGGGGGCGTTGAGTCCAGTTCACTGAGCAAGGAGTAGGTCTTGTCTATTACATATTGGGTTTATGGAACGGTATCTGAGCTAATTTGAAACCCTTGTTTTATGCATCACCCCACCTCACCTTTCCCGTTAAGCAGCCATAGTGTGTTTTCTAAACGTGCGACTCTGTTCTGTTTTGTAATTCAGTTCAAGGGTAGCGGTTTTTACATTCCCTCTGTAAGTGATATCTTATGATAAGTGTCTTTTTCTGTGTGACTTATTTCACTTAGAATCGTCGTACCTAAATCCACTCATCATGCTGCTCCTAGCCTTATGACGTTGATTTCATGGCTGAGTGATATTCCATTGTACATAAGGACCACAACTTCTTTATCCATTCTTCTCTTTCCTGGGATGTTTAAGGTGTAACGAAGTGGAGGTTCTTGTCAACAGAGCAGCCCTAAACTTTGGGGTGCCTGTGTCTTGCTGATTTTTAGTTTTCCCAATTTATACGCCCATGAGTGGAAGTGCCCTATGCTCTCTAAGCTGAGTTTTTTAGATGTTTCAGGACACACCGTACACTTCTCCAGAGTGGCTGTTGGCAATTTACAGCCCGCCCATCAGCGTAGCAAGGCTCCCATTTCTCCATGGCCTGTCCTGCATTTCTGGTTTTGACACTTTATTCAGCATGGCCCTTTTGACCGATGGGAAGCGAGACTTCTTTGTAGCGCTGATTTGCCTTTCCAGGTTGCTTGGTTGGCCAAAAAGGGCGTATGCGTTTTTTCCTGAATATATTCAGGAAAAAACGCATACGCCCTTTTTGGCCAAGGGCATCATTGTCGAGGTTTTGCCGCTTTTCCTGTGCTTTAAAGGCGATTCGAATCTACCTCCTGAAATCGGTTTCCTGCAATTCTGCCTTGCTTTCAAATCCTCTTCGTTGCCTTCCCTCCATATATTTGTGGACGAGAGTTATCATTTCTAACTCTGCATGTTTGTGAATTGCAGTGCCCCTGAGCTCCATTTTTCAACTCGCTTTCTTGGGAGCTGGCCGCAAAAGCGCAGGATTGCTTCAGGCCCTATTCTGGCTCCGGGCGGCAGGCTGAGCCTGTGGTTAATTCTGCTTCCTGATGGGAAAATAGAGTGACCTGTGCCTGTCCCAACACCTAGAGCTAGTCTCTCATTGGTTCCCCCTCTTCCCGTTCATCCTCAGGACAAATTGCAACGTGTTCGGAACAGGAGGTTAAAGGTGCTGATTCTCCAAGGAGGGAGATTGCTAGTAAAGCGGCTGGAATGGCGAACCGGAGCACAAGGAGATGAGAAATGAGGTGCGTTTTAGAAACCTTTCCCGGTCACACGGTGTACCATCTTCTGGGTTTCTCGTGCATGTTTTCGACGTAGGAAGATGCCCTTGAACCTGGAGATTTGGGACCCATGGGATGGGTACCACGCCGTATTACTTTACAGGGTCTGCGTTAGCTCACCCAACCTCACCATACCTCTCAGCCCCAAGAGTGTCCACCCTTATGTCTCAATCAGCTGTGGGTCTAGATATGGTCAATCCAGGTGGCATCGCAGCCCCTGAACGAATTTTGTAAGAATTTCTCTCTATTTCACTGTCTTTGTTTCACGGGTTTTTAAAAGTAATTGATTTTTATAATAGGGTTTAGCTGCTTTGCACTGCTGTGTTTATGCCGCTTTACACCCACTTGACTCACTTACAGAGAGATATCAATACATAGGTTTTAAGATTCTTACTAGTCAGATATATTCTTGGGCGGTGAATAGGGGGCGTTGAGTCCAGTTCACTGAGCAAGGAGTAGGTCTTGTCTATTACATATTGGGTTTATGGAACGGTATCTGAGCTAATATGAAACCCTTGTTTTATGCATCACCCCACCTCACCTTTCCCGTTAAGCAGCCATAGTGTGTTTTCTAAACGTGCGACTCTGTTCTGTTTTGTAATTCAGTTCAATGGTAGCGGTTTTTACATTCTCTCTGTAAGTGATATCTTATGATAAGTGTCTTTTTCTGTGTGACTTATTTCACTTAGAATCGTCGTACCTAAATCCACTCATCATGCTGCTCCTAGCCTTATGACGTTGATTTCATGGCTGAGTGATATTCCATTGTACATAAGGACCACAACTTCTTTATCCATTCTTCTCTTTCCTGGGATGTTTAAGGTGTAACGAAGTGGAGGTTCTTGTCAACAGAGCAGCCCTAAACTTTGGGGTGCCTGTGTCTTGCTGATTTTTAGTTTTCCCAATTTATACGCCCATGAGTGGAAGTGCCCTATGCTCTCTAAGCTGAGTTTTTTCGATGTTTCAGGACACACCGTACACTTCTCCAGAGTGGCTGTTGGCAATTTACAGCCCGCCCATCAGCGTAGCAAGGCTCCCATTTCTCCATGGCCTGTCCTGCATTTCTGGTTTTGACACTTTATTCAGCATGGCCCTTTTGACCGATGGGAAGCGAGACTTCTTTGTAGCGCTGATTTGCCTTTCCAGGTTGCTTGGTTGGCCAAAAAGGGCGTATGCGTTTTTTCCTGAATATATTCAGGAAAAAACGCATACGCCCTTTTTGGCCAAGGGCATCATTGTCGAGGTTTTGCCGCTTTTCCTGTGCTTTAAAGGCGATTCGAATCTACCTCCTGGAATCGGTTTCCTGCAATTCTGCCTTGCTTTCAAATCCTCTTCGTTGCCTTCCCTCCATATATTTGTGGACGAGAGTTATCATTTCTAACTCTGCAGGTTTGTGAATTGCAGTGCCCCTGAGCTCCATTTTTCAACTCGCTTTCTTGGGAGCTGGCCGCAAAAGCGCAGGATTGCTTCAGGCCCTATTCTGGCTCCGGGCGGCAGGCTGAGCCTGTGATTAATTCTGCTTCCTGATGGGAAAATAGAGTGACGTGTGCCTGTCCCAACACCTAGAGCTAGTCTCTCATTGGTTCCCCCTCTTCCCGTTCAACCTCAGGACAAATTGCAACGTGTACGGAACAGGAGGTTAAAGGTGCTGATTCTCCAAGGAGGGAGATTGCTAGTAAAGCGGCTGGAATGGCGAACCGGAGCACAAGGAGATGAGAAATGAGGTGCGTTTTAGAAACCTTTCCCGGTCACACGGTGTACCATCTTCTGGGTTGCTCGTGCATGTTTTCGACGTAGGAAGATGCCCTTGAACCTGGAGATTTGGGACCCATGGGATGGGTACCACGCCGTATTACTTTAAAGGGTCTGCGTTTGCTCACCCAACCTCACCAAACCTCTCAGCCCCAAGAGTGTCCACCCTTATGTCTCAGTCATCTGTGGGTATAGATATGGTCAATCCAGGTGGCATCGCAGCCCCTGAACGAGTTTTGTAAGAATTTCTCTCTCTTTCACTGTCTTTGTTTCACGGGTTTTTAAAAGTAATTGATTTTTATAATGGGGTTTAGCTGCTTTGCACTGCTGTGTTTATGCCGCTTTACACCTACTTGACTCACTTACAGAGAGATATCACTACATAGGTTTTAAGATTCTTACTAGTCAGATATATTCTTGGGCGGTGAATAGGGGTTGTTGAGTCCAGTTCACTGAGCAAGGAGTAGGTCTTGTCTATTACATATTGGGTTTATGGAACGGTATCTGAGCTAATTTGAAACCCTTGTTTTATGCATCACCCCACCTCACCTTTCCCGTTAAGCAGCCATAGTGTGTTTTCTAAACGTGCGACTCTGTTCTGTTTTGTAATTCAGTTCAAGGGTAGCGGTTTTTACATTCCCTCTGTAAGTGATATCTTATGATAAGTGTCTTTTTCTGTGTGACTTATTTCACTTAGAATCGTCGTACCTAAATCCACTCATCATGCTGCTCCTAGCCTTAAGACGTTGATTTCATGGCTGAGTGATATTCCATTGTACATAAGGACCACAACTTCTTTATCCATTCTTCTCTTTCCTGGGATGTTTAAGGTGTAACGAAGTGGAGGTTCTTGTCAACAGAGCAGCCCTAAACTTTGGGGTGCCTGTGTCTTGCTGATTTTTAGTTTTCCCAATTTATACGCCCATGAGTGGAAGTGCCCTATGCTCTCTAAGCTGAGTTTTTTAGATGTTTCAGGACACACCGTACACTTCTCCAGAGTGGCTGTTGGCAACTTACAGCCCGCCCATCAGCGTAGCAAGGCTCCCATTTCTCCATGGCCTGTCCTGCATTTCTGGTTTTGACACTTTATTCAGCATGGCCCTTTTGACCGATGGGAAGCGAGACTTCTTTGTAGCGCTGATTTGCCTTTCCAGGTTGCTTGGTTGGCCAAAAAGGGCGTATGCGTTTTTTCCTGAATATATTCAGGAAAAAACGCATACGCCCTTTTTGGCCAAGGGCATCATTGTCGAGGTTTTGCCGCTTTTCCTGTGCTTTAAAGGCGATTCGAATCTACCTCCTGAAATCGGTTTCCTGCAATTCTGCCTTGCTTTCAAATCCTCTTCGTTGCCTTCCCTCCATATATTTGTGGACGAGAGTTATCATTTCTAACTCTGCATGTTTGTGAATTGCAGTGCCCCTGAGCTCCATTTTTCAACTCGCTTTCTTGGGAGCTGGCCGCAAAAGCGCAGGATTGCTTCAGGCCCTATTCTGGCTCCGGGCGGCAGGCTGAGCCTGTGGTTAATTCTGCTTCCTGATGGGAAAATAGAGTGACCTGTGCCTGTCCCACCACCTAGGGCTAGTCTCTCATTGGTTCCCCCTCTTCCCGTTCATCCTCAGGACAATTTGCAACGTGTTCGGAACAGGAGGTTAAAGGTGCTGATTCTCCAAGGAGGGAGATTGCTAGTAAAGTGGCTGGAATGGCGAACCGGAGCACAAGGAGATGAGAAATGAGGTGCGTTTTAGAAACCTTTCCCGGTCACACGGTGTACCATCTTCTGGGTTTCTCGTGCATGTTTTCGACGTAGGAAGATGCCCTTGAACCTGGAGATTTGGGACCCATGGGATGGGTACCACGCCGTATTACTTTACAGGGTCTGCGTTAGCTCACCCAACCTCACCAAACCTCTCAGCCCCAAGAGTGTCCACCCTTATGTCTCAATCAGCTGTGGGTCTAGATATGGTCAATCCAGGTGGCATCGCAGCACCTGAACGAATTTTGTAAGAATTTCTCTCTATTTCACTGTCTTTGTTTCACGGGTTTTTAAAAGTAATTGATTTTTATAATAGGGTTTAGCTGCTTTGCACTGCTGTGTTTATGCCGCTTTTCACCCACTTGACTCACTTACAGAGAGATATCAATACATAGGTTTTAAGATTCTTATTAGTCAGATATATTCTTGGGCGGTGAATAGGGGGCGTTGAGTCCAGTTCACTGAGCAAGGAGTAGGTCTTGTCTATTACATATTGGGTTTATGGAACGGTATCTGAGCTAATTTGAAACCTTTGTTTTATGCATCACCCCACCTCACCTTTCCCGTTAAGCAGCCATAGTGTGTTTTCTAAACGTGCGACTCTGTTCTGTTTTGTAATTCAGTTCAAGGGTAGCGGTTTTTACATTCCCTCTGTAAGTGATATCTTATGATAAGTGTCTTTTTCTGTGTGACTTATTTCACTTAGAATCGTCGTACCTAAATCCACTCATCATGCTGCTCCTAGCCTTAAGACGTTGATTTCATGGCTGAGTGATATTCCATTGTACATAAGGACCACAACTTCTTTATCCATTCTTCTCTTTCCTGGGATGTTTAAGGTGTAACGAAGTGGAGGTTCTTGTCAACAGAGCAGCCCTAAACTTTGGGGTGCCTGTGTCTTGCTGATTTTTAGTTTTCCCAATTTATACGCCCATGAGTGGAAGTGCCCTATGCTCTCTAAGCTGAGTTTTTTCGATGTTTCAGGACACACCGTACACTTCTCCAGAGTGGCTGTTGGCAATTTACAGCCCGCCCATCAGCGTAGCAAGGCTCCCATTTCTCCATGGCCTGTCCTGCATTTCTGGTTTTGACACTTTATTCAGCATGGCCCTTTGGACCGATGGGAAGCGAGACTTCTTTGTAGCGCTGATTTGCCTTTCCAGGTTGCTTGGTTGGCCAAAAAGGGCGTATGCGTTTTTTCCTGAATATATTCAGGAAAAAACGCATACGCCCTTTTTGGCCAAGGGCATCATTGTCGAGGTTTTGCCGCTTTTCCTGTGCTTTAAAGGCGATTCGAATCTACCTCCTGAAATCGGTTTCCTGCAATTCTGCCTTGCTTTCAAATCCTCTTCGTTGCCTTCCCTCCATATATTTGTGGACGAGAGTTATCATTTCTAACTCTGCATGTTTGTGAATTGCAGTGCCCCTGAGCTCCATTTCTAAACTCGCTTTCTTGGGAGCTGGCCGCAAAAGCGCAGGATTGCTTCAGGCCCTATTCTGGCTCCGGGCGGCAGGCTGAGCCTGTGGTTAATTCTTCTTCCTGATGGGAAAATAGAGTGACCTGTGCCTGTCCCAACACCTAGAGCTAGTCTCTCATTGGTTCCCCCTCTTCCTGTTCATCCTCAGGACAATTTGCAACGTGTTCGGAACAGGAGGTTAAAGGTGCTGATTCTCCAAGGAGGGAGATTGCTAGTAAAGTGGCTGGAATGGCGAACCGGAGCACAAGGAGATGAGAAATGAGGTGCGTTTTAGAAACCTTTCCCGGTCACACGGTGTACCATCTTCTGGGTTTCTCGTGCATGTTTTCGACGTAGGAAGATGCCCTTGAACCTGGAGATTTGGGACCCATGGGATGGGTACCACGCCGTATTACTTTACAGGGTCTGCGTTAGCTCACCCAACCTCACCAAACCTCTCAGCCCCAAGAGTGTCCACCCTTATGTCTCAATCAGCTGTGGGTCTAGATATGGTCAATCCAGGTGGCATCGCAGCACCTGAACGAATTTTGTAAGAATTTCTCTCTATTTCACTGTCTTTGTTTCACGGGTTTTTAAAAGTAATTGATTTTTGATTTTTATAATAGGGTTTAGCTGCTTTGCACTGCTGTGTTTATGCCGCTTTACACCCACTTGACTCACTTACAGAGAGATATCAATACATAGGTTTTAAGATTCTTACTAGTCAGATATATTCTTGGGCGGTGAATAGGGGGCGTTGAGTCCAGTTCACTGAGCAAGGAGTAGGTCTTGTCTATTACATATTGGGTTTATGGAACGGTATCTGAGCTAATTTGAAACCCTTGTTTTATGCATCACCCCACCTCACCTTTCCCGTTAAGCAGCCATAGTGTGTTTTCTAAACGTGCGACTCTGTTCTGTTTTGTAATTCAGTTCAAGGGTAGCGGTTTTTACATTCTCTCTGTAAGTGATATCTTATGATAAGTGTCTTTCTGTGTGACTTATTTCACTTAGAATCGTCGTACCTAAATCCACTCATCATGCTGCTCCTAGCCTTATGACGTTGATTTCATGGCTGAGTGATATTCCATTGTACATAAGGACCACAACTTCTTTATCCATTCTTCTCTTTCCTGGGATGTTTAAGGTGTAACGAAGTGGAGGTTCTTGTCAACAGAGCAGCCCTAAACTTTGGGGTGCCTGTGTCTTGCTGATTTTTAGTTTTCCCAATTTATACGCCCATGAGTGGAAGTGCCCTATGCTCTCTAAGCTGAGTTTTTTAGATGTTTCAGGACACACCGTACACTTCTCCAGAGTGGCTGTTGGCAATTTACAGCCCGCCCATCAGCGTAGCAAGGCTCCCATTTCTCCATGGCCTGTCCTGCATTTCTGGTTTTGACACTTTATTCAGCATGGCCCTTTTGACCGATGGGAAGCGAGACTTCTTTGTAGCGCTGATTTGCCTTTCCAGGTTGCTTGGTTGGCCAAAAAGGGCGTATGCGTTTTTTCCTGAATATATTCAGGAAAAAACGCATACGCCCTTTTTGGCCAAGGGCATCATTGTCGAGGTTTTGCCGCTTTTCCTGTGCTTTAAAGGCGATTCGAATCTACCTCCTGGAATCGGTTTCCTGCAATTCTGCCTTGCTTTCAAATCCTCTTCGTTGCCTTCCCTCCATATATTTGTGGACGAGAGTTATCATTTCTAACTCTGCAGGTTTGTGAATTGCAGTGCCCCTGAGCTCCATTTTTCAACTCGCTTTCTTGGGAGCTGGCCGCAAAAGCGCAGGATTGCTTCAGGCCCTATTCTGGCTCCCGGCGGCAGGCTGAGCCTGTGGTTAATTCTTCTTCCTGATGGGAAAATAGAGTGACCTGTGCCTGTCCCAACACCTAGAGCTAGTCTCTCATTGGTTCCCCCTCTTCCCGTTCATCCTCAGGACAAATTGCAACGTGTACGGAACAGAAGGTTAAAGGTGCTGATTCTCCAAGGAGGGAGATTGCTAGTAAAGCGGCTGGAATGGCGAACCGGAGCACAAGGAGATGAGAAATGAGGTGCGTTTTAGAAACCTTTCCCGGTCACACGGTGTACCATCTTCTGGGTTGCTCGTGCATGTTTTCGACGTAGGAAGATGCCCTTGAACCTGGAGATTTGGGACCCATGGGATGGGTACCACGCCGTATTACTTTAAAGGGTCTGCGTTTGCTCACCCAACCTCACCAAACCTCTCAGCCCCAAGAGTGTTCACCCTTATGTCTCAGTCATCTGTGGGTCTAGATATGGTCAATCCAGGTGGCATCGCAGCCCCTGAACGAATTTTGTAAGTATTTCTCTCTCTTTCACTGTCTTTGTTTCACGGGTTTTTAAAAGTAATTGATTTTTATAATGGGGTTTAGCTGCTTTGCACTGCTGTGTTTATGCCGCTTTACACCTACTTGACTCACTTACAGAGAGATATCAATACATAGGTTTTAAGATTCTTACTAGTCAGATATATTCTTGGGCGGTGAATAGGGGGCGTTGAGTCCAGTTCACTGAGCAAGGAGTAGGTCTTGTCTATTACATATTGGGTTTATGGAACGGTATCTGAGCTAATTTGAAACCCTTGTTTTATGCATCACCCCACCTCACCTTTCCCGTTAAGCAGCCATAGTGTGTTTTCTAAACGTGCGACTCTGTTCTGTTTTGTAATTCAGTTCAAGGGTAGCGGTTTTTACATTCTCTCTGTAAGTGATATCTTATGATAAGTGTCTTTCTGTGTGACTTATTTCACTTAGAATCGTCGTACCTAAATCCACTCATCATGCTGCTCCTAGCCTTATGACGTTGATTTCATGGCTGAGTGATATTCCATTGTACATAAGGACCACAACTTCTTTATCCATTCTTCTCTTTCCTGGGATGTTTAAGGTGTAACGAAGTGGAGGTTCTTGTCAACAGAGCAGCCCTAAACTTTGGGGTGCCTGTGTCTTGCTGATTTTTAGTTTTCCCAATTTATACGCCCATGAGTGGAAGTGCCCTATGCTCTCTAAGCTGAGTTTTTTAGATGTTTCAGGACACACCGTACACTTCTCCAGAGTGGCTGTTGGCAATTTACAGCCCGCCCATCAGCGTAGCAAGGCTCCCATTTCTCCATGGCCTGTCCTGCATTTCTGGTTTTGACACTTTATTCAGCATGGCCCTTTTGACCGATGGGAAGCGAGACTTCTTTGTAGCGCTGATTTGCCTTTCCAGGTTGCTTGGTTGGCCAAAAAGGGCGTATGCGTTTTTTCCTGAATATATTCAGGAAAAAACGCATACGCCCTTTTTGGCCAAGGGCATCATTGTCGAGGTTTTGCCGCTTTTCCTGTGCTTTAAATGCGATTCGAATCTACCTCCTGGAATCGGTTTCCTGCAATTCTGCCTTGCTTTCAAATCCTCTTCGTTGCCTTCCCTCCATATATTTGTGGACGAGAGTTATCATTTCTAACTCTGCAGGTTTGTGAATTGCAGTGCCCCTGAGCTCCATTTTTCAACTCGCTTTCTTGGGAGCTGGCCGCAAAAGCGCAGGATTGCTTCAGACCCTATTCTGGCTCCGGGCGGCAGGCTGAGCCTGTGGTTAATTCTGCTTCCTGATGGGAAAATAGAGTGACCTGTGCCTGTCCCAACACCTAGAGCTAGTCTCTCATTGGTTCCCCCTCTTCCCGTTCATCCTCAGGACAAATTGCAACGTGTTCGGAACAGGAGGTTAAAGGTGCTGATTCTCCAAGGAGGGAGATTGCTAGTAAAGCGGCTGGAATGGCGAACCGGAGCAGAAGGAGATGAGAAATGAGGTGCGTTTTAGAAACCTTTCCCGGTCACACGGTGTACCATCTTCTGGGTTTCTCGTGCATGTTTTCGACGTAGGACGATGCCCTTGACCCTGGAGATTTGGGACCCATGGGATGGGTACCACGCCGTATTACTTTACAGGGTCTGCGTTAGCTCACCCAACCTCACCAAACCTCTCAGCCCCAAGAGTGTCCTCCCTTATGTCTCAATCAGCTGTGGGTCTAGATATGGTCAATCCAGGTGGCATCGCAGCCCCTGAACGAATTTTGTAAGAATTTCTCTCTCTTTCACTGTCTTTGTTTCACGGGTTTTTAAAAGTAATTGATTTTTATAATAGGGTTTAGCTGCTTTGCACTGCTGTGTTTATGCCGCTTTACACCCACTTGACTCACTTACAGAGAGATATCAATACATAGGTTTTAAGATTCTTACTAGTCAGATATATTCTTGGGCGGTGAATAGGGGGCGTTGAGTCCAGTTCACTGAGCAAGGAGTAGGTCTTGTCTATTACATATTGGGTTTATGGAACGGTATCTGAGCTAATTTGAAACCCTTGTTTTATGCATCACCCCACCTCACCTTTCCCGTTAAGCAGCCATAGTGTGTTTTCTAAACGTGCGACTCTGTTCTGTTTTGTAATTCAGTTCAAGGGTAGCGGTTTTTACATTCCCTCTGTAAGTGATATCTTATGATAAGTGTCTTTTTCTGTGTGACTTATTTCACTTAGAATCGTCGTACCTAAATCCACTCATCATGCTGCTCCTAGCCTTATGACGTTGATTTCATGGCTGAGTGATATTCCATTGTACATAAGGACCACAACTTCTTTATCCATTCTTCTCTTTCCTGGGATGTTTAAGGTGTAACGAAGTGGAGGTTCTTGTCAACAGAGCAGCCCTAAACTTTGGGGTGCCTGTGTCTTGCTGATTTTTAGTTTTCCCAATTTATACGCCCATGAGTGGAAGTGCCCTATGCTCTCTAAGCTGAGTTTTTTAGATGTTTCAGGACACACCGTACACTTCTCCAGAGTGGCTGTTGGCAATTTACAGCCCGCCCATCAGCGTAGCAAGGCTCCCATTTCTCCATGGCCTGTCCTGCATTTCTGGTTTTGACACTTTATTCAGCATGGCCCTTTTGACCGATGGGAAGCGAGACTTCTTTGTAGCGCTGATTTGCCTTTCCAGGTTGCTTGGTTGGCCAAAAAGGGCGTATGCGTTTTTTCCTGAATATATTCAGGAAAAAACGCATACGCCCTTTTTGGCCAAGGGCATCATTGTCGAGGTTTTGCCGCTTTTCCTGTGCTTTAAAGGCGATTCGAATCTACCTCCTGAAATCGGTTTCCTGCAATTCTGCCTTGCTTTCAAATCCTCTTCGTAGCCTTCCCTCCATATATTTGTGGACGAGAGTTATCATTTCTAACTCTGCAGGTTTGTGAATTGCAGTGCCCCTGAGCTCCATTTTTCAACTCGCTTTCTTGGGAGCTGGCCGCAAAAGCGCAGGATTGCTTCAGGCCCTATTCTGGCTCCGGGCGGCAGGCTGAGCCTGTGGTTAATTCTGCTTCCTGATGGGAAAATAGAGTGACCTGTGCCTGTCCCAACACCTAGAGCTAGTCTCTCATTGGTTCCCCCTCTTCCCGTTCATCCTCAGGACAAATTGCAACGTGTTCGGAACAGGAGGTTAAAGGTGCTGATTCTCCAAGGAGGGAGATTGCTAGTAAAGCGGCTGGAATGGCGAACCGGAGCAGAAGGAGATGAGAAATGAGGTGCGTTTTAGAAACCTTTCCCGGTCACACGGTGTACCATCTTCTGGGTTTCTCGTGCATGTTTTCGACGTAGGACGATGCCCTTGACCCTGGAGATTTGGGACCCATGGGATGGGTACCACGCCGTATTACTTTACAGGGTCTGCGTTAGCTCACCCAACCTCACCAAACCTCTCAGCCCCAAGCGTGTCCTCGCTTATGTCTCAATCAGCTGTGGGTCTAGATATGGTCAATCCAGGTGGCATCGCAGCCCCTGAACGAATTTTGTAAGAATTTCTCTCTCTTTCACTGTCTTTGTTTCACGGGTTTTTAAAAGTAATTGATTTTTATAATAGGGTTTAGCTGCTTTGCACTGCTGTGTTTATGCCGCTTTACACCCACTTGACTCACTTACAGAGAGATATCAATACATAGGTTTTAAGATTCTTACTAGTCAGATATATTCTTGGGCGGTGAATAGGGGGCGTTGAGTCCAGTTCACTGAGCAAGGAGTAGGTCTTGTCTATTACATATTGGGTTTATGGAACGGTATCTGAGCTAATTTGAAACCCTTGTTTTATGCATCACCCCACCTCACCTTTCCCGTTAAGCAGCCATAGTGTGTTTTCTAAACGTGCGACTCTGTTCTGTTTTGTAATTCAGTTCAAGGGTAGCGGTTTTTACATTCTCTCTGTAAGTGATATCTTATGATAAGTGTCTTTCTGTGTGACTTATTTCACTTAGAATCGTCGTACCTAAATCCACTCATCATGCTGCTCCTAGCCTTATGACGTTGATTTCATGGCTGAGTGATATTCCATTGTACATAAGGACCACAACTTCTTTATCCATTCTTCTCTTTCCTGGGATGTTTAAGGTGTAACGAAGTGGAGGTTCTTGTCAACAGAGCAGCCCTAAACTTTGGGGTGCCTGTGTCTTGCTGATTTTTAGTTTTCCCAATTTATACGCCCATGAGTGGAAGTGCCCTATGCTCTCTAAGCTGAGTTTTTTAGATGTTTCAGGACACACCGTACACTTCTCCAGAGTGGCTGTTGGCAATTTACAGCCCGCCCATCAGCGTAGCAAGGCTCCCATTTCTCCATGGCCTGTCCTGCATTTCTGGTTTTGACACTTTATTCAGCATGGCCCTTTTGACCGATGGGAAGCGAGACTTCTTTGTAGCGCTGATTTGCCTTTCCAGGTTGCTTGGTTGGCCAAAAAGGGCGTATGCGTTTTTTCCTGAATATATTCAGGAAAAAACGCATACGCCCTTTTTGGCCAAGGGCATCATTGTCGAGGTTTTGCCGCTTTTCCTGTGCTTTAAATGCGATTCGAATCTACCTCCTGGAATCGGTTTCCTGCAATTCTGCCTTGCTTTCAAATCCTCTTCGTTGCCTTCCCTCCATATATTTGTGGACGAGAGTTATCATTTCTAACTCTGCAGGTTTGTGAATTGCAGTGCCCCTGAGCTCCATTTTTCAACTCGCTTTCTTGGGAGCTGGCCGCAAAAGCGCAGGATTGCTTCAGACCCTATTCTGGCTCCGGGCGGCAGGCTGAGCCTGTGGTTAATTCTGCTTCCTGATGGGAAAATAGAGTGACCTGTGCCTGTCCCAACACCTAGAGCTAGTCTCTCATTGGTTCCCCCTCTTCCCGTTCATCCTCAGGACAAATTGCAACGTGTACGGAACAGGAGGTTAAAGGTGCTGATTCTCCAAGGAGGGAGATTGCTAGTAAAGCGGCTGGAATGGCGAACCGGAGCACAAGGAGATGAGAAATGAGGTGCGTTTTAGAAACCTTTCCCGGTCACACGGTGTACCATCTTCTGGGTTGCTCGTGCATGTTTTCGACGTAGGAAGATGCCCTTGAACCTGGAGATTTGGGACCCATGGGATGGGTACCACGCCGTATTACTTTAAAGGGTCTGCGTTTGCTCACCCAACCTCACCAAACCTCTCAGCCCCAAGAGTGTCCACCCTTATGTCTCAGTCATCTGTGGGTATAGATATGGTCAATCCAGGTGGCATCGCAGCCCCTGAACGAATTTTGTAAGAATTTCTCTCTCTTTCACTGTCTTTGTTTCACGGGTTTTTAAAAGTAATTGATTTTTATAATGGGGTTTAGCTGCTTTGCACTGCTGTGTTTATGCCGCTTTACACCTACTTGACTCACTTACAGAGAGATATCACTACATAGGTTTTAAGATTCTTACTAGTCAGATATATTCTTGGGCGGTGAATAGGGGTTGTTGAGTCCAGTTCACTGAGCAAGGAGTAGGTCTTGTTTATTACATATTGGGTTTATGGAACGGTATCTGAGCTAATTTGAAACCCTTGTTTTATGCATCACCCCACCTCACCTTTCCCGTTAAGCAGCCATAGTGTGTTTTCTAAACGTGCGACTCTGTTCTGTTTTGTAATTCAGTTCAAGGGTAGCGGTTTTTACATTCCCTCTGTAAGTGATATCTTATGATAAGTGTCTTTTTCTGTGTGAGTTATTTCACTTAGAATCGTCGTACCTAAATCCACTCATCATGCTGCTCCTAGCCTTATGACGTTGATTTCATGGCTGAGTGATATTCCATTGTACATAAGGACCACAACTTCTTTATCCATTCTTCTCTTTCCTGGGATGTTTAAGGTGTAACGAAGTGGAGGTTCTTGTCAACAGAGCAGCCCTAAACTTTGGGGTGCCTGTGTCTTGCTGATTTTTAGTTTTCCCAATTTATACGCCCATGAGTGGAAGTGCCCTATGCTCTCTAAGCTGAGTTTTTTAGATGTTTCAGGACACACCGTACACTTCTCCAGAGTGGCTGTTGGCAATTTACAGCCCGCCCATCAGCGTAGCAAGGCTCCCATTTCTCCATGGCCTGTCCTGCATTTCTGGTTTTGACACTTTATTCAGCATGGCCCTTTTGACCGATGGGAAGCGAGACTTCTTTGTAGCGCTGATTTGCCTTTCCAGGTTGCTTGGTTGGCCAAAAAGGGCGTATGCGTTTTTTCCTGAATATATTCAGGAAAAAACGCATACGCCCTTTTTGGCCAAGGGCATCATTGTCGAGGTTTTGCCGCTTTTCCTGTGCTTTAAAGGCGATTCGAATCTACCTCCTGAAATCGGTTTCCTGCAATTCTGCCTTGCTTTCAAATCCTCTTCGTTGCCTTCCCTCCATATATTTGTGGACGAGAGTTATCATTTCTAACTCTGCATGTTTGTGAATTGCAGTGCCCCTGAGCTCCATTTTTCAACTCGCTTTCTTGGGAGCTGGCCGCAAAAGTGCAGGATTGCTTCAGGCCCTATTCTGGCTCCGGGCGGCAGGCTGAGCCTGTGGTTAATTCTGCTTCCTGATGGGAAAATAGAGTGACCTGTGCCTGTCCCAACACCTAGAGCTAGTCTCTCATTGGTTCCCCCTCTTCCCGTTCATCCTCAGGACAAATTGCAACGTGTACGGAACAGGAGGTTAAAGGTGCTGATTCTCCAAGGAGGGAGATTGCTAGTAAAGCGGCTGGAATGTCGAACCGGAGCACAAGGAGATGAGAAATGAGGTGCGTTTTAGAAACCTTTCCCGGTCACACGGTGTACCATCTTCTGGGTTTCTCGTGCATGTTTTCGACGTAGGACGATGCCCTTGACCCTGGAGATTTGGGACCCATGGGATGGGTACCACGCCATATTACTTTACAGGGTCTGCGTTAGCTCACCCAACCTCACCAAACCTCTCAGCCCCAAGCGTGTCCTCCCTTATGTCTCAATCAGCTGTGGGTCTAGATATGGTCAATCCAGGTGGCATCGCAGCCCCTGAACGAATTTTGTAAGAATTTCTCTCTCTTTCACTGTCTTTGTTTCACGGGTTTTTAAAAGTAATTGATTTTTATAATAGGGTTTAGCTGCTTTGCACTGCTGTGTTTATGCCGCTTTACACCCACTTGACTCACTTACAGAGAGATATCAATACATAGGTTTTAAGATTCTTACTAGTCAGATATATTCTTGGGCGGTGAATAGGGGGCGTTGAGTCCAGTTCACTGAGCAAGGAGTAGGTCTTGTCTATTACATTTTGGGTTTATGGAACGGTATCTGAGCTAATTTGAAACCCTTGTTTTATGCATCACCCCACCTCACCTTTCCCGTTAAGCAGCCATAGTGTGTTTTCTAAACGTGCGACTCTGTTCTGTTTTGTAATTCAGTTCAAGGGTAGCGGTTTTTACATTCTCTCTGTAAGTGATATCTTATGATAAGTGTCTTTTTCTGTGTGACTTATTTCACTTAGAATCGTCGTACCTAAATCCACTCATCATGCTGCTCCTAGCCTTATGACGTTGATTTCATGGCTGAGTGATATTCCATTGTACATAAGGACCACAACTTCTTTATCCATTCTTCTCTTTCCTGGGATGTTTAAGGTGTAACGAAGTGGAGGTTCTTGTCAACAGAGCAGCCCTAAACTTTGGGGTGCCTGTGTCTTGCTGATTTTTAGTTTTCCCAATTTATACGCCCATGAGTGGAAGTGCCCTATGCTCTCTAAGCTGAGTTTTTTAGATGTTTCAGGACACACCGTACACTTCTCCAGAGTGGCTGTTGGCAATTTACAGCCCGCCCATCAGCGTAGCAAGGCTCCCATTTCTCCATGGCCTGTCCTGCATTTCTGGTTTTGACACTTTATTCAGCATGGCCCTTTTGACCGATGGGAAGCGAGACTTCTTTGTAGCGCTGATTTGCCTTTCCAGGTTGCTTGGTTGGCCAAAAAGGGCGTATGCGTTTTTTCCTGAATATATTCAGGAAAAAACGCATACGCCCTTTTTGGCCAAGGGCATCATTGTCGAGGTTTTGCCGCTTTTCCTGTGCTTTAAAGGCGATTCGAATCTACCTCCTGAAATCGGTTTCCTGCAATTCTGCCTTGCTTTCAAATCCTCTTCGTTGCCTTCCCTCCATATATTTGTGGACGAGAGTTATCATTTCTAACTCTGCATGTTTGTGAATTGCAGTGCCCCTGAGCTCCATTTTTCAACTCGCTTTCTTGGGAGCTGGCCGCAAAAGTGCAGGATTGCTTCAGGCCCTATTCTGGCTCCGGGCGGCAGGCTGAGCCTGTGGTTAATTCTGCTTCCTGATGGGAAAATAGAGTGACCTGTGCCTGTCCCAACACCTAGAGCTAGTCTCTCATTGGTTCCCCCTCTTCCCGTTCATCCTCAGGACAAATTGCAACGTGTACGGAACAGGAGGTTAAAGGTGCTGATTCTCCAAGGAGGGAGATTGCTAGTAAAGCGGCTGGAATGGCGAACCGGAGCACAAGGAGATGAGAAATGAGGTGCGTTTTAGAAACCTTTCCCGGTCACACGGTGTACCATCTTCTGGGTTTCTCGTGCATGTTTTCGACGTAGGACGATGCCCTTGACCCTGGAGATTTGGGACCCATGGGATGGGTACCACGCCGTATTACTTTACAGGGTCTGCGTTAGCTCACCCAACCTCACCAAACCTCTCAGCCCCAAGCGTGTCCTCCCTTATGTCTCAATCAGCTGTGGGTCTAGATATGGTCAATCCAGGTGGCATCGCAGCCCCTGAACGAATTTTGTAAGAATTTCTCTCTCTTTCACTGTCTTTGTTTCACGGGTTTTTAAAAGTAATTGATTTTTATAATAGGGTTTAGCTGCTTTGCACTGCTGTGTTTATGCCGCTTTACACCCACTTGACTCACTTACAGAGAGATATCAATACATAGGTTTTAAGATTCTTACTAGTCAGATATATTCTTGGGCGGTGAATAGGGGGCGTTGAGTCCAGTTCACTGAGCAAGGAGTAGGTCTTGTCTATTACATTTTGGGTTTATGGAACGGTATCTGAGCTAATTTGAAACCCTTGTTTTATGCATCACCCCACCTCACCTTTCCCGTTAAGCAGCCATAGTGTGTTTTCTAAACGTGCGACTCTGTTCTGTTTTGTAATTCAGTTCAAGGGTAGCGGTTTTTACATTCTCTCTGTAAGTGATATCTTATGATAAGTGTCTTTTTCTGTGTGACTTATTTCACTTAGAATCGTCGTACCTAAATCCACTCATCATGCTGCTCCTAGCCTTATGACGTTGATTTCATGGCTGAGTGATATTCCATTGTACATAAGGACCACAACTTCTTTATCCATTCTTCTCTTTCCTGGGATGTTTAAGGTGTAACGAAGTGGAGGTTCTTGTCAACAGAGCAGCCCTAAACTTTGGGGTGCCTGTGTCTTGCTGATTTTTAGTTTTCCCAATTTATACGCCCATGAGTGGAAGTGCCCTATGCTCTCTAAGCTGAGTTTTTTAGATGTTTCAGGACACACCGTACACTTCTCCAGAGTGGCTGTTGGCAATTTACAGCCCGCCCATCAGCGTAGCAAGGCTCCCATTTCTCCATGGCCTGTCCTGCATTTCTGGTTTTGACACTTTATTCAGCATGGCCCTTTTGACCGATGGGAAGCGAGACTTCTTTGTAGCGCTGATTTGCCTTTCCAGGTTGCTTGGTTGGCCAAAAAGGGCGTATGCGTTTTTTCCTGAATATATTCAGGAAAAAACGCATACGCCCTTTTTGGCCAAGGGCATCATTGTCGAGGTTTTGCCGCTTTTCCTGTGCTTTAAAGGCGATTCGAATCTACCTCCTGAAATCGGTTTCCTGCAATTCTGCCTTGCTTTCAAATCCTCTTCGTTGCCTTCCCTCCATATATTTGTGGACGAGAGTTATCATTTCTAACTCTGCAGGTTTGTGAATTGCAGTGCCCCTGAGCTCCATTTTTCAACTCGCTTTCTTGGGAGCTGGCCGCAAAAGCGCAGGATTGCTTCAGGCCCTATTCTGGCTCCGGGCGGCAGGCTGAGCCTGTGGTTAATTCTGCTTCCTGATGGGAAAATAGAGTGACCTGTGCCTGTCCCAACACCTAGAGCTAGTCTCTCATTGGTTCCCCCTCTTCCCGTTCATCCTCAGGACAAATTGCAACGTGTTCGGAACAGGAGGTTAAAGGTGCTGATTCTCCAAGGAGGGAGATTGCTAGTAAAGCGGCTGGAATGGCGAACCGGAGCACAAGGAGATGAGAAATGAGGTGCGTTTTAGAAACCTTTCCCGGTCACACGGTGTACCATCTTCTGGGTTTCTCGTGCATGTTTTCGACGTAGGAAGATGCCCTTGAACCTGGAGATTTGGGACCCATGGGATGGGTACCACGCCGTATTACTTTACAGGGTCTGCGTTAGCTCACCCAACCTCACCAAACCTCTCAGCCCCAAGAGTGTCCACCCTTATGTCTCAATCAGCTGTGGGTCTAGATATGGTCAATCCAGGTGGCATCGCAGCCCCTGAACGAATTTTGTAAGAATTTCTCTCTCTTTCACTGTCTTTGTTTCACGGGTTTTTAAAAGTAATTGATTTTTATAATAGGGTTTAGCTGCTTTGCACTGCTGTGTTTATGCCGCTTTACACCCACTTGACTCACTTACAGAGAGATATCAATACATAGGTTTTAAGATTCTTACTAGTCAGATATATTCTTGGGCGGTGAATAGGGGGCGTTGAGTCCAGTTCACTGAGCAAGGAGTAGGTCTGGTCTATTACATATTGGGTTTATGGAAAGGTATCTGAGCTAATTTGAAACCCTTGTTTTATGCATCACCCCACCTCACCTTTCCCGTTAAGCAGCCATAGTGTGTTTTCTAAACGTGCGACTCTGTTCTGTTTTGTAATTCAGTTCAAGGGTAGCGGTTTTTACATTCTCTCTGTAAGTGATATCTTATGATAAGTGTCTTTCTGTGTGACTTATTTCACTTAGAATCGTCGTACCTAAATCCACTCATCATGCTGCTCCTAGCCTTATGACGTTGATTTCATGGCTGAGTGATATTCCATTGTACATAAGGACCACAACTTCTTTATCCATTCTTCTCTTTCCTGGGATGTTTAAGGTGTAACGAAGTGGAGGTTCTTGTCAACAGAGCAGCCCTAAACTTTGGGGTGCCTGTGTCTTGCTGATTTTTAGTTTTCCCAATTTATACGCCCATGAGTGGAAGTGCCCTATGCTCTCTAAGCTGAGTTTTTTAGATGTTTCAGGACACACCGTACACTTCTCCAGAGTGGCTGTTGGCAATTTACAGCCCGCCCATCAGCGTAGCAAGGCTCCCATTTCTCCATGGCCTGTCCTGCATTTCTGGTTTTGACACTTTATTCAGCATGGCCCTTTTGACCGATGGGAAGCGAGACTTCTTTGTAGCGCTGATTTGCCTTTCCAGGTTGCTTGGTTGGCCAAAAAGGGCGTATGCGTTTTTTCCTGAATATATTCAGGAAAAAACGCATACGCCCTTTTTGGCCAAGGGCATCATTGTCGAGGTTTTGCCGCTTTTCCTGTGCTTTAAAGGCGATTCGAATCTACCTCCTGAAATCGGTTTCCTGCAATTCTGCCTTGCTTTCAAATCCTCTTCGTTGCCTTACCTCCATATATTTGTGGACGAGAGTTATCATTTCTAACTCTGCAGGTTTGTGAATTGCAGTGCCCCTGAGCTCCATTTTTCAACTCGCTTTCTTGGGAGCTGGCCGCAAAAGCGCAGGATTGCTTCAGGCCCTATTCTGGCTCCGGGCGGCAGGCTGAGCCTGTGGTTAATTCTGCTTCCTGATGGGAAAATAGAGTGACCTGTGCCTGTCCCAACACCTAGAGCTAGTCTCTCATTGGTTCCCCCTCTTCCCGTTCATCCTCAGGACAAATTGCAACGTGTACGGAACAGGAGGTTAAAGGTGCTGATTCTCCAAGGAGGGAGATTGCTAGTAAAGCGGCTGGAATGGCGAACCGGAGCACAAGGAGATGAGAAATGAGGTGCATTTTAGAAACCTTTCCCGGTCACACGGTGTACCATCTTCTGGGTTGCTCGTGCATGTTTTCGACGTAGGAAGATGCCCTTGAACCTGGAGATTTGGGACCCATGGGATGGGTACCACGCCGTATTACTTTAAAGGGTCTGCGTTTGCTCACCCAACCTCACCAAACCTCTCAGCCCCAAGAGTGTCCACCCTTATGTCTCAGTCATCTGTGGGTCTAGATATGGTCAATCCAGGTGGCATCGCAGCCCCTGAACGAATTTTGTAAGAATTTCTCTCTCTTTCACTGTCTTTGTTTCACGGGTTTTTAAAAGTAATTGATTTTTATAATGGGGTTTAGCTGCTTTGCACTGCTGTGTTTATGCCGCTTTACACCTACTTGACTCACTTACAGAGAGATATCACTACATAGGTTTTAAGATTCTTACTAGTCAGATATATTCTTGGGCGGTGAATAGGGGTTGTTGAGTCCAGTTCACTGAGCAAGGAGTAGGTCTTGTCTATTACATATTGGGTTTATGGAACGGTATCTGAGCTAATTTGAAACCCTTGTTTTATGCATCACCCCACCTCACCTTTCCCGTTAAGCAGCCATAGTGTGTTTTCTAAACGTGCGACTCTGTTCTGTTTTGTAATTCAGTTCAAGGGTAGCGGTTTTTACATTCCCTCTGTAAGTGATATCTTATGATAAGTGTCTTTTTCTGTGTGAGTTATTTCACTTAGAATCGTCGTACCTAAATCCACTCATCATGCTGCTCCTAGCCTTATGACGTTGATTTCATGGCTGAGTGATATTCCATTGTACATAAGGACCACAACTTCTTTATCCATTCTTCTCTTTCCTGGAATGTTTAAGGTGTAACGAAGTGGAGGTTCTTGTCAACAGAGCAGCCCTAAACTTTGGGGTGCCTGTGTCTTGCTGATTTTTAGTTTTCCCAATTTATACGCCCATGAGTGGAAGTGCCCTATGCTCTCTAAGCTGAGTTTTTTAGATGTTTCAGGACACACCGTACACTTCTCCAGAGTGGCTGTTGGCAATTTACAGCCCGCCCATCAGCGTAGCAAGGCTCCCATTTCTCCATGGCCTGTCCTGCATTTCTGGTTTTGACACTTGATTCAGCATGGCCCTTTTGACCGATGGGAAGCGAGACTTCTTTGTAGCGCTGATTTGCCTTTCCAGGTTGCTTGGTTGGCCAAAAAGGGCGTATGCGTTTTTTCCTGAATATATTCAGGAAAAAACGCATACGCCCTTTTTGGCCAAGGGCATCATTGTCGAGGTTTTGCCGCTTTTCCTGTGCTTTAAAGGCGATTCGAATCTACCTCCTGAAATCTGTTTCCTGCAATTCTGCCTTGCTTTCAAATCCTCTTCGTAGCCTTCCCTCCATATATTTGTGGACGAGAGTTATCATTTCTAACTCTGCAGGTTTGTGAATTGCAGTGCCCCTGAGCTCCATTTTTCAACTCGCTTTCTTGGGAGCTGGCCGCAAAAGCGCAGGATTGCTTCAGGCCCTATTCTGGCTCCGGGCGGCAGGCTGAGCCTGTGGTTAATTCTGCTTCCTGATGGGAAAATAGAGTGACCTGTGCCTGTCCCAACACCTAGAGCTAGTCTCTCATTGGTTCCCCCTCTTCCCGTTCATCCTCAGGACAAATTGCAACGTGTTCGGAACAGGAGGTTAAAGGTGCTGATTCTCCAAGGAGGGAGATTGCTAGTAAAGCGGCTGGAATGGCGAACCGGAGCACAAGGAGATGAGAAATGAGGTGCGTTTTAGAAACCTTTCCCGGTCACACGGTGTACCATCTTCTGGGTTGCTCGTGCATGTTTTTGACGTAGGAAGATGCCCTTGAACCTGGAGATTTGGGACCCATGGGATGGGTACCACGCCGTATTACTTTAAAGGGTCTGCGTTTGCTCACCCAACCTCACCAAACCTCTCAGCCCCAAGAGTGTCCACCCTTATGTCTCAGTCATCTGTGGGTCTAGATATGGTCAATCCAGGTGGCATCGCAGCCCCTTAACGAATTTTGTAAGTATTTCTCTCTCTTTCACTGTCTTTGTTTCACGGGTTTTTTAAAGTAATTGATTTTTATAATGGGGTTTAGCTGCTTTGCACTGCTGTGTTTATGCCGCTTTACACCTACTTGAGTCACTTACAGAGAGATATCAATACATAGGTTTTAAGATTCTTACTAGTCAGATATATTCTTGGGCCGTGAATAGGGGGCGTTGAGTCCAGTTCACTGAGCAAGAGTAGGTCTTGTCTATTACATATTGGGTTTATGGAACGGTATCTGAGCTAATTTGAAACCCTTGTTTTATGCATCACCCCACCTCACCTTTCCCGTTAAGCAGCCATAGTGTGTTTTCTAAACGTGCGACTCTGTTCTGTTTTGTAATTCAGTTCAAGGGTAGCGGTTTTTACATTCTCTCTGTAAGTGATATCTTATGATAAGTGTCTTTTTCTGTGTGACTTATTTCACTTAGAATCGTCGTACCTAAATCCACTCATCATGCTGCTCCTAGCCTTATGACGTTGATTTCATGGCTGAGTGATATTCCATTGTACATAAGGACCACAACTTCTTTATCCATTCTTCTCTTTCCTGGGATGTTTAAGGTGTAACGAAGTGGAGGTTCTTGTCAACAGAGCAGCCCTAAACTTTGGGGTGCCTGTGTCTTGCTGATTTTTAGTTTTCCCAATTTATACGCCCATGAGTGGAAGTGCCCTATGCTCTCTAAGCTGAGTTTTTTAGATGTTTCAGGACACACCGTACACTTCTCCAGAGTGGCTGTTGGCAATTTACAGCCCGCCCATCAGCGTAGCAAGGCTCCCATTTCTCCATGGCCTGTCCTGCATTTCTGGTTTTGACACTTTATTCAGCATGGCCCTTTTGACCGATGGGAAGCGAGACTTCTTTGTAGCGCTGATTTGCCTTTCCAGGTTGCTTGGTTGGCCAAAAAGGGCGTATGCGTTTTTTCCTGAATATATTCAGGAAAAAACGCATACGCCCTTTTTGGCCAAGGGCATCATCGTCGAGGTTTTGCCGCTTTTCCTGTGCTTTAAAGGCGATTCGAATCTACCTCCTGAAATCTGTTTCCTGCAATTCTGCCTTGCTTTCAAATCCTCTTCGTAGCCTTCCCTCTATATATTTATGGACGAGAGTTATCATTTCTAACTCTGCAGGTTTGTGAATTGCAGTGCCCCTGAGCTCCATTTTTCAACTCGCTTTCTTGGGAGCTGGCCGCAAAAGCGCAGGATTGCTTCAGGCCCTATTCTGGCTCCAGGCGGCAGGCTGAGCCTGTGGTTAATTCTGCTTCCTGATGGGAAAATAGAGTGACCTGTGCCTGTCCCAACACCTAGAGCTAGTCTCTCATTGGTTCCCCCTCTTCCCGTTCATCCTCAGGACAAATTGCAACGTGTTCGGAACAGGAGGTTAAAGGTGCTGATTCTCCAAGGAGGGAGATTGCTAGTAAAGCGGCTGGAATGGCGAACCGGAGCACAAGGAGATGAGAAATGCGGTGCGTTTTAGAAACCTTTCCCGGTCACACGGTGTACCATCTTCTGGGTTTCTCGTGCATGTTTTCGACGTAGGAAGATGCCCTTGACCCTGGAGATTTGGGACCCATGGGATGGGTACCACGCCGTATTACTTTACAGGGTCTGCGTTAGCTCACCCAACCTCACCAAACCTCTCAGCCCCAAGAGTGTCCACCCTTATGTCTCAATCAGCTGTGGGTCTAGATATGGTCAATCCAGGTGGCATCGCAGCCCCTGAAAGAATTTTGTAAGAATTTCTCTCTCTTTCACTGTCTTTGTTTCACGGGTTTTTAAAAGTAATTGATTTTTATAATAGGGTTTAGCTGCTTTGCACTGCTGTGTTTATGCCGCTTTTCACCCACTTGACTCACTTACAGAGAGATATCAATACATAGGTTTTAAGATTCTTACTAGTCAGATATATTCTTGGGCGGTGAATAGGGGGCGTTGAGTCCAGTTCACTGAGCAAGGAGTAGGTCTTGTCTATTACATATTGGGTTTATGGAACGGTATCTGAGCTAATTTGAAACCCTTGTTTTATGCATCACCCCACCTCACCTTTCCCGTTAAGCAGCCATAGTGTGTTTTCTAAACGTGCGACTCTGTTCTGTTTTGTAATTCAGTTCAAGGGTAGCGGTTTTTACATTCTCTCTGTAAGTGATATCTTATGATAAGTGTCTTTTTCTGTGTGACTTATTTCACTTAGAATCGTCGTACCTAAATCCACTCATCATGCTGCTCCTAGCCTTATGACGTTGATTTCATGGCTGAGTGATATTCCATTGTACATAAGGACCACAACTTCTTTATCCATTCTTCTCTTTCCTGGGATGTTTAAGGTGTAACGAAGTGGAGGTTCTTGTCAACAGAGCAGCCCTAAACTTTGGGGTGCCTGTGTCTTGCTGATTTTTAGTTTTCCCAATTTATACGCCCATGAGTGGAAGTGCCCTATGCTCTCTAAGCTGAGTTTTTTAGATGTTTCAGGACACACCGTACACTTCTCCAGAGTGGCTGTTGGCAATTTACAGCCCGCCCATCAGCGTAGCAAGGCTCCCATTTCTCCATGGCCTGTCCTGCATTTCTGGTTTTGACACTTTATTCAGCATGGCCCTTTTGACCGATGGGAAGCGAGACTTCTTTGTAGCGCTGATTTGCCTTTCCAGGTTGCTTGGTTGGCCAAAAAGGGCGTATGCGTTTTTTCCTGAATATATTCAGGAAAAAACGCATACGCCCTTTTTGGCCAAGGGCATCATTGTCGAGGTTTTGCCGCTTTTCCTGTGCTTTAAAGGCGATTCGAATCTACCTCCTGAAATCGGTTTCCTGCAATTCTGCCTTGCTTTCAAATCCTCTTCGTTGCCTTCCCTCCATATATTTGTGGACGAGAGTTATCATTTCTAACTCTGCAGGTTTGTGAATTGCAGTGCCCCTGAGCTCCATTTTTCAACTCGCTTTCTTGGGAGCTGGCCGCAAAAGCGCAGGATTGCTTCAGGCCCTATTCTGGCTCCGGGCGGCAGGCTGAGCCTGTGGTTAATTCTGCTTCCTGATGGGAAAATAGAGTGACCTGTGCCTGTCCCAACACCTAGAGCTAGTCTCTCATTGGTTCCCCCTCTTCCCGTTCATCCTCAGGACAAATTGCAACGTGTTCGGAACAGGAGGTTAAAGGTGCTGATTCTCCAAGGAGGGAGATTGCTAGTAAAGCGGCTGGAATGGCGAACCGGAGCACAAGGAGATGAGAAATGAGGTGCGTTTTAGAAACCTTTCCCGGTCACACGGTGTACCATCTTCTGGGTTTCTCGTGCATGTTTTCGACGTAGGAAGATGCCCTTGACCCTGGAGATTTGGGACCCATGGGATGGGAACCACGCCGTATTACTTTACAGGGTCTGCGTTTGCTCACCCAACCTCACCAAACCTCTCAGCCCCAAGAGTGTCCACCCTTATGTCTCAATCAGCTGTGGGTCTAGATATGGTCAATCCAGGTGGCATCGCAGCCCCTGAACGAATTTTGTAAGAATTTCTCTCTCTTTCACTGTCTTTGTTTCACGGGTTTTTAAAAGTAATTGATTTTTATAATAGGGTTTAGCTGCTTTGCACTGCTGTGTTTATGCCGCTTTACACCCACTTGACTCACTTACAGAGAGATATCAATACATAGGTTTTAAGATTCTTACTAGTCAGATATATTCTTGGGCGGTGAATAGGGGGCGTTGAGTCCAGTTCACTGAGCAAGGAGTAGGTCTTGTCTATTACATATTGGGTTTATGGAACGGTATCTGAGCTAATTTGAAACCCTTGTTTTATGCATCACCCCACCTCACCTTTCCCGTTAAGCAGCCATAGTGTGTTTTCTAAACGTGCGACTCTGTTCTGTTTTGTAATTCAGTTCAAGGGTAGCGGTTTTTACATTCTCTCTGTAAGTGATATCTTATGATAAGTGTCTTTTTCTGTGTGACTTATTTCACTTAGAATCGTCGTACCTAAATCCACTCATCATGCTGCTCCTAGCCTTATGACGTTGATTTCATGGCTGAGTGATATTCCATTGTACATAAGGACCACAACTTCTTTATCCATTCTTCTCTTTCCTGGGATGTTTAAGGTGTAACGAAGTGGAGGTTCTTGTCAACAGAGCAGCCCTAAACTTTGGGGTGCCTGTGTCTTGCTGATTTTTAGTTTTCCCAATTTATACGCCCATGAGTGGAAGTGCCCTATGCTCTCTAAGCTGAGTTTTTTAGATGTTTCAGGACACACCGTACACTTCTCCAGAGTGGCTGTTGGCAATTTACAGCCCGCCCATCAGCGTAGCAAGGCTCCCATTTCTCCATGGCCTGTCCTGCATTTCTGGTTTTGACACTTTATTCAGCATGGCCCTTTTGACCGATGGGAAGCGAGACTTCTTTGTAGCGCTGATTTGCCTTTCCAGGTTGCTTGGTTGGCCAAAAAGGGCGTATGCGTTTTTTCCTGAATATATTCAGGAAAAAACGCATACGCCCTTTTTGGCCAAGGGCATCATCGTCGAGGTTTTGCCGCTTTTCCTGTGCTTTAAAGGCGATTCGAATCTACCTCCTGAAATCTGTTTCCTGCAATTCTGCCTTGCTTTCAAATCCTCTTCGTAGCCTTCCCTCCATATATTTATGGACGAGAGTTATCATTTCTAACTCTGCAGGTTTGTGAATTGCAGTGCCCCTGAGCTCCATTTTTCAACTCGCTTTCTTGGGAGCTGGCCGCAAAAGCGCAGGATTGCTTCAGGCCCTATTCTGGCTCCAGGC
Source organism: Balaenoptera borealis (assembly GCF_965194805.1). NCBI lineage: Eukaryota > Metazoa > Chordata > Mammalia > Artiodactyla > Balaenopteridae > Balaenoptera > Balaenoptera borealis. The sequence continues at coordinate 43,149,728 of NC_138874.1, forward strand.
GGCAGGCTGAGCCTGTGGTTAATTCTGCTTCCTGATGGGAAAATAGAGTGACCTGTGCCTGTCCCAACACCTAGAGCTAGTCTCTCATTGGTTCCCCCTCTTCCCGTTCATCCTCAGGACAAATTGCAACGTGTTCGGAACAGGAGGTTAAAGGTGCTGATTCTCCAAGGAGGGAGATTGCTAGTAAAGCGGCTGGAATGGCGAACCGGAGCACAAGGAGATGAGAAATGCGGTGCGTTTTAGAAACCTTTCCCGGTCACACGGTGTACCATCTTCTGGGTTTCTCGTGCATGTTTTCGACGTAGGAAGATGCCCTTGACCCTGGAGATTTGGGACCCATGGGATGGGTACCACGCCGTATTACTTTACAGGGTCTGCGTTAGCTCACCCAACCTCACCAAACCTCTCAGCCCCAAGAGTGTCCACCCTTATGTCTCAATCAGCTGTGGGTCTAGATATGGTCAATCCAGGTGGCATCGCAGCCCCTGAAAGAATTTTGTAAGAATTTCTCTCTCTTTCACTGTCTTTGTTTCACGGGTTTTTAAAAGTAATTGATTTTTATAATAGGGTTTAGCTGCTTTGCACTGCTGTGTTTATGCCGCTTTTCACCCACTTGACTCACTTACAGAGAGATATCAATACATAGGTTTTAAGATTCTTACTAGTCAGATATATTCTTGGGCGGTGAATAGGGGGCGTTGAGTCCAGTTCACTGAGCAAGGAGTAGGTCTTGTCTATTACATATTGGGTTTATGGAACGGTATCTGAGCTAATTTGAAACCCTTGTTTTATGCATCACCCCACCTCACCTTTCCCGTTAAGCAGCCATAGTGTGTTTTCTAAACGTGCGACTCTGTTCTGTTTTGTAATTCAGTTCAAGGGTAGCGGTTTTTACATTCTCTCTGTAAGTGATATCTTATGATAAGTGTCTTTTTCTGTGTGACTTATTTCACTTAGAATCGTCGTACCTAAATCCACTCATCATGCTGCTCCTAGCCTTATGACGTTGATTTCATGGCTGAGTGATATTCCATTGTACATAAGGACCACAACTTCTTTATCCATTCTTCTCTTTCCTGGGATGTTTAAGGTGTAACGAAGTGGAGGTTCTTGTCAACAGAGCAGCCCTAAACTTTGGGGTGCCTGTGTCTTGCTGATTTTTAGTTTTCCCAATTTATACGCCCATGAGTGGAAGTGCCCTATGCTCTCTAAGCTGAGTTTTTTAGATGTTTCAGGACACACCGTACACTTCTCCAGAGTGGCTGTTGGCAATTTACAGCCCGCCCATCAGCGTAGCAAGGCTCCCATTTCTCCATGGCCTGTCCTGCATTTCTGGTTTTGACACTTTATTCAGCATGGCCCTTTTGACCGATGGGAAGCGAGACTTCTTTGTAGCGCTGATTTGCCTTTCCAGGTTGCTTGGTTGGCCAAAAAGGGCGTATGCGTTTTTTCCTGAATATATTCAGGAAAAAACGCATACGCCCTTTTTGGCCAAGGGCATCATTGTCGAGGTTTTGCCGCTTTTCCTGTGCTTTAAAGGCGATTCGAATCTACCTCCTGAAATCGGTTTCCTGCAATTCTGCCTTGCTTTCAAATCCTCTTCGTTGCCTTCCCTCCATATATTTGTGGACGAGAGTTATCATTTCTAACTCTGCAGGTTTGTGAATTGCAGTGCCCCTGAGCTCCATTTTTCAACTCGCTTTCTTGGGAGCTGGCCGCAAAAGCGCAGGATTGCTTCAGGCCCTATTCTGGCTCCGGGCGGCAGGCTGAGCCTGTGGTTAATTCTGCTTCCTGATGGGAAAATAGAGTGACCTGTGCCTGTCCCAACACCTAGAGCTAGTCTCTCATTGGTTCCCCCTCTTCCCGTTCATCCTCAGGACAAATTGCAACGTGTTCGGAACAGGAGGTTAAAGGTGCTGATTCTCCAAGGAGGGAGATTGCTAGTAAAGCGGCTGGAATGGCGAACCGGAGCACAAGGAGATGAGAAATGAGGTGCGTTTTAGAAACCTTTCCCGGTCACACGGTGTACCATCTTCTGGGTTTCTCGTGCATGTTTTCGACGTAGGAAGATGCCCTTGACCCTGGAGATTTGGGACCCATGGGATGGGAACCACGCCGTATTACTTTACAGGGTCTGCGTTTGCTCACCCAACCTCACCAAACCTCTCAGCCCCAAGAGTGTCCACCCTTATGTCTCAATCAGCTGTGGGTCTAGATATGGTCAATCCAGGTGGCATCGCAGCCCCTGAACGAATTTTGTAAGAATTTCTCTCTCTTTCACTGTCTTTGTTTCACGGGTTTTTAAAAGTAATTGATTTTTATAATAGGGTTTAGCTGCTTTGCACTGCTGTGTTTATGCCGCTTTACACCCACTTGACTCACTTACAGAGAGATATCAATACATAGGTTTTAAGATTCTTACTAGTCAGATATATTCTTGGGCGGTGAATAGGGGGCGTTGAGTCCAGTTCACTGAGCAAGGAGTAGGTCTGGTCTATTACATATTGGGTTTATGGAACGGTATCTGAGCTAATTTGAAACCCTTGTTTTATGCATCACCCCACCTCACCTTTCCCGTTAAGCAGCCATAGTGTGTTTTCTAAACGTGCGACTCTGTTCTGTTTTGTAATTCAGTTCAAGGGTAGCGGTTTTTACATTCTCTCTGTAAGTGATATCTTATGATAAGTGTCTTTCTGTGTGACTTATTTCACTTAGAATCGTCGTACCTAAATCCACTCATCATGCTGCTCCTAGCCTTATGACGTTGATTTCATGGCTGAGTGATATTCCATTGTACATAAGGACCACAACTTCTTTATCCATTCTTCTCTTTCCTGGGATGTTTAAGGTGTAACGAAGTGGAGGTTCTTGTCAACAGAGCAGCCCTAAACTTTGGGGTGCCTGTGTCTTGCTGATTTTTAGTTTTCCCAATTTATACGCCCATGAGTGGAAGTGCCCTATGCTCTCTAAGCTGAGTTTTTTAGATGTTTCAGGACACACCGTACACTTCTCCAGAGTGGCTGTTGGCAATTTACAGCCCGCCCATCAGCGTAGCAAGGCTCCCATTTCTCCATGGCCTGTCCTGCATTTCTGGTTTTGACACTTTATTCAGCATGGCCCTTTTGACCGATGGGAAGCGAGACTTCTTTGTAGCGCTGATTTGCCTTTCCAGGTTGCTTGGTTGGCCAAAAAGGGCGTATGCGTTTTTTCCTGAATATATTCAGGAAAAAACGCATACGCCCTTTTTGGCCAAGGGCATCATTGTCGAGGTTTTGCCGCTTTTCCTGTGCTTTAAAGGCGATTCGAATCTACCTCCTGAAATCGGTTTCCTGCAATTCTGCCTTGCTTTCAAATCCTCTTCGTTGCCTTCCCTCCATATATTTGTGGACGAGAGTTATCATTTCTAACTCTGCAGGTTTGTGAATTGCAGTGCCCCTGAGCTCCATTTTTCAACTCGCTTTCTTGGGAGCTGGCCGCAAAAGCGCAGGATTGCTTCAGGCCCTATTCTGGCTCCGGGCGGCAGGCTGAGCCTGTGGTTAATTCTTCTTCCTGATGGGAAAATAGTGACCTGTGCCTGTCCCAACACCTAGAGCTAGTCTCTCATTGGTTCCCCCTCTTCCCGTTCATCCTCAGGACAAATTGCAACGTGTACGGAACAGGAGGTTAAAGGTGCTGATTCTCCAAGGAGGGAGATTGCTAGTAAAGCGGCTGGAATGGCGAACCGGAGCACAAGGAGATGAGAAATGAGGTGCGTTTTAGAAACCTTTCCCGGTCACACGGTGTACCATCTTCTGGGTTGCTCGTGCATGTTTTCGACGTAGGAAGATGCCCTTGAACCTGGAGATTTGGGACCCATGGGATGGGTACCACGCCGTATTACTTTAAAGGGTCTGCGTTTGCTCACCCAACCTCACCAAACCTCTCAGCCCCAAGAGTGTCCACCCTTATGTCTCAGTCATCTGTGGGTCTAGATATGGTCAATCCAGGTGGCATCGCAGCCCCTGAACGAATTTTGTAAGAATTTCTCTCTCTTTCACTGTCTTTGTTTCACGGGTTTTTAAAAGTAATTGATTTTTATAATGGGGTTTAGCTGCTTTGCACTGCTGTGTTTATGCCGCTTTACACCTACTTGACTCACTTACAGAGAGATATCACTACATAGGTTTTAAGATTCTTACTAGTCAGATATATTCTTGGGCGGTGAATAGGGGTTGTTGAGTCCAGTTCACTGAGCAAGGAGTAGGTCTTGTCTATTACATATTGGGTTTATGGAACGGTATCTGAGCTAATTTGAAACCCTTGTTTTATGCATCACCCCACCTCACCTTTCCCGTTAAGCAGCCATAGTGTGTTTTCTAAACGTGCAACTCTGTTCTGTTTTGTAATTCAGTTCAAGGGTAGCGGTTTTTACATTCCCTCTGTAAGTGATATCTTATGATAAGTGTCTTTTTCTGTGTGACTTATTTCACTTAGAATCGTCGTACCTAAATCCACTCATCATGCTGCTCCTAGCCTTATGACGTTGATTTCATGGCTGAGTGATATTCCATTGTACATAAGGACCACAACTTCTTTATCCATTCTTCTCTTTCCTGGGATGTTTAAGGTGTAACGAAGTGGAGGTTCTTGTCAACAGAGCAGCCCTAAACTTTGGGGTGCCTGTGTCTTGCTGATTTTTAGTTTTCCCAATTTATACGCCCATGAGTGGAAGTGCCCTATGCTCTCTAAGCTGAGTTTTTTAGATGTTTCAGGACACACCGTACACTTCTCCAGAGTGGCTGTTGGCAATTTACAGCCCGCCCATCAGCGTAGCAAGGCTCCCATTTCTCCATGGCCTGTCCTGCATTTCTGGTTTTGACACTTTATTCAGCATGGCCCTTTTGACCGATGGGAAGCGAGACTTCTTTGTAGCGCTGATTTGCCTTTCCAGGTTGCTTGGTTGGCCAAAAAGGGCGTATGCGTTTTTTCCTGAATATATTCAGGAAAAAACGCATACGCCCTTTTTGGCCAAGGGCATCATTGTCGAGGTTTTGCCGCTTTTCCTGTGCTTTAAAGGCGATTCGAATCTACCTCCTGAAATCGGTTTCCTGCAATTCTGCCTTGCTTTCAAATCCTCTTCGTAGCCTTCCCTCCATATATTTGTGGACGAGAGTTATCATTTCTAACTCTGCAGGTTTGTGAATTGCAGTGCCCCTGAGCTCCATTTTTCAACTCGCTTTCTTGGGAGCTGGCCGCAAAAGCGCAGGATTGCTTCAGGCCCTATTCTGGCTCCGGGCGGCAGGCTGAGCCTGTGGTTAATTCTGCTTCCTGATGGGAAAATAGAGTGACCTGTGCCTGTCCCAACACCTAGAGCGAGTCTCTCATTGGTTCCACCTCTTCCCGTTCATCCTCAGGACAAATTGCAACGTGTTCGGAACAGGAGGTTAAAGGTGCTGATTCTCCAAGGAGGGAGATTGCTAGTAAAGCGGCTGGAATGGCGAACCGGAGCACAAGGAGATGAGAAATGAGGTGCGTTTTAGAAACCTTTCCCGGTCACACGGTGTACCATCTTCTGGGTTGCTCGTGCATGTTTTCGACGTAGGAAGATGCCCTTGAACCTGGAGATTTGGGACCCATGGAATGGGTACCACGCCGTATTACTTTACAGGGTCTGCGTTAGCTCACCCAACCTCACCAAACCTCTCAGCCCCAAGAGTGTCCACCCTTATGTCTCAATCAGCTGTGGGTCTAGATATGGTCAATCCAGGTGGCATCGCAGCCCCTGAACGAATTTTGTAAGAATTTCTCTCTCTTTCACTGTCTTTGTTTCACGGGTTTTTAAAAGTAATTGATTTTTATAATAGGGTTTAGCTGCTTTGCACTGCTGTGTTTATGCCGCTTTTCACCCACTTGACTCACTTACAGAGAGATATCAATACATAGGTTTTAAGATTCTTACTAGTCAGATATATTCTTGGGCGGTGAATAGGGGGCGTTGAGTCCAGTTCACTGAGCAAGGAGTAGGTCTTGTCTATTACATATTGGGTTTATGGAACGGTATCTGAGCTAATTTGAAACCCTTGTTTTATGCATCACCCCACCTCACCTTTCCCGTTAAGCAGCCATAGTGTGTTTTCTAAACGTGCGACTCTGTTCTGTTTTGTAATTCAGTTCAAGGGTAGCGGTTTTTACATTCTCTCTGTAAGTGATATCTTATGATAAGTGTCTTTCTGTGTGACTTATTTCACTTAGAATCGTCGTACCTAAATCCACTCATCATGCTGCTCCTAGCCTTATGACGTTGATTTCATGGCTGAGTGATATTCCATTGTACATAAGGACCACAACTTCTTTATCCATTCTTCTCTTTCCTGGGATGTTTAAGGTGTAACGAAGTGGAGGTTCTTGTCAACAGAGCAGCCCTAAACTTTGGGGTGCCTGTGTCTTGCTGATTTTTAGTTTTCCCAATTTATACGCCCATGAGTGGAAGTGCCCTATGCTCTCTAAGCTGAGTTTTTTAGATGTTTCAGGACACACCGTACACTTCTCCAGAGTGGCTGTTGGCAATTTACAGCCCGCCCATCAGCGTAGCAAGGCTCCCATTTCTCCATGGCCTGTCCTGCATTTCTGGTTTTGACACTTTATTCAGCATGGCCCTTTTGACCGATGGGAAGCGAGACTTCTTTGTAGCGCTGATTTGCCTTTCCAGGTTGCTTGGTTGGCCAAAAAGGGCGTATGCGTTTTTTCCTGAATATATTCAGGAAAAAACGCATACGCCCTTTTTGGCCAAGGGCATCATTGTCGAGGTTTTGCCGCTTTTCCTGTGCTTTAAAGGCGATTCGAATCTACCTCCTGAAATCGGTTTCCTGCAATTCTGCCTTGCTTTCAAATCCTCTTCGTTGCCTTCCCTCCATATATTTGTGGACGAGAGTTATCATTTCTAACTCTGCAGGTTTGTGAATTGCAGTGCCCCTGAGCTCCATTTTTCAACTCGCTTTCTTGGGAGCTGGCCGCAAAAGCGCAGGATTGCTTCAGGCCCTATTCTGGCTCCGGGCGGCAGGCTGAGCCTGTGGTTAATTCTTCTTCCTGATGGGAAAATAGTGACCTGTGCCTGTCCCAACACCTAGAGCTAGTCTCTCATTGGTTCACCCTCTTCCCGTTCATCCTCAGGACAAATTGCAACGTGTACGGAACAGGAGGTTAAAGGTGCTGATTCTCCAAGGAGGGAGATTGCTAGTAAAGCGGCTGGAATGGCGAACCAGAGCACAAGGAGATGAGAAATGAGGTGCGTTTTAGAAACCTTTCCCGGTCACACGGTGTACCATCTTCTGGGTTGCTCGTGCATGTTTTCGACGTAGGAAGATGCCCTTGAACCTGGAGATTTGGGACCCATGGAATGGGTACCACGCCGTATTACTTTAAAGGGTCTGCGTTTGCTCACCCAACCTCACCAAACCTCTCAGCCCCAAGAGTGTCCACCCTTATGTCTCAGTCATCTGTGGGTATAGATATGGTCAATCCAGGTGGCATCGCAGCCCCTGAACGAATTTTGTAAGAATTTCTCTCTCTTTCACTGTCTTTGTTTCACGGGTTTTTAAAAGTAATTGATTTTTATAATGGGGTTTAGCTGCTTTGCACTGCTGTGTTTATGCCGCTTTACACCTACTTGACTCACTTACAGAGAGATATCAATACATAGGTTTTATGATTCTTACTAGTCAGATATATTCTTGGGCGGTGAATAGGGGGCGTTGAGTCCAGTTCACTGAGCAAGGAGTAGGTCTTGTCTATTACATATTGGGTTTATGGAACGGTATCTGAGCTAATTTGAAACCCTTGTTTTATGCATCACCCCACCTCACCTTTCCCGTTAAGCAGCCATAGTGTGTTTTCTAAACGTGCGACTCTGTTCTGTTTTGTAATTCAGTTCAAGGGTAGCGGTTTTTACATTCCCTCTGTAAGTGATATCTTATGATAAGTGTCTTTTTCTGTGTGACTTATTTCACTTAGAATCGTCGTACCTAAATCCACTCATCATGCTGCTCCTAGCCTTATGACGTTGATTTCATGGCTGAGTGATATTCCATTGTACATAAGGACCACAACTTCTTTATCCATTCTTCTCTTTCCTGGGATGTTTAAGGTGTAACGAAGTGGAGGTTCTTGTCAACAGAGCAGCCCTAAACTTTGGGGTGCCTGTGTCTTGCTGATTTTTAGTTTTCCCAATTTATACGCCCATGAGTGGAAGTGCCCTATGCTCTCTAAGCTGAGTTTTTTAGATGTTTCAGGACACACCGTACACTTCTCCAGAGTGGCTGTTGGCAATTTACAGCCCGCCCATCAGCGTAGCAAGGCTCCCATTTCTCCATGGCCTGTCCTGCATTTCTGGTTTTGACACTTTATTCAGCATGGCCCTTTTGACCGATGGGAAGCGAGACTTCTTTGTAGCGCTGATTTGCCTTTCCAGGTTGCTTGGTTGGCCAAAAAGGGCGTATGCGTTTTTTCCTGAATATATTCAGGAAAAAACGCATACGCCCTTTTTGGCCAAGGGCATCATTGTCGAGGTTTTGCCGCTTTTCCTGTGCTTTAAAGGCGATTCGAATCTACCTCCTGAAATCGGTTTCCTGCAATTCTGCCTTGCTTTCAAATCCTCTTCGTTGCCTTCCCTCCATATATTTGTGGACGAGAGTTATCATTTCTAACTCTGCAGGTTTGTGAATTGCAGTGCCCCTGAGCTCCATTTTTCAACTCGCTTTCTTGGGAGCTGGCCGCAAAAGCGCAGGATTGCTTCAGGCCCTATTCTGGCTCCGGGCGGCAGGCTGAGCCTGTGGTTAATTCTTCTTCCTGATGGGAAAATAGTGACCTGTGCCTGTCCCAACACCTAGAGCTAGTCTCTCATTGGTTCACCCTCTTCCCGTTCATCCTCAGGACAAATTGCAACGTGTACGGAACAGGAGGTTAAAGGTGCTGATTCTCCAAGGAGGGAGATTGCTAGTAAAGTGGCTGGAATGGCGAACCAGAGCACAAGGAGATGAGAAATGAGGTGCGTTTTAGAAACCTTTCCCGGTCACACGGTGTACCATCTTCTGGGTTGCTCGTGCATGTTTTCGACGTAGGAAGATGCCCTTGAACCTGGAGATTTGGGACCCATGGGATGGGTACCACGCCGTATTACTTTAAAGGGTCTGCGTTTGCTCACCCAACCTCACCAAACCTCTCAGCCCCAAGAGTGTCCACCCTTATGTCTCAGTCATCTGTGGGTCTAGATATGGTCAATCCAGGTGGCATCGCAGCCCCTGAACGAATTTTGTAAGAATTTCTCTCTCTTTCACTGTCTTTGTTTCACGGGTTTTTAAAAGTAATTGATTTTTATAATGGGGTTTAGCTGCTTTGCACTGCTGTGTTTATGCCACTTTACACCTACTTGACTCACTTACAGAGAGATATCAATACATAGGTTTTATGATTCTTACTAGTCAGATATATTCTTGGGCGGTGAATAGGGGTTGTTGAGTCCAGTTCACTGAGCAAGGAGTAGGTCTTGTCTATTACATATTGGGTTTATGGAACGGTATCTGAGCTAATTTGAAACCCTTGTTTTATGCATCACCCCACCTCACCTTTCCCGTTAAGCAGCCATAGTGTGTTTTCTAAACGTGCGACTCTGTTCTGTTTTGTAATTCAGTTCAAGGGTAGCGGTTTTTACATTCCCTCTGTAAGTGATATCTTATGATAAGTGTCTTTTTCTGTGTGACTTATTTCACTTAGAATCGTCGTACCTAAATCCACTCATCATGCTGCTCCTAGCCTTATGACGTTGATTTCATGGCTGAGTGATATTCCATTGTACATAAGGACCACAACTTCTTTATCCATTCTTCTCTTTCCTGGGATGTTTAAGGTGTAACGAAGTGGAGGTTCTTGTCAACAGAGCAGCCCTAAACTTTGGGGTGCCTGTGTCTTGCTGATTTTTAGTTTTCCCAATTTATACGCCCATGAGTGGAAGTGCCCTATGCTCTCTAAGCTGAGTTTTTTAGATGTTTCAGGACACACCGTACACTTCTCCAGAGTGGCTGTTGGCAATTTACAGCCCGCCCATCAGCGTAGCAAGGCTCCCATTTCTCCATGGCCTGTCCTGCATTTCTGGTTTTGACACTTTATTCAGCATGGCCCTTTTGACCGATGGGAAGCGAGACTTCTTTGTAGCGCTGATTTGCCTTTCCAGGTTGCTTGGTTGGCCAAAAAGGGCGTATGCGTTTTTTCCTGAATATATTCAGGAAAAAACGCATACGCCCTTTTTGGCCAAGGGCATCATTGTCGAGGTTTTGCCGCTTTTCCTGTGCTTTAAAGGCGATTCGAATCTACCTCCTGAAATCGGTTTCCTGCAATTCTGCCTTGCTTTCAAATCCTCTTCGTAGCCTTCCCTCCATATATTTGTGGACGAGAGTTATCATTTCTAACTCTGCAGGTTTGTGAATTGCAGTGCCCCTGAGCTCCATTTTTCAACTCGCTTTCTTGGGAGCTGGCCGCAAAAGCGCAGGATTGCTTCAGGCCCTATTCTGGCTCCGGGCGGCAGGCTGAGCCTGTGGTTAATTCTGCTTCCTGATGGGAAAATAGAGTGACCTGTGCCTGTCCCAACACCTAGAGCTAGTCTCTCATTGGTTCCCCCTCTTCCCGTTCATCCTCAGGACAAATTGCAACGTGTTCGGAACAGGAGGTTAAAGGTGCTGATTCTCCAAGGAGGGAGATTGCTAGTAAAGCGGCTGGAATGGCGAACCGGAGCACAAGGAGATGAGAAATGAGGTGCGTTTTAGAAACCTTTCCCGGTCACACGGTGTACCATCTTCTGGGTTTCTCGTGCATGTTTTCGACGTAGGAAGATGCCCTTGACCCTGGAGATTTGGGACCCATGGGATGGGTACCACGCCGTATTACTTTACAGGGTCTGCGTTAGCTCACCCAACCTCACCAAACCTCTCAGCCCCAAGAGTGTCCACCCTTATGTCTCAATCAGCTGTGGGTCTAGATATGGTCAATCCAGGTGGCATCGCAGCCCCTGAACGAATTTTGTAAGAATTTCTCTCTCTTTCACTGTCTTTGTTTCACGGGTTTTTAAAAGTAATTGATTTTTATAATAGGGTTTAGCTGCTTTGCACTGCTGTGTTTATGCCGCTTTTCACCCACTTGACTCACTTACAGAGAGATATCAATACATAGGTTTTAAGATTCTTACTAGTCAGATATATTCTTGGGCGGTGAATAGGGGGCGTTGAGTCCAGTTCACTGAGCAAGGAGTAGGTCTTGTCTATTACATATTGGGTTTATGGAACGGTATCTGAGCTAATTTGAAACCCTTGTTTTATGCATCACCCCACCTCACCTTTCCCGTTAAGCAGCCATAGTGTGTTTTCTAAACGTGCGACTCTGTTCTGTTTTGTAATTCAGTTCAAGGGTAGCGGTTTCTACATTCCCTCTATAAGTGATATCTTATGATAAGTGTCTTTTTCTGTGTGACTTATTTCACTTAGAATCGTCGTACCTAAATCCACTCATCATGCTGCTCCTAGCCTTATGACGTTGATTTCATGGCTGAGTGATATTCCATTGTACATAAGGACCACAACTTCTTTATCCATTCTTCTCTTTCCTGGGATGTTTAAGGTGTAACGAAGTGGAGGTTCTTGTCAACAGAGCAGCCCTAAACTTTGGGGTGCCTGTGTCTTGCTGATTTTTAGTTTTCCCAATTTATACGCCCATGAGTGGAAGTGCCCTATGCTCTCTAAGCTGAGTTTTTTAGATGTTTCAGGACACACCGTACACTTCTCCAGAGTGGCTGTTGGCAATTTACAGCCCGCCCATCAGCGTAGCAAGGCTCCCATTTCTCCATGGCCTGTCCTGCATTTCTGGTTTTGACACTTTATTCAGCATGGCCCTTTTGACCGATGGGAAGCGAGACTTCTTTGTAGCGCTGATTTGCCTTTCCAGGTTGCTTGGTTGGCCAAAAAGGGCGTATGCGTTTTTTCCTGAATATATTCAGGAAAAAACGCATACGCCCTTTTTGGCCAAGGGCATCATTGTCGAGGTTTTGCCGCTTTTCCTGTGCTTTAAAGGCGATTCGAATCTACCTCCTGAAATCGGTTTCCTGCAATTCTGCCTTGCTTTCAAATCCTCTTCGTTGCCTTCCCTCCATATATTTGTGGACGAGAGTTATCATTTCTAACTCTGCAGGTTTGTGAATTGCAGTGCCCCTGAGCTCCATTTTTCAACTCGCTTTCTTGGGAGCTGGCCGCAAAAGCGCAGGATTGCTTCAGGCCCTATTCTGGCTCCGGGCGGCAGGCTGAGCCTGTGGTTAATTCTTCTTCCTGATGGGAAAATAGTGACCTGTGCCTGTCCCAACACCTAGAGCTAGTCTCTCATTGGTTCACCCTCTTCCCGTTAATCCTCAGGACAAATTGCAACGTGTACGGAACAGGAGGTTAAAGGTGCTGATTCTCCAAGGAGGGAGATTGCTAGTAAAGTGGCTGGAATGGCGAACCGGAGCACAAGGAGATGAGAAATGAGGTGCGTTTTAGAAACCTTTCCCGGTCACACGGTGTACCATCTTCTGGGTTGCTCGTGCATGTTTTTGACGTAGGAAGATGCCCTTGAACCTGGAGATTTGGGACCCATGGGATGGGTACCACGCCGTATTACTTTAAAGGGTCTGCGTTTGCTCACCCAACCTCACCAAACCTCTCAGCCCCAAGAGTGTCCACCCTTATGTCTCAGTCATCTGTGGGTCTAGATATGGTCAATCCAGGTGGCATCGCAGCCCCTGAACGAATTTTGTAAGAATTTCTCTCTCTTTCACTGTCTTTGTTTCACGGGTTTTTAAAAGTAATTGATTTTTATAATGGGGTTTAGCTGCTTTGCACTGCTGTGTTTATGCCGCTTTACACCTACTTGACTCACTTACAGAGAGATATCAATACATAGGTTTTATGATTCTTACTAGTCAGATATATTCTTGGGCGGTGAATAGGGGTTGTTGAGTCCAGTTCACTGAGCAAGGAGTAGGTCTTGTCTATTACATATTGGGTTTATGGAACGGTATCTGAGCTAATTTGAAACCCTTGTTTTATGCATCACCCCACCTCACCTTTCCCGTTAAGCAGCCATAGTGTGTTTTCTAAACGTGCGACTCTGTTCTGTTTTGTAATTCAGTTCAAGGGTAGCGGTTTTTACATTCCCTCTGTAAGTGATATCTTATGATAAGTGTCTTTTTCTGTGTGACTTATTTCACTTAGAATCGTCGTACCTAAATCCACTCATCATGCTGCTCCTAGCCTTATGACGTTGATTTCATGGCTGAGTGATATTCCATTGTACATAAGGACCACAACTTCTTTATCCATTCTTCTCTTTCCTGGGATGTTTAAGGTGTAACGAAGTGGAGGTTCTTGTCAACAGAGCAGCCCTAAACTTTGGGGTGCCTGTGTCTTGCTGATTTTTAGTTTTCCCAATTTATACGCCCATGAGTGGAAGTGCCCTATGCTCTCTAAGCTGAGTTTTTTAGATGTTTCAGGACACACCGTACACTTCTCCAGAGTGGCTGTTGGCAATTTACAGCCCGCCCATCAGCGTAGCAAGGCTCCCATTTCTCCATGGCCTGTCCTGCATTTCTGGTTTTGACACTTTATTCAGCATGGCCCTTTTGACCGATGGGAAGCGAGACTTCTTTGTAGCGCTGATTTGCCTTTCCAGGTTGCTTGGTTGGCCAAAAAGGGCGTATGCGTTTTTTCCTGAATATATTCAGGAAAAAACGCATACGCCCTTTTTGGCCAAGGGCATCATTGTCGAGGTTTTGCCGCTTTTCCTGTGCTTTAAAGGCGATTCGAATCTACCTCCTGAAATCGGTTTCCTGCAATTCTGCCTTGCTTTCAAATCCTCTTCGTAGCCTTCCCTCCATATATTTGTGGACGAGAGTTATCATTTCTAACTCTGCAGGTTTGTGAATTGCAGTGCCCCTGAGCTCCATTTTTCAACTCGCTTTCTTGGGAGCTGGCCGCAAAAGCGCAGGATTGCTTCAGGCCCTATTCTGGCTCCGGGCGGCAGGCTGAGCCTGTGGTTAATTCTGCTTCCTGATGGGAAAATAGAGTGACCTGTGCCTGTCCCAACACCTAGAGCTAGTCTCTCATTGGTTCCCCCTCTTCCCGTTCATCCTCAGGACAAATTGCAACGTGTTCGGAACAGGAGGTTAAAGGTGCTGATTCTCCAAGGAGGGAGATTGCTAGTAAAGCGGCTGGAATGGCGAACCGGAGCACAAGGAGATGAGAAATGAGGTGCGTTTTAGAAACCTTTCCCGGTCACACGGTGTACCATCTTCTGGGTTGCTCGTGCATGTTTTCGACGTAGGAAGATGCCCTTGACCCTGGAGATTTGGGACCCATGGGATGGGTACCACGCCGTATTACTTTACAGGGTCTGCGTTAGCTCACCCAACCTCACCAAACCTCTCAGCCCCAAGAGTGTCCACCCTTATGTCTCAATCAGCTGTGGGTCTAGATATGGTCAATCCAGGTGGCATCGCAGCCCCTGAACGAATTTTGTAAGAATTTCTCTCTCTTTCACTGTCTTTGTTTCACGGGTTTTTAAAAGTAATTGATTTTTATAATAGGGTTTAGCTGCTTTGCACTGCTGTGTTTATGCCGCTTTTCACCCACTTGACTCACTTACAGAGAGATATCAATACATAGGTTTTAAGATTCTTACTAGTCAGATATATTCTTGGGCGGTGAATAGGGGGCGTTGAGTCCAGTTCACTGAGCAAGGAGTAGGTCTTGTCTATTACATATTGGGTTTATGGAACGGTATCTGAGCTAATTTGAAACCCTTGTTTTATGCATCACCCCACCTCACCTTTCCCGTTAAGCAACCATAGTGTGTTTTCTAAACGTGCGACTCTGTTCTGTTTTGTAATTCAGTTCAAGGGTAGCGGTTTCTACATTCCCTCTATAAGTGATATCTTATGATAAGTGTCTTTTTCTGTGTGACTTATTTCACTTAGAATCGTCGTACCTAAATCCACTCATCATGCTGCTCCTAGCCTTATGACGTTGATTTCATGGCTGAGTGATATTCCATTGTACATAAGGACCACAACTTCTTTATCCATTCTTCTCTTTCCTGGGATGTTTAAGGTGTAACGAAGTGGAGGTTCTTGTCAACAGAGCAGCCCTAAACTTTGGGGTGCCTGTGTCTTGCTGATTTTTAGTTTTCCCAATTTATACGCCCATGAGTGGAAGTGCCCTATGCTCTCTAAGCTGAGTTTTTTAGATGTTTCAGGACACACCGTACACTTCTCCAGAGTGGCTGTTGGCAATTTACAGCCCGCCCATCAGCGTAGCAAGGCTCCCATTTCTCCATGGCCTGTCCTGCATTTCTGGTTTTGACACTTTATTCAGCATGGCCCTTTTGACCGATGGGAAGCGAGACTTCTTTGTAGCGCTGATTTGCCTTTCCAGGTTGCTTGGTTGGCCAAAAAGGGCGTATGCGTTTTTTCCTGAATATATTCAGGAAAAAACGCATACGCCCTTTTTGGCCAAGGGCATCATTGTCGAGGTTTTGCCGCTTTTCCTGTGCTTTAAAGGCGATTCGAATCTACCTCCTGAAATCGGTTTCCTGCAATTCTGCCTTGCTTTCAAATCCTCTTCGTTGCCTTCCCTCCATATATTTGTGGACGAGAGTTATCATTTCTAACTCTGCAGGTTTGTGAATTGCAGTGCCCCTGAGCTCCATTTTTCAACTCGCTTTCTTGGGAGCTGGCCGCAAAAGCGCAGGATTGCTTCAGGCCCTATTCTGGCTCCGGGCGGCAGGCTGAGCCTGTGGTTAATTCTTCTTCCTGATGGGAAAATAGTGACCTGTGCCTGTCCCAACACCTAGAGCTAGTCTCTCATTGGTTCACCCTCTTCCCGTTCATCCTCAGGACAAATTGTAACGTGTACGGAACAGGAGGTTAAAGGTGCTGATTCTCCAAGGAGGGAGATTGCTAGTAAAGTGGCTGGAATGGCGAACCGGAGCACAAGGAAATGAGAAATGAGGTGCGTTTTAGAAACCTTTCCCGGTCACACGGTGTACCATCTTCTGGGTTGCTCGTGCATGTTTTTGACGTAGGAAGATGCCCTTGAACCTGGAGATTTGGGACCCATGGGATGGGTACCACGCCGTATTACTTTAAAGGGTCTGCGTTTGCTCACCCAACCTCACCAAACCTCTCAGCCCCAAGAGTGTCCACCCTTATGTCTCAGTCATCTGTGGGTCTAGATATGGTCAATCCAGGTGGCATCGCAGCCCCTGAACGAATTTTCTAAGAATTTCTCTCTCTTTCACTGTCTTTGTTTCACGGGTTTTTAAAAGTAATTGATTTTTATAATGGGGTTTAGCTGCTTTGCACTGCTGTGTTTATGCCGCTTTACACCTACTTGACTCACTTACAGAGAGATATCAATACATAGGTTTTAAGATTCTTACTAGTCAGATATATTCTTGGGCGGTGAATAGGGGTTGTTGAGTCCAGTTCACTGAGCAAGGAGTTGGTCTTGTCTATTACATATTGGGTTTATGGAACGGTATCTGAGCTAATTTGAAACCCTTGTTTTATGCATCACCCCACCTCACCTTTCCCGTTAAGCAGCCATAGTGTGTTTTCTAAACGTGCGACTCTGTTCTGTTTTGTAATTCAGTTCAAGGGTAGCGGTTTTTACATTCCCTCTGTAAGTGATATCTTATGATAAGTGTCTTTTTCTGTGTGACTTATTTCACTTAGAATCGTCGTACCTAAATCCACTCATCATGCTGCTCCTAGCCTTATGACGTTGATTTCATGGCTGAGTGATATTCCATTGTACATAAGGACCACAACTTCTTTATCCATTCTTCTCTTTCCTGGGATGTTTAAGGTGTAACGAAGTGGAGGTTCTTGTCAACAGAGCAGCCCTAAACTTTGGGGTGCCTGTGTCTTGCTGATTTTTAGTTTTCCCAATTTATACGCCCATGAGTGGAAGTGCCCTATGCTCTCTAAGCTGAGTTTTTTAGATGTTTCAGGACACACCGTACACTTCTCCAGAGTGGCTGTTGGCAATTTACAGCCCGCCCATCAGCGTAGCAAGGCTCCCATTTCTCCATGGCCTGTCCTGCATTTCTGGTTTTGACACTTTATTCAGCATGGCCCTTTTGACCGATGGGAAGCGAGACTTCTTTGTAGCGCTGATTTGCCTTTCCAGGTTGCTTGGTTGGCCAAAAAGGGCGTATGCGTTTTTTCCTGAATATATTCAGTAAAAAACGCATACGCCCTTTTTGGCCAAGGGCATCATTGTCGAGGTTTTGCCGCTTTTCCTGTGCTTTAAAGGCGATTCGAATCTACCTCCTGAAATCGGTTTCCTGCAATTCTGCCTTGCTTTCAAATCCTCTTCGTAGCCTTCCCTCCATATATTTGTGGACGAGAGTTATCATTTCTAACTCTGCAGGTTTGTGAATTGCAGTGCCCCTGAGCTCCATTTTTCAACTCGCTTTCTTGGGAGCTGGCCGCAAAAGCGCAGGATTGCTTCAGGCCCTATTCTGGCTCCGGGCGGCAGGCTGAGCCTGTGGTTAATTCTGCTTCCTGATGGGAAAATAGAGTGACCTGTGCCTGTCCCAACACCTAGAGCTAGTCTCTCATTGGTTCCCCCTCTTCCCGTTCATCCTCAGGACAAATTGCAACGTGTTCGGAACAGGAGGTTAAAGGTGCTGATTCTCCAAGGAGGGAGATTGCTAGTAAAGCGGCTGGAATGGCGAACCGGAGCACAAGGAGATGAGAAATGAGGTGCGTTTTAGAAACCTTTCCCGGTCACACGGTGTACCATCTTCTGGGTTTCTCGTGCATGTTTTCGACGTAGGAAGATGCCCTTGAACCTGGAGATTTGGGACCCATGGGATGGGTACCACGCCGTATTACTTTACAGGGTCTGCGTTAGCTCACCCAACCTCACCAAACCTCTCAGCCCCAAGAGTGTCCTCCCTTATGTCTCAATCAGCTGTGGGTCTAGATATGGTCAATCCAGGTGGCATCGCAGCCCCTGAACGAATTTTGTAAGAATTTCTCTCTCTTTCACTGTCTTTGTTTCACGGGTTTTTAAAAGTAATTGATTTTTATAATAGGGTTTAGCTGCTTTGCACTGCTGTGTTTATGCCGCTTTTCACCCACTTGACTCACTTACAGAGAGATATCAATACATAGGTTTTAAGATTCTTACTAGTCAGATATATTCTTGGGCGGTGAATAGGGGGCGTTGAGTCCAGTTCACTGAGCAAGGAGTAGGTCTTGTCTATTACATATTGGGTTTATGGAACGGTATCTGAGCTAATTTGAAACCCTTGTTTTATGCATCACCCCACCTCACCTTTCCCGTTAAGCAGCCATAGTGTGTTTTCTAAACGTGCGACTCTGTTCTGTTTTGTAATTCAGTTCAAGGGTAGCAGTTTTTACATTCTCTCTGTAAGTGATATCTTATGATAAGTGTCTTTCTGTGTGACTTATTTCACTTAGAATCGTCGTACCTAAATCCACTCATCATGCTGCTCCTAGCCTTATGACGTTGATTTCATGGCTGAGTGATATTCCATTGTACATAAGGACCACAACTTCTTTATCCATTCTTCTCTTTCCTGGGATGTTTAAGGTGTAACGAAGTGGAGGTTCTTGTCAACAGAGCAGCCCTAAACTTTGGGGTGCCTGTGTCTTGCTGATTTTTAGTTTTCCCAATTTATACGCCCATGAGTGGAAGTGCCCTATGCTCTCTAAGCTGAGTTTTTTAGATGTTTCAGGACACACCGTACACTTCTCCAGAGTGGCTGTTGGCAATTTACAGCCCGCCCATCAGCGTAGCAAGGCTCCCATTTCTCCATGGCCTGTCCTGCATTTCTGGTTTTGACACTTTATTCAGCATGGCCCTTTTGACCGATGGGAAGCGAGACTTCTTTGTAGCGCTGATTTGCCTTTCCAGGTTGCTTGGTTGGCCAAAAAGGGCGTATGCGTTTTTTCCTGAATATATTCAGGAAAAAACGCATACGCCCTTTTTGGCCAAGGGCATCATTGTCGAGGTTTTGCCGCTTTTCCTGTGCTTTAAAGGCGATTCGAATCTACCTCCTGA
The DNA here is from genome assembly GCF_965194805.1 of Balaenoptera borealis. NCBI lineage: Eukaryota > Metazoa > Chordata > Mammalia > Artiodactyla > Balaenopteridae > Balaenoptera > Balaenoptera borealis. The sequence continues at coordinate 43,168,873 of NC_138874.1, forward strand.
AATCGGTTTCCTGCAATTCTGCCTTGCTTTCAAATCCTCTTCGTTGCCTTCCCTCCATATATTTGTGGACGAGAGTTATCATTTCTAACTCTGCAGGTTTGTGAATTGCAGTGCCCCTGAGCTCCATTTTTCAACTCGCTTTCTTGGGAGCTGGCCGCAAAAGCGCAGGATTGCTTCAGGCCCTATTCTGGCTCCGGGCGGCAGGCTGAGCCTGTGGTTGATTCTTCTTCCTGATGGGAAAATAGTGACCTGTGCCTGTCCCAACACCTAGAGCTAGTCTCTCATTGGTTCACCCTCTTCCCGTTCATCCTCAGGACAAATTGCAACGTGTACGGAACAGGAGGTTAAAGGTGCTGATTCTCCAAGGAGGGAGATTGCTAGTAAAGCGGCTGGAATGGCGAACCAGAGCCCAAGGAGATGAGAAATGAGGTGCGTTTTAGAAACCTTTCCCGGTCACACGGTGTACCATCTTCTGGGTTGCTCGTGCATGTTTTCGACTTAGGAAGATGCCCTTGAACCTGGAGATTTGGGACCCATGGGATGGGTACCACGCCGTATTACTTTAAAGGGTCTGCGTTTGCTCACCCAACCTCACCAAACCTCTCAGCCCCAAGAGTGTCCACCCTTATGTCTCAGTCATCTGTGGGTATAGATATGGTCAATCCAGGTGGCATCGCAGCCCCTGAACGAATTTTGTAAGAATTTCTCTCTCTTTCACTGTCTTTGTTTCACGGGTTTTTAAAAGTAATTGATTTTTATAATGGGGTTTAGCTGCTTTGCACTGCTGTGTTTATGCCGCTTTACACCTACTTGACTCACTTACAGAGAGATATCACTACATAGGTTTTAAGATTCTTACTAGTCAGATATATTCTTGGGCGGTGAATAGGGGTTGTTGAGTCCAGTTCACTGAGCAAGGAGTAGGTCTTGTCTATTACATATTGGGTTTATGGAACGGTATCTGAGCTAATTTGAAACCCTTGTTTTATGCATCACCCCACCTCACCTTTCCCGTTAAGCAGCCATAGTGTGTTTTCTAAACGTGCGACTCTGTTCTGTTTTGTAATTCAGTTCAAGGGTAGCGGTTTTTACATTCCCTCTGTAAGTGATATCTTATGATAAGTGTCTTTTTCTGTGTGACTTATTTCACTTAGAATCGTCGTACCTAAATCCACTCATCATGCTGCTCCTAGCCTTATGACGTTGATTTCATGGCTGAGTGATATTCCATTGTACATAAGGACCACAACTTCTTTATCCATTCTTCTCTTTCCTGGGATGTTTAAGGTGTAACGAAGTGGAGGTTCTTGTCAACAGAGCAGCCCTAAACTTTGGGGTGCCTGTGTCTTGCTGATTTTTAGTTTTCCCAATTTATACGCCCATGAGTGGAAGTGCCCTATGCTCTCTAAGCTGAGTTTTTTAGATGTTTCAGGACACACCGTACACTTCTCCAGAGTGGCTGTTGGCAATTTACAGCCCGCCCATCAGCGTAGCAAGGCTCCCACTTCTCCATGGCCTGTCCTGCATTTCTGGTTTTGACACTTTATTCAGCATGGCCCTTTTGACCGATGGGAAGCGAGACTTCTTTGTAGCGCTGATTTGCCTTTCCAGGTTGCTTGGTTGGCCAAAAAGGGCGTATGCGTTTTTTCCTGAATATATTCAGGAAAAAACGCATACGCCCTTTTTGGCCAAGGGCATCATTGTCGAGGTTTTGCCGCTTTTCCTGTGCTTTAAAGGCGATTCGAATCTACCTCCTGAAATCGGTTTCCTGCAATTCTGCCTTGCTTTCAAATCCTCTTCGTTGCCTTCCCTCCATATATTTGTGGACGAGAGTTATCATTTCTAACTCTGCAGGTTTGTGAATTGCAGTGCCCCTGAGCTCCATTTTTCAACTCGCTTTCTTGGGAGCTGGCCGCAAAAGCGCAGGATTGCTTCAGGCCCTATTCTGGCTCCGGGCGGCAGGCTGAGCCTGTGGTTAATTCTTCTTCCTGATGGGAAAATAGAGTGACCTGTGCCTGTCCCAACACCTAGAGCTAGTCTCTCATTGGTTCCCCCTCTTCCCGTTCATCCTCAGGACAAATTGCAACGTGTTCGGAACAGGAGGTTAAAGGTGCTGATTCTCCAAGGAGGGAGATTGCTAGTAAAGCGGCTGGAATGGCGAACCGGAGCACAAGGAGATGAGAAATGAGGTGCGTTTTAGAAACCTTTCCCGGTCACACGGTGTACCATCTTCTGGGTTTCTCGTGCATGTTTTCGACGTAGGAAGATGCCCTTGAACCTGGAGATTTGGGACCCATGGGATGGGTACCACGCCGTATTACTTTACAGGGTCTGCGTTAGCTCACCCAACCTCACCAAACCTCTCAGCCCCAAGAGTGTCCACCCTTATGTCTCAATCAGCTGTGGGTCTAGATATGGTCAATCCAGGTGGCATCGCAGCCCCTGAACGAATTTTGTAAGAATTTCTCTCTCTTTCACTGTCTTTGTTTCACGGGTTTTTAAAAGTAATTGATTTTTATAATGGGGTTTAGCTGCTTTGCACTGCTGTGTTTATGCCGCTTTACACCTACTTGACTCACTTACAGAGAGATATCAATACATAGGTTTTATGATTCTTACTAGTCAGATATATTCTTGGGCGGTGAATAGGGGGCGTTGAGTCCAGTTCACTGAGCAAGGAGTAGGTCTTGTCTATTACATATTGGGTTTATGGAACGGTATCTGAGCTAATTTGAAACCCTTGTTTTATGCATCACCCCACCTCACCTTTCCCGTTAAGCAGCCATAGTGTGTTTTCTAAATGTGCGACTCTGTTCTGTTTTGTAATTCAGTTCAAGGGTAGCGGTTTTTACATTCCCTCTGTAAGTGATATCTTATGATAAGTGTCTTTTTCTGTGTGACTTATTTCACTTAGAATCGTCGTACCTAAATCCACTCATCATGCTGCTCCTAGCCTTATGACGTTGATTTCATGGCTGAGTGATATTCCATTGTACATAAGGACCACAACTTCTTTATCCATTCTTCTCTTTCCTGGGATGTTTAAGGTGTAACGAAGTGGAGGTTCTTGTCAACAGAGCAGCCCTAAACTTTGGGGTGCCTGTGTCTTGCTGATTTTTAGTTTTCCCAATTTATACGCCCATGAGTGGAAGTGCCCTATGCTCTCTAAGCTGAGTTTTTTAGATGTTTCAGGACACACCGTACACTTCTCCAGAGTGGCTGTTGGCAATTTACAGCCCGCCCATCAGCGTAGCAAGGCTCCCATTTCTCCATGGCCTGTCCTGCATTTCTGGTTTTGACACTTTATTCAGCATGGCCCTTTTGACCGATGGGAAGCGAGACTTCTTTGTAGCGCTGATTTGCCTTTCCAGGTTGCTTGGTTGGCCAAAAAGGGCGTATGCGTTTTTTCCTGAATATATTCAGGAAAAAACGCATACGCCCTTTTTGGCCAAGGGCATCATTGTCGAGGTTTTGCCGCTTTTCCTGTGCTTTAAAGGCGATTCGAATCTACCTCCTGAAATCGGTTTCCTGCAATTCTGCCTTGCTTTCAAATCCTCTTCGTAGCCTTCCCTCCATATATTTGTGGACGAGAGTTATCATTTCTAACTCTGCAGGTTTGTGAATTGCAGTGCCCCTGAGCTCCATTTTTCAACTCGCTTTCTTGGGAGCTGGCCGCAAAAGCGCAGGATTGCTTCAGGCCCTATTCTGGCTCCGGGCGGCAGGCTGAGCCTGTGGTTAATTCTTCTTCCTGATGGGAAAATAGAGTGACCTGTGCCTGTCCCAACACCTAGAGCTAGTCTCTCATTGGTTCCCCCTCTTCCCGTTCATCCTCAGGACAAATTGCAACGTGTTCGGAACAGGAGGTTAAAGGTGCTGATTCTCCAAGGAGGGAGATTGCTAGTAAAGCGGCTGGAATGGCGAACCGGAGCACAAGGAGATGAGAAATGAGGTGCGTTTTAGAAACCTTTCCCGGTCACATGGTGTACCATCTTCTGGGTTTCTCGTGCATGTTTTCGACGTAGGAAGAGGCCCTTGACCCTGGAGATTTGGGACCCATGGGATGGGTACCACGCCGTATTACTTTACAGGGTCTGCGTTAGCTCACCCAACCTCACCAAACCTCTCAGCCCCAAGAGTGTCCACCGTTATGTCTCAATCAGCTGTGGGTCTAGATATGGTCAATCCAGGTGGCATCGCAGCCCCTGAACGAATTTTGTAAGAATTTCTCTCTCTTTCACTGTCTTTGTTTCACGGGTTTTTAAAAGTAATTGATTTTTATAATAGGGTTTAGCTGCTTTGCACTGCTGTGTTTATGCCGCTTTTCACCCACTTGACTCACTTACAGAGAGATATCAATACATAGGTTTTAAGATTCTTACTAGTCAGATATATTCTTGGGCGGTGAATAGGGGGCGTTGAGTCCAGTTCACTGAGCAAGGAGTAGGTCTTGTCTATTACATATTGGGTTTATGGAACGGTATCTGAGCTAATTTGAAACCCTTGTTTTATGCATCACCCCACCTCACCTTTCCCGTTAAGCAGCCATAGTGTGTTTTCTAAACGTGCGACTCTGTTCTGTTTTGTAATTCAGTTCAAGGGTAGCGGTTTTTACATTCTCTCTGTAAGTGATATCTTATGATAAGTGTCTTTCTGTGTGACTTATTTCACTTAGAATCGTCGTACCTAAATCCACTCATCATGCTGCTCCTAGCCTTATGACGTTGATTTCATGGCTGAGTGATATTCCATTGTACATAAGGACCACAACTTCTTTATCCATTCTTCTCTTTCCTGGGATGTTTAAGGTGTAACGAAGTGGAGGTTCTTGTCAACAGAGCAGCCCTAAACTTTGGGGTGCCTGTGTCTTGCTGATTTTTAGTTTTCCCAATTTATACGCCCATGAGTGGAAGTGCCCTATGCTCTCTAAGCTGAGTTTTTTAGATGTTTCAGGACACACCGTACACTTCTCCAGAGTGGCTGTTGGCAATTTACAGCCCGCCCATCAGCGTAGCAAGGCTCCCATTTCTCCATGGCCTGTCCTGCATTTCTGGTTTTGACACTTTATTCAGCATGGCCCTTTTGACCGATGGGAAGCGAGACTTCTTTGTAGCGCTGATTTGCCTTTCCAGGTTGCTTGGTTGGCCAAAAAGGGCGTATGCGTTTTTTCCTGAATATATTCAGGAAAAAACGCATACGCCCTTTTTGGCCAAGGGCATCATTGTCGAGGTTTTGCCGCTTTTCCTGTGCTTTAAAGGCGATTCGAATCTACCTCCTGGAATCGGTTTCCTGCAATTCTGCCTTGCTTTCAAATCCTCTTCGTTGCCTTCCCTCCATATATTTGTGGACGAGAGTTATCATTTCTAACTCTGCAGGTTTGTGAATTGCAGTGCCCCTGAGCTCCATTTTTCAACTCGCTTTCTTGGGAGCTGGCCGCAAAAGCGCAGGATTGCTTCAGGCCCTATTCTGGCTCCCGGCGGCAGGCTGAGCCTGTGGTTAATTCTTCTTCCTGATGGGAAAATAGAGTGACCTGTGCCTGTCCCAACACCTAGAGCTAGTCTCTCATTGGTTCCCCCTCTTCCCGTTCATCCTCAGGACAAATTGCAACGTGTTCGGAACAGGAGGTTAAAGGTGCTGATTCTCCAAGGAGGGAGAATGCTAGTAAAGCGGCTGGAATGGCGAACCGGAGCACAAGGAGATGAGAAATGAGGTGCGTTTTAGAAACCTTTCCCGGTCACACGGTGTACCATCTTCTGGGTTTCTCGTGCATGTTTTCGACGTAGGAAGATGCCCTTGAACCTGGAGATTTGGGACCCATGGGATGGGTACCACGCCATATTACTTTACAGGGTCTGCGTTAGCTCACCCAACCTCACCAAACCTCTCAGCCCCAAGAGTGTCCACCCTTATGTCTCAATCAGCTGTGGGTCTAGATATGGTCAATCCAGGTGGCATCGCAGCCCCTGAACGAATTTTGTAAGAATTTCTCTCTCTTTCACTGTCTTTGTTTCACGGGTTTTTAAAAGTAATTGATTTTTATAATAGGGTTTAGCTGCTTTGCACTGCTGTGTTTATGCCGCTTTTCACCCACTTGACTCACTTACAGAGAGATATCAATACATAGGTTTTAAGATTCTTACTAGTCAGATATATTCTTGGGCGGTGAATAGGGGTTGTTGAGTCCAGTTCACTGAGCAAGGAGTAGGTCTTGTCTATTACATATTGGGTTTATGGAACGGTATCTGAGCTAATTTGAAACCCTTGTTTTATGCATCACCCCACCTCACCTTTCCCGTTAAGCAGCCATAGTGTGTTTTCTAAACGTGCGACTCTGTTCTGTTTTGTAATTCAGTTCAAGGGTAGCGGTTTTTACATTCTCTCTGTAAGTGATATCTTATGATAAGTGTCTTTCTGTGTGACTTATTTCACTTAGAATCGTCGTACCTAAATCCACTCATCATGCTGCTCCTAGCCTTAAGACGTTGATTTCATGGCTGAGTGATATTCCATTGTACATAAGGACCACAACTTCTTTATCCATTCTTCTCTTTCCTGGGATGTTTAAGGTGTAACGAAGTGGAGGTTCTTGTCAACAGAGCAGCCCTAAACTTTGGGGTGCCTGTGTCTTGCTGATTTTTAGTTTTCCCAATTTATACGCCCATGAGTGGAAGTGCCCTATGCTCTCTAAGCTGAGTTTTTTAGATGTTTCAGGACACACCGTACACTTCTCCAGAGTGGCTGTTGGCAATTTACAGCCCGCCCATCAGCGTAGCAAGGCTCCCATTTCTCCATGGCCTGTCCTGCATTTCTGGTTTTGACACTTTATTCAGCATGGCCCTTTTGACCGATGGGAAGCGAGACTTCTTTGTAGCGCTGATTTGCCTTTCCAGGTTGCTTGGTTGGCCAAAAAGGGCGTATGCGTTTTTTCCTGAATATATTCAGGAAAAAACGCATACGCCCTTTTTGGCCAAGGGCATCATTGTCGAGGTTTTGCCGCTTTTCCTGTGCTTTAAAGGCGATTCGAATCTACCTCCTGGAATCGGTTTCCTGCAATTCTGCCTTGCTTTCAAATCCTCTTCGTTGCCTTCCCTCCATATATTTGTGGACGAGAGTTATCATTTCTAACTCTGCAGGTTTGTGAATTGCAGTGCCCCTGAGCTCCATTTTTCAACTCGCTTTCTTGGGAGCTGGCCGCAAAAGCGCAGGATTGCTTCAGGCCCTATTCTGGCTCCCGGCGGCAGGCTGAGCCTGTGGTTAATTCTTCTTCCTGATGGGAAAATAGAGTGACCTGTGCCTGTCCCAACACCTAGAGCTAGTCTCTCATTGGTTCCCCCTCTTCCCGTTCATCCTCAGGACAAATTGCAACGTGTACGGAACAGGAGGTTAAAGGTGCTGATTCTCCAAGGAGGGAGATTGCTAGTAAAGCGGCTGGAATGGCGAACCGGAGCACAAGGAGATGAGAAATGAGGTGCGTTTTAGAAACCTTTCCCGGTCACACGGTGTACCATCTTCTGGGTTTCTCGTGCATGTTTTCGACGTAGGAAGATGCCCTTGAACCTGGAGATTTGGGACCCATGGGATGGGTACCACGCCGTATTACTTTAAAGGGTCTGCGTTTGCTCACCCAACCTCACCAAACCTCTCAGCCCCAAGAGTGTCCACCCTTATGTCTCAGTCATCTGTGGGTATAGATATGGTCAATCCAGGTGGCATCGCAGCCCCTGAACGAATTTTGTAAGAATTTCTCTCTCTCTCACTGTCTTTGTTTCACGGGTTTTTAAAAGTAATTGATTTTTATAATGGGGTTTAGCTGCTTTGCACTGCTGTGTTTATGCCGCTTTACACCTACTTGACTCACTTACAGAGAGATATCACTACATAGGTTTTAAGATTCTTACTAGTCAGATATATTCTTGGGCGGTGAATAGGGGTTGTTGAGTCCAGTTCACTGAGCAAGGAGTAGGTCTTGTCTATTACATATTGGGTTTATGGAACGGTATCTGAGCTAATTTGAAACCCTTGTTTTATGCATCACCCCACCTCACCTTTCCCGTTAAGCAGCCATAGTGTGTTTTCTAAACGTGCGACTCTGTTCTGTTTTGTAATTCAGTTCAAGGGTAGCGGTTTTTACATTCCCTCTGTAAGTGATATCTTATGATAAGTGTCTTTTTCTGTGTGACTTATTTCACTTAGAATCGTCGTACCTAAATCCACTCATCATGCTGCTCCTAGCCTTAAGACGTTGATTTCATGGCTGAGTGATATTCCATTGTACATAAGGACCACAACTTCTTTATCCATTCTTCTCTTTCCTGGGATGTTTAAGGTGTAACGAAGTGGAGGTTCTTGTCAACAGAGCAGCCCTAAACTTTGGGGTGCCTGTGTCTTGCTGATTTTTAGTTTTCCCAATTTATACGCCCATGAGTGGAAGTGCCCTATGCTCTCTAAGCTGAGTTTTTTAGATGTTTCAGGACACACCGTACACTTCTCCAGAGTGGCTGTTGGCAATTTACAGCCCGCCCATCAGCGTAGCAAGGCTCCCATTTCTCCATGGCCTGTCCTGCATTTCTGGTTTTGACACTTTATTCAGCATGGCCCTTTGGACCGATGGGAAGCGAGACTTCTTTGTAGCGCTGATTTGCCTTTCCAGGTTGCTTGGTTGGCCAAAAAGGGCGTATGCGTTTTTTCCTGAATATATTCAGGAAAAAACGCATACGCCCTTTTTGGCCAAGGGCATCATTGTCGAGGTTTTGCCGCTTTTCCTGTGCTTTAAAGGCGATTCGAATCTACCTCCTGAAATCGGTTTCCTGCAATTCTGCCTTGCTTTCAAATCCTCTTCGTTGCCTTCCCTCCATATATTTGTGGACGAGAGTTATCATTTCTAACTCTGCAGGTTTGTGAATTGCAGTGCCCCTGAGCTCCATTTTTCAACTCGCTTTCTTGGGAGCTGGCCGCAAAAGCGCAGGATTGCTTCAGGCCCTATTCTGGCTCCGGGCGGCAGGCTGAGCCTGTGGTTAATTCTGCTACCTGATGGGAAAATAGAGTGACCTGTGCCTGTCCCAACACCTAGAGCTAGTCTCTCATTGGTTCCCCCTCTTCCCGTTCATCCTCAGGACAAATTGCAACGTGTACGGAACAGGAGGTTAAAGGTGCTGATTCTCCAAGGAGGGAGATTGCTACTAAAGCGGCTGGAATGGCGAACCGGAGCACAAGGAGATGAGAAATGAGGTGCGTTTCAGAAACCTTTCCCGGTCACACGGTGTACCATCTTCTGGGTTTCTCGTGCATGTTTTCGACGTAGGAAGATGCCCTTGACCCTGGAGATTTGGGACCCATTGGATGGGTACCACGCCGTATTACTTTAAAGGGTCTGCGTTTGCTCACCCAACCTCACCAAACCTCTCAGCCCCAAGAGTGTCCACCCTTATGTCTCAGTCATCTGTGGGTCTAGATATGGTCAATCCAGGTGGCATCGCAGCCCCTGAACGAATTTTGTAAGAATTTCTCTCTCTTTCACTGTCTTTGTTTCACGGGTTTTTAAAAGTAATTGATTTTTATAATGGGGTTTAGCTGCTTTGCACTGCTGTGTTTATGCCGCTTTACACCTACTTGACTCACTTACAGAGAGATATCACTACATAGGTTTTAAGATTCTTACTAGTCAGATATATTCTTGGGCGGTGAATAGGGGTTGTTGAGTCCAGTTCACTGAGCAAGGAGTAGGTCTTGTCTATTACATATTGGGTTTATGGAACGGTATCTGAGCTAATTTGAAACCCTTGTTTTATGCATCACCCCACCTCACCTTTCCCGTTAAGCAGCCATAGTGTGTTTTCTAAACGTGCGACTCTGTTCTGTTTTGTAATTCAGTTCAAGGGTAGCGGTTTTTACATTCTCTCTGTAAGTGATATCTTATGATAAGTGTCTTTCTGTGTGACTTATTTCACTTAGAATCGTCGTACCTAAATCCACTCATCATGCTGCTCCTAGCCTTAAGACGTTGATTTCATGGCTGAGTGATATTCCATTGTACATAAGGACCACAACTTCTTTATCCATTCTTCTCTTTCCTGGGATGTTTAAGGTGTAACGAAGTGGAGGTTCTTGTCAACAGAGCAGCCCTAAACTTTGGGGTGCCTGTGTCTTGCTGATTTTTAGTTTTCCCAATTTATACGCCCATGAGTGGAAGTGCCCTATGCTCTCTAAGCTGAGTATTTTAGATGTTTCAGGACACACCGTACACTTCTCCAGAGTGGCTGTTGGCAATTTACAGCCCGCCCATCAGCGTAGCAAGGCTCCCATTTCTCCATGGCCTGTCCTGCATTTCTGGTTTTGACACTTTATTCAGCATGGCCCTTTTGACCGATGGGAAGCGAGACTTCTTTGTAGCGCTGATTTGCCTTTCCAGGTTGCTTGGTTGGCCAAAAAGGGCGTATGCGTTTTTTCCTGAATATATTCAGGAAAAAACGCATACGCCCTTTTTGGCCAAGGGCATCATTGTCGAGGTTTTGCCGCTTTTCCTGTGCTTTAAAGGCGATTCGAATCTACCACCTGGAATCGGTTTCCTGCAATTCTGCCTTGCTTTCAAATCCTCTTCGTTGCCTTCCCTCCATATATTTGTGGACGAGAGTTATCATTTCTAACTCTGCAGGTTTGTGAATTGCAGTGCCCCTGAGCTCCATTTTTCAACTCGCTTTCTTGGGAGCTGGCCGCAAAAGCGCAGGATTGCTTCAGGCCCTATTCTGGCTCCGGGCGGCAGGCTGAGCCTGTGGTTAATTCTGCTTCCTGATGGGAAAATAGAGTGACCTCTGCCTGTCCCAACACCTAGAGCTAGTCTCTCATTGGTTCCCCCTCTTCCCGTTCATCCTCAGGACAAATTGCAACGTGTTTGGAACAGGAGGTTAAAGGTGCTGATTCTCCAAGGAGGGAGATTGCTAGTAAAGCGGCTGGAATGGCGAACCGGAGCACAAGGAGATGAGAAATGAGGTGCGTTTTAGAAACCTTTCCCGGTCACACGGTGTACCATCTTCTGGGTTTCTCGTGCATGTTTTCGACGTAGGAAGATGCCCTTGACCCTGGAGATTTGGGACCCATGGGATGGGTACCACGCCGTATTACTTTACAGGGTCTGCGTTAGCTCACCCAACCTCACCAAACCTCTCAGCCCCAAGAGTGTCCACCCTTATGTCTCAATCAGCTGTGGGTCTAGATATGGTCAATCCAGGTGGCATCGCAGCCCCTGAACGAATTTTGTAAGAATTTCTCTCTCTTTCACTGTCTTTGTTTCACGGGTTTTTAAAAGTAATTGATTTTTATAATAGGGTTTAGCTGCTTTGCACTGCTGTGTTTATGCCGCTTTACACCCACTTGACTCACTTACAGAGAGATATCAATACATAGGTTTTAAGATTCTTACTAGTCAGATATATTCTTGGGTGGTGAATAGGGGGCGTTGAGTCCAGTTCACTGAGCAAGGAGTAGGTCTTGTCTATTACATATTGGGTTTATGGAACGGTATCTGAGCTAATTTGAAACCCTTGTTTTATGCATCACCCCACCTCACCTTTCCCGTTAAGCAGCCATAGTGTGTTTTCTAAACGTGCGACTCTGTTCTGTTTTGTAATTCAGTTCAAGGGTAGCGGTTTTTACATTCTCTCTGTAAGTGATATCTTATGATAAGTGTCTTTCTGTGTGACTTATTTCACTTAGAATCGTCGTACCTAAATCCACTCATCATGCTGCTCCTAGCCTTAAGACGTTGATTTCATGGCTGAGTGATATTCCATTGTACATAAGGACCACAACTTCTTTATCCATTCTTCTCTTTCCTGGGATGTTTAAGGTGTAACGAAGTGGAGGTTCTTGTCAACAGAGCAGCCCTAAACTTTGGGGTGCCTGTGTCTTGCTGATTTTTAGTTTTCCCAATTTATACGCCCATGAGTGGAAGTGCCCTATGCTCTCTAAGCTGAGTATTTTAGATGTTTCAGGACACACCGTACACTTCTCCAGAGTGGCTGTTGGCAATTTACAGCCCGCCCATCAGCGTAGCAAGGCTCCCATTTCTCCATGGCCTGTCCTGCATTTCTGGTTTTGACACTTTATTCAGCATGGCCCTTTTGACCGATGGGAAGCGAGACTTCTTTGTAGCGCTGATTTGCCTTTCCAGGTTGCTTGGTTGGCCAAAAAGGGCGTATGCGTTTTTTCCTGAATATATTCAGGAAAAAACGCATACGCCCTTTTTGGCCAAGGGCATCATTGTCGAGGTTTTGCCGCTTTTCCTGTGCTTTAAAGGCGATTCGAATCTACCACCTGGAATCGGTTTCCTGCAATTCTGCCTTGCTTTCAAATCCTCTTCGTTGCCTTCCCTCCATATATTTGTGGACGAGAGTTATCATTTCTAACTCTGCAGGTTTGTGAATTGCAGTGCCCCTGAGCTCCATTTTTCAACTCGCTTTCTTGGGAGCTGGCCGCAAAAGCGCAGGATTGCTTCAGGCCCTATTCTGGCTCCGGGCGGCAGGCTGAGCCTGTGGTTAATTCTGCTTCCTGATGGGAAAATAGAGTGACCTCTGCCTGTCCCAACACCTAGAGCTAGTCTCTCATTGGTTCCCCCTCTTCCCGTTCATCCTCAGGACAAATTGCAACGTGTTTGGAACAGGAGGTTAAAGGTGCTGATTCTCCAAGGAGGGAGATTGCTAGTAAAGCGGCTGGAATGGCGAACCGGAGCACAAGGAGATGAGAAATGAGGTGCGTTTTAGAAACCTTTCCCGGTCACACGGTGTACCATCTTCTGGGTTTCTCGTGCATGTTTTCGACGTAGGAAGATGCCCTTGACCCTGGAGATTTGGGACCCATGGGATGGGTACCACGCCGTATTACTTTACAGGGTCTGCGTTAGCTCACCCAACCTCACCAAACCTCTCAGCCCCAAGAGTGTCCACCCTTATGTCTCAATCAGCTGTGGGTCTAGATATGGTCAATCCAGGTGGCATCGCAGCCCCTGAACGAATTTTGTAAGAATTTCTCTCTCTTTCACTGTCTTTGTTTCACGGGTTTTTAAAAGTAATTGATTTTTATAATAGGGTTTAGCTGCTTTGCACTGCTGTGTTTATGCCGCTTTACACCCACTTGACTCACTTACAGAGAGATATCAATACATAGGTTTTAAGATTCTTACTAGTCAGATATATTCTTGGGTGGTGAATAGGGGGCGTTGAGTCCAGTTCACTGAGCAAGGAGTAGGTCTGGTCTATTACATATTGGGTTTATGGAACGGTATCTGAGCTAATTTGAAACCCTTGTTTTATGCATCACCCCACCTCACCTTTCCCGTTAAGCAGCCATAGTGTGTTTTCTAAACGTGCGACTCTGTTCTGTTTTGTAATTCAGTTCAAGGGTAGCGGTTTTTACATTCTCTCTGTAAGTGATATCTTATGATAAGTGTCTTTCTGTGTGACTTATTTCACTTAGAATCGTCATACCTAAATCCACTCATCATGCTGCTCCTAGCCTTATGACGTTGATTTCATGGCTGAGTGATATTCCATTGTACATAAGGACCACAACTTCTTTATCCATTCTTCTCTTTCCTGGGATGTTTAAGGTGTAACGAAGTGGAGGTTCTTGTCAACAGAGCAGCCCTAAACTTTGGGGTGCCTGTGTCTTGCTGATTTTTAGTTTTCCCAATTTATACGCCCATGAGTGGAAGTGCCCTATGCTCTCTAAGCTGAGTTTTTTAGATGTTTCAGGACACACCGTACACTTCTCCAGAGTGGCTGTTGGCAATTTACAGCCCGCCCATCAGCGTAGCAAGGCTCCCATTTCTCCATGGCCTGTCCTGCATTTCTGGTTTTGACACTTTATTCAGCATGGCCCTTTTGACCGATGGGAAGCGAGACTTCTTTGTAGCGCTGATTTGCCTTTCCAGGTTGCTTGGTTGGCCAAAAAGGGCGTATGCGTTTTTTCCTGAATATATTCAGGAAAAAACGCATACGCCCTTTTTGGCCAAGGGCATCATTGTCGAGGTTTTGCCGCTTTTCCTGTGCTTTAAAGGCGATTCGAATCTACCTCCTGAAATCGGTTTCCTGCAATTCTGCCTTGCTTTCAAATCCTCTTCGTTGCCTTCCCTCCATATATTTGTGGACGAGAGTTATCATTTCTAACTCTGCAGGTTTGTGAATTGCAGTGCCCCTGAGCTCCATTTTTCAACTCGCTTTCTTGGGAGCTGGCCGCAAAAGCGCAGGATTGCTTCAGGCCCTATTCTGGCTCCGGGCGGCAGGCTGAGCCTGTGGTTAATTCTGCTTCCTGATGGGAAAATAGAGTGACCTGTGCCTGTCCCAACACCTAGAGCTAGTCTCTCATTGGTTCCCCCTCTTCCCGTTCATCCTCAGGACAAATTGCAACGTGTTCGGAACAGGAGGTTAAAGGTGCTGATTCTCCCAGGAGGGAGATTGCTAGTAAAGCGGCTGGAATGGCGAACCGGAGCACAAGGAGATGAGAAATGAGGTGCGTTTTAGAAACCTTTCCCGGTCACACGGTGTACCATCTTCTGGGTTTCTCGTGCATGTTTTCGACGTAGGACGATGCCCTTGAACCTGGAGATTTGGGACCCATGGGATGGGTACCACGCCGTATTACTTTACAGGGTCTGCGTTAGCTCACCCAACCTCACCAAACCTCTCAGCCCCAAGAGTGTCCACCCTTATGTCTCAATCAGCTGTGGGTCTAGATATGGTCAATCCAGGTGGCATCGCAGCCCCTGAACGAATTTTGTAAGAATTTCTCTCTCTTTCACTGTCTTTGTTTCACGGGTTTTTAAAAGTAATTGATTTTTATAATAGGGTTTAGCTGCTTTGCACTGCTGTGTTTATGCCGCTTTTCACCCACTTGACTCACTTACAGAGAGATATCAATACATAGGTTTTAAGATTCTTACTAGTCAGATATATTCTTGGGCGGTGAATAGGGGGCGTTGAGTCCAGTTCACTGAGCAAGGAGTAGGTCTTGTCTATTACATAGTGGGTTTATGGAACGGTATCTGAGCTAATTTGAAACCCTTGTTTTATGCATCACCCCACCTCACCTTTCCCGTTAAGCAGCCATAGTGTGTTTTCTAAACGTGCGACTCTGTTCTGTTTTGTAATTCAGTTCAAGGGTAGCGGTTTTTACATTCTCTCTGTAAGTGATATCTTATGATAAGTGTCTTTCTGTGTGACTTATTTCACTTAGAATCGTCGTACCTAAATCCACTCATCATGCTGCTCCTAGCCTTATGACGTTGATTTCATGGCTGAGTGATATTCCATTGTACATAAGGACCACAACTTCTTTATCCATTCTTCTCTTTCCTGGGATGTTTAAGGTGTAACGAAGTGGAGGTTCTTGTCAACAGAGCAGCCCTAAACTTTGGGGTGCCTGTGTCTTGCTGATTTTTAGTTTTCCCAATTTATACGCCCATGAGTGGAAGTGCCCTATGCTCTCTAAGCTGAGTATTTTAGATGTTTCAGGACACACCGTACACTTCTCCAGAGTGGCTGTTGGCAATTTACAGCCCGCCCATCAGCGTAGCAAGGCTCCCATTTCTCCATGGCCTGTCCTGCATTTCTGGTTTTGACACTTTATTCAGCATGGCCCTTTTGACCGATGGGAAGCGAGACTTCTTTGTAGCGCTGATTTGCCTTTCCAGGTTGCTTGGTTGGCCAAAAAGGGCGTATGCGTTTTTTCCTGAATATATTCAGGAAAAAACGCATACGCCCTTTTTGGCCAAGGGCATCATTGTCGAGGTTTTGCCGCATTTCCTGTGCTTTAAAGGCGATTCGAATCTACCTCCTGGAATCGGTTTCCTGCAATTCTGCCTTGCTTTCAAATCCTCTTCGTTGCCTTCCCTCCATATATTTGTGGACGAGAGTTATCATTTCTAACTCTGCAGGTTTGTGAATTGCAGTGCCCCTGAGCTCCATTTTTCAACTCGCTTTCTTGGGAGCTGGCCGCAAAAGCGCAGGATTGCTTCAGGCCCTATTCTGGCTCCCGGCGGCAGGCTGAGCCTGTGGTTAATTCTTCTTCCTGATGGGAAAATAGAGTGACCTGTGCCTGTCCCAACACCTAGAGCTAGTCTCTCATTGGTTCCCCCTCTTCCCGTTCATCCTCAGGACAAATTGCAACGTGTACGGAACAGGAGGTTAAAGGTGCTGATTCTCCAAGGAGGGAGATTGCTAGTAAAGCGGCTGGAATGGCGAACCGGAGCACAAGGAGATGAGAAATGAGGTGCGTTTTAGAAACCTTTCCCGGTCATACGGTGTACCATCTTCTGGGTTGCTCGTGCATGTTTTCGACGTAGGAAGATGCCCTTGAACCTGGAGAATTGGGACCCATGGGATGGGTACCACGCCGTATTACTTTAAAGGGTCTGCGTTTGCTCACCCAACCTCACCAAACCTCTCAGCCCCAAGAGTGTCCACCCTTATGTCTCAGTCATCTGTGGGTATAGATATGGTCAATCCAGCTGGCATCGCAGCCCCTGAACGAATTTTGTAAGAATTTCTCTCTCTTTCACTGTCTTTGTTTCACGGGTTTTTAAAAGTAATTGATTTTTATAATGGGGTTTAGCTGCTTTGCACTGCTGTGTTTATGCCGCTTTACACCTACTTGACTCACTTACAGAGAGATATCAATACATAGGTTTTAAGATTCTTACTAGTCAGATATATTCTTGGGCGGTGAATAGGGGTTGTTGAGTCCAGTTCACTGAGCAAGGAGTAGGTCTTGTCTATTACATATTGGGTTTATGGAACGGTATCTGAGCTAATTTGAAACCCTTGTTTTATGCATCACCCCACCTCACCTTTCCCGTTAAGCAGCCATAGTGTGTTTTCTAAACGTGCGACTCTGTTCTGTTTTGTAATTCAGTTCAAGGGTAGCGGTTTTTACATTCCCTCTGTAAGTGATATCTTATGATAAGTGTCTTTTTCTGTGTGACTTATTTCACTTAGAATCGTCGTACCTAAATCCACTCATCATGCTGCTCCTAGCCTTAAGACGTTGATTTCATGGCTGAGTGATATTCCATTGTACATAAGGACCACAACTTCTTTATCCATTCTTCTCTTTCCTGGGATGTTTAAGGTGTAACGAAGTGGAGGTTCTTGTCAACAGAGCAGCCCTAAACTTTGGGGTGCCTGTGTCTTGCTGATTTTTAGTTTTCCCAATTTATACGCCCATGAGTGGAAGTGCCCTATGCTCTCTAAGCTGAGTTTTTTAGATGTTTCAGGACACACCGTACACTTCTCCAGAGTGGCTGTTGGCAATTTACAGCCCGCCCATCAGCGTAGCAAGGCTCCCATTTCTCCATGGCCTGTCCTGCATTTCTGGTTTTGACACTTTATTCAGCATGGCCCTTTTGACCGATGGGAAGCGAGACTTCTTTGTAGCGCTGATTTGCCTTTCCAGGTTGCTTGGTTGGCCAAAAAGGGCGTATGCGTTTTTTCCTGAATATATTCAGGAAAAAACGCATACGCCCTTTTTGGCCAAGGGCATCATTGTCGAGGTTTTGCCGCTTTTCCTGTGCTTTAAAGGCGATTCGAATCTACCTCCTGGAATCGGTTTCCTGCAATTCTGCCTTGCTTTCAAATCCTCTTCGTTGCCTTCCCTCCATATATTTGTGGACGAGAGTTATCATTTCTAACTCTGCAGGTTTGTGAATTGCAGTGCCCCTGAGCTCCATTTTTCAACTCGCTTTCTTGGGAGCTGGCCGCAAAAGCGCAGGATTGCTTCAGGCCCTATTCTGGCTCCGGGCGGCAGGCTGAGCCTGTGGTTAATTCTGCTTCCTGATGGGAAAATAGAGTGACCTGTGCCTGTCCCAACACCTAGAGCTAGTCTCTCATTGGTTCCCCCTCTTCCCGTTCATCCTCAGGACAAATTGCAACGTGTTCGGAACAGGAGGTTAAAGGTGCTGATTCTCCCAGGAGGGAGATTGCTAGTAAAGCGGCTGGAATGGCGAACCGGAGCACAAGGAGATGAGAAATGAGGTGCGTTTTAGAAACCTTTCCCGGTCACACGGTGTACCATCTTCTGGGTTTCTCGTGCATGTTTTCGACGTAGGAAGATGCCCTTGAACCTGGAGATTTGGGACCCATGGGATGGGTACCACGCCGTATTACTTTAAAGGGTCTGCATTTGCTCACCCAACCTCACCAAACCTCTCAGCCCCAAGAGTGTCCACCCTTATGTCTCAGTCATCTGTGGGTCTAGATATGGTCAATCCAGGTGGCATCGCAGCCCCTGAACGAATTTTGTAAGAATTTCTCTCTCTTTCACTGTCTTTGTTTCACGGGTTTTTAAAAGTAATTGATTTTTATAATAGGGTTTAGCTGCTTTGCACTGCTGTGTTTATGCCGCTTTTCACCCACTTGACTCACTTACAGAGAGATATCAATACATAGGTTTTAAGATTCTTACTAGTCAGATATATTCTTGGGCGGTGAATAGGGGGCGTTGAGTCCAGTTCACTGAGCAAGGAGTAGGTCTTGTCTATTACATATTGGGTTTATGGAACGGTATCTGAGCTAATTTGAAACCCTTGTTTTATGCATCACCCCACCTCACCTTTCCCGTTAAGCAACCATAGTGTGTTTTCTAAACGTGCTACTCTGTTCTGTTTTGTAATTCAGTTCAAGGGTAGCGGTTTTTACATTCCCTCTGTAAGTGATATCTTATGATAAGTGTCTTTTTCTGTGTGACTTATTTCACTTAGAATCGTCGTACCTAAATCCACTCATCATGCTGCTCCTAGCCTTAAGACGTTGATTTCATGGCTGAGTGATATTCCATTGTACATAAGGACCACAACTTCTTTATCCATTCTTCTCTTTCCTGGGATGTTTAAGGTGTAACGAAGTGGAGGTTCTTGTCAACAGAGCAGCCCTAAACTTTGGGGTGCCTGTGTCTTGCTAATTTTTAGTTTTCCCAATTTATACGCCCATGAGTGGAAGTGCCCTATGCTCTCTAAGCTGAGTTTTTTAGATGTTTCAGGACACACCGTACACTTCTCCAGAGTGGCTGTTGGCAATTTACAGCCCGCCCATCAGCGTAGCAAGGCTCCCATTTCTCCATGGCCTGTCCTGCATTTCTGGTTTTGACACTTTATTCAGCATGGCCCTTTTGACCGATGGGAAGCGAGACTTCTTTGTAGCGCTGATTTGCCTTTCCAGGTTGCTTGGTTGGCCAAAAAGGGCGTATGCGTTTTTTCCTGAATATATTCAGGAAAAAACGCATACGCCCTTTTTGTCCAAGGGCATCATTGTCGAGGTTTTGCTGCTTTTCCTGTGCTTTAAAGGTGATTCGAATCTACCTCCTGAAATCGGTTTCCTGCAATTCTGCCTTGCTTTCAAATCCTCTTCGTAGCCTTCCCTCCATATATTTGTGGACGAGAGTTATCATTTCTAACTCTGCAGGTTTGTGAATTGCAGTGCCCCTGAGCTCCATTTTTCAGCTCGCTTTCTTGGGAGCTGGCCGCAAAAGCACAGGATTGCTTCAGGCCCTATTCTGGCTCCGGGCGGCAGGCTGAGCCTGTGGTTAATTCTGCTACCTGATGGGAAAATAGAGTGACCTGTGCCTGTCCCAAAACCTAGAGCTAGTCTCTCATTGGTTCCCCCTCTTCCCGTTCATCCTCAGGACAAATTGCAACGTGTACGGAACAGGAGGTTAAAGGTGCTGATTCTCCAAGGAGGGAGATTGCTAGTAAAGCGGCTGGAATGGCGAACCGGAGCACAAGGAGATGAGAAATGAGGTGCGTTTTAGAAACCTTTCCCGGTCACACGGTGTACCATCTTCTGGGTTTCTCGTGCATGTTTTCGACGTAGGAAGATGCCCTTGAACCTGGAGATTTGGGACCCATGGGATGGGTACCACGCTGTATTACTTTACAGGGTCTGCGTTAGCTCACCCAACCTCACCAAACCTCTCAGCCACAAGAGTGTCCACCCTTATGTCTCAATCAGCTGTGGGTCTAGATATGGTCAATCCAGGTGGCATCGCAGCCCCTGAACGAATTTTGTAAGAATTTCTCTCTCTTTCACTGTCTTTGTTTCACGGGTTTTTAAAAGTAATTGATTTTTATAATAGGGTTTAGCTGCTTTGCACTGCTGTGTTTATGCCGCTTTTCACCCACTTGACTCACTTACAGAGAGATATCAATACATAGGTTTTAAGATTCTTACTAGTCAGATATATTCTTGGGCAGTGAATAGGGGTTGTTGAGTCCAGTTCACTGAGCAAGGAGTAGGTCTTGTCTATTACATATTGGGTTTATGGAACGGTATCTGAGCTAATTTGAAACCCTTGTTTTATGCATCACCCCACCTCACCTTTCCCGTTAAGCAGCCATAGTGTGTTTTCTAAACGTGCGACTCTGTTCTGTTTTGTAATTCAGTTCAAGGGTAGCGGTTTTTACATTCTCTCTGTAAGTGATATCTTATGATAAGTGTCTTTCTGTGTGACTTATTTCACTTAGAATCGTCGTACCTAAATCCACTCATCATGCTGCTCCTAGCCTTATGACGTTGATTTCATGGCTGAGTGATATTCCATTGTACATAAGGACCACAACTTCTTTATCCATTCTTCTCTTTCCTGGGATGTTTAAGGTGTAACGAAGTGGAGGTTCTTGTCAACAGAGCAGCCCTAAACTTTGGGGTGCCTGTGTCTTGCTGATTTTTAGTTTTCCCAATTTATACGCCCATGAGTGGAAGTGCCCTATGCTCTCTAAGCTGAGTTTTTTAGATGTTTCAGGACACACCGTACACTTCTCCAGAGTGGCTGTTGGCAATTTACAGCCCGCCCATCAGCGTAGCAAGGCTCCCATTTCTCCATGGCCTGTCCTGCATTTCTGGTTTTGACACTTTATTCAGCATGGCCCTTTTGACCGATGGGAAGCGAGACTTCTTTGTAGCGCTGATTTGCCTTTGCAGGTTGCTTGGTTGGCCAAAAAGGGCGTATGCGTTTTTTCCTGTATATATTCAGGAAAAAACGCATACGCCCTTTTTGGCCAAGGGCATCATTGTCGAGGTTTTGCCGCTTTTCCTGTGCTTTAAAGGCGATTCGAATCTACCTCCTGGAATCGGTTTCCTGCAATTCTGCCTTGCTTTCAAATCCTCTTCGTTGCCTTCCCTCCATATATTTGTGGACGAGAGTTATCATTTCTAACTCTGCAGGTTTGTGAATTGCAGTGCCCCTGAGCTCCATTTTTCAACTCGCTTTCTTGGGAGCTGGCCGCAAAAGCGCAGGATTGCTTCAGGCCCTATTCTGGCTCCCGGCGGCAGGCTGAGCCTGTGGTTAATTCTTCTTCCTGATGGGAAAATAGAGTGACCTGTGCCTGTCCCAACACCTAGAGCTAGTCTCTCATTGGTTCCCCCTCTTCCCGTTCATCCTCAGGACAAATTGCAACCTGTACGGAACAGGAGGTTAAAGGTGCTGATTCTCCAAGGAGGGAGATTGCTAGTAAAGCGGCTGGAATGGCGAACCGGAGCACAAGGAGATGAGAAATGAGGTGCGTTTTAGAAACCTTTCCCGGTCACACGGTGTACCATCTTCTGGGTTGCTCGTGCATGTTTTCGACGTAGGAAGATGCCCTTGAACCTGGAGATTTGGGACCCATGAGATGGGTACCACGCCGTATTACTTTAAAGGGTCTGCGTTTGCTCACCCAACCTCACCAAACCTCTCAGCCCCAAGAGTGTCCACCCTTATGTCTCAGTCATCTGTGGGTATAGATATGGTCAATCCAGGTGGCATCGCAGCCCCTGAACGAATTTTGTAAGAATTTCTCTCTCTCTCACTGTCTTTGTTTCACGGGTTTTTAAAAGTAATTGATTTTTATAATGGGGTTTAGCTGCTTTGCACTGCTGTGTTTATGCCGCTTTACACCTACTTGACTCACTTACAGAGAGATATCAATACATAGGTTTTAAGATTCTTACTAGTCAGATATATTCTTGGGCGGTGAATAGGGGTTGTTGAGTCCAGTTCACTGAGCAAGGAGTAGGTCTTGTCTATTACATATTGGGTTTATGGAACGGTATCTGAGCTAATTTGAAACCCTTGTTTTATGCATCACCCCACCTCACCTTTCCCGTTAAGCAGCCATAGTGTGTTTTCTAAACGTGCGACTCTGTTCTGTTTTGTAATTCAGTTCAAGGGTAGCGGTTTTTACATTCCCTCTGTAAGTGATATCTTATGATAAGTGTCTTTTTCTGTGTGACTTATTTCACTTAGAATCGTCGTACCTAAATCCACTCATCATGCTGCTCCTAGCCTTAAGACGTTGATTTCATGGCTGAGTGATATTCCATTGTACATAAGGACCACAACTTCTTTATCCATTCTTCTCTTTCCTGGGATGTTTAAGGTGTAACGAAGTGGAGGTTCTTGTCAACAGAGCAGCCCTAAACTTTGGGGTGCCTGTGTCTTGCTGATTTTTAGTTTTCCCAATTTATACGCCCATGAGTGGAAGTGCCCTATGCTCTCTAAGCTGAGTTTTTTAGATGTTTCAGGACACACCGTACACTTCTCCAGAGTGGCTGTTGGCAATTTACAGCCCGCCCATCAGCGTAGCAAGGCTCCCATTTCTCCATGGCCTGTCCTGCATTTCTGGTTTTGACACTTTATTCAGCATGGCCCTTTTGACCGATGGGAAGCGAGACTTCTTTGTAGCGCTGATTTGCCTTTCCAGGTTGCTTGGTTGGCCAAAAAGGGCGTATGCGTTTTTTCCTGAATATATTCAGGAAAAAACGCATACGCCCTTTTTGGCCAAGGGCATCATTGTCGAGGTTTTGCCGCTTTTCCTGTGCTTTAAAGGCGATTCGAATCTACCTCCTGGAATCGGTTTCCTGCAATTCTGCCTTGCTTTCAAATCCTCTTCGTTGCCTTCCCTCCATATATTTGTGGACGAGAGTTATCATTTCTAACTCTGCAGGTCTGTGAATTGCAGTGCCCCTGAGCTCCATTTTTCAACTCGCTTTCTTGGGAGCTGGCCGCAAAAGCGCAGGATTGCTTCAGGCCCTATTCTGGCTCCGGGCGGCAGGCTGAGCCTGTGGTTAATTCTTCTTCCTGATGGGAAAATAGAGTGACCTGTGCCTGTCCCAACACCTAGAGCTAGTCTCTCATTGGTTCCCCCTCTTCCCGTTCATCCTCAGGACAAATTGCAACGTGTTCGGAACAGGAGGTTAAAGGTGCTGATTCTCCAAGGAGGGAGATTGCTAGTAAAGCGGCTGGAATGGCGAACCGGAGCACAAGGAGATGAGAAATGAGGTGCGTTTTAGAAACCTTTCCCGGTCACACGGTGTACCATCTTCTGGGTTTCTCGTGCATGTTTTCGACGTAGGAAGATGCCCTTGACCCTGGAGATTTGGGACCCATGGGATGCGTACCACGCCGTATTACTTTACAGGGTCTGCGTTAGCTCACCCAACCTCACCAAACCTCTCAGCCCCAAGAGTGTCCACCCTTATGTCTCAATCAGCTGTGGGTCTAGATATGGTCAATCCAGGTGGCATCGCAGCCCCTGAACGAATTTTGTAAGAATTTCTCTCTCTTTCACTGTCTTTGTTTCACGGGTTTTTAAAAGTAATTGATTTTTATAATAGGGTTTAGCTGCTTTGCACTGCTGTGTTTATGCCGCTTTACACCCACTTGACTCACTTACAGAGAGATATCAATACATAGGTTTTAAGATTCTTACTAGTCAGATATATTCTTGGGTGGTGAATAGGGGGCGTTGAGTCCAGTTCACTGAGCAAGGAGTAGGTCTGGTCTATTACATATTGGGTTTATGGAACGGTATCTGAGCTAATTTGAAACCCTTGTTTTATGCATCACCCCACCTCACCTTTCCCGTTAAGCAGCCATAGTGTGTTTTCTAAACGTGCGACTCTGTTCTGTTTTGTAATTCAGTTCAAGGGTAGCGGTTTTTACATTCTCTCTGTAAGTGATATCTTATGATAAGTGTCTTTCTGTGTGACTTATTTCACTTAGAATCGTCATACCTAAATCCACTCATCATGCTGCTCCTAGCCTTATGACGTTGATTTCATGGCTGAGTGATATTCCATTGTACATAAGGACCACAACTTCTTTATCCATTCTTCTCTTTCCTGGGATGTTTAAGGTGTAACGAAGTGGAGGTTCTTGTCAACAGAGCAGCCCTAAACTTTGGGGTGCCTGTGTCTTGCTGATTTTTAGTTTTCCCAATTTATACGCCCATGAGTGGAAGTGCCCTATGCTCTCTAAGCTGAGTTTTTTAGATGTTTCAGGACACACCGTACACTTCTCCAGAGTGGCTGTTGGCAATTTACAGCCCGCCCATCAGCGTAGCAAGGCTCCCATTTCTCCATGGCCTGTCCTGCATTTCTGGTTTTGACACTTTATTCAGCATGGCCCTTTTGACCGATGGGAAGCGAGACTTCTTTGTAGCGCTGATTTGCCTTTCCAGGTTGCTTGGTTGGCCAAAAAGGGCGTATGCGTTTTTTCCTGAATATATTCAGGAAAAAACGCATACGCCCTTTTTGGCCAAGGGCATCATTGTCGAGGTTTTGCCGCTTTTCCTGTGCTTTAAAGGCGATTCGAATCTACCTCCTGGAATCGGTTTCCTGCAATTCTGCCTTGCTTTCAAATCCTCTTCGTTGCCTTCCCTCCATATATTTGTGGACGAGAGTTATCATTTCTAACTCTGCAGGTTTGTGAATTGCAGTGCCCCTGAGCTCCATTTTTCAACTCGCTTTCTTGGGAGCTGGCCGCAAAAGCGCAGGATTGCTTCAGGCCCTATTCTGGCTCCGGGCGGCAGGCTGAGCCTGTGGTTAATTCTGCTTCCTGATGGGAAAATAGAGTGACCTGTGCCTGTCCCAACACCTAGAGCTAGTCTCTCATTGGTTCCCCCTCTTCCCGTTCATCCTCAGGACAAATTGCAACGTGTTCGGAACAGGAGGTTAAAGGTGCTGATTCTCCCAGGAGGGAGATTGCTAGTAAAGCGGCTGGAATGGCGAACCGGAGCACAAGGAGATGAGAAATGAGGTGCGTTTTAGAAACCTTTCCCGGTCACACGGTGTACCATCTTCTGGGTTTCTCGTGCATGTTTTCGACGTAGGAAGATGCCCTTGAACCTGGAGATTTGGGACCCATGGGATGGGTACCACGCCGTATTACTTTACAGGGTCTGCGTTAGCTCACCCAACCTCACCAAACCTCTCAGCCCCAAGAGTGTCCACCCTTATGTCTCAATCAGCTGTGGGTCTAGATATGGTCAATCCAGGTGGCATCGCAGCCCCTGAACGAATTTTGTAAGAATTTCTCTCTCTTTCACTGTCTTTGTTTCACGGGTTTTTAAAAGTAATTGATTTTTATAATAGGGTTTAGCTGCTTTGCACTGCTGTGTTTATGCCGCTTTACACCCACTTGACTCACTTACAGAGAGATATCAATACATAGGTTTTAAGATTCTTACTAGTCAGATATATTCTTGGGCGGTGAATAGGGGGCGTTGAGTCCAGTTCACTGAGCAAGGAGTAGGTCTGGTCTATTACATATTGGGTTTATGGAACGGTATCTGAGCTAATTTGAAACCCTTGTTTTATGCATCACCCCACCTCACCTTTCCCGTTAAGCAGCCATAGTGTGTTTTCTAAACGTGCGACTCTGTTCTGTTTTGTAATTCAGTTCAAGGGTAGCGGTTTTTACATTCTCTCTGTAAGTGATATCTTATGATAAGTGTCTTTCTGTGTGACTTATTTCACTTAGAATCGTCATACCTAAATCCACTCATCATGCTGCTCCTAGCCTTATGACGTTGATTTCATGGCTGAGTGATATTCCATTGTACATAAGGACCACAACTTCTTTATCCATTCTTCTCTTTCCTGGGATGTTTAAGGTGTAACGAAGTGGAGGTTCTTGTCAACAGAGCAGCCCTAAACTTTGGGGTGCCTGTGTCTTGCTGATTTTTAGTTTTCCCAATTTATACGCCCATGAGTGGAAGTGCCCTATGCTCTCTAAGCTGAGTTTTTTAGATGTTTCAGGACACACCGTACACTTCTCCAGAGTGGCTGTTGGCAATTTACAGCCCGCCCATCAGCGTAGCAAGGCTCCCATTTCTCCATGGCCTGTCCTGCATTTCTGGTTTTGACACTTTATTCAGCATGGCCCTTTTGACCGATGGGAAGCGAGACTTCTTTGTAGCGCTGATTTGCCTTTCCAGGTTGCTTGGTTGGCCAAAAAGGGCGTATGCGTTTTTTCCTGAATATATTCAGGAAAAAACGCATACGCCCTTTTTGGCCAAGGGCATCATTGTCGAGGTTTTGCCGCTTTTCCTGTGCTTTAAAGGCGATTCGAATCTACCTCCTGGAATCGGTTTCCTGCAATTCTGCCTTGCTTTCAAATCCTCTTCGTTGCCTTCCCTCCATATATTTGTGGACGAGAGTTATCATTTCTAACTCTGCAGGTTTGTGAATTGCAGTGCCCCTGAGCTCCATTTTTCAACTCGCTTTCTTGGGAGCTGGCCGCAAAAGCGCAGGATTGCTTCAGGCCCTATTCTGGCTCCGGGCGGCAGGCTGAGCCTGTGGTTAATTCTGCTTCCTGATGGGAAAATAGAGTGACCTGTGCCTGTCCCAACACCTAGAGCTAGTCTCTCATTGGTTCCCCCTCTTCCCGTTCATCCTCAGGACAAATTGCAACGTGTTCGGAACAGGAGGTTAAAGGTGCTGATTCTCCCAGGAGGGAGATTGCTAGTAAAGCGGCTGGAATGGCGAACCGGAGCACAAGGAGATGAGAAATGAGGTGCGTTTTAGAAACCTTTCCCGGTCACACGGTGTACCATCTTCTGGGTTTCTCGTGCATGTTTTCGACGTAGGAAGATGCCCTTGAACCTGGAGAATTGGGACCCATGGGATGGGTACCACGCCGTATTACTTTACAGGGTCTGCGTTAGCTCACCCAACCTCACCAAACCTCTCAGCCCCAAGAGTGTCCACCCTTATGTCTCAATCAGCTGTGGGTCTAGATATGGTCAATCCAGGTGGCATCGCAGCCCCTGAACGAATTTTGTAAGAATTTCTCTCTCTTTCACTGTCTTTGTTTCACGGGTTTTTAAAAGTAATTGATTTTTATAATAGGGTTTAGCTGCTTTGCACTGCTGTGTTTATGCCGCTTTTCACCCACTTGACTCACTTACAGAGAGATATCAATACATAGGTTTTAAGATTCTTACTAGTCAGATATATTCTTGGGCGGTGAATAGGGGGCGTTGAGTCCAGTTCACTGAGCAAGGAGTAGGTCTTGTCTATTACATATTGGGTTTATGGAACGGTATCTGAGCTAATTTGAAACCCTTGTTTTATGCATCACCCCACCTCACCTTTCCCGTTAAGCAGCCATAGTGTGTTTTCTAAACGTGCGACTCTGTTCTGTTTTGTAATTCAGTTCAAGGGTAGCGGTTTTTACATTCTCTCTGTAAGTGATATCTTATGATAAGTGTCTTTCTGTGTGACTTATTTCACTTAGAATCGTCGTACCTAAATCCACTCATCATGCTGCTCCTAGCCTTATGACGTTGATTTCATGGCTGAGTGATATTCCATTGTACATAAGGACCACAACTTCTTTATCCATTCTTCTCTTTCCTGGGATGTTTAAGGTGTAACGAAGTGGAGGTTCTTGTCAACAGAGCAGCCCTAAACTTTGGGGTGCCTGTGTCTTGCTGATTTTTAGTTTTCCCAATTTATACGCCCATGAGTGGAAGTGCCCTATGCTCTCTAAGCTGAGTTTTTTAGATGTTTCAGGACACACCGTACACTTCTCCAGAGTGGCTGTTGGCAATTTACAGCCCGCCCATCAGCGTAGCAAGGCTCCCATTTCTCCATGGCCTGTCCTGCATTTCTGGTTTTGACACTTTATTCAGCATGGCCCTTTTGACCGATGGGAAGCGAGACTTCTTTGTAGCGCTGATTTGCCTTTCCAGGTTGCTTGGTTGGCCAAAAAGGGCGTATGCGTTTTTTCCTGAATATATTCAGGAAAAAACGCATACGCCCTTTTTGGCCAAGGGCATCATTGTCGAGGTTTTGCCGCATTTCCTGTGCTTTAAAGGCGATTCGAATCTACCTCCTGGAATCGGTTTCCTGCAATTCTGCCTTGCTTTCAAATCCTCTTCGTTGCCTTCCCTCCATATATTTGTGGACGAGAGTTATCATTTCTAACTCTGCAGGTTTGTGAATTGCAGTGCCCCTGAGCTCCATTTTTCAACTCGCTTTCTTGGGAGCTGGCCGCAAAAGCGCAGGATTGCTTCAGGCCCTATTCTGGCTCCCGGCGGCAGGCTGAGCCTGTGGTTAATTCTTCTTCCTGATGGGAAAATAGAGTGACCTGTGCCTGTCCCAACACCTAGAGCTAGTCTCTCATTGGTTCCCCCTCTTCCCGTTCATCCTCAGGACAAATTGCAACGTGTTCGGAACAGGAGGTTAAAGGTGCTGATTCTCCAAGGAGGGAGATTGCTAGTAAAGCGGCTGGAATGGCGAACCGGAGCACAAGGAGATGAGAAATGAGGTGCGTTTTAGAAACCTTTCCCGGTCACACGGTGTACCATCTTCTGGGTTGCTCGTGCATGTTTTCGACGTAGGAAGATGCCCTTGAACCTGGAGAATTGGGACCCATGGGATGGGTACCACGCCGTATTACTTTAAAGGGTCTGCGTTTGCTCACCCAACCTCACCAAACCTCTCAGCCCCAAGAGTGTCCACCCTTATGTCTCAGTCATCTGTGGGTATAGATATGGTCAATCCAGGTGGCATCGCAGCCCCTGAACGAATTTTGTAAGAATTTCTCTCTCTTTCACTGTCTTTGTTTCACGGGTTTTTAAAAGTAATTGATTTTTATAATGGGGTTTAGCTGCTTTGCACTGCTGTGTTTATGCCGCTTTACACCTACTTGACTCACTTACAGAGAGATATCAATATATAGGTTTTAAGATTCTTACTAGTCAGATATATTCTTGGGCGGTGAATAGGGGTTGTTGAGTCCAGTTCACTGAGCAAGGAGTAGGTCTTGTCTATTACATATTGGGTTTATGGAACGGTATCTGAGCTAATTTGAAACCCTTGTTTTATGCATCACCCCACCTCACCTTTCCCGTTAAGCAGCCATAGTGTGTTTTCTAAACGTGCGACTCTGTTCTGTTTTGTAATTCAGTTCAAGGGTAGCGGTTTTTACATTCCCTCTGTAAGTGATATCTTATGATAAGTGTCTTTTTCTGTGTGACTTATTTCACTTAGAATCGTCGTACCTAAATCCACTCATCATGCTGCTCCTAGCCTTAAGACGTTGATTTCATGGCTGAGTGATATTCCATTGTACATAAGGACCACAACTTCTTTATCCATTCTTCTCTTTCCTGGGATGTTTAAGGTGTAACGAAGTGGAGGTTCTTGTCAACAGAGCAGCCCTAAACTTTGGGGTGCCTGTGTCTTGCTGATTTTTAGTTTTCCCAATTTATACGCCCATGAGTGGAAGTGCCCTATGCTCTCTAAGCTGAGTTTTTTAGATGTTTCAGGACACACCGTACACTTCTCCAGAGTGGCTGTTGGCAATTTACAGCCCGCCCATCAGCGTAGCAAGGCTCCCATTTCTCCATGGCCTGTCCTGCATTTCTGGTTTTGACACTTTATTCAGCATGGCCCTTTTGACCGATGGGAAGCGAGACTTCTTTGTAGCGCTGATTTGCCTTTCCAGGTTGCTTGGTTGGCCAAAAAGGGCGTATGCGTTTTTTCCTGAATATATTCAGGAAAAAACGCATACGCCCTTTTTGGCCAAGGGCATCATTGTCGAGGTTTTGCCGCTTTTCCTGTGCTTTAAAGGCGATTCGAATCTACCTCCTGAAATCGGTTTCCTGCAATTCTGCCTTGCTTTCAAATCCTCTTCGTTGCCTTCCCTCCATATATTTGTGGACGAGAGTTATCATTTCTAACTCTGCAGGTTTGTGAATTGCAGTGCCCCTGAGCTCCATTTTTCAACTCGCTTTCTTGGGAGCTGGCCGCAAAAGCGCAGGATTGCTTCAGGCCCTATTCTGGCTCCGGGCGGCAGGCTGAGCCTGTGGTTAATTCTGCTTCCTGATGGGAAAATAGAGTGACCTGTGCCTGTCCCAACACCTAGAGCTAGTCTCTCATTGGTTCCCCCTCTTCCCGTTCATCCTCAGGACAAATTGCAACGTGTTCGGAACAGGAGGTTAAAGGTGCTGATTCTCCCAGGAGGGAGATTGCTAGTAAAGCGGCTGGAATGGCGAACCGGAGCACAAGGAGATGAGAAATGAGGTGCGTTTTAGAAACCTTTCCCGGTCACACGGTGTACCATCTTCTGGGTTTCTCGTGCATGTTTTCGACGTAGGAAGATGCCCTTGAACCTGCAGATTTGGGACCCATGGGATGGGTACCACGCCGTATTACTTTACAGGGTCTGCGTTAGCTCACCCAACCTCACCAAACCTCTCAGCCCCAAGAGTGTCCACCCTTATGTCTCAATCAGCTGTGGGTCTAGATATGGTCAATCCAGGTGGCATCGCAGCCCCTGAACGAATTTTGTAAGAATTTCTCTCTCTTTCACTGTCTTTGTTTCACGGGTTTTTAAAAGTAATTGATTTTTATAATAGGGTTTAGCTGCTTTGCACTGCTGTGTTTATGCCGCTTTTCACCCACTTGACTCACTTACAGAGAGATATCAATACATAGGTTTTAAGATTCTTACTAGTCAGATATATTCTTGGGCGGTGAATAGGGGGCGTTGAGTCCAGTTCACTGAGCAAGGAGTAGGTCTGGTCTATTACATATTGGGTTTATGGAACGGTATCTGAGCTAATTTGAAACCCTTGTTTTATGCATCACCCCACCTCACCTTTCCCGTTAAGCAGCCATAGTGTGTTTTCTAAACGTGCGACTCTGTTCTGTTTTGTAATTCAGTTCAAGGGTAGCGGTTTTTACATTCTCTCTGTAAGTGATATCTTATGATAAGTGTCTTTCTGTGTGACTTATTTCACTTAGAATCGTCATACCTAAATCCACTCATCATGCTGCTCCTAGCCTTATGACGTTGATTTCATGGCTGAGTGATATTCCATTGTACATAAGGACCACAACTTCTTTATCCATTCTTCTCTTTCCTGGGATGTTTAAGGTGTAACGAAGTGGAGGTTCTTGTCAACAGAGCAGCCCTAAACTTTGGGGTGCCTGTGTCTTGCTGATTTTTAGTTTTCCCAATTTATACGCCCATGAGTGGAAGTGCCCTATGCTCTCTAAGCTGAGTTTTTTAGATGTTTCAGGACACACCGTACACTTCTCCAGAGTGGCTGTTGGCAATTTACAGCCCGCCCATCAGCGTAGCAAGGCTCCCATTTCTCCATGGCCTGTCCTGCATTTCTGGTTTTGACACTTTATTCAGCATGGCCCTTTTGACCGATGGGAAGCGAGACTTCTTTGTAGCGCTGATTTGCCTTTCCAGGTTGCTTGGTTGGCCAAAAAGGGCGTATGCGTTTTTTCCTGAATATATTCAGGAAAAAACGCATACGCCCTTTTTGGCCAAGGGCATCATTGTCGAGGTTTTGCCGCTTTTCCTGTGCTTTAAAGGCGATTCGAATCTACCTCCTGGAATCGGTTTCCTGCAATTCTGCCTTGCTTTCAAATCCTCTTCGTTGCCTTCCCTCCATATATTTGTGGACGAGAGTTATCATTTCTAACTCTGCAGGTTTGTGAATTGCAGTGCCCCTGAGCTCCATTTTTCAACTCGCTTTCTTGGGAGCTGGCCGCAAAAGCGCAGGATTGCTTCAGGCCCTATTCTGGCTCCGGGCGGCAGGCTGAGCCTGTGGTTAATTCTGCTTCCTGATGGGAAAATAGAGTGACCTGTGCCTGTCCCAACACCTAGAGCTAGTCTCTCATTGGTTCCCCCTCTTCCCGTTCATCCTCAGGACAAATTGCAACGTGTTCGGAACAGGAGGTTAAAGGTGCTGATTCTCCCAGGAGGGAGATTGCTAGTAAAGCGGCTGGAATGGCGAACCGGAGCACAAGGAGATGAGAAATGAGGTGCGTTTTAGAAACCTTTCCCGGTCACACGGTGTACCATCTTCTGGGTTTCTCGTGCATGTTTTCGACGTAGGAAGATGCCCTTGAACCTGGAGATTTGGGACCCATGGGATGGGTACCACGCCGTATTACTTTACAGGGTCTGCGTTAGCTCACCCAACCTCACCAAACCTCTCAGCCCCAAGAGTGTCCACCCTTATGTCTCAATCAGCTGTGGGTCTAGATATGGTCAATCCAGGTGGCATCGCAGCCCCTGAACGAATTTTGTAAGAATTTCTCTCTCTTTCACTGTCTTTGTTTCACGGGTTTTTAAAAGTAATTGATTTTTATAATAGGGTTTAGCTGCTTTGCACTGCTGTGTTTATGCCGCTTTTCACCCACTTGACTCACTTACAGAGAGATATCAATACATAGGTTTTAAGATTCTTACTAGTCAGATATATTCTTGGGCGGTGAATAGGGGGCGTTGAGTCCAGTTCACTGAGCAAGGAGTAGGTCTTGTCTATTACATATTGGGTTTATGGAACGGTATCTGAGCTAATTTGAAACCCTTGTTTTATGCATCACCCCACCTCACCTTTCCCGTTAAGCAGCCATAGTGTGTTTTCTAAACGTGCGACTCTGTTCTGTTTTGTAATTCAGTTCAAGGGTAGCGGTTTTTACATTCTCTCTGTAAGTGATATCTTATGATAAGTGTCTTTCTGTGTGACTTATTTCACTTAGAATCGTCGTACCTAAATCCACTCATCATGCTGCTCCTAGCCTTATGACGTTGATTTCATGGCTGAGTGATATTCCATTGTACATAAGGACCACAACTTCTTTATCCATTCTTCTCTTTCCTGGGATGTTTAAGGTGTAACGAAGTGGAGGTTCTTGTCAACAGAGCAGCCCTAAACTTTGGGGTGCCTGTGTCTTGCTGATTTTTAGTTTTCCCAATTTATACGCCCATGAGTGGAAGTGCCCTATGCTCTCTAAGCTGAGTTTTTTAGATGTTTCAGGACACACCGTACACTTCTCCAGAGTGGCTGTTGGCAATTTACAGCCCGCCCATCAGCGTAGCAAGGCTCCCATTTCTCCATGGCCTGTCCTGCATTTCTGGTTTTGACACTTTATTCAGCATGGCCCTTTTGACCGATGGGAAGCGAGACTTCTTTGTAGCGCTGATTTGCCTTTCCAGGTTGCTTGGTTGGCCAAAAAGGGCGTATGCGTTTTTTCCTGAATATATTCAGGAAAAAACGCATACGCCCTTTTTGGCCAAGGGCATCATTGTCGAGGTTTTGCCGCATTTCCTGTGCTTTAAAGGCGATTCGAATCTACCTCCTGGAATCGGTTTCCTGCAATTCTGCCTTGCTTTCAAATCCTCTTCGTTGCCTTCCCTCCATATATTTGTGGACGAGAGTTATCATTTCTAACTCTGCAGGTTTGTGAATTGCAGTGCCCCTGAGCTCCATTTTTCAACTCGCTTTCTTGGGAGCTGGCCGCAAAAGCGCAGGATTGCTTCAGGCCCTATTCTGGCTCCCGGCGGCAGGCTGAGCCTGTGGTTAATTCTTCTTCCTGATGGGAAAATAGAGTGACCTGTGCCTGTCCCAACACCTAGAGCTAGTCTCTCATTGGTTCCCCCTCTTCCCGTTCATCCTCAGGACAAATTGCAACGTGTTCGGAACAGGAGGTTAAAGGTGCTGATTCTCCAAGGAGGGAGATTGCTAGTAAAGCGGCTGGAATGGCGAACCGGAGCACAAGGAGATGAGAAATGAGGTGCGTTTTAGAAACCTTTCCCGGTCACACGGTGTACCATCTTCTGGGTTGCTCGTGCATGTTTTCGACGTAGGAAGATGCCCTTGAACCTGGAGAATTGGGACCCATGGGATGGGTACCACGCCGTATTACTTTAAAGGGTCTGCGTTTGCTCACCCAACCTCACCAAACCTCTCAGCCCCAAGAGTGTCCACCCTTATGTCTCAGTCATCTGTGGGTATAGATATGGTCAATCCAGGTGGCATCGCAGCCCCTGAACGAATTTTGTAAGAATTTCTCTCTCTTTCACTGTCTTTGTTTCACGGGTTTTTAAAAGTAATTGATTTTTATAATGGGGTTTAGCTGCTTTGCACTGCTGTGTTTATGCCGCTTTACACCTACTTGACTCACTTACAGAGAGATATCAATATATAGGTTTTAAGATTCTTACTAGTCAGATATATTCTTGGGCGGTGAATAGGGGTTGTTGAGTCCAGTTCACTGAGCAAGGAGTAGGTCTTGTCTATTACATATTGGGTTTATGGAACGGTATCTGAGCTAATTTGAAACCCTTGTTTTATGCATCACCCCACCTCACCTTTCCCGTTAAGCAGCCATAGTGTGTTTTCTAAACGTGCGACTCTGTTCTGTTTTGTAATTCAGTTCAAGGGTAGCGGTTTTTACATTCCCTCTGTAAGTGATATCTTATGATAAGTGTCTTTTTCTGTGTGACTTATTTCACTTAGAATCGTCGTACCTAAATCCACTCATCATGCTGCTCCTAGCCTTAAGACGTTGATTTCATGGCTGAGTGATATTCCATTGTACATAAGGACCACAACTTCTTTATCCATTCTTCTCTTTCCTGGGATGTTTAAGGTGTAACGAAGTGGAGGTTCTTGTCAACAGAGCAGCCCTAAACTTTGGGGTGCCTGTGTCTTGCTGATTTTTAGTTTTCCCAATTTATACGCCCATGAGTGGAAGTGCCCTATGCTCTCTAAGCTGAGTTTTTTAGATGTTTCAGGACACACCGTACACTTCTCCAGAGTGGCTGTTGGCAATTTACAGCCCGCCCATCAGCGTAGCAAGGCTCCCATTTCTCCATGGCCTGTCCTGCATTTCTGGTTTTGACACTTTATTCAGCATGGCCCTTTTGACCGATGGGAAGCGAGACTTCTTTGTAGCGCTGATTTGCCTTTCCAGGTTGCTTGGTTGGCCAAAAAGGGCGTATGCGTTTTTTCCTGAATATATTCAGGAAAAAACGCATACGCCCTTTTTGGCCAAGGGCATCATTGTCGAGGTTTTGCCGCTTTTCCTGTGCTTTAAAGGCGATTCGAATCTACCTCCTGAAATCGGTTTCCTGCAATTCTGCCTTGCTTTCAAATCCTCTTCGTTGCCTTCCCTCCATATATTTGTGGACGAGAGTTATCATTTCTAACTCTGCAGGTTTGTGAATTGCAGTGCCCCTGAGCTCCATTTTTCAACTCGCTTTCTTGGGAGCTGGCCGCAAAAGCGCAGGATTGCTTCAGGCCCTATTCTGGCTCCGGGCGGCAGGCTGAGCCTGTGGTTAATTCTGCTTCCTGATGGGAAAATAGAGTGACCTGTGCCTGTCCCAACACCTAGAGCTAGTCTCTCATTGGTTCCCCCTCTTCCCGTTCATCCTCAGGACAAATTGCAACGTGTTCGGAACAGGAGGTTAAAGGTGCTGATTCTCCCAGGAGGGAGATTGCTAGTAAAGCGGCTGGAATGGCGAACCGGAGCACAAGGAGATGAGAAATGAGGTGCGTTTTAGAAACCTTTCCCGGTCACACGGTGTACCATCTTCTGGGTTTCTCGTGCATGTTTTCGACGTAGGAAGATGCCCTTGAACCTGCAGATTTGGGACCCATGGGATGGGTACCACGCCGTATTACTTTAAAGGGTCTGCGTTTGCTCACCCAACCTCACCAAACCTCTCAGCCCCAAGAGTGTCCACCCTTATGTCTCAGTCATCTGTGGGTCTAGATATGGTCAATCCAGGTGGCATCGCAGCCCCTGAACGAATTTTGTAAGAATTTCTCTCTCTTTCACTGTCTTTGTTTCACGGGTTTTTGAAAGTAATTGATTTTTATAATAGGGTTTAGCTGCTTTGCACTGCTGTGTTTATGCCGCTTTTCACCCACTTGACTCACTTACAGAGAGATATCAATACATAGGTTTTAAGATTCTTACTAGTCAGATATATTCTTGGGCGGTGAATAGGGGGCGTTGAGTCCAGTTCACTGAGCAAGGAGTAGGTCTTGTCTATTACATATTGGGTTTATGGAACGGTATCTGAGCTAATTTGAAACCCTTGTTTTATGCATCACCCCACCTCACCTTTCCCGTTAAGCAGCCATAGTGTGTTTTCTAAACGTGCGACTCTGTTCTGTTTTGTAATTCAGTTCAAGGGTAGCGGTTTTTACATTCTCTCTGTAAGTGATATCTTATGATAAGTGTCTTTCTGTGTGACTTATTTCACTTAGAATCGTCGTACCTAAATCCACTCATCATGCTGCTCCTAGCCTTATGACGTTGATTTCATGGCTGAGTGATATTCCATTGTACATAAGAACCACAACTTCTTTATCCATTCTTCTCTTTCCTGGGATGTTTAAGGTGTAACGAAGTGGAGGTTCTTGTCAACAGAGCAGCCCTAAACTTTGGGGTGCCTGTGTCTTGCTGATTTTTAGTTTTCCCAATTTATACGCCCATGAGTGGAAGTGCCCTATGCTCTCTAAGCTGAGTATTTTAGATGTTTCAGGACACACCGTACACTTCTCCAGAGTGGCTGTTGGCAATTTACAGCCCGCCCATCAGCGTAGCAAGGCTCCCATTTCTCCATGGCCTGTCCTGCATTTCTGGTTTTGACACTTTATTCAGCATGGCCCTTTTGACCGATGGGAAGCGAGACTTCTTTGTAGCGCTGATTTGCCTTTCCAGGTTGCTTGGTTGGCCAAAAAGGGCGTATGCGTTTTTTCCTGAATATATTCAGGAAAAAACGCATACGCCCTTTTTGGCCAAGGGCATCATTGTCGAGGTTTTGCCGCATTTCCTGTGCTTTAAAGGCGATTCGAATCTACCTCCTGGAATCGGTTTCCTGCAATTCTGCCTTGCTTTCAAATCCTCTTCGTTGCCTTCCCTCCATATATTTGTGGACGAGAGTTATCATTTCTAACTCTGCAGGTTTGTGAATTGCAGTGCCCCTGAGCTCCATTTTTCAACTCGCTTTCTTGGGAGCTGGCCGCAAAAGCGCAGGATTTCTTCAGGCCCTATTCTGGCTCCCGGCGGCAGGCTGAGCCTGTGGTTAATTCTTCTTCCTGATGGGAAAATAGAGTGACCTGTGCCTGTCCCAACACCTAGAGCTAGTCTCTCATTGGTTCCCCCTCTTCCCGTTCATCCTCAGGACAAATTGCAACGTGTACGGAACAGGAGGTTAAAGGTGCTGATTCTCCAAGGAGGGAGATTGCTAGTAAAGCGGCTGGAATGGCGAACCGGAGCACAAGGAGATGAGAAATGAGGTGCGTTTTAGAAACCTTTCCCGGTCACACGGTGTACCATCTTCTGGGTTGCTCGTGCATGTTTTCGACGTAGGAAGATGCCCTTGAACCTGGAGAATTGGGACCCATGGGATGGGTACCACGCCGTATTACTTTAAAGGGTCTGCGTTTGCTCACCCAACCTCACCAAACCTCTCAGCCCCAAGAGTGTCCACCCTTATGTCTCAGTCATCTGTGGGTATAGATATGGTCAATCCAGCTGGCATCGCAGCCCCTGAACGAATTTTGTAAGAATTTCTCTCTCTTTCACTGTCTTTGTTTCACGGGTTTTTAAAAGTAATTGATTTTTATAATGGGGTTTAGCTGCTTTGCACTGCTGTGTTTATGCCGCTTTACACCTACTTGACTCACTTACAGAGAGATATCAATACATAGGTTTTAAGATTCTTACTAGTCAGATATATTCTTGGGCGGTGAATAGGGGTTGTTGAGTCCAGTTCACTGAGCAAGGAGTAGGTCTTGTCTATTACATATTGGGTTTATGGAACGGTATCTGAGCTAATTTGAAACCCTTGTTTTATGCATCACCCCACCTCACCTTTCCCGTTAAGCAGCCATAGTGTGTTTTCTAAACGTGCGACTCTGTTCTGTTTTGTAATTCAGTTCAAGGGTAGCGGTTTTTACATTCCCTCTGTAAGTGATATCTTATGATAAGTGTCTTTTTCTGTGTGACTTATTTCACTTAGAATCGTCGTACCTAAATCCACTCATCATGCTGCTCCTAGCCTTAAGACGTTGATTTCATGGCTGAGTGATATTCCATTGTACATAAGGACCACAACTTCTTTATCCATTCTTCTCTTTCCTGGGATGTTTAAGGTGTAACGAAGTGGAGGTTCTTGTCAACAGAGCAGCCCTAAACTTTGGGGTGCCTGTGTCTTGCTGATTTTTAGTTTTCCCAATTTATACGCCCATGAGTGGAAGTGCCCTATGCTCTCTAAGCTGAGTTTTTTAGATGTTTCAGGACACACCGTACACTTCTCCAGAGTGGCTGTTGGCAATTTACAGCCCGCCCATCAGCGTAGCAAGGCTCCCATTTCTCCATGGCCTGTCCTGCATTTCTGGTTTTGACACTTTATTCAGCATGGCCCTTTTGACCGATGGGAAGCGAGACTTCTTTGTAGCGCTGATTTGCCTTTCCAGGTTGCTTGGTTGGCCAAAAAGGGCGTATGCGTTTTTTCCTGAATATATTCAGGAAAAAACGCATACGCCCTTTTTGGCCAAGGGCATCATTGTCGAGGTTTTGCCGCATTTCCTGTGCTTTAAAGGCGATTCGAATCTACCTCCTGAAATCTGTTTCCTGCAATTCTGCCTTGCTTTCAAATCCTCTTCGTTGCCTTCCCTCCATATATTTGTGGACGAGAGTTATCATTTCTAACTCTGCAGGTTTGTGAATTGCAGTGCCCCTGAGCTCCATTTTTCAACTCGCTTTCTTGGGAGCTGGCCGCAAAAGCGCAGGATTGCTTCAGGCCCTATTCTGGCTCCGGGCGGCAGGCTGAGCCTGTGGTTAATTCTGCTTCCTGATGGGAAAATAGAGTGACCTGTGCCTGTCCCAACACCTAGAGCTAGTCTCTCATTGGTTCCCCCTCTTCCCGTTCATCCTCAGGACAAATTGCAACGTGTTCGGAACAGGAGGTTAAAGGTGCTGATTCTCCCAGGAGGGAGATTGCTAGTAAAGCGGCTGGAATGGCGAACCGGAGCACAAGGAGATGAGAAATGAGGTGCGTTTTAGAAACCTTTCCCGGTCACACGGTGTACCATCTTCTGGGTTTCTCGTGCATGTTTTCGACGTAGGAAGATGCCCTTGAACCTGGAGATTTGGGACCCATGGGATGGGTACCACGCCGTATTACTTTAAAGGGTCTGCGTTTGCTCACCCAACCTCACCAAACCTCTCAGCCCCAAGAGTGTCCACCCTTATGTCTCAGTCATCTGTGGGTCTAGATATGGTCAATCCAGGTGGCATCGCAGCCCCTGAAGGAATTTTGTAAGAATTTCTCTCTCTTTCACTGTCTTTGTTTCACGGGTTTTTGAAAGTAATTGATTTTTATAATAGGGTTTAGCTGCTTTGCACTGCTGTGTTTATGCCGCTTTTCACCCACTTGACTCACTTACAGAGAGATATCAATACATAGGTTTTAAGATTCTTACTAGTCAGATATATTCTTGGGCGGTGAATAGGGGGCGTTGAGTCCAGTTCACTGAGCAAGGAGTAGGTCTTGTCTATTACATATTGGGTTTATGGAACGGTATCTGAGCTAATTTGAAACCCTTGTTTTATGCATCACCCCACCTCACCTTTCCCGTTAAGCAGCCATAGTGTGTTTTCTAAACGTGCGACTCTGTTCTGTTTTGTAATTCAGTTCAAGGGTAGCGGTTTTTACATTCTCTCTGTAAGTGATATCTTATGATAAGTGTCTTTCTGTGTGACTTATTTCACTTAGAATCGTCGTACCTAAATCCACTCATCATGCTGCTCCTAGCCTTATGACGTTGATTTCATGGCTGAGTGATATTCCATTGTACATAAGGACCACAACTTCTTTATCCATTCTTCTCTTTCCTGGGATGTTTAAGGTGTAACGAAGTGGAGGTTCTTGTCAACAGAGCAGCCCTAAACTTTGGGGTGCCTGTGTCTTGCTGATTTTTAGTTTTCCCAATTTATACGCCCATGAGTGGAAGTGCCCTATGCTCTCTAAGCTGAGTATTTTACATGTTTCAGGACACACCGTACACTTCTCCAGAGTGGCTGTTGGCAATTTACAGCCCGCCCATCAGCGTAGCAAGGCTCCCATTTCTCCATGGCCTGTCCTGCATTTCTGGTTTTGACACTTTATTCAGCATGGCCCTTTTGACCGATGGGAAGCGAGACTTCTTTGTAGCGCTGATTTGCCTTTCCAGGTTGCTTGGTTGGCCAAAAAGGGCGTATGCGTTTTTTCCTGAATATATTCAGGAAAAAACGCATACGCCCTTTTTGGCCAAGGGCATCATTGTCGAGGTTTTGCCGCTTTTCCTGTGCTTTAAAGGCGATTCGAATCTACCTCCTGAAATCTGTTTCCTGCAATTCTGCCTTGCTTTCAAATCCTCTTCGTTGCCTTCCCTCCATATATTTGTGGACGAGAGTTATCATTTCTAACTCTGCAGGTTTGTGAATTGCAGTGCCCCTGAGCTCCATTTTTCAACTCGCTTTCTTGGGAGCTGGCCGCAAAAGCGCAGGATTGCTTCAGGCCCTATTCTGGCTCCGGGCGGCAGGCTGAGCCTGTGGTTAATTCTGCTTCCTGATGGGAAAATAGAGTGACCTGTGCCTGTCCCAACACCTAGAGCTAGTCTCTCATTGGTTCCCCCTCTTCCCGTTCATCCTCAGGACAAATTGCAACGTGTTCGGAACAGGAGGTTAAAGGTGCTGATTCTCCCAGGAGGGAGATTGCTAGTAAAGCGGCTGGAATGGCGAACCGGAGCACAAGGAGATGAGAAATGAGGTGCGTTTTAGAAACCTTTCCCGGTCACACGGTGTACCATCTTCTGGGTTTCTCGTGCATGTTTTCGACGTAGGAAGATGCCCTTGAACCTGGAGATTTGGGACCCATGGGATGGGTACCACGCCGTATTACTTTAAAGGGTCTGCGTTTGCTCACCCAACCTCACCAAACCTCTCAGCCCCAAGAGTGTCCACCCTT
Organism: Balaenoptera borealis; assembly: GCF_965194805.1. NCBI lineage: Eukaryota > Metazoa > Chordata > Mammalia > Artiodactyla > Balaenopteridae > Balaenoptera > Balaenoptera borealis. The sequence goes on from NC_138874.1 coordinate 43,209,952, forward strand.
ATGTCTCAGTCATCTGTGGGTCTAGATATGGTCAATCCAGGTGGCATCGCAGCCCCTGAAGGAATTTTGTAAGAATTTCTCTCTCTTTCACTGTCTTTGTTTCACGGGTTTTTGAAAGTAATTGATTTTTATAATAGGGTTTAGCTGCTTTGCACTGCTGTGTTTATGCCGCTTTTCACCCACTTGACTCACTTACAGAGAGATATCAATACATAGGTTTTAAGATTCTTACTAGTCAGATATATTCTTGGGCGGTGAATAGGGGGCGTTGAGTCCAGTTCACTGAGCAAGGAGTAGGTCTTGTCTATTACATATTGGGTTTATGGAACGGTATCTGAGCTAATTTGAAACCCTTGTTTTATGCATCACCCCACCTCACCTTTCCCGTTAAGCAGCCATAGTGTGTTTTCTAAACGTGCGACTCTGTTCTGTTTTGTAATTCAGTTCAAGGGTAGCGGTTTTTACATTCTCTCTGTAAGTGATATCTTATGATAAGTGTCTTTCTGTGTGACTTATTTCACTTAGAATCGTCGTACCTAAATCCACTCATCATGCTGCTCCTAGCCTTATGACGTTGATTTCATGGCTGAGTGATATTCCATTGTACATAAGGACCACAACTTCTTTATCCATTCTTCTCTTTCCTGGGATGTTTAAGGTGTAACGAAGTGGAGGTTCTTGTCAACAGAGCAGCCCTAAACTTTGGGGTGCCTGTGTCTTGCTGATTTTTAGTTTTCCCAATTTATACGCCCATGAGTGGAAGTGCCCTATGCTCTCTAAGCTGAGTATTTTACATGTTTCAGGACACACCGTACACTTCTCCAGAGTGGCTGTTGGCAATTTACAGCCCGCCCATCAGCGTAGCAAGGCTCCCATTTCTCCATGGCCTGTCCTGCATTTCTGGTTTTGACACTTTATTCAGCATGGCCCTTTTGACCGATGGGAAGCGAGACTTCTTTGTAGCGCTGATTTGCCTTTCCAGGTTGCTTGGTTGGCCAAAAAGGGCGTATGCGTTTTTTCCTGAATATATTCAGGAAAAAACGCATACGCCCTTTTTGGCCAAGGGCATCATTGTCGAGGTTTTGCCGCATTTCCTGTGCTTTAAAGGCGATTCGAATCTACCTCCTGGAATCGGTTTCCTGCAATTCTGCCTTGCTTTCAAATCCTCTTCGTAGCCTTCCCTCCATATATTTGTGGACGAGAGTTATCATTTCTAACTCTGCAGGTTTGTGAATTGCAGTGCCCCTGAGCTCCATTTTTCAGCTCGCTTTCTTGGGAGCTGGCCGCAAAAGCGCAGGATTGCTTCAGGCCCTATTCTGGCTCCGGGCGGCAGGCTGAGCCTGTGGTTAATTCTGCTACCTGATGGGAAAATAGAGTGACCTGTGCCTGTCCCAAAACCTAGAGCTAGTCTCTCATTGGTTCCCCCTCTTCCCGTTCATCCTCAGGACAAATTGCAACGTGTACGGAACAGGAGGTTAAAGGTGCTGATTCTCCAAGGAGGGAGATTGCTAGTAAAGCGGCTGGAATGGCGAACCGGAGCACAAGGAGATGAGAAATGAGGTGCGTTTTAGAAACCTTTCCCGGTCACACGGTGTACCATCTTCTGGGTTTCTCGTGCATGTTTTCGACGTAGGAAGATGCCCTTGAACCTGGAGATTTGGGACCCATGGGATGGGTACCACGCTGTATTACTTTACAGGGTCTGCGTTAGCTCACCCAACCTCACCAAACCTCTCAGCCACAAGAGTGTCCACCCTTATGTCTCAATCAGCTGTGGGTCTAGATATGGTCAATCCAGGTGGCATCGCAGCCCCTGAACGAATTTTGTAAGAATTTCTCTCTCTTTCACTGTCTTTGTTTCACGGGTTTTTAAAAGTAATTGATTTTTATAATAGGGTTTAGCTGCTTTGCACTGCTGTGTTTATGCCGCTTTTCACCCACTTGACTCACTTACAGAGAGATATCAATACATAGGTTTTAAGATTCTTACTAGTCAGATATATTCTTGGGCAGTGAATAGGGGGCGTTGAGTCCAGTTCACTGAGCAAGGAGTAGGTCTTGTCTATTACATATTGGGTTTATGGAACGGTATCTGAGCTAATTTGAAACCCTTGTTTTATGCATCACCCCACCTCACCTTTCCCGTTAAGCAGCCATAGTGTGTTTTCTAAACGTGCGACTCTGTTCTGTTTTGTAATTCAGTTCAAGGGTAGCGGTTTTTACATTCTCTCTGTAAGTGATATCTTATGATAAGTGTCTTTCTGTGTGACTTATTTCACTTAGAATCGTCGTACCTAAATCCACTCATCATGCTGCTCCTAGCCTTAAGACGTTGATTTCATGGCTGAGTGATATTCCATTGTACATAAGGACCACAACTTCTTTATCCATTCTTCTCTTTCCTGGGATGTTTAAGGTGTAACGAAGTGGAGGTTCTTGTCAACAGAGCAGCCCTAAACTTTGGGGTGCCTGTGTCTTGCTGATTTTTAGTTTTCCCAATTTATACGCCCATGAGTGGAAGTGCCCTATGCTCTCTAAGCTGAGTTTTTTAGATGTTTCAGGACACACCGTACACTTCTCCAGAGTGGCTGTTGGCAATTTACAGCCCGCCCATCAGCGTAGCAAGGCTCCCATTTCTCCATGGCCTGTCCTGCATTTCTGGTTTTGACACTTTATTCAGCATGGCCCTTTTGACCGATGGGAAGCGAGACTTCTTTGTAGCGCTGATTTGCCTTTGCAGGTTGCTTGGTTGGCCAAAAAGGGCGTATGCGTTTTTTCCTGAATATATTCAGGAAAAAACGCATACGCCCTTTTTGGCCAAGGGCATCATTGTCGAGGTTTTGCCGCTTTTCCTGTGCTTTAAAGGCGATTCGAATCTACCTCCTGGAATCGGTTTCCTGCAATTCTGCCTTGCTTTCAAATCCTCTTCGTTGCCTTCCCTCCATATATTTGTGGACGAGAGTTATCATTTCTAACTCTGCAGGTTTGTGAATTGCAGTGCCCCTGAGCTCCATTTTTCAACTCGCTTTCTTGGGAGCTGGCCGCAAAAGCGCAGGATTGCTTCAGGCCCTATTCTGGCTCCCGGCGGCAGGCTGAGCCTGTGGTTAATTCTTCTTCCTGATGGGAAAATAGAGTGACCTGTGCCTGTCCCAACACCTAGAGCTAGTCTCTCATTGGTTCCCCCTCTTCCCGTTCATCCTCAGGACAAATTGCAACGTGTACGGAACAGGAGGTTAAAGGTGCTGATTCTCCAAGGAGGGAGATTGCTAGTAAAGCGGCTGGAATGGCGAACCGGAGCACAAGGAGATGAGAAATGAGGTGCGTTTTAGAAAGCTTTCCCGGTCACACGGTGTACCATCTTCTGGGTTGCTCGTGCATGTTTTCGACGTAGGAAGATGCCCTTGAACCTGGAGAATTGGGACCCATGGGATGGGTACCACGCCGTATTACTTTAAAGGGTCTGCGTTTGCTCACCCAACCTCACCAAACCTCTCAGCCCCAAGAGTGTCCACCCTTATGTCTCAGTCATCTGTGGGTATAGATATGGTCAATCCAGGTGGCATCGCAGCCCCTGAACGAATTTTGTAAGAATTTCTCTCTCTCTCACTGTCTTTGTTTCACGGGTTTTTAAAAGTAATTGATTTTTATAATGGGGTTTAGCTGCTTTGCACTGCTGTGTTTATGCCGCTTTACACCTACTTGACTCACTTACAGAGAGATATCACTACATAGGTTTTAAGATTCTTACTAGTCAGATATATTCTTGGGCGGTGAATAGGGGTTGTTGAGTCCAGTTCACTGAGCAAGGAGTAGGTCTTGTCTATTACATATTGGGTTTATGGAACGGTATCTGAGCTAATTTGAAACCCTTGTTTTATGCATCACCCCACCTCACCTTTCCCGTTAAGCAGCCATAGTGTGTTTTCTAAACGTGCGACTCTGTTCTGTTTTGTAATTCAGTTCAAGGGTAGCGGTTTTTACATTCCCTCTGTAAGTGATATCTTATGATAAGTGTCTTTTTCTGTGTGACTTATTTCACTTAGAATCGTCGTACCTAAATCCACTCATCATGCTGCTCCTAGCCTTAAGACGTTGATTTCATGGCTGAGTGATATTCCATTGTACATAAGGACCACAACTTCTTTATCCATTCTTCTCTTTCCTGGGATGTTTAAGGTGTAACGAAGTGGAGGTTCTTGTCAACAGAGCAGCCCTAAACTTTGGGGTGCCTGTGTCTTGCTAATTTTTAGTTTTCCCAATTTATACGCCCATGAGTGGAAGTGCCCTATGCTCTCTAAGCTGAGTTTTTTAGATGTTTCAGGACACACCGTACACTTCTCCAGAGTGGCTGTTGGCAATTTACAGCCCGCCCATCAGCGTAGCAAGGCTCCCATTTCTCCATGGCCTGTCCTGCATTTCTGGTTTTGACACTTTATTCAGCATGGCCCTTTTGACCGATGGGAAGCGAGACTTCTTTGTAGCGCTGATTTGCCTTTCCAGGTTGCTTGGTTGGCCAAAAAGGGCGTATGCGTTTTTTCCTGAATATATTCAGGAAAAAACGCATACGCCCTTTTTGGCCAAGGGCATCATTGTCGAGGTTTTGCCGCTTTTCCTGTGCTTTAAAGGCGATTCGAATCTACCTCCTGAAATCGGTTTCCTGCAATTCTGCCTTGCTTTCAAATCCTCTTCGTAGCCTTCCCTCCATATATTTGTGGACGAGAGTTATCATTTCTAACTCTGCAGGTTTGTGAATTGCAGTGCCCCTGAGCTCCATTTTTCAGCTCGCTTTCTTGGGAGCTGGCCGCAAAAGCGCAGGATTGCTTCAGGCCCTATTCTGGCTCCGGGCGGCAGGCTGAGCCTGTGGTTAATTCTGCTACCTGATGGGAAAATAGAGTGACCTGTGCCTGTCCCAAAACCTAGAGCTAGTCTCTCATTGGTTCCCCCTCTTCCCGTTCATCCTCAGGACAAATTGCAACGTGTACGGAACAGGAGGTTAAAGGTGCTGATTCTCCAAGGAGGGAGATTGCTAGTAAAGCGGCTGGAATGGCGAACCGGAGCACAAGGAGATGAGAAATGAGGTGCGTTTTAGAAACCTTTCCCGGTCACACGGTGTACCATCTTCTGGGTTTCTCGTGCATGTTTTCGACGTAGGAAGATGCCCTTGAACCTGGAGATTTGGGACCCATGGGATGGGTACCACGCTGTATTACTTTACAGGGTCTGCGTTAGCTCACCCAACCTCACCAAACCTCTCAGCCACAAGAGTGTCCACCCTTATGTCTCAATCAGCTGTGGGTCTAGATATGGTCAATCCAGGTGGCATCGCAGCCCCTGAACGAATTTTGTAAGAATTTCTCTCTCTTTCACTGTCTTTGTTTCACGGGTTTTTAAAAGTAATTGATTTTTATAATAGGGTTTAGCTGCTTTGCACTGCTGTGTTTATGCCGCTTTTCACCCACTTGACTCACTTACAGAGAGATATCAATACATAGGTTTTAAGATTCTTACTAGTCAGATATATTCTTGGGCAGTGAATAGGGGGCGTTGAGTCCAGTTCACTGAGCAAGGAGTAGGTCTTGTCTATTACATATTGGGTTTATGGAACGGTATCTGAGCTAATTTGAAACCCTTGTTTTATGCATCACCCCACCTCACCTTTCCCGTTAAGCAGCCATAGTGTGTTTTCTAAACGTGCGACTCTGTTCTGTTTTGTAATTCAGTTCAAGGGTAGCGGTTTTTACATTCTCTCTGTAAGTGATATCTTATGATAAGTGTCTTTCTGTGTGACTTATTTCACTTAGAATCGTCGTACCTAAATCCACTCATCATGCTGCTCCTAGCCTTATGACGTTGATTTCATGGCTGAGTGATATTCCATTGTACATAAGGACCACAACTTCTTTATCCATTCTTCTCTTTCCTGGGATGTTTAAGGTGTAACGAAGTGGAGGTTCTTGTCAACAGAGCAGCCCTAAACTTTGGGGTGCCTGTGTCTTGCTGATTTTTAGTTTTCCCAATTTATACGCCCATGAGTGGAAGTGCCCTATGCTCTCTAAGCTGAGTTTTTTAGATGTTTCAGGACACACCGTACACTTCTCCAGAGTGGCTGTTGGCAATTTACAGCCCGCCCATCAGCGTAGCAAGGCTCCCATTTCTCCATGGCCTGTCCTGCATTTCTGGTTTTGACACTTTATTCAGCATGGCCCTTTTGACCGATGGGAAGCGAGACTTCTTTGTAGCGCTGATTTGCCTTTGCAGGTTGCTTGGTTGGCCAAAAAGGGCGTATGCGTTTTTTCCTGAATATATTCAGGAAAAAACGCATACGCCCTTTTTGGCCAAGGGCATCATTGTCGAGGTTTTGCCGCTTTTCCTGTGCTTTAAAGGCGATTCGAATCTACCTCCTGGAATCGGTTTCCTGCAATTCTGCCTTGCTTTCAAATCCTCTTCGTTGCCTTCCCTCCATATATTTGTGGACGAGAGTTATCATTTCTAACTCTGCAGGTTTGTGAATTGCAGTGCCCCTGAGCTCCATTTTTCAACTCGCTTTCTTGGGAGCTGGCCGCAAAAGCGCAGGATTGCTTCAGGCCCTATTCTGGCTCCCGGCGGCAGGCTGAGCCTGTGGTTAATTCTTCTTCCTGATGGGAAAATAGAGTGACCTGTGCCTGTCCCAACACCTAGAGCTAGTCTCTCATTGGTTCCCCCTCTTCCCGTTCATCCTCAGGACAAATTGCAACGTGTACGGAACAGGAGGTTAAAGGTGCTGATTCTCCAAGGAGGGAGATTGCTAGTAAAGCGGCTGGAATGGCGAACCGGAGCACAAGGAGATGAGAAATGAGGTGCGTTTTAGAAAGCTTTCCCGGTCACACGGTGTACCATCTTCTGGGTTGCTCGTGCATGTTTTCGACGTAGGAAGATGCCCTTGAACCTGGAGAATTGGGACCCATGGGATGGGTACCACGCCGTATTACTTTAAAGGGTCTGCGTTTGCTCACCCAACCTCACCAAACCTCTCAGCCCCAAGAGTGTCCACCCTTATGTCTCAGTCATCTGTGGGTATAGATATGGTCAATCCAGGTGGCATCGCAGCCCCTGAACGAATTTTGTAAGAATTTCTCTCTCTCTCACTGTCTTTGTTTCACGGGTTTTTAAAAGTAATTGATTTTTATAATGGGGTTTAGCTGCTTTGCACTGCTGTGTTTATGCCGCTTTACACCTACTTGACTCACTTACAGAGAGATATCACTACATAGGTTTTAAGATTCTTACTAGTCAGATATATTCTTGGGCGGTGAATAGGGGTTGTTGAGTCCAGTTCACTGAGCAAGGAGTAGGTCTTGTCTATTACATATTGGGTTTATGGAACGGTATCTGAGCTAATTTGAAACCCTTGTTTTATGCATCACCCCACCTCACCTTTCCCGTTAAGCAGCCATAGTGTGTTTTCTAAACGTGCGACTCTGTTCTGTTTTGTAATTCAGTTCAAGGGTAGCGGTTTTTACATTCCCTCTGTAAGTGATATCTTATGATAAGTGTCTTTTTCTGTGTGACTTATTTCACTTAGAATCGTCGTACCTAAATCCACTCATCATGCTGCTCCTAGCCTTAAGACGTTGATTTCATGGCTGAGTGATATTCCATTGTACATAAGGACCACAACTTCTTTATCCATTCTTCTCTTTCCTGGGATGTTTAAGGTGTAACGAAGTGGAGGTTCTTGTCAACAGAGCAGCCCTAAACTTTGGGGTGCCTGTGTCTTGCTGATTTTTAGTTTTCCCAATTTATACGCCCATGAGTGGAAGTGCCCTATGCTCTCTAAGCTGAGTTTTTTAGATGTTTCAGGACACACCGTACACTTCTCCAGAGTGGCTGTTGGCAATTTACAGCCCGCCCATCAGCGCAGCAAGGCTCCCATTTCTCCATGGCCTGTCCTGCATTTCTGGTTTTGACACTTTATTCAGCATGGCCCTTTTGACCGATGGGAAGCGAGACTTCTTTGTAGCGCTGATTTGCCTTTCCAGGTTGCTTGGTTGGCCAAAAAGGGCGTATGCGTTTTTTCCTGAATATATTCAGGAAAAAACGCATACGCCCTTTTTGGCCAAGGGCATCATTGTCGAGGTTTTGCCGCTTTTCCTGTGCTTTAAAGGCGATTCGAATCTACCTCCTGGAATCGGTTTCCTGCAATTCTGCCTTGCTTTCAAATCCTCTTCGTTGCCTTCCCTCCATATATTTGTGGACGAGAGTTATCATTTCTAACTCTGCAGGTTTGTGAATTGCAGTGCCCCTGAGCTCCATTTTTCAACTCGCTTTCTTGGGAGCTGGCCGCAAAAGCGCAGGATTGCTTCAGGCCCTATTCTGGCTCCGGGCGGCAGGCTGAGCCTGTGGTTAATTCTGCTTCCTGATGGGAAAATAGAGTGACCTGTGCCTGTCCCAACACCTAGAGCTAGTCTCTCATTGGTTCCCCCTCTTCCCGTTCATCCTCAGGACAAATTGCAACGTGTTCGGAACAGGAGGTTAAAGGTGCTGATTCTCCAAGGAGGGAGATTGCTAGTAAAGCGGCTGGAATGGCGAACCGGAGCACAAGGAGATGAGAAATGAGGTGCGTTTTAGAAACCTTTCCCGGTCACACGGTGTACCATCTTCTGGGTTTCTCGTGCATGTTTTCGACGTAGGAAGATGCCCTTGACCCTGGAGATTTGGGACCCATGGGATGGGTACCACGCCGTATTACTTTACAGGGTCTGCGTTAGCTCACCCAACCTCACCAAACCTCTCAGCCCCAAGAGTGTCCACCCTTATGTCTCAATCAGCTGTGGGTCTAGATATGGTCAATCCAGGTGGCATCGCAGCCCCTGAACGAATTTTGTAAGAATTTCTCTCTCTTTCACTGTCTTTGTTTCACGGGTTTTTAAAAGTAATTGATTTTTATAATAGGGTTTAGCTGCTTTGCACTGCTGTGTTTATGCTGCTTTACACCCACTTGACTCACTTACAGAGAGATATCAATACATAGGTTTTAAGATTCTTACTAGTCAGATATATTCTTGGGTGGTGAATAGGGGGCGTTGAGTCCAGTTCACTGAGCAAGGAGTAGGTCTGGTCTATTACATATTGGGTTTATGGAACGGTATCTGAGCTAATTTGAAACCCTTGTTTTATGCATCACCCCACCTCACCTTTCCCGTTAAGCAGCCATAGTGTGTTTTCTAAACGTGCGACTCTGTTCTGTTTTGTAATTCAGTTCAAGGGTAGCGGTTTTTACATTCTCTCTGTAAGTGATATCTTATGATAAGTGTCTTTCTGTGTGACTTATTTCACTTAGAATCGTCATACCTAAATCCACTCATCATGCTGCTCCTAGCCTTATGACGTTGATTTCATGGCTGAGTGATATTCCATTGTACATAAGGACCACAACTTCTTTATCCATTCTTCTCTTTCCTGGGATGTTTAAGGTGTAACGAAGTGGAGGTTCTTGTCAACAGAGCAGCCCTAAACTTTGGGGTGCCTGTGTCTTGCTGATTTTTAGTTTTCCCAATTTATACGCCCATGAGTGGAAGTGCCCTATGCTCTCTAAGCTGAGTTTTTTAGATGTTTCAGGACACACCGTACACTTCTCCAGAGTGGCTGTTGGCAATTTACAGCCCGCCCATCAGCGTAGCAAGGCTCCCATTTCTCCATGGCCTGTCCTGCATTTCTGGTTTTGACACTTTATTCAGCATGGCCCTTTTGACCGATGGGAAGCGAGACTTCTTTGTAGCGCTGATTTGCCTTTCCAGGTTGCTTGGTTGGCCAAAAAGGGCGTATGCGTTTTTTCCTGAATATATTCAGGAAAAAACGCATACGCCCTTTTTGGCCAAGGGCATCATTGTCGAGGTTTTGCCGCTTTTCCTGTGCTTTAAAGGCGATTCGAATCTACCTCCTGGAATCGGTTTCCTGCAATTCTGCCTTGCTTTCAAATCCTCTTCGTTGCCTTCCCTCCATATATTTGTGGACGAGAGTTATCATTTCTAACTCTGCAGGTTTGTGAATTGCAGTGCCCCTGAGCTCCATTTTTCAACTCGCTTTCTTGGGAGCTGGCCGCAAAAGCGCAGGATTGCTTCAGGCCCTATTCTGGCTCCGGGCGGCAGGCTGAGCCTGTGGTTAATTCTGCTTCCTGATGGGAAAATAGAGTGACCTGTGCCTGTCCCAACACCTAGAGCTAGTCTCTCATTGGTTCCCCCTCTTCCCGTTCATCCTCAGGACAAATTGCAACGTGTTCGGAACAGGAGGTTAAAGGTGCTGATTCTCCCAGGAGGGAGATTGCTAGTAAAGCGGCTGGAATGGCGAACCGGAGCACAAGGAGATGAGAAATGAGGTGCGTTTTAGAAACCTTTCCCGGTCACACGGTGTACCATCTTCTGGGTTTCTCGTGCATGTTTTCGACGTAGGAAGATGCCCTTGAACCTGGAGATTTGGGACCCATGGGATGGGTACCACGCCGTATTACTTTACAGGGTCTGCGTTAGCTCACCCAACCTCACCAAACCTCTCAGCCCCAAGAGTGTCCACCCTTATGTCTCAATCAGCTGTGGGTCTAGATATGGTCAATCCAGGTGGCATCGCAGCCCCTGAACGAATTTTGTAAGAATTTCTCTCTCTTTCACTGTCTTTGTTTCACGGGTTTTTAAAAGTAATTGATTTTTATAATAGGGTTTAGCTGCTTTGCACTGCTGTGTTTATGCCGCTTTTCACCCACTTGACTCACTTACAGAGAAATATCAATACATAGGTTTTAAGATTCTTACTAGTCAGATATATTCTTGGGCGGTGAATAGGGGGCGTTGAGTCCAGTTCACTGAGCAAGGAGTAGGTCTTGTCTATTACATATTGGGTTTATGGAACGGTATCTGAGCTAATTTGAAACCCTTGTTTTATGCATCACCCCACCTCACCTTTCCCGTTAAGCAGCCATAGTGTGTTTTCTAAACGTGCGACTCTGTTCTGTTTTGTAATTCAGTTCAAGGGTAGCGGTTTTTACATTCTCTCTGTAAGTGATATCTTATGATAAGTGTCTTTCTGTGTGACTTATTTCACTTAGAATCGTCGTACCTAAATCCACTCATCATGCTGCTCCTAGCCTTATGACGTTGATTTCATGGCTGAGTGATATTCCATTGTACATAAGGACCACAACTTCTTTATCCATTCTTCTCTTTCCTGGGATGTTTAAGGTGTAACGAAGTGGAGGTTCTTGTCAACAGAGCAGCCCTAAACTTTGGGGTGCCTGTGTCTTGCTGATTTTTAGTTTTCCCAATTTATACGCCCATGAGTGGAAGTGCCCTATGCTCTCTAAGCTGAGTTTTTTAGATGTTTCAGGACACACCGTACACTTCTCCAGAGTGGCTGTTGGCAATTTACAGCCCGCCCATCAGCGTAGCAAGGCTCCCATTTCTCCATGGCCTGTCCTGCATTTCTGGTTTTGACACTTTATTCAGCATGGCCCTTTTGACCGATGGGAAGCGAGACTTCTTTGTAGCGCTGATTTGCCTTTCCAGGTTGCTTGGTTGGCCAAAAAGGGCGTATGCGTTTTTTCCTGAATATATTCAGGAAAAAACGCATACGCCCTTTTTGGCCAAGGGCATCATTGTCGAGGTTTTGCCGCATTTCCTGTGCTTTAAAGGCGATTCGAATCTACCTCCTGGAATCGGTTTCCTGCAATTCTGCCTTGCTTTCAAATCCTCTTCGTTGCCTTCCCTCCATATATTTGTGGACGAGAGTTATCATTTCTAACTCTGCAGGTTTGTGAATTGCAGTGCCCCTGAGCTCCATTTTTCAACTCGCTTTCTTGGGAGCTGGCCGCAAAAGCGCAGGATTGCTTCAGGCCCTATTCTGGCTCCCGGCGGCAGGCTGAGCCTGTGGTTAATTCTTCTTCCTGATGGGAAAATAGAGTGACCTGTGCCTGTCCCAACACCTAGAGCTAGTCTCTCATTGGTTCCCCCTCTTCCCGTTCATCCTCAGGACAAATTGCAACGTGTACGGAACAGGAGGTTAAAGGTGCTGATTCTCCAAGGAGGGAGATTGCTAGTAAAGCGGCTGGAATGGCGAACCGGAGCACAAGGAGATGAGAAATGAGGTGCGTTTTAGAAAGCTTTCCCGGTCACACGGTGTACCATCTTCTGGGTTGCTCGTGCATGTTTTCGACGTAGGAAGATGCCCTTGAACCTGTAGAATTGGGACCCATGGGATGGGTACCACGCCGTATTACTTTAAAGGGTCTGCGTTTGCTCACCCAACCTCACCAAACCTCTCAGCCCCAAGAGTGTCCACCCTTATGTCTCAGTCATCTGTGGGTATAGATATGGTCAATCCAGGTGGCATCGCAGCCCCTGAACGAATTTTGTAAGAATTTCTCTCTCTCTCACTGTCTTTGTTTCACGGGTTTTTAAAAGTAATTGATTTTTATAATGGGGTTTAGCTGCTTTGCACTGCTGTGTTTATGCCGCTTTACACCTACTTGACTCACTTACAGAGAGATATCACTACATAGGTTTTAAGATTCTTACTAGTCAGATATATTCTTGGGCGGTGAATAGGGGTTGTTGAGTCCAGTTCACTGAGCAAGGAGTAGGTCTTGTCTATTACATATTGGGTTTATGGAACGGTATCTGAGCTAATTTGAAACCCTTGTTTTATGCATCACCCCACCTCACCTTTCCCGTTAAGCAGCCATAGTGTGTTTTCTAAACGTGCGACTCTGTTCTGTTTTGTAATTCAGTTCAAGGGTAGCGGTTTTTACATTCCCTCTGTAAGTGATATCTTATGATAAGTGTCTTTTTCTGTGTGACTTATTTCACTTAGAATCGTCGTACCTAAATCCACTCATCATGCTGCTCCTAGCCTTAAGACGTTGATTTCATGGCTGAGTGATATTCCATTGTACATAAGGACCACAACTTCTTTATCCATTCTTCTCTTTCCTGGGATGTTTAAGGTGTAACGAAGTGGAGGTTCTTGTCAACAGAGCAGCCCTAAACTTTGGGGTGCCTGTGTCTTGCTGATTTTTAGTTTTCCCAATTTATACGCCCATGAGTGGAAGTGCCCTATGCTCTCTAAGCTGAGTTTTTTAGATGTTTCAGGACACACCGTACACTTCTCCAGAGTGGCTGTTGGCAATTTACAGCCCGCCCATCAGCGTAGCAAGGCTCCCATTTCTCCATGGCCTGTCCTGCATTTCTGGTTTTGACACTTTATTCAGCATGGCCCTTTTGACCGATGGGAAGCGAGACTTCTTTGTAGCGCTGATTTGCCTTTCCAGGTTGCTTGGTTGGCCAAAAAGGGCGTATGCGTTTTTTCCTGAATATATTCAGGAAAAAACGCATACGCCCTTTTTGGCCAAGGGCATCATTGTCGAGGTTTTGCCGCTTTTCCTGTGCTTTAAAGGCGATTCGAATCTACCTCCTGGAATCGGTTTCCTGCAATTCTGCCTTGCTTTCAAATCCTCTTCGTTGCCTTCCCTCCATATATTTGTGGACGAGAGTTATCATTTCTAACTCTGCAGGTTTGTGAATTGCAGTGCCCCTGAGCTCCATTTTTCAACTCGCTTTCTTGGGAGCTGGCCGCAAAAGCGCAGGATTGCTTCAGGCCCTATTCTGGCTCCGGGCGGCAGGCTGAGCCTGTGGTTAATTCTGCTTCCTGATGGGAAAATAGAGTGACCTGTGCCTGTCCCAACACCTAGAGCTAGTCTCTCATTGGTTCCCCCTCTTCCCGTTCATCCTCAGGACAAATTGCAACGTGTTCGGAACAGGAGGTTAAAGGTGCTGATTCTCCAAGGAGGGAGATTGCTAGTAAAGCGGCTGGAATGGCGAACCGGAGCACAAGGAGATGAGAAATGAGGTGCGTTTTAGAAACCTTTCCCGGTCACACGGTGTACCATCTTCTGGGTTTCTCGTGCATGTTTTCGACGTAGGAAGATGCCCTTGACCCTGGAGATTTGGGACCCATGGGATGGGTACCACGCCGTATTACTTTACAGGGTCTGCGTTAGCTCACCCAACCTCACCAAACCTCTCAGCCCCAAGAGTGTCCACCCTTATGTCTCAATCAGCTGTGGGTCTAGATATGGTCAATCCAGGTGGCATCGCAGCCCCTGAACGAATTTTGTAAGAATTTCTCTCTCTTTCACTGTCTTTGTTTCACGGGTTTTTAAAAGTAATTGATTTTTATAATAGGGTTTAGCTGCTTTGCACTGCTGTGTTTATGCTGCTTTACACCCACTTGACTCACTTACAGAGAGATATCAATACATAGGTTTTAAGATTCTTACTAGTCAGATATATTCTTGGGTGGTGAATAGGGGGCGTTGAGTCCAGTTCACTGAGCAAGGAGTAGGTCTGGTCTATTACATATTGGGTTTATGGAACGGTATCTGAGCTAATTTGAAACCCTTGTTTTATGCATCACCCCACCTCACCTTTCCCGTTAAGCAGCCATAGTGTGTTTTCTAAACGTGCGACTCTGTTCTGTTTTGTAATTCAGTTCAAGGGTAGCGGTTTTTACATTCTCTCTGTAAGTGATATCTTATGATAAGTGTCTTTCTGTGTGACTTATTTCACTTAGAATCGTCATACCTAAATCCACTCATCATGCTGCTCCTAGCCTTATGACGTTGATTTCATGGCTGAGTGATATTCCATTGTACATAAGGACCACAACTTCTTTATCCATTCTTCTCTTTCCTGGGATGTTTCAGGTGTAACGAAGTGGAGGTTCTTGTCAACAGAGCAGCCCTAAACTTTGGGGTGCCTGTGTCTTGCTGATTTTTAGTTTTCCCAATTTATACGCCCATGAGTGGAAGTGCCCTATGCTCTCTAAGCTGAGTTTTTTAGATGTTTCAGGACACACCGTACACTTCTCCAGAGTGGCTGTTGGCAATTTACAGCCCGCCCATCAGCGTAGCAAGGCTCCCATTTCTCCATGGCCTGTCCTGCATTTCTGGTTTTGACACTTTATTCAGCATGGCCCTTTTGACCGATGGGAAGCGAGACTTCTTTGTAGCGCTGATTTGCCTTTCCAGGTTGCTTGGTTGGCCAAAAAGGGCGTATGCGTTTTTTCCTGAATATATTCAGGAAAAAACGCATACGCCCTTTTTGGCCAAGGGCATCATTGTCGAGGTTTTGCCGCTTTTCCTGTGCTTTAAAGGCGATTCGAATCTACCTCCTGGAATCGGTTTCCTGCAATTCTGCCTTGCTTTCAAATCCTCTTCGTTGCCTTCCCTCCATATATTTGTGGACGAGAGTTATCATTTCTAACTCTGCAGGTTTGTGAATTGCAGTGCCCCTGAGCTCCATTTTTCAACTCGCTTTCTTGGGAGCTGGCCGCAAAAGCGCAGGATTGCTTCAGGCCCTATTCTGGCTCCGGGCGGCAGGCTGAGCCTGTGGTTAATTCTGCTTCCTGATGGGAAAATAGAGTGACCTGTGCCTGTCCCAACACCTAGAGCTAGTCTCTCATTGGTTCCCCCTCTTCCCGTTCATCCTCAGGACAAATTGCAACGTGTTCGGAACAGGAAGTTAAAGGTGCTGATTCTCCCAGGAGGGAGATTGCTAGTAAAGCGGCTGGAATGGCGAACCGGAGCACAAGGAGATGAGAAATGAGGTGCGTTTTAGAAACCTTTCCCGGTCACACGGTGTACCATCTTCTGGGTTTCTCGTGCATGTTTTCGACGTAGGAAGATGCCCTTGAACCTGGAGATTTGGGACCCATGGGATGGGTACCACGCCGTATTACTTTACAGGGTCTGCGTTAGCTCACCCAACCTCACCAAACCTCTCAGCCCCAAGAGTGTCCACCCTTATGTCTCAATCAGCTGTGGGTCTAGATATGGTCAATCCAGGTGGCATCGCAGCCCCTGAACGAATTTTGTAAGAATTTCTCTCTCTTTCACTGTCTTTGTTTCACGGGTTTTTAAAAGTAATTGATTTTTATAATAGGGTTTAGCTGCTTTGCACTGCTGTGTTTATGCCGCTTTTCACCCACTTGACTCACTTACAGAGAAATATCAATACATAGGTTTTAAGATTCTTACTAGTCAGATATATTCTTGGGCGGTGAATAGGGGGCGTTGAGTCCAGTTCACTGAGCAAGGAGTAGGTCTTGTCTATTACATATTGGGTTTATGGAACGGTATCTGAGCTAATTTGAAACCCTTGTTTTATGCATCACCCCACCTCACCTTTCCCGTTAAGCAGCCATAGTGTGTTTTCTAAACGTGCGACTCTGTTCTGTTTTGTAATTCAGTTCAAGGGTAGCGGTTTTTACATTCTCTCTGTAAGTGATATCTTATGATAAGTGTCTTTCTGTGTGACTTATTTCACTTAGAATCGTCGTACCTAAATCCACTCATCATGCTGCTCCTAGCCTTATGACGTTGATTTCATGGCTGAGTGATATTCCATTGTACATAAGGACCACAACTTCTTTATCCATTCTTCTCTTTCCTGGGATGTTTAAGGTGTAACGAAGTGGAGGTTCTTGTCAACAGAGCAGCCCTAAACTTTGGGGTGCCTGTGTCTTGCTGATTTTTAGTTTTCCCAATTTATACGCCCATGAGTGGAAGTGCCCTATGCTCTCTAAGCTGAGTTTTTTAGATGTTTCAGGACACACCGTACACTTCTCCAGAGTGGCTGTTGGCAATTTACAGCCCGCCCATCAGCGTAGCAAGGCTCCCATTTCTCCATGGCCTGTCCTGCATTTCTGGTTTTGACACTTTATTCAGCATGGCCCTTTTGACCGATGGGAAGCGAGACTTCTTTGTAGCGCTGATTTGCCTTTCCAGGTTGCTTGGTTGGCCAAAAAGGGCGTATGCGTTTTTTCCTGAATATATTCAGGAAAAAACGCATACGCCCTTTTTGGCCAAGGGCATCATTGTCGAGGTTTTGCCGCATTTCCTGTGCTTTAAAGGCGATTCGAATCTACCTCCTGGAATCGGTTTCCTGCAATTCTGCCTTGCTTTCAAATCCTCTTCGTTGCCTTCCCTCCATATATTTGTGGACGAGAGTTATCATTTCTAACTCTGCAGGTTTGTGAATTGCAGTGCCCCTGAGCTCCATTTTTCAACTCGCTTTCTTGGGAGCTGGCCGCAAAAGCGCAGGATTGCTTCAGGCCCTATTCTGGCTCCCGGCGGCAGGCTGAGCCTGTGGTTAATTCTTCTTCCTGATGGGAAAATAGAGTGACCTGTGCCTGTCCCAACACCTAGAGCTAGTCTCTCATTGGTTCCCCCTCTTCCCGTTCATCCTCAGGACAAATTGCAACGTGTACGGAACAGGAGGTTAAAGGTGCTGATTCTCCAAGGAGGGAGATTGCTAGTAAAGCGGCTGGAATGGCGAACCGGAGCACAAGGAGATGAGAAATGAGGTGCGTTTTAGAAAGCTTTCCCGGTCACACGGTGTACCATCTTCTGGGTTGCTCGTGCATGTTTTCGACGTAGGAAGATGCCCTTGAACCTGGAGAATTGGGACCCATGGGATGGGTACCACGCCGTATTACTTTAAAGGGTCTGCGTTTGCTCACCCAACCTCACCAAACCTCTCAGCCCCAAGAGTGTCCACCCTTATGTCTCAGTCATCTGTGGGTATAGATATGGTCAATCCAGGTGGCATCGCAGCCCCTGAACGAATTTTGTAAGAATTTCTCTCTCTCTCACTGTCTTTGTTTCACGGGTTTTTAAAAGTAATTGATTTTTATAATGGGGTTTAGCTGCTTTGCACTGCTGTGTTTATGCCGCTTTACACCTACTTGACTCACTTACAGAGAGATATCACTACATAGGTTTTAAGATTCTTACTAGTCAGATATATTCTTGGGCGGTGAATAGGGGTTGTTGAGTCCAGTTCACTGAGCAAGGAGTAGGTCTTGTCTATTACATATTGGGTTTATGGAACGGTATCTGAGCTAATTTGAAACCCTTGTTTTATGCATCACCCCACCTCACCTTTCCCGTTAAGCAGCCATAGTGTGTTTTCTAAACGTGCGACTCTGTTCTGTTTTGTAATTCAGTTCAAGGGTAGCGGTTTTTACATTCCCTCTGTAAGTGATATCTTATGATAAGTGTCTTTTTCTGTGTGACTTATTTCACTTAGAATCGTCGTACCTAAATCCACTCATCATGCTGCTCCTAGCCTTAAGACGTTGATTTCATGGCTGAGTGATATTCCATTGTACATAAGGACCACAACTTCTTTATCCATTCTTCTCTTTCCTGGGATGTTTAAGGTGTAACGAAGTGGAGGTTCTTGTCAACAGAGCAGCCCTAAACTTTGGGGTGCCTGTGTCTTGCTGATTTTTAGTTTTCCCAATTTATACGCCCATGAGTGGAAGTGCCCTATGCTCTCTAAGCTGAGTTTTTTAGATGTTTCAGGACACACCGTACACTTCTCCAGAGTGGCTGTTGGCAATTTACAGCCCGCCCATCAGCGTAGCAAGGCTCCCATTTCTCCATGGCCTGTCCTGCATTTCTGGTTTTGACACTTTATTCAGCATGGCCCTTTTGACCGATGGGAAGCGAGACTTCTTTGTAGCGCTGATTTGCCTTTCCAGGTTGCTTGGTTGGCCAAAAAGGGCGTATGCGTTTTTTCCTGAATATATTCAGGAAAAAACGCATACGCCCTTTTTGGCCAAGGGCATCATTGTCGAGGTTTTGCCGCTTTTCCTGTGCTTTAAAGGCGATTCGAATCTACCTCCTGGAATCGGTTTCCTGCAATTCTGCCTTGCTTTCAAATCCTCTTCGTTGCCTTCCCTCCATATATTTGTGGACGAGAGTTATCATTTCTAACTCTGCAGGTTTGTGAATTGCAGTGCCCCTGAGCTCCATTTTTCAACTCGCTTTCTTGGGAGCTGGCCGCAAAAGCGCAGGATTGCTTCAGGCCCTATTCTGGCTCCGGGCGGCAGGCTGAGCCTGTGGTTAATTCTGCTTCCTGATGGGAAAATAGAGTGACCTGTGCCTGTCCCAACACCTAGAGCTAGTCTCTCATTGGTTCCCCCTCTTCCCGTTCATCCTCAGGACAAATTGCAACGTGTTCGGAACAGGAGGTTAAAGGTGCTGATTCTCCAAGGAGGGAGATTGCTAGTAAAGCGGCTGGAATGGCGAACCGGAGCACAAGGAGATGAGAAATGAGGTGCGTTTTAGAAACCTTTCCCGGTCACACGGTGTACCATCTTCTGGGTTTCTCGTGCATGTTTTCGACGTAGGAAGATGCCCTTGACCCTGGAGATTTGGGACCCATGGGATGGGTACCACGCCGTATTACTTTACAGGGTCTGCGTTAGCTCACCCAACCTCACCAAACCTCTCAGCCCCAAGAGTGTCCACCCTTATGTCTCAATCAGCTGTGGGTCTAGATATGGTCAATCCAGGTGGCATCGCAGCCCCTGAACGAATTTTGTAAGAATTTCTCTCTCTTTCACTGTCTTTGTTTCACGGGTTTTTAAAAGTAATTGATTTTTATAATAGGGTTTAGCTGCTTTGCACTGCTGTGTTTATGCTGCTTTACACCCACTTGACTCACTTACAGAGAGATATCAATACATAGGTTTTAAGATTCTTACTAGTCAGATATATTCTTGGGTGGTGAATAGGGGGCGTTGAGTCCAGTTCACTGAGCAAGGAGTAGGTCTGGTCTATTACATATTGGGTTTATGGAACGGTATCTGAGCTAATTTGAAACCCTTGTTTTATGCATCACCCCACCTCACCTTTCCCGTTAAGCAGCCATAGTGTGTTTTCTAAACGTGCGACTCTGTTCTGTTTTGTAATTCAGTTCAAGGGTAGCGGTTTTTACATTCTCTCTGTAAGTGATATCTTATGATAAGTGTCTTTCTGTGTGACTTATTTCACTTAGAATCGTCATACCTAAATCCACTCATCATGCTGCTCCTAGCCTTATGACGTTGATTTCATGGCTGAGTGATATTCCATTGTACATAAGGACCACAACTTCTTTATCCATTCTTCTCTTTCCTGGGATGTTTCAGGTGTAACGAAGTGGAGGTTCTTGTCAACAGAGCAGCCCTAAACTTTGGGGTGCCTGTGTCTTGCTGATTTTTAGTTTTCCCAATTTATACGCCCATGAGTGGAAGTGCCCTATGCTCTCTAAGCTGAGTTTTTTAGATGTTTCAGGACACACCGTACACTTCTCCAGAGTGGCTGTTGGCAATTTACAGCCCGCCCATCAGCGTAGCAAGGCTCCCATTTCTCCATGGCCTGTCCTGCATTTCTGGTTTTGACACTTTATTCAGCATGGCCCTTTTGACCGATGGGAAGCGAGACTTCTTTGTAGCGCTGATTTGCCTTTCCAGGTTGCTTGGTTGGCCAAAAAGGGCGTATGCGTTTTTTCCTGAATATATTCAGGAAAAAACGCATACGCCCTTTTTGGCCAAGGGCATCATTGTCGAGGTTTTGCCGCTTTTCCTGTGCTTTAAAGGCGATTCGAATCTACCTCCTGGAATCGGTTTCCTGCAATTCTGCCTTGCTTTCAAATCCTCTTCGTTGCCTTCCCTCCATATATTTGTGGACGAGAGTTATCATTTCTAACTCTGCAGGTTTGTGAATTGCAGTGCCCCTGAGCTCCATTTTTCAACTCGCTTTCTTGGGAGCTGGCCGCAAAAGCGCAGGATTGCTTCAGGCCCTATTCTGGCTCCGGGCGGCAGGCTGAGCCTGTGGTTAATTCTGCTTCCTGATGGGAAAATAGAGTGACCTGTGCCTGTCCCAACACCTAGAGCTAGTCTCTCATTGGTTCCCCCTCTTCCCGTTCATCCTCAGGACAAATTGCAACGTGTTCGGAACAGGAAGTTAAAGGTGCTGATTCTCCCAGGAGGGAGATTGCTAGTAAAGCGGCTGGAATGGCGAACCGGAGCACAAGGAGATGAGAAATGAGGTGCGTTTTAGAAACCTTTCCCGGTCACACGGTGTACCATCTTCTGGGTTTCTCGTGCATGTTTTCGACGTAGGAAGATGCCCTTGAACCTGGAGATTTGGGACCCATGGGATGGGTACCACGCCGTATTACTTTACAGGGTCTGCGTTAGCTCACCCAACCTCACCAAACCTCTCAGCCCCAAGAGTGTCCACCCTTATGTCTCAATCAGCTGTGGGTCTAGATATGGTCAATCCAGGTGGCATCGCAGCCCCTGAACGAATTTTGTAAGAATTTCTCTCTCTTTCACTGTCTTTGTTTCACGGGTTTTTAAAAGTAATTGATTTTTATAATAGGGTTTAGCTGCTTTGCACTGCTGTGTTTATGCCGCTTTTCACCCACTTGACTCACTTACAGAGAGATATCAATACATAGGTTTTAAGATTCTTACTAGTCAGATATATTCTTGGGCGGTGAATAGGGGGCGTTGAGTCCAGTTCACTGAGCAAGGAGTAGGTCTTGTCTATTACATATTGGGTTTATGGAACGGTATCTGAGCTAATTTGAAACCCTTGTTTTATGCATCACCCCACCTCACCTTTCCCGTTAAGCAGCCATAGTGTGTTTTCTAAACGTGCGACTCTGTTCTGTTTTGTAATTCAGTTCAAGGGTAGCGGTTTTTACATTCTCTCTGTAAGTGATATCTTATGATAAGTGTCTTTCTGTGTGACTTATTTCACTTAGAATCGTCGTACCTAAATCCACTCATCATGCTGCTCCTAGCCTTATGACGTTGATTTCATGGCTGAGTGATATTCCATTGTACATAAGGACCACAACTTCTTTATCCATTCTTCTCTTTCCTGGGATGTTTAAGGTGTAACGAAGTGGAGGTTCTTGTCAACAGAGCAGCCCTAAACTTTGGGGTGCCTGTGTCTTGCTGATTTTTAGTTTTCCCAATTTATACGCCCATGAGTGGAAGTGCCCTATGCTCTCTAAGCTGAGTTTTTTAGATGTTTCAGGACACACCGTACACTTCTCCAGAGTGGCTGTTGGCAATTTACAGCCCGCCCATCAGCGTAGCAAGGCTCCCATTTCTCCATGGCCTGTCCTGCATTTCTGGTTTTGACACTTTATTCAGCATGGCCCTTTTGACCGATGGGAAGCGAGACTTCTTTGTAGCGCTGATTTGCCTTTCCAGGTTGCTTGGTTGGCCAAAAAGGGCGTATGCGTTTTTTCCTGAATATATTCAGGAAAAAACGCATACGCCCTTTTTGGCCAAGGGCATCATTGTCGAGGTTTTGCCGCATTTCCTGTGCTTTAAAGGCGATTCGAATCTACCTCCTGGAATCGGTTTCCTGCAATTCTGCCTTGCTTTCAAATCCTCTTCGTTGCCTTCCCTCCATATATTTGTGGACGAGAGTTATCATTTCTAACTCTGCAGGTTTGTGAATTGCAGTGCCCCTGAGCTCCATTTTTCAACTCGCTTTCTTGGGAGCTGGCCGCAAAAGCGCAGGATTGCTTCAGGCCCTATTCTGGCTCCCGGCGGCAGGCTGAGCCTGTGGTTAATTCTTCTTCCTGATGGGAAAATAGAGTGACCTGTGCCTGTCCCAACACCTAGAGCTAGTCTCTCATTGGTTCCCCCTCTTCCCGTTCATCCTCAGGACAAATTGCAACGTGTACGGAACAGGAGGTTAAAGGTGCTGATTCTCCAAGGAGGGAGATTGCTAGTAAAGCGGCTGGAATGGCGAACCGGAGCACAAGGAGATGAGAAATGAGGTGCGTTTTAGAAAGCTTTCCCGGTCACACGGTGTACCATCTTCTGGGTTGCTCGTGCATGTTTTCGACGTAGGAAGATGCCCTTGAACCTGGAGAATTGGGACCCATGGGATGGGTACCACGCCGTATTACTTTAAAGGGTCTGCGTTTGCTCACCCAACCTCACCAAACCTCTCAGCCCCAAGAGTGTCCACCCTTATGTCTCAGTCATCTGTGGGTATAGATATGGTCAATCCAGGTGGCATCGCAGCCCCTGAACGAATTTTGTAAGAATTTCTCTCTCTCTCACTGTCTTTGTTTCACGGGTTTTTAAAAGTAATTGATTTTTATAATGGGGTTTAGCTGCTTTGCACTGCTGTGTTTATGCCGCTTTACACCTACTTGACTCACTTACAGAGAGATATCACTACATAGGTTTTAAGATTCTTACTAGTCAGATATATTCTTGGGCGGTGAATAGGGGTTGTTGAGTCCAGTTCACTGAGCAAGGAGTAGGTCTTGTCTATTACATATTGGGTTTATGGAACGGTATCTGAGCTAATTTGAAACCCTTGTTTTATGCATCACCCCACCTCACCTTTCCCGTTAAGCAGCCATAGTGTGTTTTCTAAACGTGCGACTCTGTTCTGTTTTGTAATTCAGTTCAAGGGTAGCGGTTTTTACATTCCCTCTGTAAGTGATATCTTATGATAAGTGTCTTTTTCTGTGTGACTTATTTCACTTAGAATCGTCGTACCTAAATCCACTCATCATGCTGCTCCTAGCCTTAAGACGTTGATTTCATGGCTGAGTGATATTCCATTGTACATAAGGACCACAACTTCTTTATCCATTCTTCTCTTTCCTGGGATGTTTAAGGTGTAACGAAGTGGAGGTTCTTGTCAACAGAGCAGCCCTAAACTTTGGGGTGCCTGTGTCTTGCTGATTTTTAGTTTTCCCAATTTATACGCCCATGAGTGGAAGTGCCCTATGCTCTCTAAGCTGAGTTTTTTAGATGTTTCAGGACACACCGTACACTTCTCCAGAGTGGCTGTTGGCAATTTACAGCCCGCCCATCAGCGTAGCAAGGCTCCCATTTCTCCATGGCCTGTCCTGCATTTCTGGTTTTGACACTTTATTCAGCATGGCCCTTTTGACCGATGGGAAGCGAGACTTCTTTGTAGCGCTGATTTGCCTTTCCAGGTTGCTTGGTTGGCCAAAAAGGGCGTATGCGTTTTTTCCTGAATATATTCAGGAAAAAACGCATACGCCCTTTTTGGCCAAGGGCATCATTGTCGAGGTTTTGCCGCTTTTCCTGTGCTTTAAAGGCGATTCGAATCTACCTCCTGGAATCGGTTTCCTGCAATTCTGCCTTGCTTTCAAATCCTCTTCGTTGCCTTCCCTCCATATATTTGTGGACGAGAGTTATCATTTCTAACTCTGCAGGTTTGTGAATTGCAGTGCCCCTGAGCTCCATTTTTCAACTCGCTTTCTTGGGAGCTGGCCGCAAAAGCGCAGGATTGCTTCAGGCCCTATTCTGGCTCCGGGCGGCAGGCTGAGCCTGTGGTTAATTCTGCTTCCTGATGGGAAAATAGAGTGACCTGTGCCTGTCCCAACACCTAGAGCTAGTCTCTCATTGGTTCCCCCTCTTCCCGTTCATCCTCAGGACAAATTGCAACGTGTTCGGAACAGGAGGTTAAAGGTGCTGATTCTCCCAGGAGGGAGATTGCTAGTAAAGCGGCTGGAATGGCGAACCGGAGCACAAGGAGATGAGAAATGAGGTGCGTTTTAGAAACCTTTCCCGGTCACACGGTGTACCATCTTCTGGGTTTCTCGTGCATGTTTTCGACGTAGGAAGATGCCCTTGAACCTGGAGATTTGGGACCCATGGGATGGGTACCACGCCGTATTACTTTACAGGGTCTGCGTTAGCTCACCCAACCTCACCAAACCTCTCAGCCCCAAGAGTGTCCACCCTTATGTCTCAATCAGCTGTGGGTCTAGATATGGTCAATCCAGGTGGCATCGCAGCCCCTGAACGAATTTTGTAAGAATTTCTCTCTCTTTCACTGTCTTTGTTTCACGGGTTTTTAAAAGTAATTGATTTTTATAATAGGGTTTAGCTGCTTTGCACTGCTGTGTTTATGCCGCTTTTCACCCACTTGACTCACTTACAGAGAGATATCAATACATAGGTTTTAAGATTCTTACTAGTCAGATATATTCTTGGGCGGTGAATAGGGGGCGTTGAGTCCAGTTCACTGAGCAAGGAGTAGGTCTTGTCTATTACATATTGGGTTTATGGAACGGTATCTGAGCTAATTTGAAACCCTTGTTTTATGCATCACCCCACCTCACCTTTCCCGTTAAGCAGCCATAGTGTGTTTTCTAAACGTGCGACTCTGTTCTGTTTTGTAATTCAGTTCAAGGGTAGCGGTTTTTACATTCTCTCTGTAAGTGATATCTTATGATAAGTGTCTTTCTGTGTGACTTATTTCACTTAGAATCGTCGTACCTAAATCCACTCATCATGCTGCTCCTAGCCTTATGACGTTGATTTCATGGCTGAGTGATATTCCATTGTACATAAGGACCACAACTTCTTTATCCATTCTTCTCTTTCCTGGGATGTTTAAGGTGTAACGAAGTGGAGGTTCTTGTCAACAGAGCAGCCCTAAACTTTGGGGTGCCTGTGTCTTGCTGATTTTTAGTTTTCCCAATTTATACGCCCATGAGTGGAAGTGCCCTATGCTCTCTAAGCTGAGTTTTTTAGATGTTTCAGGACACACCGTACACTTCTCCAGAGTGGCTGTTGGCAATTTACAGCCCGCCCATCAGCGTAGCAAGGCTCCCATTTCTCCATGGCCTGTCCTGCATTTCTGGTTTTGACACTTTATTCAGCATGGCCCTTTTGACCGATGGGAAGCGAGACTTCTTTGTAGCGCTGATTTGCCTTTCCAGGTTGCTTGGTTGGCCAAAAAGGGCGTATGCGTTTTTTCCTGAATATATTCAGGAAAAAACGCATACGCCCTTTTTGGCCAAGGGCATCATTGTCGAGGTTTTGCCGCATTTCCTGTGCTTTAAAGGCGATTCGAATCTACCTCCTGGAATCGGTTTCCTGCAATTCTGCCTTGCTTTCAAATCCTCTTCGTTGCCTTCCCTCCATATATTTGTGGACGAGAGTTATCATTTCTAACTCTGCAGGTTTGTGAATTGCAGTGCCCCTGAGCTCCATTTTTCAACTCGCTTTCTTGGGAGCTGGCCGCAAAAGCGCAGGATTGCTTCAGGCCCTATTCTGGCTCCGGGCGGCAGGCTGAGCCTGTGGTTAATTCTGCTTCCTGATGGGAAAATAGAGTGACCTGTGCCTGTCCCAACACCTAGAGCTAGTCTCTCATTGGTTCCCCCTCTTCCCGTTCATCCTCAGGACAAATTGCAACGTGTTCGGAACAGGAGGTTAAAGGTGCTGATTCTCCAAGGAGGGAGATTGCTAGTAAAGCGGCTGGAATGGCGAACCGGAGCACAAGGAGATGAGAAATGAGGTGCGTTTTAGAAACCTTTCCCGGTCACACGGTGTACCATCTTCTGGGTTTCTCGTGCATGTTTTCGACGTAGGAAGATGCCCTTGACCCTGGAGATTTGGGACCCATGGGATGGGTACCACGCCGTATTACTTTACAGGGTCTGCGTTAGCTCACCCAACCTCACCAAACCTCTCAGCCCCAAGAGTGTCCACCCTTATGTCTCAATCAGCTGTGGGTCTAGATATGGTCAATCCAGGTGGCATCGCAGCCCCTGAACGAATTTTGTAAGAATTTCTCTCTCTTTCACTGTCTTTGTTTCACGGGTTTTTAAAAGTAATTGATTTTTATAATAGGGTTTAGCTGCTTTGCACTGCTGTGTTTATGCTGCTTTACACCCACTTGACTCACTTACAGAGAGATATCAATACATAGGTTTTAAGATTCTTACTAGTCAGATATATTCTTGGGTGGTGAATAGGGGGCGTTGAGTCCAGTTCACTGAGCAAGGAGTAGGTCTGGTCTATTACATATTGGGTTTATGGAACGGTATCTGAGCTAATTTGAAACCCTTGTTTTATGCATCACCCCACCTCACCTTTCCCGTTAAGCAGCCATAGTGTGTTTTCTAAACGTGCGACTCTGTTCTGTTTTGTAATTCAGTTCAAGGGTAGCGGTTTTTACATTCTCTCTGTAAGTGATATCTTATGATAAGTGTCTTTCTGTGTGACTTATTTCACTTAGAATCGTCATACCTAAATCCACTCATCATGCTGCTCCTAGCCTTATGACGTTGATTTCATGGCTGAGTGATATTCCATTGTACATAAGGACCACAACTTCTTTATCCATTCTTCTCTTTCCTGGGATGTTTCAGGTGTAACGAAGTGGAGGTTCTTGTCAACAGAGCAGCCCTAAACTTTGGGGTGCCTGTGTCTTGCTGATTTTTAGTTTTCCCAATTTATACGCCCATGAGTGGAAGTGCCCTATGCTCTCTAAGCTGAGTTTTTTAGATGTTTCAGGACACACCGTACACTTCTCCAGAGTGGCTGTTGGCAATTTACAGCCCGCCCATCAGCGTAGCAAGGCTCCCATTTCTCCATGGCCTGTCCTGCATTTCTGGTTTTGACACTTTATTCAGCATGGCCCTTTTGACCGATGGGAAGCGAGACTTCTTTGTAGCGCTGATTTGCCTTTCCAGGTTGCTTGGTTGGCCAAAAAGGGCGTATGCGTTTTTTCCTGAATATATTCAGGAAAAAACGCATACGCCCTTTTTGGCCAAGGGCATCATTGTCGAGGTTTTGCCGCTTTTCCTGTGCTTTAAAGGCGATTCGAATCTACCTCCTGGAATCGGTTTCCTGCAATTCTGCCTTGCTTTCAAATCCTCTTCGTTGCCTTCCCTCCATATATTTGTGGACGAGAGTTATCATTTCTAACTCTGCAGGTTTGTGAATTGCAGTGCCCCTGAGCTCCATTTTTCAACTCGCTTTCTTGGGAGCTGGCCGCAAAAGCGCAGGATTGCTTCAGGCCCTATTCTGGCTCCGGGCGGCAGGCTGAGCCTGTGGTTAATTCTGCTTCCTGATGGGAAAATAGAGTGACCTGTGCCTGTCCCAACACCTAGAGCTAGTCTCTCATTGGTTCCCCCTCTTCCCGTTCATCCTCAGGACAAATTGCAACGTGTTCGGAACAGGAAGTTAAAGGTGCTGATTCTCCCAGGAGGGAGATTGCTAGTAAAGCGGCTGGAATGGCGAACCGGAGCACAAGGAGATGAGAAATGAGGTGCGTTTTAGAAACCTTTCCCGGTCACACGGTGTACCATCTTCTGGGTTTCTCGTGCATGTTTTCGACGTAGGAAGATGCCCTTGAACCTGGAGATTTGGGACCCATGGGATGGGTACCACGCCGTATTACTTTACAGGGTCTGCGTTTGCTCACCCAACCTCACCAAACCTCTCAGCCCCAAGAGTGTCCACCCTTATGTCTCAATCAGCTGTGGGTCTAGATATGGTCAATCCAGGTGGCATCGCAGCCCCTGAACGAATTTTGTAAGAATTTCTCTCTCTTTCACTGTCTTTGTTTCACGGGTTTTTAAAAGTAATTGATTTTTATAATAGGGTTTAGCTGCTTTGCACTGCTGTGTTTATGCCGCTTTTCACCCACTTGACTCACTTACAGAGAGATATCAATACATAGGTTTTAAGATTCTTACTAGTCAGATATATTCTTGGGCGGTGAATAGGGGGCGTTGAGTCCAGTTCACTGAGCAAGGAGTAGGTCTTGTCTATTACATATTGGGTTTATGGAACGGTATCTGAGCTAATTTGAAACCCTTGTTTTATGCATCACCCCACCTCACCTTTCCCGTTAAGCAGCCATAGTGTGTTTTCTAAACGTGCGACTCTGTTCTGTTTTGTAATTCAGTTCAAGGGTAGCGGTTTTTACATTCTCTCTGTAAGTGATATCTTATGATAAGTGTCTTTCTGTGTGACTTATTTCACTTAGAATCGTCGTACCTAAATCCACTCATCATGCTGCTCCTAGCCTTATGACGTAGATTTCATGGCTGAGTGATATTCCATTGTACATAAGGACCACAACTTCTTTATCCATTCTTCTCTTTCCTGGGATGTTTAAGGTGTAACGAAGTGGAGGTTCTTGTCAACAGAGCAGCCCTAAACTTTGGGGTGCCTGTGTCTTGCTGATTTTTAGTTTTCCCAATTTATACGCCCATGAGTGGAAGTGCCCTATGCTCTCTAAGCTGAGTTTTTTAGATGTTTCAGGACACACCGTACACTTCTCCAGAGTGGCTGTTGGCAATTTACAGCCCGCCCATCAGCGTAGCAAGGCTCCCATTTCTCCATGGCCTGTCCTGCATTTCTGGTTTTGACACTTTATTCAGCATGGCCCTTTTGACCGATGGGAAGCGAGACTTCTTTGTAGCGCTGATTTGCCTTTCCAGGTTGCTTGGTTGGCCAAAAAGGGCGTATGCGTTTTTTCCTGAATATATTCAGGAAAAAACGCATACGCCCTTTTTGGCCAAGGGCATCATTGTCGAGGTTTTGCCGCATTTCCTGTGCTTTAAAGGCGATTCGAATCTACCTCCTGGAATCGGTTTCCTGCAATTCTGCCTTGCTTTCAAATCCTCTTCGTTGCCTTCCCTCCATATATTTGTGGACGAGAGTTATCATTTCTAACTCTGCAGGTTTGTGAATTGCAGTGCCCCTGAGCTCCATTTTTCAACTCGCTTTCTTGGGAGCTGGCCGCAAAAGCGCAGGATTGCTTCAGGCCCTATTCTGGCTCCCGGCGGCAGGCTGAGCCTGTGGTTAATTCTTCTTCCTGATGGGAAAATAGAGTGACCTGTGCCTGTCCCAACACCTAGAGCTAGTCTCTCATTGGTTCCCCCTCTTCCCGTTCATCCTCAGGACAAATTGCAACGTGTACGGAACAGGAGGTTAAAGGTGCTGATTCTCCAAGGAGGGAGATTGCTAGTAAAGCGGCTGGAATGGCGAACCGGAGCACAAGGAGATGAGAAATGAGGTGCGTTTTAGAAAGCTTTCCCGGTCACACGGTGTACCATCTTCTGGGTTGCTCGTGCATGTTTTCGACGTAGGAAGATGCCCTTGAACCTGGAGAATTGGGACCCATGGGATGGGTACCACGCCGTATTACTTTAAAGGGTCTGCGTTTGCTCACCCAACCTCACCAAACCTCTCAGCCCCAAGAGTGTCCACCCTTATGTCTCAGTCATCTGTGGGTATAGATATGGTCAATCCAGGTGGCATCGCAGCCCCTGAACGAATTTTGTAAGAATTTCTCTCTCTCTCACTGTCTTTGTTTCACGGGTTTTTAAAAGTAATTGATTTTTATAATGGGGTTTAGCTGCTTTGCACTGCTGTGTTTATGCCGCTTTACACCTACTTGACTCACTTACAGAGAGATATCACTACATAGGTTTTAAGATTCTTACTAGTCAGATATATTCTTGGGCGGTGAATAGGGGTTGTTGAGTCCAGTTCACTGAGCAAGGAGTAGGTCTTGTCTATTACATATTGGGTTTATGGAACGGTATCTGAGCTAATTTGAAACCCTTGTTTTATGCATCACCCCACCTCACCTTTCCCGTTAAGCAGCCATAGTGTGTTTTCTAAACGTGCGACTCTGTTCTGTTTTGTAATTCATTTCAAGGGTAGCGGTTTTTACATTCCCTCTGTAAGTGATATCTTATGATAAGTGTCTTTTTCTGTGTGACTTATTTCACTTAGAATCGTCGTACCTAAATCCACTCATCATGCTGCTCCTAGCCTTAAGACGTTGATTTCATGGCTGAGTGATATTCCATTGTACATAAGGACCACAACTTCTTTATCCATTCTTCTCTTTCCTGGGATGTTTAAGGTGTAACGAAGTGGAGGTTCTTGTCAACAGAGCAGCCCTAAACTTTGGGGTGCCTGTGTCTTGCTGATTTTTAGTTTTCCCAATTTATACGCCCATGAGTGGAAGTGCCCTATGCTCTCTAAGCTGAGTTTTTTAGATGTTTCAGGACACACCGTACACTTCTCCAGAGTGGCTGTTGGCAATTTACAGCCCGCCCATCAGCGTAGCAAGGCTCCCATTTCTCCATGGCCTGTCCTGCATTTCTGGTTTTGACACTTTATTCAGCATGGCCCTTTTGACCGATGGGAAGCGAGACTTCTTTGTAGCGCTGATTTGCCTTTCCAGGTTGCTTGGTTGGCCAAAAAGGGCGTATGCGTTTTTTCCTGAATATATTCAGGAAAAAACGCATACGCCCTTTTTGGCCAAGGGCATCATTGTCGAGGTTTTGCCGCTTTTCCTGTGCTTTAAAGGCGATTCGAATCTACCTCCTGAAATCGGTTTCCTGCAATTCTGCCTTGCTTTCAAATCCTCTTCGTTGCCTTCCCTCCATATATTTGTGGACGAGAGTTATCATTTCTAACTCTGCAGGTTTGTGAATTGCAGTGCCCCTGAGCTCCATTTTTCAACTCGCTTTCTTGGGAGCTGGCCGCAAAAGCGCAGGATTGCTTCAGGCCCTATTCTGGCTCCGGGCGGCAGGCTGAGCCTGTGGTTAATTCTGCTTCCTGATGGGAAAATAGAGTGACCTGTGCCTGTCCCAACACCTAGAGCTAGTCTCTCATTGGTTCCCCCTCTTCCCGTTCATCCTCAGGACAAATTGCAACGTGTTCGGAACAGGAGGTTAAAGGTGCTGATTCTCCCAGGAGGGAGATTGCTAGTAAAGCAGCTGGAATGGCGAACCGGAGCACAAGGAGATGAGAAATGAGGTGCGTTTTAGAAACCTTTCCCGGTCACACGGTGTACCATCTTCTGGGTTTCTCGTGCATGTTTTCGACGTAGGAAGATGCCCTTGAACCTGCAGATTTGGGACCCATGGGATGGGTACCACGCCGTATTACTTTACAGGGTCTGCGTTAGCTCACCCAACCTCACCAAACCTCTCAGCCCCAAGAGTGTCCACCCTTATGTCTCAGTCATCTGTGGGTCTAGATATGGTCAATCCAGGTGGCATCGCAGCCCCTGAACGAATTTTGTAAGAATTTCTCTCTCTTTCACTGTCTTTGTTTCACGGGTTTTTGAAAGTAATTGATTTTTATAATAGGGTTTAGCTGCTTTGCACTGCTGTGTTTATGCCGCTTTTCACCCACTTGACTCACTTACAGAGAGATATCAATACATAGGTTTTAAGATTCTTACTAGTCAGATATATTCTTGGGCGGTGAATAGGGGGCGTTGAGTCCAGTTCACTGAGCAAGGAGTAGGTCTTGTCTATTACATATTGGGTTTATGGAACGGTATCTGAGCTAATTTGAAACCCTTGTTTTATGCATCACCCCACCTCACCTTTCCCGTTAAGCAGCCATAGTGTGTTTTCTAAACGTGCGACTCTGTTCTGTTTTGTAATTCAGTTCAAGGGTAGCGGTTTTTACATTCTCTCTGTAAGTGATATCTTATGATAAGTGTCTTTCTGTGTGACTTATTTCACTTAGAATCGTCGTACCTAAATCCACTCATCATGCTGCTCCTAGCCTTATGACGTTGATTTCATGGCTGAGTGATATTCCATTGTACATAAGGACCACAACTTCTTTATCCATTCTTCTCTTTCCTGGGATGTTTAAGGTGTAACGAAGTGGAGGTTCTTGTCAACAGAGCAGCCCTAAACTTTGGGGTGCCTGTGTCTTGCTGATTTTTAGTTTTCCCAATTTATACGCCCATGAGTGGAAGTGCCCTATGCTCTCTAAGCTGAGTTTTTTAGATGTTTCAGGACACACCGTACACTTCTCCAGAGTGGCTGTTGGCAATTTACAGCCCGCCCATCAGCGTAGCAAGGCTCCCATTTCTCCATGGCCTGTCCTGCATTTCTGGTTTTGACACTTTATTCAGCATGGCCCTTTTGACCGATGGGAAGCGAGACTTCTTTGTAGCGCTGATTTGCCTTTCCAGGTTGCTTGGTTGGCCAAAAAGGGCGTATGCGTTTTTTCCTGAATATATTCAGGAAAAAACGCATACGCCCTTTTTGGCCAAGGGCATCATTGTCGAGGTTTTGCCGCTTTTCCTGTGCTTTAAAGGCGATTCGAATCTACCTCCTGAAATCGGTTTCCTGCAATTCTGCCTTGCTTTCAAATCCTCTTCGTTGCCTTCCCTCCATATATTTGTGGACGAGAGTTATCATTTCTAACTGCAGGTTTGTGAATTGCAGTGCCCCTGAGCTCCATTTTTCAACTCGCTTTCTTGGGAGCTGGCCGCAAAAGCGCAGGATTGCTTCAGGCCCTATTTTGGCTCCGGGCGGCAGGCTGAGCCTGTGGTTAATTCTTCTTCCTGATGGGAAAATAGAGTGACCTGTGCCTGTCCCAACACCTAGAGCTAGTCTCTCATTGGTTCCCCCTCTTCCCGTTCATCCTCAGGACAAATTGCAACGTGTACGGAACAGGAGGTTAAAGGTGCTGATTCTCCAAGGAGGGAGATTGCTAGTAAAGCGGCTGGAATGGCGAACCGGAGCACAAGGAGATGAGAAATGAGGTGCGTTTTAGAAACCTTTCCCGTTCACACGGTGTACCATCTTCTGGGTTTCTCATGCATGTTTTCGACGTAGGAAGATGCCCTTGAACCTGGAGATTTGGGACCCATGGGATGGGTACCACGCCGTATTACTTTAAAGGGTCTGCATTTGCTCACCCAACCTCACCAAACCTCTCAGCCCCAAGAGTGTCCACCCTTATGTCTCAGTCATCTGTGGGTCTAGATATGGTCAATCCAGGTGGCATCGCAGCCCCTGAACGAATTTTGTAAGAATTTCTCTCTCTTTCACTGTCTTTGTTTCACGGGTTTTTAAAAGTAATTGATTTTTATAATAGGGTTTAGCTGCTTTGCACTGCTGTGTTTATGCCGCTTTTCACCCACTTGACTCACTTACAGAGAGATATCAATACATAGGTTTTAAGATTCTTACTAGTCAGATATATTCTTGGGCGGTGAATAGGGGGCGTTGAGTCCAGTTCACTGAGCAAGGAGTAGGTCTTGTCTATTACATATTGGGTTTATGGAACGGTATCTGAGCTAATTTGAAACCCTTGTTTTATGCATCACCCCACCTCACCTTTCCCGTTAAGCAGCCATAGTGTGTTTTCTAAACGTGCTACTCTGTTCTGTTTTGTAATTCAGTTCAAGGGTAGCGGTTTTTACATTCCCTCTGTAAGTGATATCTTATGATAAGTGTCTTTTTCTGTGTGACTTATTTCACTTAGAATCGTCGTACCTAAATCCACTCATCATGCTGCTCCTAGCCTTAAGACGTTGATTTCATGGCTGAGTGATATTCCATTGTACATAAGGACCACAACTTCTTTATCCATTCTTCTCTTTCCTGGGATGTTTAAGGTGTAACGAAGTGGAGGTTCTTGTCAACAGAGCAGCCCTAAACTTTGGGGTGCCTGTGTCTTGCTAATTTTTAGTTTTCCCAATTTATACGCCCATGAGTGGAAGTGCCCTATGCTCTCTAAGCTGAGTTTTTTAGATGTTTCAGGACACACCGTACACTTCTCCAGAGTGGCTGTTGGCAATTTACAGCCCGCCCATCAGCGTAGCAAGGCTCCCATTTCTCCATGGCCTGTCCTGCATTTCTGGTTTTGACACTTTATTCAGCATGGCCCTTTTGACCGATGGGAAGCGAGACTTCTTTGTAGCGCTGATTTGCCTTTCCAGGTTGCTTGGTTGGCCAAAAAGGGCGTATGCGTTTTTTCCTGAATATATTCAGGAAAAAACGCATACGCCCTTTTTGTCCAAGGGCATCATTGTCGAGGTTTTGCCGCTTTTCCTGTGCTTTAAAGGCGATTCGAATCTACCTCCTGAAATCGGTTTCCTGCAATTCTGCCTTGCTTTCAAATCCTCTTCGTAGCCTTCCCTCCATATATTTGTGGACGAGAGTTATCATTTCTAACTCTGCAGGTTTGTGAATTGCAGTGCCCCTGAGCTCCATTTTTCAGCTCGCTTTCTTGGGAGCTGGCCGCAAAAGCGCAGGATTGCTTCAGGCCCTATTCTGGCTCCGGGCGGCAGGCTGAGCCTGTGGTTAATTCTGCTACCTGATGGGAAAATAGAGTGACCTGTGCCTGTCCCAAAACCTAGAGCTAGTCTCTCATTGGTTCCCCCTCTTCCCGTTCATCCTCAGGACAAATTGCAACGTGTACGGAACAGGAGGTTAAAGGTGCTGATTCTCCAAGGAGGGAGATTGCTAGTAAAGCGGCTGGAATGGCGAACCGGAGCACAAGGAGATGAGAAATGAGGTGCGTTTTAGAAACCTTTCCCGGTCACACGGTGTACCATCTTCTGGGTTTCTCGTGCATGTTTTCGACGTAGGAAGATGCCCTTGAACCTGGAGATTTGGGACCCATGGGATGGGTACCACGCTGTATTACTTTACAGGGTCTGCGTTAGCTCACCCAACCTCACCAAACCTCTCAGCCACAAGAGTGTCCACCCTTATGTCTCAATCAGCTGTGGGTCTAGATATGGTCAATCCAGGTGGCATCGCAGCCCCTGAACGAATTTTGTAAGAATTTCTCTCTCTTTCACTGTCTTTGTTTCACGGGTTTTTAAAAGTAATTGATTTTTATAATAGGGTTTAGCTGCTTTGCACTGCTGTGTTTATGCCGCTTTTCACCCACTTGACTCACTTACAGAGAGATATCAATACATAGGTTTTAAGATTCTTACTAGTCAGATATATTCTTGGGCAGTGAATAGGGGGCGTTGAGTCCAGTTCACTGAGCAAGGAGTAGGTCTTGTCTATTACATATTGGGTTTATGGAACGGTATCTGAGCTAATTTGAAACCCTTGTTTTATGCATCACCCCACCTCACCTTTCCCGTTAAGCAGCCATAGTGTGTTTTCTAAACGTGCGACTCTGTTCTGTTTTGTAATTCAGTTCAAGGGTAGCGGTTTTTACATTCTCTCTGTAAGTGATATCTTATGATAAGTGTCTTTCTGTGTGACTTATTTCACTTAGAATCGTTGTACCTAAATCCACTCATCATGCTGCTCCTAGCCTTATGACGTTGATTTCATGGCTGAGTGATATTCCATTGTACATAAGGACCACAACTTCTTTATCCATTCTTCTCTTTCCTGGGATGTTTAAGGTGTAACGAAGTGGAGGTTCTTGTCAACAGAGCAGCCCTAAACTTTGGGGTGCCTGTGTCTTGCTGATTTTTAGTTTTCCCAATTTATACGCCCATGAGTGGAAGTGCCCTATGCTCTCTAAGATGAGTTTTTTAGATGTTTCAGGACACACCGTACACTTCTCCAGAGTGGCTGTTGGCAATTTACAGCCCGCCCATCAGCGTAGCAAGGCTCCCATTTCTCCATGGCCTGTCCTGCATTTCTGGTTTTGACACTTTATTCAGCATGGCCCTTTTGACCGATGGGAAGCGAGACTTCTTTGTAGCGCTGATTTGCCTTTGCAGGTTGCTTGGTTGGCCAAAAAGGGCGTATGCGTTTTTTCCTGAATATATTCAGGAAAAAACGCATACGCCCTTTTTGGCCAAGGGCATCATTGTCGAGGTTTTGCCGCTTTTCCTGTGCTTTAAAGGCGATTCGAATCTACCTCCTGGAATCGGTTTCCTGCAATTCTGCCTTGCTTTCAAATCCTCTTCGTTGCCTTCCCTCCATATATTTGTGGACGAGAGTTATCATTTCTAACTCTGCAGGTTTGTGAATTGCAGTGCCCCTGAGCTCCATTTTTCAACTCGCTTTCTTGGGAGCTGGCCGCAAAAGCGCAGGATTGCTTCAGGCCCTATTCTGGCTCCCGGCGGCAGGCTGAGCCTGTGGTTAATTCTTCTTCCTGATGGGAAAATAGAGTGACCTGTGCCTGTCCCAACACCTAGAGCTAGTCTCTCATTGGTTCCCCCTCTTCCCGTTCATCCTCAGGACAAATTGCAACGTGTACGGAACAGGAGGTTAAAGGTGCTGATTCTCCAAGGAGGGAGATTGC
The DNA here is from genome assembly GCF_965194805.1 of Balaenoptera borealis. Classification (NCBI taxonomy): domain Eukaryota; kingdom Metazoa; phylum Chordata; class Mammalia; order Artiodactyla; family Balaenopteridae; genus Balaenoptera; species Balaenoptera borealis. Next base: position 43,246,633 of record NC_138874.1, read on the forward strand.
TAGTAAAGCGGCTGGAATGGCGAACCGGAGCACAAGGAGATGAGAAATGAGGTGCGTTTTAGAAACCTTTCCCGGTCACACGGTGTACCATCTTCTGGGTTGCTCGTGCATGTTTTCGACGTAGGAAGATGCCCTTGAACCTGGAGAATTGGGACCCATGGGATGGGTACCACGCCGTATTACTTTAAAGGGTCTGCGTTTGCTCACCCAACCTCACCAAACCTCTCAGCCCCAAGAGTGTCCACCCTTATGTCTCAGTCATCTGTGGGTATAGATATGGTCAATCCAGGTGGCATCGCAGCCCCTGAACGAATTTTGTAAGAATTTCTCTCTCTCTCACTGTCTTTGTTTCACGGGTTTTTAAAAGTAATTGATTTTTATAATGGGGTTTAGCTGCTTTGCACTGCTGTGTTTATGCCGCTTTACACCTACTTGACTCACTTACAGAGAGATATCACTACATAGGTTTTAAGATTCTTACTAGTCAGATATATTCTTGGGCGGTGAATAGGGGTTGTTGAGTCCAGTTCACTGAGCAAGGAGTAGGTCTTGTCTATTACATATTGGGTTTATGGAACGGTATCTGAGCTAATTTGAAACCCTTGTTTTATGCATCACCCCACCTCACCTTTCCCGTTAAGCAGCCATAGTGTGTTTTCTAAACGTGCGACTCTGTTCTGTTTTGTAATTCAGTTCAAGGGTAGCGGTTTTTACATTCCCTCTGTAAGTGATATCTTATGATAAGTGTCTTTTTCTGTGTGACTTATTTCACTTAGAATCGTCGTACCTAAATCCACTCATCATGCTGCTCCTAGCCTTAAGACGTTGATTTCATGGCTGAGTGATATTCCATTGTACATAAGGACCACAACTTCTTTATCCATTCTTCTCTTTCCTGGGATGTTTAAGGTGTAACGAAGTGGAGGTTCTTGTCAACAGAGCAGCCCTAAACTTTGGGGTGCCTGTGTCTTGCTGATTTTTAGTTTTCCCAATTTATACGCCCATGAGTGGAAGTGCCCTATGCTCTCTAAGCTGAGTTTTTTAGATGTTTCAGGACACACCGTACACTTCTCCAGAGTGGCTGTTGGCAATTTACAGCCCGCCCATCAGCGTAGCAAGGCTCCCATTTCTCCATGGCCTGTCCTGCATTTCTGGTTTTGACACTTTATTCAGCATGGCCCTTTTGACCGATGGGAAGCGAGACTTCTTTGTAGCGCTGATTTGCCTTTCCAGGTTGCTTGGTTGGCCAAAAAGGGCGTATGCGTTTTTTCCTGAATATATTCAGGAAAAAACGCATACGCCCTTTTTGGCCAAGGGCATCATTGTCGAGGTTTTGCCGCTTTTCCTGTGCTTTAAAGGCGATTCGAATCTACCTCCTGGAATCGGTTTCCTGCAATTCTGCCTTGCTTTCAAATCCTCTTCGTTGCCTTCCCTCCATATATTTGTGGACGAGAGTTATCATTTCTAACTCTGCAGGTTTGTGAATTGCAGTGCCCCTGAGCTCCATTTTTCAACTCGCTTTCTTGGGAGCTGGCCGCAAAAGCACAGGATTGCTTCAGGCCCTATTCTGGCTCCGGGCGGCAGGCTGAGCCTGTGGTTAATTCTGCTTCCTGATGGGAAAATAGAGTGACCTGTGCCTGTCCCAACACCTAGAGCTAGTCTCTCATTGGTTCCCCCTCTTCCCGTTCATCCTCAGGACAAATTGCAACGTGTTCGGAACAGGAGGTTAAAGGTGCTGATTCTCCAAGGAGGGAGATTGCTAGTAAAGCGGCTGGAATGGCGAACCGGAGCACAAGGAGATGAGAAATGAGGTGCGTTTTAGAAACCTTTCCCGGTCACACGGTGTACCATCTTCTGGGTTTCTCGTGCATGTTTTCGACGTAGGAAGATGCCCTTGACCCTGGAGATTTGGGACCCATGGGATGGGTACCACGCCGTATTACTTTACAGGGTCTGCGTTAGCTCACCCAACCTCACCAAACCTCTCAGCCCCAAGAGTGTCCACCCTTATGTCTCAATCAGCTGTGGGTCTAGATATGGTCAATCCAGGTGGCATCGCAGCCCCTGAACGAATTTTGTAAGAATTTCTCTCTCTTTCACTGTCTTTGTTTCACGGGTTTTTAAAAGTAATTGATTTTTATAATAGGGTTTAGCTGCTTTGCACTGCTGTGTTTATGCTGCTTTACACCCACTTGACTCACTTACAGAGAGATATCAATACATAGGTTTTAAGATTCTTACTAGTCAGATATATTCTTGGGTGGTGAATAGGGGGCGTTGAGTCCAGTTCACTGAGCAAGGAGTAGGTCTGGTCTATTACATATTGGGTTTATGGAACGGTATCTGAGCTAATTTGAAACCCTTGTTTTATGCATCACCCCACCTCACCTTTCCCGTTAAGCAGCCATAGTGTGTTTTCTAAACGTGCGACTCTGTTCTGTTTTGTAATTCAGTTCAAGGGTAGCGGTTTTTACATTCTCTCTGTAAGTGATATCTTATGATAAGTGTCTTTCTGTGTGACTTATTTCACTTAGAATCGTCATACCTAAATCCACTCATCATGCTGCTCCTAGCCTTATGACGTTGATTTCATGGCTGAGTGATATTCCATTGTACATAAGGACCACAACTTCTTTATCCATTCTTCTCTTTCCTGGGATGTTTAAGGTGTAACGAAGTGGAGGTTCTTGTCAACAGAGCAGCCCTAAACTTTGGGGTGCCTGTGTCTTGCTGATTTTTAGTTTTCCCAATTTATACGCCCATGAGTGGAAGTGCCCTATGCTCTCTAAGCTGAGTTTTTTAGATGTTTCAGGACACACCGTACACTTCTCCAGAGTGGCTGTTGGCAATTTACAGCCCGCCCATCAGCGTAGCAAGGCTCCCATTTCTCCATGGCCTGTCCTGCATTTCTGGTTTTGACACTTTATTCAGCATGGCCCTTTTGACCGATGGGAAGCGAGACTTCTTTGTAGCGCTGATTTGCCTTTCCAGGTTGCTTGGTTGGCCAAAAAGGGCGTATGCGTTTTTTCCTGAATATATTCAGGAAAAAACGCATACGCCCTTTTTGGCCAAGGGCATCATTGTCGAGGTTTTGCCGCTTTTCCTGTGCTTTAAAGGCGATTCGAATCTACCTCCTGGAATCGGTTTCCTGCAATTCTGCCTTGCTTTCAAATCCTCTTCGTTGCCTTCCCTCCATATATTTGTGGACGAGAGTTATCATTTCTAACTCTGCAGGTTTGTGAATTGCAGTGCCCCTGAGCTCCATTTTTCAACTCGCTTTCTTGGGAGCTGGCCGCAAAAGCGCAGGATTGCTTCAGGCCCTATTCTGGCTCCGGGCGGCAGGCTGAGCCTGTGGTTAATTCTGCTTCCTGATGGGAAAATAGAGTGACCTGTGCCTGTCCCAACACCTAGAGCTAGTCTCTCATTGGTTCCCCCTCTTCCCGTTCATCCTCAGGACAAATTGCAACGTGTTCGGAACAGGAGGTTAAAGGTGCTGATTCTCCCAGGAGGGAGATTGCTAGTAAAGCGGCTGGAATGGCGAACCGGAGCACAAGGAGATGAGAAATGAGGTGCGTTTTAGAAACCTTTCCCGGTCACACGGTGTACCATCTTCTGGGTTTCTCGTGCATGTTTTCGACGTAGGAAGATGCCCTTGAACCTGGAGATTTGGGACCCATGGGATGGGTACCACGCCGTATTACTTTACAGGGTCTGCGTTAGCTCACCCAACCTCACCAAACCTCTCAGCCCCAAGAGTGTCCACCCTTATGTCTCAATCAGCTGTGGGTCTAGATATGGTCAATCCAGGTGGCATCGCAGCCTCTGAACGAATTTTGTAAGAATTTCTCTCTCTTTCACTGTCTTTGTTTCACGGGTTTTTAAAAGTAATTGATTTTTATAATAGGGTTTAGCTGCTTTGCACTGCTGTGTTTATGCCGCTTTTCACCCACTTGACTCACTTACAGAGAGATATCAATACATAGGTTTTAAGATTCTTACTAGTCAGATATATTCTTGGGCGGTGAATAGGGGGCGTTGAGTCCAGTTCACTGAGCAAGGAGTAGGTCTTGTCTATTACATATTGGGTTTATGGAACGGTATCTGAGCTAATTTGAAACCCTTGTTTTATGCATCACCCCACCTCACCTTTCCCGTTAAGCAGCCATAGTGTGTTTTCTAAACGTGCGACTCTGTTCTGTTTTGTAATTCAGTTCAAGGGTAGCGGTTTTTACATTCTCTCTGTAAGTGATATCTTATGATAAGTGTCTTTCTGTGTGACTTATTTCACTTAGAATCGTCGTACCTAAATCCACTCATCATGCTGCTCCTAGCCTTATGACGTTGATTTCATGGCTGAGTGATATTCCATTGTACATAAGGACCACAACTTCTTTATCCATTCTTCTCTTTCCTGGGATGTTTAAGGTGTAACGAAGTGGAGGTTCTTGTCAACAGAGCAGCCCTAAACTTTGGGGTGCCTGTGTCTTGCTGATTTTTAGTTTTCCCAATTTATACGCCCATGAGTGGAAGTGCCCTATGCTCTCTAAGCTGAGTTTTTTAGATGTTTCAGGACACACCGTACACTTCTCCAGAGTGGCTGTTGGCAATTTACAGCCCGCCCATCAGCGTAGCAAGGCTCCCATTTCTCCATGGCCTGTCCTGCATTTCTGGTTTTGACACTTTATTCAGCATGGCCCTTTTGACCGATGGGAAGCGAGACTTCTTTGTAGCGCTGATTTGCCTTTCCAGGTTGCTTGGTTGGCCAAAAAGGGCGTATGCGTTTTTTCCTGAATATATTCAGGAAAAAACGCATACGCCCTTTTTGGCCAAGGGCATCATTGTCGAGGTTTTGCCGCATTTCCTGTGCTTTAAAGGCGATTCGAATCTACCTCCTGGAATCGGTTTCCTGCAATTCTGCCTTGCTTTCAAATCCTCTTCGTTGCCTTCCCTCCATATATTTGTGGACGAGAGTTATCATTTCTAACTCTGCAGGTTTGTGAATTGCAGTGCCCCTGAGCTCCATTTTTCAACTCGCTTTCTTGGGAGCTGGCCGCAAAAGCGCAGGATTGCTTCAGGCCCTATTCTGGCTCCCGGCGGCAGGCTGAGCCTGTGGTTAATTCTTCTTCCTGATGGGAAAATAGAGTGACCTGTGCCTGTCCCAACACCTAGAGCTAGTCTCTCATTGGTTCCCCCTCTTCCCGTTCATCCTCAGGACAAATTGCAACGTGTACGGAACAGGAGGTTAAAGGTGCTGATTCTCCAAGGAGGGAGATTGCTAGTAAAGCGGCTGGAATGGCGAACCGGAGCACAAGGAGATGAGAAATGAGGTGCGTTTTAGAAACCTTTCCCGGTCACACGGTGTACCATCTTCTGGGTTGCTCGTGCATGTTTTCGACGTAGGAAGATGCCCTTGAACCTGGAGAATTGGGACCCATGGGATGGGTACCACGCCGTATTACTTTACAGGGTCTGCGTTTGCTCACCCAACCTCACCAAACCTCTCAGCCCCAAGAGTGTCCACCCTTATGTCTCAGTCATCTGTGGGTATAGATATGGTCAATCCAGGTGGCATCGCAGCCCCTGAACGAATTTTGTAAGAATTTCTCTCTCTCTCACTGTCTTTGTTTCACGGGTTTTTAAAAGTAATTGATTTTTATAATGGGGTTTAGCTGCTTTGCACTGCTGTGTTTATGCCGCTTTACACCTACTTGACTCACTTACAGAGAGATATCACTACATAGGTTTTAAGATTCTAACTAGTCAGATATATTCTTGGGCGGTGAATAGGGGTTGTTGAGTCCAGTTCACTGAGCAAGGAGTAGGTCTTGTCTATTACATATTGGGTTTATGGAACGGTATCTGAGCTAATTTGAAACCCTTGTTTTATGCATCACCCCACCTCACCTTTCCCGTTAAGCAGCCATAGTGTGTTTTCTAAACGTGCGACTCTGTTCTGTTTTGTAATTCAGTTCAAGGGTAGCGGTTTTTACATTCCCTCTGTAAGTGATATCTTATGATAAGTGTCTTTTTCTGTGTGACTTATTTCACTTAGAATCGTCGTACCTAAATCCACTCATCATGCTGCTCCTAGCCTTAAGACGTTGATTTCATGGCTGAGTGATATTCCATTGTACATAAGGACCACAACTTCTTTATCCATTCTTCTCTTTCCTGGGATGTTTAAGGTGTAACGAAGTGGAGGTTCTTGTCAACAGAGCAGCCCTAAACTTTGGGGTGCCTGTGTCTTGCTGATTTTTAGTTTTCCCAATTTATACGCCCATGAGTGGAAGTGCCCTATGCTCTCTAAGCTGAGTTTTTTAGATGTTTCAGGACACACCGTACACTTCTCCAGAGTGGCTGTTGGCAATTTACAGCCCGCCCATCAGCGTAGCAAGGCTCCCATTTCTCCATGGCCTGTCCTGCATTTCTGGTTTTGACACTTTATTCAGCATGGCCCTTTTGACCGATGGGAAGCGAGACTTCTTTGTAGCGCTGATTTGCCTTTCCAGGTTGCTTGGTTGGCCAAAAAGGGCGTATGCGTTTTTTCCTGAATATATTCAGGAAAAAACGCATACGCCCTTTTTGGCCAAGGGCATCATTGTCGAGGTTTTGCCGCTTTTCCTGTGCTTTAAAGGCGATTCGAATCTACCTCCTGGAATCGGTTTCCTGCAATTCTGCCTTGCTTTCAAATCCTCTTCGTTGCCTTCCCTCCATATATTTGTGGACGAGAGTTATCATTTCTAACTCTGCAGGTTTGTGAATTGCAGTGCCCCTGAGCTCCATTTTTCAACTCGCTTTCTGGGGAGCTGGCCGCAAAAGCGCAGGATTGCTTCAGGCCCTATTCTGGCTCCGGGCGGCAGGCTGAGCCTGTGGTTAATTCTGCTTCCTGATGGGAAAATAGAGTGACCTGTGCCTGTCCCAACACCTAGAGCTAGTCTCTCATTGGTTCCCCCTCTTCCCGTTCATCCTCAGGACAAATTGCAACGTGTTCGGAACAGGAGGTTAAAGGTGCTGATTCTCCAAGGAGGGAGATTGCTAGTAAAGCGGCTGGAATGGCGAACCGGAGCACAAGGAGATGAGAAATGAGGTGCGTTTTAGAAACCTTTCCCGGTCACACGGTGTACCATCTTCTGGGTTTCTCGTGCATGTTTTCGACGTAGGAAGATGCCCTTGACCCTGGAGATTTGGGACCCATGGGATGGGTACCACGCCGTATTACTTTACAGGGTCTGCGTTAGCTCACCCAACCTCACCAAACCTCTCAGCCCCAAGAGTGTCCACCCTTATGTCTCAATCAGCTGTGGGTCTAGATATGGTCAATCCAGGTGGCATCGCAGCCCCTGAACGAATTTTGTAAGAATTTCTCTCTCTTTCACTGTCTTTGTTTCACGGGTTTTTAAAAGTAATTGATTTTTATAATAGGGTTTAGCTGCTTTGCACTGCTGTGTTTATGCTGCTTTACACCCACTTGACTCACTTACAGAGAGATATCAATACATAGGTTTTAAGATTCTTACTAGTCAGATATATTCTTGGGTGGTGAATAGGGGGCGTTGAGTCCAGTTCACTGAGCAAGGAGTAGGTCTGGTCTATTACATATTGGGTTTATGGAACGGTATCTGAGCTAATTTGAAACCCTTGTTTTATGCATCACCCCACCTCACCTTTCCCGTTAAGCAGCCATAGTGTGTTTTCTAAACGTGCGACTCTGTTCTGTTTTGTAATTCAGTTCAAGGGTAGCGGTTTTTACATTCTCTCTGTAAGTGATATCTTATGATAAGTGTCTTTCTGTGTGACTTATTTCACTTAGAATCGTCGTACCTAAATCCACTCATCATGCTGCTCCTAGCCTTATGACGTTGATTTCATGGCTGAGTGATATTCCATTGTACATAAGGACCACAACTTCTTTATCCATTCTTCTCTTTCCTGGGATGTTTAAGGTGTAACGAAGTGGAGGTTCTTGTCAACAGAGCAGCCCTAAACTTTGGGGTGCCTGTGTCTTGCTGATTTTTAGTTTTCCCAATTTATACGCCCATGAGTGGAAGTGCCCTATGCTCTCTAAGCTGAGTTTTTTAGATGTTTCAGGACACACCGTACACTTCTCCAGAGTGGCTGTTGGCAATTTACAGCCCGCCCATCAGCGTAGCAAGGCTCCCATTTCTCCATGGCCTGTCCTGCATTTCTGGTTTTGACACTTTATTCAGCATGGCCCTTTTGACCGATGGGAAGCGAGACTTCTTTGTAGCGCTGATTTGCCTTTCCAGGTTGCTTGGTTGGCCAAAAAGGGCGTATGCGTTTTTTCCTGAATATATTCAGGAAAAAACGCATACGCCCTTTTTGGCCAAGGGCATCATTGTCGAGGTTTTGCCGCATTTCCTGTGCTTTAAAGGCGATTCGAATCTACCTCCTGGAATCGGTTTCCTGCAATTCTGCCTTGCTTTCAAATCCTCTTCGTTGCCTTCCCTCCATATATTTGTGGACGAGAGTTATCATTTCTAACTCTGCAGGTTTGTGAATTGCAGTGCCCCTGAGCTCCATTTTTCAACTCGCTTTCTTGGGAGCTGGCCGCAAAAGCGCAGGATTGCTTCAGGCCCTATTCTGGCTCCCGGCGGCAGGCTGAGCCTGTGGTTAATTCTTCTTCCTGATGGGAAAATAGAGTGACCTGTGCCTGTCCCAACACCTAGAGCTAGTCTCTCATTGGTTCCCCCTCTTCCCGTTCATCCTCAGGACAAATTGCAACGTGTTCGGAACAGGAGGTTAAAGGTGCTGATTCTCCAAGGAGGGAGATTGCTAGTAAAGCGGCTGGAATGGCGAACCGGAGCACAAGGAGATGAGAAATGAGGTGCGTTTTAGAAACCTTTCCCGGTCACACGGTGTACCATCTTCTGGGTTGCTCGTGCATGTTTTCGACGTAGGAAGATGCCCTTGAACCTGGAGAATTGGGACCCATGGGATGGGTACCACGCCGTATTACTTTAAAGGGTCTGCGTTTGCTCACCCAACCTCACCAAACCTCTCAGCCCCAAGAGTGTCCACCCTTATGTCTAAGTCATCTGTGGGTATAGATATGGTCAATCCAGGTGGCATCGCAGCCCCTGAACGAATTTTGTAAGAATTTCTCTCTCTTTCACTGTCTTTGTTTCACGGGTTTTTAAAAGTAATTGATTTTTATAATGGGGTTTAGCTCCTTTGCACTGCTGTGTTTATGCCGCTTTTCACCCACTTGACTCACTTACAGAGAGATATCAATACATAGGTTTTAAGATTCTTACTAGTCAGATATATTCTTGGGCGGTGAATAGGGGGCGTTGAGTCCAGTTCACTGAGCAAGGAGTAGGTCTTGTCTATTACATATTGGGTTTATGGAACGGTATCTGAGCTAATTTGAAACCCTTGTTTTATGCATCACCCCACCTCACCTTTCCCGTTAAGCAGCCATAGTGTGTTTTCTAAACGTGCGACTCTGTTCTGTTTTGTAATTCAGTTCAAGGGTAGCGGTTTTTACATTCTCTCTGTAAGTGATATCTTATGATAAGTGTCTTTCTGTGTGACTTATTTCACTTAGAATCGTCGTACCTAAATCCACTCATCATGCTGCTCCTAGCCTTATGACGTTGATTTCATGGCTGAGTGATATTCCATTGTACATAAGGACCACAACTTCTTTATCCATTCTTCTCTTTCCTGGGATGTTTAAGGTGTAACGAAGTGGAGGTTCTTGTCAACAGAGCAGCCCTAAACTTTGGGGTGCCTGTGTCTTGCTGATTTTTAGTTTTCCCAATTTATACGCCCATGAGTGGAAGTGCCCTATGCTCTCTAAGCTGAGTATTTTAGATGTTTCAGGACACACCGTACACTTCTCCAGAGTGGCTGTTGGCAATTTACAGCCCGCCCATCAGCGTAGCAAGGCTCCCATTTCTCCATGGCCTGTCCTGCATTTCTGGTTTTGACACTTTATTCAGCATGGCCCTTTTGACCGATGGGAAGCGAGACTTCTTTGTAGCGCTGATTTGCCTTTCCAGGTTGCTTGGTTGGCCAAAAAGGGCGTATGCGTTTTTTCCTGAATATATTCAGGAAAAAACGCATACGCCCTTTTTGGCCAAGGGCATCATTGTCGAGGTTTTGCCGCTTTTCCTGTGCTTTAAAGGCGATTCGAATCTACCTCCTGAAATCGGTTTCCTGCAATTCTGCCTTGCTTTCAAATCCTCTACGTTGCCTTCCCTCCATATATTTGTGGACGAGAGTTATCATTTCTAACTCTGCAGGTTTGTGAATTGCAGTGCCCCTGAGCTCCATTTTTCAACTCGCTTTCTTGGGAGCTGGCCGCAAAAGCGCAGGATTGCTTCAGGCCCTATTCTGGCTCTGGGCGGCAGGCTGAGCCTGTGGTTAATTCTTCTTCCTGATGGGAAAATAGAGTGACCTGTGCCTGTCCCAACACCTAGAGCTAGTCTCTCATTGGTTCCCCCTCTTCCCGTTCATCCTCAGGACAAATTGCAACGTGTACGGAACAGGAGGTTAAAGGTGCTGATTCTCCAAGGAGGGAGATTGCTAGTATAGCGGCTGGAATGGCGAACCGGAGCACAAGGAGATGAGAAATGAGGTGCGTTTTAGAAACCTTTCCCGGTCACACGGTGTACCATCTTCTGGGTTGCTCGTGCATGTTTTCGACGTAGGAAGATGCCCTTGAACCTGGAGATTTGGGACCCATGGGATGGGTACCACGCCGTATTACTTTAAAGGGTCTGCGTTTGCTCACCCAACCTCACCAAACCTCTCAGCCCCAAGAGTGTCCACCCTTATGTCTCAGTCATCTGTGGGTCTAGATATGGTCAATCCAGGTGGCATCGCAGCCCCTGAACGAATTTTGTAAGAATTTCTCTCTCTTTCACTGTCTTTGTTTCACGGGTTTTTAAAAGTAATTGATTTTTATAATAGGGTTTAGCTGCTTTGCACTGCTGTGTTTATGCCGCTTTTCACCCACTTGACTCACTTACAGAGAGATATCAATACATAGGTTTTAAGATTCTTACTAGTCAGATATATTCTTGGGCGGTGAATAGGGGGCGTTGAGTCCAGTTCACTGAGCAAGGAGTAGGTCTTGTCTATTACATATTGGGTTTATGGAACGGTATCTGAGCTAATTTGAAACCCTTGTTTTATGCATCACCCCACCTCACCTTTCCCGTTAAGCAGCCATAGTGTGTTTTCTAAACGTGCGACTCTGTTCTGTTTTGTAATTCAGTTCAAGGGTAGCGGTTTTTACATTCTCTCTGTAAGTGATATCTTATAAGTGTCTTTCTGTGTGACTTATTTCACTTAGAATCGTCGTACCTAAATCCACTCATAATGCTGCTCCTAGCCTTATGACGTTGATTTCATGGCTGAGTGATATTCCATTGTACATAAGGACCACAACTTCTTTATCCATTCTTCTCTTTCCTGGGATGTTTAAGGTGTAACGAAGTGGAGGTTCTTGTCAACAGAGCAGCCCTAAACTTTGGGGTGCCTGTGTCTTGCTGATTTTTAGTTTTCCCAATTTATACGCCCATGAGTGGAAGTGCCCTATGCTCTCTAAGCTGAGTATTTTAGATGTTTCAGGACACACCGTACACTTCTCCAGAGTGGCTGTTGGCAATTTACAGCCCGCCCATCAGCGTAGCAAGGCTCCCATTTCTCCATGGCCTGTCCTGCATTTCTGGTTTTGACACTTTATTCAGCATGGCCCTTTTGACCGATGGGAAGCGAGACTTCTTTGTAGCGCTGATTTGCCTTTCCAGGTTGCTTGGTTGGCCAAAAAGGGCGTATGCGTTTTTTCCTGAATATATTCAGGAAAAAACGCATACGCCCTTTTTGGCCAAGGGCATCATTGTCGAGGTTTTGCCGCTTTTCCTGTGCTTTAAAGGCGATTCGAATCTACCTCCTGAAATCGGTTTCCTGCAATTCTGCCTTGCTTTCAAATCCTCTTCGTTGCCTTCCCTCCATATATTTGTGGACGAGAGTTATCATTTCTAAGTCTGCAGGTTTGTGAATTGCAGTGCCCCTGAGCTCCATTTTTCAACTCGCTTTCTTGGGAGCTGGCCGCAAAAGCGCAGGATTGCTTCAGGCCCTATTCTGGCTCCGGGCGGCAGGCTGAGCCTGTGGTTAATTCTTCTTCCTGATGGGAAAATAGAGTGACCTGTGCCTGTCCCAACACCTAGAGCTAGTCTCTCATTGGTTCCCCCTCTTCCCGTTCATCCTCAGGACAAATTGCAACGTGTACGGAACAGGAGGTTAAAGGTGCTGATTCTCCAAGGAGGGAGATTGCTAGTAAAGCGGCTGGAATGGCGAACCGGAGCACAAGGAGATGAGAAATGAGGTGCGTTTTAGAAACCTTTCCCGGTCACACGGTGTACCATCTTCTGGGTTTCTCATGCATGTTTTCGACGTAGGAAGATGCCCTTGAACCTGGAGATTTGGGACCCATGGGATGGGTACCACGCCGTATTACTTTAAAGGGTCTGCGTTTGCTCACCCAACCTCACCAAACCTCTCAGCCCCAAGAGTGTCCACCCTTATGTCTCAGTCATCTGTGGGTCTAGATATGGTCAATCCAGGTGGCATCGCAGCCCCTGAACGAATTTTGTAAGAATTTCTCTCTCTTTCACTGTCTTTGTTTCACGGGTTTTTAAAAGTAATTGATTTGTATAATGGGGTTTAGCTGCTTTGCACTGCTGTGTTTATGCCGCTTTACACCTACTTGACTCACTTACAGAGAGATATCACTACATAGGTTTTAAGATTCTTACTAGTCAGATATATTCTTGGGCGGTGAATAGGGGTTGTTGAGTCCAGTTCACTGAGCAAGGAGTAGGTCTTGTCTATTACATATTGGGTTTATGGAACGGTATCTGAGCTAATTTGAAACCCTTGTTTTATGCATCACCCCACCTCACCTTTCCCGTTAAGCAGCCATAGTGTGTTTTCTAAACGTGCTACTCTGTTCTGTTTTGTAATTCAGTTCAAGGGTAGCGGTTTTTACATTCCCTCTGTAAGTGATATCTTATGATAAGTGTCTTTTTCTGTGTGACTTATTTCACTTAGAATCGTCGTACCTAAATCCACTCATCATGCTGCTCCTAGCCTTATGACGTTGATTTCATGGCTGAGTGATATTCCTTTGTACATAAGGACCACAACTTCTTTATCCATTCTTCTCTTTCCTGGGATGTTTAAGGTGTAACGAAGTGGAGGTTCTTGTCAACAGAGCAGCCCTAAACTTTGGGGTGCCTGTGTCTTGCTGATTTTTAGTTTTCCCAATTTATACGCCCATGAGTGGAAGTGCCCTATGCTCTCTAAGCTGAGTTTTTTAGATGTTTCAGGACACACCGTACACTTCTCCAGAGTGGCTGTTGGCAATTTACAGCCCGCCCATCAGCGTAGCAAGGCTCCCATTTCTCCATGGCCTGTCCTGCATTTCTGGTTTTGACACTTTATTCAGCATGGCCCTTTTGACCGATGGGAAGCGAGACTTCTTTGTAGCGCTGATTTGCCTTTCCAGGTTGCTTGGTTGGCCAAAAAGGGCGTATGCGTTTTTTCCTGAATATATTCAGGAAAAAACGCATACGCCCTTTTTGGCCAAGGGCATCATCGTCGAGGTTTTGCCGCTTTTCCTGTGCTTTAAAGGCGATTCGAATCTACCTCCTGAAATCGGTTTCCTGCAATTCTGCCTTGCTTTCAAATCCTCTTCGTAGCCTTCCCTCCATATATTTGTGGACGAGAGTTATCATTTCTAACTCTGCAGGTTTGTGAATTGCAGTGCCCCTGAGCTCCATTTTTCAACTCGCTTTCTTGGGAGCTGGCCGCAAAAGCGCAGGATTGCTTCAGGCCCTATTCTGGCTCCGGGCGGCAGGCTGAGCCTGTGGTTAATTCTGCTACCTGATGGGAAAATAGAGTGACCTGTGCCTGTCCCAACACCTAGAGCTAGTCTCTCATTGGTTCCCCCTCTTCCCGTTCATCCTCAGGACAAATTGCAACGTGTACGGAACAGGAGGTTAAAGGTGCTGATTCTCCAAGGAGGGAGATTGCTAGTAAAGCAGCTGGAATGGCGAACCGGAGCACAAGGAGATGAGAAATGAGGTGCGTTTTAGAAACCTTTCCCGGTCACACGGTGTACCATCTTCTGGGTTTCTCGTGCATGTTTTCGACGTAGGAAGATGCCCTTGACCCTGGAGATTTGGGACCCATGGGATGGGTACCACGCCGTATTACTTTAAAGGGTCTGCGTTTGCTCACCCAACCTCACCAAACCTCTCAGCCCCAAGAGTGTCCACCCTTATGTCTCAGTCATCTGTGGGTCTAGATATGGTCAATCCAGCTGGCATCGCAGCACCTGAACGAATTTTGTAAGAATTTCTCTCTCTTTCACTGTCTTTGTTTCTCGGGTTTTTAAAAGTAATTGATTTTTATAATAGGGTTTAGCTGCTTTGCACTGCTGTGTTTATGCCGCTTTACACCTACTTGACTCACTTACAGAGAGATATCACTACATAGGTTTTAAGAATCTTACTAGTCAGATATATTCTTGGGCGGTGAATAGGGGTTGTTGAGTCCAGTTCACTGAGCAAGGAGTAGGTCTTGTCTATTACATATTGGGTTTATGGAACGGTATCTGAGCTAATTTGAAACCCTTGTTTTATGCATCACCCCACCTCACCTTTCCCGTTAAGCAGCCATAGTGTGTTTTCTAAACGTGCTACTCTGTTCTGTTTTGTAATTCAGTTCAAGGGTAGCGGTTTTTACATTCTCTCTGTAAGTGATATCTTATGATAAGCGTCTTTTTCTGTGTGACTTATTTCACTTAGAATCGTCGTACCTAAATCCACTCATCATGCTGCTCCTAGCCTTATGACGTTGATTTCATGGCTGAGTGATATTCCATTGTACATAAGGACCACAACTTCTTTATCCATTCTTCTCTTTCCTGGGATGTTTAAGGTGTAACGAAGTGGAGGTTCTTGTCAACAGAGCAGCCCTAAACTTTGGGGTGCCTGTGTCTTGCTGATTTTTAGTTTTCCCAATTTATACGCCCATGAGTGGAAGTGCCCTATGCTCTCTAAGCTGAGTTTTTTAGATGTTTCAGGACACACCGTACACTTCTCCAGAGTGGCTGTTGGCAATTTACAGCCCGCCCATCAGCGTAGCAAGGCTCCCATTTCTCCATGGCCTGTCCTGCATTTCTGGTTTTGACACTTTATTCAGCATGGCCCTTTTGACCGATGGGAAGCGAGACTTCTTTGTAGCGCTGATTTGCCTTTCCAGGTTGCTTGGTTGGCCAAAAAGGGCGTATGCGTTTTTTCCTGAATATATTCAGGAAAAAACGCATACGCCCTTTTTGGCCAAGGGCATCATTGTCGAGGTTTTGCCGCTTTTCCTGTGCTTTAAAGGCGATTCGAATCTACCTCCTGAAATCGGTTTCCTGCAATTCTGCCTTGCTTTCAAATCCTCTTCGTAGCCTTCCCTCCATATATTTGTGGACGAGAGTTATCATTTCTAACTCTGCAGGTTTGTGAATTGCAGTGCCCCTGAGCTCCATTTTTCAACTCGCTTTCTTGGGAGCTGGCCGCAAAAGCGCAGGATTGCTTCAGGCCCTATTCTGGCTCCGGGCGGCAGGCTGAGCCTGTGGTTAATTCTGCTTCCTGATGGGAAAATAGAGTGACCTGTGCCTGTCCCAACACCTAGAGCTAGTCTCTCATTGGTTCCCCCTCTTCCCGTTCATCCTCAGGACAAATTGCAACGTGTTCGGAACAGGAGGTTAAAGGTGCTGATTCTCCAAGGAGGGAGATTGCTAGTAAAGCGGCTGGAATGGCGAACCGGAGCACAAGGAGATGAGAAATGAGGTGCGTTTTAGAAACCTTTCCCGGTCACACGGTGTACCATCTTCTGGGTTGCTCGTGCATGTTTTCGACGTAGGAAGATGCCCTTGAACCTGGAGATTTGGGACCCATGGGATGGGTACCACGCCGTATTACTTTAAAGGGTCTGCGTTAGTTCACCCAACCTCACCAAACCTCTCAGCCCCAAGACTGTCCACCCTTATGTCTCAATCAGCTGTGGGTCTAGATATGGTCAATCCAGCTGGCATCGCAGCCCCTGAACGAATTTTGTAAGAATTTCTCTCTCTTTCACTGTCTTTGTTTCACGGGTTTTTAAAAGTAATTGATTTTTATAATAGGGTTTAGCTGCTTTGCACTGCTGTGTTTATGCCGCTTTACACCCACTTGACTCACTTACAGAGAGATATCAATACATAGGTTTTAAGATTCTTACTAGTCAGATATATTCTTGGGCGGTGAATAGGGGGCGTTGAGTCCAGTTCACTGAGCAAGGAGTAGGTCTGGTCTATTACATATTGGGTTTATGGAACGGTATCTGAGCTAATTTGAAACCCTTGTTTTATGCATCACCCCACCCCACCTTTCCCGTTAAGCAGCCATAGTGTGTTTTCTAAACGTGCAACTCTGTTCTGTTTTGTAATTCAGTTCAAGGGTAGCGGTTTTTACATTCCCTCTGTAAGTGATATCTTATGATAAGTGTCTTTTTCTGTGTGACTTATTTCACTTAGAATCGTCGTACCTAAATCCACTCATCATGCTGCTCCTAGCCTTATGACGTTGATTTCATGGCTGAGTGATATTCCATTGTACATAAGGACCACAACTTCTTTATCCATTCTTCTCTTTCCTGGGATGTTTAAGGTGTAACGAAGTGGAGGTTCTTGTCAACAGAGCAGCCCTAAACTTTGGGGTGCCTGTGTCTTGCTGATTTTTAGTTTTCCCAATTTATACGCCCATGAGTGGAAGTGCCCTATGCTCTCTAAGCTGAGTTTTTTAGATGTTTCAGGACACACCGTACACTTCTCCAGAGTGGCTGTTGGCAATTTACAGCCCGCCCATCAGCGTAGCAAGGCTCCCATTTCTCCATGGCCTGTCCTGCATTTCTGGTTTTGACACTTTATTCAGCATGGCCCTTTTGACCGATGGGAAGCGAGACTTCTTTGTAGCGCTGATTTGCCTTTCCAGGTTGCTTGGTTGGCCAAAAAGGGCGTATGCGTTTTTTCCTGAATATATTCAGGAAAAAACGCATACGCCCTTTTTGGCCAAGGGCATCATCGTCGAGGTTTTGCCGCTTTTCCTGTGCTTTAAAGGCGATTCGAATCTACCTCCTGAAATCGGTTTCCTGCAATTCTGCCTTGCTTTCAAATCCTCTTCGTAGCCTTCCCTCCATATATTTGTGGACGAGAGTTATCATTTCTAAGTCTGCAGGTTTGTGAATTGCAGTGCCCCTGAGCTCCATTTTTCAACTCGCTTTCTTGGGAGCTGGCCGCAAAAGCGCAGGATTGCTTCAGGCCCTATTCTGGCTCCGGGCGGCAGGCTGAGCCTGTGGTTAATTCTGCTACCTGATGGGAAAATAGAGTGACCTGTGCCTGTCCCAACACCTAGAGCTAGTCTCTCATTGGTTCCCCCTCTTCCCGTTCATCCTCAGGACAAATTGCAACGTGTACGGAACAGGAGGTTAAAGGTGCTGATTCTCCAAGGAGGGAGATTGCTAGTAAAGCGGCTGGAATGGCGAACCGGAGCACAAGGAGATGAGAAATGAGGTGCGTTTTAGAAACCTTTCCCGGTCACACGGTGTACCATCTTCTGGGTTTCTCGTGCATGTTTTCGACGTAGGAAGATGCCCTTGACCCTGGAGATTTGGGACCCATGGGATGGGTACCACGCCGTATTACTTTAAAGGGTCTGCGTTTGCTCACCCAACCTCACCAAACCTCTCAGCCCCAAGAGTGTCCACCCTTATGTCTCAGTCATCTGTGGGTCTAGATATGGTCAATCCAGCTGGCATCGCAGCACCTGAACGAATTTTGTACGAATTTCTCTCTCTTTCACTGTCTTTGTTTCACGGGTTTTTAAAAGTAATTGATTTTTATAATGGGGTTTAGCTGCTTTGCACTGCTGTGTTTATGCCGCTTTACACCTACTTGACTCACTTACAGAGAGATATCACTACATAGGTTTTAAGATTCTTACTAGTCAGATATATTCTTGGGCGGTGAATAGGGGGTGTTGAGTCCAGTTCACTGAGCAAGGAGTAGGTCTTGTCTATTACATATTGGGTTTATGGAACGGTATCTGAGCTAATTTGAAACCCTTGTTTTATGCATCACCCCACCTCACCTTTCCCGTTAAGCAGCCATAGTGTGTTTTCTAAACGTGCGACTCTGTTCTGTTTTGTAATTCAGTTCAAGGGTAGCGGTTTTTACATTCTCTCTGTAAGTGATATCTTATGATAAGTGTCTTTTTCTGTGTGACTTATTTCACTTAGAATCGTCGTACCTAAATCCACTCATCATGCTGCTCCTAGCCTTATGACGTTGATTTCATGGCTGAGTGATATTCCATTGTACATAAGGACCACCACTTCTTTATCCATTCTTCTCTTTCCTGGGATGTTTACGGTGTAACGAAGTGGAAGTTCTTGTCAACAGAGCAGCCCTAAACTTTGGGGTGCCTGTGTCTTGCTGATTTTTAGTTTTCCCAATTTATACGCCCATGAGTGGAAGTGCCCTATGCTCTCTAGGCTGAGTTTTGTAGATATTTCAGGACACACCGTACACTTCTTCACAGTGGCTGTTGGCAATTTACAGCCCGCCCATCAGCGTAGCAAGGCTCCCATTTCTCCATGGCCTGTCCTGCATTTCTGGTTTTGACACTTTATTCAGCATGGCCCTTTTGACCGATGGGAAGCGAGACTTCTTTGTAGCGCTGATTTGCCTTTCCAGGTTGCTTGGTTGGCCAAAAAGGGCGTATGCGTTTTTTCCTGAATATATTCAGGAAAAAACGCATACGCCCTTTTTGGCCAAGGGCATCATTGTCGAGGTTTTGCCGCTTTTCCTGTGCTTTAAAGGCGATTCGAATCTACCTCCTGAAATCTGTTTCCTGCAATTCTGCCTTGCTTTCAAATCCTCTTCGTTACCTTCCCTCCATATATCTGTGGACGAGAGTTTTCATTTCTAACTCTGGAGGTTTGTGAATTGCAGTGCCCCTGAGCTCCATTTTTCAACTCGCTTTCTTGGGAGCTGGCCGCAAAAGCGCAGGATTGCTTCAGGCCCTATTCTGGCTCCGGGCAGCAGGCTGAGCCTGTGGTTGATTCTTCTTCCTGATGGGAAAATAGAGTGACCTGTCCCTGTCCCAACACCTAGAGCTAGTCTCTCATTGGTTCCCCCTCTTCCCGTTCATCCTCAGGACAAATTGCAACCTGTACGGAACAGGAGGTTAAAGGTGCTGATTCTCCAAGGAGGGAGATTGCTAGTAAAGCGGCTGGAATTGCGAACCGGAGAACAAGGAGATGAGAAATGAGGTGCGTTTTAGAAACCTTTCCCGATCACACGGTGTACCATTATCTGGGTTTCTCATGCATGTTTTCGATGTAGGAAGATGCCCTTGAACCTGGAGATTTGGGACCCATGGGATAGGTACCATGCCGTATTACCTTAAAGGGTCTGCGTTAGCTCACGCAACCTCACCAAACCTCTCAGCCCCAAGAGTGTCCACCCTTATGTCTCAATCAGCTGTGGGTCTAGATATGGTCAATCCAGGTGGCATCACAGCCCCTGAACGAATTTTGTAAGAATTTCTCTCTCTTTCACTGTTTTTGTTTCACGGGTTTTTAAAAGTAATTGATTTTTAAAATGGGGTTTAGCTGCTTTGCACTGCTGTGTTTATGCCGCTTTACACCCACTTGACTCACTTACAGAGAGATATCAATACATAGGTTTTAAGATTCTTACTAGTCAGATATATTCTTCGGCGGTGAATAGGGGGTGTTGAGTCCAGTTCACTGAGCAAGGAGTAGGTCTTGTCTATTACATATTGGGTTTATGGAACGGTATCTGAGCTAATTTGAAACCCTTGTTTTATTCATCACCCCACCTCACCTTTCCCGTTAAGCAGCCATAGTGTGTTTTCTAAACGTGTGACTCTCTTCTGTTTTGTAATTCAGTTCAAGGGTAGCGGTTTTTACATTCCCTCTATAAGTGATATCTTACGATAAGTGTCTTTTTCTGTGTGACTTATTTCACTTAGAATCGTCGTACCTAAATCCACTCATCATGCTGCTCCTAGCCTTATGACGTTGATTTCCTGGCTGAGTGATATTCCATTGTACATAAGGACCACAACTTCTTTATCCATTCTTCTCTTTCCTGGGATATTTCAGGTGTAGCCAAGTGGAGGTTCTTGTCAACGGAGCAGCCCTAAACTTTGGGGTGCCTGTGTCTTGCTGATTTTTAGTTTTCCCAATTTATACGCCCATGAGTGGAAGTGCCCTATGCTCTCTAAGCTGAGTTTTTTAGATGTTTCAGGACACACCGTACACTTCTCCAGAGTGGCTGTTGGCAATTTACAGCCCGCCCTTCAGTGTAGCAAGGCTTCCATTTCTCCATGGCCTGTCCTGCATTTCTGGCTTTGACACTTTATTCAGCATGGCCCTTTTGACCGATGGGAAGCGAGACTATTTTGTAGCGCTGATTTGCCTTTCCAGGTTGCTTGGTTGGCCAAAAAGGGCATATGCGTTTTTTCCTGAATATATTCAGGAAAAAACGCATATGCCCTTTTTGGCCAAGGGCATCATTGTCGACGTTTTGCTGCTTTTCCTGTGCTTTAAAGGCGATTCGAATCTACCTCCTGAAATCTGTTTCCTGCAATTCTGCCTTGCTTTCAAATCCTCTTCATTGCCTTCCCTCAATATATTTGTAGACGAGAGTTATCATTTCTAACTCTGCAGGTTTGTGAATTGCAGTGCCCCTGAGCTCCATTTTTCAACTCGCTTTCTTGGGAGCTGGCCGCAAAAGCGCAGGATTGCTTCAGGCCCTATTCTGGCTCCGGGCGGCAGGCTGAGCCTGTGGTTGATTCTTCTTCCTGATGGGAAAATAGAGTGACCTGTGCCTGTCCCAACACCTAGAGCTAGTCTCTCATTGGTTCCCCCTCTTCCCGTTCATCCTCAGGACAAATTGCAACGTGTACGGAACAGGAGGTTAAAGGTGCTGATTCTCCAAGGAGGGAGATTGCTAGTAAAGCGGCTGGAATGGCGAACCGGAGCACAAGGAGATGAGAAATGAGGTGCGTTTTAGAAACCTTTCCCGGTCACACGGTGTACCATCTTCTGGGTTTCTCATGCATGTTTTCAATGTAGGACGATGCCCTTGAACCTGGAGATGTGGGACCCAAGGGATGGGTACCACGCCGTATTACTTTAAGGGGTCTGCATTAGCTCACCCAACCTCACCAAACCTCTCAGCCCCAAGAGTGTCCACCCTTATGTCTCAATCAGCTATGTGTCTAGATATGGTCAATCCAGGTGGCATCGCAGCCCCTGAAGGAATTTTGTAAGAATTTCTCTCTCTTTCACTGTCTTTGTTTCACGGGTTTTTAAAAGTAATTGATTTTTATTATGGGGTTTAGCTGCTTTGCACTGCTGTGTTTATGCCGCTTTACACCCACTTGACTCACTTACAGAGAGATATCACTACATAGGTTTTAAGATTCTTACTAGTCAGATATATTCCTGGGCGGTGAATAGGGGTTGTTGAGTCCAGTTCACTGAGCAAGGAGTAGGTCTTGTCTATTACATATTGGGTTTATGGAACGGTATCTGAGCTAATTTGAAACCCTTGTTTTATGCATCACCCCACCTCACCTTTCCCGTTAAGCAGCCATAGTGTGTTTTCTAAATGTGCGACTCTGTTCTGTTTTGTAATTCAGTTCAAGGGTAGCGGTTTTTACATTCCCTCTATAAGTGATATCTTATGATCAGTGTCTTTTTCTGTGTGACTTATTTCACTTAGAATCGTCGTACCTAATTCCACTCATCATGCTGCTCCTAGCCTTATGACGTTGATTTCTTGGCTGAGTGATATTCCATTGTACATAAGGACCACAACTTCTTTATCCATTCTTCTCTTTCCTGGGATATTTCAGGTGTAGCGAAGTGGAGGTTCTTGTCAACAGAGCAGCCCTAAACTTTGGGGTGCCTGTGTCTTGCTGATTTTTAGTTTTCCCAATTTATACGCCCATGAGTGGAAGTGCCCTATGCTCTCTAAGCTGAGTTTTTTAGATGTTTCAGGACACACCGTACACTTCTCCAGAGTGGCGGTTGGCAATTTACAGCCCGCCCATCAGCGTAGCAAGGCTCCCATTTCTCCATGGCCTGTCCTGCCTTTCTGGTTTTGACCCTTTATTCAGCATGGCCCTTTTGACCGATGGGAAGCGAGACTTCTTTGTAGCGCTGATTTGCCTTTCCAGGTAGCTTGGTTGGCCAAAAAGGGCGTATGCGTTTTTTCCTGAATATATTCAGGAAAAAACGCATACGCCCTTTTTGGCCAAGGGCATCATTGTCGAGGTTTTGCCGCTTTTCCTGTGCTTTAAAGGCGATTCGAATCTACCTCCTGAAATCTGTTTCCTGCAATTCTGCCTTGCTTTCAAATCCTCTTCGTTGCCTTCCCTCCATATATTTGTGGACGAGAGTTATCATTTCTAAGTCTGCAGGTTTGTGAATTGCAGTGCCCCTGAGCTCCATTTTTCAACTCGCTTTCTTGGGAGCTGGCCGCAAAAGCGCAGGATTGCTTCAGGCCCTATTCTGGCTCTGGGCGGCAGGCTGAGCCTGTGGTTGATTCTTCTTCCTGATGGGAAATTAGCGTGACCTGTGCCTGTCCCAACACCTAGAGCTAGTCTCTCATTGGTTCCCCCTCTTCCCGTTCATCCTCAGGACAAATTGCAACCTGTACGGAACAGGAGGTTAAAGGTGCTGATTCTCCAAGGAGGGAGATTGCTAGTAAAGCGGCTGGAATGGCGAACCGGAGCACAAGGAGATGAGAAATGAGGTGCGTTTTAGAAACCTTTCCCGATCACACGGTGTACCATCTTCTGGGTTTCTCATGCATGTTTTCGATGTAGGAAGATGTCCTTGAACCTGGAGATTTGGGACCCATGGGATGGGAACCACGCCGTATTACTTTAAAGGGTCTGCGTTAGCTCACCCAACTTCACCACACCTCTCAGCCCCAAGAGTGTCCACCCTTATGTCTCAATCAGTTGTGGGTCTAGATATGGTCAATCCAGGTGGCATCGCAGCCCCTGAAGGTATTTTGTAAGAATTTCTCTCCCTTTCACTGTCTTTGTTTCACGGGTTTTTAAAAGTAATTGATTTTTATAATGGGGTTTAGCTGCTTTGCACTGCTGTGTTTATGCCGCTTTAAACCCACTTGACTCACTTACAGAGAGATATCAATACATAGGTTTTAAGATTTTTACTAGTCAGATATATCCTTGGGCGGTGAATAGGGGGTGTTGAGTCCAGTTCACTGAGCAAGGAGTAGGTCTTGTCTATTACATATTGGGTTTATGGAATGGTATCTGAGCTAATTTGAAACCCTTCTTTTATGCATCACCCCACCTCACCTTTCCCGTTATGCAGCCATAGTGTGTTTTCTAAACGTGCGACTCTGTTCCATTTTGTAATTCAGTTCAAGGGTAGCGGTTTTTACATTCCCTCTATAAGTGATTTCTTATGATAAGTGTCTTTTTCTGTGTGACTTATTTCACTTAGAATCGTCGTACCTAAATCCACTCATCATGCTGCTCCTAGCCTTATGACGTTGATTTCTTGGCTGAGTGATATTCCATTGTACATAAGGACCACAACTTCTTTATCCATTCTTCTCTTTCCTGGGATATTTCAGGTGTAGCGAAGTGGAGGTTCTTGTCAACGGAGCAGCCCTAAACCTTGGGGTGCCTGTGTCTTGCTGATTTTTAGTTTTCCCAATTTATACGCCCATGAGTGGAAGTGCCCTATGCTCTCTAAGCTGAGTTTTTTAGATGTTTCAGGACACACCGTACACTTCTCCAGAGTGGCTGTTGGCAATTTACAGCCCGCCCATCAGCGTAGCAAGGCTCCCATTTCTCCATGGCCTGTCCTGCATTTCTGGTTTTGACCCTTTATTCAGCATGGCCCTTTTGACCGATGGGAAGCGAGACTTCTTTGTAGCGCTGATTTGCCTTTCCAGGTTGCTTGGTTGGCCAAAAAGGGCGTATGCGTTTTTTCCTGAATATATTCAGGAAAAAACGCATACGCCCTTTTTGGCCAAGGGCATCATTGTCGAGGTTTTGCCGCTTTTCCTGTGCTTTAAAGGCGATTCAAATCTACCTCCTGAAATCTGTTTCCTGCAATTCTGCCTTGCTTTCAAATCCTCTTCGTTGCCTTCCCTCCATATATTTGTGGACGAGAGTTATCATTTCTAAGTCTGCAGGTTTGTGAATTGCAGTGCCCCTGAGCTCCATTTTTCAACTCGCTTTCTTGGCAGCTGGCCGCAAAAGCGCAGGATTGCTTCAGGCCCTATTCTGGCTCCGGGCGGCAGGCTGAGCCTGTGGTTGATTCTTCTTCCTGATGGGAAAATAGATTGACCTGGGCCTGTCCCAACACCTAGAGCTAGTCTCTCATTGGTTCCCCCTCTTCCCGTTCATCCTCAGGACAAATTGCAACCTGTATGAAACAATAGGTTAAAGGTGCTGATTCTCCAAGTGGTTAGATTGCTAGTGAAGCAGCTGGATCTGGGGAACCCGAGCAGCAGGAGATGTGAAATGAGGTTCGTTTTAGAAACCTTTCCAGGTCACACGGTGTATCATCATTTCGGTTTCCCATGCATGTTTTCGCTGTAGGATGATATCCTTGAACCTGGAGATTTGGAACAAATGGAATGGGTACCATGCAGTATTACTTTAAAGTGTCTTCGTTTGTTCACCCAATCTCACCAATCCTCTCAGCCCCAACAGTTTCCAGACTTATTTCTAATCCAGCTGTGGGTCTAGATATGGTCAATCCAGGTTGCTTCAATGCCCCTGAACGATCTCTGTAAGAATTTCTCTCTCTTTCAATGTCTTTGTTGTTTTTTTTTTTTTTTTGAAATTTATTTTTATACTGGGGTTTAGCTGATTTTCACTGCTGTGTTTATACCATTTTACACCCACTTGATTCACTTACAGAGAGATATTAATACATAGGTTTTAAGATTCCTACTAGTCAGATATATTTTTTGTGCGTTGAATAGGGGGTTTGGAGTCCAGTTCACTGAGCAAGGAATAGGGCTTGTCTGTTACATATGTGGTTTATGGAACGCTATCTGTGCTAATTTCAAACCCTTGTTTTATGCCTCACCCCACCTCACCTTTCTGTTAAGCAGCCATGGTGTGTTCTCTAAATGTGTGGCTCTATTCTGTTTTGTAATATATGTCCTGTGCAGCGATTTTTACATTCCCTCTATAAGTGATATCTTATGATAAGTGTCTTTTTCTGTGTGACTTATTTCACTTCTAAACGTCGTACGTAAATCCAGTCAGCATGCTGCTACTAGCCTTATAACATTTATTACATGGCTGAGTGATATTCCATTGTACCTAATTACCACAATTTCTTTATCCATTTTTCTCTTTCCTGGGATATTTAAGGTGTACCGAATTGGAGTTTCTTGTCAACAGAGCAGCCCTAATCTTTGGGGTGCCCGTGTCTTGTTGATTTTTAGATTTCCCAATTTATACGCCCATAAGTGTAAGTGCCCTATGCTCTCTAGCTGTGTTTTTTAGATGTTTTAGGAAACACCATACACTTCTACAGAGTGGCCGTTGGCAGTTTACATCCCCCCCATCAGCCTAACAAGGCTCCCTTTTCTCCATGGCCTGTCCTGCATTTCTGGTTTTTATACTTTTTTCAGCATGGTCCCCTTTGACCGATGGGAAGTGAGACTTCTTTGTATTGCTGATTTGCATTTCCGGCTTGCTTGGAGAGTCATAATTTATAATTCTGCATATTTGTGAATTGAAGTTTCCTGAGCTTCATTTGTCAACTCGCTTTTTTGGGAGCTGGCCGCAAAACCGGTGGTGTGCTTCTGCCCCTACTGTGGTTTCGGGCGGCAGGCTAAGCCTTTGCTTAATTCTTCTTCCTGATTGGAAATTAGAGTGACTTTTGCCTGTCCGAACATCTAGGGCTTGTCTCTCATTGTTTCTCCTCCTTCCCCTTCATCCTGTGGACAAATTCCCAACTCTGTGCAACAGGACATAGAAGGTGCTGACATCCTCAAGTGGGGAGATTGTTAGGAAAGAGGCTGGTGGGGTGAACTCGACCACCATGAGATTAAGAGATGAGGTGCCTTTTCCAAAATCTTCCTGATCCAACCGTGTACCATCTTCTGGGTGTCACAGGCATATTTTAGCTGTAGGAAAGTTCCCATGTATGTAAGGAGAACACCAGGGATTTTTCCAAATCAGTGTCTCCCCGAACCCCAATCTGACGAATTTTTTTTAAATTTTATTTATTTATTTATTCATTTATTTAT
Organism: Balaenoptera borealis; assembly: GCF_965194805.1. NCBI lineage: Eukaryota > Metazoa > Chordata > Mammalia > Artiodactyla > Balaenopteridae > Balaenoptera > Balaenoptera borealis. The sequence goes on from NC_138874.1 coordinate 43,273,055, forward strand.
TTATTGGCTGTGTTGGGTCCTCTCCTCTGTGGGAGGGCTTCCTCCAGCAGTGGCAAGCGGGGGCCACTCCTCATCGCGGTGCGCGGGCCTCTCACCATCGCGGCCTCTCCTGTTGCAGAGCACAGGCTCCAGACGCGCAGGCTCAGTAGTTGTGGCTCACGGGCCCAGCCGCTCTGCGGCACGTGGGATCTTCCCAGACCAGGGCTCGAACCCGTGTCCCCTGCATCGGCAGGCAGACTCTCAACCACTGCGCCACCAGGGAAGCCCCAATCTGGCGAATTTTTAAGCCACTGGTACATGTATGTTCATTAAGGGACTTTGGCCATAAGCAGAGTCCGAAATTTAGGTGAGTGAAGTCTTCAGGGTCAGAAACGCTCGCCATCGGCCTCCTTTATGTTCCTTTTTATCTGTAGTTGATACATGATGTCGATATAGATATCTATTGTTTTTCAGATTATTTCCCCTTAGGGGTTATTACAAAATATTGAGTATTGTTCCCTGTGCTATACAGTAGTTCCTTGTTGATGATATATTTTATACATAGAAGTGTGTATATGTTAATCCGAAACTGTTAATTTATCTCTCCTCCCACCTTGACCCTTTGGTAATAAAATATATAAGATTTTATACTTCGTAGAAATCCAGGAGCTGAAAGAGAGGTATCATTTTCAACGGAAAATGATTCAAAACAAGATTGAACCTTCAGCCAAGATTAGTAGATCCACATCCTTGGAAAGAAATTACTGCATTTCTCTAATGTTGACCTGACAAATATGACAAACCCCTCCACTGAACTTGCTTATAATAAAGTGATGGAAATATCAAATGGAAGTGTTAAAAACATCTTATTTTACACGAGCCTTATACACTGCTCTATGTTAATAACAGTTTGGCTCACGCATCTATTCTTTGAAGTTACAATGTTCTCAAGTTCTGTTACTGATCCTGCAGAGTGGGCCCCAACAAGGGTCCCCCTGCCCAGTGTCATTGGAGCCAACAGATCGAGACTGAGTTTGGTTCAGAAGCAAAGGAAAACTTTATATTTTGATCAGAGAATGGAGAGGTGAGAGCGTGCGCTCCCCTGCGGGCTGTGGGCCAGGCTGCTGTGTAGGGATCCCGTCAGCGTCAGCGGGAGGGACGGGGCGGAGCTCTCGAGGGCCGGGTTGGCTGGAGCTCAGGCTCTATGTGGCAGAGTCTGCACGGGGCCCGGAGAGCTGAGGTGTCAGCCCAGCCATCTTGCACTAGGAAATCGGGTCTGAAGTGCCGGGTGTGGGACCTCTGCCTGTGGAAACCTAGGAACAAGTGAAATTAGAAAAAGCACAAAGGAAAAAAAGGTTAGACTTTATTTTATTGCCCAGATTCTATTTTTATCTCCCAGGAATTTTTAATGGGCTTTGCCGGTGACAAACCCCTCCTCTGCCTCTTGTCCCATTCCACATTCTTGGGGCCCTGAGGGTGCAGACACCTCTTCTGTAAATGCTTCGTGCTGAGTTGGGTGTCCTCATACCCGGGGGGAGGGGCAGGACTTCTCCCCAGCAGCCTCCAGGTGAGGTTGATTGTCCCCAGGCCTCCTCCCTCACTGCTCGTCTGCCTGAGCACCAGCGTTGGAAGTTTTTTAGATTCTAATGACCTTTAAGGGTCCAGGAAAGAGATGCGCAGGGACGCTGGGGGGGCCGGTTTTACCCTGCTCCACATTGGTTCGGCCCCCTTAGGCTGACGGTTTCTGCCAGCCTAGATGCTCTGACCAGTAGTCTGTGCTTTCTTCAGTTAGGCCACTGAATTAAAGTACAAACAGCAGCAGGTGTCAGAGCCCAGCCTGCTCAACTCCCAGACAGTCCAGGGCCGGTGGTGATCCAGGACCATGACGGCCACTCAGTCAACGGCTTTTTGAAGTAGCCGGGAGTCCAGCTGGTCTCATTGGTCGCCATCACAGTGGTGTCTGTAGGCTTTTCTATGGTGGCAGCGTTATTTAGGGTTCCCCTGCCAAGTTTATTAGCTCCGCTCTGGGTGCAGTAAGTCCTGCAAGCAATAGTCTGTTCTTTTGGGGCACACTCTTGTGGTTTTCTGAGAGAAGCTCCAGGTCAAGTGATGGTCACACGAGTCGTCATGGGGGCCCGTTGCCCCAGGTTGTCTCTCTGGAGGTTGGAGTTGGAGGGCCTCCTCACTCGAGGTCATTGTGCCCACGGAGCGATCCCTGCAACTTCAGGGCATGGTGGGTAGTTAGGAACACCAAGTGGCGTCCTTTTCCCTTAGGAGGGAGCTGGCCTTGCGGGCTGCTCATTTCCAGGTTTTTAGATACCCCCAGTATCCTGGTCGGATGGGGTGGCTGGCCAATGCCTGGAGGGCATTCTTGCGTTGTTCCATTTCAAGTGGTCCCAGTTTTTGCACTAATACTCCAAGGGCGATTTGCCTTCGACCAGGAATGTAAAGGTCAAAGGGTTTAGCTAAATTAGGGAGGTCCATGGCAAGGGTCTGAATTGACTGCTCTTTCCTTTCTTGAAAGGCCGCTTCTGGATTCTATTCAAAAGGATCATCATCTTTTCCTTTCAGTGTTTCATATAGAGACCCAGGTATTAGACTGTAGTTAGGGATCCAGATGCAGCAAACCCCGGTCTCCCCAGGAACCCCTAAGCTGTCTTCTAGTTTTAGGAAGGGTGAGGCTGCAAATGGCTTCTTCCCTTTCCTGGGATGGGCTTCTCTGATCTTCTGTGAGAATGAAGCCCAGGCAGGTCACCTTAGTCTGTGATATTTGAGCCTTTTTCTTGGACACCTTCTATCTTTTATTGGCTAGGTAGTCCAGAGGCCTCCTTAGTAGGGCTGGCGATCAGAATGTCGTCTGCATATTGAAGGAGGGTTCCCTTCTCCCGAGGTAGATCTTTTAGGGCTTTAGCTAACGTTTTCCCAAAGATGGTGTGGGAATTTTTGAACCCCTGGGGCAGGACGGCCCAGCAGTATTGTTTTTTTTGTATGTTGAGTCCTGCCACTCATAGCCAAAATTTCTTGTGACTCTGGGACTAATGGAATACAGAAGAAGGCATCATTGAAGTCTAATACAGAATACCATGTCCTGGGGGATGGTAGAATGACCAGCAGGGTATAGGAATTAGGAACTACTGGATGTATATCCTCTGTGGCTTCACTGACTGTCCTGGCGTCCTTTACCATGTCCCCAGCAGCCCACGGGGCTCTCATGGTCAGGCCCCTCCCAGGATATGGAACTCACCTGGGCAGGTACGCAGCAGCCCACGGGGCTCTCATGGTCAGGCCCCCTCCCAAGATATGGTGCTCACCTGTGCAGGTACCCAGCAGCCCACGGGGCTCTCATGGTCAGGCCCCTCCCAGGATATGGAGCTCACCTGGGCAGGTACCCAGCAGCCCACGGGGCTCTCATGTGCAGGCCCCTCCCAGGATATGGAGCTCACCTGGGTAGGTACCCAGCAGCCCACGGGGCTCTCGTGGGCAGGCCCCTCCCAGGATATGGAGCTCACCTGGGCAGGTACCCAGCAGCTCACGGGGCTCTCGTGGCCAGGCCCCTCCCTGGATATGGAGCTCCCTTGGACAGGTACCCCGGCAGGGCTGGGCACACAGGAACCGTGCACATAGCCCTTATTCCAGAGCACCCCCAGCACACCTGTCGCTCAGAGCTGACACAGAGCACCTCAGAGCAGGGCTTGAACTAACAAACATCAGCTCCGACAGGTCTGTGACCCTAGGCTTCTCTCTGTGCGGCCTCCCTCCGCCTGGTCTTCCAGGGGCTTCCACTGCAGCCGGGGCACCAGGCCTCTGTCTCCACCCACCAACCCTCCTCTCCCTGACTCCTGGGTTCCTCTCATTAGGAGAGGGTCTTCTTGAAGTTGTCTTCCACTCATGGACCAGATAAAATGATTGGAAAACAAGCCAGGGCTGCCGCCCCTTGTCTATTCTGACTCTCGGGACCCTACACCTGTTCCTTGGATCTGGCCGGTGCAGCAAGGCCCATTTTCTGTAACTCTGAGCCCCTGAGGGGCGAGGATTGGCTGACCTGGGCAGCCTGACCTGGCCGGCCAGCCCTTCCCAGGTGTGCCTGGGTTGAGGTCAATATAAACACCCCTCCAGGCAGCAAAAGCCTCTGCAGCTGTGCCTGACGCCATATTCTCTGCCCCGTCAGCAGTCTCGGGGTTGTGCTGGTGGGAGGGAGTAGCGCCTACAGCTCTATGAGTGGCCCCGTGTGAGTGGGGCTCTGCTGGACTTTCTGCAGGAGTTGCCGGGCTGCCACCTGCTAAAGAAGAGGATGTGTCACCGACACCTGCTGCTGGAATTTCTACCCGGGCAGAGGTGAGGAAGGAAAAAAGCAGTGGGGGCCGGGACAGGAGGGGTACCTCAGGCAGGGAAATGGAAAGCTTCCAGAAGAGCGCCTGGGGCCAGGACCATCCTGGCTGACCTGCAGGCACCAAGTTGTCCTGCGTGCTGTCGCTGGTGTGACTCCAAGCCCCTTCCTCTAGGCTTTAAAGTCTTTGCACACATTCAGGTGTTTTACCTGGGAAGGGTGGGAAAAGTTCAGCAGCAGCTGGCCTGGGGCTCAGCTCACGTTTACTCAGAGACGCCTCCTCACGGTCCCCCAGCTTTGCAATGAGGACGCTTCTTGCGGGGGGGCTGCTGGCTGCATGGGAGACGATTCCCCACCTCTGACCAACTTCAGAATTGTGTACCACTGGAGCAAGTGCCCTGATAGGGATTTCCTCTGTATGACCAGTGGGTTCTGTTTTTTTTTTTTCTTTTTTGGTTCAAGGTAGGTTTTATTCCTCTTTTTGTATTTATAGATATAAGCATGGAAATAATTCATTCATATAAATACGTCTTTGGGAAGGAAAGAACTTTTTTTCTGTTTTATTTTTTTTAAATATTATTTATGTTTTAATTTTTTAATTTTATTCATTTTTTTATACAGCAGGTTCTTATCGGTTATCTATTTTATGCATATAAGTGTATATATGTCGATCCCAGGCTCGCAATTCATCCCACCACCACCACCCTGCCACTTTCCCCCCTTGGTGTCCATACATTTGTTCTCTACATCTGTGTCTCTATTTCTGCCTTGCAACCCGGTTCATCTGTACCACTTTTCTAGGTTCCACATGTATGCGCTTAAATATGGTATTTGTTTTTCTCTTTCTGACTTACTTCACTCTGTATGACAGTCTCTAGATCTATCCATGTCTCTACAAATGACCCAATTTCGTTCCTTTTTATGGCTGAGTAATATTCCATTTTATATATGTACCACATCTTTTCCATTCGTCTGTCTATGGGCATTTAGGTTGCTTCCATGACCTGGCTATTGTAAATAGTGCTGCAATGAACATTGTGTGAATATCTTTTTGAATTATGGTTTTCTCTGGGTATATGCCCAGTAGTGGGATTGCTGGGTCATGTGGTAATTCTATTTTTAGTTTTTTAAGGAACCTCCATACTGTTCTCCATAGTGACTGTATCAATTTATATCCCCACAAATAGTGTAAGAGGGTTCCCTTTTCTCCACACCCTCTCCAGCATTTGTTGTTTGTAGATTTTCTGATGATGCCCATTCTAACTTGTGTGAAGTGATACCTCATTGTAGTTTTGGTTTATATTTCTCTAATAATTAGTGATGTTGAGCAGCTTTTCATGTGCTTCTTGGCCATCTGTATGTCTTCTCGGGACAAATGTCTATTTACGTCATCTGCCCATTTTTGGATTGGGTTGTTTGTTTTTTTACTGTTGAGCTGCATGTGCTGTTTATATATATTGGAGATTAATCCTTTGTCCATTGATTCGTTTGCAAATATTTTCTCCCATTCTGAGGTGGTCTTTTCGTGTTGTTTGTAGTTTCCTTTGCTTTGCAAAAGCTTTTAGGTTTCATTTGCTCCCATTTGTTTATTTTTGTTTTTTATTCCATTACTCTAGTAGGTGGATCAAAAAAGATCTTGTTGTGATTTTTGTCAAAGAGTATTCTTCCTATGTTTTCTTCTAAGAGTTTTATAGTGTCCGGTCTTACATTTCGGTCTCTAATCCATTTTGAGTTTATTTTTTGTGTATGGTGTTAGGGAGTGTTCTAATTTCATTCTTTTACATGTAGCTGTCCATTTTTCCCAGCACCGCTTATTGAAGAGACTGTCTTTTCTCCATTGTATATCCTTGCCTCCTTTGTCATAGATTAGTGGACCATAGGTGTGTAGGTTTATCTCTGGGCTTTCTTTTTTTTCCTTTTACATCTTTATTGGAGTATAATTGCTTTACAATTGTGTGTTAGTTTCTGCTGTATAAAAAAGTGAATCAGCTATACGTATACATATAACACCATATCCGCTCCCTCTTGCACCTCCCTCTCACTCCCTTATCCTACCCCTTTAGGTCGTCACAAAGCACCGAGCTGATCTCCCTGTGCTATGTGGCTGCTTCCCAGTAGCTATCAATTTTACATTTGGTAGTGTATATATGTCCATACCACTCTCTCACTTTGTCCCAGCTTACCTTTCCCCCTCCCCATGTCCTCAAGTCCTTTCTCTACGTCTGTGTCCTTAATCCTTTCCTGCCCCTAGGTTCTTCAAAAACTTTTTTTCTTTTAGATTCCATATATATGTGTTAGCATACGGTATTTGTTTTTCTCTTTCTGACTTACTTCACTCTGTAGGACAGATTCTAGATCCATCCACCTCACTACAAATAACTCAATTTCGTTTCTTTTTATGGCTGAATAATGTTCCATTGTATATGTGTGCCACATCTTCTTTATCCAGTTATCTGTTGATGGACACTTAGGTTGCTTCCATGTCCTGGCTATTGTAAATAGAGCTACAATGAACATTGTGGTACATGACTCTTTTTGAATTATGGTTTTCTCAGGGTAAATGTCCAGTAGTGGGATTGCTGGGTTGTACGGTTGTTCTATTTTTAGTTTTTAAGGAACCCCCATACCGTTCTCCCTAGTGGCTATATCAATTTACATTCCCACCAACAGTGCAAGAGGGTTCCCTTTTCTCCAATAAATGCCTCTCCAACATTTATTGTTGGTAGATTTTTTGATGATGGCCATTCTGACTGGTGTGAGGTGATACCTCATTGTAGTTTTGATTTGCATTTCTCTAATAATTAGTGATGTTCAGCATCCTTTCATGTGTTTGTTGGCAACCTGTATATCTTCTTTGGAGAAATGTCTATTTAGGTCTTCTGCCCATTTTTGGATTGGGTTGTTTGGTTTTGTGATATTGAGCTACAGGAGCTGCTTTTTGGAGGTTAATCCTTTGCCATTTGCTTCATTTGAAAATATTTTCTCCCATTCTGATGGTTGTCTTTTGCTTATGTTTTCCTTTGCTGTGCAAAAGATTTTAAATTTCATTAAGTCCCATTTTTTTATTTTTGTTTTTATTTCCATTTCTCTAGGAGGTGGGTCAAAAAGGATCTTGCTGTGATTTATGTCATAGACTGTTCTGCTTATGTTTTCCTCTAAGAGTTTTATAGTGGCTGGTCTTACATTTAGGTCTCTAATCCATTTTGAGTTTATTTTTGTGTATGGTGTTAGGAAGTGTTCTAATTTCATTCTTTTACATGTAGCTGTCCAGTTTTCCCAGCACCACTTACTGAAGACACTGTCTTTTCTCCATTGTATACCCTTGCCTCCTTTGTCATAGATTAGTGGACTGTAGGTACGTGGGTTTATCTCTGTGCTTTCTATCCTGTTCTATTGATCTATATTTCTGTTTTTGTGCCAGTACCATATTATCTTAATAACTGTAGCTTTGTAATATAGTCTGAAGTCTGGAAGTCTGATTCCTCCAGCTCTTTTTTTTCCCCCTCAAGACTGCTTTGGCTATCCGGGGTCTTTTGTGTCTCCCTACAAATTTTAAGATTTGTTTTTTCTAGTTCTGTAGAAAATGCCAAAGGTATTTTGATAGGGTTTGCATTGAATCTGTAGATTGCTTTGGGTAGTATAGTCATTTTCACAATATTGATTCTTCTAATCCAAGAACATGGTATATGTCTCCATCTGTTTATATCATCTTTGATTTCTTTCATCAGTGTCTTATAGTTTTCTGAGTACAGGTCTTTTACTTCCTTAGGTAGGTTTATTCCTAGGTATTTTATTTTTGTTGCAGTGGTAATGGGATTGTTTCCTTAATTTCTCTTTCTGTTCTTTCATTGTTAGTGTATAGGAATGCAAGCAATTTCTGTGCATTAATTTTGTATCCTGCAACTTTACCAAATTCATTGATTAGCTCCAGTGGTTTTCTGGTGACATCTTTAGGATTCTCTATCTATGATATGATGTCATTTGCAAACAGTGACAATTTTACTTCTTCATTTCCTTTTTGTATTTCTTTTATTTCTTTTTCTTCTCTGATTGCCATGGCTAGGACTTCCAAAACTATGTTGAATAGTAGTGGTGAGAGTGGACATCCTCGTCTTGTTCCTGATCTTAGAGGAAACGTTTTCAGTTTTTCACTGTTGAGAATGATGTTTGCTGTGGGTTTGTCATATATGGCCTTTATTATGTTGAGGTAGTTTCCCTCTATGCCCACACTCTGCAGAGTTTTTATCATAAATGGGTGTTGAATTTTCTCAAAATTTTTTCCTGCATCTATTGAGATGATCATATGGTTTTATTCTACAATTTGTTAATATGGTGTATCACATTGATTTGTGTATATTGAAGAATCCTTGCATTCCTGGGATAAACCCCACTTGATCATGGTATATGATCCTTTTAATGTGTTGTTCGATTCTCTTTGCTAGTATTTTGTTGAGGATTTTTACATCTATATTCATCAGTGATATTGGTCTATAATTTTCTTTCCTTGTAGTATCCTTGTCTGGTTTTGGTATCAGGGTGACAGTGGTCTCATAGAATGAGTTTGGGAGTGTTCCTTCCCCTGCAATTGTTTTGAGGAATTTGAGAAGGTTGGGTGTTAGCTCTTCTCTAAATGTTTGACAGAATTCACCTGTGATGCCATCTGGTTCTGGACTTTTGTTTGTTGGAAGATTTTTAATCACAGTTTCAATTTCATTGCTTGTGATAGGTTTGTTCATATTTTCTATTTCTTCCTGGTTCAGTCTTGGAAGGTTATCCCTTTCTAAGAATTTGTCCATTTCTTCCAGGTTGTCCATTTTATTGGCATAGAGTTGCTTGTAGTAGTCTCTTAGGATGCTTTGTATTCCTGTGGTGTCTGTTGTAACTTCTCCTTTTTCACTGCTAATTTTGTTGATTTGATTCCTCTCCCTCTTTTTCTTGAGTCTGGCTAAAGGTTTATCATTTTTGTTTATCTTCTCAAAGAACCGGCTTTTAGTTTTATTGATCTTTGCTTTCGTTTTCTTTGCTTCTGTTTCATTTATTTCTGCTTTGATCTTTATGATTTCCTTCATTCTACTAACTTTGGGTTTTGTTCTTCTTTCTCTAGTTCCTCTAGGTGTAAGGTTAGATTGTTTATTTGAGATTTTTCTTGTTTCTTGAGGTAGGCTTGTATTGCTATAAACTTCCCTCTTAGAACTGCTTTTGCTGCATCCCATAGGTTTTGGATCATTGTGTTTTTCTTGTCATTTGTCTCTAGGTAGTTTTTGATTTCCTCTTTTATTTCTTCAGTGATCTCTTGGTTATTTAGTAACGTATTGTTTAGCCTCCATGTGTTTGTGTTTTTTACGGTTTTGTCCCTGTTATTGATTTCTAATCTCATAGCATTGTGGTCGGAACAGCTGCTTGATATGATTTCAGTGTTCTTAAATTTACTGAGGCTTTATTTGTGACCCAAGATGTGATCTATCCTGGAGAATGTTCCGTGTGCAGTTGAGAAGAATGTGTAATCTGCTGTTTTGGATCGAATGTCTTATAAATATCAATTAACTATATCTGGTCTATTGTGTCATTTAAAACTTGTGTTTCCTTATTAATTTTCTGTCTGGATGATCTCCACTGGTGTAAGTGAGCTGTTAAAGTCCCCTGCTATTATTGTGTTACTGTTGATTTCCTCTTTTATAGCTGTTAGCAGTTGCCTTATGTATTGAGGTGCTCCTATGTTGGGCACATATACATTTGTAATTGTTATATCTTCTTCTTGGATTGATCCCTTGACCATTATGTAGTGTATTTCCTTGTCTCTTGTAACATTCTTTATTTTAAAGTCTATTTTATCTGATATGAGTATTGCTACTCCAGCTTTCTTTTGATTTTCATTTGCATAGAATATATTTTTCCATCGCCTCACTTTCAGTCTGTATGTGTCCCTAGGTCTGAAATGGGTCTCTTGTAGACAGCATATATATGGGTCTTGTTTTTGTATCCATTCAGAGAGCCTGTGTCTTTTGGTTGGAACATTTAGTCCATTCACGTTTAAGGTAATTATTGATATGTATGTTCCTATTACTGTTTTCGTAATTGTTATGGGTTTGTCTTGGTGGGTCCTTTTCTTCTCTTGTGTTTCCCACTTAGAGAAGTTCCTTTAGCATTTGGTGTAGAGCTGGTTTCATGGTGCTGAATTCTCTTAGCTTTTGCTTGTCTGTAGGGCTTATGATTTCTCTGTCAAATCTGAATGAGATCCTTGCTGGGTGGAGTACTCTTGGTTGTAGGTTCTTCCCTTTCATCACTTTAAATTTATGCCACTCCCTTCTGGCTTGTAGATTTTCTGCTGAGAAATCAGCTGTTATCCTTATGGGAGTTCCCTTGTATGTTATTTGTCATTTTTCCCTTGTTGCTTTCAATAATTTTTCTTTGTCTTCAATTTTTGTCAATTTGGTTACTATGTGTCTTGGCATTTTTCTCCTTTGATTTATCCTGACTGGGACTCTCTGCACTTCCTGGACTTGGGTGGCTATTTCTTTTCCCATGCTAGGGAAGTTTTCGACTATAATCTCTTCAAATGTATTCTCGGGTCCTTTCTCTCTCTCTTCTCCTTCTGGGACCCCTATGATGTGAATGTTGTTGCGTTTAATGTTGTCCCAGAGGACTCTTAGGGTGTCTTCATTTATTTTCATTCTTTTTCTTTATTCTGTTCCATGGCAGTGATTTCCACCTTTCTGTCTTCCAGGTCACTTATCCGTTCTTCTGCCACAGTTATTCTGCTACTGATTCCTTCTAGTGTATTTTTCATTTCAGTTATTATATTGTTCACCTCTGTTTGTTTGTTCTTTAATTCTTCTAGGTGTTTGCTCCTTAATTCTTCTAGGTCTTTGTTAAGCATTTCTTGCATCTTCTCGATCTTTGCCTCCATTCTTTTGCCAAGGTCTTGGATCATGTTCACTATCATTATTCTGAATTCTTTTTCTGGAAGGTTCCCTATCTCCACCTCATTTCGTTTTTTTTCCTAGTGTTTTATCTTGTTCCTTAATCTGGTATAAAGTCCTCTGCCTTTTCATTTTGTCTATCTTTCTGTGAATGTGGTTTTCCTTCCACAGGCTGCAGAATTGTAGTTCTTCTTGCTTCTGCTGTCTGCTCTCCAGTGGATGAGTCTATCTTAGAGGCTTATGCAAGCTTCCTGATGGGGGGGACTGGTGGTGGGTAGAGCTGGGTGTTGCTTTGGTGGGCAAAGCTTTAATCTGCTTGTCTGCAGATTAAATAAAACTTTAATAAAAAGTTTAATCCACTTATCTGCTGATGCATGGGGCTGGGTTCCCTCCCTGTTGGTAGTTTCGCCTGAGGTGACTCAGCACTGGAGCCTACCTTGCTCTTGGTGGGGTTAATGGCAGACTCTGGGAGGGCTCACACCAAGGAGTATTTCCCAGAACTTCTGCTGCCAGTGTCGTTGTCCTCATGGTGAGCCACAGCCACAGCTACCACCTGCCTCTGCAGGAGACCCTCTAAAACTATCAGGTAGTTCTGGTCATTCTCCTACGGGGTCACTGCTCCTTCCCCTGGGTTCTGATGTGCTCACTACTTTGTGTGTGCCCTCCAAGAGTGGAGTATCTGAGTGGAGTTGAGACTCTGAGACTCTGCATGGAGTCGCACAGACTCTGGGTCCTGTGAAGCTTCGATGCTTTGTGGTTCTAGAAATCCTATAGGAGACGGTCCACAGCAGGTGAAGCTAATGCTGTCAGTAGAGGTGGTGAAGCCAAAGATCTGCAGTTCCGACTAGAGGTGCCGATGTACATACAGGACAAAATCATCTCGTGTGAATGTAGTTCAGGCATGTTTAAGATGAATGGAGCCATGTTAATGCCTACCATATTCTATCTTGAGCCTCTCCTCAGGGACCCCCTCCTCAGTTCCTGAGGCTCCTGTAAGTCATGTACAGGGGACTGGAGAGTGGGCTCTGTCCCATCTGAGCCCTGAGTTACCCTGTGTGTATCTTAGGATACTTTGTATTTCTGTGGGGTCTGTTGTAACATCAACTCTTTCATTTCAGATTTATTTGGGCCCTCTCTTCTTAAAAAAAAATACTACTGTTGTCTTTTATTCTTTACAGAAGTTTAATAAGTGTTTGATCTACCTTGACTTACTCCATGTATACTTTTGGCAGTGAGATTTTTACTTTTCTTTGTTTTCTTGTTACTATCAATAATTAGTGAGACTTCTTTTAAGCTACCTTCAACATTGATTATAAAGCTGCTTTATTAGTGATGACAGAGCCTTAATGGAAGTCATGTTCTGGTTGTAAATTAGAATGCAATGTGCCAGCAAAAAGCCCCTTAAGTTTATTTCTCATTACTTCTTGTTCTTTTTTTAATTTAATTTTTATTTTTTATCAGAGCAAATTTGATTAAAATGTTTTGTTTCTTCTAGGTGTGCAAGATGTGGTTCTTTTAAACATATACATATATCTATTCTTCTTTGGATCATTTTCCCATGTAGGTTATGATACAATGTTGAGTAATCTTCTTTTGGTATTACGTAGGTCTTTGGTGATTACACATTTCACATTTGTTTCTATATCTATGTTAACCCCAATATCCTAATGTATCCAATCCTCACACCTTTCCAATTGGTGAACCATAAGTTAGTTTAGTGAATCTGTGATTGCATTTCTCTGTGGAAATATCTTCATTGGTATCAATTTTTAGCTAAGACCTATAAGTGATATTATAGGATATGTGTCTTTTGCTTTCTGACTTAGTACAATTTGCCTGATTACCTCAAGAATCATACATGGTGCTGCAAATGGCATTGTTTTATTTTTTTCCCTGGCTAATATTCCATCTGTACGTGTACCAGTTCTTCTTTGGCCACGCACCTCTTGATGGACTTTTTGGTTGTCTCCATGTCTTGGCTATTGTAATACTGCTGCAATACACACTTGCTTGCCTGTGTCTTTCCAGTTCTATCTTCTTATGTTATAGTCCAAGGAGTGGGCTTGCTGTATCATATGGTAACTCAGTGTGTACGTTTTAAAGGCACCACCATTCAGTTCTCATTAGTGGCTCTTTCCAGGTTACGTCCAACTTAAAGTTGAGGGTATGCATTTCTCCAAAACACCTTCAGTATTTACTGTTTGTAGTTTCCTTGCTGAGGGTTATTCTGACAGGTGTGAGCTGATACCCCTTTGTGGTTGAATTTGCATGTGTCCCATAATCTGTTGAAATTGAGCTTTAAAGCATGTCCTTTTTATTTATCAAACAGTGATTACAGCTTAGTTCTTCAAGGTGTTTTCTTAAAGTATGTGTCACATTTTGAAAATTTTTGGCCATTACCTCCCTCGAGACATTTTGAGGGCAGTTTTCATTTACAGCCCTGCATTACTTGTTCATATGAAGTGACCATTAGCACAGGCTTTAAAGCTGCTTTTGCAAGTAACGGCCAGAGGGCGGCAGCCTTTCTACGTTCCCCAATCTGGTAACTAGGGAAACAGACCTTCCGGCCTGTGGTGTTCCTCGGTTATAAATTAGAGTGCAATGTGCCCGGATAAACCCACAAATGCTGATGTCTCCTTACTTTTGTTTGTTTTTTTTAAATTTAATTTATATTTAGTATTGGAGTAATATTCCATTGTGTACATGGACCACTTCTTCTTGGTGCATTCCTCGGTTGATGGACATTTTCATTGCTTCCAAGTGTTGGCTATGGTAAATATTGCTGGAGTGAAGGATTGCCAGCCTGTGACTTTTTGATTCTCATTTTCTCAGGTGATAGGTCCAGCAGTGGTTTTGATTGATTGACTGGTAGCTCAATGTTTCCCTTTTCAAAGCACCTACATTGTGCTTTCATTAGTGACTCTTAACATGCCCCCCCCTTACAACCGAGGGTACGCATTTCTCCACAATCCCTTCAGCATTTATTTTTTGCAGCATTTTTGCTAATGGCCATTCTGACTGCTGTGAGCTGATAGGTATTTGTAATATGGGTATGCATGTCGTTAAATATTCTAAAATTCATCATTTTTCCACGCCTTTTTCTTTTCTGTTAAAAGAAAAAAAAAGTGTGAGTACAATATCCGTCTTGAAAGTGTCTTCCTGGAACGTTGCCCTCTTTTGAATTTTTTGGTCAATTTTCAACCCCAGGATTGTTTTGAAATGTAGGTGTCATTTACAGGCCTGCAATGAGTGTGAATATTTAGGGACCATTAGCACTAGGTTTAAGCTGCTGTTGTTCGAAATGGCCACAAGGCAGCAGCATTTCTCCATTACCAAATCTGGTTACTAGGGCAGCAGAGCCGTTCTGGAAGTCGTTTTCCTAGGTTGTAAATTTGAATGGAATGGGCTGGAAAACGCCCCATAAGTTTATGTCTGATTAATTCTTTTTCGTTGTTTTAATTTTTTAAATCAGGGTAATGGTTAGAATGTTGTTTGTCCACGGTGTACACACTCTGGTTCATTTACACATTATTTATATCTATTTATGTAGAGATCCTCTTCCCATGTAAATTATTACAGAGTGTTCTGTAGACCTCCCTTGTTATATGGTCGGTCTTTTTGTAATATGTATATAATATGTATTTGGATCATATCCATATCATATAGTAACACTAATCTTCATTTATCCATTCCCCCCACCTTTCCCTTTAGATGAGCAAAGTTGGTTTTCTAAGTTTGTGAGTGTATTTCTCTGTGAATTGTGTTCATTTGTGTCAGTTATTAGATAACGCCTATAAGTGATATCATAGGATATAAGTCTTTTGCTTTCCGACTTACCTCATGATTTGTGATTATCTCCAGGCTCATTTGTGGTGCCTCAAAGAGCAGGGTTTCATTGTCTTCCATGGCTAATATTCCATTGTGTACCTGGGCCACTTATTCTATATCCATTCACTTGTTGATGGACATTTTTATCGCTTCACTGCCTTGGCTATTGTGAATAATGCTGCACTGCAGCTTTTGCAACTTGTGTCTTCTCGATACTTGTCTTCTCAGGTGAAAGGTCCAATGGTGCACCTGCTGGATTGAATGGTACCTAAATTTTTACTTTTAAACGCAGCTCTTTTCTGTTCTCATTACTGGCTGTTAACCACTTTGCATCTCACCAGCAGCTAGAGGATACACAATTCTCTACAACCGCATCAGCATTTATGGTTTGTAGACTTTTTGCTGATGGTCAGTCGACTGGTGTGATTGGAAACCTTTTTGTTGATTAGATTGCATGAGTCTAATAATTCCTGAGGTTGAACCTTAATCCATTCTCCTTTTTTTTAAAGACAGTGAGTAATATTTACCTCTTCATAGTATTTTATTGAAAAATTTGCCTGTATTAAATTTTTCTGTCCGTTCCCTACCTCAGCACAATTTTTGATGGCAGGTGTCCTTTACAGCCCTGAGTCCTTGTGAATTTTAAGTGACCATTAGCTGTGGGTTTAAAGCCGCTCTTGTGGGAAACGGCCACAAGGCGGCAGCATTTCTCCTTTACCAAATCTGGTTACTATGGCAACAGAGCCTTACCGGAAGTGGTGGTCTAGGTTGCAAATTAGAATGGAATGTGCGAGGAAAAAGCCCTTTAAGTTTATGTCTCATTACTACTTGTTCGTATTTTTAAGTTAATTTTTATTTTTTCTCACAGCAAACTTGATTACAATGTTTTTTTTGTTCTAGGTGTGCAAGATGTGGTTCTTTCACACATATGCATATATCTATTCTTCTTCGGATCCTTTTCCCATGTAGGTTATGACACAATGTAGAGTAGTCTTCTCTTGGTATTCTGTAGGTCTTTAGTGATTATACATTTCACATGTGTTTGTATGTCTCTGTTAACCTCAATATGGTAATGTATCCAATCCTCACACCTTTCCATCTGGTGAACCATAAGTTTCTTTAATGAATCTGTGATTGCCTTTCTCTGTGGAAATATCTTCGTTTGTATCAATTTTTAGGTAACACCTATATCTGATATGATAGGATATGTGTCTTTCACTTTCTCACTTACTACAAGTTGTGTGATTACCTCTAGACTCATCTATGGTGCTGCAAATGGCATTGTTTCATTTTTTTCACTAGCTCATATTCCATCTGTACATGTAGCCGCTCTTCTTTGTCCACCCATTTGTCAGTGGACTTTTTGGTTACTTCCATATATTGGCTATTGTAATAGTATGCATTGCAGATTTGCCTGCCTGTGTTCTTCCAATTCTGTCTTCGTCGGTTATAGGTCCAGGAATAGGTCTGCTAGGTCATATGGTAGCTCAGTGTTTACCTTTTAAAGGTACCTCCATTCTGTTTTCATTAGTGTCTCTTTCCAGGTTACATCCCACTTAAAGTTTAGGGTATGCATTTCTCCACAGCACCTTCAGCATTTATTCTTTGTAGTTTTTGCTGATGGTTATTCTGACGGGTGTGAGCTGACACCTCTTTACGGTTGAATTTGCATGTGTCTCATATTCCGTTGCAATTGAGCTTTAAGGCAAGTCATTTTTATTTTTCAAGCTGTAATTACAGCTTAGTTCTTCAAAGTGGTTTCTTAAAGTATGTGTCAAATTTTGAAATGTTTTGGCCATTACCTCCCTCAAGACATTTTGAGGGCAGGTTTCATTTTCAGCCCTACAGTACTTGTTCATATGAAGTGACCATTAGCACAGGCTTTAAACTGCTTTTGCAGGTAACGGCCATAGGGCTGCTACCTTTCTACATTCCCCACGCTGATACTAGGGAAACAGACTTTACGGCCAGTGGTGTTCCTCGGTTGTAAATTAGAGTAGAATGTGCCCAGATAAACCCACACAAGCTGATGTCTCCTTACTTTTGTTGGATTTTTAAATTTAATTTATATTTATTATTGGAGTTAATATTCTATTTTGTACATAGACCACTTCTTGGTGCATTCCTCTGTTGATGGACATTTTCGTTGCTTCCAAGTGTTGCCTATGGTAAATATTGCTGGAGTGCAGGATTGCCAGCCTGTGACTTTTTGATTCTCATTTTCTCTGGTGATAGGCCCAGCAGTGGGTGTGATTGATGGACTGGTCACTCAGTGTTTACTTTTTCAAAGCACCTCCAATGTGTTTTTATTAGTGGCTTTTACAACGTCCCCCTTAGAACCGAGGGTACGCATTTCTCCACAATCGCTTCAGCATTTATTGTTTGCACCATTTTTACTGATGGCCATTCTGACTGCTGTGATCTGATCGGTATTTGTAATTTGGGTTTGCATATCTTTCAAAATTCCTAAAATTCATCATTTTTCCACATCTTTTTCTTTTATCAAAAGAAAAATCTGTGAGCACATTATACCTCTTGAAATTATCTTCTTCGAAGGTTGCCCTCTTTTGAATTTTTTCTTCGATTTTTGAACCCAGAATTTTTTTGGAGGGCAGGTGTCATTTACAGAACTGCAAGTTTGGTGAATATTTAGTGACCGTTTGCAGTGGGTTTAAAGCTGCTGTTGTGGGCAACGGCCAAAAGGAGGCAGCATTTCGCCATTCCCCAATCTAGGTACTAGAGCAGCAGAGCCTTTCTGGAAGACATTGTCTTAGGTTGTAAATTAGAATGGAGTTTGCCAGGAGAAATCCCCATAAGTTTATGTCTCATTAGTTCTTATTCGTTTTTTTTTCCAAACACACACACTGTATTTTATTTTTATAAGAGATAAACAGACTGACATCAAGCATTGTACATGGATGATCACAACAAAAGCAACAATGATTGCAATTACCAAACATGAAACACACTCATACTATGTCATAATATTGACATTCAGTCCAGTAATCCTTCACTGTAGCAGCTGCTTTACTTTGCAGTGAAAATTGATTTGTATATTCTTTGCCTCTGAGTCCTTGTGGGATTTTTTTTAATTCAAACAGAAAGTAACAAAAATTATACTTATCGTCATCAGTTCACTCAGTCCCATGTAATTAATTTTTTTTTTCATCGTCATCTTTTGTTAGCACTTTTATGAGTTCATTAGTTTTATCACTAGAGTTCTGAAAATGCTTATTCATTCAGTTCAGCAGTACAGTAGAGTTACCAGAAACCTGTACTTGTCAGAGTCTTTTCCATGAATTTCATGAAGATGAAACCCTTTTATAGGAACATATTTGCAAAAGCATCAGAGTACACCCAGAACTGTCTGTAAATGACAAAAGGCTTAAAAATGACCACGGTTAAAGATTTTATGAAAGTTTATAATAATGCAGTTGACAAGAAAATTAGTTATTTCTTAGATATACATTTTAAAGTAATAACTAGGATTATGAATTATAACATTATACCAGAACATATAAGATTTTTAGAAATTTCATGTAATGTCTGAAACATTTATATTAACATATTTCCATACAAATAACCGAATGAAAGTTTAGTATTAGTTGTTTTGTTTGTTTTTTTTTACTGCAGGTTCTTATCAGTCATCAATTTTATACATATCAGTGTATACATGTCAATCCAAATCTCCCAATTCAGCACAACACCATCCCCACCCCACCGCATTTTCCCCCCCTTGGTGTCCAAATGTCTGCACTCTACATCTGTGTCTCAACTTCTGCCCTGCAAACTGGCTCATCTGTACCAATTTTCTAGGTTCCACATACCTGCGTTAATATACGATATTTGTTTTTCTCTTTCTGACTTACTTCACTCTGTATGACAGTCTCTAGATCCATCCACGTCTCAACAAATGACTCAATTTGGCTCCTTTTTGTGGCTGAGTAATATTCCATTCTATATATGTACCACAACTTCTTTATCCATTCGTCTGTTGATGGGCATTTAGGTTGATTCCATGACCTGGCTATTGTAAATAGTGCTGTAATAAACATTCGGGTGCATGTGTATTTTTGAATTATGGTTTTCTTTGGGTGTATACCCAGTAGTGGGATTGCTGGGTCATATGGTAGCTCAATGTTTACATTTTTGGGGCACCTCCATTCTGTTCTCTTTAGTGGCTCTTTCCAAGTTACATCCCACTTAAAGTTGAGGGTACGCATTCCTCCACAACACCTTCAGCATTTATTGTTTGTAGATTTCTTGCTGATGGTTATTTTGACAAGTGTGAGCTGATACCTCTTTGTGGTTGAATTCGCATGTGCCACATAATCCGTTGAAATTGAGCTTTAGGGCATGTCCTTTTTACTTTTCAAGCTGTGATTACCCCTTAGTTCTTCAAAGTGTTCTCTTACAGTATGTGTCACATTTTGAAATGTTTTGGCCATTACCTCCCTCAAGACATTTTGAGGGCAGGTTTCATTTACAGTTCTGCAGTACTTGTTCCTATGAAAAGACCATTAGCACAGCCTTTAAAACTGCTTTCGCAGGTAACTGCCAGAGGGTGGCAGCCTTTCTATGTTCCCAACCCTGGTACCTAGGGAAAAGCCCTTGCAGCCTGTGGTGTTTCTCGATTTTAAATTAGAGTGGAGTGTGCCCGGAGAAACCCACAGAAGCTGATGTCTCCTTACTTTTGTTGGATTTTTAAATTTACTTTTTATTTTTTATTGGAGTAATTTTCCACTGTGTACGTGGACCACTTCTACTTTGTGCATTCCTCGGTTGATGGACATTTTCATTGCTTCCAAGTGTTGGCTATGGTACATATTGTTGGAGTGCAGGATTGCCAGCCTGTGACTTTTTAATTCTCATTTTCTCAGGTGATAGGCCCAGCACTGGGTGTGACTGACTGACTGGTAGCACCGTTTTTCCCTTTTCAAAGCACCTTCTGTTTGTTTTCATTAGTGGCACTTACCACGTCCCCTTTAGAATCGAGGGTACACATTTCTCCACAATCGCTTCAGCATTTATTGTTTGCAGCATTTATGCTAATGGCCCTTCTGGCTGCTGTGAGCTGATAGATTTTTATAATTTGGGTTTGCATGTCTCTGAAAATTCGTAAAACTCATCATATTTCTCCGCCGTTTTCTTTTCTGTTAAAAAAAGGAAACAATTGGGAATACAATATATCTCTTGAAATTGTCTTCTTGGAAGGTTGCCCTCTGTTTAATTTTTTGGTCAATTTTCCACCCCAGAATTTTTTTAGAGAGCAGGTGTCATTTCCCGAACTGCAAGTTTGGTGACTATTTAGTGACCTTTAGCAATGGGTTTAAAGGTGATGTTGTGGGAAGTGGCCTCAAGCAGGCAGCATTTCTCCATTCCCAAATCTGGGTATTAGGGCAGCAGAGCCTTTCTGGAAGTCGTGTTCCTAGGTTGTAAATTACATTGGAATGTGCATGGAGAAACCCCCATAAGTTTATGTCTCATTATTTCTTCTTGGTTTTAAATTTTTTTTTTAATTGTGGTAAATCTTAGAATATTGTTTGTCCTAGGTTTACACAATCTGGTTCATTTGTACATTATATATGTCTATTCAAGTACAGATCCTCTTCCCATGTAAAATGTTACAGAGGGTTCCACACACCTCCCTTGCTATATAGTCGGTCTTTTTGAGATATGTATATAATATTTGTTTGTATACATATAGTAACACTAATCTTAATTTATCCATTCCCCCCACCTTTCCTTTTAGATGAGCATAGTTTGTTTTCTAAGTCTGTGAGTGTCTTTCTCTGTGGAAATATGTTCATTTGTGTCAGTTATTAGATAACGCCTATAAGTGATATCATAGAATATAGGTCTTTTGCTTTCCGACTTACCTCATGTTTCGTGATTGTCTCCAGACTCATTTGTGGTGCCTCAAAGAGCAATGGTTCATTGTTTTCCATGGCTAATATTCCATTGTGTACATGGACCACTTCTTTTTTATCCATTCACCTCTTGTTGGACATTTTGATTGCTTCACTGTCTTGGCTATTGTGAATAAGGCTGCACTGCAGCTTTTGCGGCCTGTGTCTTCTCGATTCTTGTCTTCTCAGGTGAGACGTCCAATGACGCGCCTGCTGGATTGAATGGTGCCTCCATTTTTACTTTTAAACACAGCTCCTTTCTTTTCTCATTATTGGCTGTTACCCCTTTACGTCTCACCAGCAGGTAGAGGGTACACAGTTCTCTGAAACCCCTTCAGCATTTATTGTTTGTAGACTTTTTGCTGATGGTCAGTGGACTGGTGTAAGTTGAAACTTTTTGTAGATTAGATTGCATGGGTCTAACACTCCCTGAGGTTGAGCTTTTATCCATTTTCCTTTTTTTTTCAAAAGAGCGTGAGTAAAACGTAACTCTTCATATGCTCTTCTTGAAACATTTGCCTGTTTTGAATTTTTTTGTCCATTCCCTAGTTCAGCACAATTTTTTAGGGCAGGTGTCCTTTACAGCCCTGAGTCCTTGTGAATGTTAAGTGACCATTAGCTGTGATTTTAAAGCTGCTCTTGCAGGAAACGGCCACAAGGTGGCATCATTTCCCCTTTACCAAATTTGGTAACTGGGGAAACAGAGCCTTAATGGAGGTGGTGTTCTAGGTTGTAAATTAGAATGCAATGTGGCAGGAAAAAACCCTTTATGTTTATGTCTCATTACATCTTGTTCATATTTATAATTTACTTTTTATTTTTTATCCAAGCCAATTTGATTAAAATGGTTTGTTTGTTCGGTGTGCAAATGTGGTTCTTTCACACATATACGTGTATCTATTCTTCCTCGCATTCTTTTCCCATGTGGGTTATGGCACAGTATTGAGTAGTTTTCTCCTGGTCTTCCTTATGTCTTTGGTGATTATATATTTCACATGGTTTGTATATCTCTGTTAACCTTAATATGGTAATGTATCCAATCCTCATCCCTTTCTATTTGGTGAACCATAAGTTTTTTAATGAATCTGTGATTGCCTTTCCCTGTGGAAATATCTTCATTGGTATCAATTTTTAAGTAACTCCAAAAAGTGATATGATAGGATATATGTCTTTTGCTTTCTCACTTACTACAGGTGGTGTGATTACGTCTAGACTCATCTATGGTGCTGCAAATGGCATTGTTTCATTTTTTTCACTAGCGAATATTCCATCTGTACATGGAGGAGTTCTTCTGTGTCCACCCATCTGTTGGTGGACTTTTTGGTTACTTCCATATCTTGGCTATTGTAATACTGTGCCATGCAGATTTGCCTGCCTGTGTCTTTCCAATTCTCTCTTCTTAGATTATAGGTCGAGGAGTGGGCCTGCTGGATCATATGGTAGCGCAATGTTTACCTTTTTAAGGCACCTCCATTCTGCTCTAGTTCGTGGCCCATTCCAACTTACGTCCCCCTTGAAGTTGAGGGTATGCATTTCTCTACAACACCTTCAGCATTTATTGTTTGTAGTTTTCTTGCTGATGGTTATTCTGACAAGTGTGATCTGAAACCTCTTTGTGGTTGAATTAGCACGTGCCTCATAATCCGTTGAAATTGAGCTTGAAGGCATGTCCTTTTTATTTTTCAAGCTATGATTACCCCTTAGTTCTTCAAAGTGTTCTCTTAAAGTATGTGTCACATTTTGAAATGTTTTGGCCATGACCTCCCTCAAGACATTTCGAAGGCAGGTTTCATTTACAGTTCTGCAGTACTTCTTCCTATGAAATGACCATTAGCACAGGCTTTAAAGCTGCTTTTGCAGGTAACTGCCAGAGGGCGGCAGCCTTTCTATGTTCCCCACCCTTGTAACTAGGGGAAAGCCCTTGCGGCCTGTGGTGTTTCTCGGTTATAAATTAGAGTGGAGCGTGCCTGGACAAACCCACACAAGCTGATGTCTCTTTACTTTTGTTGGATTTTTAAATTTAATTTTTATTTTTTATTGGAGTAAATTTCCACTGTGTACGTGGACCACTTCGACTTTGTGCATTCCTCGGTTGATGGACATTTTCATTGCTTCCAATTGTTGGCTATGGTAAATATTGTTGGAGTGCATGATTGCCAGCCTGTGACTTTTTGATCCTCATTTTCTCAGGTGATAGGCCCAGCAGTGGGTGTGATTCATTGACTGGTAGCACCGTGTTTCCCTTTTCCAAGCACCTACTTTGTGTTTTCATTAGTGGCTCTTACCACGTCCCCCTTAGAATCGAGGGTACGCATTTCTCCACAATCGCTTCAGCATTTATTGTTTGCAGCATTTATGCTAATGGCCCTTCTGGCTGCTGTGAGCTGATAGGTTTTTGTAATTTGGGTTTGCATGTCTCTGAAAATTCGTAAAACTCATCATTTTTCTCCGCCGTTTTCTTTTCTGTTCAAAAAAGGAAACAATTGGGAATACAATATAACTCTTGAAATTGTCTTCTTGGAAGGTTGCCCTCTGTTTAATTTTTTGGTCAATTTTCCACCCCAGAATTTTTTTAGAGAGCAGGTGTCATTTCCCGAACTGCAAGTTTGGTGACTATTTAGTGACCTTTAGCAATGGGTTTAAAGGTGATGTTGTGGGAGGTGGCCTCAAGCAGGCAGCATTTGTCCATTCCCAAATCTGGGTATTAGGGCAGCAGAGCCTTTCTGGAAGTCGTGTTCCTAGGTTGTAAATTACATTGGAATATGCATGGAGAAACCCCCATTAGTTTATGTCTCATTATTTCTTCTTGGTTTTAAATTTTTTTTTTAGTTGGGGTAAAGCTTAGAATATTGTTTGTCCTAGATGTACACAATCTGGTTCATTTGTACTTTATATATGTGTATTCAAGTACAGATCGTCTTCCCATGTAAAATGTTACAGAGGGTTCCACACACCTCCCTTGCTATATAGTCGGTCTTTTTGAGATATGTATAAAATATGTGTTTGTATACATATAGTAACACTAATCTTAATTTATCCATTCCCCCCACCTTTCCTTTTAGATGAGCATAGTTTGTTTTCTAAGTCTGTGAGTGTCTTTCTCTGTGGAAATATGTTCATTTGTGTCAGTTATTAGATAACGCCTATAAGTGATATCATAGAATATAGGTCTTTTGCTTTCCGACTTACCTCATGTTTCGTGATTATTTCCAGACTCATTTGTGGTGCCTCAGAGAGCAATGCTTCATTGTTTTCCATGGCTAATATTCCATTGTGTACATGGACCACTTCTTTTTTATCCATTCACCTCTTGTTGGACATTTTGATTGCTTCACTGTCTTGGCTATTGTGAATAAGGCTGCACTGCAGCTTTTGCGGCCTGTGTCTTCTCGATTCTTGTCTTCTCAGGTGAGACGTCCAATGACGCGCCTGCTGGATTGAATGGTGCCTCCATTTTTACTTTTAAACACAGCTCCTTTCTTTTCTCATTATTGGCTGTTACCCCTTTACGTCTCACCAGCAGGTAGAGGGTACACAGTTCCCTAAAACCCCTTCAGCATTTATTGTTTGTAGACTTTTTGCTGATGGTCAGTCGACTGGTGTCAGTTGAAACTTTTTCTGGATTAGATTGCATGCGTCTAACACTCCCTGAGGTTGAGCTTTTATCCATTTTCCTTTTTTTTTAAAAGAGTGTGAGTAAAACTTAACTCTTCATAATCTCTTCTTGAAACATTTGCCTGTTTTGAATTGTTTTGTCCATTCCCTACTTCAGCACCAATTTTTAGGGCAAGTGTCCTTTACAGCCCTGAGTCCTTGTGAATGTTAAGTGACCATTAGCTGTGAGTTTAAAGCTGCTCTTGCAGGAAACGGCCACAAGTTGGCAGCATTTCTCCTTTACCAAATTTGTTTACTAGGGAAACAGAGCCTTAATGGAAGTGGTGTTCTAGGTTGTATATTAGAATGGAATATGCCAGGAAAAAGCCCTTTAGTTTATGTCTCATTACTTCTTGTTCATATTTGTAATTTACTTTTTATTTTTTATCCCAGCAAATTCGATTACAATGGTTTGTTTGTTCTAGGTGTGCAAGATGTGGTTCTTTCACACATATACGTGTATCTATTCTTCCTCGCATCCTTTTCCCATGTAGGTTATGGCACAATGTTGAGTAGTCTCTCTCCTGGTCTTCCGTACGTCTTTGGTGGTTATATATTTCACATGGTTTGTATATCTTTGTTAACCCCAATATGGTAATGTAACCAATCCTCATCCCTTTCTATTTGGTGAACCATAAGTTTTTTTAATGAATCTGTGATTGCCTTTCTCTGTGGAAATATCTTCATTGGTATCAATTTTTAAGTAACTGCAAAAAGTGATATGATAGGATATGTGTCTTTTGCTTTCTCACTGACTACAGGTGGCGTGATTACGTCTAGACTCATCTATGGTGCTGCAAATGGCATTGTTTCATTTTTTTCACTAGCGAATATTCCATCTGTACATGGAGGAGTTCTTCTGTGTCCACCCATCTGTTGGTGGACTTTTTGGTTCCTTCCATATCTTGGCTATTGTAATACTGTGCCATGCAGATTTGCCTGCCTGTGTCTTTCCAATTCTCTCTTCTTAGATTATAGGTCGAGGAGTGGGCCTGCTGGATCATATGGTAGCTCAATGTTGACCTTTTTAATGCACCTCCATTCTGCTCTAGTTCGTGGCCCATTCCAACTTACGTCCCCCTTGAAGTTGAGGGTATGCATTTCTCTACAACACCTTCAGCATTTATTGTTTGTAGTTTTCTTGCTGATGGTTATTCTGACAAGTGTGATCTGAAACCTCTTTGTGGTTGAATTAGCACGTGCCTCATAATCCGTTGAAATTGAGCTTGAAGGCATGTCCTTTTTATTTTTCAAGCTATGATTACCCCTTAGTTCTTCAAAGTGTTCTCTTAAAGTATGTGTCACATTTTGAAATGTTTTGGCCATGACCTCCCTCAAGACATTTCGAAGGCAGGTTTCATTTACAGTTCTGCAGTACTTCTTCCTATGAAATGACCATTAGCACAGGCTTTAAAGCTGCTTTTGCAGGTAACTGCCAGAGGGCGGCAGCCTTTCTATGTTCCCCACCCTTGTAACTAGGGGAAAGCCCTTGCGGCCTGTGGTGTTTCTGGGTTATAAATTAGAGTGGAGCGTGCCTGGACAAACCCACACAAGCTGATGTCTCTTTACATTTGTTGGATTTTTAAATTTAATTTTTATTTTTTATTGGAGTAAATTTCCACTGTGTACGTGGACCACTTCGACTTTGTGCATTCCTCGGTTGATGGACATTTTCATTGCTTCCAATTGTTGGCTATGGTAAATACTGTTGGAGTGCATGATTGCCAGCCTGTGACTTTTTGATCCTCATTTTCTCAGGTGATAGGCCCAGCAGTGGGTGTGATTCATTGACTGGTAGCACCGTGTTTCCCTTTTCCAAGCACCTACTTTGTGTTTTCATTAGTGGCTCTTACCACGTCCCCCTTAGAATCGAGGGTACGCATTTCTCCACAATCGCTTCAGCATTTATTGTTTGCAGCATTTATGCTAATGGCCCTTCTGGCTGCTGTGAGCTGATAGGTTTTTGTAATTTGTGTTTGCATGTGTCTGAAAATTCGTAAAACTCATCATTTTTCTCCGCCGTTTTCTTTTCTGTTCAAAAAAGGAAACAATTGGGAATACAGTATAACTCTTGAAATTGTCTTCTTGGAAGGTTGCCCTCTGTTTAATTTTTTGGTCAATTTTCCACCCCAGAATTTTTTTAGAGAGCAGGTGTCATTTCCCGAACTGCAAGTTTGGTGAATATTTAGTGACCTTTAGCAATGGGTTTAAAGGTGATGTTGTGGGAGGTGGCCTCAAGCAGGCAGCATTTGTCCATTCCCAAATCTGGGTATTAGGGCAGCAGAGCCTTTCTGGAAGTCGTGTTCCTAGGTTGTAAATTACATTGGAATATGCATGGAGAAACCCCCATTAGTTTATGTCTCATTATTTCTTCTTGGTTTTACATTTTTTTTTTAATTGGGGTAAAGCTTAGAATATTGTTTGTCCTAGATGTACACAATCTGGTTCATTTGTACATTATATATGTCTATTCAAGTACAGATCCTCTTCCCATGTAAAATGTTACAGAGGGTTCCACACACCTCCCTTGCTATATAGTCGGTCTTTTTGAGATATGTATAAAATATGTGTTTGTATACATATAGTAACACTAATCTTAATTTATCCATTCCCCCCTCCTTTCCTTTTAGATGAGCATAGTTTGTTTTCTAAGTCTGTGAGTGTCTTTCTCTGTGGAAATATGTTCATTTGTGTCAGTTATTAGATAACGCCTATAAGTGATATCATAGAATATAGGTCTTTTGCTTTCCGACTTACCTCATGTTTCGTGATTATTTCCAGACTCATTTGTGGTGCCTCAGAGAGCAATGCTTCATTGTCTTCCATGGCTAATATTCCATTGTGTACATGGACCACTTCTTTATCCATTCACCTGTTGTTGGACATTTTGATTGCTTCACTGTCTTGGCTATTGTGAATAAGGCTGCACTGCAGCTTTTGCGGCCTGTGTCTTCTCGATTCTTGTCTTCTCAGGTGAGACGTCCAATGTTGCGCCTGCTGGATTGAATGGTGCCTCCATTTTTACTTTTAAACACAGCTCCTTTCTTTTCTCATTATTGGCTGTTACCCCTTTACGTCTCACCAGCAGGTAGAGGGTACACAGTTCTCTGAAACCCCTTCAGCCTTTATTGTTTGTAGACTTTTTGCTGATGGTCAGTCGACTGGTGTAAGTGGAAACTTTTTGTAGATTAGATTGCATGCGTCTAACACTCCCTGAGGTTGAGCTTTTATCCATTTTCCTTTTTTTGAAAAAGAGTGTGAGTAAAACTTAACTCTTCATAATCTCTTCTTGAAACATTTGCCTGTTTTGAATTGTTTTGTCCATTCCCTACTTCAGCACCAATTTTTAGGGCAAGTGTCCTTTACAGCCCTGAGTCCTTGTGAATGTTAAGTGACCATTAGCTGTGAGTTTAAAGCTGCTCCTGCAGGAAACGGCCACAAGGTGGCAGCATTTCTCCTTTACCAAATTTGTTTACTAGGGAAACAGAGCCTTAATGGAAGTGGTGTTCTAGGTTGTATATTAGAAAGGAATATGCCAGGAAAAAGCCCTTTAGTTTATATCTCATTACTTCTTGTTCATATTTGTAATTTACTTTTTATTTTTTATCCCAGCAAATTTGATTACAAAGGTTTGTTTGCTCTAGGTGTGCAAGATGTGGTTCTTTCACACATATACGTGTATCTATTCTTCCTCGCATCCTTTTCCCATGTAGGTTATGGCGCAATGTTGAGTAGTCTCTCTCCTGGTCTTCCGTACGTCTTTGGTGGTTATATATTTCACATGGTTTGTATATCTTTGTTAACCCCAATATGGTAATGTAACCAATCCTCATCCCTTTCTATTTGGTGAACCATAAGTTTTTTTAATGAATCTGTGATTGCCTTTCTCTGTGGAAATATCTTCATTGGTATCAATTTTTAAGTAACTCCTAAAAGTGATATGATAGGATATGTGTCTTTTGCTTTCTCACTTACTACACGTGGCGTGATTACGTCTAGACTCATCTATGGTGCTGCAAATGGCATTGTTTCATTTTTTTCACTAGCGAATATTCCATCTGTACATGGAGGAGTTCTTCTGTGTCCACCCATCTGTTGGTGGACTTTTTGGTTCCTTCCATATCTTGGCTATTGTAATACTGTGCCATGCAGATTTGCCTGCCTGTGTCTTTCCAATTCTCTCTTCTTAGATTATAGGTCGAGGAGTGGGCCTGCTGGATCATATGGTAGCTCAATGTTGACCTTTTTAATGCACCTCCATTCTGTTCTATTTCGTGGCCCTTTCCAAGTTACGTCCCCCTTGAAGTTGAGGGTATGCATTTCTCTACAACACCTTCAGCATTTATTGTTGGTAGTTTTCTTGCTGATGGTTATTCTGACAATTGTGATCTGATACCTCTTTGTGGTTGAATTCGCACGTGCCTCATAATCCTTTGAAATTGAGCTTGAAGGCAAGTCCTTTTTATTTTTCAAGCTGTGATTACCCCTTAGTTCTTCAAAGTGTTCTCTTAAAGTATGTGTCACATTTTGAAATGTTTTGGCCATGACCTCCCTCAAGACATTTTGAGGGCAGGTTTCATTTACAGTCCTGCATTACTTCTTCCTATGAAATGACCATTAGCACAGGCTTTAAAGCTGGTTTTGCAGGTAACTGCCATAGGGTGGCATCCTTTCTATGTTCCCCACCCTTGTAACTAGGGGAAAGCCCTTGCGGACTGTGGTGTTTCTCGGTTATAAATTAGAGTGGAGTGTGCCTGGACAAACCCACACAAGCTGATGTCTCTTTACTTTTGTTGGATTTTTAAATGTAATTTTTATTTTTTATTGGAGTAATTTTCCACTTTGTACGTGGACCACTTCTACTTTGTGCATTCCTCGGTTGATGGACATTTTCATTGCTTCCAATTGTTCGGTATGATAAATATTGTTAGAGTGCATGATTGCCAGCCTGTGACTTTTTGATTCTCATTTTCCAACGTGATAGGCCCAGCAGTGGGTGTGAATGATTGACTGGTAGCACCGTGTTACCCTTTTCAAAGCACCTTCTTTGTGTTTTCATTAGTGGCTCTTACCACGTCCCCCTTAGAATTGAGGGTACGCATTTCTCCACAATCGTTTCAGCATTTATTGTTTGCAGCATTTATGCTAATGGCCCTTCTGGCTGCTGTGAGCTGATAGGTTTTTGTAATTTGGGTTTGCATGTCTTTGAAAATTCGTAAAACTCATCATTTTTCTCTGCCGTTTTCTTTTCTGTTAAAAAAGGAAACAATTGGGAGTACAATATAAGTCTTGCTATTGTCTTCTTGGAAGGTTGCCCTCTTTTGAATTTTTTGATCGATTTTACACCCCAGAATTTTTTTAGAGAGCAGGTGTCATTTACCGAACTGCAAGTTTGGTGACTATTTAGTGACCTTTGGCAGTAGATTTAAAGCTGCTGTTGTGGGAAGTGGCCTCGAGGAGGCAGCATTTCTCCATTCCCAAATCTGGGTACTAGGGCAGCAGAGTCTTTCTGGAAGTCGTGTTCCTAGGTTGTAAATTACATTGGAATGTGCATGGAGAAACCCCCATAAGATTATGTCTCATTATTTCTTCTTGGTTTAAAAAATTTTTTAATTGGGGTAAAGCTTAGAATATTGTTTGTCCTAGGTGTACATGATCTGGTTCATTTGTACATTATATATGTGTATTCAAGTACAGATCCTCTTCCCATGTAAAATGTTACTGAGGGTTCCGCAGACCTCCCTTGCTATATGGTCGGTCTTTTTGAGATATGTATATAATATGTGTTTGTATACATATAGTAACACTAATCTTAATTTACCCATTCCCCCAACCATTCCTTTTAGATGAGCATAGTTTGTTTTCTAAGTCTGTGAGTGTCTTTCTCTGTGGAAATATGTTCATTTGTGTCAGTTATTAGATAACGCCTATAAGTGATATCATAGAATATAGGTCTTTTGCTTTCCGACTTACCTCATGTTTCGTGATTATTTCCAGACTCATTTGTGGTGCCTCAGAGAGCAATGCTTCATTGTCTTCCATGGCTAATATTCCATTGTGTACATGGACCACTTCTTCTTTATCCATTCACCTGTTGTTGTACATTTTGATTGCTTCACTGTCTTGGCTATTGTGAATAAGGCTGCACTGCAGCTTTTGCGGCCTGTGTCTTCTCGATTCTTGTCTTCTCAGGTGAGACGTCCAATGATGCGCCTGCTGGATTGAATGGTGCCTCCATTTTTACTTTTAAACACAGCTCCTTTCTTTTCTCATTATTGGCTGTTACCCCTTTACGTCTCACCAGCAGGTAGAGGGTACACAGTTCTCTGAAACCCCTTCAGCATTTATTGTTTGTAGACTTTTTGCTGATGGTCAGTCGACTGGTGTCAGTTGAAACTTTTTCTGGATTAGATTGCATGGGTCTAACACTCCCTGAGGTTGAGCTTTTATCCATTTTCCTTTTTTTTTAAAAGAGTGTGAGTAAAACTTAACTCTTCATAATCTCTTCTTGAAACATTTGCCTGTTTTGAATTGTTTTGTCCATTCCCTACTTCAGCACCAATTTTTAGGGCAAGTGTCCTTTACAGCCCTGAGTCCTTGTGAATGTTAAGTGACCATTAGCTGTGAGTTTAAAGCTGCTCTTGCAGGAAACGGCCACAAATTGGCAGCATTTCTCCTTTACCAAATTTGTTTACTAGGGAAACAGAGCCTTAATTGAAGTGGTGTTCTAGGTTGTATATTAGAATGGAATATGCCAGGAAAAAGCCCTTTAGTTTATGTCTCATTACTTCTTGTTCATATTTGTAATTTACTTTTTATTTTTTATCCCAGCAAATTTGATTACAATGGTTTGTTTGTTCTAGGTGTGCAAGATGTGGTTCTTTCACACATATACGTGTATCTATTCTTCCTCGCATCCTTTTCCCATGTAGGTTATGGCACAATGTTGAGTAGTCCCTCTCCTGGTCTTCCGTACGTCTTTGGTGGTTATATATTTCACATGGTTTGTATATCTTTGTTAACCCCAATATGGTAATGTAACCAATCCTCATCCCTTTCTATTTGGTGAACCATAAGTTTTTTTAATGAATCTGTGATTGCCTTTCTCTGTGGAAATATCTTCATTGGTATCAATTTTTAAGTAACTCCAAAACGTGATATGATAGGATATGTGTCTTTTGCTTTCTCAATGACTACAGGTGGCGTGATTACGTCTAGACTCATCTATGGTGCTGCAAATGGCATTGTTTCATTTTTTTCACTAGCGAATATTCCATCTGTACATGGAGGAGTTCTTCTGTGTCCACCCATCTGTTGGTGGACTTTTTGGTTCCTTCCATATCTTGGCTATTGTAATACTGTGCCATGCAGATTTGCCTGCCTGTGTCTTTCCAATTCTCTCTTCTTAGATTATAGGTCGAGGAGTGGGCCTGCTGGATCATATGGTAGCTCAATGTTGACCTTTTTAATGCACCTCCATTCTGTTCTATTTCGTGGCCCTTTCCAAGTTACGTCCCCCTTGAAGTTGAGGGTATGCATTTCTCTACAACACCTTCAGCATTTATTGTTTGTAGTTTTCTTGCTGATGGTTATTCTGACAATTGTGATCTGATACCTCTTTGTGGTTGAATTCGCACGTGCCTCATAATCCTTTGAAATTGAGCTTGAAGGCAAGTCCTATTTATTTTTCAAGCTGAGATTAACCCTTAGTTCTTCAAAGTGCTCTCTTAAAGTATGTGTCACATTTTTAAATGTTTTGGCCATTACCTCCCTCAAGACATTTTGAGAGCAGGTTTCATTTATAGTCCTGCATTATTTCTTCCTATGAAATGACCATTAGCACAGGCTTTAAAGCTGGTTTTGCAGGTAACTGCCATAGGGTGGCAGCCTTTCTATGTTCCCCACCCTTGTAACTAGGGGAAAGCCCTTGCGGACTGTGGTGTTTCTCGGTTTTAAATTAGAGTGGAGTGTGCCTGGACAAACCCACGCAAGCTGATGTCTCCTTACTTTTTTTGGATTTTTAAATGTAATTTTTATTTTTTATTGGAGTAATTTTCCACTGTGTACGTGGACCACTTCTACTTTGTGCATTCCTCAGTTGATGGACATTTTCATTGCTTCCAAGTGTTGGCTATGGTAAATATTGTTGGAGTGCAGGATTGCCAGCCTGTGACTTTTTGATTCTCATTTTCTCAGGTGATAGGCCCAGCACTGGGTGTGACTGACTGACTGGTAGCACCGTTTTTCCCTTTTCAAAGCACCTTCTGTTTGTTTTCATTAGTGGCACTTACCACGTCCCCTTTAGAATCGAGGGTACACATTTCTCCACAATCGCTTCAGCATTTATTGTTTGCAGCATTTATGCTAATGGCCCTTCTGGCTGCTGTGAGCTGATAGATTTTTATAATTTGGGTTTGCATGTCTCTGAAAATTCGTAAAACTCATCATATTTCTCCGCCGTTTTCTTTTCTGTTAAAAAAAGGAAACAATTGGGAATACAATATATCTCTTGAAATTGTCTTCTTGGAAGGTTGCCCTCTGTTTAATTTTTTGGTCAATTTTCCACCCCAGAATTTTTTTAGAGAGCAGGTGTCATTTCCCGAACTGCAAGTTTGGTGACTATTTAGTGACCTTTAGCAATGGGTTTAAAGGTGATGTTGTGGGAAGTGGCCTCAAGCAGGCAGCATTTCTCCATTCCCAAATCTGGGTATTAGGGCAGCAGAGCCTTTCTGGAAGTCGTGTTCCTAGGTTGTAAATTACATTGGAATGTGCATGGAGAAACCCCCATAAGTTTATGTCTCATTATTTCTTCTTGGTTTTAAATTTTTTTTTTAATTGTGGTAAATCTTAGAATATTGTTTGTCCTAGGTTTACACAATCTGGTTCATTTGTACATTATATATGTCTATTCAAGTACAGATCCTCTTCCCATGTAAAATGTTACAGAGGGTTCCACACACCTCCCTTGCTATATAGTCGGTCTTTTTGAGATATGTATATAATATTTGTTTGTATACATATAGTAACACTAATCTTAATTTATCCATTCCCCCCACCTTTCCTTTTAGATGAGCATAGTTTGTTTTCTAAGTCTGTGAGTGTCTTTCTCTGTGGAAATATGTTCATTTGTGTCAGTTATTAGATAACGCCTATAAGTGATATCATAGAATATAGGTCTTTTGCTTTCCGACTTACCTCATGTTTCGTGATTGTCTCCAGACTCATTTGTGGTGCCTCAAAGAGCAATGGTTCATTGTTTTCCATGGCTAATATTCCATTGTGTACATGGACCACTTCTTTTTTATCCATTCACCTCTTGTTGGACATTTTGATTGCTTCACTGTCTTGGCTATTGTGAATAAGGCTGCACTGCAGCTTTTGCGGCCTGTGTCTTCTCGATTCTTGTCTTCTCAGGTGAGACGTCCAATGACGCGCCTGCTGGATTGAATGGTGCCTCCATTTTTACTTTTAAACACAGCTCCTTTCTTTTCTCATTATTGGCTGTTACCCCTTTACGTCTCACCAGCAGGTAGAGGGTACACAGTTCTCTGAAACCCCTTCAGCATTTATTGTTTGTAGACTTTTTGCTGATGGTCAGTGGACTGGTGTAAGTTGAAACTTTTTGTAGATTAGATTGCATGGGTCTAACACTCCCTGAGGTTGAGCTTTTATCCATTTTCCTTTTTTTTTCAAAAGAGCGTGAGTAAAACGTAACTCTTCATATGCTCTTCTTGAAACATTTGCCTGTTTTGAATTTTTTTGTCCATTCCCTAGTTCAGCACAATTTTTTAGGGCAGGTGTCCTTTACAGCCCTGAGTCCTTGTGAATGTTAAGTGACCATTAGCTGTGATTTTAAAGCTGCTCTTGCAGGAAACGGCCACAAGGTGGCATCATTTCCCCTTTACCAAATTTGGTAACTGGGGAAACAGAGCCTTAATGGAGGTGGTGTTCTAGGTTGTAAATTAGAATGCAATGTGGCAGGAAAAAACCCTTTATGTTTATGTCTCATTACATCTTGTTCATATTTATAATTTACTTTTTATTTTTTATCCAAGCCAATTTGATTAAAATGGTTTGTTTGTTCGGTGTGCAAATGTGGTTCTTTCACACATATACGTGTATCTATTCTTCCTCGCATTCTTTTCCCATGTGGGTTATGGCACAATATTGAGTAGTTTTCTCCTGGTCTTCCTTATGTCTTTGGTGATTATATATTTCACATGGTTTGTATATCTCTGTTAACCTTAATATGGTAATGTATCCAATCCTCATCCCTTTCTATTTGGTGAACCATAAGTTTTTTAATGAATCTGTGATTGCCTTTCCCTGTGGAAATATCTTCATTGGTATCAATTTTTAAGTAACTCCAAAAAGTGATATGATAGGATATATGTCTTTTGCTTTCTCACTTACTACAGGTGGTGTGATTACGTCTAGACTCATCTATGGTGCTGCAAATGGCATTGTTTCATTTTTTTCACTAGCGAATATTCCATCTGTACATGGAGGAGTTCTTCTGTGTCCACCCATCTGTTGGTGGACTTTTTGGTTACTTCCATATCTTGGCTATTGTAATACTGTGCCATGCAGATTTGCCTGCCTGTGTCTTTCCAATTCTCTCTTCTTAGATTATAGGTCGAGGAGTGGGCCTGCTGGATCATATGGTAGCGCAATGTTTACCTTTTTAAGGCACCTCCATTCTGCTCTAGTTCGTGGCCCATTCCAACTTACGTCCCCCTTGAAGTTGAGGGTATGCATTTCTCTACAACACCTTCAGCATTTATTGTTTGTAGTTTTCTTGCTGATGGTTATTCTGACAAGTGTGATCTGAAACCTCTTTGTGGTTGAATTAGCACGTGCCTCATAATCCATTGAAATTGAGCTTGAAGGCATGTCCTTTTTATTTTTCAAGCTATGATTACCCCTTAGTTCTTCAAAGTGTTCTCTTAAAGTATGTGTCACATTTTGAAATGTTTTGGCCATGACCTCCCTCAAGACATTTCGAAGGCAGGTTTCATTTACAGTTCTGCAGTACTTCTTCCTATGAAATGACCATTAGCACAGGCTTTAAAGCTGCTTTTGCAGGTAACTGCCAGAGGGCGGCAGCCGTTCTATGTTCCCCACCCTTGTAACTAGGGGAAAGCCCTTGCGGCCTGTGGTGTTTCTCGGTTATAAATTAGAGTGGAGCGTGCCTGGACAAACCCACACAAGCTGATGTCTCTTTACTTTTGTTGGATTTTTAAATGTAATTTTTATTTTTTATTGGAGTAAATTTCCACTGTGTACGTGGACCACTTCGACTTTGTGCATTCCTCGGTTGATGGACATTTTCATTGCTTCCAATTGTTGGCTATGGTAAATATTGTTGGAGTGCATGATTGCCAGCCTGTGACTTTTTGATCCTCATTTTCTCAGGTGATAGGCCCAGCAGTGGGTGTGATTCATTGACTGGTAGCACCGTGTTTCCCTTTTCCAAGCACCTACTTTGTGTTTTCATTAGTGGCTCTTACCACGTCCCCTTTAGAATCGAGGGTACGCATTTCTCCACAATCGCTTCAGCATTTATTGTTTGCAGCATTTATGCTAATGGCCCTTCTGGCTGCTGTGAGCTGATAGGTTTTTGTAATTTGGGTTTGCATGTGTCTGAAAATTCGTAAAACTCATCATTTTTCTCCGCCGTTTTCTTTTCTGTTCAAAAAAGGAAACAATTGGGAATAC
Organism: Balaenoptera borealis; assembly: GCF_965194805.1. Classification (NCBI taxonomy): domain Eukaryota; kingdom Metazoa; phylum Chordata; class Mammalia; order Artiodactyla; family Balaenopteridae; genus Balaenoptera; species Balaenoptera borealis. Next base: position 43,309,390 of record NC_138874.1, read on the forward strand.
AATATAACTCTTGAAATTGTCTTCTTGGAAGGTTGCCCTCTGTTTAATTTTTTGGTCAATTTTCCACCCCAGAATTTTTTTAGAGAGCAGGTGTCATTTCCCGAACTGCAAGTTTGGTGACTATTTAGTGACCTTTAGCAATGGGTTTAAAGGTGATGTTGTGGGAGGTGGCCTCAAGCAGGCAGCATTTGTCCATTCCCAAATCTGGGTATTAGGGCAGCAGAGCCTTTCTGGAAGTCGTGTTCCTAGGTTGTAAATTACATTGGAATATGCATGGAGAAACCCCCATTAGTTTATGTCTCATTATTTCTTCTTGGTTTTAAATTTTTTTTTTAGTTGGGGTAAAGCTTAGAATATTGTTTGTCCTAGATGTACACAATCTGGTTCATTTGTACGTTATATATGTCTATTCAAGTACAGATCGTCTTCCCATGTAAAATGTTACAGAGGGTTCCACACACCTCCCTTGCTATATAGTCGGTCTTTTTGAGATATGTATAAAATATGTGTTTGTATACATATAGTAACACTAATCTTAATTTATCCATTCCCCCCACCTTTCCTTTTAGATGAGCATAGTTTGTTTTCTAAGTCTGTGAGTGTCTTTCTCTGTGGAAATATGTTCATTTGTGTCAGTTATTAGATAACGCCTATAAGTGATATCATAGAATATAGGTCTTTTGCTTTCCGACTTACCTCATGTTTCGTGATTATTTCCAGACTCATTTGTGGTGCCTCAGAGAGCAATGCTTCATTGTCTTCCATGGCTAATATTCCATTGTGTACATGGACCACTTCTTTATCCATTCACCTGTTGTTGGACATTTTGATTGCTTCACTGTCTTGGCTATTGTGAATAAGGCTGCACTGCAGCTTTTGCGGCCTGTGTCTTCTCGATTCTTGTCTTCTCAGGTGAGACGTCCAATGTTGCGCCTGCTGGATTGAATGGTGCCTCCATTTTTACTTTTAAACACAGCTCCTTTCTTTTCTCATTATTGGCTGTTACCCCTTTACGTCTCACCAGCAGGTAGAGGGTACACAGTTCTCTGAAACCCCTTCAGCCTTTATTGTTTGTAGACTTTTTGCTGATGGTCAGTCGACTGGTGTAAGTGGAAACTTTTTGTAGAGTAGATTGCATGCGTCTAACACTCCCTGAGGTTGAGCTTTTATCCATTTTCCTTTTTTTGAAAAAGAGTGTGAGTAAAACTTAACTCTTCATAATCTCTTCTTGAAACATTTGCCTGTTTTGAATTTGTTTGTCCATTCCCTACTTCAGCACCAATTTTTAGAGCAAGTGTCCTTTACAGCCCTGAGTCCTTGTGAATGTTAAGTGACCATTAGCTGTGAGTTTAAAGCTGCTCTTGCAGGAAACGGCCACAAGGTGGCAGCATTTCTCCTTTACCAAATTTGTTTACTAGGGAAACAGAGCCTTAATTGAAGTGGTGTTCTAGGTTGTATATTAGAATGGAATATGCCAGGAAAAAGCCCTTTAGTTTATGTCTCATTACTTCTTGTTCATATTTGTAATTTACTTTTTATTTTTTATCCCAGCAAATTTGATTACAATGGTTTGTTTGTTCTAGGTGTGCAAGATGTGGTTCTTTCACACATATACGTGTATCTATTCTTCCTCGCATCCTTTTCCCATGTAGGTTATGGCACAATGTTGAGTAGTCCCTCTCCTGGTCTTCCGTACGTCTTTGGTGGTTATATATTTCACATGGTTTGTATATCTTTGTTAACCCCAATATGGTAATGTAACCAATCCTCATCCCTTTCTATTTGGTGAACCATAAGTTTTTTTAATGAATCTGTGATTGCCTTTCTCTGTGGAAATATCTTCATTGGTATCAATTTTTAAGTAACTCCAAAAAGTGATATGATAGGATATGTGTCTTTTGCTTTCTCACTGACTACAGGTGGCGTGATTACGTCTAGACTCATCTATGGTGCTGCAAATGGCATTGTTTCATTTTTTTCACTAGCGAATATTCCATCTGTACATGGAGGAGTTCTTCTGTGTCCACCCATCTGTTGGTGGACTTTTTGGTTCCTTCCATATCTTGGCTATTGTAATACTGTGCCATGCAGATTTGCCTGCCTGTGTCTTTCCAATTCTCTCTTCTTAGATTATAGGTCGAGGAGTGGGCCTGCTGGATCATATGGTAGCTCAATGTTGACCTTTTTAATGCACCTCCATTCTGTTCTATTTCGTGGCCCTTTCCAAGTTACGTCCCCCTTGAAGTTGAGGGTATGCATTTCTCTACAACACCTTCAGCATTTATTGTTTGTAGTTTTCTTGCTGATGGTTATTCTGACAATTGTGATCTGATACCTCTTTGTGGTTGAATTCGCACGTGCCTCATAATCCTTTGAAATTGAGCTTGAAGGCAAGTCCTATTTATTTTTCAAGCTGAGATTAACCCTTAGTTCTTCAAAGTGCTCTCTTAAAGTATGTGTCACATTTTTAAATGTTTTGGCCATTACCTCCCTCAAGACATTTTGAGAGCAGGTTTCATTTATAGTCCTGCATTATTTCTTCCTATGAAATGACCATTAGCACAGGCTTTAAAGCTGGTTTTGCAGGTAACTGCCATAGGGTGGCAGCCTTTCTATGTTCCCCACCCTTGTAACTAGGGGAAAGCCCTTGCGGACTGTGGTGTTTCTCGGTTTTAAATTAGAGTGGAGTGTGCCTGGACAAACCCACGCAAGCTGATGTCTCCTTACTTTTTTTGGATTTTTAAATGTAATTTTTATTTTTTATTGGAGTAATTTTCCACTGTGTACGTGGACCACTTCTACTTTGTGCATTCCTCAGTTGATGGACATTTTCATTGCTTCCAAGTGTTGGCTATGGTAAATATTGTTGGAGTGCAGGATTGCCAGCCTGTGACTTTTTGATTCTCATTTTCTCAGGTGATAGGCCCAGCACTGGGTGTGACTGACTGACTGGTAGCACCGTTTTTCCCTTTTCAAAGCACCTTCTGTTTGTTTTCATTAGTGGCACTTACCACGTCCCCTTTAGAATCGAGGGTACACATTTCTCCACAATCGCTTCAGCATTTATTGTTTGCAGCATTTATGCTAATGGCCCTTCTGGCTGCTGTGAGCTGATAGATTTTTATAATTTGGGTTTGCATGTCTCTGAAAATTCGTAAAACTCATCATATTTCTCCGCCGTTTTCTTTTCTGTTAAAAAAAGGAAACAATTGGGAATACAATATATCTCTTGAAATTGTCTTCTTGGAAGGTTGCCCTCTGTTTAATTTTTTGGTCAATTTTCCACCCCAGAATTTTTTTAGAGAGCAGGTGTCATTTCCCGAACTGCAAGTTTGGTGACTATTTAGTGACCTTTAGCAATGGGTTTAAAGGTGATGTTGTGGGAAGTGGCCTCAAGCAGGCAGCATTTCTCCATTCCCAAATCTGGGTACTAGGGCAGCAGAGCCTTTCTGGAAGTCGTGTTCCTAGGTTGTAAATTACATTGGAATGTGCATGGAGAAACCCCCATAAGTTTATGTCTCATTATTTCTTCTTGGTTTTAAATTTTTTTTTTAATTGTGGTAAATCTTAGAATATTGTTTGTCCTAGGTTTACACAATCTGGTTCATTTGTACATTATATATGTCTATTCAAGTACAGATCCTCTTCCCATGTAAAATGTTACAGAGGGTTCCACACACCTCCCTTGCTATATAGTCGGTCTTTTTGAGATATGTATATAATATTTGTTTGTATACATATAGTAACACTAATCTTAATTTATCCATTCCCCCCACCTTTCCTTTTAGATGAGCATAGTTTGTTTTCTAAGTCTGTGAGTGTCTTTCTCTGTGGAAATATGTTCATTTGTGTCAGTTATTAGATAACGCCTATAAGTGATATCATAGAATATAGGTCTTTTGCTTTCCGACTTACCTCATGTTTCGTGATTGTCTCCAGACTCATTTGTGGTGCCTCAAAGAGCAATGGTTCATTGTTTTCCATGGCTAATATTCCATTGTGTACATGGACCACTTCTTTTTTATCCATTCACCTCTTGTTGGACATTTTGATTGCTTCACTGTCTTGGCTATTGTGAATAAGGCTGCACTGCAGCTTTTGCGGCCTGTGTCTTCTCGATTCTTGTCTTCTCAGGTGAGACGTCCAATGACGCGCCTGCTGGATTGAATGGTGCCTCCATTTTTACTTTTAAACACAGCTCCTTTCTTTTCTCATTATTGGCTGTTACCCCTTTACGTCTCACCAGCAGGTAGAGGGTACACAGTTCTCTGAAACCCCTTCAGCATTTATTGTTTGTAGACTTTTTGCTGATGGTCAGTGGACTGGTGTAAGTTGAAACTTTTTGTAGATTAGATTGCATGGGTCTAACACTCCCTGAGGTTGAGCTTTTATCCATTTTCCTTTTTTTTTCAAAAGAGCGTGAGTAAAACGTAACTCTTCATATGCTCTTCTTGAAACATTTGCCTGTTTTGAATTTTTTTGTCCATTCCCTAGTTCAGCACAATTTTTTAGGGCAGGTGTCCTTTACAGCCCTGAGTCCTTGTGAATGTTAAGTGACCATTAGCTGTGATTTTAAAGCTGCTCTTGCAGGAAACGGCCACAAGGTGGCATCATTTCCCCTTTACCAAATTTGGTAACTGGGGAAACAGAGCCTTAATGGAGGTGGTGTTCTAGGTTGTAAATTAGAATGCAATGTGGCAGGAAAAAACCCTTTATGTTTATGTCTCATTACATCTTGTTCATATTTATAATTTACTTTTTATTTTTTATCCAAGCCAATTTGATTAAAATGGTTTGTTTGTTCGGTGTGCAAATGTGGTTCTTTCACACATATACGTGTATCTATTCTTCCTCGCATTCTTTTCCCATGTGGGTTATGGCACAGTATTGAGTAGTTTTCTCCTGGTCTTCCTTATGTCTTTGGTGATTATATATTTCACATGGTTTGTATATCTCTGTTAACCTTAATATGGTAATGTATCCAATCCTCATCCCTTTCTATTTGGTGAACCATAAGTTTTTTAATGAATCTGTGATTGCCTTTCCCTGTGGAAATATCTTCATTGGTATCAATTTTTAAGTAACTCCAAAAAGTGATATGATAGGATATATGTCTTTTGCTTTCTCACTTACTACAGGTGGTGTGATTACGTCTAGACTCATCTATGGTGCTGCAAATGGCATTGTTTCATTTTTTTCACTAGCGAATATTCCATCTGTACATGGAGGAGTTCTTCTGTGTCCACCCATCTGTTGGTGGACTTTTTGGTTACTTCCATATCTTGGCTATTGTAATACTGTGCCATGCAGATTTGCCTGCCTGTGTCTTTCCAATTCTCTCTTCTTAGATTATAGGTCGAGGAGTGGGCCTGCTGGATCATATGGTAGCGCAATGTTTACCTTTTTAAGGCACCTCCATTCTGCTCTAGTTCGTGGCCCATTCCAACTTACGTCCCCCTTGAAGTTGAGGGTATGCATTTCTCTACAACACCTTCAGCATTTATTGTTTGTAGTTTTCTTGCTGATGGTTATTCTGACAAGTGTGATCTGAAACCTCTTTGTGGTTGAATTAGCACGTGCCTCATAATCCGTTGAAATTGAGCTTGAAGGCATGTCCTTTTTATTTTTCAAGCTATGATTACCCCTTAGTTCTTCAAAGTGTTCTCTTAAAGTATGTGTCACATTTTGAAATGTTTTGGCCATGACCTCCCTCAATACATTTCGAAGGCAGGTTTCATTTACAGTTCTGCAGTACTTCTTCCTATGAAATGACCATTAGCACAGGCTTTAAAGCTGCTTTTGCAGGTAACTGCCAGAGGGCGGCAGCCTTTCTATGTTCCCCACCCTTGTAACTAGGGGAAAGCCCTTGCGGCCTGTGGTGTTTCTGGGTTATAAATTAGAGTGGAGCGTGCCTGGACAAACCCACACAAGCTGATGTCTCTTTACATTTGTTGGATTTTTAAATTTAATTTTTATTTTTTATTGGAGTAAATTTCCACTGTGTACGTGGACCACTTCGACTTTGTGCATTCCTCGGTTGATGGACATTTTCATTGCTTCCAATTGTTGGCTATGGTAAATATTGTTGGAGTGCATGATTGCCAGCCTGTGACTTTTTGATCCTCATTTTCTCAGGTGATAGGCCCAGCAGTGGGTGTGATTCATTGACTGGTAGCACCGTGTTTCCCTTTTCCAAGCACCTACTTTGTGTTTTCATTAGTGGCTCTTACCACGTCCCCCTTAGAATCGAGGGTACGCATTTCTCCACAATCGCTTCAGCATTTATTGTTTGCAGCATTTATGCTAATGGCCCTTCTGGCTGCTGTGAGCTGATAGGTTTTTGTAATTTGGGTTTGCATGTCTCTGAAAATTCGTAAAACTCATCATTTTTCTCCGCCGTTTTCTTTTCTGTTCAAAAAAGGAAACAATTGGGAATACAATATAACTCTTGAAATTGTCTTCTTGGAAGGTTGCCCTCTGTTTAATTTTTTGGTCAATTTTCCACCCCAGAATTTTTTTAGAGAGCAGGTGTCATTTCCCGAACTGCAAGTTTGGTGACTATTTAGTGACCTTTAGCAATGGGTTTAAAGGTGATGTTGTGGGAGGTGGCCTCAAGCAGGCAGCATTTGTCCATTCCCAAATCTGGGTATTAGGGCAGCAGAGCCTTTCTGGAAGTCGTGTTCCTAGGTTGTAAATTACATTGGAATATGCATGGAGAAACCCCCATTAGTTTATGTCTCATTATTTCTTCTTGGTTTTAAATTTTTTTTTTAGTTGGGGTAAAGCTTAGAATATTGTTTGTCCTAGATGTACACAATCTGGTTCATTTGTACTTTATATATGTGTATTCAAGTACAGATCGTCTTCCCATGTAAAATGTTACAGAGGGTTCCACACACCTCCCTTGCTATATAGTCGGTCTTTTTGAGATATGTATAAAATATGTGTTTGTATACATATAGTAACACTAATCTTAATTTATCCATTCCCCCCACCTTTCCTTTTAGATGAGCATAGTTTGTTTTCTAAGTCTGTGAGTGTCTTTCTCTGTGGAAATATGTTCATTTGTGTCAGTTATTAGATAACGCCTATAAGTGATATCATAGAATATAGGTCTTTTGCTTTCCGACTTACCTCATGTTTCGTGATTATTTCCAGACTCATTTGTGGTGCCTCAGAGAGCAATGCTTCATTGTTTTCCATGGCTAATATTCCATTGTGTACATGGACCACTTCTTTTTTATCCATTCACCTCTTGTTGGACATTTTGATTGCTTCACTGTCTTGGCTATTGTGAATAAGGCTGCACTGCAGCTTTTGCGGCCTGTGTCTTCTCGATTCTTGTCTTCTCAGGTGAGACGTCCAATGACGCGCCTGCTGGATTGAATGGTGCCTCCATTTTTACTTTTAAACACAGCTCCTTTCTTTTCTCATTATTGGCTGTTACCCCTTTACGTCTCACCAGCAGGTAGAGGGTACACAGTTCCCTAAAACCCCTTCAGCATTTATTGTTTGTAGACTTTTTGCTGATGGTCAGTCGACTGGTGTCAGTTGAAACTTTTTCTGGATTAGATTGCATGCGTCTAACACTCCCTGAGGTTGAGCTTTTATCCATTTTCCTTTTTTTTTAAAAGAGTGTGAGTAAAACTTAACTCTTCATAATCTCTTCTTGAAACATTTGCCTGTTTTGAATTGTTTTGTCCATTCCCTACTTCAGCACCAATTTTTAGGGCAAGTGTCCTTTACAGCCCTGAGTCCTTGTGAATGTTAAGTGACCATTAGCTGTGAGTTTAAAGCTGCTCTTGCAGGAAACGGCCACAAGTTGGCAGCATTTCTCCTTTACCAAATTTGTTTACTAGGGAAACAGAGCCTTAATGGAAGTGGTGTTCTAGGTTGTATATTAGAATGGAATATGCCAGGAAAAAGCCCTTTAGTTTATGTCTCATTACTTCTTGTTCATATTTGTAATTTACTTTTTATTTTTTATCCCAGCAAATTCGATTACAATGGTTTGTTTGTTCTAGGTGTGCAAGATGTGGTTCTTTCACACATATACGTGTATCTATTCTTCCTCGCATCCTTTTCCCATGTAGGTTATGGCACAATGTTGAGTAGTCTCTCTCCTGGTCTTCCGTACGTCTTTGGTGGTTATATATTTCACATGGTTTGTATATCTTTGTTAACCCCAATATGGTAATGTAACCAATCCTCATCCCTTTCTATTTGGTGAACCATAAGTTTTTTTAATGAATCTGTGATTGCCTTTCTCTGTGGAAATATCTTCATTGGTATCAATTTTTAAGTAACTGCAAAAAGTGATATGATAGGATATGTGTCTTTTGCTTTCTCACTGACTACAGGTGGCGTGATTACGTCTAGACTCATCTATGGTGCTGCAAATGGCATTGTTTCATTTTTTTCACTAGCGAATATTCCATCTGTACATGGAGGAGTTCTTCTGTGTCCACCCATCTGTTGGTGGACTTTTTGGTTCCTTCCATATCTTGGCTATTGTAATACTGTGCCATGCAGATTTGCCTGCCTGTGTCTTTCCAATTCTCTCTTCTTAGATTATAGGTCGAGGAGTGGGCCTGCTGGATCATATGGTAGCTCAATGTTGACCTTTTTAATGCACCTCCATTCTGCTCTAGTTCGTGGCCCATTCCAACTTACGTCCCCCTTGAAGTTGAGGGTATGCATTTCTCTACAACACCTTCAGCATTTATTGTTTGTAGTTTTCTTGCTGATGGTTATTCTGACAAGTGTGATCTGAAACCTCTTTGTGGTTGAATTAGCACGTGCCTCATAATCCGTTGAAATTGAGCTTGAAGGCATGTCCTTTTTATTTTTCAAGCTATGATTACCCCTTAGTTCTTCAAAGTGTTCTCTTAAAGTATGTGTCACATTTTGAAATGTTTTGGCCATGACCTCCCTCAATACATTTCGAAGGCAGGTTTCATTTACAGTTCTGCAGTACTTCTTCCTATGAAATGACCATTAGCACAGGCTTTAAAGCTGCTTTTGCAGGTAACTGCCAGAGGGCGGCAGCCTTTCTATGTTCCCCACCCTTGTAACTAGGGGAAAGCCCTTGCGGCCTGTGGTGTTTCTGGGTTATAAATTAGAGTGGAGCGTGCCTGGACAAACCCACACAAGCTGATGTCTCTTTACATTTGTTGGATTTTTAAATTTAATTTTTATTTTTTATTGGAGTAAATTTCCACTGTGTACGTGGACCACTTCGACTTTGTGCATTCCTCGGTTGATGGACATTTTCATTGCTTCCAATTGTTGGCTATGGTAAATATTGTTGGAGTGCATGATTGCCAGCCTGTGACTTTTTGATCCTCATTTTCTCAGGTGATAGGCCCAGCAGTGGGTGTGATTCATTGACTGGTAGCACCGTGTTTCCCTTTTCCAAGCACCTACTTTGTGTTTTCATTAGTGGCTCTTACCACGTCCCCCTTAGAATCGAGGGTACGCATTTCTCCACAATCGCTTCAGCATTTATTGTTTGCAGCATTTATGCTAATGGCCCTTCTGGCTGCTGTGAGCTGATAGGTTTTTGTAATTTGGGTTTGCATGTCTCTGAAAATTCGTAAAACTCATCATTTTTCTCCGCCGTTTTCTTTTCTGTTCAAAAAAGGAAACAATTGGGAATACAATATAACTCTTGAAATTGTCTTCTTGGAAGGTTGCCCTCTGTTTAATTTTTTGGTCAATTTTCCACCCCAGAATTTTTTTAGAGAGCAGGTGTCATTTCCCGAACTGCAAGTTTGGTGACTATTTAGTGACCTTTAGCAATGGGTTTAAAGGTGATGTTGTGGGAGGTGGCCTCAAGCAGGCAGCATTTGTCCATTCCCAAATCTGGGTATTAGGGCAGCAGAGCCTTTCTGGAAGTCGTGTTCCTAGGTTGTAAATTACATTGGAATATGCATGGAGAAACCCCCATTAGTTTATGTCTCATTATTTCTTCTTGGTTTTAAATTTTTTTTTTAGTTGGGGTAAAGCTTAGAATATTGTTTGTCCTAGATGTACACAATCTGGTTCATTTGTACTTTATATATGTGTATTCAAGTACAGATCGTCTTCCCATGTAAAATGTTACAGAGGGTTCCACACACCTCCCTTGCTATATAGTCGGTCTTTTTGAGATATGTATAAAATATGTGTTTGTATACATATAGTAACACTAATCTTAATTTATCCATTCCCCCCACCTTTCCTTTTAGATGAGCATAGTTTGTTTTCTAAGTCTGTGAGTGTCTTTCTCTGTGGAAATATGTTCATTTGTGTCAGTTATTAGATAACGCCTATAAGTGATATCATAGAATATAGGTCTTTTGCTTTCCGACTTACCTCATGTTTCGTGATTATTTCCAGACTCATTTGTGGTGCCTCAGAGAGCAATGCTTCATTGTTTTCCATGGCTAATATTCCATTGTGTACATGGACCACTTCTTTTTTATCCATTCACCTCTTGTTGGACATTTTGATTGCTTCACTGTCTTGGCTATTGTGAATAAGGCTGCACTGCAGCTTTTGCGGCCTGTGTCTTCTCGATTCTTGTCTTCTCAGGTGAGACGTCCAATGACGCGCCTGCTGGATTGAATGGTGCCTCCATTTTTACTTTTAAACACAGCTCCTTTCTTTTCTCATTATTGGCTGTTACCCCTTTACGTCTCACCAGCAGGTAGAGGGTACACAGTTCCCTAAAACCCCTTCAGCATTTATTGTTTGTAGACTTTTTGCTGATGGTCAGTCGACTGGTGTCAGTTGAAACTTTTTCTGGATTAGATTGCATGCGTCTAACACTCCCTGAGGTTGAGCTTTTATCCATTTTCCTTTTTTTTTAAAAGAGTGTGAGTAAAACTTAACTCTTCATAATCTCTTCTTGAAACATTTGCCTGTTTTGAATTGTTTTGTCCATTCCCTACTTCAGCACCAATTTTTAGGGCAAGTGTCCTTTACAGCCCTGAGTCCTTGTGAATGTTAAGTGACCATTAGCTGTGAGTTTAAAGCTGCTCTTGCAGGAAACGGCCACAAGTTGGCAGCATTTCTCCTTTACCAAATTTGTTTACTAGGGAAACAGAGCCTTAATGGAAGTGGTGTTCTAGGTTGTATATTAGAATGGAATATGCCAGGAAAAAGCCCTTTAGTTTATGTCTCATTACTTCTTGTTCATATTTGTAATTTACTTTTTATTTTTTATCCCAGCAAATTCGATTACAATGGTTTGTTTGTTCTAGGTGTGCAAGATGTGGTTCTTTCACACATATACGTGTATCTATTCTTCCTCGCATCCTTTTCCCATGTAGGTTATGGCACAATGTTGAGTAGTCTCTCTCCTGGTCTTCCGTACGTCTTTGGTGGTTATATATTTCACATGGTTTGTATATCTTTGTTAACCCCAATATGGTAATGTAACCAATCCTCATCCCTTTCTATTTGGTGAACCATAAGTTTTTTTAATGAATCTGTGATTGCCTTTCTCTGTGGAAATATCTTCATTGGTATCAATTTTTAAGTAACTGCAAAAAGTGATATGATAGGATATGTGTCTTTTGCTTTCTCACTGACTACAGGTGGCGTGATTACGTCTAGACTCATCTATGGTGCTGCAAATGGCATTGTTTCATTTTTTTCACTAGCGAATATTCCATCTGTACATGGAGGAGTTCTTCTGTGTCCACCCATCTGTTGGTGGACTTTTTGGTTCCTTCCATATCTTGGCTATTGTAATACTGTGCCATGCAGATTTGCCTGCCTGTGTCTTTCCAATTCTCTCTTCTTAGATTATAGGTCGAGGAGTGGGCCTGCTGGATCATATGGTAGCTCAATGTTGACCTTTTTAATGCACCTCCATTCTGCTCTAGTTCGTGGCCCATTCCAACTTACGTCCCCCTTGAAGTTGAGGGTATGCATTTCTCTACAACACCTTCAGCATTTATTGTTTGTAGTTTTCTTGCTGATGGTTATTCTGACAAGTGTGATCTGAAACCTCTTTGTGGTTGAATTAGCACGTGCCTCATAATCCGTTGAAATTGAGCTTGAAGGCATGTCCTTTTTATTTTTCAAGCTATGATTACCCCTTAGTTCTTCAAAGTGTTCTCTTAAAGTATGTGTCACATTTTGAAATGTTTTGGCCATGACCTCCCTCAAGACATTTCGAAGGCAGGTTTCATTTACAGTTCTGCAGTACTTCTTCCTATGAAATGACCATTAGCACAGGCTTTAAAGCTGCTTTTGCAGGTAACTGCCAGAGGGCGGCAGCCTTTCTATGTTCCCCACCCTTGTAACTAGGGGAAAGCCCTTGCGGCCTGTGGTGTTTCTGGGTTATAAATTAGAGTGGAGCGTGCCTGGACAAACCCACACAAGCTGATGTCTCTTTACATTTGTTGGATTTTTAAATTTAATTTTTATTTTTTATTGGAGTAAATTTCCACTGTGTACGTGGACCACTTCGACTTTGTGCATTCCTCGGTTGATGGACATTTTCATTGCTTCCAATTGTTGGCTATGGTAAATATTGTTGGAGTGCATGATTGCCAGCCTGTGACTTTTTGATCCTCATTTTCTCAGGTGATAGGCCCAGCAGTGGGTGTGATTCATTGACTGGTAGCACCGTGTTTCCCTTTTCCAAGCACCTACTTTGTGTTTTCATTAGTGGCTCTTACCACGTCCCCCTTAGAATCGAGGGTACGCATTTCTCCACAATCGCTTCAGCATTTATTGTTTGCAGCATTTATGCTAATGGCCCTTCTGGCTGCTGTGAGCTGATAGGTTTTTGTAATTTGTGTTTGCATGTGTCTGAAAATTCGTAAAACTCATCATTTTTCTCCGCCGTTTTCTTTTCTGTTCAAAAAAGGAAACAATTGGGAATACAGTATAACTCTTGAAATTGTCTTCTTGGAAGGTTGCCCTCTGTTTAATTTTTTGGTCAATTTTCCACCCCAGAATTTTTTTAGAGAGCAGGTGTCATTTCCCGAACTGCAAGTTTGGTGAATATTTAGTGACCTTTAGCAATGGGTTTAAAGGTGATGTTGTGGGAGGTGGCCTCAAGCAGGCAGCATTTGTCCATTCCCAAATCTGGGTATTAGGGCAGCAGAGCCTTTCTGGAAGTCGTGTTCCTAGGTTGTAAATTACATTGGAATATGCATGGAGAAACCCCCATTAGTTTATGTCTCATTATTTCTTCTTGGTTTTACATTTTTTTTTTAATTGGGGTAAAGCTTAGAATATTGTTTGTCCTAGATGTACACAATCTGGTTCATTTGTACATTATATATGTCTATTCAAGTACAGATCCTCTTCCCATGTAAAATGTTACAGAGGGTTCCACACACCTCCCTTGCTATATAGTCGGTCTTTTTGAGATATGTATAAAATATGTGTTTGTATACATATAGTAACACTAATCTTAATTTATCCATTCCCCCCTCCTTTCCTTTTAGATGAGCATAGTTTGTTTTCTAAGTCTGTGAGTCTTTCTCTGTGGAAATATGTTCATTTGTGTCAGTTATTAGATAACGCCTATAAGTGATATCATAGAATATAGGTCTTTTGCTTTCCGACTTACCTCATGTTTCGTGATTATTTCCAGACTCATTTGTGGTGCCTCAGAGAGCAATGCTTCATTGTCTTCCATGGCTAATATTCCATTGTGTACATGGACCACTTCTTTATCCATTCACCTGTTGTTGGACATTTTGATTGCTTCACTGTCTTGGCTATTGTGAATAAGGCTGCACTGCAGCTTTTGCGGCCTGTGTCTTCTCGATTCTTGTCTTCTCAGGTGAGACGTCCAATGTTGCGCCTGCTGGATTGAATGGTGCCTCCATTTTTACTTTTAAACACAGCTCCTTTCTTTTCTCATTATTGGCTGTTACCCCTTTACGTCTCACCAGCAGGTAGAGGGTACACAGTTCTCTGAAACCCCTTCAGCCTTTATTGTTTGTAGACTTTTTGCTGATGGTCAGTCGACTGGTGTAAGTGGAAACTTTTTGTAGATTAGATTGCATGCGTCTAACACTCCCTGAGGTTGAGCTTTTATCCATTTTCCTTTTTTTGAAAAAGAGTGTGAGTAAAACTTAACTCTTCATAATCTCTTCTTGAAACATTTGCCTGTTTTGAATTGTTTTGTCCATTCCCTACTTCAGCACCAATTTTTAGGGCAAGTGTCCTTTACAGCCCTGAGTCCTTGTGAATGTTAAGTGACCATTAGCTGTGAGTTTAAAGCTGCTCCTGCAGGAAACGGCCACAAGGTGGCAGCATTTCTCCTTTACCAAATTTGTTTACTAGGGAAACAGAGCCTTAATGGAAGTGGTGTTCTAGGTTGTATATTAGAAAGGAATATGCCAGGAAAAAGCCCTTTAGTTTATATCTCATTACTTCTTGTTCATATTTGTAATTTACTTTTTATTTTTTATCCCAGCAAATTTGATTACAAAGGTTTGTTTGCTCTAGGTGTGCAAGATGTGGTTCTTTCACACATATACGTGTATCTATTCTTCCTCGCATCCTTTTCCCATGTAGGTTATGGCGCAATGTTGAGTAGTCTCTCTCCTGGTCTTCCGTACGTCTTTGGTGGTTATATATTTCACATGGTTTGTATATCTTTGTTAACCCCAATATGGTAATGTAACCAATCCTCATCCCTTTCTATTTGGTGAACCATAAGTTTTTTTAATGAATCTGTGATTGCCTTTCTCTGTGGAAATATCTTCATTGGTATCAATTTTTAAGTAACTCCTAAAAGTGATATGATAGGATATGTGTCTTTTGCTTTCTCACTTACTACACGTGGCGTGATTACGTCTAGACTCATCTATGGTGCTGCAAATGGCATTGTTTCATTTTTTTCACTAGCGAATATTCCATCTGTACATGGAGGAGTTCTTCTGTGTCCACCCATCTGTTGGTGGACTTTTTGGTTCCTTCCATATCTTGGCTATTGTAATACTGTGCCATGCAGATTTGCCTGCCTGTGTCTTTCCAATTCTCTCTTCTTAGATTATAGGTCGAGGAGTGGGCCTGCTGGATCATATGGTAGCTCAATGTTGACCTTTTTAATGCACCTCCATTCTGTTCTATTTCGTGGCCCTTTCCAAGTTACGTCCCCCTTGAAGTTGAGGGTATGCATTTCTCTACAACACCTTCAGCATTTATTGTTGGTAGTTTTCTTGCTGATGGTTATTCTGACAATTGTGATCTGATACCTCTTTGTGGTTGAATTCGCACGTGCCTCATAATCCTTTGAAATTGAGCTTGAAGGCAAGTCCTTTTTATTTTTCAAGCTGTGATTACCCCTTAGTTCTTCAAAGTGTTCTCTTAAAGTATGTGTCACATTTTGAAATGTTTTGGCCATGACCTCCCTCAAGACATTTTGAGGGCAGGTTTCATTTACAGTCCTGCATTACTTCTTCCTATGAAATGACCATTAGCACAGGCTTTAAAGCTGGTTTTGCAGGTAACTGCCATAGGGTGGCATCCTTTCTATGTTCCCCACCCTTGTAACTAGGGGAAAGCCCTTGCGGACTGTGGTGTTTCTCGGTTATAAATTAGAGTGGAGTGTGCCTGGACAAACCCACACAAGCTGATGTCTCTTTACTTTTGTTGGATTTTTAAATGTAATTTTTATTTTTTATTGGAGTAATTTTCCACTTTGTACGTGGACCACTTCTACTTTGTGCATTCCTCGGTTGATGGACATTTTCATTGCTTCCAATTGTTCGGTATGATAAATATTGTTAGAGTGCATGATTGCCAGCCTGTGACTTTTTGATTCTCATTTTCCAACGTGATAGGCCCAGCAGTGGGTGTGAATGATTGACTGGTAGCACCGTGTTACCCTTTTCAAAGCACCTTCTTTGTGTTTTCATTAGTGGCTCTTACCACGTCCCCCTTAGAATTGAGGGTACGCATTTCTCCACAATCGTTTCAGCATTTATTGTTTGCAGCATTTATGCTAATGGCCCTTCTGGCTGCTGTGAGCTGATAGGTTTTTGTAATTTGGGTTTGCATGTCTTTGAAAATTCGTAAAACTCATCATTTTTCTCTGCCGTTTTCTTTTCTGTTAAAAAAGGAAACAATTGGGAGTACAATATAAGTCTTGCTATTGTCTTCTTGGAAGGTTGCCCTCTTTTGAATTTTTTGATCGATTTTACACCCCAGAATTTTTTTAGAGAGCAGGTGTCATTTACCGAACTGCAAGTTTGGTGACTATTTAGTGACCTTTGGCAGTAGATTTAAAGCTGCTGTTGTGGGAAGTGGCCTCGAGGAGGCAGCATTTCTCCATTCCCAAATCTGGGTACTAGGGCAGCAGAGTCTTTCTGGAAGTCGTGTTCCTAGGTTGTAAATTACATTGGAATGTGCATGGAGAAACCCCCATAAGATTATGTCTCATTATTTCTTCTTGGTTTAAAAAATTTTTTAATTGGGGTAAAGCTTAGAATATTGTTTGTCCTAGGTGTACATGATCTGGTTCATTTGTACATTATATATGTGTATTCAAGTACAGATCCTCTTCCCATGTAAAATGTTACTGAGGGTTCCGCAGACCTCCCTTGCTATATGGTCGGTCTTTTTGAGATATGTATATAATATGTGTTTGTATACATATAGTAACACTAATCTTAATTTACCCATTCCCCCAACCATTCCTTTTAGATGAGCATAGTTTGTTTTCTAAGTCTGTGAGTGTCTTTCTCTGTGGAAATATGTTCATTTGTGTCAGTTATTAGATAACGCCTATAAGTGATATCATAGAATATAGGTCTTTTGCTTTCCGACTTACCTCATGTTTCGTGATTATTTCCAGACTCATTTGTGGTGCCTCAGAGAGCAATGCTTCATTGTCTTCCATGGCTAATATTCCATTGTGTACATGGACCACTTCTTCTTTATCCATTCACCTGTTGTTGTACATTTTGATTGCTTCACTGTCTTGGCTATTGTGAATAAGGCTGCACTGCAGCTTTTGCGGCCTGTGTCTTCTCGATTCTTGTCTTCTCAGGTGAGACGTCCAATGATGCGCCTGCTGGATTGAATGGTGCCTCCATTTTTACTTTTAAACACAGCTCCTTTCTTTTCTCATTATTGGCTGTTACCCCTTTACGTCTCACCAGCAGGTAGAGGGTACACAGTTCTCTGAAACCCCTTCAGCATTTATTGTTTGTAGACTTTTTGCTGATGGTCAGTCGACTGGTGTCAGTTGAAACTTTTTCTGGATTAGATTGCATGGGTCTAACACTCCCTGAGGTTGAGCTTTTATCCATTTTCCTTTTTTTTTAAAAGAGTGTGAGTAAAACTTAACTCTTCATAATCTCTTCTTGAAACATTTGCCTGTTTTGAATTGTTTTGTCCATTCCCTACTTCAGCACCAATTTTTAGGGCAAGTGTCCTTTACAGCCCTGAGTCCTTGTGAATGTTAAGTGACCATTAGCTGTGAGTTTAAAGCTGCTCTTGCAGGAAACGGCCACAAATTGGCAGCATTTCTCCTTTACCAAATTTGTTTACTAGGGAAACAGAGCCTTAATTGAAGTGGTGTTCTAGGTTGTATATTAGAATGGAATATGCCAGGAAAAAGCCCTTTAGTTTATGTCTCATTACTTCTTGTTCATATTTGTAATTTACTTTTTATTTTTTATCCCAGCAAATTTGATTACAATGGTTTGTTTGTTCTAGGTGTGCAAGATGTGGTTCTTTCACACATATACGTGTATCTATTCTTCCTCGCATCCTTTTCCCATGTAGGTTATGGCACAATGTTGAGTAGTCCCTCTCCTGGTCTTCCGTACGTCTTTGGTGGTTATATATTTCACATGGTTTGTATATCTTTGTTAACCCCAATATGGTAATGTAACCAATCCTCATCCCTTTCTATTTGGTGAACCATAAGTTTTTTTAATGAATCTGTGATTGCCTTTCTCTGTGGAAATATCTTCATTGGTATCAATTTTTAAGTAACTCCAAAACGTGATATGATAGGATATGTGTCTTTTGCTTTCTCAATGACTACAGGTGGCGTGATTACGTCTAGACTCATCTATGGTGCTGCAAATGGCATTGTTTCATTTTTTTCACTAGCGAATATTCCATCTGTACATGGAGGAGTTCTTCTGTGTCCACCCATCTGTTGGTGGACTTTTTGGTTCCTTCCATATATTGGCTATTGTAATACTGTGCCATGCAGATTTGCCTGCCTGTGTCTTTCCAATTCTCTCTTCTTAGATTATAGGTCGAGGAGTGGGCCTGCTGGATCATATGGTAGCTCAATGTTGACCTTTTTAATGCACCTCCATTCTGTTCTATTTCGTGGCCCTTTCCAAGTTACGTCCCCCTTGAAGTTGAGGGTATGCATTTCTCTACAACACCTTCAGCATTTATTGTTTGTAGTTTTCTTGCTGATGGTTATTCTGACAATTGTGATCTGATACCTCTTTGTGGTTGAATTCGCACGTGCCTCATAATCCTTTGAAATTGAGCTTGAAGGCAAGTCCTATTTATTTTTCAAGCTGAGATTAACCCTTAGTTCTTCAAAGTGCTCTCTTAAAGTATGTGTCACATTTTTAAATGTTTTGGCCATTACCTCCCTCAAGACATTTTGAGAGCAGGTTTCATTTATAGTCCTGCATTATTTCTTCCTATGAAATGACCATTAGCACAGGCTTTAAAGCTGGTTTTGCAGGTAACTGCCATAGGGTGGCAGCCTTTCTATGTTCCCCACCCTTGTAACTAGGGGAAAGCCCTTGCGGACTGTGGTGTTTCTCGGTTTTAAATTAGAGTGGAGTGTGCCTGGACAAACCCACGCAAGCTGATGTCTCCTTACTTTTTTTGGATTTTTAAATGTAATTTTTATTTTTTATTGGAGTAATTTTCCACTGTGTACGTGGACCACTTCTACTTTGTGCATTCCTCAGTTGATGGACATTTTCATTGCTTCCAAGTGTTGGCTATGGTAAATATTGTTGGAGTGCAGGATTGCCAGCCTGTGACTTTTTGATTCTCATTTTCTCAGGTGATAGGCCCAGCACTGGGTGTGACTGACTGACTGGTAGCACCGTTTTTCCCTTTTCAAAGCACCTTCTGTTTGTTTTCATTAGTGGCACTTACCACGTCCCCTTTAGAATCGAGGGTACACATTTCTCCACAATCGCTTCAGCATTTATTGTTTGCAGCATTTATGCTAATGGCCCTTCTGGCTGCTGTGAGCTGATAGATTTTTATAATTTGGGTTTGCATGTCTCTGAAAATTCGTAAAACTCATCATATTTCTCCGCCGTTTTCTTTTCTGTTAAAAAAAGGAAACAATTGGGAATACAATATATCTCTTGAAATTGTCTTCTTGGAAGGTTGCCCTCTGTTTAATTTTTTGGTCAATTTTCCACCCCAGAATTTTTTTAGAGAGCAGGTGTCATTTCCCGAACTGCAAGTTTGGTGACTATTTAGTGACCTTTAGCAATGGGTTTAAAGGTGATGTTGTGGGAAGTGGCCTCAAGCAGGCAGCATTTCTCCATTCCCAAATCTGGGTATTAGGGCAGCAGAGCCTTTCTGGAAGTCGTGTTCCTAGGTTGTAAATTACATTGGAATGTGCATGGAGAAACCCCCATAAGTTTATGTCTCATTATTTCTTCTTGGTTTTAAATTTTTTTTTTAATTGTGGTAAATCTTAGAATATTGTTTGTCCTAGGTTTACACAATCTGGTTCATTTGTACATTATATATGTCTATTCAAGTACAGATCCTCTTCCCATGTAAAATGTTACAGAGGGTTCCACACACCTCCCTTGCTATATAGTCGGTCTTTTTGAGATATGTATATAATATTTGTTTGTATACATATAGTAACACTAATCTTAATTTATCCATTCCCCCCACCTTTCCTTTTAGATGAGCATAGTTTGTTTTCTAAGTCTGTGAGTGTCTTTCTCTGTGGAAATATGTTCATTTGTGTCAGTTATTAGATAACGCCTATAAGTGATATCATAGAATATAGGTCTTTTGCTTTCCGACTTACCTCATGTTTCGTGATTGTCTCCAGACTCATTTGTGGTGCCTCAAAGAGCAATGGTTCATTGTTTTCCATGGCTAATATTCCATTGTGTACATGGACCACTTCTTTTTTATCCATTCACCTCTTGTTGGACATTTTGATTGCTTCACTGTCTTGGCTATTGTGAATAAGGCTGCACTGCAGCTTTTGCGGCCTGTGTCTTCTCGATTCTTGTCTTCTCAGGTGAGACGTCCAATGACGCGCCTGCTGGATTGAATGGTGCCTCCATTTTTACTTTTAAACACAGCTCCTTTCTTTTCTCATTATTGGCTGTTACCCCTTTACGTCTCACCAGCAGGTAGAGGGTACACAGTTCTCTGAAACCCCTTCAGCATTTATTGTTTGTAGACTTTTTGCTGATGGTCAGTGGACTGGTGTAAGTTGAAACTTTTTGTAGATTAGATTGCATGGGTCTAACACTCCCTGAGGTTGAGCTTTTATCCATTTTCCTTTTTTTTTCAAAAGAGCGTGAGTAAAACGTAACTCTTCATATGCTCTTCTTGAAACATTTGCCTGTTTTGAATTTTTTTGTCCATTCCCTAGTTCAGCACAATTTTTTAGGGCAGGTGTCCTTTACAGCCCTGAGTCCTTGTGAATGTTAAGTGACCATTAGCTGTGATTTTAAAGCTGCTCTTGCAGGAAACGGCCACAAGGTGGCATCATTTCCCCTTTACCAAATTTGGTAACTGGGGAAACAGAGCCTTAATGGAGGTGGTGTTCTAGGTTGTAAATTAGAATGCAATGTGGCAGGAAAAAACCCTTTATGTTTATGTCTCATTACATCTTGTTCATATTTATAATTTACTTTTTATTTTTTATCCAAGCCAATTTGATTAAAATGGTTTGTTTGTTCGGTGTGCAAATGTGGTTCTTTCACACATATACGTGTATCTATTCTTCCTCGCATTCTTTTCCCATGTGGGTTATGGCACAATATTGAGTAGTTTTCTCCTGGTCTTCCTTATGTCTTTGGTGATTATATATTTCACATGGTTTGTATATCTCTGTTAACCTTAATATGGTAATGTATCCAATCCTCATCCCTTTCTATTTGGTGAACCATAAGTTTTTTAATGAATCTGTGATTGCCTTTCCCTGTGGAAATATCTTCATTGGTATCAATTTTTAAGTAACTCCAAAAAGTGATATGATAGGATATATGTCTTTTGCTTTCTCACTTACTACAGGTGGTGTGATTACGTCTAGACTCATCTATGGTGCTGCAAATGGCATTGTTTCATTTTTTTCACTAGCGAATATTCCATCTGTACATGGAGGAGTTCTTCTGTGTCCACCCATCTGTTGGTGGACTTTTTGGTTACTTCCATATCTTGGCTATTGTAATACTGTGCCATGCAGATTTGCCTGCCTGTGTCTTTCCAATTCTCTCTTCTTAGATTATAGGTCGAGGAGTGGGCCTGCTGGATCATATGGTAGCGCAATGTTTACCTTTTTAAGGCACCTCCATTCTGCTCTAGTTCGTGGCCCATTCCAACTTACGTCCCCCTTGAAGTTGAGGGTATGCATTTCTCTACAACACCTTCAGCATTTATTGTTTGTAGTTTTCTTGCTGATGGTTATTCTGACAAGTGTGATCTGAAACCTCTTTGTGGTTGAATTAGCACGTGCCTCATAATCCATTGAAATTGAGCTTGAAGGCATGTCCTTTTTATTTTTCAAGCTATGATTACCCCTTAGTTCTTCAAAGTGTTCTCTTAAAGTATGTGTCACATTTTGAAATGTTTTGGCCATGACCTCCCTCAAGACATTTCGAAGGCAGGTTTCATTTACAGTTCTGCAGTACTTCTTCCTATGAAATGACCATTAGCACAGGCTTTAAAGCTGCTTTTGCAGGTAACTGCCAGAGGGCGGCAGCCGTTCTATGTTCCCCACCCTTGTAACTAGGGGAAAGCCCTTGCGGCCTGTGGTGTTTCTCGGTTATAAATTAGAGTGGAGCGTGCCTGGACAAACCCACACAAGCTGATGTCTCTTTACTTTTGTTGGATTTTTAAATGTAATTTTTATTTTTTATTGGAGTAAATTTCCACTGTGTACGTGGACCACTTCGACTTTGTGCATTCCTCGGTTGATGGACATTTTCATTGCTTCCAATTGTTGGCTATGGTAAATATTGTTGGAGTGCATGATTGCCAGCCTGTGACTTTTTGATCCTCATTTTCTCAGGTGATAGGCCCAGCAGTGGGTGTGATTCATTGACTGGTAGCACCGTGTTTCCCTTTTCCAAGCACCTACTTTGTGTTTTCATTAGTGGCTCTTACCACGTCCCCTTTAGAATCGAGGGTACGCATTTCTCCACAATCGCTTCAGCATTTATTGTTTGCAGCATTTATGCTAATGGCCCTTCTGGCTGCTGTGAGCTGATAGGTTTTTGTAATTTGGGTTTGCATGTGTCTGAAAATTCGTAAAACTCATCATTTTTCTCCGCCGTTTTCTTTTCTGTTCAAAAAAGGAAACAATTGGGAATACAATATAACTCTTGAAATTGTCTTCTTGGAAGGTTGCCCTCTGTTTAATTTTTTGGTCAATTTTCCACCCCAGAATTTTTTTAGAGAGCAGGTGTCATTTCCCGAACTGCAAGTTTGGTGACTATTTAGTGACCTTTAGCAATGGGTTTAAAGGTGATGTTGTGGGAGGTGGCCTCAAGCAGGCAGCATTTGTCCATTCCCAAATCTGGGTATTAGGGCAGCAGAGCCTTTCTGGAAGTCGTGTTCCTAGGTTGTAAATTACATTGGAATATGCATGGAGAAACCCCCATTAGTTTATGTCTCATTATTTCTTCTTGGTTTTAAATTTTTTTTTTAGTTGGGGTAAAGCTTAGAATATTGTTTGTCCTAGATGTACACAATCTGGTTCATTTGTACGTTATATATGTCTATTCAAGTACAGATCGTCTTCCCATGTAAAATGTTACAGAGGGTTCCACACACCTCCCTTGCTATATAGTCGGTCTTTTTGAGATATGTATAAAATATGTGTTTGTATACATATAGTAACACTAATCTTAATTTATCCATTCCCCCCACCTTTCCTTTTAGATGAGCATAGTTTGTTTTCTAAGTCTGTGAGTGTCTTTCTCTGTGGAAATATGTTCATTTGTGTCAGTTATTAGATAACGCCTATAAGTGATATCATAGAATATAGGTCTTTTGCTTTCCGACTTACCTCATGTTTCGTGATTATTTCCAGACTCATTTGTGGTGCCTCAGAGAGCAATGCTTCATTGTCTTCCATGGCTAATATTCCATTGTGTACATGGACCACTTCTTTATCCATTCACCTGTTGTTGGACATTTTGATTGCTTCACTGTCTTGGCTATTGTGAATAAGGCTGCACTGCAGCTTTTGCGGCCTGTGTCTTCTCGATTCTTGTCTTCTCAGGTGAGACGTCCAATGTTGCGCCTGCTGGATTGAATGGTGCCTCCATTTTTACTTTTAAACACAGCTCCTTTCTTTTCTCATTATTGGCTGTTACCCCTTTACGTCTCACCAGCAGGTAGAGGGTACACAGTTCTCTGAAACCCCTTCAGCCTTTATTGTTTGTAGACTTTTTGCTGATGGACAGTCGACTGGTGTAAGTGGAAACTTTTTGTAGAGTAGATTGCATGCGTCTAACACTCCCTGAGGTTGAGCTTTTATCCATTTTCCTTTTTTTGAAAAAGAGTGTGAGTAAAACTTAACTCTTCATAATCTCTTCTTGAAACATTTGCCTGTTTTGAATTTGTTTGTCCATTCCCTACTTCAGCACCAATTTTTAGAGCAAGTGTCCTTTACAGCCCTGAGTCCTTGTGAATGTTAAGTGACCATTAGCTGTGAGTTTAAAGCTGCTCTTGCAGGAAACGGCCACAAGGTGGCAGCATTTCTCCTTTACCAAATTTGTTTACTAGGGAAACAGAGCCTTAATTGAAGTGGTGTTCTAGGTTGTATATTAGAATGGAATATGCCAGGAAAAAGCCCTTTAGTTTATGTCTCATTACTTCTTGTTCATATTTGTAATTTACTTTTTATTTTTTATCCCAGCAAATTTGATTACAATGGTTTGTTTGTTCTAGGTGTGCAAGATGTGGTTCTTTCACACATATACGTGTATCTATTCTTCCTCGCATCCTTTTCCCATGTAGGTTATGGCACAATGTTGAGTAGTCCCTCTCCTGGTCTTCCGTACGTCTTTGGTGGTTATATATTTCACATGGTTTGTATATCTTTGTTAACCCCAATATGGTAATGTAACCAATCCTCATCCCTTTCTATTTGGTGAACCATAAGTTTTTTTAATGAATCTGTGATTGCCTTTCTCTGTGGAAATATCTTCATTGGTATCAATTTTTAAGTAACTCCAAAACGTGATATGATAGGATATGTGTCTTTTGCTTTCTCAATGACTACAGGTGGCGTGATTACGTCTAGACTCATCTATGGTGCTGCAAATGGCATTGTTTCATTTTTTTCACTAGCGAATATTCCATCTGTACATGGAGGAGTTCTTCTGTGTCCACCCATCTGTTGGTGGACTTTTTGGTTCCTTCCATATCTTGGCTATTGTAATACTGTGCCATGCAGATTTGCCTGCCTGTGTCTTTCCAATTCTCTCTTCTTAGATTATAGGTCGAGGAGTGGGCCTGCTGGATCATATGGTAGCTCAATGTTGACCTTTTTAATGCACCTCCATTCTGTTCTATTTCGTGGCCCTTTCCAAGTTACGTCCCCCTTGAAGTTGAGGGTATGCATTTCTCTACAACACCTTCAGCATTTATTGTTTGTAGTTTTCTTGCTGATGGTTATTCTGACAATTGTGATCTGATACCTCTTTGTGGTTGAATTCGCACGTGCCTCATAATCCTTTGAAATTGAGCTTGAAGGCAAGTCCTATTTATTTTTCAAGCTGAGATTAACCCTTAGTTCTTCAAAGTGCTCTCTTAAAGTATGTGTCACATTTTTAAATGTTTTGGCCATTACCTCCCTCAAGACATTTTGAGAGCAGGTTTCATTTATAGTCCTGCATTATTTCTTCCTATGAAATGACCATTAGCACAGGCTTTAAAGCTGGTTTTGCAGGTAACTGCCATAGGGTGGCAGCCTTTCTATGTTCCCCACCCTTGTAACTAGGGGAAAGCCCTTGCGGACTGTGGTGTTTCTCGGTTTTAAATTAGAGTGGAGTGTGCCTGGACAAACCCACGCAAGCTGATGTCTCCTTACTTTTTTTGGATTTTTAAATGTAATTTTTATTTTTTATTGGAGTAATTTTCCACTGTGTACGTGGACCACTTCTACTTTGTGCATTCCTCAGTTGATGGACATTTTCATTGCTTCCAAGTGTTGGCTATGGTAAATATTGTTGGAGTGCAGGATTGCCAGCCTGTGACTTTTTGATTCTCATTTTCTCAGGTGATAGGCCCAGCACTGGGTGTGACTGACTGACTGGTAGCACCGTTTTTCCCTTTTCAAAGCACCTTCTGTTTGTTTTCATTAGTGGCACTTACCACGTCCCCTTTAGAATCGAGGGTACACATTTCTCCACAATCGCTTCAGCATTTATTGTTTGCAGCATTTATGCTAATGGCCCTTCTGGCTGCTGTGAGCTGATAGATTTTTATAATTTGGGTTTGCATGTCTCTGAAAATTCGTAAAACTCATCATATTTCTCCGCCGTTTTCTTTTCTGTTAAAAAAAGGAAACAATTGGGAATACAATATATCTCTTGAAATTGTCTTCTTGGAAGGTTGCCCTCTGTTTAATTTTTTGGTCAATTTTCCACCCCAGAATTTTTTTAGAGAGCAGGTGTCATTTCCCGAACTGCAAGTTTGGTGACTATTTAGTGACCTTTAGCAATGGGTTTAAAGGTGATGTTGTGGGAAGTGGCCTCAAGCAGGCAGCATTTCTCCATTCCCAAATCTGGGTATTAGGGCAGCAGAGCCTTTCTGGAAGTCGTGTTCCTAGGTTGTAAATTACATTGGAATGTGCATGGAGAAACCCCCATAAGTTTATGTCTCATTATTTCTTCTTGGTTTTAAATTTTTTTTTTAATTGTGGTAAATCTTAGAATATTGTTTGTCCTAGGTTTACACAATCTGGTTCATTTGTACATTATATATGTCTATTCAAGTACAGATCCTCTTCCCATGTAAAATGTTACAGAGGGTTCCACACACCTCCCTTGCTATATAGTCGGTCTTTTTGAGATATGTATATAATATTTGTTTGTATACATATAGTAACACTAATCTTAATTTATCCATTCCCCCCACCTTTCCTTTTAGATGAGCATAGTTTGTTTTCTAAGTCTGTGAGTGTCTTTCTCTGTGGAAATATGTTCATTTGTGTCAGTTATTAGATAACGCCTATAAGTGATATCATAGAATATAGGTCTTTTGCTTTCCGACTTACCTCATGTTTCGTGATTGTCTCCAGACTCATTTGTGGTGCCTCAAAGAGCAATGGTTCATTGTTTTCCATGGCTAATATTCCATTGTGTACATGGACCACTTCTTTTTTATCCATTCACCTCTTGTTGGACATTTTGATTGCTTCACTGTCTTGGCTATTGTGAATAAGGCTGCACTGCAGCTTTTGCGGCCTGTGTCTTCTCGATTCTTGTCTTCTCAGGTGAGACGTCCAATGACGCGCCTGCTGGATTGAATGGTGCCTCCATTTTTACTTTTAAACACAGCTCCTTTCTTTTCTCATTATTGGCTGTTACCCCTTTACGTCTCACCAGCAGGTAGAGGGTACACAGTTCTCTGAAACCCCTTCAGCATTTATTGTTTGTAGACTTTTTGCTGATGGTCAGTGGACTGGTGTAAGTTGAAACTTTTTGTAGATTAGATTGCATGGGTCTAACACTCCCTGAGGTTGAGCTTTTATCCATTTTCCTTTTTTTTTCAAAAGAGCGTGAGTAAAACGTAACTCTTCATATGCTCTTCTTGAAACATTTGCCTGTTTTGAATTTTTTTGTCCATTCCCTAGTTCAGCACAATTTTTTAGGGCAGGTGTCCTTTACAGCCCTGAGTCCTTGTGAATGTTAAGTGACCATTAGCTGTGATTTTAAAGCTGCTCTTGCAGGAAACGGCCACAAGGTGGCATCATTTCCCCTTTACCAAATTTGGTAACTGGGGAAACAGAGCCTTAATGGAGGTGGTGTTCTAGGTTGTAAATTAGAATGCAATGTGGCAGGAAAAAACCCTTTATGTTTATGTCTCATTACATCTTGTTCATATTTATAATTTACTTTTTATTTTTTATCCAAGCCAATTTGATTAAAATGGTTTGTTTGTTCGGTGTGCAAATGTGGTTCTTTCACACATATACGTGTATCTATTCTTCCTCGCATTCTTTTCCCATGTGGGTTATGGCACAATATTGAGTAGTTTTCTCCTGGTCTTCCTTATGTCTTTGGTGATTATATATTTCACATGGTTTGTATATCTCTGTTAACCTTAATATGGTAATGTATCCAATCCTCATCCCTTTCTATTTGGTGAACCATAAGTTTTTTAATGAATCTGTGATTGCCTTTCCCTGTGGAAATATCTTCATTGGTATCAATTTTTAAGTAACTCCAAAAAGTGATATGATAGGATATATGTCTTTTGCTTTCTCACTTACTACAGGTGGTGTGATTACGTCTAGACTCATCTATGGTGCTGCAAATGGCATTGTTTCATTTTTTTCACTAGCGAATATTCCATCTGTACATGGAGGAGTTCTTCTGTGTCCACCCATCTGTTGGTGGACTTTTTGGTTACTTCCATATCTTGGCTATTGTAATACTGTGCCATGCAGATTTGCCTGCCTGTGTCTTTCCAATTCTCTCTTCTTAGATTATAGGTCGAGGAGTGGGCCTGCTGGATCATATGGTAGCGCAATGTTTACCTTTTTAAGGCACCTCCATTCTGCTCTAGTTCGTGGCCCATTCCAACTTACGTCCCCCTTGAAGTTGAGGGTATGCATTTCTCTACAACACCTTCAGCATTTATTGTTTGTAGTTTTCTTGCTGATGGTTATTCTGACAAGTGTGATCTGAAACCTCTTTGTGGTTGAATTAGCACGTGCCTCATAATCCATTGAAATTGAGCTTGAAGGCATGTCCTTTTTATTTTTCAAGCTATGATTACCCCTTAGTTCTTCAAAGTGTTCTCTTAAAGTATGTGTCACATTTTGAAATGTTTTGGCCATGACCTCCCTCAAGACATTTCGAAGGCAGGTTTCATTTACAGTTCTGCAGTACTTCTTCCTATGAAATGACCATTAGCACAGGCTTTAAAGCTGCTTTTGCAGGTAACTGCCAGAGGGCGGCAGCCTTTCTATGTTCCCCACCCTTGTAACTAGGGGAAAGCCCTTGCGGCCTGTGGTGTTTCTCGGTTATAAATTAGAGTGGAGCGTGCCTGGACAAACCCACACAAGCTGATGTCTCTTTACTTTTGTTGGATTTTTAAATGTAATTTTTATTTTTTATTGGAGTAAATTTCCACTGTGTACGTGGACCACTTCGACTTTGTGCATTCCTCGGTTGATGGACATTTTCATTGCTTCCAATTGTTGGCTATGGTAAATATTGTTGGAGTGCATGATTGCCAGCCTGTGACTTTTTGATCCTCATTTTCTCAGGTGATAGGCCCAGCAGTGGGTGTGATTCATTGACTGGTAGCACCGTGTTTCCCTTTTCCAAGCACCTACTTTGTGTTTTCATTAGTGGCTCTTACCACGTCCCCTTTAGAATCGAGGGTACGCATTTCTCCACAATCGCTTCAGCATTTATTGTTTGCAGCATTTATGCTAATGGCCCTTCTGGCTGCTGTGAGCTGATAGGTTTTTGTAATTTGGGTTTGCATGTGTCTGAAAATTCGTAAAACTCATCATTTTTCTCCGCCGTTTTCTTTTCTGTTCAAAAAAGGAAACAATTGGGAATACAATATAACTCTTGAAATTGTCTTCTTGGAAGGTTGCCCTCTGTTTAATTTTTTGGTCAATTTTCCACCCCAGAATTTTTTTAGAGAGCAGGTGTCATTTCCCGAACTGCAAGTTTGGTGACTATTTAGTGACCTTTAGCAATGGGTTTAAAGGTGATGTTGTGGGAGGTGGCCTCAAGCAGGCAGCATTTGTCCATTCCCAAATCTGGGTATTAGGGCAGCAGAGCCTTTCTGGAAGTCGTGTTCCTAGGTTGTAAATTACATTGGAATATGCATGGAGAAACCCCCATTAGTTTATGTCTCATTATTTCTTCTTGGTTTTAAATTTTTTTTTTAGTTGGGGTAAAGCTTAGAATATTGTTTGTCCTAGATGTACACAATCTGGTTCATTTGTACGTTATATATGTCTATTCAAGTACAGATCGTCTTCCCATGTAAAATGTTACAGAGGGTTCCACACACCTCCCTTGCTATATAGTCGGTCTTTTTGAGATATGTATAAAATATGTGTTTGTATACATATAGTAACACTAATCTTAATTTATCCATTCCCCCCACCTTTCCTTTTAGATGAGCATAGTTTGTTTTCTAAGTCTGTGAGTGTCTTTCTCTGTGGAAATATGTTCATTTGTGTCAGTTATTAGATAACGCCTATAAGTGATATCATAGAATATAGGTCTTTTGCTTTCCGACTTACCTCATGTTTCGTGATTATTTCCAGACTCATTTGTGGTGCCTCAGAGAGCAATGCTTCATTGTCTTCCATGGCTAATATTCCATTGTGTACATGGACCACTTCTTTATCCATTCACCTGTTGTTGGACATTTTGATTGCTTCACTGTCTTGGCTATTGTGAATAAGGCTGCACTGCAGCTTTTGCGGCCTGTGTCTTCTCGATTCTTGTCTTCTCAGGTGAGACGTCCAATGTTGCGCCTGCTGGATTGAATGGTGCCTCCATTTTTACTTTTAAACACAGCTCCTTTCTTTTCTCATTATTGGCTGTTACCCCTTTACGTCTCACCAGCAGGTAGAGGGTACACAGTTCTCTGAAACCCCTTCAGCCTTTATTGTTTGTAGACTTTTTGCTGATGGTCAGTCGACTGGTGTAAGTGGAAACTTTTTGTAGAGTAGATTGCATGCGTCTAACACTCCCTGAGGTTGAGCTTTTATCCATTTTCCTTTTTTTGAAAAAGAGTGTGAGTAAAACTTAACTCTTCATAATCTCTTCTTGAAACATTTGCCTGTTTTGAATTTGTTTGTCCATTCCCTACTTCAGCACCAATTTTTAGAGCAAGTGTCCTTTACAGCCCTGAGTCCTTGTGAATGTTAAGTGACCATTAGCTGTGAGTTTAAAGCTGCTCTTGCAGGAAACGGCCACAAGGTGGCAGCATTTCTCCTTTACCAAATTTGTTTACTAGGGAAACAGAGCCTTAATTGAAGTGGTGTTCTAGGTTGTATATTAGAATGGAATATGCCAGGAAAAAGCCCTTTAGTTTATGTCTCATTACTTCTTGTTCATATTTGTAATTTACTTTTTATTTTTTATCCCAGCAAATTTGATTACAATGGTTTGTTTGTTCTAGGTGTGCAAGATGTGGTTCTTTCACACATATACGTGTATCTATTCTTCCTCGCATCCTTTTCCCATGTAGGTTATGGCACAATGTTGAGTAGTCCCTCTCCTGGTCTTCCGTACGTCTTTGGTGGTTATATATTTCACATGGTTTGTATATCTTTGTTAACCCCAATATGGTAATGTAACCAATCCTCATCCCTTTCTATTTGGTGAACCATAAGTTTTTTTAATGAATCTGTGATTGCCTTTCTCTGTGGAAATATCTTCATTGGTATCAATTTTTAAGTAACTCCAAAACGTGATATGATAGGATATGTGTCTTTTGCTTTCTCAATGACTACAGGTGGCGTGATTACGTCTAGACTCATCTATGGTGCTGCAAATGGCATTGTTTCATTTTTTTCACTAGCGAATATTCCATCTGTACATGGAGGAGTTCTTCTGTGTCCACCCATCTGTTGGTGGACTTTTTGGTTCCTTCCATATCTTGGCTATTGTAATACTGTGCCATGCAGATTTGCCTGCCTGTGTCTTTCCAATTCTCTCTTCTTAGATTATAGGTCGAGGAGTGGGCCTGCTGGATCATATGGTAGCTCAATGTTGACCTTTTTAATGCACCTCCATTCTGTTCTATTTCGTGGCCCTTTCCAAGTTACGTCCCCCTTGAAGTTGAGGGTATGCATTTCTCTACAACACCTTCAGCATTTATTGTTTGTAGTTTTCTTGCTGATGGTTATTCTGACAATTGTGATCTGATACCTCTTTGTGGTTGAATTCGCACGTGCCTCATAATCCTTTGAAATTGAGCTTGAAGGCAAGTCCTATTTATTTTTCAAGCTGAGATTAACCCTTAGTTCTTCAAAGTGCTCTCTTAAAGTATGTGTCACATTTTTAAATGTTTTGGCCATTACCTCCCTCAAGACATTTTGAGAGCAGGTTTCATTTATAGTCCTGCATTATTTCTTCCTATGAAATGACCATTAGCACAGGCTTTAAAGCTGGTTTTGCAGGTAACTGCCATAGGGTGGCAGCCTTTCTATGTTCCCCACCCTTGTAACTAGGGGAAAGCCCTTGCGGACTGTGGTGTTTCTCGGTTTTAAATTAGAGTGGAGTGTGCCTGGACAAACCCACGCAAGCTGATGTCTCCTTACTTTTTTTGGATTTTTAAATGTAATTTTTATTTTTTATTGGAGTAATTTTCCACTGTGTACGTGGACCACTTCTACTTTGTGCATTCCTCAGTTGATGGACATTTTCATTGCTTCCAAGTGTTGGCTATGGTAAATATTGTTGGAGTGCAGGATTGCCAGCCTGTGACTTTTTGATTCTCATTTTCTCAGGTGATAGGCCCAGCACTGGGTGTGACTGACTGACTGGTAGCACCGTTTTTCCCTTTTCAAAGCACCTTCTGTTTGTTTTCATTAGTGGCACTTACCACGTCCCCTTTAGAATCGAGGGTACACATTTCTCCACAATCGCTTCAGCATTTATTGTTTGCAGCATTTATGCTAATGGCCCTTCTGGCTGCTGTGAGCTGATAGATTTTTATAATTTGGGTTTGCATGTCTCTGAAAATTCGTAAAACTCATCATATTTCTCCGCCGTTTTCTTTTCTGTTAAAAAAAGGAAACAATTGGGAATACAATATATCTCTTGAAATTGTCTTCTTGGAAGGTTGCCCTCTGTTTAATTTTTTGGTCAATTTTCCACCCCAGAATTTTTTTAGAGAGCAGGTGTCATTTCCCGAACTGCAAGTTTGGTGACTATTTAGTGACCTTTAGCAATGGGTTTAAAGGTGATGTTGTGGGAAGTGGCCTCAAGCAGGCAGCATTTCTCCATTCCCAAATCTGGGTATTAGGGCAGCAGAGCCTTTCTGGAAGTCGTGTTCCTAGGTTGTAAATTACATTGGAATGTGCATGGAGAAACCCCCATAAGTTTATGTCTCATTATTTCTTCTTGGTTTTAAATTTTTTTTTTAATTGTGGTAAATCTTAGAATATTGTTTGTCCTAGGTTTACACAATCTGGTTCATTTGTACATTATATATGTCTATTCAAGTACAGATCCTCTTCCCATGTAAAATGTTACAGAGGGTTCCACACACCTCCCTTGCTATATAGTCGGTCTTTTTGAGATATGTATATAATATTTGTTTGTATACATATAGTAACACTAATCTTAATTTATCCATTCCCCCCACCTTTCCTTTTAGATGAGCATAGTTTGTTTTCTAAGTCTGTGAGTGTCTTTCTCTGTGGAAATATGTTCATTTGTGTCAGTTATTAGATAACGCCTATAAGTGATATCATAGAATATAGGTCTTTTGCTTTCCGACTTACCTCATGTTTCGTGATTGTCTCCAGACTCATTTGTGGTGCCTCAAAGAGCAATGGTTCATTGTTTTCCATGGCTAATATTCCATTGTGTACATGGACCACTTCTTCTTTATCCATTCACCTCTTGTTGGACATTTTGATTGCTTCACTGTCTTGGCTATTGTGAATAAGGCTGCACTGCAGCTTTTGCGGCCTGTGTCTTCTCGATTCTTGTCTTCTCAGGTGAGACGTCCAATGACGCGCCTGCTGGATTGAATGGTGCCTCCATTTTTACTTTTAAACACAGCTCCTTTCTTTTCTCATTATTGGCTGTTACCCCTTTACGTCTCACCAGCAGGTAGAGGGTACACAGTTCTCTGAAACCCCTTCAGCATTTATTGTTTGTAGACTTTTTGCTGATGGTCAGTGGACTGGTGTAAGTTGAAACTTTTTGTAGATTAGATTGCATGGGTCTAACACTCCCTGAGGTTGAGCTTTTATCCATTTTCCTTTTTTTTTCAAAAGAGCGTGAGTAAAACGTAACTCTTCATAATCTCTTCTTAAAACATTTGCCTGTTTTGAATTTGTTTGTCCATTCCCTACTTCAGCACCAATTTTTAGAGCAAGTGTCCTTTACAGCCCTGAGTCCTTGTGAATGTTAAGTGACCATTAGCTGTGAGTTTAAAGCTGCTCTTGCAGGAAACGGCCACAAGGTGGCAGCATTTCTCCTTTACCAAATTTGTTTACTAGGGAAACAGAGCCTTAATGGAAGTGGTGTTCTAGGTTGTATATTAGAATGGAATATGCCAGGAAAAAGCCCTTTAGTTTATGTCTCATTACTTCTTGTTCATATTTGTAATTTACTTTTTATTTTTTATCCCAGCAAATTTGATTACAATGGTTTGTTTGTTCTAGGTGTGCAAAATGTGGTTCTTTCACACATATACGTGTATCTATTCTTCCTCGCATCCTTTTCCCATGTAGGTTATGGCACAATGTTGAGTAGTCCCTCTCCTGGTCTTCCGTACGTCTTTGGTGGTTATATATTTCACATGGTTTGTATATCTTTGTTAACCCCAATATGGTAATGTAACCAATCCTCATCCCTTTCTATTTGGTGAACCATAAGTTTTTTTAATGAATCTGTGATTGCCTTTCTCTGTGGAAATATCTTCATTGGTATCAATTTTTAAGTAACTCCAAAAAGTGATATGATAGGATATGTGTCTTTTGCTTTCTCAATGACTACAGGTGGCGTGATTACGTCTAGACTCATCTATGGTGCTGCAAATGGCATTGTTTCATTTTTTTCACTAGCGAATATTCCATCTGTACATGGAGGAGTTCTTCTGTGTCCACCCATCTGTTGGTGGACTTTTTGGTTCCTTCCATATCTTGGCTATTGTAATACTGTGCCATGCAGATTTGCCTGCCTGTGTCTTTCCAATTCTCTCTTCTTAGATTATAGGTCGAGGAGTGGGCCTGCTGCATCATATGGTAGCTTAATGTTGACCTTTTTAATGCACCTCCATTCTGTTCTATTTCGTGGCCCTTTCCAAGTTACGTCCCCCTTGAAGTTGAGGGTATGCATTTCTCTACAACACCTTCAGCATTTATTGTTTGTAGTTTTCTTGCTGATGGTTATTCTGACAATTGTGATCTGATACCTCTTTGTGGTTGAATTCGCACGTGCCTCATAATCCTTTGAAATTGAGCTTGAAGGCAAGTCCTATTTATTTTTCAAGCTGAGATTAACCCTTAGTTCTTCAAAGTGCTCTCTTAAAGTATGTGTCACATTTTTAAATGTTTTGGCCATTACCTCCCTCAAGACATTTTGAGAGCAGGTTTCATTTATAGTCCTGCATTATTTCTTCCTATGAAATGACCATTAGCACAGGCTTTAAAGCTGGTTTTGCAGGTAACTGCCATAGGGTGGCAGCCTTTCTATGTTCCCCACCCTTGTAACTAGGGGAAAGCCCTTGCGGACTGTGGTGTTTCTCGGTTTTAAATTAGAGTGGAGTGTGCCTGGACAAACCCACGCAAGCTGATGTCTCCTTACTTTTTTTGGATTTTTAAATGTAATTTTTATTTTTTATTGGAGTAATTTTCCACTGTGTACGTGGACCACTTCTACTTTGTGCATTCCTCAGTTGATGGACATTTTCATTGCTTCCAAGTGTTGGCTATGGTAAATATTGTTGGAGTGCAGGATTGCCAGCCTGTGACTTTTTGATTCTCATTTTCTCAGGTGATAGGCCCAGCACTGGGTGTGACTGACTGACTGGTAGCACCGTTTTTCCCTTTTCAAAGCACCTTCTGTTTGTTTTCATTAGTGGCACTTACCACGTCCCCTTTAGAATCGAGGGTACACATTTCTCCACAATCGCTTCAGCATTTATTGTTTGCAGCATTTATGCTAATGGCCCTTCTGGCTGCTGTGAGCTGATAGATTTTTATAATTTGGGTTTGCATGTCTCTGAAAATTCGTAAAACTCATCATATTTCTCCGCCGTTTTCTTTTCTGTTAAAAAAAGGAAACAATTGGGAATACAATATATCTCTTGAAATTGTCTTCTTGGAAGGTTGCCCTCTGTTTAATTTTTTGGTCAATTTTCCACCCCAGAATTTTTTTAGAGAGCAGGTGTCATTTCCCGAACTGCAAGTTTGGTGACTATTTAGTGACCTTTAGCAATGGGTTTAAAGGTGATGTTGTGGGAAGTGGCCTCAAGCAGGCAGCATTTCTCCATTCCCAAATCTGGGTATTAGGGCAGCAGAGCCTTTCTGGAAGTCGTGTTCCTAGGTTGTAAATTACATTGGAATGTGCATGGAGAAACCCCCATAAGTTTATGTCTCATTATTTCTTCTTGGTTTTAAATTTTTTTTTTAATTGTGGTAAATCTTAGAATATTGTTTGTCCTAGGTTTACACAATCTGGTTCATTTGTACATTATATATGTCTATTCAAGTACAGATCCTCTTCCCATGTAAAATGTTACAGAGGGTTCCACACACCTCCCTTGCTATATAGTCGGTCTTTTTGAGATATGTATATAATATTTGTTTGTATACATATAGTAACACTAATCTTAATTTATCCATTCCCCCCACCTTTCCTTTTAGATGAGCATAGTTTGTTTTCTAAGTCTGTGAGTGTCTTTCTCTGTGGAAATATGTTCATTTGTGTCAGTTATTAGATAACGCCTATAAGTGATATCATAGAATATAGGTCTTTTGCTTTCCGACTTACCTCATGTTTCGTGATTGTCTCCAGACTCATTTGTGGTGCCTCAAAGAGCAATGGTTCATTGTTTTCCATGGCTAATATTCCATTGTGTACATGGACCACTTCTTTTTTATCCATTCACCTCTTGTTGGACATTTTGATTGCTTCACTGTCTTGGCTATTGTGAATAAGGCTGCACTGCAGCTTTTGCGGCCTGTGTCTTCTCGATTCTTGTCTTCTCAGGTGAGACGTCCAATGACGCGCCTGCTGGATTGAATGGTGCCTCCATTTTTACTTTTAAACACAGCTCCTTTCTTTTCTCATTATTGGCTGTTACCCCTTTACGTCTCACCAGCAGGTAGAGGGTACACAGTTCTCTGAAACCCCTTCAGCATTTATTGTTTGTAGACTTTTTGCTGATGGTCAGTGGACTGGTGTAAGTTGAAACTTTTTGTAGATTAGATTGCATGGGTCTAACACTCCCTGAGGTTGAGCTTTTATCCATTTTCCTTTTTTTTTCAAAAGAGCGTGAGTAAGACGTAACTCTTCATATGCTCTTCTTGAAACATTTGCCTGTTTTGAATTTTTTTGTCCATTCCCTAGTTCAGCACAATTTTTTAGGGCAGGTGTCCTTTACAGCCCTGAGTCCTTGTGAATGTTAAGTGACCATTAGCTGTGATTTTAAAGCTGCTCTTGCAGGAAACGGCCACAAGGTGGCATCATTTCCCCTTTACCAAATTTGGTAACTGGGGAAACAGAGCCTTAATGGAGGTGGTGTTCTAGGTTGTAAATTAGAATGCAATGTGGCAGGAAAAAACCCTTTATGTTTATGTCTCATTACATCTTGTTCATATTTATAATTTACTTTTTATTTTTTATCCAAGCCAATTTGATTAAAATGGTTTGTTTGTTCGGTGTGCAAATGTGGTTCTTTCACACATATACGTGTATCTATTCTTCCTCGCATTCTTTTCCCATGTGGGTTATGGCACAATATTGAGTAGTTTTCTCCTGGTCTTCCTTATGTCTTTGGTGATTATATATTTCACATGGTTTGTATATCTCTGTTAACCTTAATATGGTAATGTATCCAATCCTCATCCCTTTCTATTTGGTGAACCATAAGTTTTTTAATGAATCTGTGATTGCCTTTCCCTGTGGAAATATCTTCATTGGTATCAATTTTTAAGTAACTCCAAAAAGTGATATGATAGGATATATGTCTTTTGCTTTCTCACTTACTACAGGTGGTGTGATTACGTCTAGACTCATCTATGGTGCTGCAAATGGCATTGTTTCATTTTTTTCACTAGCGAATATTCCATCTGTACATGGAGGAGTTCTTCTGTGTCCACCCATCTGTTGGTGGACCTTTTGGTTACTTCCATATCTTGGCTATTGTAATACTGTGCCATGCAGATTTGCCTGCCTGTGTCTTTCCAATTCTCTCTTCTTAGATTATAGGTCGAGGAGTGGGCCTGCTGGATCATATGGTAGCTCAATGTTTACCTTTTTAAGGCACCTCCATTCTGCTCTAGTTCGTGGCCCATTCCAACTTACGTCCCCCTTGAAGTTGAGGGTATGCATTTCTCTACAACACCTTCAGCATTTATTGTTTGTAGTTTTCTTGCTGATGGTTATTCTGACAAGTGTGATCTGAAACCTCTTTGTGGTTGAATTAGCACGTGCCTCATAATCCGTTGAAATTGAGCTTGAAGGCATGTCCTTTTTATTTTTCAAGCTATGATTACCCCTTAGTTCTTCAAAGTGTTCTCTTAAAGTATGTGTCACATTTTGAAATGTTTTGGCCATGACCTCCCTCAAGACATTTCGAAGGCAGGTTTCATTTACAGTTCTGCAGTACTTCTTCCTATGAAATGACCATTAGCACAGGCTTTAAAGCTGCTTTTGCAGGTAACTGCCAGAGGGCGGCAGCCTTTCTATGTTCCCCACCCTTGTAACTAGGGGAAAGCCCTTGCGGCCTGCGGTGTTTCTCGGTTATAAATTAGAGTGGAGCGTGCCTGGACAAACCCACACAAGCTGATGTCTCTTTACTTTTGTTGGATTTTTAAATTTAATTTTTATTTTTTATTGGAGTAAATTTCCACTGTGTACGTGGACCACTTCGACTTTGTGCATTCCTCGGTTGATGGACATTTTCATTGCTTCCAATTGTTGGCTATGGTAAATATTGTTGGAGTGCATGATTGCCAGCCTGTGACTTTTTGATCCTCATTTTCTCAGGTGATAGGCCCAGCAGTGGGTGTGATTCATTGACTGGTAGCACCGTGTTTCCCTTTTCCAAGCACCTACTTTGTGTTTTCATTAGTGGCTCTTACCACGTCCCCCTTAGAATCGAGGGTACGCATTTCTCCACAATCGCTTCAGCATTTATTGTTTGCAGCATTTATGCTAATGGCCCTTCTGGCTGCTGTGAGCTGATAGGTTTTTGTAATTTGGGTTTGCATGTGTCTGAAAATTCGTAAAACTCATCATTTTTCTCCGCCGTTTTCTTTTCTGTTCAAAAAAGGAAACAATTGGGAATACAATATAACTCTTGAAATTGTCTTCTTGGAAGGTTGCCCTCTGTTTAATTTTTTGGTCAATTTTCCACCCCAGAATTTTTTTAGAGAGCAGGTGTCATTTCCCGAACTGCAAGTTTGGTGACTATTTAGTGACCTTTAGCAATGGGTTTAAAGGTGATGTTGTGGGAGGTGGCCTCAAGCAGGCAGCATTTGTCCATTCCCAAATCTGGGTATTAGGGCAGCAGAGCCTTTCTGGAAGTCGTGTTCCTAGGTTGTAAATTACATTGGAATATGCATGGAGAAACCCCCATTAGTTTATGTCTCATTATTTCTTCTTGGTTTTACATTTTTTTTTTAGTTGGGGTAAAGCTTAGAATATTGTTTGTCCTAGATGTACACAATCTGGTTCATTTGTACGTTATATATGTCTATTCAAGTACAGATCCTCTTCCCATGTAAAATGTTACAGAGGGTTCCGCAGACCTCCCTTGCTATATGGTCGGTCTTTTTGAGATATGTATATAATATGTGTTTGTATACATATAGTAACACTAATCTTAATTTACCCATTCCCCCAACCATTCCTTTTAGATGAGCATAGTTTGTTTTCTAAGTCTGTGAGTGTCTTTCTCTTTGGAAATATGTTCATTTGTGTCAGTTATTAGATAACGCCTATAAGTGATATCATAGAATATAGGTCTTTTGCTTTCCGACTTACCTCATGTTTCGTGATTATTTCCAGACTCATTTGTGGTGCCTCAGAGAGCAATGCTTCATTGTCTTCCATGGCTAATATTCCATTGTGTACATGGACCACTTCTTCTTTATCCATTCACCTGTTGTTGTACATTTTGATTGCTTCACTGTCTTGGCTATTGTGAATAAGGCTGCACTGCAGCTTTTGCGGCCTGTGTCTTCTCGATTCTTGTCTTCTCAGGTGAGACGTCCAATGATGCGCCTGCTGGATTGAATGGTGCCTCCATTTTTACTTTTAAACACAGCTCCTTTCTTTTCTCATTATTGGCTGTTACCCCTTTACGTCTCACCAGCAGGTAGAGGGTACACAGTTCTCTGAAACCCCTTCAGCATTTATTGTTTGTAGACTTTTTGCTGATGGTCAGTCGACTGGTGTCAGTTGAAACTTTTTCTGGATTAGATTGCATGGGTCTAACACTCCCTGAGGTTGAGCTTTTATCCATTTTCCTTTTTTTTTAAAAGAGTGTGAGTAAAACTTAACTCTTCATAATCTCTTCTTGAAACATTTGCCTGTTTTGAATTGTTTTGTCCATTCCCTACTTCAGCACCAATTTTTAGGGCAAGTGTCCTTTACAGCCCTGAGTCCTTGTGAATGTTAAGTGACCATTAGCTGTGAGTTTAAAGCTGCTCTTGCAGGAAACGGCCACAAATTGGCAGCATTTCTCCTTTACCAAATTTGTTTACTAGGGAAACAGAGCCTTAATTGAAGTGGTGTTCTAGGTTGTATATTAGAATGGAATATGCCAGGAAAAAGCCCTTTAGTTTATGTCTCATTACTTCTTGTTCATATTTGTAATTTACTTTTTATTTTTTATCCCAGCAAATTTGATTACAATGGTTTGTTTGTTCTAGGTGTGCAAGATGTGGTTCTTTCACACATATACGTGTATCTATTCTTCCTCGCATCCTTTTCCCATGTAGGTTATGGCACAATGTTGAGTAGTCCCTCTCCTGGTCTTCCGTACGTCTTTGGTGGTTATATATTTCACATGGTTTGTATATCTTTGTTAACCCCAATATGGTAATGTAACCAATCCTCATCCCTTTCTATTTGGTGAACCATAAGTTTTTTTAATGAATCTGTGATTGCCTTTCTCTGTGGAAATATCTTCATTGGTATCAATTTTTAAGTAACTGCAAAAAGTGATATGATAGGATATGTGTCTTTTGCTTTCTCAATGACTACAGGTGGCGTGATTACGTCTAGACTCATCTATGGTGCTGCAAATGGCATTGTTTCATTTTTTTCACTAGCGAATATTCCATCTGTACATGGAGGAGTTCTTCTGTGTCCACCCATCTGTTGGTGGACTTTTTGGTTCCTTCCATATATTGGCTATTGTAATACTGTGCCATGCAGATTTGCCTGCCTGTGTCTTTCCAATTCTCTCTTCTTAGATTATAGGTCGAGGAGTGGGCCTGCTGGATCATATGGTAGCTCAATGTTGACCTTTTTAATGCACCTCCATTCTGTTCTATTTCGTGGCCCTTTCCAAGTTATGTCCCCCTTGAAGTTGAGGGTATGCATTTCTCTACAACACCTTCAGCATTTATTGTTTGTAGTTTTCTTGCTGATGGTTATTCTGACAATTGTGATCTGATACCTCTTTGTGGTTGAATTCGCACGTGCCTCATAATCCTTTGAAATTGAGCTTGAAGGCAAGTCCTATTTATTTTTCAAGCTGAGATTAACCCTTAGTTCTTCAAAGTGCTCTCTTAAAGTATGTGTCACATTTTTAAATGTTTTGGCCATTACCTCCCTCAAGACATTTTGAGAGCAGGTTTCATTTATAGTCCTGCATTATTTCTTCCTATGAAATGACCATTAGCACAGGCTTTAAAGCTGGTTTTGCAGGTAACTGCCATAGGGTGGCAGCCTTTCTATGTTCCCCACCCTTGTAACTAGGGGAAAGCCCTTGCGGACTGTGGTGTTTCTCGGTTTTAAATTAGAGTGGAGTGTGCCTGGACAAACCCACGCAAGCTGATGTCTCCTTACTTTTTTTGGATTTTTAAATGTAATTTTTATTTTTTATTGGAGTAATTTTCCACTGTGTACGTGGACCACTTCTACTTTGTGCATTCCTCAGTTGATGGACATTTTCATTGCTTCCAAGTGTTGGCTATGGTAAATATTGTTGGAGTGCAGGATTGCCAGCCTGTGACTTTTTGATTCTCATTTTCTCAGGTGATAGGCCCAGCACTGGGTGTGACTGACTGACTGGTAGCACCGTTTTTCCCTTTTCAAAGCACCTTCTGTTTGTTTTCATTAGTGGCACTTACCACGTCCCCTTTAGAATCGAGGGTACACATTTCTCCACAATCGCTTCAGCATTTATTGTTTGCAGCATTTATGCTAATGGCCCTTCTGGCTGCTGTGAGCTGATAGATTTTTATAATTTGGGTTTGCATGTCTCTGAAAATTCGTAAAACTCATCATATTTCTCCGCCGTTTTCTTTTCTGTTAAAAAAAGGAAACAATTGGGAATACAATATATCTCTTGAAATTGTCTTCTTGGAAGGTTGCCCTCTGTTTAATTTTTTGGTCAATTTTCCACCCCAGAATTTTTTTAGAGAGCAGGTGTCATTTCCCGAACTGCAAGTTTGGTGACTATTTAGTGACCTTTAGCAATGGGTTTAAAGGTGATGTTGTGGGAAGTGGCCTCAAGCAGGCAGCATTTCTCCATTCCCAAATCTGGGTATTAGGGCAGCAGAGCCTTTCTGGAAGTCGTGTTCCTAGGTTGTAAATTACATTGGAATGTGCATGGAGAAACCCCCATAAGTTTATGTCTCATTATTTCTTCTTGGTTTTAAATTTTTTTTTTAATTGTGGTAAATCTTAGAATATTGTTTGTCCTAGGTTTACACAATCTGGTTCATTTGTACATTATATATGTCTATTCAAGTACAGATCCTCTTCCCATGTAAAATGTTACAGAGGGTTCCACACACCTCCCTTGCTATATAGTCGGTCTTTTTGAGATATGTATATAATATTTGTTTGTATACATATAGTAACACTAATCTTAATTTATCCATTCCCCCCACCTTTCCTTTTAGATGAGCATAGTTTGTTTTCTAAGTCTGTGAGTGTCTTTCTCTGTGGAAATATGTTCATTTGTGTCAGTTATTAGATAACGCCTACAAGTGATATCATAGAATATAGGTCTTTTGCTTTCCGACTTACCTCATGTTTCGTGATTGTCTCCAGACTCATTTGTGGTGCCTCAAAGAGCAATGGTTCATTGTTTTCCATGGCTAATATTCCATTGTGTACATGGACCACTTCTTTTTTATCCATTCACCTCTTGTTGGACATTTTGATTGCTTCACTGTCTTGGCTATTGTGAATAAGGCTGCACTGCAGCTTTTGCGGCCTGTGTCTTCTCGATTCTTGTCTTCTCAGGTGAGACGTCCAATGACGCGCCTGCTGGATTGAATGGTGCCTCCATTTTTACTTTTAAACACAGCTCCTTTCTTTTCTCATTATTGGCTGTTACCCCTTTACGTCTCACCAGCAGGTAGAGGGTACACAGTTCTCTGAAACCCCTTCAGCATTTATTGTTTGTAGACTTTTTGCTGATGGTCAGTGGACTGGTGTAAGTTGAAACTTTTTGTAGATTAGATTGCATGGGTCTAACACTCCCTGAGGTTGAGCTTTTATCCATTTTCCTTTTTTTTTCAAAAGAGCGTGAGTAAGACGTAACTCTTCATATGCTCTTCTTGAAACATTTGCCTGTTTTGAATTTTTTTGTCCATTCCCTAGTTCAGCACAATTTTTTAGGGCAGGTGTCCTTTACAGCCCTGAGTCCTTGTGAATGTTAAGTGACCATTAGCTGTGATTTTAAAGCTGCTCTTGCAGGAAACGGCCACAAGGTGGCATCATTTCCCCTTTACCAAATTTGGTAACTGGGGAAACAGAGCCTTAATGGAGGTGGTGTTCTAGGTTGTAAATTAGAATGCAATGT
Source organism: Balaenoptera borealis (assembly GCF_965194805.1). Classification (NCBI taxonomy): domain Eukaryota; kingdom Metazoa; phylum Chordata; class Mammalia; order Artiodactyla; family Balaenopteridae; genus Balaenoptera; species Balaenoptera borealis. The sequence goes on from NC_138874.1 coordinate 43,352,725, forward strand.
GGCAGGAAAAAACCCTTTATGTTTATGTCTCATTACATCTTGTTCATATTTATAATTTACTTTTTATTTTTTATCCAAGCCAATTTGATTAAAATGGTTTGTTTGTTCGGTGTGCAAATGTGGTTCTTTCACACATATACGTGTATCTATTCTTCCTCGCATTCTTTTCCCATGTGGGTTATGGCACAATATTGAGTAGTTTTCTCCTGGTCTTCCTTATGTCTTTGGTGATTATATATTTCACATGGTTTGTATATCTCTGTTAACCTTAATATGGTAATGTATCCAATCCTCATCCCTTTCTATTTGGTGAACCATAAGTTTTTTAATGAATCTGTGATTGCCTTTCCCTGTGGAAATATCTTCATTGGTATCAATTTTTAAGTAACTCCAAAAAGTGATATGATAGGATATATGTCTTTTGCTTTCTCACTTACTACAGGTGGTGTGATTACGTCTAGACTCATCTATGGTGCTGCAAATGGCATTGTTTCATTTTTTTCACTAGCGAATATTCCATCTGTACATGGAGGAGTTCTTCTGTGTCCACCCATCTGTTGGTGGACTTTTTGGTTACTTCCATATCTTGGCTATTGTAATACTGTGCCATGCAGATTTGCCTGCCTGTGTCTTTCCAATTCTCTCTTCTTAGATTATAGGTCGAGGAGTGGGCCTGCTGGATCATATGGTAGCTCAATGTTTACCTTTTTAAGGCACCTCCATTCTGCTCTAGTTCGTGGCCCATTCCAACTTACGTCCCCCTTGAAGTTGAGGGTATGCATTTCTCTACAACACCTTCAGCATTTATTGTTTGTAGTTTTCTTGCTGATGGTTATTCTGACAAGTGTGATCTGAAACCTCTTTGTGGTTGAATTAGCACGTGCCTCATAATCCGTTGAAATTGAGCTTGAAGGCATGTCCTTTTTATTTTTCAAGCTATGATTACCCCTTAGTTCTTCAAAGTGTTCTCTTAAAGTATGTGTCACATTTTGAAATGTTTTGGCCATGACCTCCCTCAAGACATTTCGAAGGCAGGTTTCATTTACAGTTCTGCAGTACTTCTTCCTATGAAATGACCATTAGCACAGGCTTTAAAGCTGCTTTTGCAGGTAACTGCCAGAGGGCGGCAGCCTTTCTATGTTCCCCACCCTTGTAACTAGGGGAAAGCCCTTGCGGCCTGCGGTGTTTCTCGGTTATAAATTAGAGTGGAGCGTGCCTGGACAAACCCACACAAGCTGATGTCTCTTTACTTTTGTTGGATTTTTAAATTTAATTTTTATTTTTTATTGGAGTAAATTTCCACTGTGTACGTGGACCACTTCGACTTTGTGCATTCCTCGGTTGATGGACATTTTCATTGCTTCCAATTGTTGGCTATGGTAAATATTGTTGGAGTGCATGATTGCCAGCCTGTGACTTTTTGATCCTCATTTTCTCAGGTGATAGGCCCAGCAGTGGGTGTGATTCATTGACTGGTAGCACCGTGTTTCCCTTTTCCAAGCACCTACTTTGTGTTTTCATTAGTGGCTCTTACCACGTCCCCCTTAGAATCGAGGGTACGCATTTCTCCACAATCGCTTCAGCATTTATTGTTTGCAGCATTTATGCTAATGGCCCTTCTGGCTGCTGTGAGCTGATAGGTTTTTGTAATTTGGGTTTGCATGTGTCTGAAAATTCGTAAAACTCATCATTTTTCTCCGCCGTTTTCTTTTCTGTTCAAAAAAGGAAACAATTGGGAATACAATATAACTCTTGAAATTGTCTTCTTGGAAGGTTGCCCTCTGTTTAATTTTTTGGTCAATTTTCCACCCCAGAATTTTTTTAGAGAGCAGGTGTCATTTCCCGAACTGCAAGTTTGGTGACTATTTAGTGACCTTTAGCAATGGGTTTAAAGGTGATGTTGTGGGAGGTGGCCTCAAGCAGGCAGCATTTGTCCATTCCCAAATCTGGGTATTAGGGCAGCAGAGCCTTTCTGGAAGTCGTGTTCCTAGGTTGTAAATTACATTGGAATATGCATGGAGAAACCCCCATTAGTTTATGTCTCATTATTTCTTCTTGGTTTTACATTTTTTTTTTAGTTGGGGTAAAGCTTAGAATATTGTTTGTCCTAGATGTACACAATCTGGTTCATTTGTACGTTATATATGTCTATTCAAGTACAGATCCTCTTCCCATGTAAAATGTTACAGAGGGTTCCGCAGACCTCCCTTGCTATATGGTCGGTCTTTTTGAGATATGTATATAATATGTGTTTGTATACATATAGTAACACTAATCTTAATTTACCCATTCCCCCAACCATTCCTTTTAGATGAGCATAGTTTGTTTTCTAAGTCTGTGAGTGTCTTTCTCTTTGGAAATATGTTCATTTGTGTCAGTTATTAGATAACGCCTATAAGTGATATCATAGAATATAGGTCTTTTGCTTTCCGACTTACCTCATGTTTCGTGATTATTTCCAGACTCATTTGTGGTGCCTCAGAGAGCAATGCTTCATTGTCTTCCATGGCTAATATTCCATTGTGTACATGGACCACTTCTTCTTTATCCATTCACCTGTTGTTGTACATTTTGATTGCTTCACTGTCTTGGCTATTGTGAATAAGGCTGCACTGCAGCTTTTGCGGCCTGTGTCTTCTCGATTCTTGTCTTCTCAGGTGAGACGTCCAATGATGCGCCTGCTGGATTGAATGGTGCCTCCATTTTTACTTTTAAACACAGCTCCTTTCTTTTCTCATTATTGGCTGTTACCCCTTTACGTCTCACCAGCAGGTAGAGGGTACACAGTTCTCTGAAACCCCTTCAGCATTTATTGTTTGTAGACTTTTTGCTGATGGTCAGTCGACTGGTGTCAGTTGAAACTTTTTCTGGATTAGATTGCATGGGTCTAACACTCCCTGAGGTTGAGCTTTTATCCATTTTCCTTTTTTTTAAAAAGAGTGTGAGTAAAACTTAACTCTTCATAATCTCTTCTTGAAACATTTGCCTGTTTTGAATTGTTTTGTCCATTCCCTACTTCAGCACCAATTTTTAGGGCAAGTGTCCTTTACAGCCCTGAGTCCTTGTGAATGTTAAGTGACCATTAGCTGTGAGTTTAAAGCTGCTCTTGCAGGAAACGGCCACAAATTGGCAGCATTTCTCCTTTACCAAATTTGTTTACTAGGGAAACAGAGCCTTAATTGAAGTGGTGTTCTAGGTTGTATATTAGAATGGAATATGCCAGGAAAAAGCCCTTTAGTTTATGTCTCATTACTTCTTGTTCGTATTTGTAATTTACTTTTTATTTTTTATCCCAGCAAATTTGATTACAATGGTTTGTTTGTTCTAGGTGTGCAAGATGTGGTTCTTTCACACATATACGTGTATCTATTCTTCCTCGCATCCTTTTCCCATGTAGGTTATGGCACAATGTTGAGTAGTCCCTCTCCTGGTCTTCCGTACGTCTTTGGTGGTTATATATTTCACATGGTTTGTATATCTTTGTTAACCCCAATATGGTAATGTAACCAATCCTCATCCCTTTCTATTTGGTGAACCATAAGTTTTTTTAATGAATCTGTGATTGCCTTTCTCTGTGGAAATATCTTCATTGGTATCAATTTTTAAGTAACTGCAAAAAGTGATATGATAGGATATGTGTCTTTTGCTTTCTCAATGACTACAGGTGGCGTGATTACGTCTAGACTCATCTATGGTGCTGCAAATGGCATTGTTTCATTTTTTTCACTAGCGAATATTCCATCTGTACATGGAGGAGTTCTTCTGTGTCCACCCATCTGTTGGTGGACTTTTTGGTTCCTTCCATATATTGGCTATTGTAATACTGTGCCATGCAGATTTGCCTGCCTGTGTCTTTCCAATTCTCTCTTCTTAGATTATAGGTCGAGGAGTGGGCCTGCTGGATCATATGGTAGCTCAATGTTGACCTTTTTAATGCACCTCCATTCTGTTCTATTTCGTGGCCCTTTCCAAGTTACGTCCCCCTTGAAGTTGAGGGTATGCATTTCTCTACAACACCTTCAGCATTTATTGTTTGTAGTTTTCTTGCTGATGGTTATTCTGACAATTGTGATCTGATACCTCTTTGTGGTTGAATTCGCACGTGCCTCATAATCCTTTGAAATTGAGCTTGAAGGCAAGTCCTATTTATTTTTCAAGCTGAGATTAACCCTTAGTTCTTCAAAGTGCTCTCTTAAAGTATGTGTCACATTTTTAAATGTTTTGGCCATTACCTCCCTCAAGACATTTTGAGAGCAGGTTTCATTTATAGTCCTGCATTATTTCTTCCTATGAAATGACGATTAGCACAGGCTTTAAAGCTGGTTTTGCAGGTAACTGCCATAGGGTGGCAGCCTTTCTATGTTCCCCACCCTTGTAACTAGGGGAAAGCCCTTGCGGACTGTGGTGTTTCTCGGTTTTAAATTAGAGTGGAGTGTGCCTGGACAAACCCACGCAAGCTGATGTCTCCTTACTTTTTTTGGATTTTTAAATGTAATTTTTATTTTTTATTGGAGTAATTTTCCACTGTGTACGTGGACCACTTCTACTTTGTGCATTCCTCAGTTGATGGACATTTTCATTGCTTCCAAGTGTTGGCTATGGTAAATATTGTTGGAGTGCAGGATTGCCAGCCTGTGACTTTTTGATTCTCATTTTCTCAGGTGATAGGCCCAGCACTGGGTGTGACTGACTGACTGGTAGCACCGTTTTTCCCTTTTCAAAGCACCTTCTGTTTGTTTTCATTAGTGGCACTTACCACGTCCCCTTTAGAATCGAGGGTACACATTTCTCCACAATCGCTTCAGCATTTATTGTTTGCAGCATTTATGCTAATGGCCCTTCTGGCTGCTGTGAGCTGATAGATTTTTATAATTTGGGTTTGCATGTCTCTGAAAATTCGTAAAACTCATCATATTTCTCCGCCGTTTTCTTTTCTGTTAAAAAAAGGAAACAATTGGGAATACAATATATCTCTTGAAATTGTCTTCTTGGAAGGTTGCCCTCTGTTTAATTTTTTGGTCAATTTTCCACCCCAGAATTTTTTTAGAGAGCAGGTGTCATTTCCCGAACTGCAAGTTTGGTGAATATTTAGTGACCTTTAGCAATGGGTTTAAAGGTGATGTTGTGGGAAGTGGCCTCAAGCAGGCAGCATTTGTCCATTCCCAAATCTGGGTATTAGGGCAGCAGAGCCTTTCTGGAAGTCGTGTTCCTAGGTTGTAAATTACATTGGAATGTGCATGGAGAATCCCCCATTAGTTTATATCTCATTATTTCTTCTTGGTTTTAAATTTTTTTTTTTAATTGTGGTAAATCTTAGAATATTGTTTGTCCTAGGTTTACACAATCTGGTTCATTTGTACATTATATATGTCTATTCAAGTACAGATCCTCTTCCCATGTAAAATGTTACAGAGGGTTCCACACACCTCCCTTGCTATATAGTCGGTCTTTTTGAGATATGTATATAATATTTGTTTGTATACATATAGTAACACTAATCTTAATTTATCCATTCCCCCCACCTTTCCTTTTAGATGAGCATAGTTTGTTTTCTAAGTCTGTGAGTGTCTTTCTCTGTGGAAATATGTTCATTTGTGTCAGTTATTAGATAACGCCTATAAGTGATATCATAGAATATAGGTCTTTTGCTTTCGGACTTACCTCATGTTTCGTGATTATCTCCAGACTCATTTGTGGTGCCTCAAAGAGCAATGGTTCATTGTTTTCCATGGCTAATATTCCATTGTGTACATGGACCACTTCTTTTTTATCCATTCACCTCTTGTTGGACATTTTGATTGCTTCACTGTCTTGGCTGTTGTGAATAAGGCTGCACTGCAGCTTTTGCGGCCTGTGTCTTCTCGATTCTTGTCTTCTCAGGTGAGACGTCCAATGACGCGCCTGCTGGATTGAATGGTGCCTCCATTTTTACTTTTAAACACAGCTCCTTTCTTTTCTCATTATTGGCTGTTACCCCTTTACGTCTCACCAGCAGGTAGAGGGTACACAGTTCTCTGAATCCCCTTCAGCATTTATTGTTTGTAGACTTTTTGCTGATGGTCAGTCGACTGGTGTAAGTTGAAACTTTTTGTAGATTAGGTTGCATGGGTCTAACACTCCCTGAGGTTGAGCTTTTATCCATTTTCCTTTTTTTTTCAAAAGAGCATGAGTAAGACGTAACTCTTCATACGCTCTTCTTGAAACATTTGCCTGTTTTGAATTTTTTTGTCCATTCCCTAGTTCAGCACAATTTTTTAGGGCAGGTGTCCTTTACAGCCCTGAGTCCTTGTGAATGTTAAGTGACCATTAGCTGTGATTTTAAAGCTGCTCTTGCAGGAAACGGCCACAAGGTGGCATCATTTCCCCTTTACCAAATTTGGTAACTGGGGAAACAGAGCCTTAATGGAGGTGGTGTTCTAGGTTGTAAATTAGAATGCAATGTGGCAGGAAAAAGCCCTTTATGTTTATGTCTCATTACTTCTTGTTCATATTTATAATTTACTTTTTATTTTTTATCCAAGCCAATTTGATTAAAATGGTTTGTTTGTTCGGTGTGCAAATGTGGTTCTTTCACACATATACGTGTATCTATTCTTCCTCGCATTCTTTTCCCATGTGGGTTATGGCACAATATTGAGTAGTCTTCTCCTGGTCTTCCTTATGTCTTTGGTGATTATATATTTCACATGGTTTGTATATCTCTGTTAACCTTAATATGGTAATGTATCCAATCCTCATCCCTTTCTATTTGGTGAACCATAAGTTTTTTAATGAATCTGTGGTTGCCTTTCTCTGTGGAAATATCTTCATTGGTATCAATTTTTAAGTAACTCCAAAAAGTGATATGATAGGATATATGTCTTTTGCTTTCTCACTTACTACAGGTGGTGTGATTACGTCTAGACTCATCTATGGTGCTGCAAATGGCATTGTTTCATTTTTTTCACTAGCGAATATTCCATCTGTACATGGAGGAGTTCTTCTGTGTCCACCCATCTGTTGGTGGACTTTTTGGTTACTTCCATATCTTGGCTATTGTAATACTGTGCCATGCAGATTTGCCTGCCTGTGTCTTTCCAATTCTCTCTTCTTAGATTATAGGTCGAGGAGTGGGCCTGCTGGATCATATGGTAGCTTAATGTTGACCTTTTTAAGGCACCTCCATTCTGCTCTAGTTCGTGGCCCATTCCAACTTACGTCCCCCTTGAAGTTGAGGGTATGCATTTCTCTACAACACCTTCAGCATTTATTGTTTGTAGTTTTCTTGCTGATGGTTATTCTGACAAGTGTGATCTGAAACCTCTTTGTGGTTGAATTAGCACGTGCCTCATAATCCGTTGAAATTGAGCTTGAAGGCATGTCCTTTTTATTTTTCAAGCTATGATTACCCCTTAGTTCTTCAAAGTGTTCTCTTAAAGTATGTGTCACATTTTGAAATGTTTTGGCCATGACCTCCCTCAAGACATTTCGAAGGCAGGTTTCATTTACAGTTCTGCAGTACTTCTTCTTATGAAATGACCATTAGCACAGGCTTTAAAGCTGCTTTTGCAGGTAACTGCCAGAGGGCGGCAGCCTTTCTATGTTCCCCACCCTTGTAACTAGGGGAAAGCCCTTGCGGCCTGTGGTGTTTCTCGGTTATAAATTAGAGTGGAGTGTGCCTGGACAAACCCACACAAGCTGATGTCTCTTTACATTTGTTGGATTTTTAAATTTAATTTTTATTTTTTATTGGAGTAATTTTCCACTGTGTACGTGGACCACTTCGACTTTGTGCATTCCTCGGTTGATGGACATTTTCATTGCTTCCAATTGTTGGCTATGGTAAATAATGTTGGAGTGCATGATTGCCAGCCTGTGACTTTTTGATTCTCATTTTCTCAGGTGATAGGCCCAGCAGTGGGTGTGATTCATTGACTGGTAGCACCGTGTTTCCCTTTTCCAAGCACCTACTTTGTGTTTTCATTAGTGGCTCTTACCACGTCCCCCTTAGAATCGAGGGTACGCAATTCTCCACAATCACTTCAGCATTTATTGTTTGCAGCATTTATGCTAATGGCCCTTCTGGCTGCTGTGAGCTGATAGGTTTTTGTAATTTGGGTTTGCATGTCTCTGAAAAATCATAAAACTCATCATTTTTCTCCGCCGTTTTCTTTTCTGTTCAAAAAAGGAAACAATTGGGAATACAATATAACTCTTGAAATTGTCTTCTTGGAAGGTTGCCCTCTGTTTAATTTTTTGGTCAATTTTCCACCCCAGAATTTTTTTAGAGAGCAGGTGTCATTTCCCGAACTGCAAGTTTGGTGAATATTTAGTGACCTTTAGCAATGGGTTTAAAGGTGATGTTGTGGGAGGTGGCCTCAAGCAGGCAGCATTTGTCCATTCCCAAATCTGGGTATTAGGGCAGCAGAGCCTTTCTGGAAGTCGTGTTCCTAGGTTGTAAATTACATTGGAATGTGCATGGAGAAACCCCCATAAGTTTATGTCTCATTATTTCTTCTTGGTTTTAAAAATTTTTTTAATTGGGGTAAAGCTTAGAATATTGTTTCTCCTAGGTGTACACAATCTGGTTCATTTGTACATTATATATGTCTATTCAAGTACAGATCCTCTTCCCATGTAAAATGTTACAGAGGGTTCCGCACACCTCCCTTGCTATATGGTCGGTCTTTTTGAGATATGTATAAAATATGTGTTTGTATACATATAGTAACACTAATCTTAATTTATCCATTCCCCCCACCTTTCCTTTTAGATGAGCATAGTTTGTTTTCTAAGTCTGTGAGTGTCTTTCTCTGTGGAAATATGTTCATTTGTGTCAGTTATTAGATAACGCCTATAAGTGATATCATAGAATATAGGTCTTTTGCTTTCCGACTTACCTCATGTTTCGTGATTATTTCCAGACTCATTTGTGGTGCCTCAGAGTGCAATGCTTCATTGTCTTCCATGGCTAATATTCCATTGTGTACATGGACCACTTCTTCTTTATCCATTCACCTGTTGTTGGACATTTTGATTGCTTCACTGTCTTGGCTATTGTGAATAAGGCTGCACTGCAGCTTTTGCAGCCTGTGTCTTCTCGATTCTTGTCTTCTCAGGTGAGACGTCCAATGGTGCGCCGGCTGGATTGAATGGTACCTCCATTTTTACTTTTAAACACAGCTCCTTTCTGTTCTAATTATTGGCTGTTACCCCTTTATGTCTCACCAGCAGGTAGAGGGTACACAGTTCTGTAAAACCCCTTCAGCATTTATTGTTTGTAGACTTTTTGCTGATGGTCAGTCGACTGGTGTAAGTTGAAACTTTTTGTAGATTAGATTGCATGGGTCTAACACTCCCTGAGTTTGAGCTTTTATCCATTTTCCTTTTTTTTTTAAAAGAGCGTGAGTAAAACTTACCTCTTCATACTATCTTCTTTAAAATTTTGCCTCTTTTGAATTTTTTTTATCCATTCCCTACCTCAGCACAATTTTGAGGGCAGGTGTCCTTTATAGCCCTGAGTCCTTGTGAATGGTAAGTGACCATTAGCTGTTGGTTAAAAGCTGCTCTTGCGGGAATCGGCCACAAGGCGGCAGCATTTCTCCTTTACCAAATCTGGTTACTAGGGCAACAGAGCCTTACTGGAAGTGGTGTTCTTGGTTGTAAATCAGAATGGAATGTGCCAGGAAAAAGACCCTGAAGTTTATGTCTCATTACTTCTTGTTCATTATTTTAATTTTTAGTATATTGTTTTTCCTTGGTGTAGACATTCTGTTTCAATTGTACATTACATATATTTCTTCATGTACAGATCACCTACTCATGTAAATTATTTAGAGTGTTCCATAGACCTCCATTTCTATATGGTCGGTCTTTTTGATATATGTATTTAACATGTATTTCTATATGTATGCTCACTGTTATATTAAACATAAGCATAGTTGTTTGTCTTCTAACTCTGTGAGTGTCTTTCTCTGTGGAAATAAATATATTCATTTTTGTCAGTTGTTAGATAATACCTATAAGTAATATCATAGTATATTTTTCTTTTTCTTTCCGAATTACCTCATATTCTGTGATTATATCTAGGCTCATCTACGGTGCTGCAAAGAGCAGTGTTTCATTGTTTCCCATGGCAAATATTCCATTGTGTACCCCGACCACTTCTTCTTTGTCTATTCATGTTGATGGGCATTTTAGTTGCTTCCTTGTCTTGCCTATTGTGTATACCGCTGCAGTGCAGCTTTTGCAGCCTGTGTCTTCTCGATTCTGCTCTTCTCTGGTGATAGGCCCAGCTCTGGTCCTGCTGGATCAAATGGTGGCTCAATTTTTACTTTTAAACGCAGCTCCTTTCTCTTCTCATTATTGGCTCTTACCACTTTACATCTCACCAGCCGCTACAGGGCACAGAATTGGCTAAAACCCCTTCAGCATTTATTGTTCGTAGACGTTTTACTAATGGTTATTTGACTGGTGCGAGTTGAAACTTTTTGTAGATTAAATTTGCATTAGTCTAATAATTCTTTATGTTTAGTTTATATCCATTTTCCTTTTTAAGAAAAAGTGAGTAAAACTTACCCCTTAAAAATAAGTGAGTAAAACTTACCAATGATCTTCTTGAAAAATTTCCTGTGTGTTGAGTTTTTTGCCCATTCCCTGCCCCAGGACATTTTTTGAGGGCAGGTGTCCTTTACAGCCCTGAGCCCTTCTGAATATTAACTGACCATTAGTTGTGGGGTTAAAGCTGGTCTTGCGTTAAATGGCCACAAGGAGGCAGCATTTCTACATTTCCAACTCTCGGCACTTGGGCAACAGAGCCTGCCTGGAAATCGTGTTAGTAGGCTGAAAATTAGAGTGGAATGTGCCAAGACAACACCTAACAGCTTATATCTCCTTACTTTCTGTTTGATTTTTAAATTTATTTTTTATTAGAGCAAATTTGATAAAAATGTTGTGTTTCTTCTAGGTGTACAGAATCTGGTTCATTATATATATGTATCTATAGATCTTTGGATCCTATCCCACGTAGGTTATTACAGAGTGTTGAGTAGACCTCTGTAGGTATAGCCTAGGTTTTGGTGATTTATATTTTTCATATGTATTAGTATAGGTCTGTCATCCATCATATCCTAATTTATACATGCCTCACACCTTTCCATTTGGTTAAATATAATTTTGTTTTCTTCATCCATTAGTGCCCTTGTCTTGGAAATAAGTTCATGTGTATCAATTTTTAGGTAAAACCTAAAAGTGATATCATAGGATATCTGTCTTCCAGTTTCTTCGTTACTTCAAGTTGTGTGATTATATCTAGGTCTTTCTATGGTGTTGCAAACGTCACTGTTTCATTTTTTTCCATGGCTAATATTCGACTGTGTACAATGAAAACTTCTTCTTTGTGCATTCATCTGTTGAAGGACATTTTGGTTGTTTCCAACTTTTGGCTATGGTAAATATTGCTGCAGTGCAGGATTGCCAGCCTGTGTCTTTTTGATTCTGGTCTTCTAAGGTGATAGTCCCAGCAGTGGGCTTTCCAGTTCATATAGTAGCTCAATGTTTAACTTTAAACTCACCTCCATTATGTTCTCACTACTGACTGTTACCAGTTTACATCCAATCAGCTGCTAGAGGGTACACAGTTCTCTAATACCCGTTCAGCATTTATTGTTTGTAGATTTTTTGGTGATGATCATTCTGACTGTTGTGAGGTAAATGTTTTTGTAGATTGCATTAGCATGTCTTTATTAATTCAAGATGTTGAGCATTTTTCCATGCCCACTGCTGGGGCTATCACCTGAGAAGATGAGGATCAAAAAGACAGGAGTTGGCAATCCTGCATTCCAGCAAAATTTACCATAGCCAATATTTGGAAACAATGAATATGTGCATCACCAGAGGAATGCACAAAGAAGATGTGCTCCATGTACACAATGGAATATTACTAAAATAAAAATAAAAATTAAATTAAAAAAACAAAAGTAAGGAGACATCAGCTTTTGTGGGTTTATTGGGGCACATTCCATGCTAATTTATACCACAGGACCACCACTGGCCAGAAGGACTGTTTCCCTAGTTACCAGAGTGGGGAACATAGAAAGGCTGCCACCCTCTGGCAGTTACCTGCAAAAGCAAGTTTAAAGCCTGAGCTAATGGTCACTTCATATGAACAAGTACTGCAGGGCTGTAAATGAAACCTGCCCTCAAAATGTCTTGAGGGAGATAATGGCCAAAATATTTCAAATGGTGACACATACATTAAGAAAACCCTTTGAAGAAATAAGCTCTAATCACAGCTGGAAAAATAGAAAGAACATGTCTTAAAGATCAATTTCAATGCATTATGAGACACATGCAAATCAACCACAAAGAGGTATCAGCTCACACCACTCAAAATAACCATCAGCAAAAACTACAAAGAATAAATCCTGAAGGTGCTGGGAAGAAATACATACCCTCCACTTTAAGTGGGACGTAACCTGGAAAGAGCCACTAAGGAGAACAGAATAGAGGTGCCTTTAAAAGGTAAACATTGAGCTACTATATGATCCAGCAGACCTATTCTTGGACCTATAAACTAAGAAGACAGAATTGGAAGGACACAGGCACGCAAATCTGCATTGCATAGTATTACAGTAGCCAAGATATGGAAGTAACCAAAAAGTCCACCGACAGATGGGTGGACAAAGAAGAACTGCTACCTATACAGATGGAATATGAGCTAGTGAAAAAAATGAAACGATGCCATTTCCAGCACCATAGATGAGTCTAGAAGTAATCACGCAACTTGGAGTAAGTGAGAAAGTGAAAAACACATATCCTATCATATCACATATAGGTGTTACCTAAAAAATGATACAAACAAAGATATTTCCACAGAGAAACAATTTCATAGATTCATTAAAAAACTTATGGTTCACCAAATGGACAGGTGTGAGGATTGGATACATTACCATATTGAGGTTAACAGAGAGATACAAACACATGTGAAATATAGAATCACCAAAGACCTACGCAATACCAAGAGAAGACTACTCAACATTGTGTCATAACCTACATGGGAAAAGGATCCGAAGAAGAATAGATATATGTATATGTGTGAAAGAACCACATCTTGCACACCTAGAACAAACAAAACATTGTAATCAAGTTTGCTGTGAGAAAAAATAAAAATTAAGTTAAAAATACCAACGAGAAGTAAGGAGACATAAACTTAAAGGGCTTTTTCCTCGCACATTCCATTCTAATTTACAACCTAGAACACCACTTCCAGTAAGGCTCTGTTGCCCTAGTAACCAGATTTGGTAAAGGAGAAATGCTGCCGCCTTGTGGCCGATTCCCGCAAGAGCAGCTTTTAACCCCCAGCTAATGGTCACTTACCATTCACAAGGACTCAGGGCTGTAAAGGACACCTGCCCTCAAAATTGTGCTGAGGTAGGGAATGGATAAAAAAATTCAAAACAGGCAAAATGTTCACGAAGATAGTATGAAGAGGTAAGTTTTACTCACTCTCTTTTTAAAGAAAGGAAAATGGATAAAAGCTCAGACTCAGGAAGAATTAGACTCATGCAATCTAATCTCCAAATGTTTTCAACTCACACCAGTCGACTGACCATTGGCAAAAAGTCTACAAACAATAAATGCTGAAGAGGTTTTAGAGAACTGTGTACCCTCTAGCTGCTGGTGAGATGTAAAAGGGTTAAACGCTAATAATGAGAACAGAAAGGAGCTGCATTGAAAAGGAAAAATTGAGGTACCATTCAATCCAGCAGGCGCACCAAAGGGCCTCTCACCTGAGAAGACCAGAATGAAGAAGACCCGGGCTGCAAAAGCTGCACTGCAGCCTTATTCACAATAGACAAGACAGTGAAGCAACCAAAATGTCCATCAACAGATGAAAGGATAAAGAAGAAGTGGTCCATGTACACAATGAATACTAGCCATGGAAAACAACGAAACACTGCTCTTTGAGGCACCATAGATGATCTTGGAGATAATCACAGAACATGAGGTAAGTCGGAAAGCAAAAGTCCTATATCCTATGATATCACTTATAGGCGTTATCTAATAACTGACACAAATGAACATATTTCCACAGAGAAAGTCAATCACAGACTTATTAAAAAAAAACTATGCTTATCTAAAAGGAAAGGTGGGGGGAATGGATACATGAAGATTAGCGTTACCATATGTATACAAATACATATTATATACATATATCAAAAAGACGACCATATAGCAAGGAAGGATTATGGAACACTCTGTAATAATTTACACGGGAAAGGATCTCTACATAAAAAGGTATATAGAATATGTAGATGAACCAGAGTGTGTACACCTTGGACAAGCAACATTCTAACCATTACCCCAATTGAAAAAATTAAAACAACGAACTACGAGTAATGAGACATAAACTTATGGGGGGTTTTCGTGGCACATTCCATCCAAATTGAAAACCTAGGCAGACAACTTCCAGAACGGCTCTGCTGCCCTACTACCCAGATTTGGGAATCGAGAAATGCTGCATCCTTGTGGCCGTTTCCCACAACAGCAGCTTTGAACCCACTGCAAAAGGTCATTAATTATTCACCACTTGCAGGTCTGTAAATGACACCGGCCCTCCAAAAAATACTGAGGTCGAAAATCGACCAAAAAATTCTAGAGTGCAACCTTCCAAAAAGAAAATTTGAAGAGGTATATTATACTCACACTTTCTTTCTTTTTTCTTTTAACAGAAAAGTAAAAGGCGTGGAAAAATGATGAATTGTAGGAATTTTTACAGACATGTAAACCCAAATTACAAAAACCTGTCAGCTCACACCAGTCAGAATGGCCATCAACAAAAATGCTGCAAACTAGAAATGCTGACGTGATTGTGGAGAAATGCGTACCCTCGATTCTAAGGGGGACGTGGTAAGAGCCACTAATGAAAGCACAATTGAGGTGCCTTGAAAAGGTAAACGTTGAGCTACCATACCAGTCAATCAATCATACCCACTGCTGGGTCTATCCCCTGAGAAAAGGAAAATCAAAAATCACAGGCTGGCAATCCTGCACTCCAGCAATATTTACCATAGGCAACACTTGGAAGCAACGAAAATGTCCATCAACAGAGGAATGCACCAAGAAGAAGTGGTCCATGTACACATGGAATATTAGCCATGGAAAACATTGAAGCACTGCTCTTTGAGGCACCATAGATGAGCCTGGAGATAATCACAAAACATGAAGTAGGTCGGAAAGCAAAACACCTATATCCTATATTATCACTTATGGCATTATCTAATAACTGGCACAGATGAACGTATTTCCAAAGAGAAAGACACTCACAGGCTGAGAAAACAAACTATGCTCATCTGAAAGGAAAGGAGGGGGGAAATTGAGAAATGAAGATTAGTGTTACTATACATATACAAATACATATTTTGTACATGTATCAAAAAGTCCGAACATATAGCAAGGGAGGTTGACGGAACACTGTAATATTTTACATGGGAAGAGGATCTGTACATTAATAGACATACATAATGTACAAATGAACCAGATTGTGTACACCTAGGATAAACAATATTCTAAACTTTACCCAGATTAAAAAACTTTTAAAAACCAAGAAGAAGTAATGAGACATAAACTTATGGGGATTTCTCCTGGCAAATTCCATTCTAATTTACAACCTAGGACAATGACTTCCAGAAAGGCTCTGCTGCCCTAGTACCCAGATTGGGGAATGGAGAAATGCTACCTCCTTGTGGCCGTTTCCCACAACAGCAGGTTTGAACCCACTGCGAAAGGTCACTAAATTTTCACCAACTTGCAGTTCTGTAAATGACACCTGCCCTCCAGAAAATTTCTGGGGTCAAAAATCGACCAAAAAATTCAAAAGAGGGCAACCTTCGAAGAAGACAATTTCAAGAGCTACATTGTACTCACGGTTTTTTCTTTTAAGAGAAAAGAGAACGATGTAGGAATATGATGAATTTTAAAAAATTTAATGACAGGCATACCCATATTACAAAAACCTATCAGCTCACAGCAGTCAGAATGGCCATTAGGAAAAATGCTGCAAAAAATAAACGGTGAAGGGAGTGTGGAGAAATGCGTACCCTCGGTTGTAAGGGGGGGCATGTAAAGAGCCACTAATGAAAACACAGTGTAGGTGCTTTGAAAAGGGAAACATTGAGCTACCAGTCAATCAATCACAACCACTGCTTGGCCTATCACCTGAGAAAATGAGAATCAAAAAGTCACAGGCTGGCAAACCTGTACGCCAGCAAGATTTACCATAGCCAGCACTTGGAAGCAATGAAAATGTCCATCAACCGAGGAATGCACCAAGAAGAAGTGGTCCACGTACACAATGGAATATTACTCTAATAATAAATATAAATGAAATTTAAAAACAAACAAAAGCAAGGAGACATCAACATTTGTGGGTTTATCCGGGCACATGGCACTCTAACTTATAACCGAAGAACACCACTGGCCGGTAGGTCTGTTTCCCTAGTACCAGCAAGGGGAACGTAGAAAGGCTGCCGCTCTCTGGCCGTTACCTGCAAAAGCAGGTTTAAAGCCTGAGCTAATGGTCACTTCATATGAACAAGTACTGCAGGGCTGTAAATGAAACCTGCCCTCAAAATGTCTTGAGGGAGATAATGGCCAAAATATTTCAAATGGTGACACATACTTTAAGAAAACACTTTGAAGAAATAAGCTCTAATCACAGCTGGAAAAATAAAAAGGACATGTCTTAAAGATCAATTTCAACGCATTATGAGACACATGCAAATTCAACCACAAAGAGGTATCAGCTCACACCACTCAGAATAACCATCAGCAAAAACTACAAAGAATAAATCCTGAAGGAGCTGGGAAGAAATACATACCCTCCACTTTAAGTGGGACGTAACCTGGAAAGAGCCACTAAGGAGAACAGAATAGAGGTGCCTGTAAAAGGTAAACATTGAGCTACCATATGTTCCAGCAGACCTATTCCTGGACCTATAAACTAAGAAGACAGAATTGGAAGGACACAGGCACGCAAATCTGCATTGCATAGTATTACAGTAGCCAAGATATGGAAGTAACCAAAAAGTCCACCGACAGATGGGTGGACAAAGAAGAACTGCTACCTGTACAGATGGAATATGAGCTAGTGAAAAAAATGAAACGATGCCATTTCCAGCACCACAGATGAGTCTAGAAGTAATCACGCAACTTGGAGTAAGTGAGAAAGCGAAAAACACATATCCTATCGTATCACATATAGGTGTTACCTAAAAAATGATACAAACAAAGATATTTCCACAGAGAAACACTTTCATAGATTCATTAAAAAACTTATGGTTCACCAAATGGACAGGTGTGAGGATTGGATACATTACCATATTGAGGTTAACAGAGAGATACAAACACATGTGAAATATAGAATCACCAAAGACCTACGCAATACCAAGAGAAGACTACTCAACATTGTGTCATAACCTACATGGGAAAAGGATCCGAAGAAGAATAGATATATGTATATGTGTGAAAGAACCACATCTTGCACACCTAGAACAAACAAAACATTGTAATCAAGTTTGCTGTGAGAAAAAATAAAAATTAAGTTAAAAATACCAACAAGAAGTAAGGAGACATAAACTTAAAGGGCTTTTTCCTCGCACATTCCATTCTAATTTACAACCTAGAACACCACTTCCAGTAAGGCTCTGTTGCCCTAGTAACCAGATTTGGTAAAGGAGAAATGCTGCCGCCTTGTGGCCGATTCCCGCAAGAGCAGCTTTTAACCCCCAGCTAATGGTCACTTACCATTCACAAGGACTCAGGGCTGTAAAGGACACCTGCCCTCAAAATTGTGCTGAGGTAGGGAATGGATAAAAAAATTCAAAACAGGCAAAATGTTCACGAAGATAGTATGAAGAGGTAAGTTTTACTCACTCTCTTTTTAAAAAAAGGAAAATGGATAAAAGCTCAGCCTCAGGAAGTATTAGACTCATGCAATCTAATCTACAAAAAGTTTTCAACTCACACCAGTCGACTGACCATTGGCAAAAAGTCTACAAACAATAAATGCTGAAGAGGTTTAAGAGAACTGTGTACCCTCTAGCTGCTGGTGAGATGTAAAAGGGTTAAACGCTAATAATGAGAACAGAAAGAAGCTGCGTTGAAAAGAAAAATTGAGGTACCATTCAATCCAGCAGGCGCACCAAAGGGCCTCTCACCTGAGAAGACCAGAATGAAGAAGACCCGGGCTGCAAAAGCTGCACTGCAGCCTTATTCACAATAGACAAGACAGTGAAGCAACCAAAATGTCCATCAACAGACGAAAGGATAAAGAAGAAGTGGTCCATGTACACAATGAATACTAGCCATGGAAAACAATGAAACACTGCTCTTTGAGGCACCATAGATGATCTTGGAGATAATCACAGAACATGAGGTAAGTCAGAAAGGAAAAGTCCTATAACCTATGATATCACTTATAGGCGTTATCTAATAACTGACACAAATGAACATATTTCCACAGAGAAAGGCAATCACAGACTTATTAAAAAAAAAGAACTATGCTTATCTAAAAGGAAAGGTGGGGGGAATGGATACATGAAGATTAGCGTTACCATATGTATACAAATACATATTATATACATATATCAAAAAGACCGACCATATAGCAAGGAAGGATTACGGAACACTCTGTAATAATTTACACGGGAAGAGGATCTCTACATAAATAGGTATATATGATATGTAGATGAACCAGAGTGTGTACACCTTGGACAAGCAACATTCTAACCATTACCCCAATTGAAAAAATTAAAACAACGAACTAGGAGTAATGAGACATAAACTTATGGGGGGTTTTCCTGGCACATTCCATCCAAATTGAAAACCTAGGCAGACAACTTCCAGAACGGCTCTGCTGCCCTAGTACCCAGATTTGGGAATCGAGAAATGCTGCATCCTTGTGGCCGTTTCCCACAACAGCAGCTTTGAACCCACTGCAAAAGGTCACTAATTATTCACCAATTGCAGGTCTGTAAATGACACCGGCCCTCCAAAAAATACTGAGGTCGAAAATCGACCAAAAAATTCTAGAGTGCAACCTTCCAAAAAGAAAATTTGAAGAGGTATATTACACTCACACTTTCTTTCTTTTTTCTTTTAACAGAAAAGTAAAAGGCGTGGAAAAATGATGAATTGTAGGAATTTTTACAGACATGTAAACCCAAATTACAAAAACCTGTCAGCTCACACCAGTCAGAATGGCCATCAACAAAAATGCTGCAAACTAGAAATGCTGACGTGATTGTGGAGAAATGCGTACCCTCGATTCTAAGGGGGACGTGGTAAGAGCCACTAATGAAAGCACAATTGAGGTGCCTTGAAAAGGTAAACGTTGAGCTACCATACCAGTCAATCAATCATACCCACTGCTGGGTCTATCCCCTGAGAAAAGGAAAATCAAAAATCACAGGCTGGCAATCCTGCACTCCAGCAATATTTACCATAGGCAACACTTGGAAGCAACGAAAATGTCCATCAACAGAGGAATGCACCAAGAAGAAGTGGTCCATGTACACATGGAATATTAGCCATGGAAAACATTGAAGCACTGCTCTTTGAGGCACCATAGATGAGCCTGGAGATAATCACAAAACATGAAGTAGGTCGGAAAGCAAAACACCTATATCCTATATTATCACTTATGGCATTATCTAATAACTGGCACAGATGAACGTATTTCCAAAGAGAAAGACCCTCACAGGCTGAGAAAACAAACTATGCTCATCTGAAAGGAAAGGAGGGGGGAAATTGAGAAATGAAGATTAGTGTTACTATACATATACAAATACATATTTTGTACATGTATCAAAAAGACCGAACATATAGCAAGGGAGGTTGACGGAACACTGTAATATTTTACATGGGAAGAGGATCTGTACATTAATAGACATACATAATGTACAAATGAACCAGATTGTGTACACCTAGGATAAACAATATTCTAAACTTTACCCAGATTAAAAAACTTTTAAAAACCAAGAAGAAGTAATGAGACATAAACTTATGGGGATTTCTCCTGGCAAATTCCATTCTAATTTACAACCTAGGACAATGACTTCCAGAAAGGCTCTGCTGCCCTAGTACCCAGATTGGGGAATGGAGAAATGCTACCTCCTTGTGGCCGTTTCCCACAACAGCAGGTTTGAACCCACTGCGAAAGGTCACTAAATTTTCACCAACTTGCAGTT
This sequence comes from Balaenoptera borealis, assembly GCF_965194805.1. Classification (NCBI taxonomy): domain Eukaryota; kingdom Metazoa; phylum Chordata; class Mammalia; order Artiodactyla; family Balaenopteridae; genus Balaenoptera; species Balaenoptera borealis. The sequence continues at coordinate 43,372,953 of NC_138874.1, forward strand.
CTGTAAATGACACCTGCCCTCCAGAAAATTTCTGGGGTCAAAAATCGACCAAAAAATTCAAAAGAGGGCAACCTTCGAAGAAGACAATTTCAAGAGCTACATTGTACTCACGGTTTTTTCTTTTAAGAGAAAAGAGAACGATGTAGGAATATGATGAATTTTAAAAAATTTAATGACAGGCATACCCATATTACAAAAACCTATCAGCTCACAGCAGTCAGAATGGCCATTAGGAAAAATGCTGCAAAAAATAAACGGTGAAGGGAGTGTGGAGAAATGCGTACCCTCGGTTGTAAGGGGGGGCATGTAAAGAGCCACTAATGAAAACACAGTGTAGGTGCTTTGAAAAGGGAAACATTGAGCTACCAGTCAATCAATCACAACCACTGCTTGGCCTATCACCTGAGAAAATGAGAATCAAAAAGTCACAGGCTGGCAAACCTGTACGCCAGCAAGATTTACCATAGCCAGCACTTGGAAGCAATGAAAATGTCCATCAACCGAGGAATGCACCAAGAAGAAGTGGTCCACGTACACAATGGAATATTACTCTAATAATAAATATAAATGAAATTTAAAAACAAACAAAAGCAAGGAGACATCAACATTTGTGGGTTTATCCGGGCACATGGCACTCTAACTTATAACCGAAGAACACCACTGGCCGGTAGGTCTGTTTCCCTAGTACCAGCAAGGGGAACGTAGAAAGGCTGCCGCTCTCTGGCCGTTACCTGCAAAAGCAGGTTTAAAGCCTGAGCTAATGGTCACTTCATATGAACAAGTACTGCAGGGCTGTAAATGAAACCTGCCCTCAAAATGTCTTGAGGGAGATAATGGCCAAAATATTTCAAATGGTGACACATACTTTAAGAAAACACTTTGAAGAAATAAGCTCTAATCACAGCTGGAAAAATAAAAAGGACATGTCTTAAAGATCAATTTCAACGCATTATGAGACACATGCAAATTCAACCACAAAGAGGTATCAGCTCACACCACTCAGAATAACCATCAGCAAAAACTACAAAGAATAAATCCTGAAGGAGCTGGGAAGAAATACATACCCTCCACTTTAAGTGGGACGTAACCTGGAAAGAGCCACTAAGGAGAACAGAATAGAGGTGCCTGTAAAAGGTAAACATTGAGCTACCATATGTTCCAGCAGACCTATTCCTGGACCTATAAACTAAGAAGACAGAATTGGAAGGACACAGGCACGCAAATCTGCATTGCATAGTATTACAGTAGCCAAGATATGGAAGTAACCAAAAAGTCCACCGACAGATGGGTGGACAAAGAAGAACTGCTACCTGTACAGATGGAATATGAGCTAGTGAAAAAAATGAAACGATGCCATTTCCAGCACCACAGATGAGTCTAGAAGTAATCACGCAACTTGGAGTAAGTGAGAAAGCGAAAAACACATATCCTATCGTATCACATATAGGTGTTACCTAAAAAATGATACAAACAAAGATATTTCCACAGAGAAACACTTTCATAGATTCATTAAAAAACTTATGGTTCACCAAATGGACAGGTGTGAGGATTGGATACATTACCATATTGAGGTTAACAGAGAGATACAAACACATGTGAAATATAGAATCACCAAAGACCTACGCAATACCAAGAGAAGACTACTCAACATTGTGTCATAACCTACATGGGAAAAGGATCCGAAGAAGAATAGATATATGTATATGTGTGAAAGAACCACATCTTGCACACCTAGAACAAACAAAACATTGTAATCAAGTTTGCTGTGAGAAAAAATAAAAATTAAGTTAAAAATACCAACGAGAAGTAAGGAGACATAAACTTAAAGGGCTTTTTCCTCGCACATTCCATTCTAATTTACAACCTAGAACACCACTTCCAGTAAGGCTCTGTTGCCCTAGTAACCAGATTTGGTAAAGGAGAAATGCTGCCGCCTTGTGGCCGATTCCCGCAAGAGCAGCTTTTAACCCCCAGCTAATGGTCACTTACCATTCACAAGGACTCAGGGCTGTAAAGGACACCTGCCCTCAAAATTGTGCTGAGGTAGGGAATGGATAAAAAAATTCAAAACAGGCAAAATGTTCACGAAGATAGTATGAAGAGGTAAGTTTTACTCACTCTCTTTTTAAAAAAAGGAAAATGGATAAAAGCTCAGCCTCAGGAAGTATTAGACTCATGCAATCTAATCTACAAAAAGTTTTCAACTCACACCAGTCGACTGACCATTGGCAAAAAGTCTACAAACAATAAATGCTGAAGAGGTTTAAGAGAACTGTGTACCCTCTAGCTGCTGGTGAGATGTAAAAGGGTTAAACGCTAATAATGAGAACAGAAAGAAGCTGCGTTGAAAAGAAAAATTGAGGTACCATTCAATCCAGCAGGCGCACCAAAGGGCCTCTCACCTGAGAAGACCAGAATGAAGAAGACCCGGGCTGCAAAAGCTGCACTGCAGCCTTATTCACAATAGACAAGACAGTGAAGCAACCAAAATGTCCATCAACAGACGAAAGGATAAAGAAGAAGTGGTCCATGTACACAATGAATACTAGCCATGGAAAACAATGAAACACTGCTCTTTGAGGCACCATAGATGATCTTGGAGATAATCACAGAACATGAGGTAAGTCAGAAAGGAAAAGTCCTATAACCTATGATATCACTTATAGGCGTTATCTAATAACTGACACAAATGAACATATTTCCACAGAGAAAGGCAATCACAGACTTATTAAAAAAAAAAAACTATGCTTATCTAAAAGGAAAGGTGGGGGGAATGGATACATGAAGATTAGCGTTACCATATGTATACAAATACATATTATATACATATATCAAAAAGACCGACCATATAGCAAGGAAGGATTACGGAACACTCTGTAATAATTTACACGGGAAGAGGATCTCTACATAAATAGGTATATATGATATGTAGATGAACCAGAGTGTGTACACCTTGGACAAGCAACATTCTAACCATTACCCCAATTGAAAAAATTAAAACAACGAACTAGGAGTAATGAGACATAAACTTATGGGGGGTTTTCCTGGCACATTCCATCCAAATTGAAAACCTAGGCAGACAACTTCCAGAACGGCTCTGCTGCCCTAGTACCCAGATTTGGGAATCGAGAAATGCTGCATCCTTGTGGCCGTTTCCCACAACAGCAGCTTTGAACCCACTGCAAAAGGTCACTAATTATTCACCAATTGCAGGTCTGTAAATGACACCGGCCCTCCAAAAAATACTGAGGTCGAAAATCGACCAAAAAATTCTAGAGTGCAACCTTCCAAAAAGAAAATTTGAAGAGGTATATTACACTCACACTTTCTTTCTTTTTTCTTTTAACAGAAAAGTAAAAGGCGTGGAAAAATGATGAATTGTAGGAATTTTTACAGACATGTAAACCCAAATTACAAAAACCTGTCAGCTCACACCAGTCAGAATGGCCATCAACAAAAATGCTGCAAACTAGAAATGCTGACGTGATTGTGGAGAAATGCGTACCCTCGATTCTAAGGGGGACGTGGTAAGAGCCACTAATGAAAGCACAATTGAGGTGCCTTGAAAAGGTAAACGTTGAGCTACCATACCAGTCAATCAATCATACCCACTGCTGGGTCTATCCCCTGAGAAAAGGAAAATCAAAAATCACAGGCTGGCAATCCTGCACTCCAGCAATATTTACCATAGGCAACACTTGGAAGCAACGAAAATGTCCATCAACAGAGGAATGCACCAAGAAGAAGTGGTCCATGTACACATGGAATATTAGCCATGGAAAACATTGAAGCACTGCTCTTTGAGGCACCATAGATGAGCCTGGAGATAATCACAAAACATGAAGTAGGTCGGAAAGCAAAACACCTATATCCTATATTATCACTTATGGCATTATCTAATAACTGGCACAGATGAACGTATTTCCAAAGAGAAAGACCCTCACAGGCTGAGAAAACAAACTATGCTCATCTGAAAGGAAAGGAGGGGGGAAATTGAGAAATGAAGATTAGTGTTACTATACATATACAAATACATATTTTGTACATGTATCAAAAAGACCGAACATATAGCAAGGGAGGTTGACGGAACACTGTAATATTTTACATGGGAAGAGGATCTGTACATTAATAGACATACATAATGTACAAATGAACCAGATTGTGTACACCTAGGATAAACAATATTCTAAACTTTACCCAGATTAAAAAACTTTTAAAAACCAAGAAGAAGTAATGAGACATAAACTTATGGGGATTTCTCCTGGCAAATTCCATTCTAATTTACAACCTAGGACAATGACTTCCAGAAAGGCTCTGCTGCCCTAGTACCCAGATTGGGGAATGGAGAAATGCTACCTCCTTGTGGCCGTTTCCCACAACAGCAGGTTTGAACCCACTGCGAAAGGTCACTAAATTTTCACCAACTTGCAGTTCTGTAAATGACACCTGCCCTCCAGAAAATTTCTGGGGTCAAAAATCGACCAAAAAATTCAAAAGAGGGCAACCTTCGAAGAAGACAATTTCAAGAGCTACATTGTACTCACGGTTTTTTCTTTTAAGAGAAAAGAGAACGATGTAGGAATATGATGAATTTTAAAAAATTTAATGACAGGCATACCCATATTACAAAAACCTATCAGCTCACAGCAGTCAGAACGGCCATTAGGAAAAATGCTGCAAAAAATAAACGGTGAAGGGAGTGTGGAGAAATGCGTACCCTCGGTTGTAAGGGGGGGCATGTAAAGAGCCACTAATGAAAACACAGTGTAGGTGCTTTGAAAAGGGAAACATTGAGCTACCAGTCAATCAATCACAACCACTGCTTGGCCTATCACCTGAGAAAATGAGAATCAAAAAGTCACAGGCTGGCAAACCTGTACGCCAGCAAGATTTACCATAGCCAGCACTTGGAAGCAATGAAAATGTCCATCAACCGAGGAATGCACCAAGAAGAAGTGGTCCACGTACACAATGGAATATTACTCTAATAATAAATATAAATGAAATTTAAAAACAAACAAAAGCAAGGAGACATCAACATTTGTGGGTTTATCCGGGCACATGGCACTCTAACTTATAACCGAAGAACACCACTGGCCGGTAGGTCTGTTTCCCTAGTACCAGCAAGGGGAACGTAGAAAGGCTGCCGCTCTCTGGCCGTTACCTGCAAAAGCAGGTTTAAAGCCTGAGCTAATGGTCACTTCATATGAACAAGTACTGCAGGGCTGTAAATGAAACCTGCCCTCAAAATGTCTTGAGGGAGATAATGGCCAAAATATTTCAAATGGTGACACATACTTTAAGAAAACACTTTGAAGAAATAAGCTCTAATCACAGCTGGAAAAATAAAAAGGACATGTCTTAAAGATCAATTTCAACGCATTATGAGACACATGCAAATTCAACCACAAAGAGGTATCAGCTCACACCACTCAGAATAACCATCAGCAAAAACTACAAAGAATAAATCCTGAAGGAGCTGGGAAGAAATACATACCCTCCACTTTAAGTGGGACGTAACCTGGAAAGAGCCACTAAGGAGAACAGAATAGAGGTGCCTGTAAAAGGTAAACATTGAGCTACCATATGTTCCAGCAGACCTATTCCTGGACCTATAAACTAAGAAGACAGAATTGGAAGGACACAGGCACGCAAATCTGCATTGCATAGTATTACAGTAGCCAAGATATGGAAGTAACCAAAAAGTCCACCGACAGATGGGTGGACAAAGAAGAACTGCTACCTGTACAGATGGAATATGAGCTAGTGAAAAAAATGAAACGATGCCATTTCCAGCACCACAGATGAGTCTAGAAGTAATCACGCAACTTGGAGTAAGTGAGAAAGCGAAAAACACATATCCTATCGTATCACATATAGGTGTTACCTAAAAAATGATACAAACAAAGATATTTCCACAGAGAAACACTTTCATAGATTCATTAAAAAACTTATGGTTCACCAAATGGACAGGTGTGAGGATTGGATACATTACCATATTGAGGTTAACAGAGAGATACAAACACATGTGAAATATAGAATCACCAAAGACCTACGCAATACCAAGAGAAGACTACTCAACATTGTGTCATAACCTACATGGGAAAAGGATCCGAAGAAGAATAGATATATGTATATGTGTGAAAGAACCACATCTTGCACACCTAGAACAAACAAAACATTGTAATCAAGTTTGCTGTGAGAAAAAATAAAAATTAAGTTAAAAATACCAACAAGAAGTAAGGAGACATAAACTTAAAGGGCTTTTTCCTCGCACATTCCATTCTAATTTACAACCTAGAACACCACTTCCAGTAAGGCTCTGTTGCCCTAGTAACCAGATTTGGTAAAGGAGAAATGCTGCCGCCTTGTGGCCGATTCCCGCAAGAGCAGCTTTTAACCCCCAGCTAATGGTCACTTACCATTCACAAGGACTCAGGGCTGTAAAGGACACCTGCCCTCAAAATTGTGCTGAGGTAGGGAATGGATAAAAAAATTCAAAACAGGCAAAATGTTCACGAAGATAGTATGAAGAGGTAAGTTTTACTCACTCTCTTTTTAAAAAAAGGAAAATGGATAAAAGCTCAGCCTCAGGAAGTATTAGACTCATGCAATCTAATCTACAAAAAGTTTTCAACTCACACCAGTCGACTGACCATTGGCAAAAAGTCTACAAACAATAAATGCTGAAGAGGTTTAAGAGAACTGTGTACCCTCTAGCTGCTGGTGAGATGTAAAAGGGTTAAACGCTAATAATGAGAACAGAAAGAAGCTGCGTTGAAAAGAAAAATTGAGGTACCATTCAATCCAGCAGGCGCACCAAAGGGCCTCTCACCTGAGAAGACCAGAATGAAGAAGACCCGGGCTGCAAAAGCTGCACTGCAGCCTTATTCACAATAGACAAGACAGTGAAGCAACCAAAATGTCCATCAACAGACGAAAGGATAAAGAAGAAGTGGTCCATGTACACAATGAATACTAGCCATGGAAAACAATGAAACACTGCTCTTTGAGGCACCATAGATGATCTTGGAGATAATCACAGAACATGAGGTAAGTCAGAAAGGAAAAGTCCTATAACCTATGATATCACTTATAGGCGTTATCTAATAACTGACACAAATGAACATATTTCCACAGAGAAAGGCAATCACAGACTTATTAAAAAAAAAAAACTATGCTTATCTAAAAGGAAAGGTGGGGGGAATGGATACATGAAGATTAGCGTTACCATATGTATACAAATACATATTATATACATATATCAAAAAGACCGACCATATAGCAAGGAAGGATTACGGAACACTCTGTAATAATTTACACGGGAAGAGGATCTCTACATAAATAGGTATATATGATATGTAGATGAACCAGAGTGTGTACACCTTGGACAAGCAACATTCTAACCATTACCCGAATTGAAAAAATTAAAACAACGAACTAGGAGTAATGAGACATAAACTTATGGGGGGTTTTCCTGGCACATTCCATCCAAATTGAAAACCTAGGCAGACAACTTCCAGAACGGCTCTGCTGCCCTAGTACCCAGATTTGGGAATCGAGAAATGCTGCATCCTTGTGGCCGTTTCCCACAACAGCAGCTTTGAACCCACTGCAAAAGGTCACTAATTATTCACCAATTGCAGGTCTGTAAATGACACCGGCCCTCCAAAAAATACTGAGGTCGAAAATCGACCAAAAAATTCTAGAGTGCAACCTTCCAAAAAGAAAATTTGAAGAGGTATATTACACTCACACTTTCTTTCTTTTTTCTTTTAACAGAAAAGTAAAAGGCGTGGAAAAATGATGAATTGTAGGAATTTTTACAGACATGTAAACCCAAATTACAAAAACCTGTCAGCTCACACCAGTCAGAATGGCCATCAACAAAAATGCTGCAAACTAGAAATGCTGACGTGATTGTGGAGAAATGCGTACCCTCGATTCTAAGGGGGACGTGGTAAGAGCCACTAATGAAAGCACAATTGAGGTGCCTTGAAAAGGTAAACGTTGAGCTACCATACCAGTCAATCAATCATACCCACTGCTGGGTCTATCCCCTGAGAAAAGGAAAATCAAAAATCACAGGCTGGCAATCCTGCACTCCAGCAATATTTACCATAGGCAACACTTGGAAGCAACGAAAATGTCCATCAACAGAGGAATGCACCAAGAAGAAGTGGTCCATGTACACATGGAATATTAGCCATGGAAAACATTGAAGCACTGCTCTTTGAGGCACCATAGATGAGCCTGGAGATAATCACAAAACATGAAGTAGGTCGGAAAGCAAAACACCTATATCCTATATTATCACTTATGGCATTATCTAATAACTGGCACAGATGAACGTATTTCCAAAGAGAAAGACACTCACAGGCTGAGAAAACAAACTATGCTCATCTGAAAGGAAAGGAGGGGGGAAATTGAGAAATGAAGATTAGTGTTACTATACATATACAAATACATATTTTGTACATGTATCAAAAAGTCCGAACATATAGCAAGGGAGGTTGACGGAACACTGTAATATTTTACATGGGAAGAGGATCTGTACATTAATAGACATACATAATGTACAAATGAACCAGATTGTGTACACCTAGGATAAACAATATTCTAAACTTTACCCAGATTAAAAAACTTTTAAAAACCAAGAAGAAGTAATGAGACATAAACTTATGGGGATTTCTCCTGGCAAATTCCATTCTAATTTACAACCTAGGACAATGACTTCCAGAAAGGCTCTGCTGCCCTAGTACCCAGATTGGGGAATGGAGAAATGCTACCTCCTTGTGGCCGTTTCCCACAACAGCAGGTTTGAACCCACTGCGAAAGGTCACTAAATTTTCACCAACTTGCAGTTCTGTAAATGACACCTGCCCTCCAGAAAATTTCTGGGGTCAAAAATCGACCAAAAAATTCAAAAGAGGGCAACCTTCGAAGAAGACAATTTCAAGAGCTACATTGTACTCACGGTTTTTTCTTTTAAGAGAAAAGAGAACGATGTAGGAATATGATGAATTTTAAAAAATTTAATGACAGGCATACCCATATTACAAAAACCTATCAGCTCACAGCAGTCAGAATGGCCATTAGGAAAAATGCTGCAAAAAATAAACGGTGAAGGGAGTGTGGAGAAATGCGTACCCTCGGTTGTAAGGGGGGGCATGTAAAGAGCCACTAATGAAAACACAGTGTAGGTGCTTTGAAAAGGGAAACATTGAGCTACCAGTCAATCAATCACAACCACTGCTTGGCCTATCACCTGAGAAAATGAGAATCAAAAAGTCACAGGCTGGCAAACCTGTACGCCAGCAAGATTTACCATAGCCAGCACTTGGAAGCAATGAAAATGTCCATCAACCGAGGAATGCACCAAGAAGAAGTGGTCCACGTACACAATGGAATATTACTCTAATAATAAATATAAATGAAATTTAAAAACAAACAAAAGCAAGGAGACATCAACATTTGTGGGTTTATCCGGGCACATGGCACTCTAACTTATAACCGAAGAACACCACTGGCCGGTAGGTCTGTTTCCCTAGTACCAGCAAGGGGAACGTAGAAAGGCTGCCGCTCTCTGGCCGTTACCTGCAAAAGCAGGTTTAAAGCCTGAGCTAATGGTCACTTCATATGAACAAGTACTGCAGGGCTGTAAATGAAACCTGCCCTCAAAATGTCTTGAGGGAGATAATGGCCAAAATATTTCAAATGGTGACACATACTTTAAGAAAACACTTTGAAGAAATAAGCTCTAATCACAGCTGGAAAAATAAAAAGGACATGTCTTAAAGATCAATTTCAACGCATTATGAGACACATGCAAATTCAACCACAAAGAGGTATCAGCTCACACCACTCAGAATAACCATCAGCAAAAACTACAAAGAATAAATCCTGAAGGAGCTGGGAAGAAATACATACCCTCCACTTTAAGTGGGACGTAACCTGGAAAGAGCCACTAAGGAGAACAGAATAGAGGTGCCTGTAAAAGGTAAACATTGAGCTACCATATGTTCCAGCAGACCTATTCCTGGACCTATAAACTAAGAAGACAGAATTGGAAGGACACAGGCACGCAAATCTGCATTGCATAGTATTACAGTAGCCAAGATATGGAAGTAACCAAAAAGTCCACCGACAGATGGGTGGACAAAGAAGAACTGCTACCTGTACAGATGGAATATGAGCTAGTGAAAAAAATGAAACGATGCCATTTCCAGCACCACAGATGAGTCTAGAAGTAATCACGCAACTTGGAGTAAGTGAGAAAGCGAAAAACACATATCCTATCGTATCACATATAGGTGTTACCTAAAAAATGATACAAACAAAGATATTTCCACAGAGAAACACTTTCATAGATTCATTAAAAAACTTATGGTTCACCAAATGGACAGGTGTGAGGATTGGATACATTACCATATTGAGGTTAACAGAGAGATACAAACACATGTGAAATATAGAATCACCAAAGACCTACGCAATACCAAGAGAAGACTACTCAACATTGTGTCATAACCTACATGGGAAAAGGATCCGAAGAAGAATAGATATATGTATATGTGTGAAAGAACCACATCTTGCACACCTAGAACAAACAAAACATTGTAATCAAGTTTGCTGTGAGAAAAAATAAAAATTAAGTTAAAAATACCAACAAGAAGTAAGGAGACATAAACTTAAAGGGCTTTTTCCTCGCACATTCCATTCTAATTTACAACCTAGAACACCACTTCCAGTAAGGCTCTGTTGCCCTAGTAACCAGATTTGGTAAAGGAGAAATGCTGCCGCCTTGTGGCCGATTCCCGCAAGAGCAGCTTTTAACCCCCAGCTAATGGTCACTTACCATTCACAAGGACTCAGGGCTGTAAAGGACACCTGCCCTCAAAATTGTGCTGAGGTAGGGAATGGATAAAAAAATTCAAAACAGGCAAAATGTTCACGAAGATAGTATGAAGAGGTAAGTTTTACTCACTCTCTTTTTAAAAAAAGGAAAATGGATAAAAGCTCAGCCTCAGGAAGTATTAGACTCATGCAATCTAATCTACAAAAAGTTTTCAACTCACACCAGTCGACTGACCATTGGCAAAAAGTCTACAAACAATAAATGCTGAAGAGGTTTAAGAGAACTGTGTACCCTCTAGCTGCTGGTGAGATGTAAAAGGGTTAAACGCTAATAATGAGAACAGAAAGAAGCTGCGTTGAAAAGAAAAATTGAGGTACCATTCAATCCAGCAGGCGCACCAAAGGGCCTCTCACCTGAGAAGACCAGAATGAAGAAGACCCGGGCTGCAAAAGCTGCACTGCAGCCTTATTCACAATAGACAAGACAGTGAAGCAACCAAAATGTCCATCAACAGACGAAAGGATAAAGAAGAAGTGGTCCATGTACACAATGAATACTAGCCATGGAAAACAATGAAACACTGCTCTTTGAGGCACCATAGATGATCTTGGAGATAATCACAGAACATGAGGTAAGTCAGAAAGGAAAAGTCCTATAACCTATGATATCACTTATAGGCGTTATCTAATAACTGACACAAATGAACATATTTCCACAGAGAAAGGCAATCACAGACTTATTAAAAAAAAAACTATGCTTATCTAAAAGGAAAGGTGGGGGGAATGGATACATGAAGATTAGCGTTACCATATGTATACAAATACATATTATATACATATATCAAAAAGACCGACCATATAGCAAGGAAGGATTACGGAACACTCTGTAATAATTTACACGGGAAGAGGATCTCTACATAAATAGGTATATATGATATGTAGATGAACCAGAGTGTGTACACCTTGGACAAGCAACATTCTAACCATTACCCGAATTGAAAAAATTAAAACAACGAACTAGGAGTAATGAGACATAAACTTATGGGGGGTTTTCCTGGCACATTCCATCCAAATTGAAAACCTAGGCAGACAACTTCCAGAACGGCTCTGCTGCCCTAGTACCCAGATTTGGGAATCGAGAAATGCTGCATCCTTGTGGCCGTTTCCCACAACAGCAGCTTTGAACCCACTGCAAAAGGTCACTAATTATTCACCAATTGCAGGTCTGTAAATGACACCGGCCCTCCAAAAAATACTGAGGTCGAAAATCGACCAAAAAATTCTAGAGTGCAACCTTCCAAAAAGAAAATTTGAAGAGGTATATTACACTCACACTTTCTTTCTTTTTTCTTTTAACAGAAAAGTAAAAGGCGTGGAAAAATGATGAATTGTAGGAATTTTTACAGACATGTAAACCCAAATTACAAAAACCTGTCAGCTCACACCAGTCAGAATGGCCATCAACAAAAATGCTGCAAACTAGAAATGCTGACGTGATTGTGGAGAAATGCGTACCCTCGATTCTAAGGGGGACATGGTAAGAGCCACTAATGAAAGCACAATTGAGGTGCCTTGAAAAGGTAAACGTTGAGCTACCATACCAGTCAATCAATCATACCCACTGCTGGGTCTATCCCCTGAGAAAAGGAAAATCAAAAATCACAGGCTGGCAATCCTGCACTCCAGCAATATTTACCATAGGCAACACTTGGAAGCAACGAAAATGTCCATCAACAGAGGAATGCACCAAGAAGAAGTGGTCCATGTACACATGGAATATTAGCCATGGAAAACATTGAAGCACTGCTCTTTGAGGCACCATAGATGAGCCTGGAGATAATCACAAAACATGAAGTAGGTCGGAAAGCAAAACACCTATATCCTATATTATCACTTATGGCATTATCTAATAACTGGCACAGATGAACGTATTTCCAAAGAGAAAGACCCTCACAGGCTGAGAAAACAAACTATGCTCATCTGAAAGGAAAGGAGGGGGGAAATTGAGAAATGAAGATTAGTGTTACTATACATATACAAATACATATTTTGTACATGTATCAAAAAGACCGAACATATAGCAAGGGAGGTTGACGGAACACTGTAATATTTTACATGGGAAGAGGATCTGTACATTAATAGACATACATAATGTACAAATGAACCAGATTGTGTACACCTAGGATAAACAATATTCTAAACTTTACCCAGATTAAAAAACTTTTAAAAACCAAGAAGAAGTAATGAGACATAAACTTATGGGGATTTCTCCTGGCAAATTCCATTCTAATTTACAACCTAGGACAATGACTTCCAGAAAGGCTCTGCTGCCCTAGTACCCAGATTGGGGAATGGAGAAATGCTACCTCCTTGTGGCCGTTTCCCACAACAGCAGGTTTGAACCCACTGCGAAAGGTCACTAAATTTTCACCAACTTGCAGTTCTGTAAATGACACCTGCCCTCCAGAAAATTTCTGGGGTCAAAAATCGACCAAAAAATTCAAAAGAGGGCAACCTTCGAAGAAGACAATTTCAAGAGCTACATTGTACTCACGGTTTTTTCTTTTAAGAGAAAAGAGAACGATGTAGGAATATGATGAATTTTAAAAAATTTAATGACAGGCATACCCATATTACAAAAACCTATCAGCTCACAGCAGTCAGAATGGCCATTAGGAAAAATGCTGCAAAAAATAAACGGTGAAGGGAGTGTGGAGAAATGCGTACCCTCGGTTGTAAGGGGGGGCATGTAAAGAGCCACTAATGAAAACACAGTGTAGGTGCTTTGAAAAGGGAAACATTGAGCTACCAGTCAATCAATCACAACCACTGCTTGGCCTATCACCTGAGAAAATGAGAATCAAAAAGTCACAGGCTGGCAAACCTGTACGCCAGCAAGATTTACCATAGCCAGCACTTGGAAGCAATGAAAATGTCCATCAACCGAGGAATGCACCAAGAAGAAGTGGTCCACGTACACAATGGAATATTACTCTAATAATAAATATAAATGAAATTTAAAAACAAACAAAAGCAAGGAGACATCAACATTTGTGGGTTTATCCGGGCACATGGCACTCTAACTTATAACCGAAGAACACCACTGGCCGGTAGGTCTGTTTCCCTAGTACCAGCAAGGGGAACGTAGAAAGGCTGCCGCTCTCTGGCCGTTACCTGCAAAAGCAGGTTTAAAGCCTGAGCTAATGGTCACTTCATATGAACAAGTACTGCAGGGCTGTAAATGAAACCTGCCCTCAAAATGTCTTGAGGGAGATAATGGCCAAAATATTTCAAATGGTGACACATACTTTAAGAAAACACTTTGAAGAAATAAGCTCTAATCACAGCTGGAAAAATAAAAAGGACATGTCTTAAAGATCAATTTCAACGCATTATGAGACACATGCAAATTCAACCACAAAGAGGTATCAGCTCACACCACTCAGAATAACCATCAGCAAAAACTACAAAGAATAAATCCTGAAGGAGCTGGGAAGAAATACATACCCTCCACTTTAAGTGGGACGTAACCTGGAAAGAGCCACTAAGGAGAACAGAATAGAGGTGCCTTTAAAAGGTAAACATTGAGCTACCATATGTTCCAGCAGACCTATTCCTGGACCTATAAACTAAGAAGACAGAATTGGAAGGACACAGGCACGCAAATCTGCATTGCATAGTATTACAGTAGCCAAGATATGGAAGTAACCAAAAAGTCCACCGACAGATGGGTGGACAAAGAAGAACTGCTACCTGTACAGATGGAATATGAGCTAGTGAAAAAAATGAAACGATGCCATTTCCAGCACCACAGATGAGTCTAGAAGTAATCACGCAACTTGGAGTAAGTGAGAAAGCGAAAAACACATATCCTATCGTATCACATATAGGTGTTACCTAAAAAATGATACAAACAAAGATATTTCCACAGAGAAACACTTTCATAGATTCATTAAAAAACTTATGGTTCACCAAATGGACAGGTGTGAGGATTGGATACATTACCATATTGAGGTTAACAGAGAGATACAAACACATGTGAAATATAGAATCACCAAAGACCTACGCAATACCAAGAGAAGACTACTCAACATTGTGTCATAACCTACATGGGAAAAGGATCCGAAGAAGAATAGATATATGTATATGTGTGAAAGAACCACATCTTGCACACCTAGAACAAACAAAACATTGTAATCAAGTTTGCTGTGAGAAAAAATAAAAATTAAGTTAAAAATACCAACAAGAAGTAAGGAGACATAAACTTAAAGGGCTTTTTCCTCGCACATTCCATTCTAATTTACAACCTAGAACACCACTTCCAGTAAGGCTCTGTTGCCCTAGTAACCAGATTTGGTAAAGGAGAAATGCTGCCGCCTTGTGGCCGATTCCCGCAAGAGCAGCTTTTAACCCCCAGCTAATGGTCACTTACCATTCACAAGGACTCAGGGCTGTAAAGGACACCTGCCCTCAAAATTGTGCTGAGGTAGGGAATGGATAAAAAAATTCAAAACAGGCAAAATGTTCACGAAGATAGTATGAAGAGGTAAGTTTTACTCACTCTCTTTTTAAAAAAAGGAAAATGGATAAAAGCTCAGCCTCAGGAAGTATTAGACTCATGCAATCTAATCTACAAAAAGTTTTCAACTCACACCAGTCGACTGACCATTGGCAAAAAGTCTACAAACAATAAATGCTGAAGAGGTTTAAGAGAACTGTGTACCCTCTAGCTGCTGGTGAGATGTAAAAGGGTTAAACGCTAATAATGAGAACAGAAAGAAGCTGCGTTGAAAAGAAAAATTGAGGTACCATTCAATCCAGCAGGCGCACCAAAGGGCCTCTCACCTGAGAAGACCAGAATGAAGAAGACCCGGGCTGCAAAAGCTGCACTGCAGCCTTATTCACAATAGACAAGACAGTGAAGCAACCAAAATGTCCATCAACAGACGAAAGGATAAAGAAGAAGTGGTCCATGTACACAATGAATACTAGCCATGGAAAACAATGAAACACTGCTCTTTGAGGCACCATAGATGATCTTGGAGATAATCACAGAACATGAGGTAAGTCAGAAAGGAAAAGTCCTATAACCTATGATATCACTTATAGGCGTTATCTAATAACTGACACAAATGAACATATTTCCACAGAGAAAGGCAATCACAGACTTATTAAAAAAAAAAACTATGCTTATCTAAAAGGAAAGGTGGGGGGAATGGATACATGAAGATTAGCGTTACCATATGTATACAAATACATATTATATACATATATCAAAAAGACCGACCATATAGCAAGGAAGGATTACGGAACACTCTGTAATAATTTACACGGGAAGAGGATCTCTACATAAATAGGTATATATGATATGTAGATGAACCAGAGTGTGTACACCTTGGACAAGCAACATTCTAACCATTACCCCAATTGAAAAAATTAAAACAACGAACTAGGAGTAATGAGACATAAACTTATGGGGGGTTTTCCTGGCACATTCCATCCAAATTGAAAACCTAGGCAGACAACTTCCAGAACGGCTCTGCTGCCCTAGTACCCAGATTTGGGAATCGAGAAATGCTGCATCCTTGTGGCCGTTTCCCACAACAGCAGCTTTGAACCCACTGCAAAAGGTCACTAATTATTCACCAATTGCAGGTCTGTAAATGACACCGGCCCTCCAAAAAATACTGAGGTCGAAAATCGACCAAAAAATTCTAGAGTGCAACCTTCCAAAAAGAAAATTTGAAGAGGTATATTACACTCACACTTTCTTTCTTTTTTCTTTTAACAGAAAAGTAAAAGGCGTGGAAAAATGATGAATTGTAGGAATTTTTACAGACATGTAAACCCAAATTACAAAAACCTGTCAGCTCACACCAGTCAGAATGGCCATCAACAAAAATGCTGCAAACTAGAAATGCTGACGTGATTGTGGAGAAATGCGTACCCTCGATTCTAAGGGGGACGTGGTAAGAGCCACTAATGAAAGCACAATTGAGGTGCCTTGAAAAGGTAAACGTTGAGCTACCATACCAGTCAATCAATCATACCCACTGCTGGGTCTATCCCCTGAGAAAAGGAAAATCAAAAATCACAGGCTGGCAATCCTGCACTCCAGCAATATTTACCATAGGCAACACTTGGAAGCAACGAAAATGTCCATCAACAGAGGAATGCACCAAGAAGAAGTGGTCCATGTACACATGGAATATTAGCCATGGAAAACATTGAAGCACTGCTCTTTGAGGCACCATAGATGAGCCTGGAGATAATCACAAAACATGAAGTAGGTCGGAAAGCAAAACACCTATATCCTATATTATCACTTATGGCATTATCTAATAACTGGCACAGATGAACGTATTTCCAAAGAGAAAGACACTCACAGGCTGAGAAAACAAACTATGCTCATCTGAAAGGAAAGGAGGGGGGAAATTGAGAAATGAAGATTAGTGTTACTATACATATACAAATACATATTTTGTACATGTATCAAAAAGACCGAACATATAGCAAGGGAGGTTGACGGAACACTGTAATATTTTACATGGGAAGAGGATCTGTACATTAATAGACATACATAATGTACAAATGAACCAGATTGTGTACACCTAGGATAAACAATATTCTAAACTTTACCCAGATTAAAAAACTTTTAAAAACCAAGAAGAAGTAATGAGACATAAACTTATGGGGATTTCTCCTGGCAAATTCCATTCTAATTTACAACCTAGGACAATGACTTCCAGAAAGGCTCTGCTGCCCTAGTACCCAGATTGGGGAATGGAGAAATGCTACCTCCTTGTGGCCGTTTCCCACAACAGCAGGTTTGAACCCACTGCGAAAGGTCACTAAATTTTCACCAACTTGCAGTTCTGTAAATGACACCTGCCCTCCAGAAAATTTCTGGGGTCAAAAATCGACCAAAAAATTCAAAAGAGGGCAACCTTCGAAGAAGACAATTTCAAGAGCTACATTGTACTCACGGTTTTTTCTTTTAAGAGAAAAGAGAACGATGTAGGAATATGATGAATTTTAAAAAATTTAATGACAGGCATACCCATATTACAAAAACCTATCAGCTCACAGCAGTCAGAATGGCCATTAGGAAAAATGCTGCAAAAAATAAACGGTGAAGGGAGTGTGGAGAAATGCGTACCCTCGGTTGTAAGGGGGGGCATGTAAAGAGCCACTAATGAAAACACAGTGTAGGTGCTTTGAAAAGGGAAACATTGAGCTACCAGTCAATCAATCACAACCACTGCTTGGCCTATCACCTGAGAAAATGAGAATCAAAAAGTCACAGGCTGGCAAACCTGTACGCCAGCAAGATTTACCATAGCCAGCACTTGGAAGCAATGAAAATGTCCATCAACCGAGGAATGCACCAAGAAGAAGTGGTCCACGTACACAATGGAATATTACTCTAATAATAAATATAAATGAAATTTAAAAACAAACAAAAGCAAGGAGACATCAACATTTGTGGGTTTATCCGGGCACATGGCACTCTAACTTATAACCGAAGAACACCACTGGCCGGTAGGTCTGTTTCCCTAGTACCAGCAAGGGGAACGTAGAAAGGCTGCCGCTCTCTGGCCGTTACCTGCAAAAGCAGGTTTAAAGCCTGAGCTAATGGTCACTTCATATGAACAAGTACTGCAGGGCTGTAAATGAAACCTGCCCTCAAAATGTCTTGAGGGAGATAATGGCCAAAATATTTCAAATGGTGACACATACTTTAAGAAAACACTTTGAAGAAATAAGCTCTAATCACAGCTGGAAAAATAAAAAGGACATGTCTTAAAGATCAATTTCAACGCATTATGAGACACATGCAAATTCAACCACAAAGAGGTATCAGCTCACACCACTCAGAATAACCATCAGCAAAAACTACAAAGAATAAATCCTGAAGGAGCTGGGAAGAAATACATACCCTCCACTTTAAGTGGGACGTAACCTGGAAAGAGCCACTAAGGAGAACAGAATAGAGGTGCCTTTAAAAGGTAAACATTGAGCTACCATATGTTCCAGCAGACCTATTCCTGGACCTATAAACTAAGAAGACAGAATTGGAAGGACACAGGCACGCAAATCTGCATTGCATAGTATTACAGTAGCCAAGATATGGAAGTAACCAAAAAGTCCACCGACAGATGGGTGGACAAAGAAGAACTGCTACCTGTACAGATGGAATATGAGCTAGTGAAAAAAATGAAACGATGCCATTTCCAGCACCACAGATGAGTCTAGAAGTAATCACGCAACTTGGAGTAAGTGAGAAAGCGAAAAACACATATCCTATCGTATCACATATAGGTGTTACCTAAAAAATGATACAAACAAAGATATTTCCACAGAGAAACACTTTCATAGATTCATTAAAAAACTTATGGTTCACCAAATGGACAGGTGTGAGGATTGGATACATTACCATATTGAGGTTAACAGAGAGATACAAACACATGTGAAATATAGAATCACCAAAGACCTACGCAATACCAAGAGAAGACTACTCAACATTGTGTCATAACCTACATGGGAAAAGGATCCGAAGAAGAATAGATATATGTATATGTGTGAAAGAACCACATCTTGCACACCTAGAACAAACAAAACATTGTAATCAAGTTTGCTGTGAGAAAAAATAAAAATTAAGTTAAAAATACCAACAAGAAGTAAGGAGACATAAACTTAAAGGGCTTTTTCCTCGCACATTCCATTCTAATTTACAACCTAGAACACCACTTCCAGTAAGGCTCTGTTGCCCTAGTAACCAGATTTGGTAAAGGAGAAATGCTGCCGCCTTGTGGCCGATTCCCGCAAGAGCAGCTTTTAACCCCCAGCTAATGGTCACTTACCATTCACAAGGACTCAGGGCTGTAAAGGACACCTGCCCTCAAAATTGTGCTGAGGTAGGGAATGGATAAAAAAATTCAAAACAGGCAAAATGTTCACGAAGATAGTATGAAGAGGTAAGTTTTACTCACTCTCTTTTTAAAAAAAGGAAAATGGATAAAAGCTCAGCCTCAGGAAGTATTAGACTCATGCAATCTAATCTACAAAAAGTTTTCAACTCACACCAGTCGACTGACCATTGGCAAAAAGTCTACAAACAATAAATGCTGAAGAGGTTTAAGAGAACTGTGTACCCTCTAGCTGCTGGTGAGATGTAAAAGGGTTAAACGCTAATAATGAGAACAGAAAGAAGCTGCGTTGAAAAGAAAAATTGAGGTACCATTCAATCCAGCAGGCGCACCAAAGGGCCTCTCACCTGAGAAGACCAGAATGAAGAAGACCCGGGCTGCAAAAGCTGCACTGCAGCCTTATTCACAATAGACAAGACAGTGAAGCAACCAAAATGTCCATCAACAGACGAAAGGATAAAGAAGAAGTGGTCCATGTACACAATGAATACTAGCCATGGAAAACAATGAAACACTGCTCTTTGAGGCACCATAGATGATCTTGGAGATAATCACAGAACATGAGGTAAGTCAGAAAGGAAAAGTCCTATAACCTATGATATCACTTATAGGCGTTATCTAATAACTGACACAAATGAACATATTTCCACAGAGAAAGGCAATCACAGACTTATTAAAAAAAAAACTATGCTTATCTAAAAGGAAAGGTGGGGGGAATGGATACATGAAGATTAGCGTTACCATATGTATACAAATACATATTATATACATATATCAAAAAGACCGACCATATAGCAAGGAAGGATTACGGAACACTCTGTAATAATTTACACGGGAAGAGGATCTCTACATAAATAGGTATATATGATATGTAGATGAACCAGAGTGTGTACACCTTGGACAAGCAACATTCTAACCATTACCCCAATTGAAAAAATTAAAACAACGAACTAGGAGTAATGAGACATAAACTTATGGGGGGTTTTCCTGGCACATTCCATCCAAATTGAAAACCTAGGCAGACAACTTCCAGAACGGCTCTGCTGCCCTAGTACCCAGATTTGGGAATCGAGAAATGCTGCATCCTTGTGGCCGTTTCCCACAACAGCAGCTTTGAACCCACTGCAAAAGGTCACTAATTATTCACCAATTGCAGGTCTGTAAATGACACCGGCCCTCCAAAAAATACTGAGGTCGAAAATCGACCAAAAAATTCTAGAGTGCAACCTTCCAAAAAGAAAATTTGAAGAGGTATATTACACTCACACTTTCTTTCTTTTTTCTTTTAACAGAAAAGTAAAAGGCGTGGAAAAATGATGAATTGTAGGAATTTTTACAGACATGTAAACCCAAATTACAAAAACCTGTCAGCTCACACCAGTCAGAATGGCCATCAACAAAAATGCTGCAAACTAGAAATGCTGACGTGATTGTGGAGAAATGCGTACCCTCGATTCTAAGGGGGACATGGTAAGAGCCACTAATGAAAGCACAATTGAGGTGCCTTGAAAAGGTAAACGTTGAGCTACCATACCAGTCAATCAATCATACCCACTGCTGGGTCTATCCCCTGAGAAAAGGAAAATCAAAAATCACAGGCTGGCAATCCTGCACTCCAGCAATATTTACCATAGGCAACACTTGGAAGCAACGAAAATGTCCATCAACAGAGGAATGCACCAAGAAGAAGTGGTCCATGTACACATGGAATATTAGCCATGGAAAACATTGAAGCACTGCTCTTTGAGGCACCATAGATGAGCCTGGAGATAATCACAAAACATGAAGTAGGTCGGAAAGCAAAACACCTATATCCTATATTATCACTTATGGCATTATCTAATAACTGGCACAGATGAACGTATTTCCAAAGAGAAAGACCCTCACAGGCTGAGAAAACAAACTATGCTCATCTGAAAGGAAAGGAGGGGGGAAATTGAGAAATGAAGATTAGTGTTACTATACATATACAAATACATATTTTGTACATGTATCAAAAAGACCGAACATATAGCAAGGGAGGTTGACGGAACACTGTAATATTTTACATGGGAAGAGGATCTGTACATTAATAGACATACATAATGTACAAATGAACCAGATTGTGTACACCTAGGATAAACAATATTCTAAACTTTACCCAGATTAAAAAACTTTTAAAAACCAAGAAGAAGTAATGAGACATAAACTTCTGGGGATTTCTCCTGGCAAATTCCATTCTAATTTACAACCTAGGACAATGACTTCCAGAAAGGCTCTGCTGCCCTAGTACCCAGATTGGGGAATGGAGAAATGCTACCTCCTTGTGGCCGTTTCCCACAACAGCAGGTTTGAACCCACTGCGAAAGGTCACTAAATTTTCACCAACTTGCAGTTCTGTAAATGACACCTGCCCTCCAGAAAATTTCTGGGGTCAAAAATCGACCAAAAAATTCAAAAGAGGGCAACCTTCGAAGAAGACAATTTCAAGAGCTACATTGTACTCACGGTTTTTTCTTTTAAGAGAAAAGAGAACGATGTAGGAATATGATGAATTTTAAAAAATTTAATGACAGGCATACCCATATTACAAAAACCTATCAGCTCACAGCAGTCAGAATGGCCATTAGGAAAAATGCTGCAAAAAATAAACGGTGAAGGGAGTGTGGAGAAATGCGTACCCTCGGTTGTAAGGGGGGGCATGTAAAGAGCCACTAATGAAAACACAGTGTAGGTGCTTTGAAAAGGGAAACATTGAGCTACCAGTCAATCAATCACAACCACTGCTTGGCCTATCACCTGAGAAAATGAGAATCAAAAAGTCACAGGCTGGCAAACCTGTACGCCAGCAAGATTTACCATAGCCAGCACTTGGAAGCAATGAAAATGTCCATCAACCGAGGAATGCACCAAGAAGAAGTGGTCCACGTACACAATGGAATATTACTCTAATAATAAATATAAATGAAATTTAAAAACAAACAAAAGCAAGGAGACATCAACATTTGTGGGTTTATCCGGGCACATGGCACTCTAACTTATAACCGAAGAACACCACTGGCCGGTAGGTCTGTTTCCCTAGTACCAGCAAGGGGAACGTAGAAAGGCTGCCGCTCTCTGGCCGTTACCTGCAAAAGCAGGTTTAAAGCCTGAGCTAATGGTCACTTCATATGAACAAGTACTGCAGGGCTGTAAATGAAACCTGCCCTCAAAATGTCTTGAGGGAGATAATGGCCAAAATATTTCAAATGGTGACACATACTTTAAGAAAACACTTTGAAGAAATAAGCTCTAATCACAGCTGGAAAAATAAAAAGGACATGTCTTAAAGATCAATTTCAACGCATTATGAGACACATGCAAATTCAACCACAAAGAGGTATCAGCTCACACCACTCAGAATAACCATCAGCAAAAACTACAAAGAATAAATCCTGAAGGAGCTGGGAAGAAATACATACCCTCCACTTTAAGTGGGACGTAACCTGGAAAGAGCCACTAAGGAGAACAGAATAGAGGTGCCTTTAAAAGGTAAACATTGAGCTACCATATGTTCCAGCAGACCTATTCCTGGACCTATAAACTAAGAAGACAGAATTGGAAGGACACAGGCACGCAAATCTGCATTGCATAGTATTACAGTAGCCAAGATATGGAAGTAACCAAAAAGTCCACCGACAGATGGGTGGACAAAGAAGAACTGCTACCTGTACAGATGGAATATGAGCTAGTGAAAAAAATGAAACGATGCCATTTCCAGCACCACAGATGAGTCTAGAAGTAATCACGCAACTTGGAGTAAGTGAGAAAGCGAAAAACACATATCCTATCGTATCACATATAGGTGTTACCTAAAAAATGATACAAACAAAGATATTTCCACAGAGAAACACTTTCATAGATTCATTAAAAAACTTATGGTTCACCAAATGGACAGGTGTGAGGATTGGATACATTACCATATTGAGGTTAACAGAGAGATACAAACACATGTGAAATATAGAATCACCAAAGACCTACGCAATACCAAGAGAAGACTACTCAACATTGTGTCATAACCTACATGGGAAAAGGATCCGAAGAAGAATAGATATATGTATATGTGTGAAAGAACCACATCTTGCACACCTAGAACAAACAAAACATTGTAATCAAGTTTGCTGTGAGAAAAAATAAAAATTAAGTTAAAAATACCAACAAGAAGTAAGGAGACATAAACTTAAAGGGCTTTTTCCTCGCACATTCCATTCTAATTTACAACCTAGAACACCACTTCCAGTAAGGCTCTGTTGCCCTAGTAACCAGATTTGGTAAAGGAGAAATGCTGCCGCCTTGTGGCCGATTCCCGCAAGAGCAGCTTTTAACCCCCAGCTAATGGTCACTTACCATTCACAAGGACTCAGGGCTGTAAAGGACACCTGCCCTCAAAATTGTGCTGAGGTAGGGAATGGATAAAAAAATTCAAAACAGGCAAAATGTTCACGAAGATAGTATGAAGAGGTAAGTTTTACTCACTCTCTTTTTAAAAAAAGGAAAATGGATAAAAGCTCAGCCTCAGGAAGTATTAGACTCATGCAATCTAATCTACAAAAAGTTTTCAACTCACACCAGTCGACTGACCATTGGCAAAAAGTCTACAAACAATAAATGCTGAAGAGGTTTAAGAGAACTGTGTACCCTCTAGCTGCTGGTGAGATGTAAAAGGGTTAAACGCTAATAATGAGAACAGAAAGAAGCTGCGTTGAAAAGAAAAATTGAGGTACCATTCAATCCAGCAGGCGCACCAAAGGGCCTCTCACCTGAGAAGACCAGAATGAAGAAGACCCGGGCTGCAAAAGCTGCACTGCAGCCTTATTCACAATAGACAAGACAGTGAAGCAACCAAAATGTCCATCAACAGACGAAAGGATAAAGAAGAAGTGGTCCATGTACACAATGAATACTAGCCATGGAAAACAATGAAACACTGCTCTTTGAGGCACCATAGATGATCTTGGAGATAATCACAGAACATGAGGTAAGTCAGAAAGGAAAAGTCCTATAACCTATGATATCACTTATAGGCGTTATCTAATAACTGACACAAATGAACATATTTCCACAGAGAAAGGCAATCACAGACTTATTAAAAAAAAAAACTATGCTTATCTAAAAGGAAAGGTGGGGGGAATGGATACATGAAGATTAGCGTTACCATATGTATACAAATACATATTATATACATATATCAAAAAGACCGACCATATAGCAAGGAAGGATTACGGAACACTCTGTAATAATTTACACGGGAAGAGGATCTCTACATAAATAGGTATATATGATATGTAGATGAACCAGAGTGTGTACACCTTGGACAAGCAACATTCTAACCATTACCCCAATTGAAAAAATTAAAACAACGAACTAGGAGTAATGAGACATAAACTTATGGGGGGTTTTCCTGGCACATTCCATCCAAATTGAAAACCTAGGCAGACAACTTCCAGAACGGCTCTGCTGCCCTAGTACCCAGATTTGGGAATCGAGAAATGCTGCATCCTTGTGGCCGTTTCCCACAACAGCAGCTTTGAACCCACTGCAAAAGGTCACTAATTATTCACCAATTGCAGGTCTGTAAATGACACCGGCCCTCCAAAAAATACTGAGGTCGAAAATCGACCAAAAAATTCTAGAGTGCAACCTTCCAAAAAGAAAATTTGAAGAGGTATATTACACTCACACTTTCTTTCTTTTTTCTTTTAACAGAAAAGTAAAAGGCGTGGAAAAATGATGAATTGTAGGAATTTTTACAGACATGTAAACCCAAATTACAAAAACCTGTCAGCTCACACCAGTCAGAATGGCCATCAACAAAAATGCTGCAAACTAGAAATGCTGACGTGATTGTGGAGAAATGCGTACCCTCGATTCTAAGGGGGACGTGGTAAGAGCCACTAATGAAAGCACAATTGAGGTGCCTTGAAAAGGTAAACGTTGAGCTACCATACCAGTCAATCAATCATACCCACTGCTGGGTCTATCCCCTGAGAAAAGGAAAATCAAAAATCACAGGCTGGCAATCCTGCACTCCAGCAATATTTACCATAGGCAACACTTGGAAGCAACGAAAATGTCCATCAACAGAGGAATGCACCAAGAAGAAGTGGTCCATGTACACATGGAATATTAGCCATGGAAAACATTGAAGCACTGCTCTTTGAGGCACCATAGATGAGCCTGGAGATAATCACAAAACATGAAGTAGGTCGGAAAGCAAAACACCTATATCCTATATTATCACTTATGGCATTATCTAATAACTGGCACAGATGAACGTATTTCCAAAGAGAAAGACACTCACAGGCTGAGAAAACAAACTATGCTCATCTGAAAGGAAAGGAGGGGGGAAATTGAGAAATGAAGATTAGTGTTACTATACATATACAAATACATATTTTGTACATGTATCAAAAAGACCGAACATATAGCAAGGGAGGTTGACGGAACACTGTAATATTTTACATGGGAAGAGGATCTGTACATTAATAGACATACATAATGTACAAATGAACCAGATTGTGTACACCTAGGATAAACAATATTCTAAACTTTACCCAGATTAAAAAACTTTTAAAAACCAAGAAGAAGTAATGAGACATAAACTTATGGGGATTTCTCCTGGCAAATTCCATTCTAATTTACAACCTAGGACAATGACTTCCAGAAAGGCTCTGCTGCCCTAGTACCCAGATTGGGGAATGGAGAAATGCTACCTCCTTGTGGCCGTTTCCCACAACAGCAGGTTTGAACCCACTGCGAAAGGTCACTAAATTTTCACCAACTTGCAGTTCTGTAAATGACACCTGCCCTCCAGAAAATTTCTGGGGTCAAAAATCGACCAAAAAATTCAAAAGAGGGCAACCTTCGAAGAAGACAATTTCAAGAGCTACATTGTACTCACGGTTTTTTCTTTTAAGAGAAAAGAGAACGATGTAGGAATATGATGAATTTTAAAAAATTTAATGACAGGCATACCCATATTACAAAAACCTATCAGCTCACAGCAGTCAGAATGGCCATTAGGAAAAATGCTGCAAAAAATAAACGGTGAAGGGAGTGTGGAGAAATGCGTACCCTCGGTTGTAAGGGGGGGCATGTAAAGAGCCACTAATGAAAACACAGTGTAGGTGCTTTGAAAAGGGAAACATTGAGCTACCAGTCAATCAATCACAACCACTGCTTGGCCTATCACCTGAGAAAATGAGAATCAAAAAGTCACAGGCTGGCAAACCTGTACGCCAGCAAGATTTACCATAGCCAGCACTTGGAAGCAATGAAAATGTCCATCAACCGAGGAATGCACCAAGAAGAAGTGGTCCACGTACACAATGGAATATTACTCTAATAATAAATATAAATGAAATTTAAAAACAAACAAAAGCAAGGAGACATCAACATTTGTGGGTTTATCCGGGCACATGGCACTCTAACTTATAACCGAAGAACACCACTGGCCGGTAGGTCTGTTTCCCTAGTACCAGCAAGGGGAACGTAGAAAGGCTGCCGCTCTCTGGCCGTTACCTGCAAAAGCAGGTTTAAAGCCTGAGCTAATGGTCACTTCATATGAACAAGTACTGCAGGGCTGTAAATGAAACCTGCCCTCAAAATGTCTTGAGGGAGATAATGGCCAAAATATTTCAAATGGTGACACATACTTTAAGAAAACACTTTGAAGAAATAAGCTCTAATCACAGCTGGAAAAATAAAAAGGACATGTCTTAAAGATCAATTTCAACGCATTATGAGACACATGCAAATTCAACCACAAAGAGGTATCAGCTCACACCACTCAGAATAACCATCAGCAAAAACTACAAAGAATAAATCCTGAAGGAGCTGGGAAGAAATACATACCCTCCACTTTAAGTGGGACGTAACCTGGAAAGAGCCACTAAGGAGAACAGAATAGAGGTGCCTGTAAAAGGTAAACATTGAGCTACCATATGTTCCAGCAGACCTATTCCTGGACCTATAAACTAAGAAGACAGAATTGGAAGGACACAGGCACGCAAATCTGCATTGCATAGTATTACAGTAGCCAAGATATGGAAGTAACCAAAAAGTCCACCGACAGATGGGTGGACAAAGAAGAACTGCTACCTGTACAGATGGAATATGAGCTAGTGAAAAAAATGAAACGATGCCATTTCCAGCACCACAGATGAGTCTAGAAGTAATCACGCAACTTGGAGTAAGTGAGAAAGCGAAAAACACATATCCTATCGTATCACATATAGGTGTTACCTAAAAAATGATACAAACAAAGATATTTCCACAGAGAAACACTTTCATAGATTCATTAAAAAACTTATGGTTCACCAAATGGACAGGTGTGAGGATTGGATACATTACCATATTGAGGTTAACAGAGAGATACAAACACATGTGAAATATAGAATCACCAAAGACCTACGCAATACCAAGAGAAGACTACTCAACATTGTGTCATAACCTACATGGGAAAAGGATCCGAAGAAGAATAGATATATGTATATGTGTGAAAGAACCACATCTTGCACACCTAGAACAAACAAAACATTGTAATCAAGTTTGCTGTGAGAAAAAATAAAAATTAAGTTAAAAATACCAACAAGAAGTAAGGAGACATAAACTTAAAGGGCTTTTTCCTCGCACATTCCATTCTAATTTACAACCTAGAACACCACTTCCAGTAAGGCTCTGTTGCCCTAGTAACCAGATTTGGTAAAGGAGAAATGCTGCCGCCTTGTGGCCGATTCCCGCAAGAGCAGCTTTTAACCCCCAGCTAATGGTCACTTACCATTCACAAGGACTCAGGGCTGTAAAGGACACCTGCCCTCAAAATTGTGCTGAGGTAGGGAATGGATAAAAAAATTCAAAACAGGCAAAATGTTCACGAAGATAGTATGAAGAGGTAAGTTTTACTCACTCTCTTTTTAAAAAAAGGAAAATGGATAAAAGCTCAGCCTCAGGAAGTATTAGACTCATGCAATCTAATCTACAAAAAGTTTTCAACTCACACCAGTCGACTGACCATTGGCAAAAAGTCTACAAACAATAAATGCTGAAGAGGTTTAAGAGAACTGTGTACCCTCTAGCTGCTGGTGAGATGTAAAAGGGTTAAACGCTAATAATGAGAACAGAAAGAAGCTGCGTTGAAAAGAAAAATTGAGGTACCATTCAATCCAGCAGGCGCACCAAAGGGCCTCTCACCTGAGAAGACCAGAATGAAGAAGACCCGGGCTGCAAAAGCTGCACTGCAGCCTTATTCACAATAGACAAGACAGTGAAGCAACCAAAATGTCCATCAACAGACGAAAGGATAAAGAAGAAGTGGTCCATGTACACAATGAATACTAGCCATGGAAAACAATGAAACACTGCTCTTTGAGGCACCATAGATGATCTTGGAGATAATCACAGAACATGAGGTAAGTCAGAAAGGAAAAGTCCTATAACCTATGATATCACTTATAGGCGTTATCTAATAACTGACACAAATGAACATATTTCCACAGAGAAAGGCAATCACAGACTTATTAAAAAAAAAAAACTATGCTTATCTAAAAGGAAAGGTGGGGGGAATGGATACATGAAGATTAGCGTTACCATATGTATACAAATACATATTATATACATATATCAAAAAGACCGACCATATAGCAAGGAAGGATTACGGAACACTCTGTAATAATTTACACGGGAAGAGGATCTCTACATAAATAGGTATATATGATATGTAGATGAACCAGAGTGTGTACACCTTGGACAAGCAACATTCTAACCATTACCCCAATTGAAAAAATTAAAACAACGAACTAGGAGTAATGAGACATAAACTTATGGGGGGTTTTCCTGGCACATTCCATCCAAATTGAAAACCTAGGCAGACAACTTCCAGAACGGCTCTGCTGCCCTAGTACCCAGATTTGGGAATCGAGAAATGCTGCATCCTTGTGGCCGTTTCCCACAACAGCAGCTTTGAACCCACTGCAAAAGGTCACTAATTATTCACCAATTGCAGGTCTGTAAATGACACCGGCCCTCCAAAAAATACTGAGGTCGAAAATCGACCAAAAAATTCTAGAGTGCAACCTTCCAAAAAGAAAATTTGAAGAGGTATATTACACTCACACTTTCTTTCTTTTTTCTTTTAACAGAAAAGTAAAAGGCGTGGAAAAATGATGAATTGTAGGAATTTTTACAGACATGTAAACCCAAATTACAAAAACCTGTCAGCTCACACCAGTCAGAATGGCCATCAACAAAAATGCTGCAAACTAGAAATGCTGACGTGATTGTGGAGAAATGCGTACCCTCGATTCTAAGGGGGACGTGGTAAGAGCCACTAATGAAAGCACAATTGAGGTGCCTTGAAAAGGTAAACGTTGAGCTACCATACCAGTCAATCAATCATACCCACTGCTGGGTCTATCCCCTGAGAAAAGGAAAATCAAAAATCACAGGCTGGCAATCCTGCACTCCAGCAATATTTACCATAGGCAACACTTGGAAGCAACGAAAATGTCCATCAACAGAGGAATGCACCAAGAAGAAGTGGTCCATGTACACATGGAATATTAGCCATGGAAAACATTGAAGCACTGCTCTTTGAGGCACCATAGATGAGCCTGGAGATAATCACAAAACATGAAGTAGGTCGGAAAGCAAAACACCTATATCCTATATTATCACTTATGGCATTATCTAATAACTGGCACAGATGAACGTATTTCCAAAGAGAAAGACCCTCACAGGCTGAGAAAACAAACTATGCTCATCTGAAAGGAAAGGAGGGGGGAAATTGAGAAATGAAGATTAGTGTTACTATACATATACAAATACATATTTTGTACATGTATCAAAAAGACCGAACATATAGCAAGGGAGGTTGACGGAACACTGTAATATTTTACATGGGAAGAGGATCTGTACATTAATAGACATACATAATGTACAAATGAACCAGATTGTGTACACCTAGGATAAACAATATTCTAAACTTTACCCAGATTAAAAAACTTTTAAAAACCAAGAAGAAGTAATGAGACATAAACTTATGGGGATTTCTCCTGGCAAATTCCATTCTAATTTACAACCTAGGACAATGACTTCCAGAAAGGCTCTGCTGCCCTAGTACCCAGATTGGGGAATGGAGAAATGCTACCTCCTTGTGGCCGTTTCCCACAACAGCAGGTTTGAACCCACTGCGAAAGGTCACTAAATTTTCACCAACTTGCAGTTCTGTAAATGACACCTGCCCTCCAGAAAATTTCTGGGGTCAAAAATCGACCAAAAAATTCAAAAGAGGGCAACCTTCGAAGAAGACAATTTCAAGAGCTACATTGTACTCACGGTTTTTTCTTTTAAGAGAAAAGAGAACGATGTAGGAATATGATGAATTTTAAAAAATTTAATGACAGGCATACCCATATTACAAAAACCTATCAGCTCACAGCAGTCAGAATGGCCATTAGGAAAAATGCTGCAAAAAATAAACGGTGAAGGGAGTG
This sequence comes from Balaenoptera borealis, assembly GCF_965194805.1. Lineage (NCBI taxonomy): Eukaryota > Metazoa > Chordata > Mammalia > Artiodactyla > Balaenopteridae > Balaenoptera > Balaenoptera borealis. The sequence continues at coordinate 43,404,247 of NC_138874.1, forward strand.
TGGAGAAATGCGTACCCTCGGTTGTAAGGGGGGGCATGTAAAGAGCCACTAATGAAAACACAGTGTAGGTGCTTTGAAAAGGGAAACATTGAGCTACCAGTCAATCAATCACAACCACTGCTTGGCCTATCACCTGAGAAAATGAGAATCAAAAAGTCACAGGCTGGCAAACCTGTACGCCAGCAAGATTTACCATAGCCAGCACTTGGAAGCAATGAAAATGTCCATCAACCGAGGAATGCACCAAGAAGAAGTGGTCCACGTACACAATGGAATATTACTCTAATAATAAATATAAATGAAATTTAAAAACAAACAAAAGCAAGGAGACATCAACATTTGTGGGTTTATCCGGGCACATGGCACTCTAACTTATAACCGAAGAACACCACTGGCCGGTAGGTCTGTTTCCCTAGTACCAGCAAGGGGAACGTAGAAAGGCTGCCGCTCTCTGGCCGTTACCTGCAAAAGCAGGTTTAAAGCCTGAGCTAATGGTCACTTCATATGAACAAGTACTGCAGGGCTGTAAATGAAACCTGCCCTCAAAATGTCTTGAGGGAGATAATGGCCAAAATATTTCAAATGGTGACACATACTTTAAGAAAACACTTTGAAGAAATAAGCTCTAATCACAGCTGGAAAAATAAAAAGGACATGTCTTAAAGATCAATTTCAACGCATTATGAGACACATGCAAATTCAACCACAAAGAGGTATCAGCTCACACCACTCAGAATAACCATCAGCAAAAACTACAAAGAATAAATCCTGAAGGAGCTGGGAAGAAATACATACCCTCCACTTTAAGTGGGACGTAACCTGGAAAGAGCCACTAAGGAGAACAGAATAGAGGTGCCTGTAAAAGGTAAACATTGAGCTACCATATGTTCCAGCAGACCTATTCCTGGACCTATAAACTAAGAAGACAGAATTGGAAGGACACAGGCACGCAAATCTGCATTGCATAGTATTACAGTAGCCAAGATATGGAAGTAACCAAAAAGTCCACCGACAGATGGGTGGACAAAGAAGAACTGCTACCTGTACAGATGGAATATGAGCTAGTGAAAAAAATGAAACGATGCCATTTCCAGCACCACAGATGAGTCTAGAAGTAATCACGCAACTTGGAGTAAGTGAGAAAGCGAAAAACACATATCCTATCGTATCACATATAGGTGTTACCTAAAAAATGATACAAACAAAGATATTTCCACAGAGAAACACTTTCATAGATTCATTAAAAAACTTATGGTTCACCAAATGGACAGGTGTGAGGATTGGATACATTACCATATTGAGGTTAACAGAGAGATACAAACACATGTGAAATATAGAATCACCAAAGACCTACGCAATACCAAGAGAAGACTACTCAACATTGTGTCATAACCTACATGGGAAAAGGATCCGAAGAAGAATAGATATATGTATATGTGTGAAAGAACCACATCTTGCACACCTAGAACAAACAAAACATTGTAATCAAGTTTGCTGTGAGAAAAAATAAAAATTAAGTTAAAAATACCAACAAGAAGTAAGGAGACATAAACTTAAAGGGCTTTTTCCTCGCACATTCCATTCTAATTTACAACCTAGAACACCACTTCCAGTAAGGCTCTGTTGCCCTAGTAACCAGATTTGGTAAAGGAGAAATGCTGCCGCCTTGTGGCCGATTCCCGCAAGAGCAGCTTTTAACCCCCAGCTAATGGTCACTTACCATTCACAAGGACTCAGGGCTGTAAAGGACACCTGCCCTCAAAATTGTGCTGAGGTAGGGAATGGATAAAAAAATTCAAAACAGGCAAAATGTTCACGAAGATAGTATGAAGAGGTAAGTTTTACTCACTCTCTTTTTAAAAAAAGGAAAATGGATAAAAGCTCAGCCTCAGGAAGTATTAGACTCATGCAATCTAATCTACAAAAAGTTTTCAACTCACACCAGTCGACTGACCATTGGCAAAAAGTCTACAAACAATAAATGCTGAAGAGGTTTAAGAGAACTGTGTACCCTCTAGCTGCTGGTGAGATGTAAAAGGGTTAAACGCTAATAATGAGAACAGAAAGAAGCTGCGTTGAAAAGAAAAATTGAGGTACCATTCAATCCAGCAGGCGCACCAAAGGGCCTCTCACCTGAGAAGACCAGAATGAAGAAGACCCGGGCTGCAAAAGCTGCACTGCAGCCTTATTCACAATAGACAAGACAGTGAAGCAACCAAAATGTCCATCAACAGACGAAAGGATAAAGAAGAAGTGGTCCATGTACACAATGAATACTAGCCATGGAAAACAATGAAACACTGCTCTTTGAGGCACCATAGATGATCTTGGAGATAATCACAGAACATGAGGTAAGTCAGAAAGGAAAAGTCCTATAACCTATGATATCACTTATAGGCGTTATCTAATAACTGACACAAATGAACATATTTCCACAGAGAAAGGCAATCACAGACTTATTAAAAAAAAAAAACTATGCTTATCTAAAAGGAAAGGTGGGGGGAATGGATACATGAAGATTAGCGTTACCATATGTATACAAATACATATTATATACATATATCAAAAAGACCGACCATATAGCAAGGAAGGATTACGGAACACTCTGTAATAATTTACACGGGAAGAGGATCTCTACATAAATAGGTATATATGATATGTAGATGAACCAGAGTGTGTACACCTTGGACAAGCAACATTCTAACCATTACCCCAATTGAAAAAATTAAAACAACGAACTAGGAGTAATGAGACATAAACTTATGGGGGGTTTTCCTGGCACATTCCATCCAAATTGAAAACCTAGGCAGACAACTTCCAGAACGGCTCTGCTGCCCTAGTACCCAGATTTGGGAATCGAGAAATGCTGCATCCTTGTGGCCGTTTCCCACAACAGCAGCTTTGAACCCACTGCAAAAGGTCACTAATTATTCACCAATTGCAGGTCTGTAAATGACACCGGCCCTCCAAAAAATACTGAGGTCGAAAATCGACCAAAAAATTCTAGAGTGCAACCTTCCAAAAAGAAAATTTGAAGAGGTATATTACACTCACACTTTCTTTCTTTTTTCTTTTAACAGAAAAGTAAAAGGCGTGGAAAAATGATGAATTGTAGGAATTTTTACAGACATGTAAACCCAAATTACAAAAACCTGTCAGCTCACACCAGTCAGAATGGCCATCAACAAAAATGCTGCAAACTAGAAATGCTGACGTGATTGTGGAGAAATGCGTACCCTCGATTCTAAGGGGGACGTGGTAAGAGCCACTAATGAAAGCACAATTGAGGTGCCTTGAAAAGGTAAACGTTGAGCTACCATACCAGTCAATCAATCATACCCACTGCTGGGTCTATCCCCTGAGAAAAGGAAAATCAAAAATCACAGGCTGGCAATCCTGCACTCCAGCAATATTTACCATAGGCAACACTTGGAAGCAACGAAAATGTCCATCAACAGAGGAATGCACCAAGAAGAAGTGGTCCATGTACACATGGAATATTAGCCATGGAAAACATTGAAGCACTGCTCTTTGAGGCACCATAGATGAGCCTGGAGATAATCACAAAACATGAAGTAGGTCGGAAAGCAAAACACCTATATCCTATATTATCACTTATGGCATTATCTAATAACTGGCACAGATGAACGTATTTCCAAAGAGAAAGACCCTCACAGGCTGAGAAAACAAACTATGCTCATCTGAAAGGAAAGGAGGGGGGAAATTGAGAAATGAAGATTAGTGTTACTATACATATACAAATACATATTTTGTACATGTATCAAAAAGACCGAACATATAGCAAGGGAGGTTGACGGAACACTGTAATATTTTACATGGGAAGAGGATCTGTACATTAATAGACATACATAATGTACAAATGAACCAGATTGTGTACACCTAGGATAAACAATATTCTAAACTTTACCCAGATTAAAAAACTTTTAAAAACCAAGAAGAAGTAATGAGACATAAACTTATGGGGATTTCTCCTGGCAAATTCCATTCTAATTTACAACCTAGGACAATGACTTCCAGAAAGGCTCTGCTGCCCTAGTACCCAGATTGGGGAATGGAGAAATGCTACCTCCTTGTGGCCGTTTCCCACAACAGCAGGTTTGAACCCACTGCGAAAGGTCACTAAATTTTCACCAACTTGCAGTTCTGTAAATGACACCTGCCCTCCAGAAAATTTCTGGGGTCAAAAATCGACCAAAAAATTCAAAAGAGGGCAACCTTCGAAGAAGACAATTTCAAGAGCTACATTGTACTCACGGTTTTTTCTTTTAAGAGAAAAGAGAACGATGTAGGAATATGATGAATTTTAAAAAATTTAATGACAGGCATACCCATATTACAAAAACCTATCAGCTCACAGCAGTCAGAATGGCCATTAGGAAAAATGCTGCAAAAAATAAACGGTGAAGGGAGTGTGGAGAAATGCGTACCCTCGGTTGTAAGGGGGGGCATGTAAAGAGCCACTAATGAAAACACAGTGTAGGTGCTTTGAAAAGGGAAACATTGAGCTACCAGTCAATCAATCACAACCACTGCTTGGCCTATCACCTGAGAAAATGAGAATCAAAAAGTCACAGGCTGGCAAACCTGTACGCCAGCAAGATTTACCATAGCCAGCACTTGGAAGCAATGAAAATGTCCATCAACCGAGGAATGCACCAAGAAGAAGTGGTCCACGTACACAATGGAATATTACTCTAATAATAAATATAAATGAAATTTAAAAACAAACAAAAGCAAGGAGACATCAACATTTGTGGGTTTATCCGGGCACATGGCACTCTAACTTATAACCGAAGAACACCACTGGCCGGTAGGTCTGTTTCCCTAGTACCAGCAAGGGGAACGTAGAAAGGCTGCCGCTCTCTGGCCGTTACCTGCAAAAGCAGGTTTAAAGCCTGAGCTAATGGTCACTTCATATGAACAAGTACTGCAGGGCTGTAAATGAAACCTGCCCTCAAAATGTCTTGAGGGAGATAATGGCCAAAATATTTCAAATGGTGACACATACTTTAAGAAAACACTTTGAAGAAATAAGCTCTAATCACAGCTGGAAAAATAAAAAGGACATGTCTTAAAGATCAATTTCAACGCATTATGAGACACATGCAAATTCAACCACAAAGAGGTATCAGCTCACACCACTCAGAATAACCATCAGCAAAAACTACAAAGAATAAATCCTGAAGGAGCTGGGAAGAAATACATACCCTCCACTTTAAGTGGGACGTAACCTGGAAAGAGCCACTAAGGAGAACAGAATAGAGGTGCCTTTAAAATGTAAACATTGAGCTACCATATGTTCCAGCAGACCTATTCCTGGACCTATAAACTAAGAAGACAGAATTGGAAGGACACAGGCACGCAAATCTGCATTGCATAGTATTACAGTAGCCAAGATATGGAAGTAACCAAAAAGTCCACCGACAGATGGGTGGACAAAGAAGAACTGCTACCTGTACAGATGGAATATGAGCTAGTGAAAAAAATGAAACGATGCCATTTCCAGCACCACAGATGAGTCTAGAAGTAATCACGCAACTTGGAGTAAGTGAGAAAGCGAAAAACACATATCCTATCGTATCACATATAGGTGTTACCTAAAAAATGATACAAACAAAGATATTTCCACAGAGAAACACTTTCATAGATTCATTAAAAAACTTATGGTTCACCAAATGGACAGGTGTGAGGATTGGATACATTACCATATTGAGGTTAACAGAGAGATACAAACACATGTGAAATATAGAATCACCAAAGACCTACGCAATACCAAGAGAAGACTACTCAACATTGTGTCATAACCTACATGGGAAAAGGATCCGAAGAAGAATAGATATATGTATATGTGTGAAAGAACCACATCTTGCACACCTAGAACAAACAAAACATTGTAATCAAGTTTGCTGTGAGAAAAAATAAAAATTAAGTTAAAAATACCAACAAGAAGTAAGGAGACATAAACTTAAAGGGCTTTTTCCTCGCACATTCCATTCTAATTTACAACCTAGAACACCACTTCCAGTAAGGCTCTGTTGCCCTAGTAACCAGATTTGGTAAAGGAGAAATGCTGCCGCCTTGTGGCCGATTCCCGCAAGAGCAGCTTTTAACCCCCAGCTAATGGTCACTTACCATTCACAAGGACTCAGGGCTGTAAAGGACACCTGCCCTCAAAATTGTGCTGAGGTAGGGAATGGATAAAAAAATTCAAAACAGGCAAAATGTTCACGAAGATAGTATGAAGAGGTAAGTTTTACTCACTCTCTTTTTAAAAAAAGGAAAATGGATAAAAGCTCAGCCTCAGGAAGTATTAGACTCATGCAATCTAATCTACAAAAAGTTTTCAACTCACACCAGTCGACTGACCATTGGCAAAAAGTCTACAAACAATAAATGCTGAAGAGGTTTAAGAGAACTGTGTACCCTCTAGCTGCTGGTGAGATGTAAAAGGGTTAAACGCTAATAATGAGAACAGAAAGAAGCTGCGTTGAAAAGAAAAATGGAGGTACCATTCAATCCAGCAGGCGCACCAAAGGGCCTCTCACCTGAGAAGACCAGAATGAAGAAGACCCGGGCTGCAAAAGCTGCACTGCAGCCTTATTCACAATAGACAAGACAGTGAAGCAACCAAAATGTCCATCAACAGACGAAAGGATAAAGAAGAAGTGGTCCATGTACACAATGAATACTAGCCATGGAAAACAATGAAACACTGCTCTTTGAGGCACCATAGATGATCTTGGAGATAATCACAGAACATGAGGTAAGTCAGAAAGGAAAAGTCCTATAACCTATGATATCACTTATAGGCGTTATCTAATAACTGACACAAATGAACATATTTCCACAGAGAAAGGCAATCACAGACTTATTAAAAAAAAAAAACTATGCTTATCTAAAAGGAAAGGTGGGGGGAATGGATACATGAAGATTAGCGTTACCATATGTATACAAATACATATTATATACATATATCAAAAAGACCGACCATATAGCAAGGAAGGATTACGGAACACTCTGTAATAATTTACACGGGAAGAGGATCTCTACATAAATAGGTATATATGATATGTAGATGAACCAGAGTGTGTACACCTTGGACAAGCAACATTCTAACCATTACCCCAATTGAAAAAATTAAAACAACGAACTAGGAGTAATGAGACATAAACTTATGGGGGGTTTTCCTGGCACATTCCATCCAAATTGAAAACCTAGGCAGACAACTTCCAGAACGGCTCTGCTGCCCTAGTACCCAGATTTGGGAATCGAGAAATGCTGCATCCTTGTGGCCGTTTCCCACAACAGCAGCTTTGAACCCACTGCAAAAGGTCACTAATTATTCACCAATTGCAGGTCTGTAAATGACACCGGCCCTCCAAAAAATACTGAGGTCGAAAATCGACCAAAAAATTCTAGAGTGCAACCTTCCAAAAAGAAAATTTGAAGAGGTATATTACACTCACACTTTCTTTCTTTTTTCTTTTAACAGAAAAGTAAAAGGCGTGGAAAAATGATGAATTGTAGGAATTTTTACAGACATGTAAACCCAAATTACAAAAACCTGTCAGCTCACACCAGTCAGAATGGCCATCAACAAAAATGCTGCAAACTAGAAATGCTGACGTGATTGTGGAGAAATGCGTACCCTCGATTCTAAGGGGGACGTGGTAAGAGCCACTAATGAAAGCACAATTGAGGTGCCTTGAAAAGGTAAACGTTGAGCTACCATACCAGTCAATCAATCATACCCACTGCTGGGTCTATCCCCTGAGAAAAGGAAAATCAAAAATCACAGGCTGGCAATCCTGCACTCCAGCAATATTTACCATAGGCAACACTTGGAAGCAACGAAAATGTCCATCAACAGAGGAATGCACCAAGAAGAAGTGGTCCATGTACACATGGAATATTAGCCATGGAAAACATTGAAGCACTGCTCTTTGAGGCACCATAGATGAGCCTGGAGATAATCACAAAACATGAAGTAGGTCGGAAAGCAAAACACCTATATCCTATATTATCACTTATGGCATTATCTAATAACTGGCACAGATGAACGTATTTCCAAAGAGAAAGACCCTCACAGGCTGAGAAAACAAACTATGCTCATCTGAAAGGAAAGGAGGGGGGAAATTGAGAAATGAAGATTAGTGTTACTATACATATACAAATACATATTTTGTACATGTATCAAAAAGACCGAACATATAGCAAGGGAGGTTGACGGAACACTGTAATATTTTACATGGGAAGAGGATCTGTACATTAATAGACATACATAATGTACAAATGAACCAGATTGTGTACACCTAGGATAAACAATATTCTAAACTTTACCCAGATTAAAAAACTTTTAAAAACCAAGAAGAAGTAATGAGACATAAACTTATGGGGATTTCTCCTGGCAAATTCCATTCTAATTTACAACCTAGGACAATGACTTCCAGAAAGGCTCTGCTGCCCTAGTACCCAGATTGGGGAATGGAGAAATGCTACCTCCTTGTGGCCGTTTCCCACAACAGCAGGTTTGAACCCACTGCGAAAGGTCACTAAATTTTCACCAACTTGCAGTTCTGTAAATGACACCTGCCCTCCAGAAAATTTCTGGGGTCAAAAATCGACCAAAAAATTCAAAAGAGGGCAACCTTCGAAGAAGACAATTTCAAGAGCTACATTGTACTCACGGTTTTTTCTTTTAAGAGAAAAGAGAACGATGTAGGAATATGATGAATTTTAAAAAATTTAATGACAGGCATACCCATATTACAAAAACCTATCAGCTCACAGCAGTCAGAATGGCCATTAGGAAAAATGCTGCAAAAAATAAACGGTGAAGGGAGTGTGGAGAAATGCGTACCCTCGGTTGTAAGGGGGGGCATGTAAAGAGCCACTAATGAAAACACAGTGTAGGTGCTTTGAAAAGGGAAACATTGAGCTACCAGTCAATCAATCACAACCACTGCTTGGCCTATCACCTGAGAAAATGAGAATCAAAAAGTCACAGGCTGGCAAACCTGTACGCCAGCAAGATTTACCATAGCCAGCACTTGGAAGCAATGAAAATGTCCATCAACCGAGGAATGCACCAAGAAGAAGTGGTCCACGTACACAATGGAATATTACTCTAATAATAAATATAAATGAAATTTAAAAACAAACAAAAGCAAGGAGACATCAACATTTGTGGGTTTATCCGGGCACATGGCACTCTAACTTATAACCGAAGAACACCACTGGCCGGTAGGTCTGTTTCCCTAGTACCAGCAAGGGGAACGTAGAAAGGCTGCCGCTCTCTGGCCGTTACCTGCAAAAGCAGGTTTAAAGCCTGAGCTAATGGTCACTTCATATGAACAAGTACTGCAGGGCTGTAAATGAAACCTGCCCTCAAAATGTCTTGAGGGAGATAATGGCCAAAATATTTCAAATGGTGACACATACTTTAAGAAAACACTTTGAAGAAATAAGCTCTAATCACAGCTGGAAAAATAAAAAGGACATGTCTTAAAGATCAATTTCAACGCATTATGAGACACATGCAAATTCAACCACAAAGAGGTATCAGCTCACACCACTCAGAATAACCATCAGCAAAAACTACAAAGAATAAATCCTGAAGGAGCTGGGAAGAAATACATACCCTCCACTTTAAGTGGGACGTAACCTGGAAAGAGCCACTAAGGAGAACAGAATAGAGGTGCCTGTAAAAGGTAAACATTGAGCTACCATATGTTCCAGCAGACCTATTCCTGGACCTATAAACTAAGAAGACAGAATTGGAAGGACACAGGCACGCAAATCTGCATTGCATAGTATTACAGTAGCCAAGATATGGAAGTAACCAAAAAGTCCACCGACAGATGGGTGGACAAAGAAGAACTGCTACCTGTACAGATGGAATATGAGCTAGTGAAAAAAATGAAACGATGCCATTTCCAGCACCACAGATGAGTCTAGAAGTAATCACGCAACTTGGAGTAAGTGAGAAAGCGAAAAACACATATCCTATCGTATCACATATAGGTGTTACCTAAAAAATGATACAAACAAAGATATTTCCACAGAGAAACACTTTCATAGATTCATTAAAAAACTTATGGTTCACCAAATGGACAGGTGTGAGGATTGGATACATTACCATATTGAGGTTAACAGAGAGATACAAACACATGTGAAATATAGAATCACCAAAGACCTACGCAATACCAAGAGAAGACTACTCAACATTGTGTCATAACCTACATGGGAAAAGGATCCGAAGAAGAATAGATATATGTATATGTGTGAAAGAACCACATCTTGCACACCTAGAACAAACAAAACATTGTAATCAAGTTTGCTGTGAGAAAAAATAAAAATTAAGTTAAAAATACCAACAAGAAGTAAGGAGACATAAACTTAAAGGGCTTTTTCCTCGCACATTCCATTCTAATTTACAACCTAGAACACCACTTCCAGTAAGGCTCTGTTGCCCTAGTAACCAGATTTGGTAAAGGAGAAATGCTGCCGCCTTGTGGCCGATTCCCGCAAGAGCAGCTTTTAACCCCCAGCTAATGGTCACTTACCATTCACAAGGACTCAGGGCTGTAAAGGACACCTGCCCTCAAAATTGTGCTGAGGTAGGGAATGGATAAAAAAATTCAAAACAGGCAAAATGTTCACGAAGATAGTATGAAGAGGTAAGTTTTACTCACTCTCTTTTTAAAAAAAGGAAAATGGATAAAAGCTCAGCCTCAGGAAGTATTAGACTCATGCAATCTAATCTACAAAAAGTTTTCAACTCACACCAGTCGACTGACCATTGGCAAAAAGTCTACAAACAATAAATGCTGAAGAGGTTTAAGAGAACTGTGTACCCTCTAGCTGCTGGTGAGATGTAAAAGGGTTAAACGCTAATAATGAGAACAGAAAGAAGCTGCGTTGAAAAGAAAAATTGAGGTACCATTCAATCCAGCAGGCGCACCAAAGGGCCTCTCACCTGAGAAGACCAGAATGAAGAAGACCCGGGCTGCAAAAGCTGCACTGCAGCCTTATTCACAATAGACAAGACAGTGAAGCAACCAAAATGTCCATCAACAGACGAAAGGATAAAGAAGAAGTGGTCCATGTACACAATGAATACTAGCCATGGAAAACAATGAAACACTGCTCTTTGAGGCACCATAGATGATCTTGGAGATAATCACAGAACATGAGGTAAGTCAGAAAGGAAAAGTCCTATAACCTATGATATCACTTATAGGCGTTATCTAATAACTGACACAAATGAACATATTTCCACAGAGAAAGGCAATCACAGACTTATTAAAAAAAAAAACTATGCTTATCTAAAAGGAAAGGTGGGGGGAATGGATACATGAAGATTAGCGTTACCATATGTATACAAATACATATTATATACATATATCAAAAAGACCGACCATATAGCAAGGAAGGATTACGGAACACTCTGTAATAATTTACACGGGAAGAGGATCTCTACATAAATAGGTATATATGATATGTAGATGAACCAGAGTGTGTACACCTTGGACAAGCAACATTCTAACCATTACCCCAATTGAAAAAATTAAAACAACGAACTAGGAGTAATGAGACATAAACTTATGGGGGGTTTTCCTGGCACATTCCATCCAAATTGAAAACCTAGGCAGACAACTTCCAGAACGGCTCTGCTGCCCTAGTACCCAGATTTGGGAATCGAGAAATGCTGCATCCTTGTGGCCGTTTCCCACAACAGCAGCTTTGAACCCACTGCAAAAGGTCACTAATTATTCACCAATTGCAGGTCTGTAAATGACACCGGCCCTCCAAAAAATACTGAGGTCGAAAATCGACCAAAAAATTCTAGAGTGCAACCTTCCAAAAAGAAAATTTGAAGAGGTATATTACACTCACACTTTCTTTCTTTTTTCTTTTAACAGAAAAGTAAAAGGCGTGGAAAAATGATGAATTGTAGGAATTTTTACAGACATGTAAACCCAAATTACAAAAACCTGTCAGCTCACACCAGTCAGAATGGCCATCAACAAAAATGCTGCAAACTAGAAATGCTGACGTGATTGTGGAGAAATGCGTACCCTCGATTCTAAGGGGGACGTGGTAAGAGCCACTAATGAAAGCACAATTGAGGTGCCTTGAAAAGGTAAACGTTGAGCTACCATACCAGTCAATCAATCATACCCACTGCTGGGTCTATCCCCTGAGAAAAGGAAAATCAAAAATCACAGGCTGGCAATCCTGCACTCCAGCAATATTTACCATAGGCAACACTTGGAAGCAACGAAAATGTCCATCAACAGAGGAATGCACCAAGAAGAAGTGGTCCATGTACACATGGAATATTAGCCATGGAAAACATTGAAGCACTGCTCTTTGAGGCACCATAGATGAGCCTGGAGATAATCACAAAACATGAAGTAGGTCGGAAAGCAAAACACCTATATCCTATATTATCACTTATGGCATTATCTAATAACTGGCACAGATGAACGTATTTCCAAAGAGAAAGACCCTCACAGGCTGAGAAAACAAACTATGCTCATCTGAAAGGAAAGGAGGGGGGAAATTGAGAAATGAAGATTAGTGTTACTATACATATACAAATACATATTTTGTACATGTATCAAAAAGACCGAACATATAGCAAGGGAGGTTGACGGAACACTGTAATATTTTACATGGGAAGAGGATCTGTACATTAATAGACATACATAATGTACAAATGAACCAGATTGTGTACACCTAGGATAAACAATATTCTAAACTTTACCCAGATTAAAAAACTTTTAAAAACCAAGAAGAAGTAATGAGACATAAACTTATGGGGATTTCTCCTGGCAAATTCCATTCTAATTTACAACCTAGGACAATGACTTCCAGAAAGGCTCTGCTGCCCTAGTACCCAGATTGGGGAATGGAGAAATGCTACCTCCTTGTGGCCGTTTCCCACAACAGCAGGTTTGAACCCACTGCGAAAGGTCACTAAATTTTCACCAACTTGCAGTTCTGTAAATGACACCTGCCCTCCAGAAAATTTCTGGGGTCAAAAATCGACCAAAAAATTCAAAAGAGGGCAACCTTCGAAGAAGACAATTTCAAGAGCTACATTGTACTCACGGTTTTTTCTTTTAAGAGAAAAGAGAACGATGTAGGAATATGATGAATTTTAAAAAATTTAATGACAGGCATACCCATATTACAAAAACCTATCAGCTCACAGCAGTCAGAATGGCCATTAGGAAAAATGCTGCAAAAAATAAACGGTGAAGGGAGTGTGGAGAAATGCGTACCCTCGGTTGTAAGGGGGGGCATGTAAAGAGCCACTAATGAAAACACAGTGTAGGTGCTTTGAAAAGGGAAACATTGAGCTACCAGTCAATCAATCACAACCACTGCTTGGCCTATCACCTGAGAAAATGAGAATCAAAAAGTCACAGGCTGGCAAACCTGTACGCCAGCAAGATTTACCATAGCCAGCACTTGGAAGCAATGAAAATGTCCATCAACCGAGGAATGCACCAAGAAGAAGTGGTCCACGTACACAATGGAATATTACTCTAATAATAAATATAAATGAAATTTAAAAACAAACAAAAGCAAGGAGACATCAACATTTGTGGGTTTATCCGGGCACATGGCACTCTAACTTATAACCGAAGAACACCACTGGCCGGTAGGTCTGTTTCCCTAGTACCAGCAAGGGGAACGTAGAAAGGCTGCCGCTCTCTGGCCGTTACCTGCAAAAGCAGGTTTAAAGCCTGAGCTAATGGTCACTTCATATGAACAAGTACTGCAGGGCTGTAAATGAAACCTGCCCTCAAAATGTCTTGAGGGAGATAATGGCCAAAATATTTCAAATGGTGACACATACTTTAAGAAAACACTTTGAAGAAATAAGCTCTAATCACAGCTGGAAAAATAAAAAGGACATGTCTTAAAGATCAATTTCAACGCATTATGAGACACATGCAAATTCAACCACAAAGAGGTATCAGCTCACACCACTCAGAATAACCATCAGCAAAAACTACAAAGAATAAATCCTGAAGGAGCTGGGAAGAAATACATACCCTCCACTTTAAGTGGGACGTAACCTGGAAAGAGCCACTAAGGAGAACAGAATAGAGGTGCCTGTAAAAGGTAAACATTGAGCTACCATATGTTCCAGCAGACCTATTCCTGGACCTATAAACTAAGAAGACAGAATTGGAAGGACACAGGCACGCAAATCTGCATTGCATAGTATTACAGTAGCCAAGATATGGAAGTAACCAAAAAGTCCACCGACAGATGGGTGGACAAAGAAGAACTGCTACCTGTACAGATGGAATATGAGCTAGTGAAAAAAATGAAACGATGCCATTTCCAGCACCACAGATGAGTCTAGAAGTAATCACGCAACTTGGAGTAAGTGAGAAAGCGAAAAACACATATCCTATCGTATCACATATAGGTGTTACCTAAAAAATGATACAAACAAAGATATTTCCACAGAGAAACACTTTCATAGATTCATTAAAAAACTTATGGTTCACCAAATGGACAGGTGTGAGGATTGGATACATTACCATATTGAGGTTAACAGAGAGATACAAACACATGTGAAATATAGAATCACCAAAGACCTACGCAATACCAAGAGAAGACTACTCAACATTGTGTCATAACCTACATGGGAAAAGGATCCGAAGAAGAATAGATATATGTATATGTGTGAAAGAACCACATCTTGCACACCTAGAACAAACAAAACATTGTAATCAAGTTTGCTGTGAGAAAAAATAAAAATTAAGTTAAAAATACCAACAAGAAGTAAGGAGACATAAACTTAAAGGGCTTTTTCCTCGCACATTCCATTCTAATTTACAACCTAGAACACCACTTCCAGTAAGGCTCTGTTGCCCTAGTAACCAGATTTGGTAAAGGAGAAATGCTGCCGCCTTGTGGCCGATTCCCGCAAGAGCAGCTTTTAACCCCCAGCTAATGGTCACTTACCATTCACAAGGACTCAGGGCTGTAAAGGACACCTGCCCTCAAAATTGTGCTGAGGTAGGGAATGGATAAAAAAATTCAAAACAGGCAAAATGTTCACGAAGATAGTATGAAGAGGTAAGTTTTACTCACTCTCTTTTTAAAAAAAGGAAAATGGATAAAAGCTCAGCCTCAGGAAGTATTAGACTCATGCAATCTAATCTACAAAAAGTTTTCAACTCACACCAGTCGACTGACCATTGGCAAAAAGTCTACAAACAATAAATGCTGAAGAGGTTTAAGAGAACTGTGTACCCTCTAGCTGCTGGTGAGATGTAAAAGGGTTAAACGCTAATAATGAGAACAGAAAGAAGCTGCGTTGAAAAGAAAAATTGAGGTACCATTCAATCCAGCAGGCGCACCAAAGGGCCTCTCACCTGAGAAGACCAGAATGAAGAAGACCCGGGCTGCAAAAGCTGCACTGCAGCCTTATTCACAATAGACAAGACAGTGAAGCAACCAAAATGTCCATCAACAGACGAAAGGATAAAGAAGAAGTGGTCCATGTACACAATGAATACTAGCCATGGAAAACAATGAAACACTGCTCTTTGAGGCACCATAGATGATCTTGGAGATAATCACAGAACATGAGGTAAGTCAGAAAGGAAAAGTCCTATAACCTATGATATCACTTATAGGCGTTATCTAATAACTGACACAAATGAACATATTTCCACAGAGAAAGGCAATCACAGACTTATTAAAAAAAAAAAACTATGCTTATCTAAAAGGAAAGGTGGGGGGAATGGATACATGAAGATTAGCGTTACCATATGTATACAAATACATATTATATACATATATCAAAAAGACCGACCATATAGCAAGGAAGGATTACGGAACACTCTGTAATAATTTACACGGGAAGAGGATCTCTACATAAATAGGTATATATGATATGTAGATGAACCAGAGTGTGTACACCTTGGACAAGCAACATTCTAACCATTACCCCAATTGAAAAAATTAAAACAACGAACTAGGAGTAATGAGACATAAACTTATGGGGGGTTTTCCTGGCACATTCCATCCAAATTGAAAACCTAGGCAGACAACTTCCAGAACGGCTCTGCTGCCCTAGTACCCAGATTTGGGAATCGAGAAATGCTGCATCCTTGTGGCCGTTTCCCACAACAGCAGCTTTGAACCCACTGCAAAAGGTCACTAATTATTCACCAATTGCAGGTCTGTAAATGACACCGGCCCTCCAAAAAATACTGAGGTCGAAAATCGACCAAAAAATTCTAGAGTGCAACCTTCCAAAAAGAAAATTTGAAGAGGTATATTACACTCACACTTTCTTTCTTTTTTCTTTTAACAGAAAAGTAAAAGGCGTGGAAAAATGATGAATTGTAGGAATTTTTACAGACATGTAAACCCAAATTACAAAAACCTGTCAGCTCACACCAGTCAGAATGGCCATCAACAAAAATGCTGCAAACTAGAAATGCTGACGTGATTGTGGAGAAATGCGTACCCTCGATTCTAAGGGGGACGTGGTAAGAGCCACTAATGAAAGCACAATTGAGGTGCCTTGAAAAGGTAAACGTTGAGCTACCATACCAGTCAATCAATCATACCCACTGCTGGGTCTATCCCCTGAGAAAAGGAAAATCAAAAATCACAGGCTGGCAATCCTGCACTCCAGCAATATTTACCATAGGCAACACTTGGAAGCAACGAAAATGTCCATCAACAGAGGAATGCACCAAGAAGAAGTGGTCCATGTACACATGGAATATTAGCCATGGAAAACATTGAAGCACTGCTCTTTGAGGCACCATAGATGAGCCTGGAGATAATCACAAAACATGAAGTAGGTCGGAAAGCAAAACACCTATATCCTATATTATCACTTATGGCATTATCTAATAACTGGCACAGATGAACGTATTTCCAAAGAGAAAGACACTCACAGGCTGAGAAAACAAACTATGCTCATCTGAAAGGAAAGGAGGGGGGAAATTGAGAAATGAAGATTAGTGTTACTATACATATACAAATACATATTTTGTACATGTATCAAAAAGTCCGAACATATAGCAAGGGAGGTCGACGGAACACTGTAATATTTTACATGGGAAGAGGATCTGTACATTAATAGACATACATAATGTACAAATGAACCAGATTGTGTACACCTAGGATAAACAATATTCTAAACTTTACCCAGATTAAAAAACTTTTAAAAACCAAGAAGAAGTAATGAGACATAAACTTATGGGGATTTCTCCTGGCAAATTCCATTCTAATTTACAACCTAGGACAATGACTTCCAGAAAGGCTCTGCTGCCCTAGTACCCAGATTGGGGAATGGAGAAATGCTACCTCCTTGTGGCCGTTTCCCACAACAGCAGGTTTGAACCCACTGCGAAAGGTCACTAAATTTTCACCAACTTGCAGTTCTGTAAATGACACCTGCCCTCCAGAAAATTTCTGGGGTCAAAAATCGACCAAAAAATTCAAAAGAGGGCAACCTTCGAAGAAGACAATTTCAAGAGCTACATTGTACTCACGGTTTTTTCTTTTAAGAGAAAAGAGAACGATGTAGGAATATGATGAATTTTAAAAAATTTAATGACAGGCATACCCATATTACAAAAACCTATCAGCTCACAGCAGTCAGAATGGCCATTAGGAAAAATGCTGCAAAAAATAAACGGTGAAGGGAGTGTGGAGAAATGCGTACCCTCGGTTGTAAGGGGGGGCATGTAAAGAGCCACTAATGAAAACACAGTGTAGGTGCTTTGAAAAGGGAAACATTGAGCTACCAGTCAATCAATCACAACCACTGCTTGGCCTATCACCTGAGAAAATGAGAATCAAAAAGTCACAGGCTGGCAAACCTGTACGCCAGCAAGATTTACCATAGCCAGCACTTGGAAGCAATGAAAATGTCCATCAACCGAGGAATGCACCAAGAAGAAGTGGTCCACGTACACAATGGAATATTACTCTAATAATAAATATAAATGAAATTTAAAAACAAACAAAAGCAAGGAGACATCAACATTTGTGGGTTTATCCGGGCACATGGCACTCTAACTTATAACCGAAGAACACCACTGGCCGGTAGGTCTGTTTCCCTAGTACCAGCAAGGGGAACGTAGAAAGGCTGCCGCTCTCTGGCCGTTACCTGCAAAAGCAGGTTTAAAGCCTGAGCTAATGGTCACTTCATATGAACAAGTACTGCAGGGCTGTAAATGAAACCTGCCCTCAAAATGTCTTGAGGGAGATAATGGCCAAAATATTTCAAATGGTGACACATACTTTAAGAAAACACTTTGAAGAAATAAGCTCTAATCACAGCTGGAAAAATAAAAAGGACATGTCTTAAAGATCAATTTCAACGCATTATGAGACACATGCAAATTCAACCACAAAGAGGTATCAGCTCACACCACTCAGAATAACCATCAGCAAAAACTACAAAGAATAAATCCTGAAGGAGCTGGGAAGAAATACATACCCTCCACTTTAAGTGGGACGTAACCTGGAAAGAGCCACTAAGGAGAACAGAATAGAGGTGCCTGTAAAAGGTAAACATTGAGCTACCATATGTTCCAGCAGACCTATTCCTGGACCTATAAACTAAGAAGACAGAATTGGAAGGACACAGGCACGCAAATCTGCATTGCATAGTATTACAGTAGCCAAGATATGGAAGTAACCAAAAAGTCCACCGACAGATGGGTGGACAAAGAAGAACTGCTACCTGTACAGATGGAATATGAGCTAGTGAAAAAAATGAAACGATGCCATTTCCAGCACCACAGATGAGTCTAGAAGTAATCACGCAACTTGGAGTAAGTGAGAAAGCGAAAAACACATATCCTATCGTATCACATATAGGTGTTACCTAAAAAATGATACAAACAAAGATATTTCCACAGAGAAACACTTTCATAGATTCATTAAAAAACTTATGGTTCACCAAATGGACAGGTGTGAGGATTGGATACATTACCATATTGAGGTTAACAGAGAGATACAAACACATGTGAAATATAGAATCACCAAAGACCTACGCAATACCAAGAGAAGACTACTCAACATTGTGTCATAACCTACATGGGAAAAGGATCCGAAGAAGAATAGATATATGTATATGTGTGAAAGAACCACATCTTGCACACCTAGAACAAACAAAACATTGTAATCAAGTTTGCTGTGAGAAAAAATAAAAATTAAGTTAAAAATACCAACAAGAAGTAAGGAGACATAAACTTAAAGGGCTTTTTCCTCGCACATTCCATTCTAATTTACAACCTAGAACACCACTTCCAGTAAGGCTCTGTTGCCCTAGTAACCAGATTTGGTAAAGGAGAAATGCTGCCGCCTTGTGGCCGATTCCCGCAAGAGCAGCTTTTAACCCCCAGCTAATGGTCACTTACCATTCACAAGGACTCAGGGCTGTAAAGGACACCTGCCCTCAAAATTGTGCTGAGGTAGGGAATGGATAAAAAAATTCAAAACAGGCAAAATGTTCACGAAGATAGTATGAAGAGGTAAGTTTTACTCACTCTCTTTTTAAAAAAAGGAAAATGGATAAAAGCTCAGCCTCAGGAAGTATTAGACTCATGCAATCTAATCTACAAAAAGTTTTCAACTCACACCAGTCGACTGACCATTGGCAAAAAGTCTACAAACAATAAATGCTGAAGAGGTTTAAGAGAACTGTGTACCCTCTAGCTGCTGGTGAGATGTAAAAGGGTTAAACGCTAATAATGAGAACAGAAAGAAGCTGCGTTGAAAAGAAAAATTGAGGTACCATTCAATCCAGCAGGCGCACCAAAGGGCCTCTCACCTGAGAAGACCAGAATGAAGAAGACCCGGGCTGCAAAAGCTGCACTGCAGCCTTATTCACAATAGACAAGACAGTGAAGCAACCAAAATGTCCATCAACAGACGAAAGGATAAAGAAGAAGTGGTCCATGTACACAATGAATACTAGCCATGGAAAACAATGAAACACTGCTCTTTGAGGCACCATAGATGATCTTGGAGATAATCACAGAACATGAGGTAAGTCGGAAAGGAAAAGTCCTATAACCTATGATATCACTTATAGGCGTTATCTAATAACTGACACAAATGAACATATTTCCACAGAGAAAGGCAATCACAGACTTATTAAAAAAAAAAACTATGCTTATCTAAAAGGAAAGGTGGGGGGAATGGATACATGAAGATTAGCGTTACCATATGTATACAAATACATATTATATACATATATCAAAAAGACCGACCATATAGCAAGGAAGGATTACGGAACACTCTGTAATAATTTACACGGGAAGAGGATCTCTACATAAATAGGTATATATGATATGTAGATGAACCAGAGTGTGTACACCTTGGACAAGCAACATTCTAACCATTACCCGAATTGAAAAAATTAAAACAACGAACTAGGAGTAATGAGACATAAACTTATGGGGGGTTTTCCTGGCACATTCCATCCAAATTGAAAACCTAGGCAGACAACTTCCAGAACGGCTCTGCTGCCCTAGTACCCAGATTTGGGAATCGAGAAATGCTGCATCCTTGTGGCCGTTTCCCACAACAGCAGCTTTGAACCCACTGCAAAAGGTCACTAATTATTCACCAATTGCAGGTCTGTAAATGACACCGGCCCTCCAAAAAATACTGAGGTCGAAAATCGACCAAAAAATTCTAGAGTGCAACCTTCCAAAAAGAAAATTTGAAGAGGTATATTACACTCACACTTTCTTTCTTTTTTCTTTTAACAGAAAAGTAAAAGGCGTGGAAAAATGATGAATTGTAGGAATTTTTACAGACATGTAAACCCAAATTACAAAAACCTGTCAGCTCACACCAGTCAGAATGGCCATCAACAAAAATGCTGCAAACTAGAAATGCTGACGTGATTGTGGAGAAATGCGTACCCTCGATTCTAAGGGGGACGTGGTAAGAGCCACTAATGAAAGCACAATTGAGGTGCCTTGAAAAGGTAAACGTTGAGCTACCATACCAGTCAATCAATCATACCCACTGCTGGGTCTATCCCCTGAGAAAAGGAAAATCAAAAATCACAGGCTGGCAATCCTGCACTCCAGCAATATTTACCATAGGCAACACTTGGAAGCAACGAAAATGTCCATCAACAGAGGAATGCACCAAGAAGAAGTGGTCCATGTACACATGGAATATTAGCCATGGAAAACATTGAAGCACTGCTCTTTGAGGCACCATAGATGAGCCTGGAGATAATCACAAAACATGAAGTAGGTCGGAAAGCAAAACACCTATATCCTATATTATCACTTATGGCATTATCTAATAACTGGCACAGATGAACGTATTTCCAAAGAGAAAGACCCTCACAGGCTGAGAAAACAAACTATGCTCATCTGAAAGGAAAGGAGGGGGGAAATTGAGAAATGAAGATTAGTGTTACTATACATATACAAATACATATTTTGTACATGTATCAAAAAGACCGAACATATAGCAAGGGAGGTTGACGGAACACTGTAATATTTTACATGGGAAGAGGATCTGTACATTAATAGACATACATAATGTACAAATGAACCAGATTGTGTACACCTAGGATAAACAATATTCTAAACTTTACCCAGATTAAAAAACTTTTAAAAACCAAGAAGAAGTAATGAGACATAAACTTATGGGGATTTCTCCTGGCAAATTCCATTCTAATTTACAACCTAGGACAATGACTTCCAGAAAGGCTCTGCTGCCCTAGTACCCAGATTGGGGAATGGAGAAATGCTACCTCCTTGTGGCCGTTTCCCACAACAGCAGGTTTGAACCCACTGCGAAAGGTCACTAAATTTTCACCAACTTGCAGTTCTGTAAATGACACCTGCCCTCCAGAAAATTTCTGGGGTCAAAAATCGACCAAAAAATTCAAAAGAGGGCAACCTTCGAAGAAGACAATTTCAAGAGCTACATTGTACTCACGGTTTTTTCTTTTAAGAGAAAAGAGAACGATGTAGGAATATGATGAATTTTAAAAAATTTAATGACAGGCATACCCATATTACAAAAACCTATCAGCTCACAGCAGTCAGAATGGCCATTAGGAAAAATGCTGCAAAAAATAAACGGTGAAGGGAGTGTGGAGAAATGCGTACCCTCGGTTGTAAGGGGGGGCATGTAAAGAGCCACTAATGAAAACACAGTGTAGGTGCTTTGAAAAGGGAAACATTGAGCTACCAGTCAATCAATCACAACCACTGCTTGGCCTATCACCTGAGAAAATGAGAATCAAAAAGTCACAGGCTGGCAAACCTGTACGCCAGCAAGATTTACCATAGCCAGCACTTGGAAGCAATGAAAATGTCCATCAACCGAGGAATGCACCAAGAAGAAGTGGTCCACGTACACAATGGAATATTACTCTAATAATAACTATAAATGAAATTTAAAAACAAACAAAAGCAAGGAGACATCAACATTTGTGGGTTTATCCGGGCACATGGCACTCTAACTTATAACCGAAGAACACCACTGGCCGGTAGGTCTGTTTCCCTAGTACCAGCAAGGGGAACGTAGAAAGGCTGCCGCTCTCTGGCCGTTACCTGCAAAAGCAGGTTTAAAGCCTGAGCTAATGGTCACTTCATATGAACAAGTACTGCAGGGCTGTAAATGAAACCTGCCCTCAAAATGTCTTGAGGGAGATAATGGCCAAAATATTTCAAATGGTGACACATACTTTAAGAAAACACTTTGAAGAAATAAGCTCTAATCACAGCTGGAAAAATAAAAAGGACATGTCTTAAAGATCAATTTCAACGCATTATGAGACACATGCAAATTCAACCACAAAGAGGTATCAGCTCACACCACTCAGAATAACCATCAGCAAAAACTACAAAGAATAAATCCTGAAGGAGCTGGGAAGAAATACATACCCTCCACTTTAAGTGGGACGTAACCTGGAAAGAGCCACTAAGGAGAACAGAATAGAGGTGCCTGTAAAAGGTAAACATTGAGCTACCATATGTTCCAGCAGACCTATTCCTGGACCTATAAACTAAGAAGACAGAATTGGAAGGACACAGGCACGCAAATCTGCATTGCATAGTATTACAGTAGCCAAGATATGGAAGTAACCAAAAAGTCCACCGACAGATGGGTGGACAAAGAAGAACTGCTACCTGTACAGATGGAATATGAGCTAGTGAAAAAAATGAAATGATGCCATTTCCAGCACCACAGATGAGTCTAGAAGTAATCACGCAACTTGGAGTAAGTGAGAAAGCGAAAAACACATATCCTATCGTATCACATATAGGTGTTACCTAAAAAATGATACAAACAAAGATATTTCCACAGAGAAACACTTTCATAGATTCATTAAAAAACTTATGGTTCACCAAATGGACAGGTGTGAGGATTGGATACATTACCATATTGAGGTTAACAGAGAGATACAAACACATGTGAAATATAGAATCACCAAAGACCTACGCAATACCAAGAGAAGACTACTCAACATTGTGTCATAACCTACATGGGAAAAGGATCCGAAGAAGAATAGATATATGTATATGTGTGAAAGAACCACATCTTGCACACCTAGAACAAACAAAACATTGTAATCAAGTTTGCTGTGAGAAAAAATAAAAATTAAGTTAAAAATACCAACAAGAAGTAAGGAGACATAAACTTAAAGGGCTTTTTCCTCGCACATTCCATTCTAATTTACAACCTAGAACACCACTTCCAGTAAGGCTCTGTTGCCCTAGTAACCAGATTTGGTAAAGGAGAAATGCTGCCGCCTTGTGGCCGATTCCCGCAAGAGCAGCTTTTAACCCCCAGCTAATGGTCACTTACCATTCACAAGGACTCAGGGCTGTAAAGGACACCTGCCCTCAAAATTGTGCTGAGGTAGGGAATGGATAAAAAAATTCAAAACAGGCAAAATGTTCACGAAGATAGTATGAAGAGGTAAGTTTTACTCACTCTCTTTTTAAAAAAAGGAAAATGGATAAAAGCTCAGCCTCAGGAAGTATTAGACTCATGCAATCTAATCTACAAAAAGTTTTCAACTCACACCAGTCGACTGACCATTGGCAAAAAGTCTACAAACAATAAATGCTGAAGAGGTTTAAGAGAACTGTGTACCCTCTAGCTGCTGGTGAGATGTAAAAGGGTTAAACGCTAATAATGAGAACAGAAAGAAGCTGCGTTGAAAAGAAAAATTGAGGTACCATTCAATCCAGCAGGCGCACCAAAGGGCCTCTCACCTGAGAAGACCAGAATGAAGAAGACCCGGGCTGCAAAAGCTGCACTGCAGCCTTATTCACAATAGACAAGACAGTGAAGCAACCAAAATGTCCATCAACAGACGAAAGGATAAAGAAGAAGTGGTCCATGTACACAATGAATACTAGCCATGGAAAACAATGAAACACTGCTCTTTGAGGCACCATAGATGATCTTGGAGATAATCACAGAACATGAGGTAAGTCAGAAAGGAAAAGTCCTATAACCTATGATATCACTTATAGGCGTTATCTAATAACTGACACAAATGAACATATTTCCACAGAGAAAGGCAATCACAGACTTATTAAAAAAAAAAACTATGCTTATCTAAAAGGAAAGGTGGGGGGAATGGATACATGAAGATTAGCGTTACCATATGTATACAAATACATATTATATACATATATCAAAAAGACCGACCATATAGCAAGGAAGGATTACGGAACACTCTGTAATAATTTACACGGGAAGAGGATCTCTACATAAATAGGTATATATGATATGTAGATGAACCAGAGTGTGTACACCTTGGACAAGCAACATTCTAACCATTACCCGAATTGAAAAAATTAAAACAACGAACTAGGAGTAATGAGACATAAACTTATGGGGGGTTTTCCTGGCACATTCCATCCAAATTGAAAACCTAGGCAGACAACTTCCAGAACGGCTCTGCTGCCCTAGTACCCAGATTTGGGAATCGAGAAATGCTGCATCCTTGTGGCCGTTTCCCACAACAGCAGCTTTGAACCCACTGCAAAAGGTCACTAATTATTCACCAATTGCAGGTCTGTAAATGACACCGGCCCTCCAAAAAATACTGAGGTCGAAAATCGACCAAAAAATTCTAGAGTGCAACCTTCCAAAAAGAAAATTTGAAGAGGTATATTACACTCACACTTTCTTTCTTTTTTCTTTTAACAGAAAAGTAAAAGGCGTGGAAAAATGATGAATTGTAGGAATTTTTACAGACATGTAAACCCAAATTACAAAAACCTGTCAGCTCACACCAGTCAGAATGGCCATCAACAAAAATGCTGCAAACTAGAAATGCTGACGTGATTGTGGAGAAATGCGTACCCTCGATTCTAAGGGGGACGTGGTAAGAGCCACTAATGAAAGCACAATTGAGGTGCCTTGAAAAGGTAAACGTTGAGCTACCATACCAGTCAATCAATCATACCCACTGCTGGGTCTATCCCCTGAGAAAAGGAAAATCAAAAATCACAGGCTGGCAATCCTGCACTCCAGCAATATTTACCATAGGCAACACTTGGAAGCAACGAAAATGTCCATCAACAGAGGAATGCACCAAGAAGAAGTGGTCCATGTACACATGGAATATTAGCCATGGAAAACATTGAAGCACTGCTCTTTGAGGCACCATAGATGAGCCTGGAGATAATCACAAAACATGAAGTAGGTCGGAAAGCAAAACACCTATATCCTATATTATCACTTATGGCATTATCTAATAACTGGCACAGATGAACGTATTTCCAAAGAGAAAGACCCTCACAGGCTGAGAAAACAAACTATGCTCATCTGAAAGGAAAGGAGGGGGGAAATTGAGAAATGAAGATTAGTGTTACTATACATATACAAATACATATTTTGTACATGTATCAAAAAGACCGAACATATAGCAAGGGAGGTTGACGGAACACTGTAATATTTTACATGGGAAGAGGATCTGTACATTAATAGACATACATAATGTACAAATGAACCAGATTGTGTACACCTAGGATAAACAATATTCTAAACTTTACCCAGATTAAAAAACTTTTAAAAACCAAGAAGAAGTAATGAGACATAAACTTATGGGGATTTCTCCTGGCAAATTCCATTCTAATTTACAACCTAGGACAATGACTTCCAGAAAGGCTCTGCTGCCCTAGTACCCAGATTGGGGAATGGAGAAATGCTACCTCCTTGTGGCCGTTTCCCACAACAGCAGGTTTGAACCCACTGCGAAAGGTCACTAAATTTTCACCAACTTGCAGTTCTGTAAATGACACCTGCCCTCCAGAAAATTTCTGGGGTCAAAAATCGACCAAAAAATTCAAAAGAGGGCAACCTTCGAAGAAGACAATTTCAAGAGCTACATTGTACTCACGGTTTTTTCTTTTAAGAGAAAAGAGAACGATGTAGGAATATGATGAATTTTAAAAAATTTAATGACAGGCATACCCATATTACAAAAACCTATCAGCTCACAGCAGTCAGAATGGCCATTAGGAAAAATGCTGCAAAAAATAAACGGTGAAGGGAGTGTGGAGAAATGCGTACCCTCGGTTGTAAGGGGGGGCATGTAAAGAGCCACTAATGAAAACACAGTGTAGGTGCTTTGAAAAGGGAAACATTGAGCTACCAGTCAATCAATCACAACCACTGCTTGGCCTATCACCTGAGAAAATGAGAATCAAAAAGTCACAGGCTGGCAAACCTGTACGCCAGCAAGATTTACCATAGCCAGCACTTGGAAGCAATGAAAATGTCCATCAACCGAGGAATGCACCAAGAAGAAGTGGTCCACGTACACAATGGAATATTACTCTAATAATAAATATAAATGAAATTTAAAAACAAACAAAAGCAAGGAGACATCAACATTTGTGGGTTTATCCGGGCACATGGCACTCTAACTTATAACCGAAGAACACCACTGGCCGGTAGGTCTGTTTCCCTAGTACCAGCAAGGGGAACGTAGAAAGGCTGCCGCTCTCTGGCCGTTACCTGCAAAAGCAGGTTTAAAGCCTGAGCTAATGGTCACTTCATATGAACAAGTACTGCAGGGCTGTAAATGAAACCTGCCCTCAAAATGTCTTGAGGGAGATAATGGCCAAAATATTTCAAATGGTGACACATACTTTAAGAAAACACTTTGAAGAAATAAGCTCTAATCACAGCTGGAAAAATAAAAAGGACATGTCTTAAAGATCAATTTCAACGCATTATGAGACACATGCAAATTCAACCACAAAGAGGTATCAGCTCACACCACTCAGAATAACCATCAGCAAAAACTACAAAGAATAAATCCTGAAGGAGCTGGGAAGAAATACATACCCTCCACTTTAAGTGGGACGTAACCTGGAAAGAGCCACTAAGGAGAACAGAATAGAGGTGCCTGTAAAAGGTAAACATTGAGCTACCATATGTTCCAGCAGACCTATTCCTGGACCTATAAACTAAGAAGACAGAATTGGAAGGACACAGGCACGCAAATCTGCATTGCATAGTATTACAGTAGCCAAGATATGGAAGTAACCAAAAAGTCCACCGACAGATGGGTGGACAAAGAAGAACTGCTACCTGTACAGATGGAATATGAGCTAGTGAAAAAAATGAAACGATGCCATTTCCAGCACCACAGATGAGTCTAGAAGTAATCACGCAACTTGGAGTAAGTGAGAAAGCGAAAAACACATATCCTATCGTATCACATATAGGTGTTACCTAAAAAATGATACAAACAAAGATATTTCCACAGAGAAACACTTTCATAGATTCATTAAAAAACTTATGGTTCACCAAATGGACAGGTGTGAGGATTGGATACATTACCATATTGAGGTTAACAGAGAGATACAAACACATGTGAAATATAGAATCACCAAAGACCTACGCAATACCAAGAGAAGACTACTCAACATTGTGTCATAACCTACATGGGAAAAGGATCCGAAGAAGAATAGATATATGTATATGTGTGAAAGAACCACATCTTGCACACCTAGAACAAACAAAACATTGTAATCAAGTTTGCTGTGAGAAAAAATAAAAATTAAGTTAAAAATACCAACAAGAAGTAAGGAGACATAAACTTAAAGGGCTTTTTCCTCGCACATTCCATTCTAATTTACAACCTAGAACACCACTTCCAGTAAGGCTCTGTTGCCCTAGTAACCAGATTTGGTAAAGGAGAAATGCTGCCGCCTTGTGGCCGATTCCCGCAAGAGCAGCTTTTAACCCCCAGCTAATGGTCACTTACCATTCACAAGGACTCAGGGCTGTAAAGGACACCTGCCCTCAAAATTGTGCTGAGGTAGGGAATGGATAAAAAAATTCAAAACAGGCAAAATGTTCACGAAGATAGTATGAAGAGGTAAGTTTTACTCACTCTCTTTTTAAAAAAAGGAAAATGGATAAAAGCTCAGCCTCAGGAAGTATTAGACTCATGCAATCTAATCTACAAAAAGTTTTCAACTCACACCAGTCGACTGACCATTGGCAAAAAGTCTACAAACAATAAATGCTGAAGAGGTTTAAGAGAACTGTGTACCCTCTAGCTGCTGGTGAGATGTAAAAGGGTTAAACGCTAATAATGAGAACAGAAAGAAGCTGCGTTGAAAAGAAAAATTGAGGTACCATTCAATCCAGCAGGCGCACCAAAGGGCCTCTCACCTGAGAAGACCAGAATGAAGAAGACCCGGGCTGCAAAAGCTGCACTGCAGCCTTATTCACAATAGACAAGACAGTGAAGCAACCAAAATGTCCATCAACAGACGAAAGGATAAAGAAGAAGTGGTCCATGTACACAATGAATACTAGCCATGGAAAACAATGAAACACTGCTCTTTGAGGCACCATAGATGATCTTGGAGATAATCACAGAACATGAGGTAAGTCAGAAAGGAAAAGTCCTATAACCTATGATATCACTTATAGGCGTTATCTAATAACTGACACAAATGAACATATTTCCACAGAGAAAGGCAATCACAGACTTATTAAAAAAAAAAAACTATGCTTATCTAAAAGGAAAGGTGGGGGGAATGGATACATGAAGATTAGCGTTACCATATGTATACAAATACATATTATATACATATATCAAAAAGACCGACCATATAGCAAGGAAGGATTACGGAACACTCTGTAATAATTTACACGGGAAGAGGATCTCTACATAAATAGGTATATATGATATGTAGATGAACCAGAGTGTGTACACCTTGGACAAGCAACATTCTAACCATTACCCCAATTGAAAAAATTAAAACAACGAACTAGGAGTAATGAGACATAAACTTATGGGGGGTTTTCCTGGCACATTCCATCCAAATTGAAAACCTAGGCAGACAACTTCCAGAACGGCTCTGCTGCCCTAGTACCCAGATTTGGGAATCGAGAAATGCTGCATCCTTGTGGCCGTTTCCCACAACAGCAGCTTTGAACCCACTGCAAAAGGTCACTAATTATTCACCAATTGCAGGTCTGTAAATGACACCGGCCCTCCAAAAAATACTGAGGTCGAAAATCGACCAAAAAATTCTAGAGTGCAACCTTCCAAAAAGAAAATTTGAAGAGGTATATTACACTCACACTTTCTTTCTTTTTTCTTTTAACAGAAAAGTAAAAGGCGTGGAAAAATGATGAATTGTAGGAATTTTTACAGACATGTAAACCCAAATTACAAAAACCTGTCAGCTCACACCAGTCAGAATGGCCATCAACAAAAATGCTGCAAACTAGAAATGCTGACGTGATTGTGGAGAAATGCGTACCCTCGATTCTAAGGGGGACGTGGTAAGAGCCACTAATGAAAGCACAATTGAGGTGCCTTGAAAAGGTAAACGTTGAGCTACCATACCAGTCAATCAATCATACCCACTGCTGGGTCTATCCCCTGAGAAAAGGAAAATCAAAAATCACAGGCTGGCAATCCTGCACTCCAGCAATATTTACCATAGGCAACACTTGGAAGCAACGAAAATGTCCATCAACAGAGGAATGCACCAAGAAGAAGTGGTCCATGTACACATGGAATATTAGCCATGGAAAACATTGAAGCACTGCTCTTTGAGGCACCATAGATGAGCCTGGAGATAATCACAAAACATGAAGTAGGTCGGAAAGCAAAACACCTATATCCTATATTATCACTTATGGCATTATCTAATAACTGGCACAGATGAACGTATTTCCAAAGAGAAAGACACTCACAGGCTGAGAAAACAAACTATGCTCATCTGAAAGGAAAGGAGGGGGGAAATTGAGAAATGAAGATTAGTGTTACTATACATATACAAATACATATTTTGTACATGTATCAAAAAGACCGAACATATAGCAAGGGAGGTTGACGGAACACTGTAATATTTTACATGGGAAGAGGATCTGTACATTAATAGACATACATAATGTACAAATGAACCAGATTGTGTACACCTAGGATAAACAATATTCTAAACTTTACCCAGATTAAAAAACTTTTAAAAACCAAGAAGAAGTAATGAGACATAAACTTATGGGGATTTCTCCTGGCAAATTCCATTCTAATTTACAACCTAGGACAATGACTTCCAGAAAGGCTCTGCTGCCCTAGTACCCAGATTGGGGAATGGAGAAATGCTACCTCCTTGTGGCCGTTTCCCACAACAGCAGGTTTGAACCCACTGCGAAAGGTCACTAAATTTTCACCAACTTGCAGTTCTGTAAATGACACCTGCCCTCCAGAAAATTTCTGGGGTCAAAAATCGACCAAAAAATTCAAAAGAGGGCAACCTTCGAAGAAGACAATTTCAAGAGCTACATTGTACTCACGGTTTTTTCTTTTAAGAGAAAAGAGAACGATGTAGGAATATGATGAATTTTAAAAAATTTAATGACAGGCATACCCATATTACAAAAACCTATCAGCTCACAGCAGTCAGAATGGCCATTAGGAAAAATGCTGCAAAAAATAAACGGTGAAGGGAGTGTGGAGAAATGCGTACCCTCGGTTGTAAGGGGGGGCATGTAAAGAGCCACTAATGAAAACACAGTGTAGGTGCTTTGAAAAGGGAAACATTGAGCTACCAGTCAATCAATCACAACCACTGCTTGGCCTATCACCTGAGAAAATGAGAATCAAAAAGTCACAGGCTGGCAAACCTGTACGCCAGCAAGATTTACCATAGCCAGCACTTGGAAGCAATGAAAATGTCCATCAACCGAGGAATGCACCAAGAAGAAGTGGTCCACGTACACAATGGAATATTACTCTAATAATAAATATAAATGAAATTTAAAAACAAACAAAAGCAAGGAGACATCAACATTTGTGGGTTTATCCGGGCACATGGCACTCTAACTTATAACCGAAGAACACCACTGGCCGGTAGGTCTGTTTCCCTAGTACCAGCAAGGGGAACGTAGAAAGGCTGCCGCTCTCTGG
This sequence comes from Balaenoptera borealis, assembly GCF_965194805.1. Taxonomy (NCBI): domain Eukaryota; kingdom Metazoa; phylum Chordata; class Mammalia; order Artiodactyla; family Balaenopteridae; genus Balaenoptera; species Balaenoptera borealis. The sequence continues at coordinate 43,435,730 of NC_138874.1, forward strand.
CCGTTACCTGCAAAAGCAGGTTTAAAGCCTGAGCTAATGGTCACTTCATATGAACAAGTACTGCAGGGCTGTAAATGAAACCTGCCCTCAAAATGTCTTGAGGGAGATAATGGCCAAAATATTTCAAATGGTGACACATACTTTAAGAAAACACTTTGAAGAAATAAGCTCTAATCACAGCTGGAAAAATAAAAAGGACATGTCTTAAAGATCAATTTCAACGCATTATGAGACACATGCAAATTCAACCACAAAGAGGTATCAGCTCACACCACTCAGAATAACCATCAGCAAAAACTACAAAGAATAAATCCTGAAGGAGCTGGGAAGAAATACATACCCTCCACTTTAAGTGGGACGTAACCTGGAAAGAGCCACTAAGGAGAACAGAATAGAGGTGCCTTTAAAAGGTAAACATTGAGCTACCATATGTTCCAGCAGACCTATTCCTGGACCTATAAACTAAGAAGACAGAATTGGAAGGACACAGGCACGCAAATCTGCATTGCATAGTATTACAGTAGCCAAGATATGGAAGTAACCAAAAAGTCCACCGACAGATGGGTGGACAAAGAAGAACTGCTACCTGTACAGATGGAATATGAGCTAGTGAAAAAAATGAAACGATGCCATTTCCAGCACCACAGATGAGTCTAGAAGTAATCACGCAACTTGGAGTAAGTGAGAAAGCGAAAAACACATATCCTATCGTATCACATATAGGTGTTACCTAAAAAATGATACAAACAAAGATATTTCCACAGAGAAACACTTTCATAGATTCATTAAAAAACTTATGGTTCACCAAATGGACAGGTGTGAGGATTGGATACATTACCATATTGAGGTTAACAGAGAGATACAAACACATGTGAAATATAGAATCACCAAAGACCTACGCAATACCAAGAGAAGACTACTCAACATTGTGTCATAACCTACATGGGAAAAGGATCCGAAGAAGAATAGATATATGTATATGTGTGAAAGAACCACATCTTGCACACCTAGAACAAACAAAACATTGTAATCAAGTTTGCTGTGAGAAAAAATAAAAATTAAGTTAAAAATACCAACAAGAAGTAAGGAGACATAAACTTAAAGGGCTTTTTCCTCGCACATTCCATTCTAATTTACAACCTAGAACACCACTTCCAGTAAGGCTCTGTTGCCCTAGTAACCAGATTTGGTAAAGGAGAAATGCTGCCGCCTTGTGGCCGATTCCCGCAAGAGCAGCTTTTAACCCCCAGCTAATGGTCACTTACCATTCACAAGGACTCAGGGCTGTAAAGGACACCTGCCCTCAAAATTGTGCTGAGGTAGGGAATGGATAAAAAAATTCAAAACAGGCAAAATGTTCACGAAGATAGTATGAAGAGGTAAGTTTTACTCACTCTCTTTTTAAAAAAAGGAAAATGGATAAAAGCTCAGCCTCAGGAAGTATTAGACTCATGCAATCTAATCTACAAAAAGTTTTCAACTCACACCAGTCGACTGACCATTGGCAAAAAGTCTACAAACAATAAATGCTGAAGAGGTTTAAGAGAACTGTGTACCCTCTAGCTGCTGGTGAGATGTAAAAGGGTTAAACGCTAATAATGAGAACAGAAAGAAGCTGCGTTGAAAAGAAAAATGGAGGTACCATTCAATCCAGCAGGCGCACCAAAGGGCCTCTCACCTGAGAAGACCAGAATGAAGAAGACCCGGGCTGCAAAAGCTGCACTGCAGCCTTATTCACAATAGACAAGACAGTGAAGCAACCAAAATGTCCATCAACAGACGAAAGGATAAAGAAGAAGTGGTCCATGTACACAATGAATACTAGCCATGGAAAACAATGAAACACTGCTCTTTGAGGCACCATAGATGATCTTGGAGATAATCACAGAACATGAGGTAAGTCAGAAAGGAAAAGTCCTATAACCTATGATATCACTTATAGGCGTTATCTAATAACTGACACAAATGAACATATTTCCACAGAGAAAGGCAATCACAGACTTATTAAAAAAAAAAAACTATGCTTATCTAAAAGGAAAGGTGGGGGGAATGGATACATGAAGATTAGCGTTACCATATGTATACAAATACATATTATATACATATATCAAAAAGACCGACCATATAGCAAGGAAGGATTACGGAACACTCTGTAATAATTTACACGGGAAGAGGATCTCTACATAAATAGGTATATATGATATGTAGATGAACCAGAGTGTGTACACCTTGGACAAGCAACATTCTAACCATTACCCCAATTGAAAAAATTAAAACAACGAACTAGGAGTAATGAGACATAAACTTATGGGGGGTTTTCCTGGCACATTCCATCCAAATTGAAAACCTAGGCAGACAACTTCCAGAACGGCTCTGCTGCCCTAGTACCCAGATTTGGGAATCGAGAAATGCTGCATCCTTGTGGCCGTTTCCCACAACAGCAGCTTTGAACCCACTGCAAAAGGTCACTAATTATTCACCAATTGCAGGTCTGTAAATGACACCGGCCCTCCAAAAAATACTGAGGTCGAAAATCGACCAAAAAATTCTAGAGTGCAACCTTCCAAAAAGAAAATTTGAAGAGGTATATTACACTCACACTTTCTTTCTTTTTTCTTTTAACAGAAAAGTAAAAGGCGTGGAAAAATGATGAATTGTAGGAATTTTTACAGACATGTAAACCCAAATTACAAAAACCTGTCAGCTCACACCAGTCAGAATGGCCATCAACAAAAATGCTGCAAACTAGAAATGCTGACGTGATTGTGGAGAAATGCGTACCCTCGATTCTAAGGGGGACGTGGTAAGAGCCACTAATGAAAGCACAATTGAGGTGCCTTGAAAAGGTAAACGTTGAGCTACCATACCAGTCAATCAATCATACCCACTGCTGGGTCTATCCCCTGAGAAAAGGAAAATCAAAAATCACAGGCTGGCAATCCTGCACTCCAGCAATATTTACCATAGGCAACACTTGGAAGCAACGAAAATGTCCATCAACAGAGGAATGCACCAAGAAGAAGTGGTCCATGTACACATGGAATATTAGCCATGGAAAACATTGAAGCACTGCTCTTTGAGGCACCATAGATGAGCCTGGAGATAATCACAAAACATGAAGTAGGTCGGAAAGCAAAACACCTATATCCTATATTATCACTTATGGCATTATCTAATAACTGGCACAGATGAACGTATTTCCAAAGAGAAAGACCCTCACAGGCTGAGAAAACAAACTATGCTCATCTGAAAGGAAAGGAGGGGGGAAATTGAGAAATGAAGATTAGTGTTACTATACATATACAAATACATATTTTGTACATGTATCAAAAAGACCGAACATATAGCAAGGGAGGTTGACGGAACACTGTAATATTTTACATGGGAAGAGGATCTGTACATTAATAGACATACATAATGTACAAATGAACCAGATTGTGTACACCTAGGATAAACAATATTCTAAACTTTACCCAGATTAAAAAACTTTTAAAAACCAAGAAGAAGTAATGAGACATAAACTTATGGGGATTTCTCCTGGCAAATTCCATTCTAATTTACAACCTAGGACAATGACTTCCAGAAAGGCTCTGCTGCCCTAGTACCCAGATTGGGGAATGGAGAAATGCTACCTCCTTGTGGCCGTTTCCCACAACAGCAGGTTTGAACCCACTGCGAAAGGTCACTAAATTTTCACCAACTTGCAGTTCTGTAAATGACACCTGCCCTCCAGAAAATTTCTGGGGTCAAAAATCGACCAAAAAATTCAAAAGAGGGCAACCTTCGAAGAAGACAATTTCAAGAGCTACATTGTACTCACGGTTTTTTCTTTTAAGAGAAAAGAGAACGATGTAGGAATATGATGAATTTTAAAAAATTTAATGACAGGCATACCCATATTACAAAAACCTATCAGCTCACAGCAGTCAGAATGGCCATTAGGAAAAATGCTGTAAAAAATAAACGGTGAAGGGAGTGTGGAGAAATGCGTACCCTCGGTTGTAAGGGGGGGCATGTAAAGAGCCACTAATGAAAACACAGTGTAGGTGCTTTGAAAAGGGAAACATTGAGCTACCAGTCAATCAATCACAACCACTGCTTGGCCTATCACCTGAGAAAATGAGAATCAAAAAGTCACAGGCTGGCAAACCTGTACGCCAGCAAGATTTACCATAGCCAGCACTTGGAAGCAATGAAAATGTCCATCAACCGAGGAATGCACCAAGAAGAAGTGGTCCACGTACACAATGGAATATTACTCTAATAATAAATATAAATGAAATTTAAAAACAAACAAAAGCAAGGAGACATCAACATTTGTGGGTTTATCCGGGCACATGGCACTCTAACTTATAACCGAAGAACACCACTGGCCGGTAGGTCTGTTTCCCTAGTACCAGCAAGGGGAACGTAGAAAGGCTGCCGCTCTCTGGCCGTTACCTGCAAAAGCAGGTTTAAAGCCTGAGCTAATGGTCACTTCATATGAACAAGTACTGCAGGGCTGTAAATGAAACCTGCCCTCAAAATGTCTTGAGGGAGATAATGGCCAAAATATTTCAAATGGTGACACATACTTTAAGAAAACACTTTGAAGAAATAAGCTCTAATCACAGCTGGAAAAATAAAAAGGACATGTCTTAAAGATCAATTTCAACGCATTATGAGACACATGCAAATTCAACCACAAAGAGGTATCAGCTCACACCACTCAGAATAACCATCAGCAAAAACTACAAAGAATAAATCCTGAAGGAGCTGGGAAGAAATACATACCCTCCACTTTAAGTGGGACGTAACCTGGAAAGAGCCACTAAGGAGAACAGAATAGAGGTGCCTTTAAAAGGTAAACATTGAGCTACCATATGTTCCAGCAGACCTATTCCTGGACCTATAAACTAAGAAGACAGAATTGGAAGGACACAGGCACGCAAATCTGCATTGCATAGTATTACAGTAGCCAAGATATGGAAGTAACCAAAAAGTCCACCGACAGATGGGTGGACAAAGAAGAACTGCTACCTGTACAGATGGAATATGAGCTAGTGAAAAAAATGAAACGATGCCATTTCCAGCACCACAGATGAGTCTAGAAGTAATCACGCAACTTGGAGTAAGTGAGAAAGCGAAAAACACATATCCTATCGTATCACATATAGGTGTTACCTAAAAAATGATACAAACAAAGATATTTCCACAGAGAAACACTTTCATAGATTCATTAAAAAACTTATGGTTCACCAAATGGACAGGTGTGAGGATTGGATACATTACCATATTGAGGTTAACAGAGAGATACAAACACATGTGAAATATAGAATCACCAAAGACCTACGCAATACCAAGAGAAGACTACTCAACATTGTGTCATAACCTACATGGGAAAAGGATCCGAAGAAGAATAGATATATGTATATGTGTGAAAGAACCACATCTTGCACACCTAGAACAAACAAAACATTGTAATCAAGTTTGCTGTGAGAAAAAATAAAAATTAAGTTAAAAATACCAACAAGAAGTAAGGAGACATAAACTTAAAGGGCTTTTTCCTCGCACATTCCATTCTAATTTACAACCTAGAACACCACTTCCAGTAAGGCTCTGTTGCCCTAGTAACCAGATTTGGTAAAGGAGAAATGCTGCCGCCTTGTGGCCGATTCCCGCAAGAGCAGCTTTTAACCCCCAGCTAATGGTCACTTACCATTCACAAGGACTCAGGGCTGTAAAGGACACCTGCCCTCAAAATTGTGCTGAGGTAGGGAATGGATAAAAAAATTCAAAACAGGCAAAATGTTCACGAAGATAGTATGAAGAGGTAAGTTTTACTCACTCTCTTTTTAAAAAAAGGAAAATGGATAAAAGCTCAGCCTCAGGAAGTATTAGACTCATGCAATCTAATCTACAAAAAGTTTTCAACTCACACCAGTCGACTGACCATTGGCAAAAAGTCTACAAACAATAAATGCTGAAGAGGTTTAAGAGAACTGTGTACCCTCTAGCTGCTGGTGAGATGTAAAAGGGTTAAACGCTAATAATGAGAACAGAAAGAAGCTGCGTTGAAAAGAAAAATTGAGGTACCATTCAATCCAGCAGGCGCACCAAAGGGCCTCTCACCTGAGAAGACCAGAATGAAGAAGACCCGGGCTGCAAAAGCTGCACTGCAGCCTTATTCACAATAGACAAGACAGTGAAGCAACCAAAATGTCCATCAACAGACGAAAGGATAAAGAAGAAGTGGTCCATGTACACAATGAATACTAGCCATGGAAAACAATGAAACACTGCTCTTTGAGGCACCATAGATGATCTTGGAGATAATCACAGAACATGAGGTAAGTCAGAAAGGAAAAGTCCTATAACCTATGATATCACTTATAGGCGTTATCTAATAACTGACACAAATGAACATATTTCCACAGAGAAAGGCAATCACAGACTTATTAAAAAAAAAAAACTATGCTTATCTAAAAGGAAAGGTGGGGGGAATGGATACATGAAGATTAGCGTTACCATATGTATACAAATACATATTATATACATATATCAAAAAGACCGACCATATAGCAAGGAAGGATTACGGAACACTCTGTAATAATTTACACGGGAAGAGGATCTCTACATAAATAGGTATATATGATATGTAGATGAACCAGAGTGTGTACACCTTGGACAAGCAACATTCTAACCATTACCCCAATTGAAAAAATTAAAACAACGAACTAGGAGTAATGAGACATAAACTTATGGGGGGTTTTCCTGGCACATTCCATCCAAATTGAAAACCTAGGCAGACAACTTCCAGAACGGCTCTGCTGCCCTAGTACCCAGATTTGGGAATCGAGAAATGCTGCATCCTTGTGGCCGTTTCCCACAACAGCAGCTTTGAACCCACTGCAAAAGGTCACTAATTATTCACCAATTGCAGGTCTGTAAATGACACCGGCCCTCCAAAAAATACTGAGGTCGAAAATCGACCAAAAAATTCTAGAGTGCAACCTTCCAAAAAGAAAATTTGAAGAGGTATATTACACTCACACTTTCTTTCTTTTTTCTTTTAACAGAAAAGTAAAAGGCGTGGAAAAATGATGAATTGTAGGAATTTTTACAGACATGTAAACCCAAATTACAAAAACCTGTCAGCTCACACCAGTCAGAATGGCCATCAACAAAAATGCTGCAAACTAGAAATGCTGACGTGATTGTGGAGAAATGCGTACCCTCGATTCTAAGGGGGACGTGGTAAGAGCCACTAATGAAAGCACAATTGAGGTGCCTTGAAAAGGTAAACGTTGAGCTACCATACCAGTCAATCAATCATACCCACTGCTGGGTCTATCCCCTGAGAAAAGGAAAATCAAAAATCACAGGCTGGCAATCCTGCACTCCAGCAATATTTACCATAGGCAACACTTGGAAGCAACGAAAATGTCCATCAACAGAGGAATGCACCAAGAAGAAGTGGTCCATGTACACATGGAATATTAGCCATGGAAAACATTGAAGCACTGCTCTTTGAGGCACCATAGATGAGCCTGGAGATAATCACAAAACATGAAGTAGGTCGGAAAGCAAAACACCTATATCCTATATTATCACTTATGGCATTATCTAATAACTGGCACAGATGAACGTATTTCCAAAGAGAAAGACACTCACAGGCTGAGAAAACAAACTATGCTCATCTGAAAGGAAAGGAGGGGGGAAATTGAGAAATGAAGATTAGTGTTACTATACATATACAAATACATATTTTGTACATGTATCAAAAAGACCGAACATATAGCAAGGGAGGTTGACGGAACACTGTAATATTTTACATGGGAAGAGGATCTGTACATTAATAGACATACATAATGTACAAATGAACCAGATTGTGTACACCTAGGATAAACAATATTCTAAACTTTACCCAGATTAAAAAACTTTTAAAAACCAAGAAGAAGTAATGAGACATAAACTTATGGGGATTTCTCCTGGCAAATTCCATTCTAATTTACAACCTAGGACAATGACTTCCAGAAAGGCTCTGCTGCCCTAGTACCCAGATTGGGGAATGGAGAAATGCTACCTCCTTGTGGCCGTTTCCCACAACAGCAGGTTTGAACCCACTGCGAAAGGTCACTAAATTTTCACCAACTTGCAGTTCTGTAAATGACACCTGCCCTCCAGAAAATTTCTGGGGTCAAAAATCGACCAAAAAATTCAAAAGAGGGCAACCTTCGAAGAAGACAATTTCAAGAGCTACATTGTACTCACGGTTTTTTCTTTTAAGAGAAAAGAGAACGATGTAGGAATATGATGAATTTTAAAAAATTTAATGACAGGCATACCCATATTACAAAAACCTATCAGCTCACAGCAGTCAGAATGGCCATTAGGAAAAATGCTGCAAAAAATAAACGGTGAAGGGAGTGTGGAGAAATGCGTACCCTCGGTTGTAAGGGGGGGCATGTAAAGAGCCACTAATGAAAACACAGTGTAGGTGCTTTGAAAAGGGAAACATTGAGCTACCAGTCAATCAATCACAACCACTGCTTGGCCTATCACCTGAGAAAATGAGAATCAAAAAGTCACAGGCTGGCAAACCTGTACGCCAGCAAGATTTACCATAGCCAGCACTTGGAAGCAATGAAAATGTCCATCAACCGAGGAATGCACCAAGAAGAAGTGGTCCACGTACACAATGGAATATTACTCTAATAATAAATATAAATGAAATTTAAAAACAAACAAAAGCAAGGAGACATCAACATTTGTGGGTTTATCCGGGCACATGGCACTCTAACTTATAACCGAAGAACACCACTGGCCGGTAGGTCTGTTTCCCTAGTACCAGCAAGGGGAACGTAGAAAGGCTGCCGCTCTCTGGCCGTTACCTGCAAAAGCAGGTTTAAAGCCTGAGCTAATGGTCACTTCATATGAACAAGTACTGCAGGGCTGTAAATGAAACCTGCCCTCAAAATGTCTTGAGGGAGATAATGGCCAAAATATTTCAAATGGTGACACATACTTTAAGAAAACACTTTGAAGAAATAAGCTCTAATCACAGCTGGAAAAATAAAAAGGACATGTCTTAAAGATCAATTTCAACGCATTATGAGACACATGCAAATTCAACCACAAAGAGGTATCAGCTCACACCACTCAGAATAACCATCAGCAAAAACTACAAAGAATAAATCCTGAAGGAGCTGGGAAGAAATACATACCCTCCACTTTAAGTGGGACGTAACCTGGAAAGAGCCACTAAGGAGAACAGAATAGAGGTGCCTGTAAAAGGTAAACATTGAGCTACCATATGTTCCAGCAGACCTATTCCTGGACCTATAAACTAAGAAGACAGAATTGGAAGGACACAGGCACGCAAATCTGCATTGCATAGTATTACAGTAGCCAAGATATGGAAGTAACCAAAAAGTCCACCGACAGATGGGTGGACAAAGAAGAACTGCTACCTGTACAGATGGAATATGAGCTAGTGAAAAAAATGAAACGATGCCATTTCCAGCACCACAGATGAGTCTAGAAGTAATCACGCAACTTGGAGTAAGTGAGAAAGCGAAAAACACATATCCTATCGTATCACATATAGGTGTTACCTAAAAAATGATACAAACAAAGATATTTCCACAGAGAAACACTTTCATAGATTCATTAAAAAACTTATGGTTCACCAAATGGACAGGTGTGAGGATTGGATACATTACCATATTGAGGTTAACAGAGAGATACAAACACATGTGAAATATAGAATCACCAAAGACCTACGCAATACCAAGAGAAGACTACTCAACATTGTGTCATAACCTACATGGGAAAAGGATCCGAAGAAGAATAGATATATGTATATGTGTGAAAGAACCACATCTTGCACACCTAGAACAAACAAAACATTGTAATCAAGTTTGCTGTGAGAAAAAATAAAAATTAAGTTAAAAATACCAACAAGAAGTAAGGAGACATAAACTTAAAGGGCTTTTTCCTCGCACATTCCATTCTAATTTACAACCTAGAACACCACTTCCAGTAAGGCTCTGTTGCCCTAGTAACCAGATTTGGTAAAGGAGAAATGCTGCCGCCTTGTGGCCGATTCCCGCAAGAGCAGCTTTTAACCCCCAGCTAATGGTCACTTACCATTCACAAGGACTCAGGGCTGTAAAGGACACCTGCCCTCAAAATTGTGCTGAGGTAGGGAATGGATAAAAAAATTCAAAACAGGCAAAATGTTCACGAAGATAGTATGAAGAGGTAAGTTTTACTCACTCTCTTTTTAAAAAAAGGAAAATGGATAAAAGCTCAGCCTCAGGAAGTATTAGACTCATGCAATCTAATCTACAAAAAGTTTTCAACTCACACCAGTCGACTGACCATTGGCAAAAAGTCTACAAACAATAAATGCTGAAGAGGTTTAAGAGAACTGTGTACCCTCTAGCTGCTGGTGAGATGTAAAAGGGTTAAACGCTAATAATGAGAACAGAAAGAAGCTGCGTTGAAAAGAAAAATGGAGGTACCATTCAATCCAGCAGGCGCACCAAAGGGCCTCTCACCTGAGAAGACCAGAATGAAGAAGACCCGGGCTGCAAAAGCTGCACTGCAGCCTTATTCACAATAGACAAGACAGTGAAGCAACCAAAATGTCCATCAACAGACGAAAGGATAAAGAAGAAGTGGTCCATGTACACAATGAATACTAGCCATGGAAAACAATGAAACACTGCTCTTTGAGGCACCATAGATGATCTTGGAGATAATCACAGAACATGAGGTAAGTCAGAAAGGAAAAGTCCTATAACCTATGATATCACTTATAGGCGTTATCTAATAACTGACACAAATGAACATATTTCCACAGAGAAAGGCAATCACAGACTTATTAAAAAAAAAAAACTATGCTTATCTAAAAGGAAAGGTGGGGGGAATGGATACATGAAGATTAGCGTTACCATATGTATACAAATACATATTATATACATATATCAAAAAGACCGACCATATAGCAAGGAAGGATTACGGAACACTCTGTAATAATTTACACGGGAAGAGGATCTCTACATAAATAGGTATATATGATATGTAGATGAACCAGAGTGTGTACACCTTGGACAAGCAACATTCTAACCATTACCCCAATTGAAAAAATTAAAACAACGAACTAGGAGTAATGAGACATAAACTTATGGGGGGTTTTCCTGGCACATTCCATCCAAATTGAAAACCTAGGCAGACAACTTCCAGAACGGCTCTGCTGCCCTAGTACCCAGATTTGGGAATCGAGAAATGCTGCATCCTTGTGGCCGTTTCCCACAACAGCAGCTTTGAACCCACTGCAAAAGGTCACTAATTATTCACCAATTGCAGGTCTGTAAATGACACCGGCCCTCCAAAAAATACTGAGGTCGAAAATCGACCAAAAAATTCTAGAGTGCAACCTTCCAAAAAGAAAATTTGAAGAGGTATATTACACTCACACTTTCTTTCTTTTTTCTTTTAACAGAAAAGTAAAAGGCGTGGAAAAATGATGAATTGTAGGAATTTTTACAGACATGTAAACCCAAATTACAAAAACCTGTCAGCTCACACCAGTCAGAATGGCCATCAACAAAAATGCTGCAAACTAGAAATGCTGACGTGATTGTGGAGAAATGCGTACCCTCGATTCTAAGGGGGACGTGGTAAGAGCCACTAATGAAAGCACAATTGAGGTGCCTTGAAAAGGTAAACGTTGAGCTACCATACCAGTCAATCAATCATACCCACTGCTGGGTCTATCCCCTGAGAAAAGGAAAATCAAAAATCACAGGCTGGCAATCCTGCACTCCAGCAATATTTACCATAGGCAACACTTGGAAGCAACGAAAATGTCCATCAACAGAGGAATGCACCAAGAAGAAGTGGTCCATGTACACATGGAATATTAGCCATGGAAAACATTGAAGCACTGCTCTTTGAGGCACCATAGATGAGCCTGGAGATAATCACAAAACATGAAGTAGGTCGGAAAGCAAAACACCTATATCCTATATTATCACTTATGGCATTATCTAATAACTGGCACAGATGAACGTATTTCCAAAGAGAAAGACCCTCACAGGCTGAGAAAACAAACTATGCTCATCTGAAAGGAAAGGAGGGGGGAAATTGAGAAATGAAGATTAGTGTTACTATACATATACAAATACATATTTTGTACATGTATCAAAAAGTCCGAACATATAGCAAGGGAGGTCGACGGAACACTGTAATATTTTACATGGGAAGAGGATCTGTACATTAATAGACATACATAATGTACAAATGAACCAGATTGTGTACACCTAGGATAAACAATATTCTAAACTTTACCCAGATTAAAAAACTTTTAAAAACCAAGAAGAAGTAATGAGACATAAACTTCTGGGGATTTCTCCTGGCAAATTCCATTCTAATTTACAACCTAGGACAATGACTTCCAGAAAGGCTCTGCTGCCCTAGTACCCAGATTGGGGAATGGAGAAATGCTACCTCCTTGTGGCCGTTTCCCACAACAGCAGGTTTGAACCCACTGCGAAAGGTCACTAAATTTTCACCAACTTGCAGTTCTGTAAATGACACCTGCCCTCCAGAAAATTTCTGGGGTCAAAAATCGACCAAAAAATTCAAAAGAGGGCAACCTTCGAAGAAGACAATTTCAAGAGCTACATTGTACTCACGGTTTTTTCTTTTAAGAGAAAAGAGAACGATGTAGGAATATGATGAATTTTAAAAAATTTAATGACAGGCATACCCATATTACAAAAACCTATCAGCTCACAGCAGTCAGAATGGCCATTAGGAAAAATGCTGCAAAAAATAAACGGTGAAGGGAGTGTGGAGAAATGCGTACCCTCGGTTGTAAGGGGGGGCATGTAAAGAGCCACTAATGAAAACACAGTGTAGGTGCTTTGAAAAGGGAAACATTGAGCTACCAGTCAATCAATCACAACCACTGCTTGGCCTATCACCTGAGAAAATGAGAATCAAAAAGTCACAGGCTGGCAAACCTGTACGCCAGCAAGATTTACCATAGCCAGCACTTGGAAGCAATGAAAATGTCCATCAACCGAGGAATGCACCAAGAAGAAGTGGTCCACGTACACAATGGAATATTACTCTAATAATAAATATAAATGAAATTTAAAAACAAACAAAAGCAAGGAGACATCAACATTTGTGGGTTTATCCGGGCACATGGCACTCTAACTTATAACCGAAGAACACCACTGGCCGGTAGGTCTGTTTCCCTAGTACCAGCAAGGGGAACGTAGAAAGGCTGCCGCTCTCTGGCCGTTACCTGCAAAAGCAGGTTTAAAGCCTGAGCTAATGGTCACTTCATATGAACAAGTACTGCAGGGCTGTAAATGAAACCTGCCCTCAAAATGTCTTGAGGGAGATAATGGCCAAAATATTTCAAATGGTGACACATACTTTAAGAAAACACTTTGAAGAAATAAGCTCTAATCACAGCTGGAAAAATAAAAAGGACATGTCTTAAAGATCAATTTCAACGCATTATGAGACACATGCAAATTCAACCACAAAGAGGTATCAGCTCACACCACTCAGAATAACCATCAGCAAAAACTACAAAGAATAAATCCTGAAGGAGCTGGGAAGAAATACATACCCTCCACTTTAAGTGGGACGTAACCTGGAAAGAGCCACTAAGGAGAACAGAATAGAGGTGCCTGTAAAAGGTAAACATTGAGCTACCATATGTTCCAGCAGACCTATTCCTGGACCTATAAACTAAGAAGACAGAATTGGAAGGACACAGGCACGCAAATCTGCATTGCATAGTATTACAGTAGCCAAGATATGGAAGTAACCAAAAAGTCCACCGACAGATGGGTGGACAAAGAAGAACTGCTACCTGTACAGATGGAATATGAGCTAGTGAAAAAAATGAAACGATGCCATTTCCAGCACCACAGATGAGTCTAGAAGTAATCACGCAACTTGGAGTAAGTGAGAAAGCGAAAAACACATATCCTATCGTATCACATATAGGTGTTACCTAAAAAATGATACAAACAAAGATATTTCCACAGAGAAACACTTTCATAGATTCATTAAAAAACTTATGGTTCACCAAATGGACAGGTGTGAGGATTGGATACATTACCATATTGAGGTTAACAGAGAGATACAAACACATGTGAAATATAGAATCACCAAAGACCTACGCAATACCAAGAGAAGACTACTCAACATTGTGTCATAACCTACATGGGAAAAGGATCCGAAGAAGAATAGATATATGTATATGTGTGAAAGAACCACATCTTGCACACCTAGAACAAACAAAACATTGTAATCAAGTTTGCTGTGAGAAAAAATAAAAATTAAGTTAAAAATACCAACAAGAAGTAAGGAGACATAAACTTAAAGGGCTTTTTCCTCGCACATTCCATTCTAATTTACAACCTAGAACACCACTTCCAGTAAGGCTCTGTTGCCCTAGTAACCAGATTTGGTAAAGGAGAAATGCTGCCGCCTTGTGGCCGATTCCCGCAAGAGCAGCTTTTAACCCCCAGCTAATGGTCACTTACCATTCACAAGGACTCAGGGCTGTAAAGGACACCTGCCCTCAAAATTGTGCTGAGGTAGGGAATGGATAAAAAAATTCAAAACAGGCAAAATGTTCACGAAGATAGTATGAAGAGGTAAGTTTTACTCACTCTCTTTTTAAAAAAAGGAAAATGGATAAAAGCTCAGCCTCAGGAAGTATTAGACTCATGCAATCTAATCTACAAAAAGTTTTCAACTCACACCAGTCGACTGACCATTGGCAAAAAGTCTACAAACAATAAATGCTGAAGAGGTTTAAGAGAACTGTGTACCCTCTAGCTGCTGGTGAGATGTAAAAGGGTTAAACGCTAATAATGAGAACAGAAAGAAGCTGCGTTGAAAAGAAAAATTGAGGTACCATTCAATCCAGCAGGCGCACCAAAGGGCCTCTCACCTGAGAAGACCAGAATGAAGAAGACCCGGGCTGCAAAAGCTGCACTGCAGCCTTATTCACAATAGACAAGACAGTGAAGCAACCAAAATGTCCATCAACAGACGAAAGGATAAAGAAGAAGTGGTCCATGTACACAATGAATACTAGCCATGGAAAACAATGAAACACTGCTCTTTGAGGCACCATAGATGATCTTGGAGATAATCACAGAACATGAGGTAAGTCGGAAAGGAAAAGTCCTATAACCTATGATATCACTTATAGGCGTTATCTAATAACTGACACAAATGAACATATTTCCACAGAGAAAGGCAATCACAGACTTATTAAAAAAAAAAACTATGCTTATCTAAAAGGAAAGGTGGGGGGAATGGATACATGAAGATTAGCGTTACCATATGTATACAAATACATATTATATACATATATCAAAAAGACCGACCATATAGCAAGGAAGGATTACGGAACACTCTGTAATAATTTACACGGGAAGAGGATCTCTACATAAATAGGTATATATGATATGTAGATGAACCAGAGTGTGTACACCTTGGACAAGCAACATTCTAACCATTACCCGAATTGAAAAAATTAAAACAACGAACTAGGAGTAATGAGACATAAACTTATGGGGGGTTTTCCTGGCACATTCCATCCAAATTGAAAACCTAGGCAGACAACTTCCAGAACGGCTCTGCTGCCCTAGTACCCAGATTTGGGAATCGAGAAATGCTGCATCCTTGTGGCCGTTTCCCACAACAGCAGCTTTGAACCCACTGCAAAAGGTCACTAATTATTCACCAATTGCAGGTCTGTAAATGACACCGGCCCTCCAAAAAATACTGAGGTCGAAAATCGACCAAAAAATTCTAGAGTGCAACCTTCCAAAAAGAAAATTTGAAGAGGTATATTACACTCACACTTTCTTTCTTTTTTCTTTTAACAGAAAAGTAAAAGGCGTGGAAAAATGATGAATTGTAGGAATTTTTACAGACATGTAAACCCAAATTACAAAAACCTGTCAGCTCACACCAGTCAGAATGGCCATCAACAAAAATGCTGCAAACTAGAAATGCTGACGTGATTGTGGAGAAATGCGTACCCTCGATTCTAAGGGGGACGTGGTAAGAGCCACTAATGAAAGCACAATTGAGGTGCCTTGAAAAGGTAAACGTTGAGCTACCATACCAGTCAATCAATCATACCCACTGCTGGGTCTATCCCCTGAGAAAAGGAAAATCAAAAATCACAGGCTGGCAATCCTGCACTCCAGCAATATTTACCATAGGCAACACTTGGAAGCAACGAAAATGTCCATCAACAGAGGAATGCACCAAGAAGAAGTGGTCCATGTACACATGGAATATTAGCCATGGAAAACATTGAAGCACTGCTCTTTGAGGCACCATAGATGAGCCTGGAGATAATCACAAAACATGAAGTAGGTCGGAAAGCAAAACACCTATATCCTATATTATCACTTATGGCATTATCTAATAACTGGCAC
Organism: Balaenoptera borealis; assembly: GCF_965194805.1. NCBI lineage: Eukaryota > Metazoa > Chordata > Mammalia > Artiodactyla > Balaenopteridae > Balaenoptera > Balaenoptera borealis. The sequence continues at coordinate 43,452,214 of NC_138874.1, forward strand.
AGATGAACGTATTTCCAAAGAGAAAGACCCTCACAGGCTGAGAAAACAAACTATGCTCATCTGAAAGGAAAGGAGGGGGGAAATTGAGAAATGAAGATTAGTGTTACTATACATATACAAATACATATTTTGTACATGTATCAAAAAGACCGAACATATAGCAAGGGAGGTTGACGGAACACTGTAATATTTTACATGGGAAGAGGATCTGTACATTAATAGACATACATAATGTACAAATGAACCAGATTGTGTACACCTAGGATAAACAATATTCTAAACTTTACCCAGATTAAAAAACTTTTAAAAACCAAGAAGAAGTAATGAGACATAAACTTATGGGGATTTCTCCTGGCAAATTCCATTCTAATTTACAACCTAGGACAATGACTTCCAGAAAGGCTCTGCTGCCCTAGTACCCAGATTGGGGAATGGAGAAATGCTACCTCCTTGTGGCCGTTTCCCACAACAGCAGGTTTGAACCCACTGCGAAAGGTCACTAAATTTTCACCAACTTGCAGTTCTGTAAATGACACCTGCCCTCCAGAAAATTTCTGGGGTCAAAAATCGACCAAAAAATTCAAAAGAGGGCAACCTTCGAAGAAGACAATTTCAAGAGCTACATTGTACTCACGGTTTTTTCTTTTAAGAGAAAAGAGAACGATGTAGGAATATGATGAATTTTAAAAAATTTAATGACAGGCATACCCATATTACAAAAACCTATCAGCTCACAGCAGTCAGAATGGCCATTAGGAAAAATGCTGCAAAAAATAAACGGTGAAGGGAGTGTGGAGAAATGCGTACCCTCGGTTGTAAGGGGGGGCATGTAAAGAGCCACTAATGAAAACACAGTGTAGGTGCTTTGAAAAGGGAAACATTGAGCTACCAGTCAATCAATCACAACCACTGCTTGGCCTATCACCTGAGAAAATGAGAATCAAAAAGTCACAGGCTGGCAAACCTGTACGCCAGCAAGATTTACCATAGCCAGCACTTGGAAGCAATGAAAATGTCCATCAACCGAGGAATGCACCAAGAAGAAGTGGTCCACGTACACAATGGAATATTACTCTAATAATAAATATAAATGAAATTTAAAAACAAACAAAAGCAAGGAGACATCAACATTTGTGGGTTTATCCGGGCACATGGCACTCTAACTTATAACCGAAGAACACCACTGGCCGGTAGGTCTGTTTCCCTAGTACCAGCAAGGGGAACGTAGAAAGGCTGCCGCTCTCTGGCCGTTACCTGCAAAAGCAGGTTTAAAGCCTGAGCTAATGGTCACTTCATATGAACAAGTACTGCAGGGCTGTAAATGAAACCTGCCCTCAAAATGTCTTGAGGGAGATAATGGCCAAAATATTTCAAATGGTGACACATACTTTAAGAAAACACTTTGAAGAAATAAGCTCTAATCACAGCTGGAAAAATAAAAAGGACATGTCTTAAAGATCAATTTCAACGCATTATGAGACACATGCAAATTCAACCACAAAGAGGTATCAGCTCACACCACTCAGAATAACCATCAGCAAAAACTACAAAGAATAAATCCTGAAGGAGCTGGGAAGAAATACATACCCTCCACTTTAAGTGGGACGTAACCTGGAAAGAGCCACTAAGGAGAACAGAATAGAGGTGCCTTTAAAAGGTAAACATTGAGCTACCATATGTTCCAGCAGACCTATTCCTGGACCTATAAACTAAGAAGACAGAATTGGAAGGACACAGGCACGCAAATCTGCATTGCATAGTATTACAGTAGCCAAGATATGGAAGTAACCAAAAAGTCCACCGACAGATGGGTGGACAAAGAAGAACTGCTACCTGTACAGATGGAATATGAGCTAGTGAAAAAAATGAAACGATGCCATTTCCAGCACCACAGATGAGTCTAGAAGTAATCACGCAACTTGGAGTAAGTGAGAAAGCGAAAAACACATATCCTATCGTATCACATATAGGTGTTACCTAAAAAATGATACAAACAAAGATATTTCCACAGAGAAACACTTTCATAGATTCATTAAAAAACTTATGGTTCACCAAATGGACAGGTGTGAGGATTGGATACATTACCATATTGAGGTTAACAGAGAGATACAAACACATGTGAAATATAGAATCACCAAAGACCTACGCAATACCAAGAGAAGACTACTCAACATTGTGTCATAACCTACATGGGAAAAGGATCCGAAGAAGAATAGATATATGTATATGTGTGAAAGAACCACATCTTGCACACCTAGAACAAACAAAACATTGTAATCAAGTTTGCTGTGAGAAAAAATAAAAATTAAGTTAAAAATACCAACAAGAAGTAAGGAGACATAAACTTAAAGGGCTTTTTCCTCGCACATTCCATTCTAATTTACAACCTAGAACACCACTTCCAGTAAGGCTCTGTTGCCCTAGTAACCAGATTTGGTAAAGGAGAAATGCTGCCGCCTTGTGGCCGATTCCCGCAAGAGCAGCTTTTAACCCCCAGCTAATGGTCACTTACCATTCACAAGGACTCAGGGCTGTAAAGGACACCTGCCCTCAAAATTGTGCTGAGGTAGGGAATGGATAAAAAAATTCAAAACAGGCAAAATGTTCACGAAGATAGTATGAAGAGGTAAGTTTTACTCACTCTCTTTTTAAAAAAAGGAAAATGGATAAAAGCTCAGCCTCAGGAAGTATTAGACTCATGCAATCTAATCTACAAAAAGTTTTCAACTCACACCAGTCGACTGACCATTGGCAAAAAGTCTACAAACAATAAATGCTGAAGAGGTTTAAGAGAACTGTGTACCCTCTAGCTGCTGGTGAGATGTAAAAGGGTTAAACGCTAATAATGAGAACAGAAAGAAGCTGCGTTGAAAAGAAAAATTGAGGTACCATTCAATCCAGCAGGCGCACCAAAGGGCCTCTCACCTGAGAAGACCAGAATGAAGAAGACCCGGGCTGCAAAAGCTGCACTGCAGCCTTATTCACAATAGACAAGACAGTGAAGCAACCAAAATGTCCATCAACAGACGAAAGGATAAAGAAGAAGTGGTCCATGTACACAATGAATACTAGCCATGGAAAACAATGAAACACTGCTCTTTGAGGCACCATAGATGATCTTGGAGATAATCACAGAACATGAGGTAAGTCGGAAAGGAAAAGTCCTATAACCTATGATATCACTTATAGGCGTTATCTAATAACTGACACAAATGAACATATTTCCACAGAGAAAGGCAATCACAGACTTATTAAAAAAAAAAACTATGCTTATCTAAAAGGAAAGGTGGGGGGAATGGATACATGAAGATTAGCGTTACCATATGTATACAAATACATATTATATACATATATCAAAAAGACCGACCATATAGCAAGGAAGGATTACGGAACACTCTGTAATAATTTACACGGGAAGAGGATCTCTACATAAATAGGTATATATGATATGTAGATGAACCAGAGTGTGTACACCTTGGACAAGCAACATTCTAACCATTACCCGAATTGAAAAAATTAAAACAACGAACTAGGAGTAATGAGACATAAACTTATGGGGGTTTTCCTGGCACATTCCATCCAAATTGAAAACCTAGGCAGACAACTTCCAGAACGGCTCTGCTGCCCTAGTACCCAGATTTGGGAATCGAGAAATGCTGCATCCTTGTGGCCGTTTCCCACAACAGCAGCTTTGAACCCACTGCAAAAGGTCACTAATTATTCACCAATTGCAGGTCTGTAAATGACACCGGCCCTCCAAAAAATACTGAGGTCGAAAATCGACCAAAAAATTCTAGAGTGCAACCTTCCAAAAAGAAAATTTGAAGAGGTATATTACACTCACACTTTCTTTCTTTTTTCTTTTAACAGAAAAGTAAAAGGCGTGGAAAAATGATGAATTGTAGGAATTTTTACAGACATGTAAACCCAAATTACAAAAACCTGTCAGCTCACACCAGTCAGAATGGCCATCAACAAAAATGCTGCAAACTAGAAATGCTGACGTGATTGTGGAGAAATGCGTACCCTCGATTCTAAGGGGGACGTGGTAAGAGCCACTAATGAAAGCACAATTGAGGTGCCTTGAAAAGGTAAACGTTGAGCTACCATACCAGTCAATCAATCATACCCACTGCTGGGTCTATCCCCTGAGAAAAGGAAAATCAAAAATCACAGGCTGGCAATCCTGCACTCCAGCAATATTTACCATAGGCAACACTTGGAAGCAACGAAAATGTCCATCAACAGAGGAATGCACCAAGAAGAAGTGGTCCATGTACACATGGAATATTAGCCATGGAAAACATTGAAGCACTGCTCTTTGAGGCACCATAGATGAGCCTGGAGATAATCACAAAACATGAAGTAGGTCGGAAAGCAAAACACCTATATCCTATATTATCACTTATGGCATTATCTAATAACTGGCACAGATGAACGTATTTCCAAAGAGAAAGACCCTCACAGGCTGAGAAAACAAACTATGCTCATCTGAAAGGAAAGGAGGGGGGAAATTGAGAAATGAAGATTAGTGTTACTATACA